>NC_139987.1:17303013-18615513 GCF_963993115.1 Abramis brama | reverse complement strand
CTGCCTCTCGTCATTCAGATACATTTGACCTGCTGCAAGACCAAAGGAGAAAAGAATAAATAAATAAAAAATAATAATAATAATTTAAAAGAAAAATGTATTTCTCTCGAGATTTACACATTTATATTATACATTTATCAGGGTTAGGGTACATGTATAATATGAATATATTATATATAATATAATTTCCAATGAAATGTCAAAAAGAAATGGCTGTGTCAATAAACTTCACAATTTGAGGTATTATTGATGTTAATATCATTATGGGGTAAGTTATATCAATATATTTGAAATATTTTATTATATTATTTAATCACTACACACACATTATTTAATCAGTATACACAAAGTGCACTGAAAAGGAGAGTAACATAAATAATTTGATATATTATTTATGTGCATATGTTTAATTAATACACATAAATATGCTTAACAGATTTCAGAAATATATATATATATATATGTGTGTGTGTGTGTGTGTGTATATATATATATATATACACATACACACACATATATATATATATATATATATATATATATGTGTGTGTGTGTGTGTGTGTGTGTATATATATATATATATATATACACATACACACACATACATATATATATATAATTTTTTTTTTATATATATGCTTAAAACTTGTAGAACTGTAGACCTGTAGAAATGTCAGTGCCATGAGATAAATCAGTGTGTTACCCTTGAGCAGGCGGCGAGTGTCCAGATCACGGGAGGTGACAGACAGGGTGCGGGGGAGTACACTACCACAGCTAGAGCTTTGAGACAGCGGCATATGGGGCTACAGAATTAAGAATACAGAGCAAAAGAGACCATTTAAACCTCCCTTCCACATAAACCATGAGCACTGAAATTTTAAATGTAAATTGCTCTTTTAAGATTGTATAAAATACTTTTCCGATGTGCCGTATCTGTTGTCTGACCTTGGGAGACAGACTGCGATTAAGGGCAGAGTTTAAGGTTCCGGAGCTCTGCCTCTCTCTTTTACGGGACATTCCACTGTCACTCAGCAGAACTCCGCCCTCTTTACTGCAATTACTCCGCCTCCTCTCCTCCAGAGAGCGAAAGTGCTGGAATATTCAAACAGAAAGATAAAATAGTCTTTCAATATTGAAAAAACTTTTTTGTCATTCCTGAGCTTAGTTTCTTCTTTACTCATAGAATTGGTTTGCAATACCTCCTTCATGGACACAGGGTTAAGAGGAAATGCCTGACCACCTGTCAGCTCAGAGTACTTCCTCTCTAGAGATGAAAGGTTTTCCCGTTCCTGAAGAGGAATTAGAGACCATTAAGAAATGTGTAAACATGTATGAATAATCTTGCATTAGATAGCAAAATAATAAACCATGTGTCATATACTGAATAAAGAAAGATAAAGAAAGACAATTTTCAAGAAAACGTTCAAGTTTCAAATGATAAACTATACATGTATAGGTCAAAAAACAATCTGGGCATTTTGTAGTTAGTGGAACATGTCTAAAATAGCTAAAAAATAAATAAATAGAGAAGTTAGGTCTGAGAAACATCATATTGTATTGTCTGTTTTGCAGATACCACTTGGTTTGATATTGTATTAAATGATTACATTCAATTACAATAATGTACTGCCTGGCCAAAAAATAAATAAAAACGCTTTTTGGATTTGAATAGGCAAATGCTTAAGAGTTTATGATTTCATTTCTTAAACAACTATGTAGAAAGACAAAAATGAATGCACCTCTTGATGGAAATAACATCACAACATTTATTTATATCAAGAGCTGCCTCAGTTTTTGGTCAAGATCTTGTATTGACAATGTAAGAGTCAAGCACTCTGTATCCAGCACATCCCAAAGACTTTCAATGAATTTAAGGTCTGGAATCAGAAGTTCCAATTCATGTGTGAAAATAATTCGTCATGCTACCTCCCAATCATTCTTTCACAATTAGAGCCAAATGCATCTTGACATTGTCATCCTGGAATGTGGCCATGACATGGTTGTGTTAAGAAATGAAAAGCTGCACACTCCATCAATTAGGGTTAGAAGAACTGTTGCCAAACATATGCTAGAAACATAATAATCACTGTATATATTGCATGTAAATATATTATACATTTCTGTGTATATATACACTCACCCTTTGCAGCATATAAGTGAGGTTGCTCTTCTCTTTCAAGAAGTTCTCCTTTTCCCGCTGTGCCTGCTGGGTAATCTGGGTCGACTGCTTCTTCAGGGTAAGTAGCCTCTCCTTTAATGCAAACAGTTTTTGTGTACAGAGGGAAAAATACGATTATAAAAAGCTCTTTGACCACACACAAACACTCCAAGGTTAAAATCATCTACACACACCTTGCGAGCGACAACAGATCTCTGATATTCTGCAATCTCTCTGAGGAGTTGCTGCGTCTGCGTCTCCTTCTCTTCATCTTGACGGCTTTCTTTTTCCAGCTGCTGAAACTCCAAATCTTCAAAACACTTTGTTTCCGCTTCTAAAGCTTCAGTGTCCTACCAAAAAAAGCCAACAACACTTAGCATGAGGCAATATACTGCATATTTTTACATGATGTAAGTCCAAACTAAACTAACTGAACATTCAGCAATAATTCACAGGATTGTTCTAAACAGAAAGTCTTAGGAAATTTGGGTATGTTAAAACACAGAGAAGAAAGGCCTACCAACAAGAAAAAATGGTATTTCCAGAGCTGTTGCAGAGAGGAAAAAACACAACAGGAAGTGTTTGTGAGAGACAGACAGCAGAATAGTTGGCCGCATAGGTGGGAGCAGACACGGGGGAGACCACGGTAACTGACTGACCCTGGATAGCTGAATCTGTAGCTGCTCCTTCAGTGCTTCAGGACAGGTGTCCAACTGGGTCTTCTGCTCTGAAATCAGCTCAGCTAGCCTCTCTACTTTAACTCTCTCAGCCTCCAACAGGGCTTTGTCCTATAGCAGTGGCGACGCGTATGGATGACATACACATACAGAGCACACAGTGGTGAGATGGACACAAATATGACGGACAGAGAAATAGAGAAATTGCAAGGTTGGGTTAGAGCAAGGAAGAGGTAAACTGGAAAAAAAAGGTAAGTAGATGTGACATTGGTGGGTGTAATTCACTAATAATGGAGTACATGTTTTCTTAAATTTAAATTCATGAATCATGATTTCTGTGTAAAAACATTCACACTACGTACGGTAGATAAATGAGACCCTCTTGTTTGCCTTTTTGGAGACTTTGTCCTGAGGTTTTGATATACTATTTTCAATCTTTTCAAGCTGTACAAATACATTGTCAACTGATGGTTACCCGAGTTTGATTTCTTTGAGCATTTTTCTCCATGTTCCCCATTTTTTGGTTGAGCTGCTCCAGCATTTCTTTATCGCTCTGTAGCTGAGTGACCTCTGCCTCCTGCTCGCCATCTAAAAGAGCTCTCTCCACCTCCATCTAAGAAGAGATCAAGACAGTGTTTATTGACTTTATTTCCTCAAGAACAGTGTTCTTACTGTTAACTAGGGCTGCCCCTTAATAGTCGACTAAACGTTAGTCGACCAAAATTTTATTCGTTGGTTAGTCGCAGAAAAAAAAAGTCGCACAGTCCGTGAGGGACGCAATGTTAATGGCGGGTCCTTGTAGTAATTACAGTATGTCAGGCAGGAAATCCAAACGTTCGCCTAACATCCATCAGCCTCATATAATGGCTTGTCATTTGAAACATGTAAGTAGTAGCAACTTTAGATGGCCACTTGCTCTGACGTTAACCTAGATAAATGTGCATTATTATTTAGGCACATACTATGCACATATATACCGCCGGCAGTACCCTTCAGGTTTATAAACAATTAAAATGTCTCCTTGCTATTTTTTCTGACACATTCATAATCATTACTTTTGCTTTGCCAGAACAGGCTATTTATCCCGACTAATGGCTTAAATGAACGACTACTAGTTGACTAGAAAAATCTTTAGTTGGGGGCAGCCTTACTGTTATCTAAAACTATTTTTTTTTAAAAATTACTTAAACTTCAAACTAAAATTAGAAATGTTGCCATGGCAACTAATTGAAATCCGTTTAAAAATACTAGTTGAAGTACTAATTGCAACTTATTGAAATAAGTACTAAAATTACTTAAACTGTATAGAAAAATAAAAAACGAATAAAAATGACAATAGTATATCAAATTACAAAAACTAAGATTTAAATGTATATATTAAAAGTTAATTCAAAATATTAATAAATACTATAATATTATGTAGAAATATAACTAAAATAACACTGTTGCAGAATAAACTAATTCATCTGATCTAGAGATCAGTCTGTGAGAGACATTTACAGTAATGCTTTTGGCAAATGCTTTTATTCGAAACGGCTTGCAATTTCTGGGAATCGAGCCCATGAGCTTGGAGTTGCTAGCGCCACGTTCTACTGTTTGAGCTACAGGAATGCTTATCAAACATGTTACCTCACATTAAAACACATAAAGCTTTTCATTTAAGCACACACACACCTCTCTGATAGACTCGTCCATCTGTGTGTCTAGATCTCGGATCTTCTGTTCAAGTTCCTCGATGTTGTTAAACACCTGAATCCTCTCCTCTTCTATACGTGTCACTTCCTGCCTCAGCTGCCTGTCTTCAGATACCTGCTTAAAAAAACAAAACACAAAAACATTAGAGTTCAGGCATACTTTAAAAGACAATGCACTTTATAAGATGATTGGTTTCAGTCCTGGATGATGATTGGGCAATTCAGTGTTTGTTCAGAACTCCTGCATTGTTCATTGTTTCTTGACTGATATAACAAACAAATCACAATTACATGATGATCTGAAAAGATTAAGTTAAAAACAAATACAGACATTCAGACTTGACATGAGATTGAACTCTGAAATGAATA
Organism: Abramis brama; assembly: GCF_963993115.1. NCBI lineage: Eukaryota > Metazoa > Chordata > Actinopteri > Cypriniformes > Leuciscidae > Abramis > Abramis brama. The sequence goes on along the minus strand of NC_139987.1, from coordinate 18,610,615 downwards.
TCCAGCTCCTCATGACAGCTCTTTATGGATAGTTAACTAGGCTGTTTCTGAGGCCACGAGTTTTTTCGGTGACATTGCAGAGGAATGTAGCTCAGCAACAGATGCAAGACTACAGAGCCGCATCTGTCTGATAATGGCGTCTGATCTCCATGCATTTGACATTTACCAGAAATATCTAGCAGCGGATGGGTCTGTGCATATGTTTAAATGAAAAATCAACAATAGCAAATGTCATGAGAGTTTATTAAGAAATATTGCTTGAAAGAAGAGGAGAAATGTGGGAGAAATTATATGCAGATCTGCATTCTTTCCTTGCATTTCTGTGTTTCTTTCCAACAATTACTGTCACATGTGTCTTGAGCACATAGACGCACACACATACACAGCAAATTCACTCTGGAATAGAGTCATTTCCTGTTCCTCTCCTCTTGCAGGAGAGGCAATAACTGCTCCTCTCTCCTGAGAGAAAGTCTATTAAACTCAAACACACCATTATGTCATTATAGGTATCCAATGGAAAAACACTCATTCCACAAAGTCCCCATCTTGAGCTGGAATTTGCACCTTATGTGCTTAAAATGCAGACGGAAACTGTGTAAGGTCAGCGTTTTAAAAGGTCAAAGTTCACTTCGTCGTGCATGTTTAGAAACAGACATCAACAGAGAGTGTGTCAGTTATAAAGACTCCACAGCATTCCCAAACTGTTTAGCATACTTTAGATCCAAGAGGACTGCATACTTTCCACTGCATCATTATTTCAATCTGGGATACTGAATACACAGTTGCAGGCTGCTTTAGATTTGAACACACTGGCGATGATGGTATATACAGTAAGAACAAACATCACTGTGGCAAGAAATACCTATGTAATTTGGAGATTAAATTAATAGAAGAGTGAATATCATGAAGAAATGAATGGTCATTTTCAACCTCAAGTCAAAAGCTACTGTAAAAAAATAAAATAATTACTAGTAAGCTTTTTTAAAACCTGAATTTACTAAAATTACAACAAATACAATGATATATAACTACAATTTAAATAATATATCAATTTCTTTCACATTACACTGATGAGAATTAGATTCATGTGTTACATAATGAGAATTTAGTAATAAATAGATAATATACTCATTATAATATACTTAATTATTTTACCTAATTATGCCAGAATTAAATAAAGGAATAATAATTTACATTAATATTCTTTACTGTACATGGTAGTAAAATCTTGCTTTTTTATTTACATTTTAAATATTTATATTTTTTTAAATTAATTTAACAGATTAAATTTGGTACATCACAGACAAAAAATTATTAACTAAATATAATTAAAAATAAATAAATAAATAAATAAATGAATGAATGAATGAATGAATGAATGAATGAATGAATGAATGAATGAATGTATATCATTCATTTATTTCCCATTACAGTAATTAGAATTTAAGAATTTAGTAATGGCCATAATATACTTAATTATCCTAAAAAATAATATCACAACACAAGAAAGAAAGAAAAAATGGCCCTACAAATAAGATTTTTTTCTTAATAATTTGGGATGACCCCCAAAATCCATGCTCTTGGATAGGTTGTGTGAAATTCAGAAAGTGATATTCACTGTTTGACATCAGTAATGGTACATGTAGACGCAACATGTTTATGTTCAATATTTTTTTGTATTCAGGTACATATTGTGCAGTGTCTCACCTTGCTGCGGAGATGTGGAGAGGGCGAGGGGGCTGAGCTTCGTAGGCTAGTGGTGGGTGACTGGGGCCTGGTCTCCCTGTGTCCGCTGAGTCTGCGCTGTCTCTGAGTCAGTATCTCTGTCCGACCCTTACCCAGATACCCACTATCCTGAGACACAGCTGCAGAGTCTGAGAACACAGATTCATCATCAGACACCTGCAGCTTCTCCAGCTCTCGGTTGATCTTCTGCAGGTCCGACACAGCTGAGACACCCGAATCAGTCTCCATCTGGCACAGATCGGACCGGCCCAGCTCAGAGCACAGGGACAGGATGGTCTCAAGACGCTGGCGCTCCTAGAGTGGAACGAAAAATTAAACAGTCTTAGGCTTCATTGATGATATGGATTTGATTTATGTGAAACTGGTAATGGACAGTGTTTTGGGGTTTTAAAAATCTTAAAAACATTACGATAATAAATTAATATTTAAGATTCTGTTTATGTTATTTGTAATCTAATATAAAGCAAAACAAAAGCCCTTTCTACAAATGGTCTCAGACTTTTGGATCATACACTACCTGATACATTATATTATAAACCAAACTGACTGAGCTCAATAGTCTGAAGTTAAAGTGCCACTATTATGTTGTTTTAAAGATTCCTAATTTTGTTTTGGAGGTCTCCTACAATAGGTTTACATGCATCGAAGGTCCCAAACACTTTGATTTTCTCATAATATACATTGCACTCACATTTCTCAAAGAGTCTGAATCAGAAAACAGTCCGTTTTAATTTTTTGTCTCTCTAATCCCCTATTCTGCTCTAATTGATCAGACGGCCCAGTCTGCTGTGATTTGTTGTGCACTTTGGTCTTTAAACCTTTTCAGACCTTTTACATTTATAAACAGCTTATATTCAAAAAAGATAATAGAGGCACTTTGATCTTTGAAATATTAGATTATACATAAAATGCACTGTTTATTTGATTTATGATTTGTATCATTGATGCCTCCTTAGCAGTGGGTTGTGGGATTTGGCCCTGTGGAACGGAACTAATTTAGTTGCACAGACAAACAAACACACATGCATTCTCTCCACACGCCCCTGTGGTCAGATCAGATGGTTTGACTACAATTGCAGTGCTTTAGCTCAGTTATCATGTGACCTACAGGCAACATTTCAAGTTCTCATAAAGTGAAAAGCAAAAACTAATTTAACGCGTGTTTACCAGCTGGTTCATACACACTCTAGGTTACACTAATAAAGGTTTTGATTTAGCTGTGAATGTTATTTCATTAAGTCTCTAGCACATGAAAGAGTGTGAATAATCCAGTGAATAGCACTTATAACGCTCCAGGCCAAGAACAGATCAAAATCCTCTTGACACTTTCATGTTAGGCTGCATATATTAGGTCAGCCGGAACCGGGAACACTTCCCATAAATCCTGATGTGCTCGTTACATCATAAGAAGAATGGTGTCTACGCTAATATTAGTCTCTGTTTATCCCGAGGTTTACCGCAGTCCGCCGGATCCAGGCTGTATCCAGATCTGATGAAGGACCTGCGCCTGGACGCAATGACAGCACAGTCCTGAAATGTCAACTAGGCTCTTCCCTGTGAAGGCCTCCCTCCCCTCCGTTTACCTATCTACAGATAAAGCGTTGTCGGGATAATACCGGTTCGCGTGGCTACGTGGAAGCGATAAAAATTCTGTATTATTAATTTTAAGGTCAGACAAGTTGTATGTTGAGAGTGGATTTGTAGGGAAGGACTACACGCCTGCGCACATATATTCAAAAGCGCATACCTATAGACTGAACTCGTAATACACATGTGCACGCTATCGGCGTTCTCACTGGTTCGCGTTTTTGAAGTTTGCTCAGAAAGAACTTAAGAGTTTCCTGTTAGAACGGTGTCGTGTTAGCGGCCCCTAAGTAAATAACTAATGATCGTTGCGACGGAAGTGAATCAATCAAACTAACTTTAGCTGGACAATAACTTTATTCTAGAGCTGCTATAAAGCCAAAACACTTTACTTTAATTTCCTATTATCAATGTAAAGCTGCTTTGGAACAATCTACATTGTTAAAAGCGCTATATAAATGAAGATGACTTGACTTGACTTGACATGTCTAACCATTCTCTCAAAGGATGCAAACTGAAACCAAAAAGCATTCAAGGCTGAGAATTATAGGGAATTAAAGTTGAAACAATATTTCACAATATTAGCAAAATAAACTCCCTCACTTTGACTCCCTCACTCCCTCACTAAGATGTTAGGTTCCTAATCAAATATATTATATTTTAGCTAATATAATATATTAATAATAATATAAAATATAACATAATAAAAAGCATAATTTCTATTTGTTTATATAAAATATAAAAAATAATATAACATGAAGGGTAATTAAATGCATTAATGATATTATATATTATAAATATATAAATTATAAAATAATATAACATAAAAAATATATTTAATAAAATAAATATTTAAAATATAATAAAATTACTACTAATAAATCCAATAATAATAAAAAATAATAATAATATTATCGTGTGATATGTGATTTAACAGAGAATTCTGAAACCTGGTTGAGACTCCCTGGTGTGTTTGTTTTGGATGAGTGCAGGTCTTCTTACCAGCCTTTCCACTTCCTGTTCTCGAAGTCTCTCATCTCTTTGTCTCTGATGATAATCTCTGAGCTCTTCTTTTCCACTGAGAGAACTGATACTGCCCCTTCTCGGCCCCATGCCAGGCCCCAGGCCTCCTTTACCAAATGACAACCGCCTTTCTCCTACTCCTAGATCCAAACATGGGGCAGATCCCACAGAGCAAAGGCTGGCCCTGCGAGAACTGCTGGTCACGTTGGCTATCACAGTCACATCTGGTGGTTTCTCCAAGGATGGAAGGCTGCGGCGTGGTTTGGTGGTACGCCGGGGAGGCAAAGAAAGCATTGGGGTGTCTCCTCGATACAACCTGGGCAGAGAGCGACTATGTCCCCCCAGGCCATTCAGAGAGCCGGTGGAGTATTTCCTTTGGCGGAGCAATGGTTCAACAGTGGACTCCCCATCTCGTGTTAGCAGTCTGCGCCCCAAGCGAGGGCTGGAGGGCATGCTGGCTGCACCACTTGGACCTCGGCGGGATGAAGGAAGAGCATCAGTCATGTAGGAGGAAGAAGAGCCGTTCCACATAGAAAGGAGTGAGCTGGCAGTGTTGGGATTTCGTCCTTCTAAAGGGTGGCAAATCAACAGGTTGTCCTGCCATTGGTGCCGGCCACGGGTTTGGCTTGGGACTGGACTTATGGGGCGCTCTGATTGGTGGGGTGATGGTGGCATGCTCAGGCTGCTGGAGGGTGTGTAAGGGGAGGGAACTCGAATAGAAAGGGGTGGACGGTCCTGTAGATAGGAAGAAGCTGAGTGGGGACTGGGAGGGGGGGACAAAGTGAGGTAACCGCGGTCTGAAGTAGCCTTTAAGCTGGCCTCCAGAGCGGACTTCCTGCGCTGCAAGCTCTCCATCAACTCCTGAAGCTCTGCCTTGGAGCGTGTGCCACGAACACAGGATCCAACCAATGTGCCGCCATTGGAATGAAACTTTGTTGTGTCTGGTGAAAAAAAAGAAAGAAGGTAATTTATGCCTGTGCATCAAGTGTGCTGCACAAGTCCTGAAAAGTGAAGCCAAAATGTTTTGATCGCCCCCAGGTGGCTGGACCAAGTATAGGTCATAAAACCCACCCTCTTCATGTAATCTAATGGGACGTGAGACAAACTAAACAATCAAATTACACTTCAAATAAATGTTTTCCAAAGATGGTATCTGTCATTTTAGGTAGTTTTTATCATGCCAATGCAAGTTCAAGTGTTATTTTATTATTATTTTTTTATAAGTTTGGTTTTAGTTAGTTATTTGATGCTATAAAAACAGTAGTGCGACATCATGATTGCCAGCTGAGATTGTCTCTAGCGAAGTAGTCACTGATTTTCGGGAGGAGATTGGAACTTTAACTTTAATTTCTAAATTTCCATAACTGTTTATTTCCCACCAACATGAGCTGTCCTGCAGTAAACTGTGGGCGGGGCCTTGATACCACGGACCCACTTCACGCTCACTATTGCACAGACTCGGGTCCTGAATCAGCGTCATTGGGACACTGGCGGACACAGTCAATGACTGTGCAAATTCAAACATGCTGCCTACTGAAGGATCGAGCCAGATTTCAATCGTTCATTCATGGCAAACTTAATTTGTCATTGACCTCAAATTTCTTAAAACTGACTTAAATTTCAGTCTGTTCCTTTTAAAAACTCTCAGAAGACTCTCAGACACAAAGGAAATTTTGATTCCTCATGATATGACCCCTTTAAGGTTTAATATACACAAAGTCTTTACCTATAAATTCCTCTGATATCAAGTGCTGAAAAACCAAAGCCAAATGAAACATCTGGAGGCATGCAAATTTTAATGGAGACTGAAATTACATCAGGGAAATGAAAGAGCAGTTTTGCATTTAACTGGAACCATCAAAAGTTGTAACATGACAAATCCTTGATGCGATCTTTTGTTCTAATACAAAATCTCAATGTTTGGAAAGGTTGTCATAGACACGAGTGCAAACAAGTTTGCAAAATCTGACAAAATAAACAGAGAAATCAGACGTGTGTTCTGGCTAATTTTTGGGTTTTGCTGAAGTTCAAGGGGCACATGTGCGCAGCTGACTACAGCTTTCTCATACAAATCTCAGCCCACACAAATATGGATGCCTTGGGTTTTAAGGGGGAAAGCGTTGCCTAAAAATGGAAGAACCACAGCCAGAATGGGTTTGTAATTTCTGGCACGTGAGCAGAGGAAAGGGACCGGGTTAGAACTCCTCCACAACCGGAGTGTGATTTGTGGGAGCAGTGGTGGTCTTCGTCGGGGAACACACAACATGCGTGTGGACCACCTGTACTCCAGAATGTTTATCTCTGTTTTGGGTTGTAAATCATTTTAGCTAAGTGGTTGACCTGGAGCCATATGGATGGGATTTCACGTTGTCATTTACTTACAAGGTAACATGGTCATTTGTACAGCTGCAGCTACATCGTGGTACGATGAGTGTTTGTATAAACTCAAAGTCTCTCAGCCAACACAAAGCCCACAGAGTAAGAGACAGAAAGAGAAAAGAAGAGAAGAAAAGCAGAGGTGGCGCTTTCCATGAATACATTACACTTTGGGGCCCATAACTTTTTTTTTTTGTTAAGATCCATTAAATAAACCATTATGTAACATAAAATTAAGCCTGCATGAAATGTAGCAAGTTTTAAATATATAATATGTTTGCATTTCCCCCTAAATAATGATTTTGGACTGTACTACCTCCAAAGTCTTGATCTTCTTAAATGTATACAACTAAAATGATACAATGTCAAAATCACTTGTTGAATCATTCAATTTATTGTAATAAACTATTTTTAATATACACCATTTTAATATTATTACCGAAAATATTCCTGAATTCACTTATCAAGCTCACCAAGTTATTGTAAAAAGAATCTGATCAAACAAATACAACAAGCATTCTTTAATGTATGGGAAATATACATTAATAACTATTTTGTCCTTAATTAGCTTAGCTGCTTCTGAACGAATTTAGGTGAAATTTGAAACTTTGTTACTCATTACAATTTTTTTTTTAATATAATAATAAAATATACATTTAGGGCCCTATTTTAACGATCTGAAACGCAAGTATCAAGCGCAAAACGCAAGTAACTTTGTGGGTGGGTCTTGGGCGCTGTTGCTATTATACCGGCGGGATAAATGACTCTTGCGCCCGACGCAAATCTAAAATGGGTTGGTCTGAAGTAGCTTCATTATTCATAGGTGTGGTTTGGGCGTAACGTGAAATAAACCAATCAGAGCGTCATCTCACATTCCCTTTAAGAGCAGGCGCGCTTGTTCTAAAGCGGATTCCTATTGTAACGGCGGATTTGCCAGGCGCACGCGAGGAGCGGTTCACAGCCGAGGATGTTCTCGTCAGGGACGCTGGGGATGGAGAAACACACCCAAATTAACTTCGGTTAAACAGGCGTATGATAATTTGGGTAAATGTGTAAGCTAGATGTATGCTTTTATAATAAACTGTCTATCTATCTATCTATCTATCTATCGTAATAATGTATGATTTGCAAAAATGATAACTGCTGCGTCTGTGTGTAGATGAGAGAATCAAAGTGTATGCTTGTGACACTTAAAGCACACGCTACATTGATTATGGCCAAGCATGCGCCCTTAAAATAGCATATGAATAACATGCGCAACGCGCCACTGACTTTAAACTGTTTTTTTTTCGGTCAGTGGCGGAATTGTTTTCTAAACCTGTAAAATAGCATGAGGGAACGTTTGCGCCGGAACACACCTCCTCTTTGCGCTGAACCGCCCCGGGGAGCGCAAGTGTATTTCTTAGTTAACCGACGTGCGTCTGTGGAGGGAAAAGTCCGCTTTGCGCGGGTGCAAAATAGGAATGATACATGCGTCGGTGTACAAAGTCAATTGCGCTGGGTGCAAGATAGGGCCCATAGTGTTTATTGCTAGAATTACAAATGTACACAAATCTGGGTTTTAAACTATTTAGACATATCCCAAACCTCAATTAAAATGAATAGAAAATAAAAAGATCGATAATATTTAGTTTGACCTTTGAAGTTGGCTATCAATCATTTTTAGAAGTTTAAGCAACTCCTTTTACTTACATGTAGTTTAGAAATACCTAACTATTAAACGCTTAAGGCCCTATTTTGTATCCTATTCGTGGAAAATTATGTTTAAAAGCGATTGGAAAGAAGGAAACAACATTCATCGAGACTGATGAGCATATTTACATGTTTAACAAACAAGCAAACAAACACAAAATAGCGCAGAAGAGCAGAACAGATGGCACTGAATTGCACTCTTCCTGTGTATAAAACAGTCTGCGGCATGATAATGGAGGGGATCAATTAGGCTGCAAGCAAGTGACTCCGTTTATGAAAAGAGCAGATTGGATCAAAGCCGAAGAGCTGATCGAGGGGGATGGTCGGGGGGTGCGGGGTCGGGGGGTTTGGGGGGAAGGTGGAAGAAGATGTCACTCACCCGTGCTGAGGGACAGTGCGGGTCCTGCAGTCTTTTCTGGCAGCATGTTCTTCATGTGATTTGCCTCTTCTGGGTGGTTGAAACAGAAAAAAAGATTTACCCAGACAAAGAGTACACCCTGAGGAGAAACCACACCACACACACATAGTCATTTTAACATAAAAATATTGTGCTTGCACTGGTGAGGAAATTAAGCTGTAATAAATCATTACCTCAGACGTACAAGCCCACAAGTATGATACACATTCACAGTTGTTTTAAAAGTTATGATGACCAAATAAAGTTATATAAAATGACAAAGAGCTATGGCATTTTTAAGACAACTCTTTCCCCTCTCATGATATGAATTCAGCTCAATAAGACAGAAAGAGAGACACGGTCTCTTGATTAAGTGAAAAAACAGATCCAGAAAGAGCTCAGATTTCAGATCCAGTTTGAAGTTTCTTCTAAAGCAAAGTCCACAGAGTCTTTCAGAAGACTTAAATCCACAAGACTGGTTTTCCCCTTAAGTCTGGTGGCACATCCTCTCTCTCCCCTTCTTTTTCTTTTCTTTCCCTCTCTCTTTACTTTTTACTACTGATTTTATCTCCAGACGTGGGCTTAAACTGACAAAACCTCCTGGTGGCGATGTCCTCAATTGGAAAAATTTCTCAAAAAAATAAAGCAAAAAAGTTTTTAAATTCTGACAAGTTAAAAAAATGCAAATTAGGTGTAGGGTTTGTCTCTAGTAATTATAATTAGCCTACATAAAAACAAAAGAAGTGTGAAAAGTAAGAAAAATACTTAAAAAATCCGCAGATTTGGGAGTGTTTTGGGAAATGTCTGACTGATCAAACAAACACTAGCTGTTTCCATCCAAAGTTGTGAATTTAACTTAATTTAACATAAAACATTTGTAAATAAAGCAGTGCTTTCATTCCACGTGTTCCAGAGTACAAAATCGTCACTTCCTGGGAAATTGGTGCAAAATATCTGTAATAAAAATGGACGTTTTCGTACATCATAATTGACTTGCGCCTCAGAGTGCGCAGACGAAACGCAATAAACGCGTTCGGATGCCTGGTGTTTGGGAATGCAAGCATGTGAGACATCTGGTAGGTATTTATACCAAATCATTCTCATGACAGACTTTGGCTCAGTCATTTCAGAATGATCAATCTAACATTTGAGATGTTGTGCGATGAAATTGGTCTGCTGGTTTGTCCAGTTATCCAATCACATCCACGGTTGAGGATTTTTTTTCTTGCGCATCAAGGGATTTATTCGGTAAATGTGTTTGCATCAGTTTAAGCACGCCTCAATTGGGCGCATACGTTTTTTTTATGTGTATTTTTAGAATTTATGCGAATCATAGCATTTACAATCAGCGAATTTTAATGCGATATCCCAAAATGCGCATAAAAATAGGTGGATGGAATATAGCTCTCTCCAGTAACCACATGTCAGGGGCGTTTCCTCCAAAGATATACAATTGGCCTATTATGCTGTTCACGAGATAATTCCCATCTCTCATTTCTGTCCACGTTCCACATTCGCAAATTGTTCTGAATGAATAAATGATGTGCAAATGTGAAAGATAGCACATGCACGTCTACAAGATGTCTGTTAAAGATCACTTCATCTGGAAATCATCTGCTGTTTACTAACATCTGATAGACGTCATTAAGATGTCAGTTTTACATACATTCTAAATCATAAACATCTTAAAGACATTTTCTAAACGTCTATTTGACATCTGAGAGGAAACGTCCTAAAGACGTATTGCAGATGAGCAAACACTCTAAAAAATACATCTTCCAGATGTAAACACACACATCAAATAAACGTCTCCGTGATGTATGTGTGTGTGATTAAATAATTCCAAAAGTAAGTAGACAACTCAGACACTTAATATTGCTGCTTTATGTCACGTCACATCCAAACTTGAAATGACTTGAAAATGTGATTTGTGAGGGTTTTTTAGTGAGCAATCAGTTGGGTGAAATTAAAGTTACATCTCTATGTCTGTGACTATCATGACGCCTCCAGTGTTCAACGAGTTTTTATCGCTGATGATCCTAAATTAAGAAGAACAGCTGAAAATTCATTAAATAAAATATACATGAAATATTAAAAAAAATGTATGCGTTCTTATATTTATTATTTTGGAACGGATGTAAAAAATTTATGTGGATTTATACTTTTTAATAAATAGAACAATAATTGCATTGTTACTTTAAAAATCTAAATAGAGTTAAAGGAGTTAAAGGTTCCTAATTGTTTTAGAGGTCTCCTACAATAGATTTACATCTATCAGAGGTCAAAAAACATATTTTCTCATAATATACATGGCACATCACCTCATTTCTCGAAGAGTTTGAAAACGGTCTGTTCTAAGATTCAGTCTCTCTAAACCCCTCCTTTTCCGTGAGCCTACTCTGCTCTGATTGGTCAGATGGCCCAGTTTGTTGTGATTGGTCTATCAATTACAAATTTGTTACAATGTTACATAGGTGTCGTGCACTTTGATCTCTAAAACGTTGCAGACCTTTTACATTCATAAACAGCCAGCTATATTTACACACTGCATAAAAGGTAATCTTCAAAAAAAGCATAATAGGGGCACTTTAACCTGAAAAATGTGTCAACATTAGTGTAACTGGAACATGAATTTATATTTAAATAAAAAAAACATTAAAAACACTTTGCCTCCTCATTTCAGAACACCGCTGCAAGCTTCTGCCACATGTATAATAATCAATGCGCAAAAGACATGCTGTAAGCACACAGGCTTTTCCTGAAACACACTGCATGAACACTCAAACTCTGCTGAGAAGTCTACTCCTGCAGTCTGTGGCTGCCTATGAGCAGTCTGCAAAGGAAGTGGGGGATCGTTTTACGCTGTCAGCGACACAATCCTTCAACCCTGAGTTCACCATCGCCAGCCACCTGAGAAAGCTTTGGCTTTCCTCTAAACCAACAAAGGGCTGAGTTGATTGTCTTATCCAGACAGAGGCAGAGTACTGGAAAATTTTCTTCATCTTGCCCCATTTGTCAATAATTATGTGAACTGTGACGTTGCATGGCAGTTGTTTCATTGTTATTGAAACGATGTAGTTACTTGGAACGAGGTGATGAGGTACTTCAGCTGCAATGTTATGATATGTGGTTATAGCTCAGGCTCTCTCAAATGTGCCAAATTCTCAGGTCTGTTGCGATGTCTCTCTCACACTCTCTCCATCACCGGCTGACACCAACTCTCAAACATATAGAAACCCTCCCTTTCCCTCCCAGCCTAAAGCACATCATTTGATGAGCATAGTCTTGGACTGAAGGAGTGTACAATTACTATATGTCTCCATAATGGTATCATGTGTAGTGCAATCACTGCTCTCTAAAGTTTAACAACTTGCTTTAGTTTATGATCTTGGGAACAGACTGCAAAAACCTGAGTTTCACTAAACTCTGGAATTTCCAGATTCGGGTCTGCCCTGTACAAACCACATTCATTCTGTGTGATGATTTGCAGCACTTGTCAGCCTTTCAGCACAAAGACCCTGCCAAAGTGATGACAGAACAGAACAGAACAAAAAGTGCCATGCTTAAAGATTTGATTCATTTTAGGGCTATCTGCAGAGGTCTATAAACCAATATTCCAGCAAAGCTGACCCTAAGAATTTTCCATGTTAACCTTAGTTTCCATCAAATGCATTAGTTACTATAGTTCCTATACTACAGTTCTACCACCATATACATTGAGGGGATATATATCTGTATCTCTGTCTGTCTGTGTGTGTGTGTGTGTGTGTGTGTGTGTGTGTGTGTGTGTGTGTGTGTGTGTGTGTGTGTGTGTGTGTGTGTGTGTGTGTGTGAGTGTGTGTGTGTGTGTGTGTGTGTGTGTGTGTGAGAGAGAGAGAGAGAGAGAGAGAGAGATTAAAATGTGGATGCACATGAAACAGAAAAACACATCTGAACAAGTTAGGAGAGTACTAACACTGAGGCAGCCTATTGCACTCACCGCTAATCGCTTTAATATACTGGGATTAAGCGAGTTAAATATCAACGATCTGCTCGCTTGCGCCGCAAAGCAAACAACCACACACGCGACTCTGTTTAAACGCCATTCACTGGCGTCACGGCGTGTTTGTCAGTCTAAAGTTCTATAAACATGCCTTTAACCTTCTTTACTGCAGAACAAAACCAGCACACGACAGCTCAGAACTTCTCTGTCAATCCCTAGCCGACTTTGGTCCACAAAATTAATTTCCCAACAATAACTCTTTTGAAACTATGCAAAACGCCTAACTTAATCGTATCAACGTAGTTACGCTCTTCACTAAGCTCCAAGTGATTTTTCTTGAGCTCTGTTTGCAGTTGAAGGATTAAAACTAACCTTTATTTAGTGTCCCATTGACGAAGCATCAGGAGGAGAATGATGCGCGGTCGGTCCTCTCTGTGCCCGACCAGTTTAGCATGACAAAAGAGGACAGACGCGATGCTGAGTGAGTGCGGCAAGACCTTGGCCGTGTCTGCGGACACGCCTCCTCTCAGCGGGGACGCGCTTCTATGGAACTCTGGCTTTTTGGTTGCTCGAGAACGCGCTCTAATGGAACTCTGACTTTTGGCTGATCAGACAGTGACTCACAGTCACTCACACACACAAATTGACGTAGTTCATGGGATACTTCACTTGCATTTAACGTTTCTGACTAACAGAGGTTGTGTGATCTACCTCCTACAAGTTTGATCATGCTGTTGTAACTCAATTTTCTGTTTGCTTACTGTAATGTATGAGTCGACATAGGCCTATCTTTAAGGTCTGGTAACAATTACCATACCAATCCGTTCACAGCGAGCTATACATTTGCTAGCCAACAAAAACATAATCACTTGATTCTTTAACCATCTTTTTTTTTTTTTCATTGAATGTGCCCTGTAATTTAGGTCCTACAGATGGTTTCATAAACACACATACACATACATACACACACACACACACACAAATGTCCCCACAAGGATAGTAATATCAGTCATTTTTGACCTTGTGGGGTCTTTTCTTTGGTCCCTGTGAGGAAAAAGCTTATAAATTATACTAAATTATGTTTTTTGAAAATGAAAAAAATGCAGAAAGTTTTCTGTGAAGGTTAGGTTTAGGTGTAGGAGCTAGTAAATGTCATTAGCTCAGTATAATAACCAGTACGACTATGGAATATCCTCATAACGAAAAGAATACCAATGTGTGTGGCCTGGTAAACCCTACATTATGGGGACAAAATGTCCCCACAAAGATAGCACTATCCAAAATCCTTGTCCTTGTGGGGACATTTGAGGAAAACAGCTTATAAATCAGCTTATAAAGTAATGTCTTTTGAAAAATGTAAAAATGCAGAAAGTTTTCTATGATGGGGTAGGGTTAGTGTAAGGTGATAGAATATACAGTTTGTACAGTATAAAAATCCTTATGTCTATGGAAAGTTCCCATAAAACATGAAAACACAACATGTATCTGTGTGTGTGTGTGTGTGTGTGTGTGTGTGCGTGCGTGCGTGCGTGCGTGCGTGCGTGTGTGTGTGTGTGTAATAATTCGTGTTCAAGTTCTTAGCCAAAAGTAGTTTAAAAAAAAAAGTGCAAAGTAGAATTTCCCTTATTTGAAGACTCTATACATTTTCTGTAAAAGGGAAGTTTTGGCCAATCCAAAACAAGCATTTGTGTGTGTGTGTGTGTGTGTGTGTGTGTGTGTGTGTGTGTGTGTGTGTGTGTGTGTGTGTGTGTGTTTCACTGGTTGCAAATCTTCTGCTTGACCTTGCATTAAATCCATGAAGAGAGTGCATTGGCATATTTTCCATTGTAAATTTCCTTCAGTGTAACGGCGTACAGCTGAGAGGAGGGTGGGGGGAAGAGAAGGAAAGACGGTCCCCTCCTCCTGCTGCCCAGCGGGCACTCTGTTCTCCATCACTCTCAGAGCTCCAGTTGCATCATGGGGAGGGGGCGCTGGAGTGCTGCCCAGCAACTCTGATTACTTCCAGACCTCGGCTACACATTTCAACACACTTAAACACAGACATCCCCATATTCATGCACTCACACTACAGCACATGAATGCATGCGGATAAACACAATTATAAACATTCATTCCGAATACACTTATAGTTAAACTAGATATATACCAGATGGAGTTTTGTATATTTTTTTCTCACTTGTTAGCCACGCACGGAGACAGTAAAAAAAAAAAAAAAAACAGATATCACACACTGGCCTGTTGGACATGCATGAAACAGCAAGCAAGCTTAGGAATGCCTTAATCTATCTGTCTCTAATGTCAATGCATGGGAATTGCAAAACTTGCGAGTCTCATTATCTGTTTATGCTTGTCTACATCTTATGACATCTCCGAGTGCTCTAAATATTTACCTGAGAACTTTAGGACACATAGTCCCACAGTTAGTTACTGACCCTTAAGAAAAATAAAGGGAGACGAAGAGGACAAGAGATTGAGAGGGAGGAGAAGGGGTGTGTGACCAATCAACTATTAAACACTGAAACATTCTCTGGAAATCTGGAGTCACACAGAAAAGTGTGATCTCATATCACTCTGATCAGTAAACGCAGGAAGAAAAAGAGACGGCAAAAGAGAATGAAAAAGAGAGTTTATTTGTAGACTCTGCTAAACATATGACAGAAAATCAAAGAACAAAGAATGCAAGAGGGAGAGAGATGTTAACTGTGGTGTGTCAGGCATGAGTGGTATCACTGGACAGGAAGTGATTCATTGCTGTCGTTTGTTTTGATTTCTCTCTTAGGCCGCAAGCAAGCATGGTTAGATCCCAGGCTAGGACTTGAACTCGGGTCCCCCAAAAGATGGCAGTGCTAAATGTCAGCACACTGCCCACAAGGCTAAAGATGCTGATTTTATTCTGTGTGTGGATGGAGCTTAACCAGCATCAGTTTTAAAGATTTATTCCTTGGCGTTTTTGTCTTTTATGATGATAAGAGAGTATGCCGATAGGAAGCGAAGTGGAAGAGAGTGAGGGGAGACGGGATCAGGAAAAGTCTATTAGCTGGGACTTGAACTCTGGTCACCAAAAGCTCAACAGTACTCTATGTCAGCAAGCTGCCCAAAAGGCAGTAAATATGGGGGAACAGAATCCGATGCGAACACTCCAGCTGTCGGAATCCATTCCCCCACCCATTTGATTATGATGTTGATGTAGTGACTTAAAAGATGCTGATTCTGTGTGCAAGGAACTTAACCAGCGTCAGTTTGATAAATATTAGAACATCCTTGTGTAAGAAACATGGGGGGAACAGAATCCGACGGCAAACAATCCAGCTGTCAGAATCTGTTCCCTCACCCCCACGACTAGAGATGTTCATGTAGTGACTTAAAATATTCTAATTCTATACTGTGTGCATGGAGCTTAACCAGCACCAGTTTGATAAATATTAGAACTAAAATGTGTAAGAAACATGGGGGGAACAGAATCCGACGGCAAACAATCCAGCTGTCGGAATCCGTTCCCCCAGCCATTTGATTAGAGATGTTGATGTAGTGATTTAAAAGTTTTTGATTTTATCCTGTGTGTGCATGTAACTAAACCATCATCAGTTTTGTAAATATTAGAACCTCATTTTCTAAGAAAAGTGGGGGGAACAGAATCAGACGGCATACAATCAACTGTCAGAAAGAATCCATTCCCACACCCATATGATTATAGATGGTAATGTAGTGGCTTAAACAATGCTGATTCTATTCTGTGTGTGGACGGAGCTTAACCAGCACCAATTTGGCGTTTTTTTCCTTTTTTCATGATAGGACAGTATGTAGACAGAAAGTGAAATTGGCAGAGAGAGAGAAGGGAGGACGGGATCAGGAAAAGTCCACGAGCCAGGACTCAAATTTGGGTCACCCGAAATGCAACATCATCATAAATCAGTGCACTGCCCACGAGGCTATTGGCACCAACTAGTCATCCTCAGTTTGATAAATATTAGAACATCCTTGTGTAAGAAACATGGGGGGGAACAGAATCCGACAGCAAACAATCAAGCTGTCAGAGTCCGTTCCCCAACCCCTATAATGAGAAACATTTATGTAGTGACTTAAAAGCTGCTGATTCTATCCTGTGGGTGCATGGAACTCAACCAGCATCAGTTTAATAAATATAAGAACCTCATTGTGTAAGAAACATATGTGTGGTTAGTGGAATGAATGGATACATAGTTATACAATATAAAAACCAAAATATAAAAATGAATGAATGAATAATTGAATCAGCAAATAAAAATATAATATTACTACATATCATAGAATAAAATGTGAAAATATATTTAACTGATTTAACTGAAAATAACCATTGATTTCAGGAAGATGGAACCAGAAGTGCTAAAATGCTAGCCCGTTGCCGGGTTTTGGCTTACAAAGACACTCTATTCACATTATGTTGTGACAACATCACTATGACAGATGTTAGTCAATTTTGGCTCAGAAACAACTGCTCCTAAAATTGCCCTTTAATTGGACTTCTCACAGAAGAACTGATATAAAATGCCTTTATGATGTCATCAAATTACTGTACGCTTCTAAAATACTGAATATACCACACTGCTCTGGAAACCCCCACATTAAATAACTGGTATTAAACTCAGCAGGTAGTGAGAGGGTCAATATTCAAACTCAAGTTTAGTTCAGCCATCATGGCCTCAGTTTAATGGGCTACATTATTCCAATCTAGCTGAAGGAATATTTCCTGTGCACAGTCTGAAACTTTAATGGTCTCAGAGAGGCAAGGTTGCCATGCGGCTAGAATATAACACACCCTATACAACAGAGTAAAACATTTTCAAGCTTTTTGCATAAACAAGTAAAAAGAGCCAATAAATACTTGGGTATCCGTCTTATTAATATTCTGATATTTTATCCAAAGTAGCCTATCAAGACACACTCACCTTTAGCAAGAGGTATCAAAGTAATAAAGCCACTGCCTAGACTGATCAGGTAGGGTGTAGCTGACTGTGACCACACCTTCAGGCCACTCCCACTGTCAATAGGGTTTTCTAAGGATAACAGCAGGAGTTTCAACAAAGCTTATTAAAGAGACAGTTCACCCCAAATTCTGTCATTTACCGACTAACATATTCTAAACCTAACTTTCTCTCTTCTGAGGAACGCATTGTTTTGTGGAATGTTTGTAAGCATATAGTGATCAATCTATTATATCCTTATATCTGATTATATCCAGGGCTGGATATGGGGGGTAACGCGGGGGGATGGAGTCCAGGGATTGAATTCCGAGGGGTGACGGCATTCCAGTTCATATTTTTAAAAAACATTTTTGTAGGGAAATAAAGGGATTTCTATATGTTATTCTCTCAATAGACTACATAAGCGATACGAGTTCAGAACAAAAAAATAGCGCAATTAAATTCCATAATTTTATCTTACTCAGTGCTTGAAGTATCGCAGTACCGGCACTTACACTCTCACTTTTTCTTGCATGCCGGCACTTCTCGCATGTTGCTGGTACTCTGACCGAAACATAAAATCAGCCTATTATTTAATTGTATACATCACGCAATCGGAGCCTTTATAAGCATGAGTGGCGCGCGATGGCGCGTTCACCAGCACGCTCCAAAAGTGTGATAAGATTTGCGCGAGCCGTTGATAAAATGTACAACCCATTTTAATTCTATTGAGAATGTAGTAAAACGCTGTGGAGAAAATCAAACATGATCTAAAAACAGCCACTAAAAAGACTGATGAAACGAGGGGAAGACATTCTGTCCGTGCCGGAGACGGTGGTATCCGTGCCGGAGTTGTTGTTCGTCCCGGAGAGGTTGGTGTCCTTGCCGGAGACGGTGGTGTCTGTTCACTTGTTCGTGCCGGAGACAATGGTGTCCTTGCCGGAGTCGTTGTCCGTCCCAGAGAGGTTGGTGTCCTTGCTGGAGACGGTGGTGTCTGTGCCGGAGATGGTGGTGTCCATGCCGGTGTCCTTTCCGGAGACGGTGGTGTCCTTTCCGGAGACGTTGGTGTCCGTGCCAGAGACGATGGTGTCCATGCCGGAGACAGTGGTGTCCGTTCCGGAGACATTGGTGTCCGTGCCGGAGACGTTGGTGTCTGTGCCGGAGACGTTGGTGTCCGTGCCGGAAACGTTGGTGTCCATGCCGTTGTCCGTGCCAGAGACGTTGGTGTCCGTGCCGGTGTCCGTGACAAAGATGGTGGTGTCCCTTCCGGAGATGGTGGTGTCCGTGCCGGAGACGTTGGTGTCCGTACTGGTGTCCGTGCCAGAGACGGTGGTGTCCGTGCCGGTGTCCTTTCAGGAGACGGTGGTGTCCTTTCCGGAGATGTTGGTGTCCGTGCCGGAGACGGTGGTGTCCGTGCCGGAGACGGTGGTGTCCGTGCCGGAGACGTTGGTGTCCGTGCCGGAGACGTTGGTGTCCGTGCTGGAGACGGTGGTTTGTGCCGGAGACGTTGGTGTCCGTTCCGGAGACGCTGGTGCCGTGCCGGTGTCCGTGCCAAAGATGATGGTGTCCGTTAGTGCCATGCCGGAGACCGTTGTATCCGTGCCGGAGTCATTGTGTCCGTTCTGGAGACGGTGGTGTCCATGCCGGTGTCCATGCCAGAGACGTTGGTGCCCGTGCCGGAGACGGTGGTTTGTGCCAGAGACGTTGGTGTCCTTGCGGGAGACGGTGGTGTCCGTTCCAGAGTCCCTGGTGTCTGTGCCGGTGTCCATGCCAGAGATGGTGATGTCCGTGCCGGAGTCATTGGTGTCCGTTCTGGAGACGTTGGTGTCCGTGCCGGAGACATTGGTGTCCATGCCGGAGATGGTGGTGTCCGTGCCGGAGTCGTTGGTTTCTGTTCTGGAGACGTTGGTGTCCGGAGATGGTGGTGTCTGCGCCGGAGACTGTGGTGTCCGTGCCGGAGTCGTTGGTGTCCGTTCTGGAGACGTTGGTGTCCGTGCCGGAGACGCTGGTGTCCGTGCTGGAGACGTCCGTGCCGGATGGAGGTGTCTGTGCTGGAGACGGTACTGTCCTTTCCGGAGACGTTGGTGTCCGTGCCAGAGACATTGGTGTCTGTGCCGGTGCCCGTATTTAAAACAAGGGTGTTACAACTTGCCCTGCGTTAGGTTGTGCCCCGCTCTCCCCTATCCCTGGGGGTACGTGCGGTGACAGAATGGGGTACACGAACAAAATGCTTTCATTTTTTCTACCTTTGTAAAATTGGATTTAAGATTTAAACTCTCTTCGATACAAAAAAATACCCTGTGTGAGTTCCTGTGTTTAATGTTGATCACATTAATCGAATATCCACACTATTGCAAATGTGTCATTGATTTTATACAACAGTTCAACAAACGAAAGGTATTAATATTGAGTGATGTTAATTTTAAACACAGTATTGTTAGTATTTTTTTCAACAAAATAATAGCTCCACGAAAGCCACAGCAGAACAGCAGCACACAGCAGTGTTTGTGAATGAATCTGCGGCTTTGAACAAATCATGAGAGTCAATGCTTCAATGATTCATTCATAATTACAGCCAATTGCTTCAATACTGAATGAATAAATGATTCGATGACTCACTCATAAAGACAGTGACTTGCCGCCACCTAATGGTGGTTTTAATTTAATATTTAAAAGCATCACTTCGTTTTTTACCATCAATGCATATTTCACTATTTAACTTTTTTTTTTTATAAAGGAATAGGTAAAAATGCACTGGAAAATCGATTTAAGGGAGCAAATATTGCCCCTTACTGAAAAAGTAAGGGTAACTACGTGTTTATTAATAGGCTACTGCAAAATATGCTCGAATGTTACAGTCACTGCCCTTGCCGTCCAGAATAAAAGAGAACATCCCAATCGAGTGAAGGGATTAGTGGAAACTGTGGTTCCTAATTATTGTGATCCAACATTTGCCTCACATTTCAGACTGAAAACACATCTATTTAATTATGTGCTCCCACTGATCTATATAGAATGACGTCATTATATATAGATTAGTGTGTGCACCCCATTTAATTATCTTTTTTATCTCCTCTGCTAATCAATTCTAATTTAAATTATTTACTTACTTTTTTAAACCTTGCATTTTCTTTCTCATTTTGTGTAAAGCACATAATTACCATTGTGTATGAAATTTGGTATATAAATAAACTTGCCTTGCAATGATATCTTACAACTGAAATGAACGAGATAGCTGTCTCCAGGTATTATAGATCTCCTTAGACAATGTTTTAAGCTTTCAAACAAAGATAAGCAAAAATAAATCTGCAAATAAAATTCTGGATTTACTCCTCTTATTCAAGCACCGCTGCAGTAAAATATATTGTAAACCCTAAGTCATGGTGAAATGATTTAGTTTCATAGTCGCTGGAGCAGGTTTTTATAGGCCATTTAATATAGCCTGCAGAAAAAGACCCTTTACATACTAACTATGTAGGAAAATGGGCTTAGCGGCTCTCCCATTTGCTCAGAATGAGATTAATTTACAGATGCACACATATACATAATCAGAGACAAAACAGAAGTTTTAGAGAAAGGAGGGTTGTCTCAGTTTAAGAGAGGAGGAGGACATAAAAAGAGTGTGGGGGAATGTTTTCATGTGATCTTCTGGGAGCAAGTCAGAAAAGGGACAGAGGGAGAAGGAAGAAAAGAGGCCAGGCTGAGAGGGCTTACTATAAATTGCCATGAAGGAAAAACAAATAAATAACAGAAAAAGTACCATGGTTAAAACTTTGAGGAGGCACATGACTGCCAGCCAAAATTAACGAACAAAGAAACCCTTAAAATCGAGCTAACCATTACAACCAGTCTAATTATTTAAAGGGAAAGTTTACCCAAAAATGAAAAGGCTGCCATCATTTACTCCCCCTAACGCCATTCCAAACCTGTAGTCTATGACTTTTTCTTTTCTTTTCAACGGAAGAAAGTAAGGACTGGTGCTGTCCAGTAAAATCACCATTAAAGTTAAATAAAAAAGGTCCATATTTCTTCTGAAGTAAAAAAATAGTTTGGAATGGCAAGTGACGCTTTGTGCGCCAGAATATGGTTTATAATTATGAGCTATAGACTAACCCAGATTGACAAAGCTAATCTTAAATGATCTAGAACCCCCCAAAAGTATGTTTATCTAGGTCTTCTAATAATTTTATCTTAAAAAAGCAGCACAGCAGTTCTGCTCTGGGATATGGGATATGTCATGAAACAAGGCTGTTCCCCTTGTTCTCTCCAGCTGGCTGGAGTTCTGGGTTTTTCTTTTTGCTCCGTCGGGAGGAAGCGAGGATCAGAGACAGCTGAGAGCACTTGACTCCCCTTGTCTCTGAGTTTCTGTACGTGAGGTCACTGGGCTAGTCCATTTCTCCCCAATAACAAAGATCTTGAAAACCTATTGAGAAGACTTTAAATCACCTTAATAAGCTAAAAAGGGGGGATAATCTTGTAGCAAAATTCATCAGCCATATACACAATGACTGTGGTGACTGTGAATAAAAACCCCTCAGAAGTCACACTCTTTCTGGATAAGCATAAAACAACATTGATTGCTAACAAAGAAACTTTTCGCATGACTTTCTGCATTATATTGAGATAATCTCTAAATCTTTTCCACATCTATCTACAGCTTTAGGTTGTGCAAGATATATTTTATATCTTATAGCCCTTTTTTGGGCTGCTTTTCTCAAATGGCTACTGTAAAAAAAATATGTTTTCAGAATGTTTTGCTAAAGTTATGAAAACATTTCTGAATGTTCAGATTGTTTGTTTTTTTAAAGTATTTTTTCTTGGTTATGGGAACGGTAGCCTACATTCCATTTAATCATTTTGCAAACATTATTGGAATATTATTGAAACAAGTATAACATTTAAGAAAAACATTTGACGCACGTCCAACTAAAACGTTTAAGAATTTTTTTTTCCCCTGAACAATGTATTTAAGTTCTGTCATGAAACTCCAGATAGCACAGGCTGATAGGTCCTTAACCCTATCAGCTTGCAATCTCATCATTCTATAGGGCGCAGCTGATTGGTTCCTTCTGTATCAGTAGCCAATGATCTTACTGCTAAACCTTCAAACATTTAGGGTGCTTCTTCTCCGTCCTCCATCCTATGACCTGCAAACCGATAGAGCTCAGCCATCTTGTAGGACATCTCAATTCTCTAACTGCACTGCGAGCAGTCGAGGATCGAGGAGGCTTCCTGAGGAGTCATGAGCGAGGATACACGGGTGTATCCTTTGTGAAAGTGTTTTATCGTCTAAACGTGACGCACGTATAAATTCTCCTCCCCTTCACATCACAATCATTTTAATTTATACTTTATCTTGGCAGTTTATATAAACCACACATTACACATATTTCAACTGGGCATCTACTTTCTTATAATTATTTATTATGAATTTCTTAAATAACCAAACTTCAACAACATAAGGGCAGATCCTTTGAGCGCTGCTGATGACGCTTTGATGTGACGCTCGAGTGATCAAGTATTCCAGTGTATAAATAAGCTTTCCTTCGATTCCTCCATCCTCGTTTCCTTTCCTTGCATCCTTCCCTCGCATCCTACAGGGGGTGGAGCTGAGACGAGGAAAGGAAACGAGGATGCACAAATGTGACCCTGGACCACAAAACCAGTCACATGGGTCAATTTTTTGAAATTGAGATTTATATATCACATGAAAGCTATTTGTCCGAGATACAACTATTAGAAAATCTGGAATCTGAGGGTGCAAAAAAAATCAAAACATTGAGAAAATCTCCTTTAAAGTTGTCCATTTATGTTGGCGATTGTGCTGCATTCACTCACAAAAATAAATGTTTTATATATTTACGGTAGAAAATGTACAAAATATCTTCATGGAACATGATCTTTACTTAAAATCCAAATAATTTTTGGCATAAAAGAAAAATCAATATGTTTGACCCATACAATGTTTTGTTGGCTTTTGCCACAAATATACCCGTGCGACTTGTGACTGGTTTTGTGATCCAGGGTCACATATAAGAATTGAGAATCACACATGGTACCTTTCTCAACTCCACCTGTATAGGGGTCGAATTCATGTACGCTATATTGTGTAGTAGTTGATGATTATGATGATGATGATGTTATCTATTCCGCCTAGACCAAATTTATCAACATTGTAATACCCATTAACATGCCAAACACTCCAAGAGTTGTGATGACCGAAATAACATTTTTGAGCCAATGTTTCAAGAACATTAAAATAACCAAGACCAGATAACTTTGAACAAACGTTCTCTAGAAAATAGTTGCTATAGTGTTACGTAACGTGGTTGTGTATTATGGTAGTGCTGGTATTTATTTATTTTTCTCTCTCTTTCTTCTCTCTCAGTGTCTCTCTGCCGCTCTACCAGGTGCGGAAGAGAGAGAGGTGTGACCTGCTGCTCGTTATGCTGGAGAAGCTGCATGATCAAAAGAGGCTTGGAATGACACTCGAAATGAAGCTTGCCTTCCAGAGTGTTGTGTCCCTCACCAGCTTTTGTTTTTGCTGTTGTATTGTATTGCATCAAGACTGTGCAATATTTCTCACCAAGCTAAGGCTTATTGTAGCCTACTCTGTTATTGTTGGTACTTCACAAGCCTAAATGTGCTGGAAGCTGTAGGGAGGTGGGTGGCTGTTTTATTTTTGTAATATCTTTTCTCCTGTTTTTGGTTAGTTAGTGTACTTTTCTGTTGTTTATTTGTTTTCTTTTGGCAGGTTAAGTAGTTTTAAGTAGGGTAGCCTACTTATGTTTGTTATTGTGGCTTTACCCCTCTCCTGAAGGTTGCTTTGCTTCCTTTTGACTTACTTTGTCAATTATACATTATATTTTGTTAATAAATCTTTGAGCTGAAATTTGATGTGTCTGTCGTGCAGGGCAAGGGACGAGCACACTCACTCACCCCAAACCTTTTTTTCTTTTTTCTTTTCACTGTTTACTCCCTTACCCTAGACAACTTTACCCCTGGGACGTAACAATAGCGATTTTTCTTAGTGCAACCATCTAAGTTTACTTGACCATGTTGTCATGGCTCACAAACTCACTTAGGTAAGTGTTTCACATTCATTGGACCATTCAGATTTACAGACTAGGCTATGCATACAAATGAGATGATTATCCTATGCCATGAGCTATTTGAGGAGCTATTTAAAAATGAGCAAGAGTCTGTTTATAATAATAGCCTGATTATAATCTTACCCCGGAAATTTATGTCAGACTGGAGGGATCAGTAGGTCAGATCACATACAGTAGTCTATAAAGTCCAGTATATTTAAAGTCCACTCAAGCTTTAATCATCTGGTTCCTTATTTAATTAACAATGATGCAGTTACAGAGCTTACAGTCCCATTGACTCACAGCTGAACAAGCTTGAAAGAGACATTTCTGTTCTTTAATTTTTAAATGTCCGTGAGGGACGGATATGTTGCCTCGTAAACAGGAAAAAAGGACCAGCTCCTTCCCCAAAATCTTGAGATTTACCCTAAAATCAGCCTGAAGTTATTACTTAAATGTACTCTGTGCGTTTGTGTGTTGCTCAATTTGTTAGCTGCTACATTATTCAACAACACAGTAGCCAGTGGTTGTTCACGGCCGAGTTATAGTACATTAAAAGTATGTTCTTCTTCTTTTTTCTTAGATTTTACGAAAACACTTGCCCAATATATTTTTTTCTGACAGAAAAAAATCACACGTTTTAGCCCAAAGAAAAGCAGATACGTCAAGCAGATCCAGTACTTACGCGAATAGAAAT
Source organism: Abramis brama (assembly GCF_963993115.1). Taxonomy (NCBI): domain Eukaryota; kingdom Metazoa; phylum Chordata; class Actinopteri; order Cypriniformes; family Leuciscidae; genus Abramis; species Abramis brama. Next base: position 18,585,087 of record NC_139987.1, on the reverse strand, counting down.
ATCGCCACCTCCTGGTTATAGACTGGCACATTTCACATTCATACACTGTTTATTTATGCATTTCACACAAGTCACAGTCTGTTGACATTGTCACTTTATATATCAAAGTGAGATAAATAAACCACTAATAAAACTAATTAAAAATGAAAATGGTTAATTTTATAAGCTTTATCTAAATGATGATTACCTTAAAAGGATTGTAGTTTAAAGACATATAACTTTATATAATGTGCAAGACTTATAATAATAAAACACTTTTATATTAAAATGTATTTTATTAGTTAAGAATATTGAGTGTTCATCTGTGTTTTGTGTTTTGTCCAAAATAACTACACATTATTATTTACTATAGGCCATGCATTCCAGAAGTGATTATAACTAGTCAGCACCATTTCAAATGATTAAATGAATATCAATCACCTGAAGCCATTAATCTGTGAGAGCTCAGTCGCGGTAAATCTCTGAATCATTGTACTTTCCGTCTCTACTCCATCTGCTGAGTGTGATTCAGATTTAAGTTCATTTGTTTCATTTTCTTTATTATCAGATGCATCAGTATTCATCTCAGATGTGAGCAGAGTTATTATAGCACCTGTAGATGATTGCGGCCTGGATTCATGTCTTTCCACTGGTGTGTCAGATGTAGAGGAATCACTAATAATCATGCACGTATTTATTACTGTTGGTGGATGTGGCAGGACGTCGTTATTAAGGCAGTCAGGATCTTGTTTAAATGGTTTGGATGCTTCAAAAGGTGTTGTGTTGCATGGCGCTCTGCGAATTTCAGTCTCCACTGATTCCAAACCATTGTGCCCGGGTTCATCTGGTCTTTGTCTTTCAAATAGAGGGATTTCTGCCAAAATGAATAAAGGATATTAGAGAGTGCTGCATTCATAGCATGAATGCATGAATGAGGATCATTATTTACCGGTTTTGTTGGTACATCTGATTCGTTTATTGATGTCTGAATGGCCACGTACTGGATTTTCACCTGCAAGAGACAATATACGCATAAAGTAAAAGCTAAAGGGAAATTGCTTTAATAATATATTATATTGCATATTTCACAATATATTATTATAATATTTTATATAATATATTATATGATTAATATAACTAAATATATATATATATATATATAAACGTGTAATAAAAATATATAATATTACTTTAAAAATGTTCTTATAATAAAGTAAATGTTTAATAATATTATATTGTGTAATATTACAAACTATATTAGAATATTTCATATAATATTGTCTATAATAAATATTATAAATATGTATATTGTGTAAAATATTATCTAACAAATATATTATTATCAATAATATATATTGCTATATGTCCAAAAATGTATATTTAACATTTTATTTTAATAAAGTTAAAGCTAAATGGAAACTACACTAAATATATTAAAATATTTCATATATTATACTATATATATTAAATATTACATGTACATTGTATAAATAATTGTGTAACAAAAATACATTACAATATTTTGTATTATAATATTATTATATTATATATGATTAATATAACATACACAGTTTTTACATACTATATATTGTATTAACTATATATATATAGTATATATTATAATTTTTTCAATTGTTATTATAATAAAGTGAAAGCTAAAGGGAAATTGCTTTTATTAATCCTTTATATGCTTTATACACACACACTATACTCTATATATAGTTTAAACAATGAGTAATAAAATATATTACTTTCAATAACCTATTGCTACACGTCAAAATATATTATTATATTTTTAAATATGAAATACTTTATTTACCTCTCAGTCTAAAACATCGTGACAGAGCTACAGATACAGTGATGAGAAATATGAAGACAGACGCAGCGGTTCCCCACCATGACCTCCTGCAGTCATACTCATCATCATCTGGGAAAAAAAGTATAGTATTATGTATTGACATTTTAGTCATTAAGTGAAATGATCCTGTTCCAAGCTTTCAAACACATGAAGTAAATCTTACCAGTCACGCGAACAGTAACATTGACATGGGTTTGGACTTGATGTCTCATTTGGAAGCCGTAGAATGTGCAGATGTAGGTTCCGCTGTGTCCCAAGCTGTCTGGATTCAGCAGATGAAGGGACCCGTTGCCTAAGTGAGCCTGATCTATGTCGAGTTCAGCTTTACTTTCCCACAGGTTCGCGATCCGACGGGTCCGGCTGTCGTAAGTGAAGATGACGGAGGATTCTGTGGTTCTGATGAAGGTCCAAGTGAGGGTGAAATTGTGGCGAGGTTGTGGTATCATGCAGGGGATCATAAGTCCAGAGCCCTCCTCACCAAGTAACTTATCTAAGAGATTCAAACGATTCAAATAGCTGTTTGAAGGTATGACAAACACCTTTCTTGACATTGTTTTAGCAAGTGTCAGAAGTGGAAACTGTTACCTTGCTGATGCAGTGATGCGGTCCACACCTGCGTTCCATCCGCTGAGACGACAGAGCAGAAGTAAGTGTGGTCAGAGATGTTGCCCATCACACTGATGGCGCTCTCAACGGTGAACAGGCCCTTGGAGTCCGAGGTTTTACGAGTGAAGTTCTGGAGGCTTCTGGTGTCACGAGGGGGATCAGTGGCCCAGGTGACCTCAGGAGCTGGATAGATGTTCTGGGACAGACATGTGACCCTTTCCTCAACCATCTCAAGCTTCACAAACTGGATCAGAGCTAAACATTAAAAGGAAAATACCACATGAAATTCTATTAAAATTAATCGATTAGTTATTATTTGAACTGTGTATCTATACAAACGTATATACAATAAACTTTTTCTTTCTTCTCTACATGCATTGTAATAAGACTAACTGTCAGCAATTAAATCTCATGGTCTCTGGAAAATGACTGGTATAAATATCTACTACGTTTTAATGCCATATATTATATAATGTTATTTACTGTCATTTGCTATATATAATACATGGAATTATATGCTATATATTTTCATGTGTAAACTGTCATTTAAAAAGAAAAAAATATTTATAAATTCTTTGTTATTGTTTTTTAACAAATAACCCTGGAGAAAAAAATATATATAAAAAAACAAAAAACAAATAAATAAATATTTTCAATATTTAAATAAATACCTTTTTCAAAATAAAAAAAATCTGAAAAAATACTTTCTATTAAATGAATACTATTTTATTATCTGTCAGAATAAAATACTTTGTGATTACTCTCATTTGGGTTTTTTTATTTTTTACTTCCGACCAAAAATATTTTAACATAGTATTTACTTTTTGTATGTTACTCTTTTGTGTTTTCAATATTAAAATAAATGTTTTTCAAAAGAAAAAAATATATATCCGAAGAAAATAATTTCTATTAAATTAAAACGTTTTTTTTTCTATATTATCTGTCAATAGAATAAATTACCAAAAATGAAAATGTATTATGAGTTATTTTTTAATTATTTCAATGTCATTTGTTACTTTTACTTGTCAATTTTCCACTATTCTTAAAAGTTTTCCACAGACCACGCTAGCGCCCTCTTGTGGCCCCATGAGAGTCCTTTGAGCACAGTTGGAAAACTAAATTCCTTTTATAGTAGGTGACCAATTTTTTTTACACTTTTTGAAAAGTAGCTTTTTACATCAGACAACCCCAATAACCCAAGCAAACTCAAACAATATGACCAGACCATGACCCCGTGACTGACCTTTCACCCCCAGATTAACAAAGGTTTCCTGGTTTCCCTTCCTGGTGCTGGTGTAGCACTTATACCTCCCTTGATCCTGGACTTTAACTTTCCTCAGCACCAGAGAGGCATTTCCCTGTGTAATCTGGGAATTAAACAGGTTCGTCCGGCCACTGAAATGCTTGTTCTGGAGCCCGTACTGGTCTTTATTGTAGTAGTAGCTATGGACGGGGATTTGCTGCTTGTACCAGTGGATGACCACGGCTCCCGTGGGCCTGAAGCTGCAGGGTAGCACGCAGTCTTCTAAGAACAGACAGGTCACGTGTGCATCTAGAGCGAGACCAGCACATGTAAAATAATTGCAATGTTAAATTCAGTTTTGCTTTGCATACAAAAATTCTCACCAGCTAAAACTGTTCTAAGAACATTTTGTTACCGTTCCCATTGAGTTATGCAAAAATAAAATTGTAAGCCTATTATAAGTGTTTATATTTTAGACCTGTGGCTGTCAGGATGGTTTTCGCGGGAAATTGCGTACGTCACTCGCGTGTCTAGTCATATCAGTAAATAGAGAAGAAGAAAAAAACGTAAATAGAGATAATTTGCTCCGAAAACTTTGTCGTGGGTATGGTGTGGGAGTGGAATGGGTTATAATTGTCAAAAAGGTTGACATCACGCTAAATTTAAAACAGCAGAACAGAGAAGACTTTGGCTTTTCGGAGATGGCCACAACTGAGGGATTTGACATGAATCATGATGTAAAAGAGATGGCGTTTTTATTACTCAATAGGTGAGTAAGGTATTGAACAGATACATTGCCAGGTAGCTCTCTAACAGAGTCCATTGTAAAACATTATCTGTTGCAAAAGGTCATAATAGGCTATTCACTTGCACAGTCAGGCATATTCTTCTGTAAAATGCATGCAGTTTTTTAACCGCTAGAGGGCGGAGTCACAGTGTACCATTAAAAACGTTAGACAAACTAAAACGTTTCAGAAAAACGTTCCATATAACGTTGAACGAACATTCTCTAAACATTACTAGAAGAATTTTGTTCATAACTGTGAGAGAACATTCCCTGTTAGCTGGGTCACTACATATTCTATTGTTCTGGTTGTCTTGGTTTAAAATAGCTTTATGCCAAACAATGCCAAATCATCAAATAACAAAACTGCACATTTGCATAAAGATTTAGTCATGAACCTGTTCTTTTATTCAAATAGACTGTAATGTAGATGCTAAAATATTTCCTTGTAGGCTGCTTATGAGGATGAATAAATCACATATTCATTCTCGTCAAAGTCAGTCTTTGTTCTTGTTCTCGTTCACCAGTGTCATTATGAGACTAATGGAGTTTCCTACAAGTGCTGCTTTGATCCATTCACTGAGCAACCACAGCTACTTAAATGACATACAACTAAATGACATAGAACTTAAATGCCAGAGATGGAAAATGCAGGGGGAAAAATGACAAAACAAGTACCATTCAAATAAAATGAAATAAATATTCCAGTAACAATTTATTCACGTATCATGCACAAAATATTTGATCTTGCATTTTATATTTTTTATATTATAAATGAAACATTTTATTTAAAAAAAGAAGACAACATTAAAAAACAAAGAGACTTTCTTTATGAAAGTGAAAGTGTTCATGTTTCTTACAAGACATGGATGGTGATTATATCTCACACTGAGAAGCATCAAAAGTGAGCATGCGTGTATATGTGGTCTTACCTTTAGTAATGATGATACCAGAAATGCGAGTCCTAAGCAAAAGCACAAATGCAACACAAAGAAACAGCAGATCCATGACTGTCAGACTATGCCACACGTTCAGATCAAATTTACTGTGATGCCACAATCTTTCTCTGTACGTGTGCATGTGTCCTGAGAGTGTGTGCGCGTGAGAAAGGGGGAGAGAAAGACCCTTGTGGACATATCAATTAAACCGGTAAAAGATTAACCAGAGTGCATGAGTGGACATATAGTGACCAGAACTGGTTTGGCCATGTAACGGGTACAGTTAAGCAGAGGAGAAAGAAAAGAACAGACCGGTTCATTTAAACCTCAAAGCACACTGGTGTGGTCTGTCCATGCATGTCATGTTGTGGTTATTTTAGTCCTAAATAAGATTATGATTATGATTAAATACATTACCGTTCAAAAGTTTGGGGATGGAAAGATATTTTAATGATTTTGAAATGATCTGCATTTATTTATTTGATCAAAAATACAATAAAAACTTTAATATAGTGAAATATAACTACAATTTAAAAACTGTTTTCTATTTTAAAACGTAATTTATTCCTGTGATGGCAAAGCTGAATTTTCAGCAGTGATTACTCCAGACTTCTGTGTCACATGATCTTCAGAAATCATTCTAACATGCTGATTTGCTTCTAAAGAAACATTTATTATTATCAATGTTGTAAACAGTTGAGCTGTGTGATATTTTTGTGGAAACCGTGATGCAATTTGATCAATTTAATGCATCTTTGCTAAATAAAAGTATGAATTTCTTTACAAAATCAATTCTCCTGGCCCCAAACTTTTAAACAGTAGTGTAATTACAAACTGTATGGAAAATTACTAATTAATTATTGATATATTTTTTTAATAATACAATTTAATATTGTAAAAACAGCCAGTGTGAGATTTATGGGAAATTTATTATAAATTATTGATAAATAATGTATTTATTTTTTAAATATATATATTTTTTTATATAATCTTTAAAAAAAAATATTTAATCAAAGTACCGTTCAAAAACATAATATACATGAAATGTTTGGTTTCTTCTGAATGTTTCCTGAATGACATTTTGTTCACACAAATACTCAGAATGCAAATTAAGTCCCATCAGTTGGTCTTCCAACTTGTATTTCTCTCTTCTTTTTTCTGTCCATGGTTAACTTTGAGAACCCGAAGGTTCTGTCATATTAGTTTACTTCCTGCTTGTGGCTCTTCCAATGTTCTGGCTATGAAAGACAAGAGAAAAACATTCAGTTGCAAAATTGAAAATCTGTTTGGAAATTTTACTTCGTCTTTACGTGACAGGGAACTTCTATAAAGTTCTTCTTATGACTTAATTATAAAAAACAAAGGACTGTAACAAACAGGACAGTACCTGAGTTCATGCTTTGCATTTCCGCATCCTCTTCAGCGTTTTCTTGATTTCTTTTCGATTTTGCTGCAAACGTAAACATCACCATTGAATATATACACAACAATAAACACTGAAATATTATGGATTGACTTCTGTTCACTGTATTACCTCTGTATTTTTTTATAACCAAAGTGATTGCGAGAAGAGCGATTAATCCTGCGACGATACCCAGCATCCACAGATTATATTTAAGAAAATCTACAAAGAGAGAGAGACAGATGTTTAAAAAATTAAAATGCCTCAATGTTTCAACAGGAAATGAGTTCTAGGTTTGGTCCAACAGATTCATTATTGGATGGATAAGTTCATGGATCAGTGGATACCTTTCCCCTGCCTGGAGGTTTTAAGAACAACACGGGTCTGGATCAGATGCCGCATCTTTGCTCCTGAGAGCGCACATGTGTAGATTCCAGAATGCTCTGAGCTAACAGGTTTCTGCAGGTTTAGTGAAACATCCCCTTTAAATGCATTTTCCTCTTCCAGTTCTGCTTGATCCCAGGAGCGGCTGGATTTATGGGTCCTGCTGTCATACTCGAGGACATCTGTGGTTTTGTTTACTGTCGTAAAAGTCCAGACGAGAGAGAAAGACTGAAGGTCCTTGGGAGCTCTACATGGAATAATCAGGTCTTGCCCTTCAGAGCTGGTAATTTCTGTTTTGTACATGAGACAACATTGCTATTATCACCTTCATAAGCATAGCATTTATAACAAACATCTGTATTAGTACTAAAGCATATATCACAAGTTTTACCTTGCAGCTTTAATGAAGCTGTCCATGTCTGCGTGCCATATTTGGAGGTGATGTTACACACGTATATATGATCAAGGCTGTTGTTCTGCTGTTTTAGGACGCTCTCCACTGTAAAGAGGCCCTTTTCGCCAGGAGCCATGTGGGTGATGGGCTGCAGGGCAGCAGGAGGTAAACTGGGCTTTGTGCTCCAATGCACCACCGGAGCTGGGTAAACTTCTTTAGTAGAGCACCGAATCAGCCCAGAGGGATCGGTGTTAATGAAGATCGCACTGATGGGAGCTGGAGGACATTCAATGAAAAAAAAATCACTTAAATTTTTTTTTCAATTGATAAAAAAGTAGCAATATCAATAAGAACATATTGATGTTAAAAGTCGATTAATCAGTCCAAATTCAGCCATTGTCAGAACAGAATTGGCCAATAATAATGACTATTTTTATCAGCTAAATTAAGGGCCAGATTTACTAAACAGGGCAAATTAGTGTGAGCGCAATTTCCATAATGACCAACGCAATGTACCAAAAGCAGCGCAAATTTGATCGGTAAATAATGGCGCAAATACCTGTAAATTGACTAGCGCAAACCTTAGTAAATCAGCTTGCATGATTCATTTAAATACTCTTCTCTTATAAATGTTGCATCTGAAAAGGAAACTCCTACAAATGCAAATGCAGTAAGGTCAGCCACAAAAATCACCGTCCACGCCTTTTGAACGCTAATTTTTCACTGCGTGTTTTAAGTAATCGTGACAGTAGTTTTTTAATGCCAAAAAAGGGGTTTGCATTGGTAGCTGTTAGTAAATCTAGGCCCTAAGACTTCTAACTATGAGGACAAAATTTAACATTCATTTGTTTTATATACAGCAAAAAAAGAACAGATTATTTTTTATCTGCTTGCTAACTGAATAAAAGAAGCTAAAAAGTATGAATGGGGCATTGTGTTCGTAAACAGCTGAATGAAGTAGGACATCTTGTTTGTGAACGAAAACTGAGCAAATGTTAATAAATAACTTGTTTTGGAAGACTTCCACAAAAAAAAAAAATCTGTTGAATGAATGGCTCAATGACTCTCATTACACAAAAAGACTCACTTCTCACTGCCTACTCTAACAAATCATAAAATGAATCTGAACCAATCTCTAGTGAAGTTATTTACATAATAAAGTCACTGGGATGAATAGAAATCTTCATCACTACAAATGGATAGGTTATTATGGCAGTGTTTCCCAACCCTGTTCCTGGAGGCACACTAACACTAAAAACATTTTCCAACTCTTCCTGTTCCTAATCAAACACCTGATTCAAACCATCAGCTCATTAATAAAGAAGGTAAATAGAGGGATCAGATAAGGGAGACATCCAAAATGTACGCTGTTGGTGCTCCAGGAACAGGGTTGGGAAACACTTATAGTGATGTTACCCAACAAATATAGTCCTAAGCCACTGATAAACCCATAATGGTCTACGACTACTAATCACAGACAATACATTTAAAAATAAATCAATATATATCAAACCTTCCACTGTTGCAATAACATATATCTGAGTCACATTGTTGACCACGCATTTGTATCGTCCTTTACTCCTTGTATCTACTTGTTTCACAAGCAGCGATGCATTGCCTTGGGAGACGTTGTCGCCGAAGAGCCACACTTTGTCATTGCTGAGCCTCTTTCCTGCCGGCTGTAAACTGAGTATGAGCGCATCCTGCTGGTACCAATTAATATTCACATCAGAATTATTGGGCGTGAAAGAGCAGGGAAGAATACAGTCCTCAGAGAAGATGCAGGTCACACGAACCTCTGCAAATCAACAAAAGGGATTTTAAGATATTCCTACATTTACGAGAATGAATTATGAGTTTCATTTAAAGTAGGGGTGTCCAATCCTGCTCCTGGAGGGTCACTGTCCTGCAGAGTTCAGCTTCAACCGCAGTTAAACACACCTAACATTATTTTACTTATGTCATTTTAATTTTTGTGATCTAATACAATGATCATAGTATGTTGAGAAGGCTGCAAACTTGCCATTTCAAAACCATCAACTTCTTACTAATATTTCCTTTTAAAGACGTTGCTGGATTGATGCCTTTGTCGTATATGTAAATGTCCACCCTCAGTTTCCTAACCTCATGGTAAGTGCATGTGTACAATACATACACATGTGCACCCATATATATGCCACCTTTTTTCTCAGAAAAAGTTAGTTCTACTGCCGCTGTTTGCTGTCTGTCCTTTTCTATGGGTGATTACAATTGTGTGTTCACCCAGATCATCATGCTAAGAGGACATTTATCAGTAATGACCACTTATGACTGTGATTGTTTAGCGTTCAACACACTCACCTTATCGGAGTCGGCAAGAAGATTGTTTGGCTATAAATACAAAATAAACAGAAGCGGCAGTGTGCATGACTGCATGACCTTTATGTTGTGACACTGGCGTAGCGGACTGAGATTGCACCAAACTATCTCTTCCACAGATTAATTGGCATTGATTATTTCAATCATTGATTATATAATATTGATTATTGCCATAAGAGTGATAAAATCTCATATGGAATAGTTGCACTAATGGATCAGTTGTACTTCTGTTTCTCATCTTATCTTGATGTCATGCGTGTAACGCTTTCCTTTGTGCTATGTGTCTAGTCTAGATCTATTATTGAGAGTCCCTGGAGAGGTCTTGGCTTGTCGAAATATTCACAGTGACTGTGTTAGTCCAAACAGATGACGGGCCGGAGTGCATTCTAGCAGACTCACTCATCTCCTTCACTTGCAGACTATAACAAGGAGGGGCTCAAAAACGCATTAGCTGAAATTCTGCCTCCACTTGAGATCTAAGAGTAGCATCCACTTTAATTACATAATAAGGTATATTTATAACGATTATTTATCTTTCCTGGCATCTTTTTTAGTTTGGCTGTTGATCTATTGCAGGAATAATGCACATTCAAAATAAGTGGTCCAATGAAACTGGAAAAAGCAAAGATGAATCACCTACTTCAGATTAATAATTTATTAGCTCAAAAATGCATTTTTGTGTCTCTATTTGAAAGCCTTTTTTGAGAAGACTCATACATATGATAGATAATACGCAGTTATATATGAAAAACTTAAAACTGAAGGGTTAGGTAAAGTGCTAAAATGTCTGAAACTGAAGTATAAATAAATTAAAACTAAAAAGATATATATTTTAAAAACTATTAAAATATTACACTAAAAAAATATAGAAATTTTTAAATAAAAAATAATAAATATTATTAAAATAATAAATATGAATAAATACTACAGTAGTACATAAATAATCCTAAAATAACATATATTTTGAACCTATATAATAATTTATAACAGCAAAAGCAATCAATGGGTAATATCTAATATTTGTTTCAGTACTGGAAAGAATTCCTAAGCAGGAACTACCTAATAACTAGAAAACAGATGTCTCTAAATGGTCTTGCCAACATTCATACCCTATTCCATCCACTTGAATTACATAAGGTATATTCATAACGTAAGTCTTTCCTGGCACCTTTTCAGCTTCACTACAAACATGAATTGATCATAAGTGACCCAACTGAAAGTAGCAATCAAATAGAAATCAAAGCTGATCAATAGCGAAAAGAAAAATAATAAGTAAATCAATCACTTTAGATGAGCGATTCATTTCATAAAGGAAAGTGGCATGCTTTATAAATAAAGTGGTCAAACTTTGGACCTAAAAATTAATGACATACTGGAAAATAAGAAAAAAGTTACTCAACTTTTAGAAACAATGTCAAAAATCACAATAAAAGTTAATCTTACCTGAAACCTTACACTCCACTAAGGAAGAAATCCATAAAACTACATAAGCGCCATAGAGAGTCCTTGACATTCTCCCTCACAACAATGTACTGAAGCAAAAAAGAGTTGCGGGACTAAAAGAGTAGAGCAGAGAGAAACTAAATTGCCGAGAAGATGAGACTCTTCAAAAGAGTCTTTCTCAGGAACGTAATCAGACCCTGTTCCTCTTTACTGCTTCAACAGCACAGACAGGCAAAAAATGAAGAAAGAAGTATCCCTTGGGTCCACCTGAATGAAGTCTTTGTGAATAAAAAACTAGAGGCAAGTAGAGAAAGTTCCTCAGGTGATTTCTGAATATTGACTCTGCTGTGTAATCTTGCTGAATGACAGAGAGAGGGAGAAATAGAGAGAGAGAGAGAGAGAGTAGGAGGACAGGTTTCCACGCCTCTTTCATAGATCATGAGTTGAGTCACTAAATGACAGCTGAAACCCTTTACCACTACCCTGTTCTCATGCAAATGACTTTAAGATAACCTTCCCACATCCCCCAGGTCAACCTTTCTGAAGTTCATTGTCTTTTCTCACCACCTTGTTCTTTGTTGAGCCTTTGCTAAATTTAGATGTGCTGCAACTGTCCTTGTCAACTTCTTGCTCAATTTGCCAAACTCTAAGTGTGGTAACCATGCGTACGTACCTAGTAGTGGATTGCAGTAACCCTGCTGATTAGTAAAGATTCGTATGACGTCAAACAGTTGTTTCCTTCCTGGAAGGAGCCCTTTAGATGGCCCAATAAAACCTTAATAGTTTTTTTTTTTTTTTTACATTCCACAGCTACATTTGACTGATGTGTAATGCATAGAATGAGTCCAAACTTGTAGTATTTACAGACTTTGACAGGTGCAAGTTGTCATACCAACCGTACAGGTTAACAAATGCACAGGCTTGAGAAAGTGCGTTCGTTGACTGAGCTGATCTAGTGCCCTCAGGCTGTAGCAGAAGTGTGGTCAATGTGTGTTGACATGGCAGTGCTGGTTCAGTTCTGCCAGCAGGGGCAGTCCAGTAAATACATTCCTCCTGGCTTTAATCACACTGCACACAAATGTGATTTGGTGTTCAAATCCAATCTTTAGGATTGACAGTCCACGTCTGTCTGTCTGTCTTTATGTTTTGACTTCTTCCAATTGTATTTAGGCTTCAAAATTGATGATTGAAGATTATCACAATGAACAAAACGTGTAAGAATCATTAGCTTTTTTTAGTCATAGGCCTTATTTTCTGCAATAATCCAAAAGCCAATGAAAAAATCCTATTGGGTTTTTGTTGAGGGAACCAGGGTGATGCTATTTTCTGGGTTGGCCTACAAAAATATGTCATCCCTGCACCACTCTACTCTATCAACCACTGAGAATATTCCATCAGGTCCACAGAGGTGGAGCTGGACTCTGTCAAGCTCCACCCATTATGTCCAGACAGGGGAAGCTGGATGTCATTTGGCTCTGCAGTGAGCACCACTTGGAATTGGTAATCTGTGTTTTAGATATATTCTGAAACTAGGGTGCAAACAATGTTCAGAGTTTGTAGTTCACAAATAGTTTTTAAACATATAATTTCCACTTTTTTAAGTATCAAAATGTACCCATGGCTATATCATATACTGTACTTCACAATTTTGTGATCAAAACAGTATTAGCCCTCCTGTCATTCAGTATTTGGCCACAAGAGGATGTTTGTGGGATTTGAATGAAGAAGAGGGGTGATTGTGGAAATTACCCTTTGGCTGTGATGGTGGAGCAGCTTTTTATATCCTTCTTATAATGATTAATGATCTGAATAGAGAAGGATGATCCTCGTTCAGCGTAAAAGAGCAGCTTCCTCTAGACGCAGTGAGGCACGTGCACGACTCCCTTAGATGCCACCACTCTTCTGTGCCCTCAATCAGACTCTAATCCTGGATTAGAGGAGCATGTTACTGGTCTGGGGGATTACTGTTCTGCTAGCTGCAATTTTATTATTGATTGTGTGCCACCATGTTTTATCTGATATTCGGTTGGACTACGGTTTATTATTCTTTTCTATATACAGACTCTGACTGTCTCTCCTCAATTCCCCTCTCTTGTGCTTTTATGTCACACGGAATGATTTTTATTAGAACTTTTTATAATTTTTTTTGCTGACAATCATTACAACTATTGTATACTTTTTATCATGCATTTATTAATTAATTGCTAAATCTTTTATAATTATGATATGATAATCATAAGAAATTCCGATTTTGTATTTAAATATATTAATATTTATAATTAATAATATTATATTTAATAATGTTATCACTTTTTATTGTGTAAAAATTCTTTATTTACTTTTTACACATTATGAGTTGTTTTGGCATTTCCGCAATGACTGACCATTTTTTCAAAAGTTAGTGTAGCCTACTTGGTTTAGGAAGAGACAGCAGTGTCATTGAAGGTGCATGAGATCAAATATGAGACATGTATGGAAAAAATTAAGAAAATCAAGGTAAATATCACATCAGATTTTTATTATGCATAATTTCAACACACATAAAAAGGAAAATTCTGTCATCACTTACTCACCCTCATGTCATCCCAAACCCACAAGACTTTCGTTCACCTTCGAAACACAAATAAAGATATTTTTAATCAAATCTGAGCGATTTCTGTCTCTCCATTGACAGCTACGCAGCTACCATTTTGATGTTCGTCATATCATTATGAGGCGCTGCGTCATATCATTACACCTGCTGGACTCATGGTACGGCAGCAAAGTTTCTTGATTATTACGCAGGAATGAGAGTATAGTTCCTAGCCATATCATCCTAGAAAATCACAACTTTTCATTTTCCGTCGGTCTTAGTACACGATGTAACTACAGAAGAGTCAAGTTTTAAATAGGAAAAATATCGAAACTCTTTGGTCATTTTTTTTGAGAGAGATGCTAATGGTCCTGTCCGATTCAATGATCTATGCTAAGCTATGCTAAAAGTGGTACCGCCAGACCCGGAGTTCGGCTGAATGGATTCGAAAACGGTAAAACTCAACTGTTTAACTCTGGGGGAGTTGTAAAATGAGCCTATTTCCAAAAAAAGTGGAGTATCCCTTTAATCGACACACGCATCAGTTATGATAAACGGAAGCTCAAGCATGTTCGCTTGACGTGCAAGAACCAATGAGGTTCATTCTTGTGTTACGCAGCACGTTTGAGCTTCAGCAAGAACCAATGAGGTTTGTTCTCGCACGTCAAGCAGGTTCGGTTGAGCTTGTTTATGTTCGCTGATCAATGTTTATGTGTGAATAAATGCCTAAATTGAATCTGTTCATCGTATAAAGCGATCGTGTCTGCTTAGACAGATAGATGATAGATAGATGGATGGATATTATGTTATGCTGTTATATAATATATAGCATTCCTCCATCATCTTGCTTTTGTCTCCTAAAGGAAGCCTCTCTTGTTCTCTCCCATCCCTGTTCAGTCTCCCTCTATCACCCCCCCCCCCCCCCCCCCCAACCTTTCATCTCACCATCATCTCTTGATCTTCTCCATGACTGTAATCCTCTATGAAGCGAGTTAAGATGCTTCTCACATTAGCCTGATGGTGAGTCTGCACATCATAGCAGCATGACAGCCAGAGACACATGCAATTACAGAAAAAACACATACTGACACTTTATGCTTCATCTACAGCTAGAGGTTACTCAAAATGCGAGTGATTTGTAAAAGACTCTGTAAACACACATAAGACTACTAACAATGTTAGGTTTATGTTGACGGACATGAGAAGACTAGTAATTTGTTGATTTCCTCCGTCAGAAATTCTTGGGTACTATTCTCAAAAAAGAGGGCTTGTTGCTTTTTTAACCGACCTGATGGTACAGTTAACTCTGCTTGTGATGCACCTCCCCTTCCCCATGGAGTTTGTAGGTTACTGAAAGATTTCAGCAGCTGCGTGTAAGAAGATTAGGGAGGAATTAACGTCATTCCTTTGTCATTATAGAAATAAATTGATATTTGGTTATAATCAGCGGGAGGGGGATGGATGGAGAGCACCATGTCAGAAAAGCAGACAGGCTTTTAGGCAGGGTGGGAAACGCAGACCGCCAGGCATATACACACAAACACGCATGCACAAAAGTGGAGTTCAGAGGATTTCACATGGCACCATGTAACATGTGCTGCACAGTGCGGATCTAAGGGTCGTTACCGTGTCGGAATGGGCGACACTTCCAGATGGAAAGGATGCTGGGTAAGGAACTCCAGAGAGTTAGACTGATCCCACACCATCTCTCTGTTTCTCCTCACATCAGATCCTGGACCTCAGGCCTCGGCCATGGACTTTGCTCTCACGACACTGAGGCTGATGTGCCTGGCCTGGCTGTGGCCCGTCGCCCTGCTCAAAGGAAGCAACACGCAAAACCAGCGCAGGCACAAGGACGTCTACCTGGGTGAAAACACACGGCACAAACATGGAGGGTGAGGATACTTTTGCTAGCTCCTTACGCTCATTTCTTCAGCACCTAAATGCGTTTGCAGAATGCTGTTGTAGATTGAACTTCACTTTGTATATTATCAATCAGCTCTATTCTGTTTAATTTAAATACCCGTGTCAGTCTGTTTACACTCTTGGTCTTATTTATTGTGGTCTCGTCCCTGTGGATTGATGTGTACGGGTTTATTTGAAGCGCTGTTATGACCTGCAATTTTGGGTTGTTGGATTGTGTGTGTGTTTGAGGGTATAATTAATTGTGGATAAAGGAACTCTGTAATTAGAGCTCATGGTTGAGCTGGGTATGTGAGGTAAAAACAAAAACAGCACTGGGTAGTAATTTAGTCTTTAGTACTGATCCGGAGGTAGGTCATACTCAGGATAGATAGATAGATAGATAGATAGATAGATAGATAGATAGATAGATAGATAGATAGATAGATAGATAGATTTCTATGTTACATTTTTATATGGTATATTGAGGTTGAACTATTGAGCTTGGTGAGGCCAATGTAAGTGTGAATATAATATAACATAACATAACAAAAACATAATAAATATTGTTAAAGGGAACAATTTTCTATTAAGTCACTCTTTGAAATATGATGTCAAAAAGGCTAAACACACTGAATCTATCAAATAATGTGACTGCTATTATATTAGTACTAGTAAGTCATGGAGACAGAAATGGCACCTGGAAATAACCCATGCAGGGTAAAATCAAAATATTTTAATAAGAGGCATATTAAGTCAAAGTTGTGGGAAACTTTTGTATTGCTGTCTTGTGATTAGACAATAAATACATTCAAAAAGTATTAGTTATATCTCATGAGAGATATATCTGTCTTAGTGCATAAAATCATCTGTGATCTTGTTCCATACTGAAGTGAAATTAATTTCTCTAAACAACCCTCTCTTCCAAACCTCTTGTTTTAGTCAGTGCTGATTATTTACTCAGAATGTAACCAAGAACTTGTGTGTACAGGTTTGTTTTTGCTTATGTCTGTTACATCATAAAAATAAACCTTCCCCATTTTGTCTTCTTTCAAACAGACGAATAGACTTAAAAATGAAGAAGTCTGACAGCACCAAATCTTTGCTGATTAAATCCGAGCAGCTTTTGCGAATCGAGGATCACGATTTCGCCATGAGGCCTGGTTTTGGAGGTGAGGGAATTCTGTCCTTTCAAAAGGCTCTTATGTATTACTTTTGGCTTTGCAAAGCTGGTATTGATGGTTGTATTCTTAAAATACATACTTGTTGCTTTACTGAGCATTATGTGTTATCTTGGTCTTTATCGTTTATTTGAATGATTTTGGGAATGTAATCTTATTCAGCACAGTTGGCACAAATAAATGGCGGCGTAACATACAACAGCTGCACTAATACAGCACAGAGATGCACCACAGATGGGGCAATTTCAGGACAGAGTGAGAGGGAAAAAAAGAAACCAATGATGTGATTAACCAAAAATCTGCTGATGGGAATCGTGATGCGTTTTTTTTAATGATGGAAATCACATACTCCACACTGTGAAAGCCATTTATGTAAGCAGCAGGAAATGACCATAGATGTTTGTTGAAAATCTTGTTGTTTTTGTTTTGGTTATAGATCATTTTTGTAAAATAGAATTACATTTAACACGATTCTCTGAACATATCTCATTCTCACATGCATTTTAAGCTGCTTGCTGTCTATAAAACATGCTATGCCGATAGAGATATCATCCATACTTGCTGCTGTACATGTTCATCAGAATGGGGTTAAGTACTGTGTTCTGCCTCTGTTACACTGGCTGAACTCAAGATCAAGAGCTTTAAAAGTCACAGTGGGGCAAATGACCAGAATGTGATTCTGGCGCTGAGATTGTCAAAAATAGGTTAGAATGTCATATGCAATATGTCCAAATCAGAAGAAAAAAAAAACGCTCTGACCCAGATTGGTAGTAGTACCAAGCAGACAATACACTGAGGACAGATTTGTTTTATGCACAGTAATCTGGATTATTATTCCAGTCGGTCTCTGAGAATGCCTGAGAATATAGCTAAATTTACAGGCTAGCCAAAGGTTACTGTTTTTAGAAAAAGAACATAGAGTGGCGTGCTGTTTTTCCAATCAAATAATCATCTGTTCTATTCCCTAAAGGGACATGGTGGTGGAAAAGATTTGGGATGGGAGAAAAATTTGCATTCCCTCGCAAAACTTTTGTGTTCTCTCGCAAATCCTGTTGTGAGCTCTGACAAACACTTCCTGTTTAATATCCCGCTGGCAGTGTTTCAGTCAGACAGCTCCGTACCTTAACAATGGAGCGGTTCATAGAGTTTGAAATCAGACTTGTCTCTCAGCCGCCTGCTCATAGAGACCAATTTATATTAAAAGGCTCGTTTTGAGGAAAATCGGGTTGTAGCTTGCTGTCGACGTTACTTTGTTTGGAAATAGGTGTCATTTGTGTTTTAAGGTTTAGCTCATGAGTTATTGATCCGGGAAGTTCAAATCTGTGAATATATTGCCAGCTTTACTGAACTCCTTGAACTAAGCACTGACCGCATTTCTTTATATTTGAGTCCAAGTTCAAACTCTATGAACCGCTCCATTGTTAACGTACGGAGCTGTCTGAAACACTGCCAGCGGGATATTAAACAGGAAGTGTTTGTCTGAGCTCACAACAGGTTTTGCGAGAGAACTCAAAATATTTTGGGGAAAAAATTCTCCCTTCCCAAATTTTTCCACCACCATGTCCCTTTAGGTGCTCCATTGTACGATATGTGATTTTGGGTCCATTTAGGTGATGTTCTGGAAATGTATTTGATAAGCATTGAAACATTATAATGATCATGTAATCTTATATCATGCAAAAGCTTTACATATAATGATATATTACTCCTAAAATACACTTTACTTTATATTCTCTTAAAAATAAAGGTTCCAAAACAGGGTTTCACTGTGATGCCATAGAGGAACCATTTTTGGTTCCCCAAAGAACCTTTCACTGAACCGTTTTTTTTTTTTTTTTAGTGTAAAGAACATTTTAATAATCATAATCTAAAGAACCTTTTTCCACTGTAAAAACCTGGAAAGGTTCCATGGATGTTAAAGATTCTTAATGGAACCATTTTTTCAAGAATCTTGATGTTGATAAAAAAAAAATCCATGTAATATACTTTTTAGCATGGTACTGAATGATTTACAGTGGTGTTTACATGGCACTCCAAGGTACTTCAAAGAATACCGTGGTATATGTCCAAAAAATGGGTAGTACCATGATACTTTTTTGTTATTTTGTGTGCTAATCCTTACATATGAACACTGAGATGGAGCTTTATTTTAGTCCAGATTAGGGAACATCAGTCGTGCTGGTGGTTCTCTGAAAACAGCGAGAGGTTGATAATCACACAGAGTCATGTGCGCTGAGTTAAGTCTCTGTTTGTAGGAAGCTTAACATCGCTTTTCAGATTGTATTTGGTTGATGACACAGTCATGAGACGACCATTTTAACATTTGACACAACTGACACTTTATATATCATTTCTGAAAGTGTTATTATATAGAATTTATACTATTTGACCTGTTTAGTTTGTAATCTGAAAGAGAATGAGCATTTACAAGCTATAACACTGGAGTTTCTCATAGCACTTTTCGATTAATGAATAAAATAAGGTCTGTGGTAAAATCTGATTTTCAGATGTTTTTGCAGGGATGATTCAGTGATGAATACTTTTGTTCTATGAATAAGAGAGAATGCAACTGGTCTCACTCCATGTGTTTGTTTAACGTGGTGCAGATGTGTTGAATCTCTATGTAGAGTTGAGAGATTGATGTGTTTATGTTCTGTAGAAAAGCAGCTGACACAAGAATGCTTAATTCAGATAGATGCATCTATGATAGTTAAACACAAGTTTGCCATGTCTCTCTGCTATGAGAATGCAAATTGCATAGACGTTCTCTCACAAATATTTACTCATTTGATTTACTTATTGCCTCCACTGATGTAAATAGGTGGTGATCTAAGATGGACTATGAAGAATTTGATTCTTCAAGGTTACATTAAAGGGATAGTTCACCCAAAAATGAAACTTATCTGTCATCATTTTACCCATCCTCATGTTGTTCCAAACATGTATGAGTTTCTTCTGTTGAACACAAAACAAGATATTTTGAAGAATGTTGGTAACCAGACAGTTGACGCAATTGAGATATTAAAGAGATCAGTTTTTGTTTTTATTCTGTGATCTTTCTTCAATTCTGACCGTTTCTTTTCCGTTTTTGACACTCTGCCTAGGTTCTGCTATTCCAGTGGGCATCGATGTGCAAGTGGAGAGCATTGACAGCATTTCAGAGGTCAATATGGTATGTGTCTGCTCTTTTATAAATTACTTTTAACCTTTAAACTGTTGGTGTGCTCTGCACACCCTCAACTCCTATTGCTAGTCATACATCAAGCTTAAATCCTCGACAATTTAAACAGATTGGATTCACAACTGAGGCAGAGGGCAAATGTCAAAACCATCACGCACGCAACAAAGACCTCCAGGATAGCATGCTAAATCCATAGACATGTTCATTTGGGATACATATCCTGATGTACTCAAGTCAACACCTGTTTTTAAAATCTAAGCCATGAAAGAATAAAAGCTTTTTATATTTTTCTAAAAACGAATTACTCGAGTGCCTTGGGTAGTTGAAACCATCCCTACAGCCAAAGAGCACCGAGATACTGAAGTTACACCCCGTGCAGCACTTCTTGCATTTGTTTGGCATAATCATATATACACAGTGCGTGGCATTCAAAGTATAAATGAGTGGCTTACGTAAACTGACACAATCACTTTTTCATGTCTTTTGTGGGCATAGGACTTTACCATGACCTTGTACCTTAGACATTACTGGCAGGACGACAGACTGGCCTTCCCCTCCAGCAATAACAAAAGCCGAACATTTGATGCTCGGCTGGTGAAAAAGATCTGGGTGCCAGACGTCTTTTTTGTTCACTCCAAGCGTTCTTTCATTCATGACACCACCATGGAAAACATCATGCTCAGAGTCTATCCAGATGGAAACATTCTTTACAGCGTCAGGTAACACATGAAGCTACTTTTCTGAAACCAGATGTTTTTACAAGAAGTGTGAAAAGAGTTCACAGGAAAGAACACACAGCTGTTTACTTTGAAGTCAATTTTAGTGCTGAAGATAGTTTATTCAAATATGGAAAATCTGTTATCATTAAATGACCCTCATGTCATTCCAAACCTGGTGAACACATATTTTGAAGAATTTCCCTTCTGTACTACAACAGTTCATAGTATCTTCAGCTTTAAAAAGGAGAAAAACAAAGTCTTCTGAAGTCATACAAGAGCTTTGTGTAAGAAATATACTGAGATTATTCAGTCATAATCTTCCCCTTCAGTGAGCTTTTAACTTGAGAAGTGCAGTCAGTGAGAACCCATGATATGATTCATTTTTTTTAGCTGATTCTTTTCAGTGAACCAGTTGAATCAGCTCACACAGTGGACTGAATGATTTGTTCAGTGAGTTGAACTCAAGATTCAGATCATTCTGATTCATGACTGTTCTTTTGAACCGGTTCATTCCCGTGAATCTGAATTGGTTCATGCACTGGACTGCACTTTTGTTTTGTGAGAACAGAATTATTTGGGATAACGTTGCAGTCTTTATTGCGAATAGAAAAATTAAAATTAAAAATGTTGTCAATTCATTAACCAAAGCTGAATTATGACTTCAGAAGATTTGGAATACGGCCTTTTTTTATTGCCATCTATGAACTGTTATTGAATGAAAAAAATAGTAATGTAATTGAAATGTCAATGTTATTTTATTATTCTTTATACACTATTATAGTTCTTATTTTGATTAGCTTTTAGTTTTATATTTTCAGTTATCATTTTAAATTTAGTTCAATGTTTTGTGCTTTTGACATTTTTGTTAATTTTTCTGTTTGCTTGTTTGTTTTCAGTTAGTAATTTTAGCACTTATTTCAGTATTGTCAAGTTTTTCATCTAATATTTATATTTGATTTAATTTCAGCTTTATTTCAATAACAAAAAAATATTTAGTTAGCATATTTGTGTGCAACCAAATTCCCTTTATTTACTTTACCTGACAAATAAGGTGTGGTTTTCTTTTAAATACTTCTGAATAGTTGTACAAGAATTGTTTTTTTTCCAAGAAGTACCAGCAAGTGTAGGCTTGTGTATGGTCAGGTGTGCCTGAACCAATTCATGAGCATGCTGGATCAGTTTTCACTTCAATTCATCTCAATTGTTTCCATAATTTGATGTTTTGCTAAGCACAATATCACGTCTCCATTTTAAAGGGACATTTTCAGTCTTTTTGTAAGTGATTTGTTAAGGCTGCACTGAATTGTGAATTGCAGGATCACAGTGACGGCTCTCTGCTCTATGGACTTCAGCAGGTTTCCTCTAGACACACAGAACTGCTCTCTAGAGCTGGAGAGTTGTGAGTATGACTGTCTGTGTGTGCATGTACACTGAACAGTAAGTACTGTCAACAAAGTACAAGGAAATAGTTAGTCAAAGCACTTCGCTCTCAATATACCTGTAAATATATCATAAATGGACTGTTTGTTAAAGAGACAGTTCACCCAAAAACGAAAGATTCTGTCATCATTTCATTCCAAAAATGATCAGTTTCCACAAAAATATTAAGCAGCGCAACTGTTTTCAACATTGATAATAAGAAATGTTTCTTAAGCACCAAGTCAGCCTATTAGAATGATTTCTGAAGGATCATGTGACACTGGAGACTGGAGAAAAATGCAGCTTTGCCATCACAGGAATAAATTACATTTTATAATTTTTAATTGTAATTATTTTTCTCAATATTACTGTTTTAGTGTGTTTTTGACCATACAACGCAGCCTTAAGCACAACAAACTTCTTTCAAAAACATAAAAAAACTTTTTGTGGTCACTATTTTCTTTCATTATATGTCAAAAGAGCAGCATAAATATTCCTGAAAACCTTATGTGTGAAATGGACAAAAGAACATCCTACGTGTTTGGAACGACATGATTATGATGACATAATCTTTATTTTTGGGTGAACAACTTCTTCAATAGAGTGCAACAGTCGGGTTCCAGAGGAAATATCTCGATTCATTTTCTTTATAGGGACACTGTATAAATCTTAAAAGACATCCTTACTGTGAGCAGCGAAGTTGTTAATCGGTAGCATTTGCTTCTGTTGAAGCCGTCAGCCATCAGCCGTCAAATAATCGTGTTTAACAATGGAATTTATGGTGAAAAACTACATAACCCATGATGCTTTACAGAAAATTCCACCAATCATAGAGTCGAAACAAGCAAGCCACGCCCTACATACTCAAAATATTTAAATATTCCAATATATATGCATATTTTGCAATAAACTTAAAATATATTGTTTAATACTGTATAGATAATCAATTTTTACATGCATATTTTACATTCCTCCAACGTTTTTAATTTGATTATGCTGTTCGCAGTGCTTTTCCCTCACTTAAAGCGTGATGTACACAGTCTTGCACCTTTTGTCCGATTTTCAAATACTTTTTTGCTTCAAATCAAAGTTTGTAATGTTATGATTTACCTCGCAGCTGGTTGGTGGACTTTTTTTGAAATCCCAATGGGAGAAATGAATGGAAAAAAATACTTCTAGAACCAACGCCACTGAAAAAGTGGGCGGGCACTGTTGCACTCTATAGAAGTTTCTGTGGTTTATCATATTACCCTTCTTTATTTACACACTAACAACAGCCAACAGTCATATTTAATCTGATTCATTGTTGCAGATGTAAAATAATTGCATAGATGAAGTTGCATACAGTATCTCTGTCTCTTTCACACATAACACACAGATTTACATGGGCCTCAGCTTCAGAGGAGAGATGACGGAGATAGTTTTGGATGCTCTGTGTTTTCTCCTCTGAGGGGTGCCGCTCATGTATCTTCAAAGAGAGTTTGCTGTCTCACACATCCCTACTTCCCTTCACACGTTTCTTTGCTCTCTTGAAGACGCGTACAATGAGAACGACCTCATGCTCTATTGGAAGAATGGGAACGATTCATTAAGGACTGACGAGATTGCACTCTCGCAGTTTTTTATTGAAGAATTCCACCCTTCCTACGGGCTAGCCTTCTACAGCAGCACCGGTATGTCTGCTTCACTTCCTCCTGCATGCTTTTATTACCGTAGTACCATGTGGCTTATCACAGCAAACCAACATAGAGTCCAGAGAATGAGATATCCCAGCATTACTGGCTGAAACGGTTGGATATATGCGGAGTTCTTCCTTCTTTTGCCTTAGATTTTTTAGATTTCCCCACATCTTAGATATTCGATTATAGGCATGCAAAAAGTTGGGATTTAAATGTTTACATTTTAATAGAAAACATTAAATTCAGTTTTGGTGTGCCAGAGTTAACAAATACTATACACTACTGTGCAAAAGTTTAGTTAAGGTAAGGTTGTTGTTGTTGTTTTAAAGAAATTTATATTTTTAATCAGCAAGGGTGCATTACATTGTTCAATAGTGAGACTTTTACATTGTTACAAAATATCTATTTAAACAAAGTTTCCACAAAATTATTAAGCAGCACAACTGTTCTCAGCATTGATAATAATGGGAAATGTTTCCTGAGCAGCAAATCAGCATATTAGAATGATTTCTGAATGATCATGTGACACTGAAGACTGGAGTAATGATGCTGAAAATTCAGCTTTGCCATCATAGGAATAAATTACAGTTTAAATACATTTTAAAATAGAACATTGTAATACTATTTCACAATATTAGTGTTTTTACTATATTTTAGATCAAATAAATGCAGCCTTGATGAGCATAAAATACTTATTTCATAAACATTTAAATATTGTCTCTAAACTTTTGAATAGTAGTGTATGTGTATGTATGTATATATAAAAATATAATCCATGATATTTCTTATTCAAAACATGTTTTGTGCCAACCCTGTTTTCCTGAAAATACATTTATTTATTAATATTTAAACGTTATTTGAACTAAATCATCTAACATGTATGAAATTATGTCACTAAGTTCATTATTCTATTAAATATATCAAAAGCATGATCCCTTTCTTTTTCTTTTTCTGTAATAACGTTTAATATTGTAATATTTCTTTATTGCATCGATGGTTCCATAAAGAACCTTAAACATCCATGGAATCTTTCTATTGCACAAAAGGTTCTTTATAGTTTGGATTATTAAAATGTTCTTCATGCTAAGAAAAAAAAATGGTTCTTTTAAGGGCACAGGTTCTTTGGGGAACCAAAACTTCTTCTATGGTTCTTCTATGGCAGGGGTGTCCAATCCTGCTCCTGGAGGGTCACTTTTTAAACTCTACACTCTTCAGGACAGTGGCCGTCCAGGACCGAGTATGGACACCCCAACGCTGTAGGTTTAATCTCTTTCTTTCTTGTTCTCAGTATGTGTTGTAAATGTCCTGTACTCTCTGTTTCTATCAGGCTGGTATAACAGGCTGTACATAAACTTCATCCTCAGGAGACACATATTTTTCTTCATGCTGCAGACGTACTTTCCCACAATGCTAATGGTCATGCTCTCCTGGGTCTCCTTCTGGATCGACAGGAGAGCTGTGCCGGCTCGTGTCTCTCTGGGTAAACCTCGTCATTTTAGAATCCTATCCATTAGCAACCATGGTGATTTACGTTTAAAAAACTGTATTCTGTTTATTTGTTCTGTTGAACCGGTCTGATCTCAACGTAAAGCCCGTGACAGGCAGTTTCTGTCAAATCGCCCAAGGTGGATTTGTAATGAGCTGTGTGCGGTTTACTGTGTCCTCTCTGGTTGTAACAAGCACAAACCGGTTTAGAGAGAACAGAATTCAATTACCTCAAAAATACCTTGATACTCAGGCCAGCAGGCGTTAGACACCCAGCCAGGAAGCTGCCCTTTTCACACACGTCACTGACATCATAGCACATGCCCACAGAGTCTCACAATACTGTGGTTTTTGAACAGGATGGAAGAATTCTCCACATGCAGTGTGTGAGACAGACAGTGACATAGCGAATGTGTTCTGAATGTCATGCATTTCTCACACTTTCATTTCCTTTTACACACAGTTTGACATCCATAATCTGGGGGCTCTTGTGTGAAATGTAATAAATGGAAACATTCTTTGCTCGTTGAACTTTTGAACTTCCTCTTAACGTGGCATGGCTGTTACCCATAAAGCGCTTCTCTTTCTTCTGATCTCCTAGGAATCACAACCGTGTTGACCATGACTACTATAATAACGGGAGTCTCGGCATCAATGCCTCAGGTGTCTTATGTGAAGGCGGTGGACATCTACCTTTGGGCCAGTTTCCTCTTTGTTTTCCTGTCGGTCATCGAATACGCTGCCGTGAACTACTTCACTACGGTGGAAGAGATGAAAAAACTTCAGAAAGGAAAGGTCAGGGTCACACACTGATCAGAGGTTATATATGGGAATATTTGCTCTGCTAACTGTGATCAAGACTGAATATTCTCTTTTAAGTTATACGTCGCCCCCTATGGTAATTTTAAGGCAACAACAAAAGTTTACCATTGTAACCATAGTTTCTGTCAAAATACTATAATAATCATCATTTGTAAGTAATATAATATAAATACATTTATTTTTGTATTTATAATTGTATCAACAAATAAAAAAATGTCATTGGTGTAATAAAACTTTACCTTGGTAACCATAATTTTCTGGCAAAATACTATAATAATAATAATACAATTATTAATTTATAATATAATATGAATAATTAATATATCTAATAATTTTAATAATTAATTATTATTTTATTACCAAAATCAAAACATCTTAATTAGAATTTTATTTTATTAACAAAATTAAAATAACAGATTTTAAAATCAATAAAAAAAATCATTCTTGAAGATAAATAAATGCATTTATAATATATTTTTTAATTTTATTAACAAAGTTAAAGGATAAATACTATATAATAATATTATATATATAATAATATATTATGTACAAATGATACATTATAATATAAATACTATGTAATAATATTAATTATTAATAATAAATAATAGAATATAAATATTCTATTTTTTTAACAAAATTAAAACAACTTAATTGGACTTACAAAACTTTACCTTGGTAACGATTCTGTCAAATGATTATAGTTTATTATTTAGTTTACAAAATATTATAATAATAATAAAATTATAATAATTATTAGTAATTTTATATTATTATTATTATTATTATTATTCATATAAATATAATTCATAAATAATATAATATAAATATTTTTATTTTTCAATTTTATTCAAATTAAAACGATAAAGAGATTTTTAAAGCTTCTTGCAATGGTTGAAGGAAAACCTATATTAATTTATTTTGGTTTTACAGTAGTAACAACTCGAATCAAATGGGTTACAAATGGCATTAGTTGACTTTAATGTACAATTTTAATATAATTTTTTTTTAAAATGTATCATTATTATTTGTACTCCATAACAGATATTCCCTGTATATCTTTTGCTTCCTACCAAAGCTTCCAGTTCCTTACAACGCATCCCAGGCTATGGCCTACGATGGCTGCTTTCACGATGACATAGATGTATCGCCTTTCCCCGAACTCCCCACCACACCCAGCACCACGCGGACCATCCCGCCCAGGGCCTCTTCTACTGACCCGCCACCCACCGAAGGCACGAGACTTTGGAGGAAACGTTCAGTGGGCAAAAACCTCCGATTCATAATGAGCAACAGCTACATGATTGACTCGTACTCCAGAATCATCTTTCCAGTGGCATATCTTCTCTTCAACATCATCTACTGGTGCATCTACTCTTGATTATGTAGCTTGGGTTTGTCTGATCAGTTGCTGTAATAAGTCCAGGATAAGCTACAGTACTGTTATTGCACAACACTGAGCACAAGTGACCTGACAAAGTGGAGTGTGTTGATAAAATGCAACCGGAGAAAGATCCATATGGACATTAAATATGGTTCATGTGTAAAAACTCTCTTTAAACAGATCTTTTAAACATTTTTTTATTCCTTATAGCATTTGAAGCAATGTCTTTTGTCATAAATGAACTCTAAAACACAAGGAGCATGTTCACCTCATTTAAGGATATACTGTACAAATGGCTGCTTATAACTTCTCTTATGAGATCCATCCAACATCCCAGCTTTATCTACTCAACTCGGGTCTCTTTCTCAATGTGGAAACCAAGACAACCTGCTTTATTTGCTTAAAAATTATATGAACATGTGAATAAAATAAATCAAATAACCCCCCTTCTAGTTCTAGTCTTGTATAGTAAGACTTTTGACTCGGTATAAAGTTTGGGCCGTGTTTTTCTGGTAGAACCGCCCACTTGAAATATACTTCCTATATTTTAAAGTCATTTATTTATGTGACGGTAAAGCTGAATTTTCAGTCACATGATCCTTCAGAAATCAATCTTAATATGCTGATTTTTTTTTAGCAATGTTGAAAACAGTTTTGCTACTTAATAGTTTTGTGGAAACCATTTCATTTAAATAGAAATCTTTAGTAACACTATGAATGTCTTAAAAATCTTACATCAGCCAGGCACTCCACAACTAGTATATCTTTTGTTATACTCACAAATGTAAAATGAATTTTGAAAAGCTATGAAAATACAAAAAATAAAATACAGATGACAACATACCGGTACATGAATTGAAAATTGCAGACTCAAAGATACATAAAATAATGTAATTGAACCATAACAATATAAGGGATTTTTTTAAATTTCATAGACAATTAGCCAATTCTAACTACTTACCCTAGACCAACGGATATGTTTTTTGTTGGATTAAAAGGTTTTATGTTGTGGTAGTAGCTTCATTAAATAATTGCATTGATTAAAGTGCTTAATTTGAAGTTATAAATATCGTTTCTGTTGTATAATACAACACGCAATACTTTAAGTAAACATAATTGAAATACAGTTTCTCGTTAGACCATTAGACATGCATGCACACACACTCATACTGACTGTGGTCAGCTTATTCAGTATGACCTTTGACCCCGGTACTGGTCATTGATCTCATTCAATACCACGTCACAACCTGAGACGGGATCTTCTGCTGCCGTGATTCTGTCGTCCATCGGGTTGTCTGCAATTACAGACAAAAAGATACAATTTTGCACTTCGCTCACAATAAAACCTATTCAATCTAATTTGGCTAATGTATAAATATTGATTATTCAAATATCTCAATATTTAGATTTACTATAGAACTAAACGTTTAAATGTATAATATATGGTTGACATAGTTAATATTAGGCTCTATTAAAAAAATTAAACAAATACTAAAACAGGAAGAAGTTGTGCTACCATTTAAAGATCAGATAGCATCACCTGCTGTTTCAAATAGGAATTTCAGGTAATAAACATATGCAGAAAGATTATTCACACGGATTATTAACACAGCCCGTCTAGCAGGTAATACTCACCGATGCCCATAGGCACATCAGATGCCAAACTGTCATGGTTCAGGAAAGACAATCTAGAATTGTTCGAATTCGATGAGTGGAATGAAGTCTTTTCCTTAGAGGCTTTGTTTATCTTCTGCGTTGCCGTGCGACTCCATTCTGTTGCGTAAAAGAGAAAAGGGTGGCAATTAGAGAAATACCGTACGTCACATAACAGTAAGTCAGACACGCATGAACTAACAAAGGCCTCGTACCTGAGTTTTCTGACAGCCTCAGTCTGCCACAACACAGGTATGTCCTCCACTGTCGTCTGACGTTCTCTTTCATTGCACAATGGAATATGAAGATGAATAATCCTACGAAGGGAAGGGTGTATTCTAGTGTCAACATACCATCAGAATGCTAAAAATAAACCTGACATGTGTCACCTGATAATATGATGGATTCCAAGAAACTTTGACACTGTGAGTTGCGTTATCTGATTAAAGTATACTTTATAGCTATGCTATAGCAACTGAAGACAACAACCCTGAGAAAGTGTTAAAAATGATTACTGTTCACTAGTCTGGATTAAGACGACTGACTGACTGACTGATTGATACACTACCATTCAAAGGTTTGGGGTCATTAAGATTTGTTTTAAAAGAATTTAATACTTTTATTCAGCAAGGAAATTGCTCAAAGGTGACAACAACGTTATACATTATTAACATTAAACATTGTAATGTTACTCAAAAGGTTACCTCACCTAAAAATGAAAAAATTACTCATCAATTACTAATCTTCTAAACACTATTTTAATGAAATCTGTGAGATTTCTATCCCTATGTTGACAGCCACGCAACTACCACGCTTTGACGCTTTTATTCACATATAAATATTGATCAGCGAACATAAACAGAAGCTCAACCGAACCTGCTTGACACAAGAACAAACCTGATGTGTGAGTTGATGAATGTTTATATGTGAATAAAAGCCTAAATTCAATTTTCTCATCAGATAAAGCGATCGAGTCTCTTCAGAAATTTTGGAGTAAGCCACTTGAATCATATGGATTAGTTTTACAATCTCTTCATGAACTTCATGAAGCGTAAAAGGGGTAGTTGCGTGGACTGTCAATGGAGGACAGAAAGCTCTCAGATTTCATTCAAATATATTCTTTTGTGCTTCAAAGATGAAAGAAAGCCTGAAACGACATGAGGATGTTTTCATTTTTGGGTGAACTATCCCTTTAAGCACAAAATCAGCATATTAGACTGATTTCTGAAGGATCATGTGACACTCAAGTAATGCCTGCTGAAAATGTAGCTTTGCCATCAACTATATTAAAATAGAAAAGTTATATTCATTTTAGCTTATATTATATATATATAAATTGATAAGAGCACGAGAGCATCAGAAACATTAAAAAAATCCCAAACATTTGAACGGTAGTGTAGTATGACCCACACATATGTTGCTTTAAAGCCACTGCACTAAAGCTTAAAAGTGAATTTAATTAATGAATTAAAACTGTATTCAATTAAATAAAAATATAAAATCTTGATTTATATTAAGTGTATATTTTTTATGTCCACTATTAATGTTAAAAAAAGTTTTTGAAAACGCACTTTTTGACTTTTCTTCATAATAACTTTCTGATAGTGCACAATAATACCAAGTGTATTTCTTAAAAAGAGTAAATTTAGTCTTCAATGGTGCACCAACCTTGTAAAGTGTTAAAAATAGCAAACAGGTACATGAAGGCCAGGTTAACAGGACCCCAGGCGAAGAAAGCGAAGCCCCAGGTGAGGCCCAGAAGCACGGTGAGTCCGGCAACACTGCGCACCTCCTGCCAGCCGCTGCGAATCTGCACGTTGTGAGGGTTCTGCTTCTTAATGCGGCACAGCTGGATCATCACCACGATAAACATGGTGAAGTTCAGCAGGAAGACGAGACAGAAGTACGCCACCACAGCAACATAGAAGGCAATGTCGTTTTTTATCCAGCAACTGTAGGGAAAAACAAATTTTATAATAACAGTGTGACAGAAAACTGTAAGGTTTCCTTTATTAGTCTGGAAGAGGGACGTTTAATTTAACTCTAAAATAAATGTGTGTGTGTGTGTATATATATATATCAACTTAGTCCTAAGAAATATAGGAATTGTTACTCACAAATCATCTGTTGTTCCATCTGTATACTTTCCATATGTCACAAGGCCATAGTTGTCTTTGTTAATGGCTATGACGATTATGACTATGATGAGAGGAATGCCTTTAAAGAAAAAAAATGTAACAGTTTGAACAAAGCAGCCTTCAAAACTTGTGCAGATTAAATGTAAGTAACAGATCAGTCACGCACCCCATCCAGCAAATCCGATCTTCACCATAAAGCGGGTGATGTAGGTGTTAAACACCTTCACGAGGGCCAGGTACATGTGGAAGGCCTCCAGTGCCATCCAGGTAAAAGACGCCAGGAGGAAATAGTGCAGGAAAAAAGCAGTGGAGATGCAAAGACCCACGGCATCTGGGTATAGAGCTAACCAACCGTCCAATAGGAACACCAGGTTGAGCATCAGCAAGGCCAAACACAGCTGGATAAGGATCTTAGATGGGATGTCTTTGCGCAGTTTACTGTAGAGAGATAAAAAAAAAAAAAAAACATACACTACCATTCATAAGTTTGGAGTCAAAATGAATAATTCAGCAAGCAAACATTCAAAAGTGAGAAATGCTGATCTTTTTTAATCAAATAAACGCAGACTTGGTGAGACTTCTTACTACAATATTAAACAAGCTTAGTTAAATGGCTAAATGGTGGATGGTTGAATGTTAAATGGTGACTCTATTGGTCAAAAGGATCCTTACCCAAAGGCCAGATAAGTGAGCAGGGTGATAGACAGGAAAATAGCCGAGATGCCACAGCCAATGTATGTAATGTATGTCAGGATGATGATATGCTCTGGAGGGATGGGAGTCTTGGAAATGTCCTGTCAGGCAAGATTTAACCAAACACAATTATGGCATCCCAAAGAATCTAAACGTCATGTTAAACAAGGATACGTCAAGGGATGTAAATTCTTTGTGCCGTTAACTCACTAGCAGAATACCGAAGCTGGTAAGGTGATTGCAGGCGCACTGCGTTTCTTCAGCAGAAGAATTAAGCACACGGCACCCAGAAGAATTCCAGCCGCCCGAGCTACCTGCAAACAGGTCACCAATGTTTAAAACACACAAATCAAACTTGGAGTCTATTCCGTAACGAAGAGAACATTAAAACACAACTTTTACCATTAAAGGTAAAGTCCCAGAATACACAGGAAGCTTCATGGCCGGTCTGTGGAGGAAGAAAAAGAGAGTAAGACAAGAAAACAACATTGTATTGAAGTATAAATCTGTTATTAGCTGCGTCCCAATTCAGAGGCTGCGTCCTTCGAAGGACGGCCACGCCTTAAATGTCCGCGAAGGCCGGACCGACTGTTGTTAAATGGGGCGGTCCAGCCTTTGGAGGACTGTTCTTGTCACCTAGCAACTTTGACAGCTGCCGTTAAAAAAGTTATATTCAACTGTCTGAAAACAACCTGTCTAAATATGTTCACCATTTATGTAAAGTATAAACTTTCTATTAAATCGCATGTCAACATTTGAACAGATTTAAAGTGTTTTTTTTTAAACATTTATATTGTTAGATTTTCTTACATTTCAAAATGTAATCCGGCATTTTCTATAATTTAGTGTAATCTGGTGTGCAGTGAATCTTGGGATAGATTCAAAGAAGGATGCATTTGTAGGCCACAACAAATACATCCTTGGAAGGATGCAGCCTCTAAATTGGGACGCAGCTGTTGTGTTTGTTAAATCATTGTTTCAATAATTCTGAGTGATATTAATGTTATTTATTTTTACCGGAATGGGCTTTGTGTTTCGCAGGGTTATCAGCACGTCCTTCTGTAGATTAGAGATGCTCAGGTTAGCCACACTGCTACCCAAAATCCCGCTGTTTAGTTCACGTCCTCCCAGCGATTTGTCCTGTATTTGAGAGAAATACAAAAAGAGTTCAGATATTGATTCAGCTGAATTAAACTTAAGCTTCCTATGGAGCACAATAACTACAGCAATACAAGAAGATTTTGTTCTGAGATGTGCTAGCAAGATAATGTCTAGACTAATAATGTCCACACCATTCAGCTATTTCAAATATGAGGCAGTCATTTTAATAGAAAGCAAACTCATTTGCGCCCAGACCTGGAAGAAGGTGCTCTTCTGAAAGAAGTTGAACTGGACTCTGGATACGAGCTGCTGCTGGTCTGCAGTGAGGTTCTGCGTGAGGGATGCTGGGAGGGTGACTGAACCCAGAGCAGTGGACCCAACCCTAAACACAATGTCTTCAGTCTCCAAGCCAGGGTTACTTCGAATCTGTAACGCCAAACATAGCATAACCAAATCAGGTACTTTGGACTCATAAAAAAACTAAACATTTTATTCATCAACATTTATTGTCACTTCATTTTTGTTGTATATGTTGTATATACGACCATGATATATATAATATAGAAAGTGATACGAAAGTTATTATTGTCAAAAGTGCCTGGTAAAGTCAGAATCTGGTCAAATTTTATTTTATTTAATAGTAAATAGTTATGGAAGCTTGTTTCCACTACAGAATAAAACATTTTAAATGATAATTATGACTTTTTATCTCACAATTGCGAGTTTACATCTCTCAATTCTGAGTAATTAGTACTACAAGTACTACAGTAATTTATAGTAAACCCATTAAAATGATTTTATATATATATATATATATATATATATAAAAACTTTAATATAATATCAAATCAAACCAGAATTAATATGGGGCCATCCCACATATAAATAAAAAATATTTTTTTATCTATCTATTTTTTCTTGTATTCTACGGCATTTATCAAAACAGCAACATATCCATTATCTACAGTCTGTAAGATGATTCAGAATTAATGAAGGAGATGTTACCTGCAGGTTAGATGACTCCAATAAGGAGAAGGACGTCTCCTGAAAGTTGGCCCCGTCAACTTTCTTCACTGCCAGAGCCAGTGATTGTGAAAGTACTGACTGACTCGTCCCTGATACAACCAGTTTAAGACCCACTGTGTCCACAATCCTAATGACCCTACAGTAACCAGAGGCAAACAGCTTGAGTGTCAGTCAGACTATATTTAATAGTGTATTCTATGTACAGCTAAACCAAAAGTGAATAGTTTAGGTAAATATACTTTCTTGGTTGACATTATAAGACACTCAATACTTTTGTTATATCAGAATAAATGGGGCGTTCTTGCACATGACACAGATCTTTTTGTAGAGGGCATCTCACCTCTTTGAGAAAGGAGTGATTACATCTACAGGAACATCAAGGAGGTTGTTGACAATCTTGACGGAAGTGTTTGCCAAAGCCAGGCTGACATTGGGTCCAGACAAAAGTGGCTCTAGCTGT
Organism: Abramis brama; assembly: GCF_963993115.1. Lineage (NCBI taxonomy): Eukaryota > Metazoa > Chordata > Actinopteri > Cypriniformes > Leuciscidae > Abramis > Abramis brama. The sequence goes on along the minus strand of NC_139987.1, from coordinate 18,550,283 downwards.
GATAAGAGCTGATCCACCTGAGTGGCGTTTAAAGATGAAGCATTTGCACTCAAATTCAACAGTCCATCAACATCTAATGTCCCTGATGTGTTCGATGATCCTAAACCAAGAGGAAAGGGAGACAAAGAGAAAAAAATTCAGCCGATTTATGACAGTAACAAGGTGAATCTCTAGACACCTGTCAGTTTTGTCATTACTGTAACATTTTATTTGATTATTTGTCATTACAATAATGTGACAATTTCCTTTTCTTCATGAAATTAGACTGTGTATAAATAAATGCACACATACAGTACATATCCTACATTACCTGAGGTTGTTACATTAGCAGGTGAACTTGTTGGCACCGGTGTGACTGTGGTGTTGATGGATGTTGTATTTGAGAGCGTACTTGTAAAAGATGGAGGAGTTGTGGTGATGTTTTGGAATAGGGTTGTAGATGAATTACAGCTGTAATTTAGGGGAATGACTGTACTGCCCTTTGAGCTGTACAAAGAATAATACATAAAAAGCATTGTTAAAAACATTAACTGCATGTTTTTAATCATTTTAAATTTTGCACATTGTAAACATTCACACATATATTACATATATATATATATGTGTGTAGGATGTAGTATATTACTTGTGTATTACTACTGTATATTATATGTAAAAAAACAAATATCATGTATAAATGTACCTACAGTACATACATGACACATTATATGCAAAGACAAGCATTGAGGTAGCTCTACTAACCAGTATCCGGTAAAGTTTGACGCAATGCAGAAGACTTCAGAACTGAAATTTGCACTCAAAGATGGCTGCCAGCTGAGAGTTTGTTGTAAAGGATTTGTAGAATTATAAGAGCAGATTGCTGAAAACCAACATAACCACATCATCAGATATATTCAGATATACGTTAGATATATAACTATGTTTACAGAAGACACTTACCCACTCTGCTCACAACTCCGCCAAAGATCAAAGAGACGTTATGTGGTTCTAAGATGGCCTTTAGAGCCGTGCCAATATCACACAAGTCCATGGCTGTATCTAGTTTAACTATAATTTTACAAATGTGCTCGCTGGAAAAAAAGGAGCAGTACATGAACCACCCAGCAACTTGAAAACAAACCTTAATAGAACATAATGCTGCAAAGAGACTCAACATACCTAGTCGTGATATCACAAATCACGTTCGAGTCCTACAGGAATCAAAATTGCAAATAGTTAGGAGATCTGAACCATTCTAAGACTGAAAAACATCTTACTTTTATTATTGATATGAAGATATCTTACCTGAAAGTGACTTATGAAAGTTTGTGAAACATTGCAAACATTTCTAAAATGGAGAAGAGAAAGAGGAGTGTTAAAGTACTATATTCAATATTCAGGCAACACACACACAATGGTAAAATGAATGCATCGTAAATTACTTTGGATTACATTATGTCTAACTTACGAATTGTTTTGGCATGTTGAGTTTTTCAAAAAATGTGGAATCTGTTGACAAATAACAAAAAGAAATATATGGATCAATAGTACTATGACAAATCACTATGTAACTCATAGACTAATTAATTCAAATTTAGACATCTGAATTCAACACTACGTGTTACTTACTTGGCTTTCAGGGTTGACCATTGTACCAATCAAAGAAATGTTAGAGGAGTAATAGTAAAAATCTAAAATGGAGGAAGAAGTGTAAGTATAACCTTTGACCTTAATATTTACATTCTACTACTTTTTATTACAGACTCTTCACATGATAAACTTGTCTTACCTGAGCTTTTGCAGTATGAAGAACAATAACACGTTGGCGTTGCTTTATGGAAAAACAAAAGAAAACGTAATACATAAATCATGACACACGACCGATCATAAATGTCTAATTGTCCATGAACATAAATAATCAGAAGTAAAGATCTTTAAACTATGTCACATTTCTGATGTATCTACATAGGAGGTTTATGAAAGAGGATAAAGGAAGCCTTACGTGGAATAGTAGGACAGACCTCGGAAGCACCAGTACCCAACGGAAAAATCACATTTGTACTGTTTCCACTACGAAAATAAGTACAATAAAAATGAGACAGGATATAAAGCATGTAAAAATTATTGTTTAATAAAAAAATATTTGTACCCTACTCAAATAGGAATAAGCAGGATACAGATACCATCCTTTCCCGTTTGATTGTAAACTTACCATGAGATGTTCTGTGGTGCCGCTCTACATTCATCAAGTGTGATTGATTGATTGCATTTGTCGTATTGTCCAGCTGAGATCTGCTTAATGTCATTTGCACACACACCTGCCAAAAAACATATCCATCTCACTCAAATATTCACATCTTTTAGATTATGTGATATTAAAACAGTACAAAATAGTATAATAGTGCACAAACTTTTTAAATCAAAGCACTTTTTCCATTTCTATACTAAAAGAATAATACTATATCTGGTGGAAGTTAGAGTCTATGTCAACATTTTAAAAGATGGAACAACATAACGCTTTTATTCTATATAATAACAATATAAAACATTAAGCAAAAAATTGACATTTAATAACCAAAATTAGTAGTATTAGTATTATTAAAAGACAAGAATTAGGAGGTTTTACTAACCCACTCTTTCTATTTGTCCCACCACCACACTGACATTGATGTTCGAGTTCATCTCCGTCACAGTACTTCTAAAGCAGCAAACACTATCAGGAACGCTCAGCTTCAGAAGAATATAGCATTGTGCAATCCTGTCAGAAAACACCAGGATGATGAAAAGCGTACAGCTTAAAATCATTTAATCTATTGCTTGAATATGTTTGATATGGAGGAGAGAAGCATTTGGTACTGACTTTGTAATATTTTTTTGATCACATGTGAGCTCCATGACCTAATATTGAACAATAAAAGTAAATGTTGTGCATTCATATCATATGAAATCTGATGAAATACCAAGGTAACTGATTCAGCACTTACTTCAAACATGCTGAGTTGTTCTACTGAACTGCAGAACAGACAAAAGGAGAAATTGTTATATTGTTATACAACTTTTCAAAGCACAGGAAACCCTGCAGACAGTTGATTCATCCTCTTTGTCCTTGTGTGAATTGAAGTCAGGGGAAAAAAATGGCAGCCGAAAGCTCTTTAAACATCCCCAGTTAAATGAAGGAATTAACTTTGTGACAGCCATTAATACATGATGATAAAATACATCGTTTTTTTTTTTTTTTAAGTTAAAAAACGTAAACAAATTAAATAAGCATTCAGTTTGAAGGTACTAACATATCCTTGAGTGAGAACATTTAGGTTTATAAGGTCACTACAGTGTGCTGTACCTTATGTTGGTAGTTGTGTCGGTCAAGCTGCGACGTGATATTGAATGAGTTTCATTACCAGCAAAAATGCATGCATTTAGTTTACGTATGAAAAGCTCCTTAAGCTGAAAAACACATTGCAGATGAGTTAAATTACTGCTTTTCAAAGAATGACAGAAAACTGTAAAGCATTTACATATTTTCCTATAGACACTATAATTGCTTTATCTATTCCGTTAACCGTTAACTCTAATTGTTAACTGTATTAAATTAAATTAAATGTGAAAAATGCAATATATAGTTACTGTAAAATTTTACATTTTAATATGTTTTCAATATTATTAACAGTTATAATAAATATCAATGATATAGTAAATAACCCCCCGGTTTCACAGACAAGGCTTAAGCCCAGCAAGCAATTTTGCGTTTAAAAGGCGTCTAATAGTCCAAACACAGCCCAAGCCCGCCTTTTTCTAAGGCATGTTTATAAAAGCTACTTAAATATCCTAATTGAACTAAGGCCTAATCGTGGCTTAATCTAAGCCCTGTTTGTGAAACCAGGCCAAAATAATAAAATAAAATAAAGTAAAATAAAATAAAATTAAATTAAAAAAAAATAAAATAAAATAAAAAAAAAATAATTTAAAATAAAATAAAATAACTGAGTCAGTATCATTCCTGAACTTACCTTTTGTTCACTTTGGGGTGTTCCCTTTATCTCTACAGATGTAGTAATCCAGTAAAATACTAACAAAGACCAAAAGAGTCAGTTATGCATTGTATTCCTTCCATTTAACAGGAAAATGTGCCATTATGTTTGTTGAAATTGTAATATTTACCACCATCACAGCTTTGAGAAAAGTCACATGTTGCAGGTGCTGCAACTAAACAATAACTTAATATTAGATAAAGGGGGGTAAAATAAGATAGAAAGTGCACACAAAGATAAATCTTTTACATTATGTCTTACCGGTCGTGGTAAATGTTTGGTTAATGGTTGTCATCAGCGGTGTTGTATCATTTGTGTAGGCAGAGGATGATGGTTCGGGCTTGAAGATGATATTGGCAATGAGTCTATTAATATGGTGCATGATAACATACAGTAGGATGGAAATGGAGCGTTTGTGCTAATAATGGTATAGTAGTACTTACTGTTGCTGTGAATGTTGTGGAGTTTGTGGTTGTTTCCCAAAAAGTTGTGTTTTCAGTGGATGTCGAGATTGTGGTTGATTCAGAAAAGGTTGTGTTTTCAGTAGATGTGGAGATTGTGGTTGATTCAGAAAAGGTTGTGTTTTCAGTAGATGTGGAGATTGTGGTTGATTCAGAAAAGGTTGTGTTTTCAGTGGATGTGGAGATTGTGGTTGATTCAGAAAAGGTTGTGTTTTCAGTGGATGTGTATGGTGTGTTTTCCGTCGTTAGATTACCAGTGCTGGGTAATTCCGCCGTAACTGTCATTGCTGAGATCGTTGTGCTTATGTTAGAAGATGTGGTTGAGGTTTCCGTCATTGTTGTTGTATTTAGCACGGTAAGAGAGCTTGTTGTCAACGGCACTGTCAATGAGTAACTAGGACTTTCAGTTGTAAAGTTATGTGTGGTTTCTCCAGTCGCTGTTGTCAAATTTATGGCTAAAGTTGCTGCAAATGCTGAGCTGACTGGAGGTTCAGTTGTTGTGACAGTTGTGTTTGACATTACTGTAGGGGGGAAAAAAAAATACAGAAAAGATTAAATCACATTAAATGTATCGTTATAACACGCATCATGTTAAAATATCCTAATTTAACTTGATATATACTGTAGATAGATCGATTTTTTAATGAAGGGCTACTCTTTATCTGTCTATATCTCTTTCTTATTGTCTGCTCATTTAGCTGATTCATAAGTATACGTTGAAATTGGCTTTTGTTTTCTGATAGACTAAAACATGTCCAGCAGGTTGACTGAGCTATATTTGTATGGTTGGTTCAATCAAGCTATTGTGTTTAAAAGCGATCACAGCACATATTTTAAGTGACTCAGATACACTCCCATTACAGGAACAGAGAACAGTATATCTGAGATGTTTATCTTAATACAAGTAGAGACACGCAGACAAATACACACGTCGTCTGATCAAACTGCTGCTTATACCAAATACATTGACTGTGGGAAATATGTTAATATACAGTGGGGTAAAAAAAAAATAGAGGATTCAAACCTGGAAATAAAATGTTAGGATTTAAAAACAAATCTGCAACTAAAAACATTATGATGTACAATGAATAAGAAAGATTTACAATTATGTAGTATTTCTAGATCACTAATCAGATAACCAGATTTGTGATCATGTGAACAAATTTTGTCATATTTCTTCCACTGAGACACAATAACATGCAGGATCACATGATCATCAGGTTTTACATAAACACTGTCATATGACTAATAATATATGTCTACAAAATGAGACAAGTATTTTCACTAGCAGTCTTTTGGACTGAATACAGAATACAGGATATACAGGATACGAAGACCTCTGGATCTCCATTAGAAGTCACACAAGCCATTGTTACCACATTGCGCAAATAGACGTTTTACTTTCATCATCTACCTTTGTTCTATAGACTCAAATGCGGGGTAGTATTGTGGCATATTGGTGAGCAAACAGGAGGACAATCCCTGAAAATAAGTAGAGCTGTATATTGATCACAGGTGTGTCTTATACAAGCACCAGACTTTACCTGGATGGCACAGCAGGAGCAGGACCAGGACCAGGAAGAACACATAATCCAGACGACTCCATCTACTCAATCGTTTGCTCGCCATCTCTCTGAAATACACAGAAAGAAAACTCACTTGGCATCAGATGCAAAGAAATTACTCAAAAGAAACTAGTAATAAAATTTCCGAAATATAGCTGTAGGGAATGTCCCACTTTCAATTTTATGTTTATTTTGTAAATCCATAAGGCTAAACCTACAGAATCATTTGCTTAACCTTTTCCTAGTTTGTCAAGAGCTTTCAAAGTTAAATCAATAGTGGGAGTGCAGTTAAATACAACTGACCAGATCTAATGTACAGTAAAGAAAAGTGAATGTTATCAGTGATTATGCATTGGGAGGAAATAATTGGTGAATATTGATGAATAGCTAAATGAATAACTTTTGTTTAAAATCTCACTATAATAGGATCTAAATAATGCTAAATATTTTTTTAATTCATAATTTGAATGTATATCATTCTTAAAGGAAATAAAATGCATTACACGTCTTTATATTTTCAAACTTGCACAACACTCACCAAGGCTGCATTTATTTGACCAGAAATACAGTAAAACAGTAATATTGTGAAATATTATTACGATTTAAAATAATTTTCAAATATTTAAAAACATTTCTGTGATGTTAAAGCTGAATTTTCAGCATCATTACTCTTTCGTGTTACATGATCCTTCAGAAATCATTCTAATATGCTGATTTGCTGCTCAAGAACAACTTTTTTTTATTATTGTTATCATCAATATTGAAGGAACTGTAGGGTGATGGGAATGGTTCAGGTGGAGTGAGGGTTTGGTCAGAAGTCTCCGTCAGACGACGTCAGATGATATGGAGTGATGAATGAAGCAGGGAGAAGGCAAGGTATTTTATTTTATCATTCAGGTTGACTTTGGTTCAATGCATTGTCTGTGTGATAAAATACAATACCACTGGTGTTGCAACAAACCTTGCCTTCTCCCTGCTCACCAAACCCTCACTCCACCTGAACCATTCCCATCACCCGACTTCAAATACTTCGAATACAGTTCCTTCAAATACTGAATACAGTTGTGTTGCTTAATAGTTTTGTGGAAAACCATGATACTTTTTTGTAAGAATCTTAAATAGATCATTAGAATGTTCAAAAGAACAGCTTTTATTTGAAATAGAAATATTTTGTAACATTATAAATGTCTTTACATGTGAAAAATTTAATTTGTCCTTACTAAATAAAAGCATTAATTTCTTTCAAAAAATAGCATATAAGCTATTCTGTATTTGACAGTATTTTGATCAAGTATCAGCAGTTTTAATATGGATTATTTTGATTATGAAGCTACTTAATCTAACTTCTTATCAACAATGATATACAATATACAACAATAATATAATTTATAAAACAATTTATTTATAATTAATAAAAAAAAATCACAAATTTACTACCGACATCTTTAATTAACAATAAAAATTAGTGAAGAAGTAAACTCATGTAAATAACATGCAACAGTCTATAAAATATTACCAAACCAACATATAAAAAATAAACTTTGTACAGTCAGAAGCTCTTTTTTTCAGCACGACTACATTTTAATCATAAAATGAAGACGACAAATTTTATTTATTCATTCACAATTATAATAAATTCATTTATTCATCACATACCTTGAGGACGGTTGTGTAGACAGCCTGCTGTGCTTCGCATGATCTCCACAGACGCACCAAACCATGGATATTCTTCACTCGCACAGAAAGGTTTCTCTGTTTTCCCACAGAATATCTGGAATCAGCCCTGCTAGAATGTGTCCTTCCAAACTTCAGAAAAATCCCAAAAAGACAAAAGTCTCTTAGTAACTAAACACACCGTCAGGTTGGGCTGTCTTGTGAAGTGTATCAGTGAACACTAAGTTATGTGCACCACCCATCTGAACCAAAATTTCAACACACACCCTAGTGTACTTCCCCTTAAATACTTAACTTGCCCTTAACTTCCCTTTAAATACTTAAGATTGTATTTAATATATATATTAAATACATAAATTATTATAATTATTAAATTATTATAATAATAATAATTATCCTATTTTTCAGTATATATGCATTTATTTAATGCATATTTAGAATGTAAAAAAAAAAAAAACGTATATATTTTTAAATGGTTATCTTTTTTGCGATACTGTGATTTCATGTATCTGTTGTAAATCAGCTCCATTGACTAACAGGTATGGCTGCTTTTAACAGGCAGAGCTTTTATTTCAGTGGAATAACCGCTTTGGGTTTTATGTCAGTGTAAGTTGTTTCACCCACACTTGCATCATAGTTATGACTTTGTAAAACTGTCTTTTCAAACACGGAGTAGGTGGGGTTTGCATCTGGCCACACCTTTCTCATGCTTTGTTTTCAGCTGTTTACTTGTTAATTTGTCTCCATGATGAGAGCAAGATTTAATCTGTAGGTTTAAACCTGTTTTATATCCATTTCTTTTGTAACAGTCTTTCAGTAATTTCTCTCTATTGTTATTCTCCTCTTCCTGTCAACTCCAAATCCTCATTTGACCCACCGAGGATGGTACATTCCCTTCTTGCTTATTACACAGTGATACAAATTTGTGACGAAATGGAACATTACAATGCCACAATATTAGATTTAAGTAGCAGGAAGTGCATATTAGAGAAAGCAATAGGGTTAGAGCAATAAGCTTAATTGAATTCAGGAAGCATTAGTCAACACATTAATTTGTCCCCCACCCAGCAGATTTACTGTACGTATGAGTAATTCATGTACATACTATTTTACTGAATATGCAAATAACATTTCTAATCTGTGTGAAAATAAACAATATTAATAAGGCTACCACTGATTCATAATTTGACCTAATTTGAGCTTGAATGCAGCACACACACAAACACAAATGTGATAAAGCGTTCATACAGCCCCATATAAGTCTGCATTCTGTATTATACCCTTGCAAAATTGTATCTTTTCTTTATTTTGCACATATATTTTATTTATATATTCTCTATTATATACCTTTAATATTACCTTTATATCTAAAATATTACCTTTTTGAAATTTTACTCACAGTTATTATAGTGGCTCTGTTCTAATCTAAGTAATGCCTTATTAGACATTCTCTGGTAATGCTGAAAAGTAGTTGGCACGAAACTGCGTAAAAGCTGCGCATTTTGATCCCCTTGATTAACCTTTCCTCTAGCGCGGAAGTCGCCGTTCGAGTGCGGCAAAAACACGAATAGGGTCCGCTCTACGTAAATAATTATTCTTTAAGAGTGTATTGTAAATTGTGCACATTCTGCGACCTGAAAATGCACAACACTTTGAAAAACTGGAAGCAGACGTTTGCGGGTTTTGCACCGGATTCAGAGTTAACATGTGGGATAGTGTTTGTGATTGTGCTGTCATGTGTTTTTAGCTTCATACCATATTACTTCTTTGATCTCTCGGAACACTTTTTCAGTCTGGAGTCCAGTGCTGTCATCAGTGGCCATGGTAAGAGCTGTTTACCATGTATACAAGTACTATAAGTTACTTACAATTCATGTCTATAACGAATGTGTTAATCACGTTATGTTTGGCAGGCGTACCTTAAACACCTCAAAATGAGAGTTGTGTGGTTTTTCGTCCATGTCAACTACCTCAGGTCCCAAGTATATGCTAGTGTACTTCTAAACGTTGACAAAATTCCCTTTTAGTACATTTAAAATATAATCTTACTTCAGGGAAACTGACCATACATATTGTTGACAGATTTTTGTCCCCAAAAAAAGTGCTAGAATGAGAATGGCCTGCCCACTAATACCACTCAAACGTGACTAGCAAGTAGCATGTTCTATGACTGAAACTTATTATTGGTAATTTAAACAAAGGAAAGGAAGACGAGTAATTTAGTTATGCCCCGCCCCCTCTCACGTATGTTAGCCAATCAGAAAATCTGTATTGGGTCACGGGCAACCTCGACAAATGGCGTGAATTTGGAGGTGGGGCTAGCTGAGTGATGTGGGAGTGCTTGTGCATAATTCCCAGGCGGGAAGGAAGTCGACCGGAAGTTGAAGCCGGCCGCGTGCCACCATCTTGTAGCAGAACTTCACCTGCAGTTAGCATCCCATTGACTCCCATTCATTTTGGCGTCACTTTGACAGCGAATAACTTTACATCTGAGGCGTTTGAAGACTCCATTTGTCCATTATTTATTTCTAAAGAAACACGACAATGTATAAAATGCTCCATTACCTTGTAGCTTATGTTATGGCCCCGTAGAAGCAGTTTTTGTAAAAGTAGGCTAACGATTGCGTCATAACCACGCGACTCTCTGTCGCACAGTAGAGAGATTACCGTATGGACGGGAGGAGAAGCTCGCGGGCAATCGGGGGGACGTGGAGGCAAAATGACAATATAATTAATCAGAATACCTAGCAAAAGTTGCTCCTGCTCCAAGCTCATGTACAGCTCCTACTCACACTCTCTGTCTCTGCAAGATTCGGAAGGGAATGATTCAGATTTCTCTTGGCACAGCTACTAGAAGACAGACGGGTTGCTCACGTGGTCCGTGTAACGCTTTGCTCGGTTTGAGTCTGCGCGTCAGGAAAGGAAGTGCTAAGAAATCGCTAAAAATGGGCTTCACTTGTCTCAATTGAGATCCAATGATGGCTCTGTCCACTTCTTATACTGTCTATGATAATTCCTTTACAGCAATTTTTAAAGTCCGCGTGAACCGGAAGTTGCAAACGACTTTTCTCCAGTGTTGTGACGTATTTCCCAGTGAAAAGGAATATTGAACAGAGGCAGAGCCCGTCTACGGAGAGCCTGCCCACTCCCTATTAAGTCCTATTGTACCGAATTTTGGTTGTAGTTCCACCAGAGTTCCACTGGGGGCGATCGTCCATGAGTGCAGAATGAATGGGAGTCTATGGGGCTAGACGGCTAAATTTGTCTCTTTCACCCGATTGTCGTTGAGAAATCTCAGATTTCAGTGTAGGTTTTGCAAGTTCAACATGGGTTATAGGTCGAAAGTTGAATGAACGAGTAATTAAGTCCTTTTGATTTCTTACAGGTTGAGTTGTTGTTGCCCATAACACACTAGCATTCTGCTAATGAACGCTGATTGGTCAGTGAAGGACTTATTACGACCAGAGATGCTGCTTGATGGCATCGTGGCATCCGAAGCGGGACCAGAAACAAACAAAACAAAAACTCTTCTAGCACGTGTATTTACCTGTGTCAGCTGTGTTGTCGATGCCTCGAGTGAAAAGAAAGTGCAGAGCGCGAAAGCACCATAGAGACTGAAGGATTGCCGTAAAGCAGTGTCTCTGGTCGTACGATGTGTATGACGTCATTGACACTTTAAAATACTTTTTAAAGCAAATAAGTGACTCTAAAAAATCTAACACCCAGCAGTGTGTAATTTCTTTGCATCTCCTTTCGAATACAACATTCAAATTACTACACAAAAAATTATATCCTAAGAAAAGTGGATTTTGATGTGTATAGCGCCATAGACCGCCATTCATTCTGCACTCGTCCTGTGAGCGCCCTCATATGGAATCAGAGTGGAACTGCAACCAGTTCAAAAGCCGGAAGTGTACTGAGAGTGAAACTTCTCGCCTTATTAGACATTCTCTGACAGAGGGCAGGGTTTTACTCTAGCGCTCCTCCTCTCCATCTCTCGCTCATAACAGACTAACGGTTTGAGGGGAGTGGTTAAGCGTTTCCCAACCCAAGTCCTCAAACCTACGTCATCAGGGAAGGTCCTCCAATGCAGAGGGGAGGGGCATTTTCAGATTTTGATTAAAGATTACGAAGCCAAAATTTTTTTGTGTGGATTGACTTGCATGGATGAATTGTTCACCACAAAACGATCAATTTAGGCAAACAAAGTAAATATGGTCAATTTTGATTTCATGTGGACTTTAAACTGAGATTTATTATTATTCAAACAAAGCAATTATTAATAAACAAAGCAACTGCTGTGTTTTACTAGTGTGCAACATTCTGGTTCCAGAAGTAAAAATCCTGTTAATTTTCCATAAGGGAATAGATTTTTTAAATTATAACTTATAAACCATTAAAGACAGGGCTACTGTGAGCCCTGGTATTAAAGGTCCCGTTCTTCGTGATCCCATGTTTCAAACTTTAGTTAGTGTGTAATGTTGCTGTTAGAGCATAAATAATATCTGTAAAAATATAAAGCTCAAAGTTCAATGCCAAGCGAGATATTTTATTTAACAGAAGTCGCCTACATCGAACGGCCCGTTTGGACTACATCCCTCTATAACTTACTGTGTTTACTCAGCTCTTACAGTGATTTTCTGAAGTAAAACTGACGCTTCATCTTTTGTGTGATGTACAATAAACTTTATTAAACTCATCAGTATATGTTTGATCATCATTCAGACAGCAGACTTGTAGGCTATTAATATATAATGGATACATACAAGCAGATGACAAATACGTTATAATAACCGTAATTAAACTACTAAACTATACCTGTTCCATCTCTATACAGCACTCTGACTCTGTAGGCATTATTGTCCGACTCGAAATGAACACCGTTACTGAGAGTTTCTGATATTATCATCATTCCGTGAGATGAAATTGTCCTGAGAGACTGAGCGCGAGCTCGTGAGGCTCCGCCCCCTGGGTCGTCCAGCAGCTGCTTATTTGCATTTAAAGGGCACACACTAAAACAGCGTGTTTTTCTGAGCCCCAAAAAATGACAATTTAAACATGCTGTAAAAAATGATCTGTTGGGTATTTTGAGCTGAAACTTCACATACACACTCTGGGGACATCAGAGACTTATTTTACATCTTGTGAAAAGGGGCATAATACGGGACCTTTAACATGCCTAAGACTTTTGCACAGTAGGCTACTGTATTTGTTCTTTTTTATTTATTTTTTGTGAACCTACCTTGTGTTGCTTAATTTTTGTCCCCTTTCTTCACAGTCTACAAACTCTTCACCTATTTCCTATACCACAAGAATATGATAGATTTTTTCCTGGGTGCCATCCTGATGGTGTTTCCCTGCAGTGGGCTGGAAAGAGGAATTGGAACTGTCAGATTCCTGTACCGGTCACTGCTGCTGTCGTCCATCAGTGGACTCTTACATGTGTTGCTGGAGTCACTGCTGTTCTCCCCGTCCAGTAGGAGCTCAGTAAATGGGTTCACCCCATTAGCTCTCTCTGTCCTGGGAATGATAACCATCAGTTCCTCCATGAAGAAGGCATATATTATGGGCGTCAGTGTGCCTACTGCATCTCTACCCTGGATCATTCTAATAATTATAACTCTGTTCTTTCCAAACACTGCCTTTATTTGTAACGTCCTGGCCATCATCACCGGAATTTTATGTATCCTTAATTCTTAAATGCATGTAATATTTAAGATTTTTTGTTTCAAAATACAGACCTGGATTTTAAAGCAGACAATCCTATGATGTAGTTAAATCAGTGTAGAGTTGTGGATTTCTAGTCTGTTCCTTAACTTAGTACTTTCAGATGGAATGGGATGGTTTTCATTGTTGGAGATGTCAGAATCTAGAGCTTCCGTCTTGGATAAGAAGTTCCCTTTTCGCTTGCTAAAGCAGATACCTGGTGTCCAGTTCATCCCTGCATCGGCCGAAGAACGCAAAAAGCCACTTGACTTCACGTGAGTGATCAATGAAACTTAAATATACATAATAATTAACAAAGAATAAAATAAACACAAGACATGGGTCTTAAAAGTTGTAGTTCATAGGTCGCTTCTAGTCCTTAAAAAGTCTTAAATTCAGTTTTAGCAAATATAATGTCATTAAAAAGACGGAAATTTGTGGACGGAAAAAACGGAATCACAAAACATCTTAATGTGATAATTAAACTTCAATCAAGAGCGCTGCATGTTTCAGAGTAAAAACGCAGTAAAAATGTGCCACTGTTCAATGTTCTACAGGCTTGTGGTTTCAGAGCAGTTCACAATCAATTCATTTAAATAACAAATGATTGCATATTGTTGATGAATTATGACATTATGGCATGCATATTTTATCTTCCTCATCTTTTGGAACAACCACCTGGAAGTGAAACAGTGTATTTCGGGCTTGTTTGAAATTAAAAATCCCATATTATGCATAAAATATTTTATTATTATTATTATTATTGGTATCTTTTTAATATTGGGTCCTTGTTGAATTTGATTTTGAATCAAATTAGATTTTAAAACTCTGCAGATACCGTGGTATATAGGTAACTGTGCTTATTTATAATATTTGTAATTCCAGAAACGTTCCACCAGGGTCATACCCAGTCCAGGCGTACGCCCCAGTAAATGCAGTCAATGGTCCAGCTGCAGGAAGCCTGCCCAACACATTCGATGGTTGGCCCGTCTCAATGTACCCTCAACAACAGTTCACATTGCCTTCCCCTCTCACCGGAGCCGGCACTGGTCACAATCACGGACATGGTCACGGTCATAGTCATAGTCATGGACATCACCATGGGCACAGCCATCACACCGGCAGCCCGTGGATGGCAGTGTCCCCATACGCTCAGCATCAATTCAGACCTCCGTTTAACATAACAGAACAGTGTTTCAGTGAACTACCTCGGCCAGGAGTGCCTTTCACACCTCAGGTCTCGCAGTCTGAGTCTGGAGTGCCTGCATTTCCCACAAATCCTCCTGGAACATCTGTATCATTCTCATCCTAGGGTTTTGATGCCTTATCTGCAGTTTTTTGTTGTTGTTTGTTTTCTTCTTTAAATACCTCATGTCTTGTTCCCAGAACTCAGATGCCTCCATCTTTAATACCTGGGTGATGTTTAACTTCTTTATTTTATAAAGTTGCTGTTTTGATACAGAATATTTTTTATCTTTGTTTACCTTAAATTAAATGAATAAAACCTTTTCATATATATGCATTTTTTGTATTGCAGTTATTTTTGTATGCACGTCCAGACAAACAAATGTTTAGGCCAGCCAGTGTTTGTGCATATTATAGTAATTTTCAAACATTGCATTATTAAAATCACAATGTTGCACAAAACATACTTGATATCACAATGACAATTCACTTCCCAAGCAAGTTTTATTAAGTTTTAAAATTAAACAAACGCAAGCTTATTCATAAAAAAAAAACAAAAAAAAACGTAATGCTCAACTTTTTTTTGCAATTGCAGCTTTGGCTCACCAGAGGGATGAATTGAGTCAATAATCATTCGTAGAAATCGGTGGTAAATGCGTACCGATAAGGAGAAACATTTGGAAAATGAGAGAAGAACCTACATTTCTTTTCATAAATGCATCTGTTACATTATATTTAATATATTCCTCCAGAATAAAACATTAAAAATTGACTAACAGAATGTAACACTTCACCCAATAATGGAGGTCATGTTGATTGCATAATTGCTCGTTCATTGCTACTCAAAGCTAGTGTGAAATAATGCATAGAGTTAAGATGAGTGGCAGAACATTTTGAAAGCACAAGAAAAAATAATTAGTGAATGTCACAATATCAAACAAACACGATTGACCTAAAATGGTGAACACATTGTAGTATGTTTTGATTAACAACGTCACAAAAACAAAATCTAAAGTTTTACAGTACGTCACAAAGTGATATTTGCAGTATTTTCACAGAGAGATAAAATGACCAGTATGACAGAACACATTCTTTATAAGGCCTCACTCAAAAAAGAAGCAAAGGAATATTTTGCATCCTTGACCTACATTTGCGTATACATCAACATCCAACACCGCGGTCCGCTTAGGGTTCAAATTCAGTCAAATCAGTTTCCTGTTACAGTAGGTTGAATATCATAAACTCATCTAAAGGAAGAATGTTAAACTTTTGTCTGATGTGGGAGTGCTTTTTTTCTGATCTCGGGCCATGTGCATTATGTTAGTTGATCAAAACTGTATATCCGAGACAAACAACCTGACAGCAATACATCAGTCCAGGCAAATCTGATGTTTTAGCTCTTGCTTTTGAAGAAATGATCATCTGAGGTAAAGTGGCAAACATTGGTTTATCAGTAAGCTTAGCTCCAAACGTCCTGAGAGTAACGGCCCTTGGTCATCAGCTTCTTGAAATAGTCCACAGCTTGAGTGTGTGTCAGGCCGCCCATCTCCTCTGCAATCTCATAGAAGGCTGTGTGAACATCCCGAGCCATGTTACGTGCATCTCTGCAAGGACAAATATTCACATTAAATATGCATGTAATTATGACGCTGGAAAGAGATGCGGTATTATATTGAAGAACGGCACTATTTACCACTTTATGCTAGCAAAATCATATAATTACATGGTAACACTATAATTATTTCAAGCTGTTTATTGTTCCACTACAATCCTGCCAGTTAACAACTAGTACGGGACTGTTCTCATAAGAATGTTATTCATCTATTCAACATGTGGTAGCAGAGACTTCTGGTTGCCTTACCCACAAACATAGATATGGGCATTATTTGAATGAATGAGCTTCCACAACTGCTCCTTGTTTTTCTTCAGAAGATGCTGCACATAGACCTGCAAAAACAGGATAGTCCACAGAATTACTTTTCAGTTTCTTCAAAACTATTATTCTGATAACTCTGAAACTACTGTAAGATGCTGTATCCAAAACAATGACCTGTCATGTTTAGGAAGATTAATAAGTGGGGAAAAAAGAAAACTAATATGTAGTACACCTTTAAATTTGGATGCAAATAAATTTGGAAGCCATCTTTAAAATTACATTGGTCACTGTCGCTTATGGTTACTGGTAAGAGAATACAGGCTTGACTCCCGCTGCACGTTCATACAGACAGTATTTGAGACGCTACTGTAAGTTTCTGTTTGAATGGGACATCTCGAGACTCACACTTGTAAGTAAATGCGGTTGTCAATCCCAAAAACTGGCAGTGTGAATGTAGCCTTAGATCAGATTTGCGGTCATCTATCGCTCACTCAAACACCTTTTCACAAGATGTAAAATAAGTCTTTGATGTCCCCAGTGTGTGTATGTGAAGTTTTAGCTCAAAATACCTCACAGATATTTTTATATAGCATGTTAAAATTGTCACTTTTTGAGGGTGAGCAAAAACGCACAGTTTTTGTGTATCCCTTTAAATGCAAATGAGCTGCTGCTCCCGGCACAGAGGGCGGAGCTTCAACAGCCTGCACTCTACACAGGCATGCACTGAAAATTTCAAAAACTTTTAGCCGTTTATGTTCAAACCGGAGTCAGACAAAGATAGAGAGACTCAAGAAGAAGTGATAACATGTAGACAACATTTCTGAATGGTTAGTTGATGAATTTATGTAGCTTATGTGTAGTTATCTTCTGGTCATTGATTAGCATATTCTGTCTTCATAATCTATAAATTGTGCTCTGGGGGCGGGGTTTATGTAATTTTTAGAGTTAGTGATGTCACTAACCCGTGAGGAATGTCGTGTAGTCCCTACCAGCCATTTGTTGTCGTCCTTAAAAAGTAATTTCTTTAAAAGAAAATATCTCCCTTCGCTTTGAACTTTGCAGATGTTGTTTATGCTCAAACAGCAACATTACACACTAACTAAAGTTAGAAAAGTGAAATCATAATCAACCACCCCTTTAAGGGTCAAATACAGTATTGACAACCGAATTCTGTTTCTGTGGCCTAAACACTAATTTAATAACACATTTAAACATAATATTTAGCAAATCTTAAAACATGTATCCATTATACAATATAGTAATATTCAAACATTAAAAATAATTCAATATATAGTGGGGGGGTTTTTAGACAATAGTATAGAATTTTAACTTCAGACACTTGTGGCGGCCATAACATGGCAATAACTTATTGCTATTAGCAGGATTTTACCTTGTGCTCCTGGTCTCTGGAAAAAGCAACGTTAAGTTGTGTCAGCACACCCGCCCTCTCAAAATCCTCCAGTTCCTGCTGATAAAGGAAGTCCTCGTTCCTATGGCGACAGCCAAAGTAAAGTATCGTCTCACCAACATCCTTCCCTGCAACAGAGAGCAAAAACTGAGTGAGATACCTTTGCTTTATTATGGTACACATGTTGTGTCAAAGCAAGTTTCAAGCCACACCTTGATCCTTCTGCCATGCTCTCTCCTGGATGAAGCCCATGAAGGGGGCGATGCCAGTTCCAGGCCCGATCATGATTACAGGATTACTGGCTTTGAAAGGCAGGCGGAACTGGGATCTCCTAACATACATGGGAACGGTGGGCTTGTGACCGTTATCGGTCACATCTTTGTTCTTGAGCCAGTTGGTGGCCACACCTTTGAAGACTCTTCCTGTCTTGGTGGTGTACTCTATCACTACAGCACAGATGTGGATAGAGTTTGAATGGACCTGAAAATAGAATGAACAAAGTTAGAGCCAAACTCAAAGTTTTCTGATTCAAGGTATAATATTGAAAAACTGCGGATTTGACCTTGCCGGAGGAGGCGATGGAGTAGTATCGAGCCTGAAGTCGAGGCAGCAACTCACACAGATGATCTATAGGAGGGTTCAGGGAAGGTAGATCCTCTAGAATAGCCAGTATGTTCCTCTCCGAATCCACAACCCAACTCTGGTAGAGAGCCTAAAATGAGCAAACAGATGGTGAAAAAATACTCGTGAGGGCTTTTACACTGTTCTTAACCCTGGGTTATCGTCGTTTAAACCTCGCTTTTAACCCTGGCTAAAAGAACATTTCGTACTTGTAATTTAAAAGCGGGGTTAGCATCGCTTTTAATCAAGGAACCCTCTGGAGCATTAGCTGTGTTAACTCTGCATTGCGGCACCAAACATTTACAGTGGTAAACATGGTGTTAGAATGTAAGGACTAAATGCTTAGCAACAACAGATATCCAATCACGTTCCTCATATTCACAGAAACACTGCACGTTGTATAAACAGTAGTTTCAGCGTTTGATGGAAAAAAGGTACAGTGCAGTACAGGTAATAGTACAGTCAGCAATGTATAATATGAGGATGCACAATGCTAGAGCTTTTATATATTAAACAGGTCATGTGCTGCATTCATTAAATCAATGATACTGACAGACACCACAAAATATGTAAATAAGAGCAATAACCCAGGGTTTAGGGATGTACAGTGTGAAACAGCCTCTTATGAATACCAAGGATTAATTATTTACTGCAGGTAAATTATGAGCAAGTGTGAAATGTGAAACAAGATAACCCATGATTTCGTTTACCTGGGGTTTAACTATTTCAAGTGTGAAAAACCCTATGTTTTACTATAGACATTATAGCAGTGATTATGACATGATCCAAACCTTTCCTTCAGAGGAGGCAGACGCCATCTTGCGCATGTTCTCTTGTTCTTGGGGATCGGAGGCGTACTGCGCCAGCTCATACAGCACATTTGTACGGGGCATGTTATTGATGTCAAGGTAATGGGTCAGCGCCGTGCGGTATGTGGTTGGACAGGGGAATGGATGCTTTTTATTGGACTCCTCTGCAGAATTGAAACATTATTAGCAACAATTGCATGTTATAAATTGCATGACTATATAACAGAGAATAAAATAAATTAAATAATATCTATCTTTCATACATGCCATCTCATATGCTGATTATTTAATTTTGATATCAATTTCAGATATTAGTATATACCATCCAGATTTTTGAGAGAGATTACAGTATCGAGATCCACTCCAAGTCTTTCTCCTAGTCTGTTGACCACCGAAGCATCATTTGTGGGGTAAACAGCAACATGGTCTCCAGCATCATATCTGCCAGGTATGGTAATCAATTTATTAATTTGTGGACATAAAAAATATATATATAAAAAAAACTGTACACTGCATCAGTACATACTCAATAGTGAACAACATACTATGTACAGTCTGCATGCAAACTTTTTTTTGAACAAAAAAAATGACAGTATTGCTATTTGTAGTAGTGATTTCAAACTTTTATTTTCATTTTAAAATGCTCTAATATTGTAGAGATCTTGTTCAGATTGTTGAAATCAATATAATTTCATGTACACAAATATGAGTGTGAATCTCATGAACACTATCAAGACATTATATTTAATATAAAGGATAATGAAATATTATCAATAAAACTGTATGTATATTATATGGAATGGAATATAAAAATAAAAAATAAAAATAATGATAACACTTTACAATAAGATTTCATTAGTTAACATTAAAAATTGCTGTAGAAGTGCAGTTCATTATTAGTTATTCATTTCAACATTTACTAATACATTCAAAAGTTGTATTTGTTAACATTAGTTAATACACTGTGAAGTAACATGAACAAACAATGAATAGCTGTATTTTTTATTAACTGACGTTAACAAAGATTAACAAACAATAACAAATGTATTGTTCATGTTAGTTAATACATTAACTAATGTTAACAAGTGAAACCTTATTGTAGTGTTATTTTCTTTACACATAATATAATTATGTAATATATCTTTTTTGCTTTTGGGGTGATATGTGACCTGGAAATGTTTTCATGAGTCAGTTATTACATGTACCTGATTTTAGAGTCAGTGAGATCTAACTCGACGTGCATCAGATGACGGTTTCCTCCTTTGTTCAGCTTACGATTAACATTCACAGGTGCAAGGAAAGGATTCTTTGAATCAAACGGTCTACACAGATCAAAATGAATAATGCAATCAGATGCAAAGCTTTTCAAATTTCAATATATCAATTCAAAATCCTAGAAATTAGTTATTCACAAAACATTACACAAACAGGAGGTCATTTCACAGACTAATCTACAGTAGAAGCATTAAAATTAATCTCTGATCAAGGATGAACAGCGGATCTCTTAAAATGCCTGATGCGTCAGCCGATTGCTTAATTGAAAGGGTTGAACTCACGGTTTCTGTGTCTGAAAGCTGTTGAGCCTCCCCATCTCTCCGGCGTAAACTTGATTCATATTGATGTCATTATGAACCACCAGTTCAAACTGGCGAATGCTGAAAGAACATAAAAAGAATTGGCGATCTCATCCCAGCCTGCTTTTAAAGCATTCAAAACACCTATGATGTTTAATAAGATGCAAAAACCTATTCAAAGCAGGACAGGGGAAAATTTTGTAATGGAAGCACATGATAAATGGATTTGGTCCCTCTAATATGGAGATGAGACACTGAATGTGTTGTTTGGCCACAAAATACACATCAAATAAACATGTTTGAAATAGATAATCTGATACGGCTGGTCTGTTCTTTCAAATTCTACCATACATTGCCTATCAATACAAGACTACATTCTGGTGAGAATACATTGAGTTTAAAAAATAAAATAAAAATAATACCAGCTGTCTTCTCCCGTGGGCTCCACACCGAAGAACTCGCATACCGCAGGCCAAAACTGCTCCTTCCAAGAGATAAAATCCTCCTCCAAGCTTCAAATGATTTAGGATTAAATAATTAGGACAGGCAATGAAAATGACTTAAAACCAGATCTGTTATCTGCTTCAATCCAGAGTTTTTATTCACTCACTTGCTGTCGTCATCTCCGAGGCCCAGGTCAAAGACCCTTTTCCCACCAAGTTCAACAAGCCTCTTGTCTGTGTACTTGCCCGTGGCGTTGTAGTGCTCATATGTTTTATTACCTAACCCAAACACCTAAAAAAAAGAAGAAGAAAAAAGGCAAAAGTCATTCAGTCTCTGCAAGCAGGCAATAAGAAACAGAACACAAAGAAATAATCAAAACATGCAAAACTTTAAAGGCTAAGCATCAATTAAACACTCATTTTTATTCTTGATCTTTTGAAATAAGTTTAATCCTCTATTAAGTTGTGCTTAAACATTCACAACTTCCTCTCCAGTTTAAAAATATCTCTTACTGAAACTGAGATACAAAAACAATTGACTTAAAAATATAAGTGGCATATATACTCACCAGCCACTTTATTAGGTACACCTGTTCAACTGCTCGTTAACAGCAACCAATCACATGACAGCAACTCAATTCATTTAGACCATGAAGAGATGGTCAGGACGACCCTCTGAAGTTCAAACTGATCAGAATATGGAAGAAAGGTGATTTAAGTGACTTTGAAAATGGCATAGTTGTTGGTGCCAGACGAACTGATCTGAGTGTTTAAGAAAATATCCAGTGAGCGGCAGTGGGGTATACTTTCTTCGCACACCTTGGGCTCCTTAGTACACTACCTATTGAGCATCATTTAAACGCCACAGTCTACCCGAGTATAGAGTGGTACAGGTATGACATCACTTTGTAAGCCAAAACGTGGAAGCGAGTTAGCATTTTAGCACTTCTGGTTCCATCGTCCCGAAGTCAATGGGTTTTTTGAATGGGGTTTTGGTTAAATGGCTGAAATAAGGTCTGTGGTGAACACAAGCTCAAGACACTTTCACGTCTTATTCTGCGACATAAAAAACATCAGTAGTACCCCAGTCATGATTTTTTTTAAGCTGTTACGTGTCTTTAAAAAGGCGGTTGCTAACAAGTGGCTAAATGGGACTACAGAGGCTGTCGGAGAGATTAAGGCTTCAAAATTCATAAAAGTTGTGTTTATCTGTGAAAATTATCTTGATGGACAAAACGTGCAAGTATCATAACACTTGCGATAATCCAAAAGCCTATGGAAAGATCCTATTGGGTTTTTGTCGAGGGAACTAGTGTGATGCTAACTGCTGGTTGGCCTAGAAAGTGACGTCATACCTGCACAACTCTATAGTTGCTGACCATGTCCATCCCTTTATGACCACAGTGTGCACATCTTCTGATGGCTTCTTCCAGCAGGATAACGTGCCATGTCACAAAGCTCAAATCATTTCAAACTGGTTTCTTGAACATGACAGTTCACTACACTCAAATGAGCTTCACAGTCACCAGATCTCAATCCAATAGAGCACCTTTGGGATGTGGTGGAACAGGAGATTCGCATCATGAATGTGCAGCCGACAAATCTGTAGCAACTGCGTGATGCTATCATGTCAATATGGACCAAAATCAAAGAATGTTTCCAGCACCTTGTTGAATCTACGCCATGAAGAATTAAGCCAGTTCTGAAGGCAAAAGAGGGTCCAACCTGGTACTAGCAAGGTATACCTAATAAAGTGTCCGGTGAGTTTATATTTATGATTAAAACTGATTTCAATACATTTAACTGAAATGCAAAAGAATTATAAATATTGTGTGCTCCTTATAACTTCCTCAACCTTTCTAGCCTGTCCCGCAGTCTTGTAGCACTGTAGACGCACTGCAGTGATGTTTCCAACCACATGTTTTATCACGCTGTCCCACTACAACCACATAAAAGAATCTGAGAACTCCAGGCTGAAACCACAAGGCTTGCATCCAGAATACAGGTCCAACTCAAGCGGAGCCTGTCTCCAGAATCAAAGGAACAGAAGATCCAATGATCAAGTTCCATCTGAAATAGTCCCGCTAAGAGAGAGGTTCCGCTGGGATGGAGCTCAAGCTTTGTTTGGCTAGGCCAGATGTTTCCATTTGGTGAGGGAGAACTGATGAGGATTCCATGGGCCCCTTAACTATCGGACAGCCTCGGGCGCAGGCTAGTTAAGAACTTCACTGACTGCTCAGGAAATAGGTACCACTCCATAAAAAGGCCAGGAATTTTTTTGGAGGGTGCCCATAGATGGAAGATTGTCCTATGCAATCTCTTGAGCTCAGTTTATTAACCTAAAAAAGAGACACATTTGCTTCCTATGCACTATTCTGATGTTGGTTTATTACTCACAGCAAAATTGACCCCCTCTAGATCGTCATCAGTCCCTTGCATCCAATCATAGAACTCCTGAGCGTTGTCTGTGGGGTCTCCCTCTCCATAGGTTGCCAGGCAGAACACAGCCATGGAATTAGGAATCTCTTTCAGTCTAGACAGCTCGGACTGTGAATGGGAGATAATGACTAAAGTCAAAAGAGTTGAAAAAGTATAGAACCGTTCTGATCTTGATTGATTGATTTCATTAGTGTTTATCAAACAGGCAGCAATAATGGCTAAAAGTACCATGTCATACTCCTCTGGGTCAGCGGCCATCCCTTTCATGCCATAGCGGTGGGCATCTTTTGCCAGTCTGTTAGCAAATTCCTCAGCAGTCCCCGTTTGGGATCCGTAAAACACCACTACGTTTCGGTTCTAAAATGGGAAGTTACAGAGATATAGAAATCAAACATAATGAACTTTCTTTCATTGTTCAAAAAAGTGAATTATTTACCAATTATTTAAACTCTTTAGAACTGGACTAGATTTCTATGGAGGTAAAATGTTTCTAGAAATCTCACCGTTTTCTTCATTTTCTCAATAAAGCTGGTCTCACGTATTTGTGGCGTTCTATGAAAAGAATTAGGGAGAGAGAGAGAGAGAGAGAGAGAGAGAGAGAGAGAGAGAGAGAGAGAGAGAGAGAGAGAGAGAGAGAGAGAGAGAGAGAGAGAGAGAGAGAGAGAGAGAGAGAGAGAGAGAGAGAGAGAGAGAGAGAGAGAGAGAGAGAGAGAGAGAGAGAGAGAGAGAGAGAGAGAGAGAGAGAGAGAGAGAGAGAGAGAGAGAGAGAGAGAGAGAGAAAGAACACACATGTGAAAAGGCTGTAAAGCATGCCAGACCAATTCTTTTGGTAATGAATAGGGGATTGAGCCTTTCATTTCTTGGCCTTTTCCCACATAGGAGAACTTCCTGAAGTTCACACCCCTCTGAAAGCACCACAGCATTAGAACACGTCTGCTTTCAGTCATTGTTCAACTAATGAAAACCACAAACTTTTATGCAAAATCAATGATGAAGAACAGAAGGTAGAGCACAAAGTGGAAAAAATCTTTGTTTGATAAAAAGTTTGATACAATGAACCTACGGTTTCTGCTATTTTTAAAATGCCATTTATTTGTTAAAAAAAAGTTTTTTCCCCAAAAAAATTCTTAAATAAAAATAAAATTAATACATGAGCACAATCTATTTTTATACATTTTATAAATATTTTTTACTCTTAAGACATTTTTTCAAACACATGCTGTTCTTTTGAACTTTCTATTGTTTCTACTGTTTTCAACATTTATAATAATAAGAAATGTTTCTTGAGCACCAAATCAGCATATTAGAATGATTTCTGAAGGATCATGTGACACTGAAGACAACTGACAGAAATTCAGCTTTGCCGTCACAGGAATAAATTACATTTTAAAATGTGGTATTAAAATAGAAAACAGTTATTGTTGTAAATTGTTATCTTGTTTCACAATATTACTGTTTCAACTATACTTTTGATCAACTAAATGCAGCCAAACTTTTAAACAGTATTGTCCATTCATTCAAGTGAACAAGTCAATTACTAGAACTATCAAATTACTAAACAACCATCGTTGCACTGGCAAGAAATCACAGTGCAAATCAATGCAGTCCTCCCCTATACTTCTCTATAGTTCCACATTAAAGAAACAATTTAGTCATTCTCATTCAGAATCCATGCAGTATTCCACCAGATTAGAACCTCATTTTTGCCATTGCACACCACTTTGTCGCAGTGTAGAAAGACTAAACAATTAATTTAGGTGGACACAACAAAACTATAAGCAATCATTAGGGGCGAAAGCAATTCCACAAAATCATAAATGGCACCCAAAATATCCATCACAACAAAAGAAACAGAAAATTAAACATCCGTTTGTCCCGGACTAACCTCTCTGCGGCGGCCAGTCTGTCCTGAGGCAAAGAGAACATGCATCCCATGACTGGGGAAAAGACGCTGTCCTTAAGAGTTCTGCATACAGAGCACTTTCGTCTCTAAAAGGTTTGGATCAAGAGCTCAGACAGCCTAAGAAAGTCCGTAAAAGTTCATTAGGAGGATCTGTAGGAAACGCATAGCTCTTCAGCGCAGGGAGAGGGGGCGTGAGGCAGGCAGGGGTCTGAGACAGGCTCTCGTACACACTCATTCTCTGTCTCTCTCTCTCCTGCCATCTGGCCAGAGCACAGCGTTGCAAAGCAACATGAATATATAACATTTCCCATGGATCTCTACTGCACAATGCTGTTAGTGAACCCGTAGACAATAGACATCCATAAAATCTTGAATGTTCCTGCCAATGCAAACACAAGGAGTTCATCCCCTCTCTTTCCCAGCCTAATAAAATACAAACGAGCACTAAAACAAAAGCCAATATAAATTTCTATTTAAAAAATAAATAACTGCAGACGTCACATAAGCAATGCATTTGATTAAAACAACTAAAGGAACAAGAGTAGTGGAGTGGTTCAAGATGGCCTAAACTGGCAGCAATCCTTCAACACAAGTAATGTGAACCAGGAAGCGGAGAGAATTAGATGGGGTTATCCTTTCCTGCTCTCTAAACATCTCTTCCTGACACTATAGTTCTTTAGTTACACATCATTTCCTACTACATTCTTTTTCTAATCTTTACGTATTGCTGCTGTTCCTGTTTTAGCAATGACAATGAATAAATGGTGATAAGTGATTCATGTATACAAGGAAAGACCACGTACACTACCGTTCGAAGGTTTGTCCAAAACATTAAAACAGACCACTTTTGAAAAAAGTCTCTTATACTCACCAAGGCTGCATTTATTTGATCAAAAATACAGTAAAACAGTCATAAACAGTGTGAAATATGTTTGCAATTATTACAACTGTTTTCTATAAAATGCAATTTATTCCTGTGATGGCAAAGCTGAGTTTTCAGCAGCCATTACTCCAATCTTCAGTGTCACATGATCCTTCAGAAATCTGTAGTGTACCTCAAAGCTTGAGTCATCAGGGCTTTCATTGTTTACAAGGGTGAATAGGTCACAAGTAACATACAACACTACAATTGACTAGCAAGGATTATGGGAAGCATTCAGGAACAATAACATCCTGTGACTCCATCTGAACAAACAGTGCTCATTTTCAACCTCATATGTACCACCATCTATGTTTATTGCACAGCTCAGTTTAATGTTTGATATCACCAACCACGGCACTGATGCTTCTGTTCAGCATTGCGAAAACCAAACAGGAAATTAATTTACCAACTTGACACATCTATGAAAATACATAAACAAAGTAGTCTAGCTGTTGACACATAACCAGGGTGTATATGAACTGTGTCTCAGTTGCTACAGACCATAACGCTGAGACAGAATGTAACGCACGCACATACTCTGGGTCCCATGATGTCAACACTTTGCAATGCTGGAACCCATGACCGACCGAACCACAAAGTGCTTTAGGAACGAGACATGGTGCAGAAACGATGCTTTGTTCAAACAAGGCCAAAGGTTTACAGGGAGAAGAACTATAAACTGGCCGTCCAACAAAAATATTAGCATAAATTTGAGTCACATAACACAGTTCCAGCCATGGACTGTAAAGCAAAAGCTCATTTTGTTCCTTTATTGTTTGCATTTATACTTTTGTGGGGTGGAACACATATATTGTGCTTGTGTTTCACAAAACATGGCTCTGACCAACATTTTAGCCATGCAGAAAAATTTGTGTGGGAGTAATTTCCCCCCCTTGAGGACAAATGAAGGGGGGAGGGGGTTCAAATCAGACACTTACACAGCAATGAATGTCCTCATCTCCGGAATAGGCTCTGGTTGTCTTCGGAAGAAGAACCAGTAGATAAGCAATCCTGCGATTAGAGAGAAGAGGAAGACGTCCAGAGAGCTGAGGAGAGGCTCCGGAGTCTGATCCTGATCGGAGAGCAGCTGGGATTCAGCTTCCTCCATTTTCACAGAAATCAGAAAACAAGTCTGCAAAAACAGATTGCAAAAACTTTCATCACTTACTATTAGTTAATAATCGACTGAAGTAACTGACTGTATTTACTGACTCTAAAAAACAACATCAAGACATATCACTTTACACAAAAACAGTCTTCACTTCACATAGACAGATACATACATAAAACAGTCACTTACACTGTACATTCTATCTATCTATCTATCTATCTATCTATCTATCTATCTATCTATCTATCTATCTATCTATCCTCCTGGGCAAAAGAAAAAATGGGCTAAGCACTAAGCTTTTAACTGTCTTAACCACAAATTATTGGTCAGGAAATTAGCTACATTTAAGCAAATGGACTACTTAAAATGCCAATGACGTCTCAGAAAAATATCAAAGACAGAACAAAGTTTTTGGCAGAATATGGGACGTTGTCTGTGGAGTGATGAATCACAATGAACCACAAGTTCATGGTGATGCTCCAGAACAGTGTCTTTGAAAATCTGGAGAGAAATATAATAACAAATGCATCTCTACCACAGTGAAGCACGGAGGAAGAGTGTCCTTGTGTGGGGAGCCTTTTTAATACATGAGAATATTGCAGAATGGCTTGCCTCCCACAAATGAAAAGTTGTTATCTAAAGAGTTATGATCAGATGTTGTTTTTCTCCTGTCAATGCTCCTGCCCAAATTGCAAAGACAACCAAGAAGTGGCTTGAGAACAAGTCCATCAGGCTCATGTTTTGGCCTGGTCAGAGTCACATTAAACTCAAATGAACTGGAAGACATTTTTCAGCTACTCATGAACTATTTGAACTATTAACATTGAGTGGAACAATGGCTCTTCTTCCTGTAAAAAGCTGTCTGCAAGTAGGGGAAGACTATTCCATGCTAAGTTACTTTATCTACAGTATTTGTGCAATTCTTGCTAATTTCCTGACAATGATTTTGTGATTAAAATGGTTAAGAAAATTATATAAGACCACTAAATATTTTGCCATATATGGCTTGGCCCATTTAATTTTTTTTATTTGCATAGTTTATGGCCATGTCGGTGCCTGTAACTATGCAAATAAGAGTACTGTACGTTGTCAGAAACAATACCAATTGGGACTTTTTGTCATGTTGTGCCCTCTTTTGAAGACTCAATGTAATTACATAATGATGAGCAGTTACAAAACACATTTTGAACGACGGTTGTGAATTTCTAATAAATTTAAATTCGTCACCTCGTTTCCCAACAAAGAAACTTTTATCGCTCAAGCTATAAGTTAGCGCGTTACAAAACAAGCGTTTTAAGCGTCTCTTAAAAGTAGAAGTATAGTCCTAACGCGTTTTTTTTTTTTTTTTGACATTTAACATGGCGTTGTTTGAATACTTTGACGTATATTAATAAGGTAAATCATTTAGTATCGCGTAGCAAAGTTAAATTGTATAGCATCTGACAATATCACTGTAAGTTACCATGCTATTAACGCCATAGTACTTTTTGTACGGGCAGACGTATATACACAAAATGTTAACTTTTTGTTTATGACCGCAAAAACTGATTGACAATACATTAATTGGCAATAATATCATTAAAATTCAACAGTTACACAACACTGAAAAACATACCTCCGGTTAGCTGGAGGAGCACGGCGCACAGCACAAGCATACGTCACATAGATACGCCGGCCGCCGGGTTGCCAGTCGCACGTTCAAATATCCCTCGCGGATCTTTCGTACCTTCTACCTTTTTGCTTTGTTGTAATGTTTAGTACGCGTTGGAATGTTCTTAAAAAATCGTTTTATTCTGACTTATTTGTCCATTACAGCAGCATTGTTTTCCCACTCGTGAGAACTGAGGGCGCCTGTCTGTGAGCTTAATTATTCTGGGGTATTTGGCAAGCATAACAGAGTTTAGTTCAATAAGAAAATAAGATAATTAAAAGTTATGCAGTTATACTCAGTGAGGTGAATTCTTTACTGGCAATGTGCTTTAAAGGGACAGTTCGCCCAAAATGAAAATTCTGTCAACATTTAGGCTTCTCACCCTCAAGTTGTTCCAAACCAGTATGAATTTCGTTCTTTTACCGAACACAAAAGATGATATTTTAAAGAATATGGGTAACCAGACCGATGATGGGCCCCATTGACGTCCATTATAGAGAAAAAAAATATATACCATGGATGTAAATGGGGCTCATCAACGGTTTGGTTACCACACCGACATTCAGCAGAAGAAAGAAATTCACAGGTTTGGAACAATTTTAGGGTGAGTAAATTAAGATTTTTTTTGGGGGGGCGAGGTGAACTATCCCTTTAAAAATGCAAGAAAATGCAGAATCATCTTTTACAATCTGTTAATCAAACGTTCTCTTGAATGATATTTTCAATTCCTATTTCTGTTTGACAGGGCTTCCTCAATCAATTCTTGAAATATAAAAAAAATAAAATAAAAAAAAATCCAAATTTCCTAACATTAGGCTAATTGCACATACTTCTTACATAAAGATGTTGACATAGTCCTATAATGGTAAAGTCATGTGTTGAATGTGGAACAATGCCACTGAAAGCAAATGATTTCCATAACTGTCTTCTAACGTCTGTCTTCGAGTTCTCTTGAACAAACAATATCTTGCATTCTAATTAATTTTAAATATGGGCCAGAGATTTTTCAAAAAAGAAAAGAAAAAAAGCAGCACACTGTGTTATGATATTCTGATGTCATTACTTTTATTGACATATGGTGTGAAAAAAGTAATTTTAGTTAATAAAATAAAAACAAAATAATAAATATTTATATTTTAGGTTAGATGGAAAGACATTTCATTTCTTATGCTTTCTAACACATTCACAGAAATCGTCACTTAGCCGTACTGAACCATGAACAGAAGAAACACACTGTCTGACAACATTTAAATAACAGTGTCATAAAAATATTGTACATTGTTAACACAATAATTGCATATACACTGACATTTAAAAAAACATTCATATAAAACGTAAATTGCTTCGATAAAGAGTTCCGTGCCTTTGTGCCGGTCATTTATAAAGCTTTAGCTTTGTCCTGATCCATGTATTTGTGGTAAACAACACCAAGAGTAGTGAAGAAGTTTCCCATGAACAAAACAAGGAAAGTAGAGCCACACATGAGAACCTAAGAAGAAAAAGGAAATATTGCAAATTCAATTTCAACGGAAACAAATGAACACGTATATACACATGAATGATATGCACATAATGTAAACATTTTGAATTATTTTGAAACACTGACCTGCCACTCTTTACATTCTGGAAGCTGGGCCATTTGGAAGAGTGTAATTCCATTATAAAGCTGGAAGAACTGGATGTAGATAATAAGACAGTTAGATCCATAGCATACTAACAATTACATCAAAACTTTTCTGAATACCCATGCTAATATTTTATGTCAGCAATAAGCAAACTTTTACGCCATCTCTAAAGCTTTAAAAATGACATATTGCCCTTCGTGCCACCAAAAAGAGTCTTTATCACAATGATGGCCATAAAACAGGAAGTGAGCTGTTTGCACATACAAGAGGATTGCATTTATTGCAAAATACCCCAAGAATAACAAACGCAATATAAAACTTACATGGCCCAAGAAAAGGAACGGCAGGAGAAAAGTCAGACCCCTGCACATCCAAGACTGAAACCCCTCTGATCATAAAGCACATGACAAAACATCTGTTAATGGATACATCTGCAATATAATAAGGAAAAACAGATTAAAAAAACTACCCACCAACTGTGAGGTCCATGTTATGTCTTTCTCCAAGAGCTCGAAGTCTATACAAGCAGCCACTCTGGTAGTAGTACTGGAGAAACTGAACAAAATCTGAAAGGAAAACCAAACAAGATTAAGTAAAACAATGAATAAATCATTATTACATAAAAGGGTTACTAAAACTATAAGACTAATCGTACTTATATACATGGAGTATGACAGGAACTGATTTCGGAAAATCTGGTATAGTTCACCATCAGGCCTGTGAGACACACATGAACAGATTTATTTAATTTTAAGCATTTATTCAAAATTCATTAATCTGATGAATCTAATACACATCACAATACGATTGATTAAAGTACCAAAGTTTCAAAAGTGTAATGCTCTAATATTTCAGAGTTTTAAAGAGAGACTTTAATTTTAAGTATTTACTCAAAGCACATTAATCTGATTTATCTAATACAATCATATTTCAGAGTTAATGAAAGGGTGTGTTCACACTTAAAGTTCCGTTCTCTTGGTTCTTTTAGTCCGGACCAAAACAGAAAATTATACATTTAGTCCTGGTTCACATCACCATTTTTAAGACTGAAACTAAAGACACACGCACACACAAAATGGCTTTTATAGCTTTTCACTATTTTAGGGGTCTTGGTTTGCTTGTTTGGTGGACACCGGGGTTCACACTTATTCAAATGAACCGCACTAACAGAGCAATCACACCGGAGTTCGTTTCAAACATGCCAAGTGTTAACAAGTCATTCATACCAGGTCAGCATTACTCCAGAGAGAAAAGTTGAGACATAGTGTTGAAACACCCACCAGCCCTTGATCCTGAAACAAAGTTTTGAAACTTTACAGTATAGTCTGAAAGACTGAGGTAATTTTTGACAGGAAATAAGTATTACATAATCAAATGATTATTCTCACTTTGAGCCGTTATTAATGAGGATGCTCTCTCTTATTGTTAATGTACAATAATACCACACCAGCAGGAAATTGAAAAGTGCATCTACAGCCCTATCAAAACACAAGAGGGCAAAGACAAACTGATTATGATTATGTATTAGTTAGACATAACATTTAATCCATGATTTAAAAAATGACTTGCTAAAATATATTTTATGATATCATTATATGATAACTTGTTCTCAACACCACTATTGTGAATAACAGTTCACACTTATTAGACTAACCACCATTTTTTTTTCATATTTGGTGGCAACAAACATGTACCTGTAACTGACCAGAAACCGACAGGTGAATGAGAACAACAAGAGCAGCACAGTCAAGTATAGTTTGAACTTCTCATACTCGTCTTTATAGGCAAACCTGTACAATGGAGAAAAACAAAACAAGTCTTCTCAAGCAGGCAGAGACAAATCACATGACTCATAACATCATCACTGCACTTCCTGACACCACAATGTGGTGTTAAAACACCATGGTTAGAATGTTTTAATAATAAATAGCCTAGCATTTTCCTCAAGGTTCTGAAAACTTACTTGGCCTGCTTGTTAAGGAGTGTAACATTTACATTTCCAAGAACAAGACTGAGGTACAACCTGGAACAAGAACAGGGTAAAGTATTTCAGGTTAGCATACTGTAGGTATTTGAAGAATCATTGTATGTGCTTGAACAAGATAGATTAAGTCCACACACCACTATCCTCATTCAATTATTATTTAATTCTTTACCACACCTTTAGTCTATGGTTTTAATAGTGTCAATATTGTATCAGAAATGGAAAAGGCAAATACATGTGGCATGACCTGCTTTGAATAGTAACTGCTGATAATGTGTATTTTAAGAGGGTGTGGCACTGATGACATTAAATGTCTTTCATTTGCATTACTCATTTTTCTTTGGCAGGAAGGCCTCCATCTCGAAAAAGACATTTGGTCTTTCCTTTATAGAATCTTGTATCTTGTCTATTTTATTTACATCTTCTGGATTCACTGTGGCTCTGCATCTATGAAAGAAAGAAGTTTGAATATATGGTACAGATCAATAACAATAATTTTTTTAACTGAAAAGTTAAACTTATGACTAACTCCTCCAGGGATTCTGAGAGATCCTTTAACTTTTTCCTCTGCCGTACGATAGAAGAGGAACAGCTGTCCTGTAATTTTGAAACCTCCTCCAGCTTCTGTTTGTAAAGTCGATGCATCTCCTGTGCAACACATACAGACATTAGAATTTTAGGTAACACTTTATTTTACAGTGCCCTTGTTACATATGTTACATGTACGTACAGTAATATGTGCATAATTGCATGCAACTAACCCTAAACCAAATACTAATCCTATATTAAGGACATGTAGTTATTTAATATTACCCTGTACTTGTATGTATAATTACACTGTAACAAGGACACCTTAAAATAAAGTGTAACCAAATATTGTATATAGTTCAGTGACTTAAATAGACCTATTACATGATGAAGTCATTTCTAAAATTTCCTGTGGAGCTAATGGTCAAATAATTGTGTTTAAAATAAACATATATATATATATATATATATATACTCTGTTTTATAAGCATTAAAGCATTATTTAATGGGAAAAAAATCACCATCGGTGAGGACTTGCCAATATAGACAACTTTTGACCCTTAGAAATGTTTTGGTATGTATAAAACTATTAATCTACAGCTAATATTTCTTGGCTTGGCACATCTGTTTTTATGATACCTTATGTTTTGTCACACCCATACACCTTAGAATAATGTAAAATATTTAATATAACACATAATAATACAATTATATATTTGTGAGAATCGGAGATACTATATCTTAGTAACTAAAAATATCTGCTTTCTGATTTATGGTACCACTGTTGTACTGTTAGTTGGTAAGGATTAAATAACACTTTATTACATGTTACATGTACTTACCATAGTAATAAGAGTAAATTATGTATAATTACATGCAACTATCCCTCAACCAAATCCTAATCCTACCCTAACCCTAGAGTACGTACATGTAATTAATTAATATTATTCAGTACTTAAATGTATAATTACACTGTAACAGTGACAGCTTAAAATAAAGTATAACCGATTAAATTGCTAAGCAGCTAGTGCTTGAAGCTACAATCAGCATTGAATAGCGATATTTCAATAAATGTGGTAATAAGAAAAATGATGTTGTAAATAAAATAGTTAGAGAGCGAAGTGTAAGATCTAATAGTTCAGGGCGGTCTATCCGAGTAACGTTAGCAGTGGAGAAAGAAAGACTCACCTGAACCTGTTGATAGTCTTTTTCCAGATCCTCCCATTCTTGTAAACATTCGGTCAAACCAGTCGGGTTAAATAACATTTCCAGAGAGTGTATTTGGTTAAAGTAGTATTCCCAGATATGAGTGAACAGTTGAACAGCGGTCTGTTCTACCGTTACATGAGCAGCTTGCTTGCTATCTTGAGTCTTGACAGACGTCTGTCATGTGAACGAGACTTCAACAACTCGCGTAGCCAATCAGAGACAGACTTCGCGGCATACTGAAACGCCCCTCTATTAAACTGACCAATGAGAGATTTCAAAACTAGACAAAAACGCCATTGAGGATATGCCGTTATCCCACTGATGACTTCCCACCGCTTCCCACAGACGGTAAAGGCCGGGAGAGCATGCCAGCTGTGCCAATGACCAATGTTGTGGTCAATGTTTGAACTGTAGATAACCTCTTATTATGTCATAGCAATGATGAATTGTTAGTTAATTTAGAAAATCTTTATTAAAATTGCAGTCCTCCTGTGTATGTCTGTGGTCCTGGTAATACCTACCGAATGCCCTCACAAAAATAACAGAGATTTTGACCATGTGATGACATTTTTTGGTCCCCAGGAGGAAAACAGTTTATAAATACATACAAAATGATGTTTTTTGAAAATGTAAAAATGGTTGGATAAAATTGATTGAATCTTGACCTTTTTAGCTTTCAATTTAATCCAATGGGTTACACTTAGTAAAATGATTTTGACAGTTTGACAAGAAAATTCCAGTTGTTAAAGGGATAGTTTACCCAAAAATTACCCTCACTCTCAAGTTGTTCCAAACCTGTATGAATTTCTTTCTTCAAAAGAAGATATTTTGAAGAATGTCAGTAACCAAACAGTTGATGGTGGGCCCCATTAACTTCCAAAGTATTTTATTTATTTTTTTCTTCCATGGAAGTCAATGGGGCCCATCAAATGTTTGGTTACCCATACATTACCCATACTCTTTAAAATATCTTCTTTTGTGTTCAGTAGAAGAAAGAAACTCATAGAGATTTGGAACAACTTGAGGGTGCGTAAATGATGACAGAATTGTAATTTTTGGGTGAACTATCCCCTTTAAAGCAACATATAGTATAACGGAAGAAAATGCCTTGCTTATGACATAAATTGATATTTTTAGTTGCTTGTATTCACTCAGACTACTATTTATGCACTGTGCACTATTTGATATTGTAACAAAGTTCGTTATAGTGGGAAGAAGGAGGTGGGAACCGGCAAACATTCAACAGATTTTAATATCAAAATAAAACAAATACAAAACGAAAATAAAAGACAGCAGGCCCTCACGGACGACTGCTGTCACATATAATAACACAAAACACAACATAAGTCCAGGCCTGTTCCTCTCTCTTCACTGTCGTCTCTCCTCCTTTATGTTTCCGCTCCTCCGTGAGAGATACGGTGCATCGCCCAATTGTCGCTCATCACACCACCGGCCTCGCGCCGTTCTCTCACGGCCCTCGGCCTCGTCCTGCTCGCCACAGATATATTAACACTATTTAGTACATTCTACTATTGTCTATACAATATATACAATATGTTTATGGGAAGTAGTTTATTTATTGCTTTTTAATATTACTTTCATTGATGTATTAATAGTAAATAAAAATCTATTATTTATCAGTAGCAAGTCACTGAATATGAATGTGCACAGTGATGCACTGTTTCTGTTACATATGGTTATTGTCAGTAGTTGGGTTCTGAAATATCTGTCACTCTCTTCCCAACAGTCTGAAGTTCCCAATCAGAAAGTTGCTGCACAAATCCTCGATTTGGTCTCATGCTGGCTTTGCACTGCTGAATATGATTCCAGGCCTCCTAAAATATCCCGAAATCACAGATGACAAATATTAAATGGATAGTTCACCCAAAAATGAAAATTCTGTCATCATTTACTCCCCTCAAGTTGTTCCATAACTATGAATTTCTTTCTTCTGCTGAACACAAAAGAAGGTATTTTGAAGAATATGGGTAACCAAACAGTTGATGGACCCTATTGACTTCCATAGTATGGGGCGGGGCATTAACTGTTTGGTTACTGACATTCTTCAAAATATCTTCTTTTACATTTACATTTAATCATTTAGCAGACGCTTTTATGCAAAGCGACTTACAAATGAAGGGAGCATTAAAAATTATTTTGAGTATACAGGTTTGGAACAACTTGACGGTGAGTAAACGATGACAGAATTTTCATTTTTGGGTGAACTGTCCCTTTAAGGAAGCATCTGCTAATAACATCAATGTAAACTCTAAACGCAAAAGTAAAATCATTACCTTAAGTGTGTATTTCAGGTGATACATAAGATATGCCATTGCTACAGCACAGCATCGGCTTATCCCAAGAGTAGAGAATATCAAAACAGGAGAACCAGTATTGAGATGAGAACCTGAAATGTTTAAAAGACCCACAGTTCACACTGTCATAGTTTTGTTTTAGATATTTAAGTTATTGTTCAGCCACTAAACAAAACATATCCCAGTACTTACCAATAAAAACACACATTCTCTCAAATGAAGTGGTGAAATCTGCCTCTGCAGAATCTGCAATTCGTATGTGTAGGACAGTGCAGTTTGCCTTTTTAAACCTAGTTTGCAAAGTAAAGTTCATAGATTCATTATAAAATTCCACACAAAGTGTATTCAGGCAGTTATATGATCGAACTGAATTTAAAAAAAAAAATGTATGCCTACATATATAAATAAATATGAGATGGTGGGTTGGCTCACATTAGACTGCACTCATTAGAGACATTGACAAGTGCATTCAGCTTCAGATCTTTAAGGATTTGGGGGTTTGTGGCCTGCCTATAATCACCCATGTAAAGCTGACCTGGTAAGATTTCCACAGGATAGGGATTCAAGCTCTCCAATTCCTATGGATACAGGTATTTTAATCATTAAACAAGTTTATAAACAGCACAAAAACTTCATTTATAATTTATTAAAATACTACCCTAATGTTGTAAAGAATCTTTTGCGTTCTAAGGAAAGGATAGAGTGCAGAAAACTTCTCATAGCCCCCAGTAAGAATCTGAACAGGAAAGCGGGTCGCTTTTTCTAAGCAGTCTGCACAGTCTATGGCTGGACCTATAACACAAATACAGTTAGGGGGTTTTCAGAAGTGTACTGACATTTTTAGGGAAATTTCATAACATGTCAGAAAGGTAGTGTCTTACCTGAATCTAACAGAGAATGTGTATTGCTGTCATAAACAATGATGTACCTCATACTTTCAACCTCAACATCCATGGGCATAATAAACTTTCGGTCAGAATCCTTTGTAATTAGCAAACAAAATAAACCAGTGATCTTCTGATATTCTAATAGTACAGGATATACAAAACATAAACTTAGGGGGGAATAAAACAAAATCTATACATACCCATTTTGCATTTCTAGCAGTAATGATGTGGCTAAAGTTATATGATTCTGCTGCACGTGCATCTGAAGAGATAATACTATTATTATTAGTATAATTAAACTTTCACTTTAATTTGTTGGCGTTTGAATTAGCATTGAACGCACAGTGTACGTTACTGTCATATATATAAAAGAATAGCTTTTTTAACTCTTACCAATCAGGCAAAGGTAGTTGCTCTCTGCAAGCCTTGGTAAATGAGTGTATTGATTTAGGATGTTGTACAGTTTTGTTGCCTCACAAAGAACTTTTCCAGCCATTAGCTACAGCTTGAGCACAGAAAGTGTGGCTGTCTGTGTGTCTCAACAACAACAAAAACAATATTTGGCTTAAAAAATACAAATTGTCACGCCTTGACTTACAATTATTTTTTTACTTTCGGTTTTGAAGTTTTGCTGCTCGAAACGTTTCTTAAACCCAACTAGACTAATTTCAATGCTTACTATCAAACAGCATAATGCTCTTTGATGATTGTTTACGCCGCTGCTATAGTAACGGACAAAGCTTTCCGCTGCAGATGCAAACCCTTTCCGTCTTCCTTAACCAATCGAATAGTAAGACCCCGCCCCCTTGCACTTCAGCTGCGCTCCTATTGGAGGGTAAACAATAAGGAACTATTTTCAAAAGCTGTCTGCAGCTGTGCATATGGGTGGACTCAGGGTATGTTGCTAATAATTGGTTAATTCGGTGTTTAATTACCATGAATCATTAAACGATGTGTAATTCGTGTCCAGGGCCTCGGTT
Organism: Abramis brama; assembly: GCF_963993115.1. Taxonomy (NCBI): domain Eukaryota; kingdom Metazoa; phylum Chordata; class Actinopteri; order Cypriniformes; family Leuciscidae; genus Abramis; species Abramis brama. The sequence continues at coordinate 18,511,397 of NC_139987.1, read as the reverse complement.
GTGTCTTTCGTCGGCGGAGGAAGAGAAATGTCAGCAGCCGATCCTGGGCCATGAAGAGCAAGAAGCCACTTGTGCCTTCTGCCACACCAACGGCCCCTGTGTGAGTAACTGCAAAACTTTTATGTCTGCAAAAATACTGCCTTTTTATACACAAGTTACTTAGAAATAATAATTTCTATATAAATTTAACTGCTATTTACATATTCCACAAGACAAAATAATAACCTTAATTTACTTATTGAAATAACTATATTAATATTATATTATATGTTATAATCTGTTATGCAGTACTGAAGAAAAAAAACACTACTACATTTTAAGGCCTTATTTTTAAGAATTAAAGGGAGAGTTCACCCAAAATTGACAGTTGTAATCATTTACTCATCCTCATGTTGTTCCAAATATGTAAGGTGACCATTGACTTGTAATTGACCAAAAACATGAGGCATTTCTCTAAATCCCCTGACTTTTGGGTTTACTATCCCTTTAGGAATCTTAAAACTCTCTTGCTTTTTAATACAAAATAAAAATGCACTACTTCTTACAGATTTTTATAAAGAGGTATATGCTGTAAGTCTATGAAATGAAAGTAAACATATGAGTCAACTGTGTATATATACTTTACTTTACTTTATGGTAATACTTCCACCCAGTCCAGACCACAAAACAAAGGTGGACAATGACATTGAGGAGACCAGTGTTCAAGCCACTAAACAACTGTCTTCAACACTGAGTATTAGAGCTATGTTTTCTGGACTTGGAAGTCTCTTGCAAAAATGCAGAAAGATAATCAATCAAGTAAGATATTTATTTTTTTCTCTTTTTTTTTCATTTATTAAAGTTCAAGAGAACGAGAGCTTTCTGACTTGATGATGATTATTATTATTATTATTATTATTATTATTATTTTAGATCTGTTGTGGATTCCTGAATGTCTTCCTCTTCTGGAGAGGCTATGCAGAAAGAGTGGAATCCCTTCACCAAAAAGTAGAGGAGCTGCAAAGGGAAATGGCACTATTGCATTCCACTTTGAAGGTTAGGACATTTCAGCTGTACTGATCAAAAGGATTTTCTTTATTTTCCAGTGAATCCAGTGCTTGTAATGTGCATAAAAAATATTTCTTTTTAGCTCTCTCGAGAAGCCAAGAGTGCAGGCGGTCCGTGTGAAATGTCTGGTGTTCACTCTACACCTCTGCCTCTCTCCCTTCCTCCTCCTCCTCCACCTCCTCCACCACCTCCTCCTCCTCCTCCTCCTCAAATTCTAGTGACATTTGCTGCTCCGAAAGTGTCCTTAATTACTAAAAAAACTGCACAAACTAGCTCTCTAAAGGTAATGGTTTATTACTGCTTTGTCATATCCAATTTAATTCACTTTGTTTGTTGAGGAAACAAGCCATGGAGGTTGCCACTATTTTCAATTTCATCCCTCCACAAATAGGAGAAGCAAAGTGGCCCTGTTGCTGTGACTCTTCGAGATCTTCAAGCAGTACAACTAAAAAAAGTGACTGTCGGCCAAAAAACTCAGGTGAGTGAAAGATTATGTCTTCAATTTTCCATAGTATCCTGCATTGAGTACGTATATCTGACGGTATATTCTTTTAAAGATGTCTCCAGGGAGAAGATCACCACTGGTCACACTTGCAGACTTGCAGAAAGTCCGTTTACGGCGCTCTAATTCTGACCTCCCCTTGAAGTTTAGGTCAAGGCTTGGCAGGTGATTTTTCTGCATAAATAAACGTTTATTTTGCTGTAAATCAATACGTTTGTTTTTGCTTCATCATTTCTGTTGTTCTCTGTAGGACACCAACCAAAAATCCCATGAGTCTACGGGTACCACTTCGAAAAGTCAACTTGATCAGGCAAGATCACCTCTTACTTTATAACCCTGGTTTCACAGACAAGGCTTAAGCGTAGTCCCAGACTAAGGCCTTGTCAAATATGTCCGGATTAATGTAGACGTAGCCTAAAATGCATGTTTGAGCTGTTTTAACTGAAAGCAATTTTTCTAAGGAATGTTTATAAAAGCTACTTAAATGTCCTAATTGAACTAAAACCTAATCCTGGTTTAATCTAAGCCCTGTCTGTGAAACCAGACCATATTGTTTGAATTAGAGCAAAGAAATGCCTAAAACTGAAGACGGTCACATCTAGCTTAATACTTGTCACATGGTATGTTCTCAGGAGTCCTGGTGGCACACCGCTGTGTAACAAAGAGAATGATGTGACCGATTCAAGCCTGGATCCAAAGATGACCAAAGGGTTAGGAAACGAGCACCTGGTATGTAATGGCTATATCATGAAATGAATCATAGTCTCAGTATTTAATTTTTAGAATTTTTTCATTTTACTATTATTCTTTTAAAGTTACCCTCTGAGTCTCTTGATAAAATGAAACCGGAAGATAATTTTATTTAACAATATAAACAATTAACTAATGACCTGAAAAATTGTATTTTATTCTGTGTATAACTTTACAGCGTGCTTTAACAAAAGGACTATCACCAATCAAGCCTTTCTAAAGAAAGAAATGGACCATTTTAGTGTTATTGCACATTGTGTTTTGCATGGCCTTTTGATAACCGTCTTGTGTTGTGTGTGTGTTGTGTGTGTTTTTTTTTTTTTGTGCTTTTTTACATGTTTACTGTAACTGGGCTAATAGCTTCTACCAATTCTCATACTGTCATGGTACTATAATAACTGTTGTAGTGACAGGACAGTATTTTATGTTACTTGCTACTATGTTATTTTATATACTTGTATGTGAAATGCTCCTTGATCCTTTTATATCAGAACACCCTTTTTAAGACATAGTCGCAAGCATAAAAAACAGCAAATGCACACTGTATGAAAATTTTATGTACATCAATAGGAGCACATTTTTAGATATTATTCATTATATAAATAGTAGAACTAAGTAATTAAATATGCAGCTCAGTGTCACTGTTACTGAATATGATTTGTGGAATGTGTGAACTGACTCGGCTGTAAAATATAGTACTACATACTGTGTTGAAATTTGTACAGAGGTGAAACAGGTCAGTTATTGAGCCATAAATTCAATATGCCATTGATGTCTTATGTGTGTGGTAAAACTTGAAGCACAATTCAGGATGTTTTATTTCTATGTTTTACTGCTTGTTTACAGGTGGTCTTTGAGTGTTATACCAAAGTGATGTTTCCATGTCTTAATGTTTAATTTTAAGGGTCTTTTGCAATATCTTTCTCAAGCCACTTTTATTTGTATGTAAAAAATATTGCAATGAATCCAAAACGTTTAATAAATATTGGACCTACACAAATTGTGTGTTTTTTATTTACAAGCAAGTGCATTTAGATAAAGGGTAATGAAATGGTATTGTTTTTAGTATAATTTTTTTATACTATATCATTTGCTAATGCTGAATTGGCTTTAATATTTTATAAAGCATTTTTCATTTTTATATTCAGCATTTAGTTTGATTTCAGTTTGTCATCTTAGTATTTAAACTTATTTCAGTTAGTAAGTTTTATTTCATTACTGCAAATGATTTAATATTTTTAGGTTTAGCTAAAAATAACACTATTTGTAAAAATATAAGACATAAACTACTGTTTACGCTCTTTTTTTTCTTCCTTTTTTTGTACGGAAATTAACGTGTATCCACCATAGACTGTAAAAAAATAGGTATCCACCCGGACTCTTATTTTGTGCTCAGTTCAACACAGGCCCCGCCCACTTGTTTCTGTCCGAAGAAAATGGCGGTGCCCATGAATATTGGAGCGCTGTTACAGTCAGAAATAATAGAAGACCCCAACGACAAAGATGAGGGCGTTTGCGTATTGGGCATATTTGGGAAAAGCGCAATGCAACCCGGATCAGTCAAAGATTCTCTCATAAACACTTTAGCAGATAAACACATCTTCTCTCTCTTTGGGAGCGACGACACTGACAGTCCGAGTGGAGGAACATCGATGCAGGCGTATTTTAATCAGGAGAACCGCGTGCTATATCTCGTATTAACATCTGTTTTAGACAACCGCCAGCTTATTCGCGCGTGCGAGTCGCTGACGGCGGGTCTGGGTCATGCAGAAGCGCATGAGTTTTGGAAAACGGCAGAGAAGGATCACTGTTTGCAGCTTCTGTATCTCTTCTCGCTATGCCATGTTCTTCTGCTGGTTCATCCCACATGTTCGTTCGACATCACTTACGACAAGATGTTTCGCGCTTTGGACGCGCTGCGTCAGAAAGCGCTTCCCCTGCTGCGCGCTGCTATTAAAGATTCGCCCATATCAAAGGAATGGAAGTTAAACTGCCGGCCGTGTCCTCCACGTCTGCTATTCGTGTTCCAGATGAACGGAGCTCTCAGAGTGAGCTCATCTGGCATGGGTGGGAATGGGACTGAGGGCTCTGGAGGAGATAAACCCAAAAAACACTCCCCTAGAAGGCGGCTACAGCATGCTCTGGAAGATCAGATATACAGGATATTCAGGAAAAGTCGTGTACTGACCAACCAGAGTAGTAATTGTCTCTTTACAGTTCCTGCCAACCAGGCTTTTGTATATGTAGTGCCAGGACCAGACGAGGACCCTATCAGCTCGCTCCTAGGGCACCTGCGGTCCAACTGTGCCCTGCGAGAGAACGAAGGTGGTCCGCCTGTGCCCGGGCAAAGGCGGTACCAACAGATGAGGCACTCTAACAGACAGCCCTCCTTCAATGTGGAAAGCAGTCTTTCCTCTGGAGGGCAGTTAGTGGACTGCACTTTAAAAGAGTTCCTGTTTCAGCATGTTGAACTCGTATTAACCAAGAAAGGTTTTGATGACAGTGTAGGTCGCAATCCGCAGCCATCACACTTTGAGTTGCCCACTTATTCCAAATGGGTGCATGTTGCGAATAGACTTTATCAGGTCATGATAGAGAGCAGTGAGGATGACGCAGCCGAGATCTCCCTCAAGGTGCAGGGTCAGCTGAAAGTGCTGGAGGGGTTCCTTGACGCAGATGCGAAGTTTTCGGAAAACAGGTGTCAGAAAGCATTGCCCCTGGCTCACAGCGCGTACCAGTCAAACCTTCCTCATAATTACACCACCACAGTGCACAAAAATCAACTGGCACATGCACTGCGAGTGTACAGCCAGCATGCAAGGGGAGTCGCCTTTCAAAGATACGCCTTACAGCTCCATGAGGATTGCTACAAGTTCTGGAGTAACGGGCATCAGCTCTGTGAGGAGCGCAGCCTTACGGATCAGCACTGTGTGCACAAGTTTCATCTGCTTCCAAAGCCAGGTGAAGATGCACATATAATAGATTACAGTTGCATTTGGTAGATGAAGCAACTTATCCAAAGCGGCTTAAATTGCATTCAAACTATATGTTTTTGTTTATGTGTTACATGGGAATCAAATCCATTACCTTGGTGTTGCTGCTTGCACCATGCTCTTTCTGATTTAGATTATTCTTACTTTACTTCACAAATCTGCATTACATTTACCTTGGTTATAAAGTTTATCAATAAATAAACTTGATACAAATGTTGACAAGTTGATTCCCAAGACATGTTGATCCTCAACAAATGTTGATGCTCATTTCATACTGTTAGTTTGACATCACTGATATTAAATTAAAATTAAAAGAGTGTTCTGAATTGAACATTGTTTGTGTGGCTAGAGCATGGTGTTAGCGATGCCAAGGTTGTGGGTTTGATTCCCAAGGAATGCAAGAACCGATGTATTTCTGCAATGAAATATAAATCGCTTGGGATAAAAGCGTCTGCTAAATGCATGAATAGAATTATCTGTGGAATGCTGTCATTACCACAGAAAATTATTTTGACTCTTAGCACAGTTTGTAAAAACTAACAGAAAACGCTTTGACTGACAGAAATCCAATGTCAAATGGAAGTCATTGGAGCAATCTGGATGTGAGACAGATTTTCATTGTGCAAAACAAGTGCATAACTGTCAATATGTTATGTTACTACCATTTGTAGTTACATCTGTTGTCGTGCAAATGAACGGCCAGAAAACATTAAAAGTTTTCTGTTTTCAGTTAAACAGTGACATGTAAGCGGCCCCTAAGTTAATAACTAATGATCTTTGTAATGGAAGTGAATCAATCAAAACTAACTTTAGCTGGACAGTAACTTTATTCTAGAGCTTCTGTAAAGCCAAAACAATGTTACTTTAATTTCCTATTATCACTGTAAAGCTGCTTTAAAACAATTTATATTGTTAAAAGTGCTATATAAATGAAGTTGACTTGACTACTAAACTGTGAGTTTCAGGTTACTAATCTGTTTTCTGTGTTAATCAACAGCATATCATGGAATATACATCTCTAAACCTCTATTTTGTTCACATTGCAGGAGAAAAGCCAGAAATGGACCACAACCCACCTATTCTATACCACAATAGTAGGGGTCGATCTACAAGTTCCTGTAACTGTGGTAAGAAGCAGTCTCCAAGAGAAGATCCATTTGACATCCAGGCTGCCAACTACGACTTCTATCAAGTCAGTAACTTTAAAAACTTAACAGTATGTTTTTTCTACCATAAATATTCATTACATATGCTTTAAATCTGTTCTTTGTCTTTCTGTCATTCGTTTTCAGATGCTTGAGGAGAAATGTTGTGGAAAGTTGGAGAGGATAAATTTCCCTGTGTTCCAAGCCAGCACACCCGACCCTGCTCCTGTCAGTGAAGAGGTGCCCAGACCTGTAGAAGTACCTCCATCGGGCGAAGCTGATCGTCTAAAGGAGAAAGAGACTAGCACTCACACACCTGGTGATAGCACAGGTCTAAGTCTAGCTCTTAGCTTGGGCCAGTCAATGGACAGCCTTGGAACTTATGGTGATGGAGCAGAAGGACAAGAGAAGAGGCCAAGCTTGGTGGACAGACAGCCCTCAACTGTGGAGTATCTTCCTGGCATGCTTCATTCTGGATGCCCAAAAGGACTGTTGCCCAAGTTCTCGAGTTGGTCTCTTGTTAAAATTGGTCCAGCTAAGGCCTACAACAGTCTCACCGGTTTAGAGCAACCTGGATTCCTCCCAGGCTCCGCTTTCCTCTTGCCCTGGGATGTTGTCATTCGAAGCCGATCAGAGGAAGATGTGGGATCACTTGAGCCTCTAGACGGAGGCCCAGCCTCCTGGCCAGCACCAAATAAAGCATCCGCTGGAAAGCGAGGCAGTGCTGGAGGAATTGGACGAGGGCGCAGACGTGATGATGTAGCTCGTGCTTTTGTTGGTTTCGAGTATGAGGACAGCAGAGGGCGCCGCTTCCTTAGTTCTGGCCCTGATAAAGTTGTCAAAGTGCTTGGGCAAGGTGGACCAAAGGAACCTGCAACCAGATGCTTAAATTCTGACATGCCTTTATACATTCCCTCTCCAGCTCAAGGACGAGGGATCAAGCCACACTACGCTCAGCTGGCTCGTCTTTTTGTCGTCATTCCTGATGCTCCTCTTGAGATTGTCCTAAACCCACAGGTACAATATGTTAATAAGTGCATAGACAATGAATTAAATCTCAAATTATTAATGAATACTACCCATATTATCCATATTTTTTCCATTAAAGTATATTATTCTGTACTTCTCTTCTCTCCTAGGTCCAGCCAGGTCCCCCTCCCTGTCCTATCTTCCATCCGGAGCAACCTGAGGTGGTGCTGCCACCTGATGGACTCTGGGTGCTACGCTTCCCTTATGCCTACGTGACAGACCGTGGACCATGCTACCCTCCGAAGGAGAACCAGCCGCTGGCAAACTTCAGGGTGCTGAGAGGTGTTCTGCGTGCCAACACTACTAGTTCAATTCCACAGTAACAAAAAAACACAGATTCTGCACTTAAAAGCACCATTGAGACATCCATAGGACGAGGACACAGAAGATTTTCTCTTGATATTAAGTTTTTTGTTTTCACCATGTTTTGCATTTTCTTGTGGCAGTTCTTTTTTTAACACAATTGTACAAACAATAGTGTCTGTAAATACAAGCAGTCAAATTAAGGAATGTTGTATTTACAGTAAATAAATAAAAATGCAGTGAGAACAAAACAGGTGGTGAACAATGTCATTACAAAACTACTATACGATTTTTTAAAACTGAAATTACAAAAATTTTAAATGTGTATGCAACAAAGTGCCCACTCTGGATTTTCTGCACCTTTTTGAGGTTTATGCTATAAATATTTTTTTACCTGAGTAAAATAAGATTTAATAAAAAGCTAAAACACTTGTTCCTAAGTAAGGATATTGCAATATGAATCTATTTTGGTGAAAAAGCGTCAATTTTATATAAATTAGAGCGTAAAAACACGACACAGAGAGGCGCTATTTAGTTATGATCTGCCAACTGACTTAGTACATCTTTGACATTCGCACGTGAGAATAATATACAGACTGACAATTGTAATATCTTAAAAATACTTTATATTCTGAGTTTAAAGTTTATTGAAACTTACTTTCGCTTTTAGTTATTTATTACTTATCATCATGCTTACCACTGACACATCACAAAGATAAGGAATGTTTTGGTTTTTCGCCCGTATATTTTCTGCGTTCGTTCATTGGTCCGTCCACTTTTTAGGTTGGCCAATCAGAGTATTGTTGCTAGGCCGCTTTATGTAATTTATTGGCTGGCCTGGCTGTCAATCAAACTGGGAGCTTGTAATGCGAGGCCCGATGCGCAACGGTGCTGTATTTACAGAGTGCTGCTGTCGAGGTGCGTGGCTGATGAAGATACCTGCAAACTTTGTGTTATGAAGAATCATCGCCTGTTTTGCATGAAGGTGCCGTTTTAAAGAGGGAGAGAGTTCGACCTGCGCGTCTTCTCCATTCAAAGGTATTATCTGTACAATCATAATGCTTTTAGTGGCTCCTTTATAGGAAGTTAGACTTTAAAAATGGAATGTGCGTTATTTGTTATCGTGCAGTCTGACAGCTCACTACAATTTAACCTTTTAAATTCTGTGAACTTATTGATTCGGTTTGGAATGAAACTTGTAGTGACAATAATAACTTATGGATTTAAGACTGTAATATATACAGTACATCAATCCATCATTGCTTAGTTAAAATGTCAATAATTATAGCTAACATCTGTGTTCCAAAAGTGTGCATTGTATCTAGACTATTACATAATTAGTATGGCACTAATGCCACACTACCAACAAAAGTATCAGGAAAAATAACCGTTTATGCATGTGTCGTTCACCATGAACACTGCTTGCATTTTATAAGGATATTTTATGAATTTAACAATGCTTATTTAAAATAAGTACATTTATATTTTACTTTTTATACTAACTTAAAATTTGTATTTGCAAATATGTGTGGTTTGCATATAAAAATGCATGAAAATGGTCTTATAAAATAGTAAATGTTCATGCTACACATATTGCATGTTAATCTATTTAATTACAATAACATTGCAAGCAGCTCCTCAAGATCATTGCATATTAAGTTCATGTTTATCAATGTTATTGTGTACTTAAATACACTCATGATGTTACCTACCATTTTTATACATAAACAATTGTTCTTAGATGGCTAGATCACTTAAATTAAATTGTGGCTATTCAATTTTTTGCATACTGATATTGTGTACTGTTTTGTTACCACAGCACAAGTAAGAGACACTCAGGCTTGTTGTCATTTTAAAGCTGGCTTTTCTGAATTGGTTTAGCTTTGGGTGTTTTCAAGGAAGTGATTGCCAGAGGTGCTGAGCTGGTGCTGCCATCTGCACCGTCAGACTGGTGGCATCTACTATGGCCTACATAGAAGCTGGCTCACTGACACCCACATACACTCTCGTCTGACCTGGATCCATCCCTCCGTCTCCTCTCTGTTTCCAACACTGTTCCTTTCAGTGTTGATGCTAGCATTGCACATTCATGGGTATTCCTGTAGGTTCGTGCTGTTAGCGTATGAGCTTGAGAGGTTTGCATAGGTGCCATCATACGTGGGGATGAATTCGCATTACCGGCCTTTAGAAAGCCGGTATGTTATTAAATATAAAATGTATTAATTTAGAGGTCATTTGTATTTTCTCTGTATTTGGCTCTCAAATGCAGCTTGCATATTAAAAATGTACCATTTGAAACATTTATTTTACGTTAGGTCTCTCTTTATTTGTGTTTGCATAATTGAGTGTGCATTTACTAAGCAGTGCGGATTAAATCATTTTGAAGAGCTGCCTGTATTTGTGTATTATTGTAATTACTTTAACAGGGAAACTGTAAAATAAAGTGTTAATCCATCAGATGTATAATCGACAATTAAGTCAGCTAAATATCACAGCATATGTGTGTACGCAGCAGGGGCTTTTATATTTGTGCTGACAGATTTCAAAGGACAGCAAAAAAAAGGTGCTATTATGGGAGCAGCCTGCTGTGTATTATGTGAAAGAGAGGGGGGGATTCGCCACCTGTCCGGGGGTCCTTGTTGTCTGTTTAGATGTCCTCTTACTGCCTTAAATGCACAGGACTTTTTATGATGTTCTAGTTTAAACAAGGATACAAACAAAGCCATTTATTGAAAGAAGATTTTTGTGCTGATGTACCTGCTGCACCATGTGTTATTGTTACATAACAGACATTTTTATTAAAAACAGGGATTTGTTTGATTTGTGTTAGTGTAATACTTCGGGAGGGAGATGATATTGATTTAATAATATTATGCAATTGAAAACAGCCCAAGTTATTTGGGGGAAATCAGTTTGATTTTTTTGTATGCATGCATAAACAAGAAAGGAAACAAAAAAAACACCATTATCTCTCAAGGATTATATATTTGTGATAGTTTGTTTGGGTGGTTATCTAACCACCATACACCAATTCTTTATTGGCATTGGTGGTTCCATGAAGAACATTAAACATCCATGAAACCTTTCCATTGCACAAAAGTTTCTTTATAGCATGAAAAGTTTCTTTAGATTATTAAAATGTTCTTAAGAACTGTTCACTGAAAGGTTTAATGGGGAACCCAAAATGGTTCTTTTATTGCATCGCTATACAAAACCCCCCAATTGGAACCTTTATTTTTAGGAGTGTATCAGTATGGCAGATGCATTTCCCCTCATATTCAAGCAATAACTGCAGTCTTGGATTCTTAACAGCAGTCTGTATTAGATTTGTTTGTTGAGTGTGTAGTCAGAAGAAGAAGAAAGATCAGCCTTGTTTGAACACTTGATGAATGAGATCTGTTCATTATATATGTGTTTGGTTGGTCTGCTCCAGACTAATTTGGAATGGTAAACAGACAAAGTAGACAGAGACAGAGTGGGCACCATTTCTGTGATTATGACCTCAGTAATTATATTGGCGACAGGCGTTTATCTTCATCTCATCTGTCGAGATCAGAATGAATTCCAGCCCCTGCATCTCCCATAAATTTACCTCTTAAAGCAACACTAAGGAACATTTTTTTTACCTTAAAATAATGTTTCCAAAATTGTATCAGTGGTTCATCAAGTCGTAACAGGGTGAAAGGCACTTCTGGATTCGCTTTGCAGCCCTATATATGCTATAACCACACCGTGCAAGTTTGCCAAACCGGGTCGCGTTTCTGTAGTTCGAATGAGACATAAGAAAACTACAAATTTGACTTGCTTTACGTCAAGCGTTACAATAGTCATTATTTAGTTTTCATTCATTTCTGATGTCGCAATACATCATACTTTCATGAAATCATGCAACATTACCTTGTCAGTGGACATCGTTCATTCCAAAGCCGGTGCTGGATAAACAGCGAGTGTGCGTGCGACAGTAGACTGCGGGCGGCGAAATTATTTACGACAGCGGTAATGGACAATTCCGCTTCCAACCTGTAGGGCGACCGAAGAGGAAAAGTTCCTTAGTGTTGCTTTAATCGTTTAACCTCCAATTAGCCTTAAGGTGATGATACACAGGGCAACTTTTTGAGCAATGTTGCTGGGCAATTGTTGCTTGGGCACTTTCCCATTGAAAATGGGCAATACATTTATATCTGGATAATTTAGATCGGTCGTGGGCCCTGTGTCTCATCTGGTTGCCCATTGACGGCAACATTGCCCAGCAACATTGCACAAAAAGTTGCCCTGTGTATCATCACCTTTATACCCACACCGCATCATCCTTTGTGGATCCTATGTAATCGTGTTAGAAGTCGCATTAGGAAATGATGTCGAAAATGATGCCGCTGTATCATTTGGTCAAATTATACAGAGTTCCTAATGGCAGAGCAAACACAATGGTGCTTAATTATGCCAAGGAGAGTCAGATTTCAAGTCTCATGCTGCTGTCTAGAATACTCTCTGGCTGTACTTTTATAAGGCCTGTTTGATTGTGTCTGTGCCAAATCAAATGTAATTACAGAATTGCAAATAGCTTCCCAGGAAACCTTGTTTGCAGCCATTTTTTTGTCGAGTTGTCTAATTTAATTTGAGTTCATTTGAGTTCATTGAGTTCATGTGGTGTCTAAAAAAAGAATTTATTCCTTGAGTGAGCTTAGCCACTTGGCTTTACTTGTATGGTAACACTACAATAAGGTCTTATCTGTTAACTTTAGTTAATATGTTAGTTAACATCAACTAAGATTAATTAATAAATGTTGTAGAAGTAGTTTGTCATTAGTTCATGTTAACTATGTAGTCAATGTTAACAAGTGAAACCTTATTGTTTAGTGTTTTCATTAGTATTGGAATTATAAAAGACATTTAAACATTTGTCCTTTTCTAAGTATGCTTTATGACCTCAGCAGGGTTTTTGCTGACTTTGCTGAGTCACAACAGCCAACAAATGCTTTTGTTTATGTGATAATTACGTCGGTTTGCTGAGATGTGGTTGGAATTCGAATATCTGATGATGTCACTCACAAGGCCCTTTTTCGATCCCTCGAATAGCTGTCTGGGTAATTAAATGAGATGCCTGCGGATTCTTTTAGTAATTAGTTCTGCCTTAAATCTCGTCCAAAGCTGCTGCCTCAACAGTGAAAAACTGCCAGCGTGCCACAATGATGTAAAGGAGGGCACAAAATAAGTCAAGATTTCTTATTCATTGGATTTAGGAAATCACATCACATTTGTGTACCCTGAAGAGTTGTTATTTTAACCAAAAATGACCCTCACCCTCATGTCATTCCAAACCTGTATGACTGAAAAGAGATGTTTAGAACAATGTTCACGCTGCTCTTTTCCCATACACTGAAAGGAAATAGTGACCCAGAGGCTGTCAAGCTCCAAAAAGGACAACAAAGCACCATAAAAGTAGTTCATATAACCTATGACTTATAAAGCATTTGAGAACGACAATGTAGGGACAATTTGAATAAAAGTGACATTTTGGTCTCATTTCCACAGAAATTCATCATATGGCTTGGAATATAGTGCATCAACTACTCCTTTTTACCTCCCAGGCAACATTTCTTCTTAATCAGAGCTTGACAATAACACCTTTTGAATTGTATACAGCCCTATGTTCCCACAGCCGTATGTTCCCACAACCTTATGTTCCCACAACCCTAACCCTAACATACCTAAACCTACCCCTCACAGGAGGGAGACTTGTCTGGGATGTAATTGGGCTATCCCTGTACCAGCACAAGCACGAAAACCTACCCTTCGTGGGGGAATTAGGCTTGATTGTTTGACATACCTAAAACCTACCCCTCACAGGAGGGAGACTTGTCTGGGATGTAATTGGGCTATCCCTGTACCAGCACAAGCACTAAAACCTACCATTCATAGGGGACATAGTTAAATGAGAGAACATAGGACTGTGGGAACATAGGGCTGTGGGAACATAGGGCCTAATTTAAAAAAATTTCAGTAAAAAAAAATTTCTTAGAAATGTGGGAACATAGGGCCGTGGGAACATACAGGGAATATATAAATTTTTCAATTGTAGTCTTTTAAAAAGGCACCTGAAATAATAAACTAAGTGCAATGTAGTGGTGAAAAATATAGATTTTTCGATACACATCAATACTGAAATATCGGAAATAGGCCTACTCATTTTCCGCAGAATAGATACACGATACCAGCTGGTCTTTCACTCTCTCTCACTCGTTTCATTTGCTCCGGATGACTATTGTTGGTGCTACAGGGCCTGAATTTCGGCGTGGAATTGTGCATTTTGCACATAATTTTACTCATTCCCCCAGACTTTGCGCTCCCATTCAAAGTGTGCGCACATAAAGCTGCCGCTCAGTACTAAATTGAGTTCTTTTTCGCTCCTAAACAGTCAAATACACATAAAATAATGTAAAAATGCCGGCCTTGGCAAGTATTCTCGTAAACACAATCAATTATGTTTTAAATGAACGTGAACAGTTGAGAAAGAAAACGCGTGTATCAGTATAATGGATCCGTGCGTCAGGTTTTAAAGTGACAGTAGCCTAATATACCTACTGCCAAATTATGAGATAATGTTAAAATATGCATTTTCCCCATGGTATCAATGTCATAATTGTGGCCAGTGAAGATGCAGAGTGGCTAGTAACTTCGGAAAACCACTAGCCACAGTGGTTGGTGAGCAAAAAAGTGTATGTCAAGCCCTGGTCATAATATATGGATTTGTTTTATTTAAACTAAGCACATTTTAATAGGGAATAATCGGTTGAACAGAGATGAGCATTGAAATCTGGCTGTCTCTGTGTGTTTGAGTCCACGTCATTGGCAGGTCTCCAGCTCTCTGCATTAAAAAGCCGCCTCTGATACAGCTCAGCCCCCTTCTAACCCGAGGGCAGGATGAACGTGGGACCACACAATCGCAGTTAGCTGTCAGACAACAGCTCACAGATACTCTGATTCATGCGTATTTGCACTGCGTTCCTGTGAATGACGTCTGCAGCGTTCACTGTCTGTGTTTCTTGCTGACGTACACTCAGTTTTGGACATCAATCTGCATCATTTATGACATCTAAAATGTGCGAATACACCGTAGAATGTTATTTAATATTTATTCATTATTTATTTACAACATTTTCTTAAAGGGACTGCTATGCTTTTGTAACATTTGATTTTATCCATCAAAATCAGTCCTAATGTTTTTTTTCATAACTATTTTCCTTCCTCTTATTGACACAAATCATCTTAAATAAGTGAGATTTTATGCTTTGATATGTAAATGTGCATGTTCATGTTAATATGCATATGACATAAATAGGATGATTTCTGAACCTACACTACTGGTCAAAAGTTTTGAATAAATAAGATTTTTTATGTTTTTGAAAGAAAAAAATGCTCACCAAGGCTGCGTTTATTGGATTAAAAATACAGTAAAACAGAAATATTGTGAAATATTATTACAATTTAAAATAATTGTTTTCTTTTTCAATGTATTTTAAAATGTAAATTATTTTTGTAATGGCAAAGCTATATTTTGCTGAAAACAGTGCTGCTTAATGTTTTTTTGTTTTGTTTGTGGAAATCATGATACATTTTTTCAGGATTTTTGATGAATAGAAAATTCTAAAGAAGAGCGTTTATTTAATATATATATATTTTGCAACATTATGAATTTCTTTACTGTCATTTTTATCATTTTAATGTCTTTGCTGAATGAAATATTATTTTCTGTTTTATTTAAATCTTTCTTACCCCTAACTTTTGAATTTTCCACAAAAATATTAAGCAGCACAACTGTTTTCAACATTGAAAAAAAAATTACTCTTGAGCACCAAATCAACATATTAGAATGATTTCTGAAGGATCATGTGACACTGAAGACTGGAGTAACGGCTGCTGAAATTTCAGCTTTGCCATCACAGGAATAAATTACATTTTAAAATATATATGATGTTAGATTTTAATAATATTCACGAGTGTGTGTGTTCCTCACAGGTGTGCTCTCCTCTCTCCTGAAGCTTCACCACGGCCCTCACCTGTGTGCTCCACTGTTTCTCCAGTGAGTCGTCCTGGACTGCC
This sequence comes from Abramis brama, assembly GCF_963993115.1. Classification (NCBI taxonomy): domain Eukaryota; kingdom Metazoa; phylum Chordata; class Actinopteri; order Cypriniformes; family Leuciscidae; genus Abramis; species Abramis brama. Next base: position 18,495,528 of record NC_139987.1, on the reverse strand, counting down.
CGGCCCTTCCTGCTCCGCCCCCGTGCTGTCTCCCCCGCCACGGTCAACATGACACGCTCCAAAACCTTTCAGGCCTACCTGCCCAACTGCCATCGCACCTACAGCTGCATTCACTGCCGAGCGCACCTGGCCAATCACGATGAGCTCATCTCAAAGGTAGTCAGTGATGTCTCTTTTAGCATGTATCTTAATCAAACCTGTACGTAACCTCAGATCAGGACAGTTACAATTAACGCAGTGCTTTAATTTTAGACATCCTGCTTGACTTCCTGTTAAAGGGTCGTGAAACACTACATGTTTTTGGGGTGTTTAAATAAGTTGCACATGATCAAAGACAATGTTTAACATGTATCATGGAATAACAAAAGGCAAAAGCTCATTTGTATATTTTCAATGCTGTGTACTAATTACTGACCATTTGTTTTTGCATTAAAATACAGATAAAATACAGCAAATAAATGTAGCCTTGGTGAGCATTTTGTTATTTCAAAAGCATTTTAAAAATATTAATAACCACAAACTTTTGAGCGGTAGTGTACATATTTTCGGTAACACTTTACAATAAGGTTTTATTTGTTAACATTAGTTAGCTACATTGTTACAAATTCATTGTACCACATGTGCACAGACACCAATGGCACACTTTTAAAAACACCATATGGGGCCTGTTTGTGAGGTGTGTGTCATTATGTATGTGGGTGGAGAAATATGTGTCAAGGATTATTAATAGCACCTGTAATTCCTAATGTGAACATTGTGCGTGCGAGTTTGCCTTTTGTCTGCGCATGGAGCGTGTGCAGGCAGAATGTGGGTCGATAAGGCACTCGGCTGCCTGGCGTACATGTCACACAATCAAGGATAAAGGGAAGCAGGTCATCGTTTGGGCTTTTGTGTGCCCCAAGAGTAAGAGTAATCATGTCTCTGTATGAATACCTACCCATAATGCAGCACTACATTCTGTGCCCAGGGTTTTGGCTGTCTGTGTGTGTGTGTTTACAGATTGTACGGATTAGAAAAGATTGTTTTTGCTACATTCATTAGTTGTTCACATACTATGTTTGCAAAATAAAACCCAGTGGTATCCGGTCTGACAAGCCTTACTTGTGTTTCAATGGAAGTGAGAGCGCTACAGGCGGTTCTGAGGGCGGAGTTGAGGGTGAAATGATCATTTGATTTCAATTAGTTCGAATCCCTCTATACTAAATACAGGTCAGAATGGAACGACATAATAAATGTAGTAGCTTAAAGTAGGTTAATGGAGTTTTGTACATTAGAAGGCTAATGTTTTGCTTTAACCATTACAGAAACCGTAATACAGCATTTGGATAGCTTTAATTTTTGATACGCAATTGAAAAAATATACAATTGAAAATGCCATGTAATCAATATATCTAAATACATATTTAAATATTATTAATTAATGTGTTACTTTGACAGCTCTTAAATACAAAAATAAGGTAATTTACTCAAAACTAACACTAAATGAAAATATCATTTCAATCCAACAGTCATAGCCAAATAGATTCAATGTTTCATGCAAGAAGTCATTACAGAATAACAATGCATCATTTTGAATCGATTCATTAAAGTTTCCACAAAAATATTAAGCAGTGCAACTGTTTTCAACATTGATAATAATAAGAAATGTTTCTTGAGCACTAAATCAGCCTATTAAAATGATTTTTGAATTGTGTCACGTGACACTGAAGACTGGAATAATGATGCTGAAAATTCAGCTTTGCCATCATAGGAATATATTACATTTTAAAATACTGTATATACAATTTTAGATTGTAATAATATTTTACAATATTTTAACATTTTACTATATTTTTAATCAAAATAAATGCAGCCTTGGTGAGCATAAGAGACTTACAGACTCCAAACCTTTGAATGTTAGATTTCATTATATAATGTAATTTTTATGTAATATTTTCCTTACTCTTTAAATATACTTGTGTTTTCATGTACACATCTTATTAAAAATGTTTAAAAACATATTTGAGGTTAAAAACTATTTAAATCCTTTTTAAATAATTTACTCTAAAACTGAAAACACTGAAAATGTGTTTGAACTAGGGCTGTCAATCGATTAAAATTTTTTATCGCGATTAATCGCATGATTGTCATGAGTTAACTCGCGATTAATCGCACATTTTTTTATTTGTTCTAAATGTACCTTAAATTAATACTTTTCAAGTTTGTAATACTCTAATCAACGTGGGCATGGATAAATATGGATGCTTTATGCAAATGTATGTTTATTATTGAAACCATAGTCAACATAGAGCATGAAGAGACATGTTTCAAAGGTCATAGATGTTTTTCAAAGAACTTGTTCATGTCTATTAGACACGTCGAGAAAGAACAAAGAAATACCAGGTTCCCATTACTTCTCTTTCTTTGCACTGAGCAATTAACACAAACATGTTTAGATTTTTGCATGACAGGGCAGCTCTTCTGAAAATGCTAAATGTACATTTATTATTTATTATTACATTATAGTTTGTCTCTCTCTGTGCCCATTTTGATGAAGCTAAATTCTCAATAAAACTGTTTTCATTGGTATATTTTGCTGTTTCTGTTGTCAAACAACGCAATGAATATGAAATGGTGACTGAAACGCGAACCATTAAGACATAGCCAGCTCTCCCTTCCAAGATGTTAATCTGCAAAAAAATCCTGATAATCGAGCCGTCGTCTGGTGAAATCAAATACACATAAAATAAAGACAATATCTGTGCTCTGATTTCGGCTATACTTGCATGTAAAATTAGAGAAGCAACATAAATTCTGTGTTTAACTGAATTAAAGAGCTGCTCCTCTCTCCAGCGCGAGACGCAGAGAGAGAGAGAGAGAGAGAGAGAGAGAGAGAGAGGCGCGCGTGCGTGCGTGCTGAGAGAGCAGTACCGGCGGTACCGGTAGATTCTCAGAAACTAAATAAGGTTTGGGCGCTTTGTTGAAGGGGAAAAAAAATCGCTAAATGGGTCTGCAACACTGTGTATCTCCATTTCTCCAACTAGGTTTTGGGCCACGGGTTAAACAGAAAATACGCGCTGCGTTAATCGAGCGTTAAAAAAATTAGTGCCGTTAATATGATTTTGCGTTAACGCGTTATTAACACGCTAACTTTGACAGCCCTAGTTTGAACATGTTTTTACCAAGGAACCATCGTGTAAATCTGTTGAATCATTGAATCTGAATTGTTGAATCTGAATGAATCATTTAATTCATTTTGATGTATTGGATCAGCCAGTTTATAATGATTCACAGAAAATGAGTCCAACATACTCTAAAAGAGTTTATGATTATGTTCATGTGTTTAATGTATTATGTTTCAAGTGTTTACCTATTGTTGCCATGGTTTCAATCAGGTAGGTTATTTAGGCTTAAAGGGATACTTCACCGTTTTTTCATATTAAACTATGTTATTCACTTAACTAAGACGAGTTGATACATACCTCTCTCGTCTCAGTGCGTGCACTCAATCGCTCTGGCGCGCGGCGACACTTTGATAGCACTTAGCTTAGCTCAGTTCATTCATTAGGGACCAAACAGAGATGAAGTTAGAAGCGACCAAACACCTCCACGTTTTCCCTATTTATATACAGTTACACGAGTAGTTACACAACCAAGTATGGTGACACAAAATAAAACGTGGTGCTTTTCTAAGCGGGTAAAAAGGATAACTATAATGTATGGCGGAATAGCACTTGAAGTTGGAAGCACTTCGACGCGGCGCAGTAAAAAGTCAACTGAGCTAAGCTAAGTGCTATCAAAGTGTCATCGCACGCCAGAGCGATTGAGTGCACGCACTGAGACGAGAGAGGTATGTATCAACCCGTCTTAGTTAAGGGAATAACATAGTTTAATATGAAAAAACGGTGAAGTATCCCTTTAAGATAGATAAAGAAAGCCTTCATTGCTATTCTGTTCAGTATAGCACAGCCAAAATGAAACCGCCCTAATGATCTTTTGATCCATGCTCATATGGCCAAACCGCTTCCAAACACCCATAATTATGACCCTGGCCCTGCTTTACATCATGCCTGGGAAATCCTATCCTCATGAATGGAGCAGCGAAGGGAGTTTGATTTTTTTCAACACATTACCTGATTGGGCAGTCACAGTACAAGTAAATTATGTTAAATTACTCTGACGTTATTTTGTAACACATATGCCAGCCAATTCAATCATCTTTCTGTCTGTTTTATTTCCTTTGCAGTCTTTTCAAGGGAGTCAAGGCAGGGCCTACCTCTTCAACTCGGTGTAAGCCTTGTAGTTTGTCCTAACCATGCAATACAAAGTGGTAAAGCAACAAGCAAAATATCATTTCAGAATTTTTGATGTAATCTTGACATCCTCTTTTCATCGATCAGGGTGAATGTGGGCTGTGGCCCAGCGGAGGAGAGGGTACTGCTGACCGGTCTCCATGCGGTGGCCGACATCTACTGTGAGAACTGTAAAACCACTCTGGGCTGGAAATACGTGAGTTCTGGATCACACCTCAGACAAAACACTCATGATCGTTCAACACAGGACATGCACATATCTCTTCTTGTGTCACGTTTGAACTCATGCTAGAGGCTCGGACACAACTCATCGAGAGAGAGAGATACTTTAAGTGGCTTTTCCACAACCTCATGACCTGCTTCCCATGTCACTAATCTACTCCTGAAAACCTTTTACTTTTAAGTACGTTGTGCTTTCCAAGACAAAACAGTATTATTTAAATATATTGGCTTTGAATTTTCTTGTCTTGTCAGCATAACAGAAAAACACTTTAAAAGATATATATATTCACATTACTCTATTTAATGTCAGGTTTAGGTTTTAACTAATGTTCAAAAGTTTGGGGTCAGTAAGACATTCAATTATATAGAAATTAATACTTTATATTCAGTGACAGTAAAGAAGTTTATAAAGATTTCTATTTCAAATAAATGCTGTTCTTTTGAAGATTCTATTCATCAAAGAATCTTGGGGAAAAATGTATTACAGTTTCCACAAAAATATTAGCAGCACAGCTGTTTTCAACTTTTATAATAAGAAGAAATGTAGACTTGAAGACTGGAGTAATGATGCTGAAAATTCAGCTTTGCCATCACTGGAATAAATTACATTTTAAAATATATTCAAATATAAAACGGTTGTAGATTGTAATACATTTCTAAATATAGCCATTTTTACTATATTGTTTGATCAAATAAATGCAGCCTTGGTGAGCATAAGAGACTTCTGTCTCCAAACTTCTGAACTGTATTATATAATATAATATTTATATAATATTTTCCTTATACTTTAAGGACACTTTCATGTATACAGTTTTTTTTCTGTGCCAAGTGCCTGGGGTGTAGAGTAGTACAAAAGCACTATATAAATGCTTTATTCATTCATTCAGATTCTGCCTATTCAGCCTTTAAATGAGTATTTGAACACGTATATTAAAATGAATGTTAATTCATTATAAAAGAGGTGTTCAAGACATTGCTATTTTCAAATGAATTAATTAACATGATTGACATTTCAATTTAAAGAACAAGCATATCGGAATAGATTTAGAAGTTGGCACTTGTTTTACAGCACATATATAGTGAAACATCTCTTCTAATATTGCTATTTAAAGGTGTTATATTTGACACATCCAGAAAAGCTCCCCAGCAGCTGTCCATTATTTTTGGATCAACAGATCTTGACTTTGAGGTGACCACACGCTCGTTCTCTTGACCGTTTCTGTTTTTCTCTCTCCCTCCCTCTTCTTCTTTCCATTAGGAGCATGCCTTCGAAAGTAGTCAGAAGTACAAGGAGGGCAAATTCATCATCGAGCTGGCCCACATGATCAAGGACAATGGGTGGGACTGAAGACCCTGAGCTCCCTCTCCTCATGGCCTATAACGCTGGAAAGAGACATGCAGCATATGAATAATTAGTTTCATTATCTGGCTGTAACTTCCTCCCTGGAAATCTATCTACCTGACACACACCTCTAAACCTTGAGGGTGCAAGGTTCATAGCAGCAGCAGTGCTACCCCCATCCCGTGTGTATATATATATATATATATATATATATATATATATACGCATTTGACTGGACGAATGTGTGCCAGCTAGACACCAAGTGTTTATATTAAGTGAGTATTTTCCTATTCTATTCAAGGGAGTGCAAATTGAGGCACAAATCGACATTTGCTTTCCTCTGGGTTGGCCAAGCTCACAGTTTTTTCCCACGCTCAGGTTTAACTAATGGCTGGATCCATGGTAAAAGAAGGGTGAAAGACGAACCCATTTAGCGCGGCACCTTTTAACTCATTCGTGTTTTAAACGAGGCAAAAACATACTAAAACGGAAGCGTCATCCATTTGTTTCCCTTACGTGTCTTTATTTCTTCCAGTTTTGTCTTTATCATTTGCATGTTGTTTATTTATACGTATATTTATTGATTTTGACGTGGTTTTAGGGACGTTACGCGTATGGTAAACCGTAGCAACCACAGTGGTCTTTGACTTCGTATAGCGGAGGTAGCAACGTTTGATAGAGGTTTGTACACTTCCTCTCCAGATTGTCATCTGTCTCCTTTTGAATGTGATTATGGAGTAAATGAGGCATTCGTATGCCATTTATAGGGCACAGGTCGCGTACATTAGCTAGAGCCAAGTCTTTAGCCCTAGCCGCAGCTGAGAAAAGCAGCTCTGAAAGGGAACTGAGGCGTTCTTACAGCCCGTGATGTCCCATTCGGTCTCATTAGTTCCCGCCATCAAACCACAAATCATGTGGTAAACCAGACTTTCTCACCACGTGTTTTGCGGAAGAACGAGATTGGCGGCTTGTAAATGTGGCCGTCGAACGAGGTGATCCAGCAGGGGCTCGTAAATAAAAAGCCTTGGCGCAACCAAAGACTCTTTCATATACTATACGCTGACCAAACTGAGTTTGATTTTCTGTTTTAGTCACATCGTTGTGTGTCGTTTGGTTCAGTTGTACTGTCTTGTGCAGAACAAGTCGATTTTCAATGATTTAGGTGTTGTGGAAGTTAACGTATAATGTCTTATTTTATTGAGTGTGTATTTATGATCAGTCATCATGTATTGTTTTAGCACTCAATCTTACATCTGTGTATTTATCGTTCTGTGGTACCGCTCCACCAATTCCAACTTTTTTTATATATATATAATTTCAGATTCTTTTTTTCAAGGAGAAAAGTATGTGTGAGATCATTTTGGAATCAGTTTTTTAATCTGATATCAATAAAGCTCTCATTTTACGAATGTCCTTTTGCCATTGGTCTTCATTAAAGAGTGTATTATTTATCACTCAGAAGAGGTCTCTTATTTTCACCAAGGCTGCATTTATTTGATCAAAAGTACAGTATTGGGAAATATTATTACAATTTAAAATTTATTCCTGTGATGGCAAAGCTGAATTTTCAGCATAATTTCTCCAGTCTTCATTTTCACATGATCCTTCAGAAATCATTTTAATATGTGGATTCATTTCTTATTATTATCATTGTGCTGCTTAATATTTTTGTGGAAAACGTAAAACATTTGGTTTCAAGGATCTTCGATGAATAGAATGTACAAAAGAACAGGATTTTGTATCTTTTGTATCACTATAAAAGTCTTCACTATCACTTTTGATCAATTTAATGCAACCTTGCGGAATAACAGTATTAAATTATTTTTTTTAAATCGACCTTTTGAACAGTGGTGTGCATTCCTATAAAGAACACTGCTATCATTCATTCTTATTTTTAAACTTCTGCCTTATGTAAATCATGGGTTTCTGCAAATATTTAGGATATGAATTTTGAGAGCAGGGTTCAAATGTTCCCTAAGGCCTGTATATGCTGAACCTTGTACACTTTCTCTGCATGCAGTGTGTGTGAGAGAGAGAGCAGGGAGTGTTGGGGGTGGCAGAGCCAGGAAACATTGTTTACAGCAGCAGATGGTGGGCAGGCTCTCATAACCATGATACTAGGAGCAGCCATGTGAGTGACAAATATTGTTTTCCCCCCCAGGCAACACTAAAACCATGAATCCATTGTTTTGTTCAGGCTCCTGATGGAAATAAACACCCTGTAACATCTATTACAGCACTTAACAGCTTCACATTAATGATAGAGACGGCTTTCTATTAAAGAAGATGGATATCTATAAAGCATGTTTATACAAGGGTTTTTTTCCAGACATTCAGTATAATTCTTTCAACATTTCATGACAAAAACATAGAATTGTCATGAATATACATGTATAACTCTCAACTGATGTTAGATAATTCATTAAACAGTCCATTTGTTATAGGGTGAATCTCATTAAATCTGTTAAGAATATGTTCCAGGTCACAATTTACACCAAAATCAATTAAATCAAAATACATAAATTGAATATATGTGTATGTATGTGTGTGTGTATAGGTGTGTGTGTGTGTGTGTGTGTGTGTGTGTGTGTGTGTGTGTGTGTGTGTGTGTATAGGTGTGTGTGTGTGTGTGTGTGTGTGTGTGTGTATAGGTGTGTGTGCATATATATATATATATATATATATATATATATATATATATATAATTTGACTTGTAATATATAATGTATATAACTTATAATATGTATATACTGTATATTCTGATTCCAAATACTGTATCGTATTCAGACATTTTATATTTTTTGTGTAATTTTTTTGTAAATATTTAAGAACAAACTGCAATACTGAGTATAGAGGCAGTAAAACAAATACTACCATGAAAAATAAATACTTTACAATTTTATTATCACTGTTTTTTTATGGTTTATTGTATGAATGGTACATTTAAAGCAGTATCTAACTTTGGGATATAGGGTGGAGGTCAGGTCTCTCTTTCTTTCTTTCTTTCTTTCTTTCTTTCTTTCTTTCTTTCTCTCTCTCTCTCTCTCTCTCTCTCTCTCTCTCTCTCTCTCTCTCTCTCTCTCTCTCTCTCTCTCTCTCTCTCTCTCTCTCTCTCTCTCTCTCTCTCTCTCTCTCTCTCTCTCTCTCTCTCTCTCTCTCTCTCTCCCCAAAGCTGTCTGCCTCAGCCACATGATGTATACTAAGCTTCTTGCTGGACAAACCCACTGTCTAAAAATAAATGTGATATCCATCCCAGACTGAGTGAGTGTCTCTGTGATAGAGGGAGATAGAGAGAGAAAGGAAGAGACACAGTAAAGCAAATATACATATAACCCAAAGCAAACCACATTGACAGACGCACCAAAGCCAATATAAAGCAGTACCCTGATATTAAATGACATTGTCACATGATGTTGCACTAAAAAAATTATGCACCCAAATCATACAGTCATGCATTTTAGATGCCAAATCATATATCCAACACTTTTTTTTAACTCTGATGCATATGAGCAAATGTTCCCAATAAGAGTCTTTGGATTAGGGATGCTGTAATCTCTGCACTGGTTTCAGACAACCAATGTGTGCATGTGTGTGATTTCTTGGACATGGATTACTTCTGACCTGTGTACAAACACAGCTCAATGCTGCCTGCTGCAATATTATCAAGCCTTTCAAGCCTAGATAAAGATATCACGAGTGAATCTGCTTGACTATATGTGGAAACTAACAAAAATAACTGTTAGACAAGAAATATTAAGCTTTATAGTTCCATTTATCTCAACATTTAGTCAAAATTGTGATTAGTAAACCCGAGACACTCTCTTTTACACAGTTTAGACCATTTCATACTCATTTTACATGTTTATCATTTGTTTGTCGCCATGGGATGAGTTATGAGATATGAAACGCTAACAAATATCTAAAGGGTAATTAAACGTTAATAGGATAGGTCAGCCAGAAATGAAAATTCTGTCATCATTTACTCACCTTCAAGTTGTTTCAAACCTGTATGAGTTTCTTTCTTCTGCTGAACACCAAAAAAAAACTATTTTGAAGAATGTTGGTAACCAAACAGTTGACGGTAGCCATTGACTTCCATAGCAGGAAAAAAAATTCAATGTCAAAGTCAATGGTGCCTCACAACTGTTTGGTTACTGACATTCTTCAAAATATCTTCTTTTGTGTTCAACAGAACAAACAAACTCATACAGGTTTGGAACAATTTGAGGGTGAGCAAATGATGATCATTTTTGGGTGAACTATCCCTTTAATGTAACATGTTCAATGTGATGAAATACACTTGTGTGAACTTGAGGGAAAACTAGTTTTGAGGGAAAAGTCTAAGAAATTGCTTGCAGATACCTTTTGATTTTATAATTTTCTTCTGATGTAATGGATTTCGTTGTTTTCGGGGTCAGTTTACATACAGAACCATCATGCATGAAGCAATACTTCACGTGACAAAAATCAACCAAGTCCATAAGAGAAAGTCAGGCAACATATTTGTGTTCCTGGCCCTTTAAATCTATAATCCAGCACTAAATATGCTGTCTAACTCAAATATAGCATTTGTATTTCTTTGTCTGAGGAAAAGAGGGTAACGGGGTTGGGGAGTCATATGAGGTGGGGTACATCTAATCAGGAAACCCAAAGGCTGTGGTCTGGGGGAAGGGGCTTGTTTGAGGTAATTATGCTGCCCTCACAGCGGCAGATGGTTTGGGAGGGGAACGGGAGGAAGGTTAATGTTAGTAACAAAGCCAAAACTGGTCTGATGCAGGAAATTGGCCACAAGAAAACCAAAAGACTGTTTCCTTTGCTCCTTCTCGCTGAATTCCCTTCAAAATAGTGAAAAGCTCTTTGACTGACTCGGGTAAAAACAATGGAGGATCAAGAGGATGAGAGTATTTGATTAATAGCAGCTCACAATGAGATTAAAGTGGGGAGCCCTATACTGTCTAAAGCAGATTTGCCGAAGAGGAATGTTTTACAGGATGTAATTGGCCTCTGCACTTCCTGGTTGAAGCTGGGCCACTAATCTGAGCCATGGCCAGGTTAAAACCATTAGACCAGCAGAAGGTCTGCGCCATCTGCACTGAGCTCATAAGAGAATAAGGCCAATGAAGAGAATTGAGGGGGTGCCTGGATGTAGCCTGGCCAATCTGCGTGTGTATACATTCATGTTGAAAGTGCTCAAAGCAAAAGAATCAGACCCTCCCCCTGGCAAACAGCCACACGCACTATCCGGGGGAAAAAAACGGCTGAAGCATGCTGAATGGAAATGAGCATTTTAGGCTTTGGGTAACACACCTGCCCTTTTTAAATGATGGAACAGCTGGGTTACCGTTGTCCTGCTTAACCAAATGCTAAGCTGATATCAACTACAGGCCACCTGCGGTGCAGACACTATACCCATGAGTTGAAAAAGGCACTGCCAGGTGCATCACCTTTCCATGCTGTGCCTGATAGAATCTAATCAGGATTTTCCAACACATTTGCAGCTTATATATTGTAAAGCATTTTGGGGTTATTACCATCTACGAGTTGTTTAAGAATCTCATATGCGCTCTTGTTAAAGATAAACATTATTTAGACTTTGTTGTCTAAAGCAGGGGGTTTCAATCTTTTAGACACCACAGAATTATACACTGAAAAAGTAATATCGTACATCAAACGATATTACGACATTGATATTATAATATCAATTATTTTCTGTCAAGTTACATTATTATGTATTTTTTCTACTCACTATAGTAATGTATTGTTAAAGGTATAGCGGAGGATTTTTTACTTCCGGGTGGATCACCTATACTATTGGTCCTCCTAATTGTCAATCATTCTGGTGAATCAATCAAACTTATTCAAAAAGTGGAGAGGGCGGGTCTTATCTAAAATTCGGAAAGATCCTCCACTATACCTTTAATATTGTTAATTTGTTTTAGTCTAGGCTACTTATTTTTTTAATTATTATTATTATTTTACAGTTTGCCTTAGGGGTCCCTGGACCCCAGTTTAAAAACCCCTGGTCTAAAAGAGGAAAGGTAAATGTTACTACTCTTTAAAAAAGTAGCCTACTATGGTGCAGTAATGGTATAATGATAACTATATTTATTATATGCCATGATTTACATGGCACTCCAAAGTATTTCAAAAGAATATCATGACATTGTATTGTCATGGTACATGTCCAAAAATTCAAAATGGAGTAAACAGATTGTGCTGAATTGTTTTTTGTATTAGAAGTAAAGGCGTATTGATAATCAAAGATATTTAAATTAGGATTGCTCTAATTAGTTGGGATATATCTGAGCACAAGCCATCTGAAGTGCCATTTAAAATGCCGGACTGCATTATTTATGAATCATGGTAGCCTACACAAGTAGCCTATATGTCTGAGGAAATGTTTTGTTTTTAAATGTAATTGAATTTGTATGTAATCGATTATCTTAATGAATTGAATGGTTTACTTTACATTCATACTGTCGTGTTTTATGAAAAAGACCCTGTGTGTGTGTGGTTCAGGTAGGATATTCCCTAAGTTGTTGTGGGGAAGGATGGCAATACAGTTTGTACAGTGTGTGTGTGTGTGTTTGTGTACACGCTTCCAAGAACAACGTATTAAACTGAGGTTAGACCTAAGTATGATCGGTTTGCGCCATCTAGATGAATTATAAAGGAAGAAACAGTAGCCTATGTGACTGCACGCAGGCACACTTTCTCTTTCAATGCCATGCGTTTCATAATAAAAGTTATAACAGTAATAGGCTACATTGAAATACTTTTATTAACATGTCAGAACATGAAGATCATTTAAGCTACACATATTCAGAAAACAAGTACAACTCTGATTACCGTATTCAAAAGTTTTCCTTGTATAAGTATTCGTATTTCGTAATGTTCATTAACGTCTTGTTGATTGTGTATCGCATTTTATGTTAATATAATTCTTTAATTAGCATCAATGGCATTTTATTTTCTCACTATATTGTGTGTATTACTGATTTAATATTGATTATAATATTAATAGTTAATATTGTAAGTAACAGTGATGCCAATAAAGTTTAAAATTAATACAAAAAGTGTAGGCCTATAACTTTAAAACTAATATAAAATAACCACTCAAAAAAAAAAGCATTATTTAGCATTGAGTTACTATACATTTGTTAGAGCATAAATTTCCTTTTAAGTTCTTTTGTAATTCTCATAGTAAAAAATGGTTGTAAAACCAGCTATAATACAGTGTATTTATAAGATACAAATACTACTGTGACTACTGTGTAGTATTTGTGCAATAAATGTGTAATATAAACAGAAAGCCTAGTGTAGCTTTAAAATACAACACTAGTGGGAGGCAAAACTCTGTAATCAATCTAATGTGCACGCTTGGTCACGAACATCCACGATACGTAAACAACGCGCGCGGACGCGGGGAATTATGGGATATCTTCCGTCGGCGGCGCGGTGCCGCCATGTCTCCTGAAGATAAACGGCGGCTAGTCGTTTTCTCCGCTGTGGTCTTCTCTTTATTCCTCCTTTTACTCGTTTTGAGCTACATACCAGCTTATTTGTACATACTTTTTATCTGTGTCGTGTCTTGTGTCGTTTATTTTCACAAAGCGGAGGAGCTGCAGCTCTTCGAGAGACTAGGCCTCAATCCTCGCCGTGGACTGAGCGTCCCGCCGGCTCTTTTGCGCTGGTTACCGGGTAGAACTTTGAGCGGTGTCCCGGCCGCAGGCAAAAACAAGATACGTAAAAGTGATGCTAGAAATTCCTTTGCGTCACCCAGCGATAGACATTTTGCAGGCTCGTATTATAGAAGAGACCACACGCTCAGTGACTCGGTGTTCAGCCCTCGGGATATACTCATGGGAAGTTACCTCGCCAAGGCTGAAGAAAGCCCCTCCGCCGCCTTGAGGCCCGCTGGAGGCTCGGGGGCTTTCGTCCACCCCAGAGATCACCTCCGGGAGAGACTCGCCCGACCTAATCATGCTGTGCACACCCCTAACAGAAGACTGTCATTCGGGTAAATACTAAATGCTTTGTCTTGTCCGCCAGAAGGCACTTTAGTTTATACCTGCTCTTTCTGTTTATGCTCTCACGGTTGATCAGATATTCTTCTGTTTACACTATAGCAGTTCACATGTAGCGTCTATCAGCCTAATGTTTGTACACGTTTAGCTTTCTCAGTTGTTCTAACATGTACGTTGTGCCAGTTTTCCCTCCATGATTTGAAATGGTGGGAGTTCCTGGAGCTGGTCAGGCGCACTGCTCCTCCTACACCAGTTTGGACGCCTGACACTACACGTGTAGGGTTGCATAAAGCTTCCAACATAATGTGAAACTGCATTTTGACAGCTTCGTAAACGCACTTGCATCCCTAATATCCTTAACACTGCTAATCCTAGGAATTAGAAACATAATGGATTACTTTTTTAGCCAAACTATCGCCGTTTTCAGTTTGTATATGCAATATTACTTACTACTAGGATTACAACTTAAAAGTATAACAATTTCTCATTTTGTGATCCCCTGATACATACAGTGTATGTGTGTGTGTATATATGTATATATGTGTATATGTGTGTATATATATATATATATATATATATATATATATATATATATGTATATATGTGTGTGTGTGTGTGTGTATATATATATATATATATATATATATATATATATATATATATATATATATATATAATGATTACTTACAGCAAAATGGAAATATTTGCATGACTTTCTAATATTTACAGATGGAGAATATATCTGAAATGTAAGTTATGCACTGTCTGAGGGAAAACACCACATCTCAAATACATTAAAACATCACAGCTATCTGTCAGAGCATATGACAGGGCAGACCGCTTTAAATTATAGGTGTTATCTGTATCTTGCAAGTTATTTTAAAGCCCTTAAAATAAAGCATGTTTAGGACAAATTGGAATGTGCACGTTCCACGCAGCAACTCACTCTGTGTTCTCCGCTATTTTTAAGATGCACTCATATCAAACTACTGTATATTTATATCAATGGTATTGCTATCATTAATAAAAAATATTGGTATATTGTACATACCACCCAGCCCTAATATACATAGAACTTAATGCTTTTGTGAAAGATCTTTTGAAGAACTAACTAATTGAAGTTTTGCTATCATCAGGGATCCTGTGGGCACTGCGAGTCGATTCGCCATCACCCCCCACAGACATTACCCCCTTCAGCAGATGGGGACGTCTCCCATTGGAGTGATGCCACCTGCAAAATGGGATGGATTCCAAAAGAAGAATGTTCTCACCCAGCGCAATTCGCCTACTGTTCACAGTCCGGTCACAGTGAAGATCGCCAGACCAGACCCCACTCGATCGTCATTGTGAGTCACTTCAAATTATGTTGAGTGGATTAAATGCACTAGCATTACAAATGCTTTTGTTTCTGCTTGTAGTCTAATTAAGAAATCCAATTTGGGATTACGGCAAGATTAAGTTGGAGTGCTTTTTGCATTATCAAGAGAGATTTGCTTTGGTAATATGTGAACGCTACATTCTGTTTCTAGCTTCAATCACCTGACCTCTCCTGGAGCTGTCACATCCCCAGGGATTGGAGCACAGACAGACCCCTGCTCCAGAGAGGCTGTTCTGAGCGTGCTCAGAGAGAGCAGAAAGAGAGAGGTTGATGAGGAGGACAAGAGTGCTTCCTCTGGGCAGAAGAGCAAAAGGAGGTATGTGAAGAAAAGAAGGCAACCAAACGAAAGTCACCTTACTTTCTCTATCACATGATCTTATCCTTTTTGAATCTGTTAGTTTATTGCTTTCCATGCTAATAAGAACAATTTAGAACAGAAGGCTTGCTGTTGGTTTTCACAATCTCACTGAATAATTGTCTTGCTTTTATCAGGCGACATGACAGCAGTGAAAGTTCTCAGTCAGCGTTTGAGCCGCTTCTTGCAAATGGAGCTCTGTCTCAGCTTGTGCCAAAGTAAGTGAATGTTCACTTTCCTCTGTAATAGTCTACTTCTGCATCTGATAAACATTGAGGTTCATCATTACTTTGTCTGATTATGTCTCCTCCCCTCTGCAGACCTGGCAGTATGAAGAGGGGAATGAACTCCTCTGTCAATGAAGAGTCCATTATGAAGCGTTCTCGTACCTCCTCCATCAGCTCCATGAGTGGTGCTCCTGTTCCCAGTGGGGTCCCTGGATCTGTCCGAAATCCCATTCGCAGTTCCTACAGCTCCTCACAGGGTTATCCACAGGTATCTCATTTAACTATTTTTCTGAAGATTTATAAGTGTGGTAAATTGAGGAAATATAATGAAAATTATCATATTTAGTGAGTATATCGATGGTTATTGCTTTCATTTTTTGTAGGGATGCACAGATATGAACATTTTGGCCGATACCGATAATTCTTTACATTTGAAAGTCAATAACCGATATATTGGCCGATAAATCTAAATTCAAATTTTGATTTACTTTGATTGCCTGAATACAAAACAAAAGGCTCACCATTAAAAGCCATGTCCCAAACGCTTCAACATAAATCAAACATATACAATACAGTTGCCTACTTTGAACCAGTGTAAGATTCCTTAACTTTTAAAATTAATTTTACACTCCTATGGCCAACTTTCTTTATTAAAAAATGGTAACACTTTAAAATAAGGTTTCATTTTGTTAGCATTAGTTAACATGAACCAACAATTAATGAACAATACTTCTACAGCATTTATTAATCTTAGTTAATGTTAAGCTCAACATTTTCTAAGACATTTTTAAGATCCAAAGTTGTATCTGTTAACATTAGTTAATGCACTGTGAACTAACATGAACACAAATATTTTACTAACTAACATAAAAGGTGGTCTAAGCGATGTCACACGTTTTTTAGGCCAAAACATTTTTTGTCACATACAGCAAACATCTCCTCACTATCCGCTAGCTGCCTGTCCCCTGAACATACTGTAAAAAAACACGGTCTCTGTAGCCAGCCCAGGCTCCACAAACAGCAAGAAAAACAAACTGGCCCAGCCTGGACCACGAAACATAACAAACAGTGTTCCTGCCAATAACTGACAAGAATGATTTGGGGGTGGGGGTTAGTGCGCTTAGAGTACATTTAACAAAGGCTTTTGCTCTGTTAGTTCATGTTAGTTAATGCATTAACAAATGAGACCTTATTGTAAAGCGTTACCAAAAAATATATTGCCTAACAAAAAAAATTTATTAAGTTAAAATAAAATACCTAAATACTGCAAACAAGTCATTGGATAACATTGGGCTGCATATAATAAAGAAACAAAATGCATGTGCCATGGATAAATAAAATGGAATCGCCTCCGCACGGATAATAAGAAAATAATTTTAATCAAACCATATTGTTGATGAAAATAATGTGAGAACAAAAAAGTGCTAGTTATTAATAACGCATCAATGTTTTTGAAAAGAAAAATTACAATAATAGTTAACTACTTTAATATTAGGATTGCTGTTTCAAACGACATCATTGCTGTTTGAGCTGCGCGCGCAGAAGCTGAAGAGAACAAACGTTAAACTGAATCGCTTTGCTAGAAGGTTAATCAATTCAACGGTTTCTGAAAATTGCAACTAAACCCAAAGAATTTACAACTTTTTATTACAATAGTATAAACTATTATAATGATATGACAGTCCCAAATTCAATCATAGCTTTTAATATTTTGCATTGCTGTTTGATCGCGGGCGCTGAAGCTGAAGAGAACGAGCACCGGGAAACTGAAGAACTTTTCTAGCGGGTTGTTTGAATCAAAGAAACGCAACCTATGTGAGAGAAATCAGATATTTATATTACATAAACTTAATATTACGACTTATATCTGCATAAAATTACGTGAATGCACAATCAAACTTGATTGTGCTGGTCAGAACGTGTAATCCCTGTTCTGGACGCGCTAATCTTACAACAACGCACTGAAACACGGCAACTAAACCCAGAGAATTCACAATGTTTTTATTAAAATAGTGTTCTAATTATAATGGCATGTATGACAGTCCCAATCATAGTTATAAATGTGCATTGCTGTTTGAGCTGCGCACGCTAAAGATAAAGATGATCACCGGTACAATGGACCACTTGCACTGAGCTTCGTGATGCGTTTCCGTTTGGAAATAGTACGTCTCACTTATTTCCGGTTATGTTTACTTTCAATGTACTGTGGTCAATGAGTTGAACAAACGCCACCTAAAATGAGTGTCCGCAATAAGATTTAAAAATGTGGCAATTTTTATTGACAGGAGAAGGTATATTCTGATGTTTACTGTGTGCAGAATTTTATCGGAACATGAAGTTTTTAATCCAATCCAACCCAAGCCGATCTGAGAAGCAGCGGGTGTTAAAAATACGTCAGTGTTCGTCTAAACTAGTGACTGCGACTCTGAAGTGTATGAGAACAGATGAATGACATCAGTACGAACCACGAACATTTATTTATTTGGTTTAAATATTTTAATCATTCTGTGTCATCTTAATCTTTTCACTATTTACATGTTTATGCCCAAAATGCTATAATATTTAAAGTAATTGACGGTCATTCTCCTCTAAACTGCGTTATTGATTAAATAGCCTAGCCTATTTAACATCATTACAGGCACCTCGAGAGCATTCATTCATTCAACTATTTTAAAAGACTGGAATAAACACCAGCGCACACAAGCAATCCTTTTAATAGTCAATTTCATTTAAAAATGTAAACCCAACAGGAATGAAATGTCAGAGAAAAAAACTGTTAATGAGAAGATGGGCATATAGGACTGTTGCAGCTTAGTGGATAAATATATTTAGCCTATTTATTATTCATAATGCACAGTTGGAAAGAAAATATATTTATAGTAACATTTCAGCAGGCTCACGAAAATTAATACAGAGATCATTATGCATTGTTTTAATCAATTGGCAGCCATTAAACAGTGATAATCTGCATTCTCATGTATGTAGGCGCATCTCTCAACTAAAGTAAATAATCTATTATCTATTGGCTTTGATACATCAGCCTAATTTTACTATAAGATCGATAACATCAAAAATGACCATTTATCGGCCGATATCGATATGTGGTCGATATATCGTGCATCCCTAATTTTTTGTATTCATTCACTCATGTCCTTCAATTTTGTATTTACAGAGAAGAGCAGCATCCAGTCTCAGTCTTTCTCCTTTCACAAGCCCAGGAGGATCTCGGTGTCAGACTCCAGAGAGAGCTGCTAAGAAAGCAAGGTAAAAAAAAAATGCGCAAAGGCTGTATTTATTTGATCAAAAATATGTTAAAAGTTTTCTCTCTCTATACACAGTATATATATGATTGCAAAGCAGTCTAATATGCTTATTAATGTTGTGGATTCTTTGATGAATACAGTTTGAAAGAACAGTGTTTATTTGAAATATTTGTGAACTTAATTGTCTTTCCTGTCATTTGGCTGATTTAATGCACTCTTGCTGAATAGAAGTATTTATTTCTTTAAAAGAACTTGCTGACCCCAAACATTTAAATTCGGTTGTGTAAACACACCTGCCAAATATCAGATAAACACATAACTAGTCTGATTATTCAGGGCTTAAGACATTGTTACTGTTATAAACTATTTTGTGTGCTGTAGGGAGGAAGATGCTACTTCACCAAGTTCCACATCCTTTGTAAAAATGGATAAGGTGACAACTGATCCTGCGCCTGCTACAAGTGAGGAAACGTGTTAGCTGTTTCATTAGTACATTGTTTATGTATTAACTAATAACTCAATACAATACAGCATTGTTTATAAATATAATTAAAATAAGTAAAATTTAGAGATTTACCTTTTGTTTTTTCATCAAGAATGCTACAATTTTAATTTGGGTGTGTTTGTACCAGCTAAACTTACTCCAAAATCTGAGGCACCTGTTGCAACATTAACATCAGACTCTGGAGGCAGCAGTGGGAAACGTAAGCGCAAAATCCAGCTGGTCACCACAAACAGAGGAGATCAGATTTCTATGGTAAGTAGCAAAGCTGCTGTAGATACACATTTCCACCACTCATTTGCATCATGGATATTCATCATTGTAACATTGTGTCTGCAGCCACCACCTCCTGAACTAGGATATACGATCACAGTAAAAGATCTAGATATGGAGAAGAAAGCAGCACTCAGCCAGATACAGAAAGTCCTGGAGGAACCTGGTAAGTTCTTTACACTCCTGTTTGAAGTGGCTGTAATAGATGCAACAAAATTAAGTACTTGAAGCAACATCTTTATTTTTTCCAGAGCCAGAGATCCTTCCTCCAGCATCTGAACCCACACCAGCTCCAGTTCCCTCTTTAACCCTGTTTTCCCAGCCAACTCCAACCTCCTCATTCGGGACTGCACCTGCTGTGAGCGCTGCGCCCACTCTGGTTTCTCTCTCCACACCTTTGCCTGTGACCACACCAGCCACTACTACAACTCCTGCTCCAACTATTGACCTCACCATCACTGTTCCCAGCATGGCCAGTACTGCACCCCTGACTTTCACCTCAGCCCCCTCCATCACTACCACCCCAACTGCCCCAGCTTCAAGCATTTCAAACCCTCTGCTGGAGTCCTTGAAAAACATGAAGAATAATCCTCTTCTCAATGCTTCCACTATGATGAGTACTACTACTGCAGGTTTGTATAAATGATTTTATACTGATTACAGATTTTTTAGCAGCCATTATTTTAGTCTTTAGTGTCATTCTTCAGAAATCGTTCTAATATGCTGATTTGCTGCTCAATAAACATTTCTTATCAATGTTGAAACAGTTGTGCTGCTTAATAATTTAGTTTAAACCGTGATGATTAAAGCCATTTACTTAAAATTATCTTTTTTAACATTATAAATGTCTTTACTGTCACCTTTGATCAATGTACTGATACATGTACTTTAACATGAACTGGAATGTGTCTGTCACTCCATATGCAGCTCCAGCAGTGTCTGTGTACAGTCTTTCTACACCTGCTGTTTCCACAAACTCTAGCAGTGGATTTGTCAAATCTGAGTCAGGCCTTGCCACTCTTCAGACCTCATTCACTGCCCCATCCTCCATATCAACACCTGCCTCCAAGCCAGCCACCTCCATGCCCTCTGCTTTCGCTCAGATCTTGGCCCAACCTCTTCAATCCTCACCAAGCACGCCATCCCTGGGCGGAGGAGGCAGCCTGTTCAGTTTGATCAAACCTGTGGCCACACCTGCATCTGAGCCTCCTAAATCTACAGTTGCTGCACCTAAAACCACGGTTGCATCAGTCAACAGCATTAGCAACCCCCTGTTGTCTGGCTTTAAGCCCATTTTCAGTGCAGCAAGCACCACCTCTGCTTCCACAGCTGAGGTCAAAACTACCCAGCCCACCTTCAAGCCTATATTTGGCAGCACCACAGGAAGTGGTATTAGTTCCTTTGGGCAGACAGCCACACCGACGACATCAACCCCTGCTGCTCCGGCCGCACAGAACAGTGGGATGTTATTTGGTGGACTAACCAGTACCCAGCCAACAATGGTGTCCGCTGCTTCTGCAGCCCCGGCCACACAGACTCCCTCCCAGTCTCTGTTTGGAAGCTGGACTGCAACCACCACATCTGCTCCTGCCACAAACGCCACGTTCCAATTTGGAGCGCCATTGACCACAACGGCCGCCCCTGTGCTAAACACCAACACAGCTAGTGCCGGTGGCACCGCCTCTGCTTTTCAGTTCGGCGGAGCAAAACCTGCGCCCACACAGCAGGCTCAAAGCACGTTCGCATTTGGCCAGCTGCCCACGAACCAGAACTCCACATCTGCTCCGTTTGGTGGGTTCGGCATGACCAGCAGTGCCACCACTTCCTCGGAGGCATCCACAACACAAACCACTTTTGGGAGCTCAACCTTCACTGCATCTACAACCTTCCCAGGATCCACACAGCAGGCCCCTGCTGCTCCAAAACCTTTCACATTTGGGCCCAGTGGTGGAAGTAGCGGCGCAGCACCATTTGCGTTTGGAGCCGCTGCCAGCACAGTAGCGCCTGCATTTGGGACTAACAGTCAGCCTACATTCGGTGCAGCATCATCTGGCTTCTCTTTTGGAAACACCACCACCCCTTCTGCGGCTCCCGTCTTTGGGGCCTCCACACAGACTGTGGCCTCTCTCCCTGGCCCAGCTCCTACGTTTAGCTTCGGAGGCGCATCAACAGGCACTCAAAACACTGCTCTGAGTACTCCAGCGCCTCCTGCCTCTGGAGGATTTAACTTTGGGGCCTCACTTCCGGCAACACCATTTGGAACCCCTGGGCCTGCAGTTCAGACACCAGGGTTTTCCTTTGGAGCCAACAACACGGATAACAAGCCTGCTTTTGGTAAGTGTTTGTGACAAAGGTCAGAAGGTCATATTTGCATAGTGTATAAGTGTAAAGTGCTTCATTCAGGACACAACTATAGTTTTTCTGTTAACCCAGAATGCACTGTTGGTTACCATGGTTACTACCTTTTTAACAATGTTTTAAAACCTTATTCAGTTTTAATTTTTTCATATTGATTAATTTCGAAATGCATTTCTAATTTGGTACTACAGGATCTGGCATTAGTTCCTAGTTTAATTTAATCATATTACTATTGTTTTACTATTGCATATTATTAATTTAATCATATACTATTGCATTCATAAGTGCAGTTACTAATGTTTATTTATTGGAAATTTGACAGAAAAGCACTTAGCTTGAATTCAGATACAGATAAAAAATAACTTTTATTAACAACAGTAATGTGTAGTATTCTACTCTTATTAAATGTACCATAATACTGAACTGCCTTTTTTTAATTAAAAAAAATAAGTTTTTTTTTTTCACTTTTGTTTGCCACAAAGTTAAAGAAATCAGGACAGAAGTGGTTGAAAGTGGACAAAAGACGTATTAAAACA
The DNA here is from genome assembly GCF_963993115.1 of Abramis brama. Classification (NCBI taxonomy): domain Eukaryota; kingdom Metazoa; phylum Chordata; class Actinopteri; order Cypriniformes; family Leuciscidae; genus Abramis; species Abramis brama. The sequence goes on along the minus strand of NC_139987.1, from coordinate 18,472,753 downwards.
CCAGGTGTAAACGAGAATGTCTCGTTTGACAAAATATGAAGATATGGAGTTTCTGCATAAATGCAGCGATATATAACCTACATACTCATTCATTAGGCTGAAATGTGAAGTGTATAATTTTACATTTTACAGTTAGGATGTTACCATAGACATTGGTGGAGTTCAAGAAGAGTATTGATACGTAAACAACATTAGGGTTGTTTCTATTCTAATATCGATTTTATTTTATTTTTTTTACTATTTCCAAAAATTTTTAGAAGATAAATTCTCTATACACATACACTCTTTATTTACAGCCAATGTGATATACAAATTTGCTGAAATTTAAAAATGAATGTATTTGGTAGTATTGGTTTAGAATTGGTAAAATTTTGAGGTATCTAATGATTTGGCTAAATCACAGTAAAATGGTCATCTTACATTCTCCTTGTTTGTCTTGTTATCTTAGGAACATCTACTCCTGCTTTTGGTCAGGCACCTGCAGGAATGCAGATGCCGTTTGGCAGTCCTGGAACCCCAGGATTTGGAGCAATGGGCGCCTCCCCGTTTGGTAAGCAACAAATGACTTTCACATTAAAAAAATATTTTATAATAAACTAGGTCTATTCTATCTTTTCTCTTTAATACTTTATATTTTAATAATCTTTTTTATCTTTTAGGTGCTTCACCAGCCTTCTCTATCGGAACGGGATCCAAGTCCTCTGGGGCTCGTCGATTACAGGCCCGTAGGCAGCACCCGAGGAAGAAGTAACACGGCTGATGTGAGTCCTGTCCCTTTCATTATTGTCAAATGGACTCTGTTACTACTCCTCCGGCTGTCCCACCTGCCCCAGACACTGCTGCTACTGCTGCTGGTCCAAACACAACAAGGCTGTCAGTCAGACCTCATCTCTACAACCCTCCAGACTGCCAGGGCTGGTCAGGTGTGTAGGATCAAGGCTCAGGGGGTGTCGATTTTTAGAGTACCGGGCGGCCCCATCTCTGCTGTTGGGTGCGCCCACCGAGACTCATCACAACCTCGCTAATGGAGTCTGTAAATGTCTGATGAGGACGTCTGGTGTTGGGGAAGGATGGCGAACAGGAGCGAATTATACTTGAAAGAAAAAGAGACTTTCAAATCTGGACACTCACATGAATTTCAGTCCAGGCCTGTTGGATGAAGCAATCTTATTTTTGACTTTTTAGTTTTTGGTCAAGAAATCAGATGCTCTTTATTTTAAATCCAGTGAATATAAATATATATCTACCTTTTTTTTTCTTTTCTTGCAGTTAGCATACATTTGTCATTTCATCATGCTTAGCAGATTCTTCACAATTTTTTGTTAAGCCTTCAAAGCGTGAATATTTTTCCTGTTCCGTTAAAAAAAAGTTTTTTCTTTTTTTTTGCCTGAGTGAGCTGCATAATAAACAATTACATTTTACACTGATTTTTCTGCACGTTCCTTTGAGAAGCAGTTTACACAAAGATCTTGTCTGTTTTCCTGCATACATTGAACTTCTGTCTGTTTAAAACCAAAGCTAATGTTTCAGTGTGACGCTCCTCTCTCCGCCACACCATTGGCCGTTTTACTACCTCTCCATTTTTAAACGTGCATCTGTGTCCCAGCTGAATTGGTTTACTCTGCCTCATTCGAATTACTGTTAATTATACTCGGCACTTATCGCAAGCATGTAGGCAAAACCTTGTGTTCCTAGTATATCTGTTGCACCTGCCATCAGTGTGTTTGGCTGTCAGGCACTGGATGTTGCTCCCATAACGGTCTCATTTTATTTCCATAAATTGTTTTCTAACACTTTCATTGCTGTGTGCCTTAGTGTGTTTTGCTTATGGTTGCATATTATGGATGTTGGATTTATACTCTGAGACACGGATGCCTGTTTTTTCGTAATGATGTGTAAGAGCATTTTAGATGATTTAAAAGAATATGATCGATCTCAAGTTCAATTATTTTTGATTACTGACTAAAGAGATTTGGTCCAACTACAAACTCTGTAGAAGAGCAGCTTTGAGTGAAAGTGCAAAATAACTTGTTCACATGTTTTGGAAATAAATATTTGACTGATCAATTCAAAGAAGTGCAAAAAATAAAATTGAAAGTGCCCCTAAAAATGTGTGAATTTCAGGAATGTAGAGAATGTGACGTTTGCGTTGCGGAATGTTGGTTAAAAAAATTTTTTGTGCTCCTTCATCTTCAGATCTGATTTAACCTAGAGGCTTAAATGCTATTTATATTTAACTTTTTTCCTTTTTTTTTTTTTTTTTTTTTTGTGCATGTATACCATTACTGAATTGTGTATGAATCATTCCTGGCTTTGTATGAATCCTATGGTTTGTGCATGCTTGTGATGTTTTAAAATACCAAGATATAGCAAATATTCAACCTGCGTTTGAAACGGCATGTCTTAAGAACGTTCCTGAATCAGAATCTTAAAATATTCTCAGGCCTGTTAAGTAAATTAGCTGTGTAATATGATTTGATGATTTCAGTCAGTATACAATGTTGTATATTCACAAAACACTGGATTTATTAGTACATCAATGCACAAATATGGAAGCACAAAACCACCATTTTAGGGTTTTTGTATTTTTGTTCACCCCCTAAAATTCTGACCCAAAAAATACTTAATTGGGGACAGCAAAAGTTTTTATAATGGTGCAGCCATCCTAGTCCCCTTTGCATGCAATTCCTCATGTAGGTCTTAACATAATTTGTAACCACATTTTTGAAGTATCCTCATGCCCAGACTGATGCAAGGAGGCATGGGACCAGGCTTTCTGTTTATTAGAAAGCTGTACCAAATACAAGTGAGATGTGTAGACTGTTGAGAAAATGAGATGTGCGCTGGATATCTCAAGCTGTGAACGTTTGAGAGCAGTTGTACCTAGTTGTTTGTTTTTAAGATGTTGCTATAAGTGAATGCTCACAGTTTGTGTGTAAATGACCCTTCCCACTAACCCTCAAAGCGTGAGTGGATTTCTGGATGAAGCGGCACACGGATTGTGTTGTGTCTGCTTAAATGCTCTGATAATGAGATGCTGGTTTTGAATAAAAATGGATAAAAGTTGATTTGCAGTGGATTTCAGTTGCACTCATTGTGTTCAATGCATGACGGGTCATTCCCACATTTCTATTCAACCTCTTTATACATGAATGTATTTGCAATTAATCTAAGACTGAAATCTGACATGAAATGAACTTTATATTGTTTATCACATTTCAATCAAAGCAGGGGTCGGTGTCCAGGGGTAGTTTAGCTGAGCAGAGAATGTTTTCATTTTCACCATACTAAAAGTCCTCTAACTTCAGGGTTCTTGCTTTTTGTGTTTCTTTCTGTTTCTCCTTTTCTTCTTTGAGCTTGGATTTGCAGGTTGTTCGTTTGCAGTCTGCGAGGTATCTTGTTCCTCGTCAGATGGACTGGATTGTGGTGTGTCCTGCTTTTCCTCACCACAAAATGGCAATGTTGTGCTGTGACAATAACAAAATCACATTAATAAAACCAAAACAAGGCTGACAAGAACATATTATAATTGTGACAGTTTCATGACAATTAAGAAATAATGAGTTACTGTAATGAGAAAAATAAGATGTTATTTAAATTGTAATATACATATAAACATACCGTTAAAGAGGCTGGGAGTCAGTACGATTTTGTTTTGAAAGTTATTCATACTTTTATTCAGCAAAGTTACTTTAAATTGACCAAAAGTGACAGTAAAGACATTTATAATGTCACAAAAAAGTTCTATTTCAAATCGCTGCTTTTTTTGAACTTTCTATTCATCAAAAGATGATCACAGCTTTCACAAATATTCATCAAAAAATATTGGGGGGGAAAATGTATCACAGCTTGCACAAAAATAAGGTTTTCAACATGAAAATAAAGTGTTTCTTGAGTAGCAAATCAGCATATTCGAATGATTTATGTAGTCTCATGTGACACTAAAGACTGAAGTAATGACACTGAATATATATATATATATATATATATATATATAATATTATAAATATATTAAAATAGAAAAGTTATTTTAAATTGTAATAATATTACTGTTTTGACTATTTTTGACCAAATAAATGCAGCCTTAGGAAGCATGAGAGACTTCTTTAAAACATCTAACCAACCCTAAACTTAACACTAGTATTTTTATTTATTAATTTATCATATGTCACGACAGTATTTGCTGTACAGCCTTTAATTTACGCTGATATAATTAATACGAATTTGCATCTGAACAGCATGATTCTCATCCCTGTATTACTGTAATTGGTAATCAATTAGAATCACAACTGATAATTAGATTTCTAGATGAGTCCTAAATGGCCCAAAAACAGGCTTTTTCTTCATGCAAAGCTTTTTAAAATTTTATTATGGGGTGAAAAATAAACAAAAAATCTTCCAGATATATAGCCAATAGCCTCACATAGTAGTCATCACTAAACTTACATCACTGGGAGGTTCTGTCCTTCTGTCTGTAGGGGACGTCTCTCCAGCATGGCCACAAAGAAGCCGTGTGTCCGTGTTTTTGCTGTGCTCGCACGAAGGCACTGGGTGAAAGGGTCGTGACCCCTCTCGTGCCAGTTCGGAAGAAGATTGACAAGTCTACAAGCAAAGCAAAACTCTCAAAAACTGTCCTCATACTGAGAAACACATTATTGAATGATTTTGTGTCCCGGTCTGAGTTTCTGACCTGAATCCAGGGTTGTGCTGTAAGCAGGCCGCCACAACCTCCTCGTTCTCCTGTGTGTGAATGGAGCAGGTGGAATAGACGACGCGCTGTACCTGAGGAAACTGCAGCGCGTGCTTGAGACAGTGCAGCTGAAACGCAGCCAGCGCCTGCAGACGCCCGTCCTCCTGCGGCTCGGAGACCTCATCTCGTAGGCAAACCATCCCTGAGACAAACAAGCACGAGTGTAAGGCCGCATTTACAGCACATGGTTCAAGTGAACCAATCCTGATTTTTCAGACAGATCGGATATGACCTACGTTCACGTAAGCAGGAAAAAAGCACATGGATTCCGATATTCTCAAATCGTTTTCAATCAATGATTTGTATTATCATCTTGTCATCTTATCATTTACTCCAACTCTAAGCGAACTCTCTGCTCCTCACCACGGGGCTTCTCAGGTGCTGTGAGCAAATCACTCCGCAGAAGTAGCAGTGCTTCGCCTTCTGAGAATATAGTTCCCAGTATGTATACGGTGTCTCATGTGACCTTGTTATTCGTACACGCTGTGACTATACAAATCACAACATGTAAATAGGAAAATGTTGTTATTTTTTCACTTATTGGGAGCAGTATGCTAGCTGGAGCCGTTTACCTCCAGTCTTTGTGCTAAGCTAGGCTAGCGGTGGGTGCGTCAGACAGTTACGGCACGCACGGAGAAGAAAAGGGTGTGCATGGACTTATCTAACTCTGGGGGATACGGTGAATAAGCTAAAGTCCCAAAAAGTCGGCGTGTTCATTTAAGCTTTTCTGGGTCAGTACATCTACTTTGGGTTGTTTCGCCAAGTGCATATTGTAAATGCAGATATCGAATATGGGTCACTTTTAAAAGGAGATGTAAGCTGGTCGTCAAAGAGTTTTCTATTTTGGATATGGTCGTCAAATCAGAATTGGGCATCAAGACAAATGCAGCCCAAACGGCAAATATCTAAAACATACATCAAAACAAGATATACCACTGATGCAGTTATTCATTTATACAATATAATTACCTGATCCACTGCAGGAGGGGTCCAGAAGGATGTACTTGACTTCCTTGTACTCTGAGCTCAGTGGATCTACTTTCAGAAAATCCTGATTGGCCAGCTGATGACATGTGACCCCAGCACGAAGGAGAAGAGTGCTCATGGTGGACAGGCGTTTTGCATCAAGATCGAAGGCAAACAACTTCCTGTTGTCCATTTAGAAAATAAATTAAATAAATGAAAATATATATTAAAGAAATTAATAAAATGTAAATATTTAATTTATTTTACTATATATACAAATATTCATTTATAATTGTATTCATTTCTAACTAAATAAATTAAAGTTTATATATATATATATATATATATATATATATATATATATATATATATATATATATATATATATATATATATAGTCGTCAACATTTGAAGTGGATCAAAAAAGTTCATCAAAGTTGTCCTAAGACAAGAATGGGTATTGTTCAAAATTAATATATATATATATATATATATATATATATATATATATATATATATATATATATATATATAATGGATTATGTCCAGACCTTTATACTCCAGTATTAGATAGTCAGATGCTGTACCCTTTATTTTTCATTATGGCAGCTAGATGGCTGGTTTTGTTTCCTGGAGCTGCACAGGCATCGATGACGTGACTGCCAACCGGAGGGTTTAGGAGGAAAGCAGGAAGACAGCTGGCCTGCAAAACATTTAATATGAACAGAGAGCAAAATAACATGAGGTTCAACTCATCTAACAAACAAATGTAGGTGTAGTATAACGTTTTACCTTGTCCTGCAATATAATGTGTCCTGCTTTATAAAGGAAGTGATTGTGGAAGTCTGTTTTTGAACTGAAAACCAGAAGATCTTTGAGATGTAGATCACACAGAAATGTTTTCCCAGACAGATGATCAAGATCCTCAAGCCTGAGATGATGAAACACGAAACAACAGATCAAAAATACTTCATTTGAAATGCGTTATTATAGGAATAGTTCAGGTTTCATGTCCTTCTAAAGTCATATGCGGGAGGATTTTGTGACGTGCAGAGGACAACTTACCGCATTGTTGTTCCTTGATATGAAAATCCCTCTCTTTTTAAATAGTCAATGACGTCATCAAGGGTTGTTTTCAGCGTGTTCACTCGCACATAGCGAGGAATTATATTACCTAAAGAGACAGAACATGCAAAATGAACATTAATCGTATCTCCAAAATCTATAAATAGCTTTGTCAAAGGAATGTTAGTATAATTTTAAGTATTTTTTAAGAATTTAAGTTTTAAAAGTTTTTGTTTACATAATGTGTGTATATATATAGTATCTTTACATACATACACTCATATATGGCTGTGTCTTTGAATATATACACATACACACATATTTATTAGTATGTACACACAGACATATTATGTAAACTTTTATGTCAGATTTGACAGCACATACACACATACATACATAATATATATATATATATATATATATATATATATATATATAAATATATATATAAATATATATATATTTATATATATAAAAAAAAATATATATATATATACACACATACACACACACATATATACACATACATATATATATATATATACATGTATATACACACACACAATTAAAAATAATATAATATCATGAACACTACATTATTTTTACATTATTTTACTAATTCAATCAAATGATATCATTAATACAAATAACTGGTGCCAACATTACCTTGAGTCTGCTGGAGACCGGAGGGAAGCAGGTCTTGATTTCGACTCACTTTCTTTTTCACTTTGATTCTTGCCAGGGCAGATTGTAATCTGGAGCGATGCTTCAACATCATGGTCTTCCAGGCACCTCCACATTTCACCCCACGGCCGATGAGCAGGTCATACACCAGCACCTGTTGCACACACAATGACACATCTGTGATGCACTGATCAACACAGGCATGCGCTTCACAAGAGACGATTAAAGTAGAGATGTTCACTTTGGCTAAATGGATCCGGAGTTTTGTTTCTTTCAGAAGCTTGGTGCTGTTGATGATCTCCTGCAGAACTGATGAGTATTTCTGTGTTTCACACACAAGTGCAAAGAGTTGCTTGATATTCTGATGAAAAGACAAAAAAAAGTTTAGCTTTTTTAACGGGAATCCATCATAATATTTGTTATTATAATTTTAAAACCATTATACTCCGCATAAAGAGTAAACAAACATAACCATGTCATGTTTAGTAAAAAAAAAACGTCTTCTCGTCAGTCTTGACTCGTGACGTCATTTTAACTCGACTATTTTGTCCCAATAAGCTTTAAACCTGAAATATGCAAGTCTTTTAATCTTTTCCTTTGATATGTAATCTTTTCTGATTAGTTATATACCCGTCTGGTCTTTTATTTTAGTTTATTTGTTCTACATTGTGACTGTTTATATAAGTTAATGTTCTCAATAAAAAAAGCTTTAAACCTAAGTATACTTGATTACCAAGGAGACAACAATGTAAATAAAACGCACGCTTGAGATAAAAAAAACGAGACATATGTGAAGAAAGCAAGGTAAATATCAATTGTAAAACAGAAATTGTACTTAAAAATTGTTCAATTAAGCAATATTTGTCACAAGTACACATACTTGAGACACACAATTATGCCTTATAGTGACTTAATTATAGATTCCTGAGAGACAAATATATCAACACTTACTTGAAATTTACTGTCATAAACCAGAGTTTTCACAGCACCCTTTTTCTGCTCCACTTTCTCAAGAATCTCTGCCGCTTTCATATAAAGTGCCATGATTAAAATAACACTAACGTTAGCGCTTTACAGTTAACTGAACACACGTAACTTAATACATTCACATAAAACTAAATCTAGTGTCTTTTCTCTTGCTGTAATGGAGAAAAGGCAGTACCCACGTTTTCATATTTGCCTGGTTAGTTTTCGCAGCGTTTTTCGACAGTACGGAACGTCTTACGATAACTGTAGTACTGATGAATGCCCACTAGGGTGCGCCAAAGACAATTGAACAACTACTCGTAGTTATTGCCAAACTTCAAGAATTTATCTAATGTATTTATGTGATTAATAAATGCGCTTAGAAGTAACTTTTAAAGTCTTCAATGTGAACCATACAGGTTTTTCTATTAAACTGATTGAGATATTAACATCTTCACCCAAGTGCTCTCTCTCATACACATCTGAATTGCTAATTAGGCTACTAAACTGACACCCTCGAACATTACGTTTATGCATGAAACCCATTGAGCATCCTGTGAACTATTGTCCTTACGTGTGAATAATCCTGTCTTTGATTCCTCTTGAAGACAATAAAACAGCAATGGACATCTCTAGTGAGTTTCACTTGAATGCAAATGTAATTTAACATAGGAAAGCCTTCTTATGAAATAGTTGTATCATACATCAGGCTTTAATGGCCCATATGATATAGTGAGAATATGGAGCTCATACGCCATGAGGAAAAAATCACCTCAGCCAAACAACAGAAGTCATATAGAAGATTGTGTATAACAGTTTTTTTTTTCAGCTAAGTTTTTATCATGGCTTTAGAAATTCATGTATCAAATATGTTGTATGGTTAAAAAGGCAAACATTCCTATGGGTTAAAAATCAACGAAATACCACCTACTTGGCTTTTTTAAAACCAGAGGGAAAGATTGGTCATTTATTTAAGATTAATTACCTCACTTATAATCCATTGAATGGATCTTAAAAATATTCAGCATGACCCACTGTTACCTGTGCATTGCATGAGAACATTGTGGTGCAAGGTCTGGTGGATGTAAACTTATTGAGGTCAATGTAAAATGAGTTAATGTTACCCTGAAGCTACAACTAAACTGTCATTTAGATTAACTTCAGTTGAGTTCACGCATACTTGAACCTCCGGCTAATATAAACGCTTCTATGACTAGGTTCAATGATTTTTAACATTCCACACGGCTCATTTTAGCCGTATCGCATAACCAGGACATTGTTGAGTAATCCTTGAAAACATGTTTATTTCTTTAGGGGGTTAAGAGACAATCTTCACATTCTTGTTATCTCAGGTTATAAAGGTGTTGGGTGATATAACCAGCATTCCTTGAGCTTGGATAACCGTGTCGAATACAATTCCCAGCCTTTCTGAGCAGAAATCTGAGATGTTTGTAACTTCTGGTGCTGTATTAGATGTAGTGAAGTTGAAAAAGTGGATAAACAGTGCTTTATGGGCGTCACCAATGCCCTTTAGCATATAAATGGCCATATGTGTCATAGGACTAGATCGGGCAATTGACTCTTTACCGTGTTCCTGGCTTAGGAAATGATGTCATTAGGCTCCTCCCTCCTCTTACCTGAGCACAGGGGTAGGGCCAGACAGAAGCCGTCTGTACAGACAGGAAAAAAACAAGGAACAGTTCACAACCTGTTTGTCTTTGACAAAAAACTTTTTTTATGTGAAAAAGAGAATCCAAATTGCACAGGATCTTGTTTAACAACTTGAAAAATGGACGTCCCAGAGAATTCCCCAGGGATTATGGGACTTCTGAAAACTTTTGACGCTTCAGAGTTTGGGAGTTGGGAAAAGATTGGCTCCGGCGGCTTCGGACAGGTGTACAAAGTACGACATATTCAGTGGAAAACATTGCTGGCGATCAAGTGCCCTCCCAGTCTTCATTCAGATGACAAGTGAGTTCATTTTTTTATTGTCACTTTAAGCTCACTTCTTTAGAAGAGTGTTTAAAGTGTGTGTGTGTGTGTGTGTGTGTGTGTGTGGGTGGGTGAGTGAGTGGGTGTATATTGGTTAACCACAGTCTTCTGAAAGGCAAGTGAAGTTTGTTTTTGTGATGTGAAATCCATAATTTGGGAATGCCATACTGGAGATATGCTTTCATGTCAGTTTGTATTGATACTAATTGCTATTTGTTGGTTTGTTTATTATTTATTTTGAATCAGAAATGCAATACAGAATTCCTTAACTTTTTTTGTCCAATGTGAATTAGTGAGCATTAATATTCATTACTTCTAGGCTATTACTAAGTCTCTATTCTGTTCAAATTTAAATTTATTGTGCTTACCTCACAATATTGAGGTAATTATGTGCTTGTCCTCAACATGTTGTCAGGAAACTGCTTCTAATATACTGCCTTGAGCTATGATTATGCCCCCAGTCTCAACACATATGCACAATATGGATATCTCTCAAGACTCTGTGTAAAGACTTACATTTACATTACATTCATTTTCCACTTTAACTCTGTCCTGACATGACAAGGAGTGGCTGTATGTGAGCTCTGTTTCCCAGTAACCTTCCATACATAGATCTTACCAGAGCTTTGGTATGCACACAGATGTTGCAGTCACACGCATAACATTTTACTTCTGGTTATATTATACAGTCAATTATGGTATACAATATCCCTTACATTTTTGTTATTGTGAGATATTTACTTATTTTATTCATATTACCTTTAAAAAGTTTGGAGTTGGAAAGATTAAAAAAAAAATTTTTTTTGGAAAATCTTTAATTGTCACCAAGGCTGCATTTGTTTGATCAAAAATGCAGTAAAAGCAGTAACAGTGTAAATATTATTGCAATTTAAAATTACTGTTTTCTATTTTAATATATTTTAAAATGTAATTTATTCCTGTGATGGCAAAGCTGAATTTTCAGCATCATTACTCCAGTCTTCAGTGTCACATGATCCTTCAAAAATCTTTTTTTTTAATTATTATTATTATCAATGTTGAATTATCACAGTGGTGCTACTTATTTTTGTGTAAACTGTAGTAATTTTTTATTTTTTTTTGGATTCTTAGTGTATTTGTATATATGTGTGTGTATTTAAAAACAATATTTACGAACATTGGGCCTGCACTTATTCATTTAAAAAAATTCACCCTAATATTCTCTATTAATATTAAGCCTAATATTAGTCTCCTGGGAATGCTGAGATCTTGAGCCACTAGTCAACCCATTAAACAAGCAGGCACATATGCAATATTAAAGGGATACTTCACCCTAAAATAAAAATGAAGTCATCCTTTACTCACCCTGGTGTTGTTCCAATGCCATATGTACTTCTTTCTTTTTCGGACCATAAAAGGAGAAATTTTGAAATGTCCTGCACGCGCTCCTCCATATAATGGCAGTGAATGGCGACCAGGCTGAAACTTTACCAAAAGGATACAAAAGTATCGCATAATGATACAATGAGACACGTGCCATATATAGAAAGTGTTGCGGATGCATATACGAGAAATTTGCGAGAAATAAACCGCGTTGTTCAGTCAAAATACTGAGCTCGGCCGTAACCCTGCTTGTTCCTGAGAGTGTGTGTGTGAGCCGTCAGCCTCTTTGAAACTGTCTGCATGAAAACACCAATATTTACATTTAAAATTGTGATAATTACTCTAGTTTAGACTTTTTGAATTGCACTTCTGCGTGACCTTTGATACACAATTTCATGTGTTGATATTGAGTGATTTTCTTTGGGCATAAATGTTTCAATAGCCTTGGATGAGCATGAATGCAGGAGCATGTATTAAGTCTTTTTCCCCAGGGTTCAGGCTATTTGTATTGTTATGCAGCTCCTCTGGCCCTATAACTTTATGTAGAATAGGCCCTGATTGTACTTTGTTTATCAGATCAGAGGCACTATTGATATGTAGCACAATGATGTGTGACAACGGGAAACATCAACTTGCTTTCAGTCTCTTCATGTGGATGTCACTTTGCATCGCCAAGCTAGAGGAGGAAAAAAACAAAAACATCTGATTGAAATCTAATGAATGCGGTTCCATGTGACCCTAAACACCGCAGTTTATCAGTACCTGAGATCTGAGGGTAGAAGAATTCTAATTTGCCTCCCCCGTCTAAATAGGACACGGACTTAAAAGCAGGCTTTGTCCTCCTGTGCTCCATCAGGCCTCTGCTTTAGCAGAGTTGCAGAACTGGTAGAACTGGATCCTTTTTTTTTTTTTTTTTTTTTAAGAAAAGAACGGCTTTTGTTGAGCTGAAAAGGGTGGCAGAACCGTGTGGGGCATTAGAATGGGTAGTTTTAAACGTTTACCTCCACGCTCCCTGTAATCTTCTCACTCCTTACCTCCCTTTTGTCCATTCCAGTGGGAATCGCACCACTGTTTTCTACCAGATTTAAAGGTCCCGTTCTTCGTGATCCCATGTTTCAAACTTTAGTTAGTGTGTAATGTTGTTGTTAGAGTATAAATAATATCTGTAAAGCTCAAAGTTCAATGCCAAGCGAGATATTTTATTTAACAGAAGTCGCCTACATCGAACGGCTCGTTTGGACTACATCCCTTTACTTCCTTCTTTAATGACGTCAGTAGAACAGTTTTTTGACTAACCTCCGCCCACAGGAATGCTCCCTCAACTCTACCGAAATTCGTTTATGTACTTGCGCACTTCTTATAACTTACTGTGTTTACTCAGCTCTTACGGTGATTTTCTGAAGTAAAACTGACGCTTCATCTTTTGTGTGATGTACAATAAACTTTATTAAACTCATCAGTATATGTTTGGTCATCATTCGGACCTGGTCTGAAACAGCAGACTTGTAGGCTATTAATAAATAATGGATACATACAAGCAGACGACAAATACGTTATAATAACCGTAAACTATACTAAACTATACCTGTTCCATCTCTATACAGCACTCTGACTCTGTAGGCATTATTGTCTGACTCGAAATGAACACCGTTACTGAGAGTTTCTGATATTATCATCATTCCGTGAGATGAAATTGTCCTGAGAGACTGAGCGCGAGCTCATGAAGCTCCGCCCCCTGGGTCGTCCAGCAGCAGCTTATTTGCATTTAAAGGGCACACACTAAAACAGCGCGTTTTTCTGAGCCCCAAAAAATGACAATTTAAACATGCTGTAAAAAATGATCTGTTAGGTATTTTGAGCTGAAACTTCACATACACACTCTGGGGACATCAGAGACTTATTTTACATCTTGTGAAAAGGGGCATAATACAGGACCTTTAAGAGTTATGCTTTCTCTCAGCATTGTTAAAGCTAGTTTTATATCAACACTAACCCCCGGCTTGAGCCTAGTCCCAGACTAAAATGCATGTTTGAGCTGTTTTAACTGAATATTATATCTTAAAATATGTCAGTGCCATTGTTTTGTCTCAAGATTCACACCAGTAAGATTTTTCTTTCTCTGAAGCACGTTTATAAAAGCTACTTGAATGTCCTTACTGAACTAAGGCCTAATCCTGGCTTAATCTAAGCCTTGTCTGTGAAACCAGGCCTAAAAGTATTAAAAATAAATGATTTACTTATTTATTGATTATTCATTTTTTTATAATTTGAGTTTATTCATTGATTTGTTATATTTGTTTAGTGTTATGCTTTCCCTAAGCATTCTTAGATCTAGTTTTATATTGACACTAAGTGTATTAAAAATCAATTATTTACTAAATTATTGATTATTTTTCAATAATTTGTATTTGCTTGTTTGTATATTTGTTTGGAGTTATGATATCTCTTGGCCTCTCAGCTAGTTTTCTTTCAGTAGAAAGAAAGTGCACAAAAAAATAAATGCAGTAATTTTTAAGCATTTGAATTTATTTATTTAATGCTAAAATTGTCGGAGAGAACTACGTGACCACTTTGGCTTAAGCGTTGACGTCATATGAGTAATAAAAGACTCAGTAAACTAATAAAGTGATAAGCAAAGTGCTGACTTAACGACATTGCAAACTTTTTGTTTAATATCTGTGCTTGATTTCTTGAGTTACATTGTTCAGAGACATGTTGGTGCTGTTTGCAAAGGCCTAAACGGTAAACTTTGAGATGTCCTTTGTTAGTCCAGTTATAAAATATAAGACCTACATGTCTGACTTGTTACTAATAAAAGGAGTTTTGAAAGAACAAAGTACAAGAGAGCCATTCAAACAACCCCATATCTATCAATGTTAAAGACTGGAATGTAATGAAAAAGATAATGTCTCATAAATATAGCCTACTGTAAGCGGCATTGTGGCTATTTGTGTACGCTTGAAATCTGTTTCAGATGCGCTGGCTTTTTCATAATGGAAATTTAGCCAATAGCTAAAAAAACATTGTGTCATTGTTCATAATACACTTCCGGACAATATGAGTGAGTCAGCTTTGTCATTGTGCTCAGGTCCAACGGGTTTTAGTACCTTCCCTTGTTGTTGTTTTTAAAAGTGCCTTGCTGTGATATCTTTATGATCTTTTTAATGAATTGGGTGTGTTGCCAGTCATCCAACTAAAATCCAGCTGTATCCCTCGATTCCCTCCCATGTGAAGACATTCCTTACAAAATAAATGCTATTTACATTCCACAGCTTTTTTAACACGTTGTTTTTTTTGTTGTTTAGGGAGCGTGCCGAACTCTTGGAGGAGGCCAAGAAGATGGAGGCAGCTAAGTTCCGCTACATTCTCCCCGTGTACGGCATTTGCAGCGACCCGCAGGGACTGGTGATGGAATACATGGAGACAGGCTCTCTGGAAACTCTACTGGCCTCGGAGCCACTGCCCTGGGAGCTGCGTTTCCGTATCATCCATGAGACGGCGGTGGGGATGAACTTCCTGCATTGCATGAACCCGCCCCTACTTCATCTTGACCTTAAACCCGCTAACATCCTGCTGGACGCGCACTACCACATCAAGGTGAGACAGAGCGAGCCACGTCTGGTCATGACGAGGTCTTGACTCTGCTAATGAAGTGATGACTGCTCATGTTTTAGACCTTCCAAGGAATCAATCACAGTCGATGCATCAAAGCTTTGTGTGCGTGATTCATCACTACCTGAGTAAACTGCACTGCTTTAGAAGAACACCTACAGGTTATTTGGGGCTTTACCTTCCCATTACTCACAAGGGATAGTTCTTGCAAAAATTGACGTGTTACTCTTCCTCGTGTTGTTCCAAACCTGTATGGCTTTCTTTTTTCTGTGGAAACACAAAATAAAATATTTAATATCTCTCTCTCTCTCTCTCTCTCTCTCTCTCTCTCTCTCTCTCTCTCTCTCTCTCTCTCTCTCTCTCTCTCTCCCTCTCCCTCTCCCTCTCCCTCTCCCTCTCCCTCTCCCTCTCCCTCTCCCTCTCCCTCTCCCTCTCCCTCTCCCTCTCCCTCTCCCTCTCTCTCTCTCTCTCTCTCTCTCTCTCTCTCTCCTCTCCTTATGTTGAAAGTAATCATTTTCATATCTCCAATGTTGTTTTGGACCCCATTAACTTCTATTATATGGACAAAAACTATTACAATAGTCTTTTTTGTGTCCTTTAAGGCAGGGATTCCTAAAATAAATTTGTCAGGTGAACCACATTGACCTAAAATAGTTACTTGAAGTACCCCCTGATATTTTAAGTGAATCATTTTTCAATAATTTAACAACCCATTGTTTACGGTTCTCTGGTGTTTAATAGAATAGTCACAATGACATTCAGGAACCCTATTTTGGGAAACCCTGTTTAAGGGGTTATAAATTATTTTAAAGGAAAGATCATGATGTTCAGATCAAAAGTGCAATAACACAATAACAATCAATCCTGATTTAAATATCTAGATTATGTGCTTCAGGTTCATGAAAACACCCCGTCAACATGATGAATTGTAATCTTAATCCAGCGCTGACTACCGAACAACAATTTTAATCTGTCGTGTCAGATCACCTACGCGGGAAAATTCATAAGCGATGAAGGGGGAGGGTACGCCTAGCGTTTTCTTTTCACGGTCCGTGCATACCTTTCCAGAAAATTCCCTCAGGGTTGAAAAGCTTTCCCATGCTTTATCCCATTTATATCCAACCTTCCCATGGATGAGTAAGCAGGTGTCACGAGGGATGGGTGGGAATCATCGTGTCGGATTGAAAAGGCTGGATGTAAACATGTATCCTGGACCAGTCTGAACAAGCTAAAGCTAGGCACTGTTAATGAAGGGTTGGCACACACACGCCTACATATGCGTGCACACATTTACAGAAAAATCATGTCTTCCCCACCTAATAGGGCGCCTGTAGGCGACTCTAAACATGTTTTTTTTTTTTGAAAAAAGCACAGTAAATAACACTGAGATAAAACCTTATGGGATAACATTAAAACATAAAGACCTAACCATTTCCCTTTTCTTTCTGGTCTTCATTTTAGATTTCTGACTTCGGCCTAGCAAGGTGGAACGGCTTTTCCAGGAATGACGATATCAGCCGTGATGGGTTTTGTGGCACCATCGCTTACCTCCCTCCAGAGAGGATTATAGAAAAAGACAGAATCTCTGACATTAAACACGACGTGTACAGGTCAGCCAGTTTGGATTGTTTTCACTGTGTAAATTATAACTCAAATATGAGATTAGCTTCTGTTTTTCAAAACCACCTTTCCATGCTTCTGTCAACGTTGACTAACACACGTGTTGTTTCACAGTTTTTCGATCGTTATCTGGGGAATTCTCACACAGAAGAAGCCATATCAAGGTAAGACGAGAAGTTAAATCTGTCTCTCAAAGTTGAGTTGAGTTGAATTGGTACAGAGAGCGTCTGACTCTGGAAATTACCATCAGATCCTGTAAATGTGGATTTTTTGTATTCATTTCAATCTGTCTGGCACTCTGTGAGGGTTGTGATTTCCAGGTACAAGGGAAGAAAAATATATGACTGCTTTTTTTAGTAACTAGCAGTTACAAGAATTCAGTATGAAAGAATGAAACCGAAAAGAGTCACGAGAGGCAAATCTGTTGTGTTTGGCACCAGTGAATGGAAGCAGTTGGCTGCCAGACAATCCTTCCAAGAGGAACCTATACAATATCCTGATGTACTGTACAATGAAGGTTGAAATAACAGGACATGAAATTAGCGGCCTCTGTTTGCTTTTTGAGAAGTGTTGATTTTTATTTGATTTTTTTCTGGTCTAATGAATAGAATATCTTCAGGAGTTTGTTGATCCCCATTTTCATTAGAATAATGTATTAAATATATTATTTAAATTGTAGTACTTAAACATCAGTGTAGAATTTGTTGTTTTGCCTTTAATTTATGATAATTGAATAAAAAGAAGGCAAGTAAACCAAAGTAAACCATTTCTGGGAATTGAAGGGAAATGTGCTACAAAAAAAATGATGAGAATGAGTTTTATTTTTTAGTTATGCAAAATCTGTTGATCTTTGGGGTTAAACAACTTTGTGTTACTTACTCGATTAAATTGAGGTATTGTAATTAAACTACATTAAGTATATCACTGCATTCTGTTGTGTGGCAAATATACTGATGTTATTATTTGCTCTGTCTGTTTCATAGGAGACAATAACATCCTGCACATAATGGTGAAGGTGGTGAAGGGTGTTCGTCCAGACCTCAGCGTTATCCCCCGCAGTCGTCCCCAGGCCTGCTCAGGGTTCCTGGCCCTTATGCAGAAGTGCTGGGCACATTCTCCTGAAGCCAGACCCAGTTTTCAAGGTGAGTTGTCTCTCGCTTCCATCATACCAGTTCCGAACATGCTGAGTCACAGGAACCAGAGTTGCATTGCAACAGTGACATGACAGAATATGCCAGACAACAATATAATGTTGTCATTCATGTTCTGCAGTACATTTATAACTTTTAAAACATGAGTATGTTTTGTTATTTCAGGAAGCATTTTCTATTAATGGGTATTCTTAAATATGCTCTGTCAAGCCCAGATGCCTTTCTGTACGATTTCTGGGGTTTAGGAGTAAGGATTTGGTTAGGATTACATTTTCAGATGGGGATGTGGTTCCAGGATCATGTCTTAATTGGTGGTGGTCATATGAAAATGTATGCATATTTATATGTTAATGCATTTCACTGTCTAACATGGTTCACTTTCTCCTCCAGAGATCACTTCTGAAGCTGAGGATCTGTGCACCAAACCTCATGATGAGTCCAGAGCTTCCATTTCTTCAGAACCAGATTGTTCCCCCTGCCCTGCCCCAGCCACCAGCGAACAGGTAATATCAGATTGATCGCTATGCATGATTGTTCACAAATGTTCTTCCGCTGTCTTACCGTGTGTGACGTAAAGCAGTGTTTCCATCAAGTATGATTCATTAAGACTGACCTCCGCAATGTAGTTTAGACTTCCTGCCCCTCAGTTATTAGGCAACTCTTTGGTATTTGTTTGTTTTAGTCCAAGTACATAGTGCAAATGTTTCACCAAGATGACAGTCTTTCATCAGTGACAGGGAATGCCACCAAACTGCATTGCTTCAACAGAACCCTTTTGTCATTTTGTGGGTGAGCGTATAAAACTGTTTATTTTAGGAACAACATGCTGTCTTCAATTTGTCAAAATGCTACATCTTTGAAGGAAATGTTTACATCTGCAGTCAGTGACTTATGAAAAATTAAAGTGCATCACATGTATGTAAAGTATCTGTCTGGATGTATGATCCAAGTGGCTCCCTCCATCATTTCTAAAATCGGAAAACATCAAATTTAATTTTCTCTTACAAACAATCTATGTTACTTTTCTTCACATACAGACTAGCAACCAAAAGCCAGTGAGGCCAAAGTCTGCCATGTTACCTGAGAAGGACTGCAGTCTCTCTGAGTTGCTGTCTCAGATCGACTCGGGCTTCTCACGCAGTTTTAGCGATGTCAAAGAGGAGTCCCTTGAGAGCAAAGACAACACCAGCAAGAGACTGTCAGGCATCTCCTCTGTGGACTCAGCTTTCTCATCCCAAGGCTCTATTACATTGTCCTTTGAGAAGGAAAATGCTGTGAATGGTAAGAGAAAAGCAGCTTACGACTCATATTTTTGTACAGCATACATAAAAGCATTTCTTTTGTTTTATTTTATATTATTTTTTTTGTTTTATTTTGCTTTTTGTTTTGTTTTTGATTTAGTTAATTGTTTTTCTTTTGTTTTTCTTTTTGTTTTGCTTCGATTTGTTTTCTTTTTTTGTTTTGCTTCAATTTGTTTTTATTTAGTTTGTTCCGAGTTGTTTTCTGTTTTGAATTGTTTAGGGTTTTTTGTTTGTTTCATTTTGTTATTTGTTTCTTTTTGTTTTTTGCAAAGATTATTAATTATCAGAGATGTTGAGCAGAAACCATTTGAAGAGATTTAGACAAAAATGGATCCATGTGCCAAAAAAAACTCTTTCACTCATTGTTCTCCATTTATGTACTACTTTAGAATCCAGTGAGTTACAGAAGAAGAAGCTTTGTGAAGCCATTCGCACTGAGGACATCGCTAAGCTGATGAAGATCCTCCAGCCACAAGATGTTGACTTGCTCTTGGAGGGTGGCAGCAACCTGCTCCACTTCGCCGTGAGTCTGGCCAATGAGGAAGCAGTTAAGTTTCTGCTGCTTAGCAACTGCAACCCTAATTTGCCCAATGCTCAAGGAGCCACGCCCCTCCACATGGCTGCCGAAAAGCGGCTGAAGGGAGTGTCCGAGATTCTCCTGAGCCGCAAGACGACAAATGTCAACGCCAAGGACGAGGACCAGTACACACCTCTGCACTTCGCAGCCCAGAACGGCGACGAGGCCCTGACACGTTTATTCCTAGACCGTTCCGCTTCCATTAACGAAACGGACGCTCAGGGACGCACGCCGACGCATATTGCCTGCCACCACGGACAAGAGAACGTGGTGAGGGTCTTGCTAAGTCGTGGTGCTGATGTCCATGTCAAAGGCAAAGACGACTGGACGGCACTACACCTGGCTGCCTGGAAAGGTCATTTGGGAATTGTGAAGCTCCTGGTGAAGCAGGCAGGTGCCGATGTTGATGGTCAGACGTCGGACGGGCGCACTCCGCTCCATCTGGCGTCTCAAAGAGGCCAGTACCGTGTGGCACGGATCCTGGTGGAGCTCGGCGCTAACGTGCACCTGACCTCCGACGGCCTCCACAGTCCTCTTCACGTGGCCGCGGAAACGGGCCACACCAGCACTTCAAGACTGCTTGTGAAACACGGCGCAGACATTCACGGCCGGACGGCCAACGGCTGCACCGCCTTGCACTTGGCATCCGAGAGAGGCCACCTCCCGACGGTTAAAATGCTTCTGGTGGAGGGTGCTGAGCCTGAGAGCTCCAACCATGGCCTCCGCACGGCGTGTCACCTGGCTGCCGAGAACGGCCACTGCGAGGTCCTCCGAGAGCTTCTGCAGAGCTTCCCCGACGTCGCTAATGCTCAAGACAGAACTGGATTCACTCCACTTCACCTGGCTGTACGTGGTGGCTACAAAGATGCCATCTGCGTCCTGTTGGAACGCGGTGCCGACGCAGCACCGCTGTCTCCGCAGCTCGCCAGCGAGCGCTCGTTTGATTACACGTCGGAATCGGAGCCAGAGAGTCCGAATCCTCTCACCCCGACTAAACCCAAGAGGAAAGTGGTTATTCTGAAACTCACCAACCACAAAAATATTGACGGCGCACTGACACCCGTAGACTCGTTGTGTGAATCGGCACCTTGTTGAGGGTCCTACTGGGGCTTCGGCCTCATGGACACCAGGAAATTTTGCCAATATGCTCCCAGACACTTTCTCCCTCTTTTTATCGCTCCTACTTTATAAAGACTGATTGATGCTCTAAAATAGGGACTCTTGTTATCCATTGGGATTTAATGTACATATTGTAATTACTCAGTTATCGGAATATTGACAGGTATTTTCTCCAGGGTTTGGTCTCTTGACTTTCCTCCTTAATAATAGTGTTATTTTGTGACTAGAAATGCATTCTGTATGTATATATCGCTACTGTAAATAGAGCCTCGATATTGTACTTCCAGACTTCCTGTCATTATTGTTTATCTATTCCTGTGTTTGTTGTATGTCTTTAATTTCACCATTTTATTCTTGTTACCAGTGTACTGTGGTGATGGATGCAATGCAAGCAATGCTTTCTCCAACCCCAAAATTGTATTATAGAAATTTCTTTTGTAGCATATTAGAATAAGCTCATCATATATCAACGTAATATTGCACTTAAGTTCAAATCTTGGCTATAATTTAAAGAGAAATGGCAATGTTGTGAGGCTAATTATATAATTAAAATGGTTCCCTCAAATAGAGCTGTGCATTTATAGAGCCATTTGGCTCGTACCATGGGAACAGGCCCTCAGGGGGATCACAGGTGTGGGTAGACCGTATGGGGGGAGGACTCTATCCCATGTACCCTCATGTTCAGGCCACTGGCTCATTCCTGAGACCATTTTATCTTTTCATCACTTTGTAAAAACCACTGCGCCGAACCCTGCGTTATGCAAAGGGGGGTGTAGTCGTCATTACCTTTCACTGTCTGGAACAGAAAGCCTGTTAATTGCTAGGTCTTTAAACTACTGTTGAACTCTGTGATTCTGTGTTGTTGTTGTTGTTGTTCGTATCCATGCATTTGTATAAATAATCTTCTATAGAAAACTCAGTAATCCGTATTGGACACCTCCTGCAGGTTTCACCTTGACTGCTGTAATTAGCCTATAGTTGATAAAGCTGCCTTGCCATTCCCCTTTGTACACAAAAAAAGGTATTTCTCAGTTATCCATAGTGTTTGCACACTTTTATATTTGCACACTTTTATATTTGATGAAAAATTAAAGTGCATCACATGTATGTAAAGTATCTGTCTGTTGTTGCATATTTCAGCCCTAGTCAGACTTAACCATTACTATTACTGTTTAACCTTTACTCTTTTCCCCAGTCAATATTTGGGTCAAATAAAAAAACGTTAGCAATTACCCAGAACATCTAACAACAGCATAGCAACACACTGGCAACCACCCATAACACCCTAGCAATACCTGGCAAGCGGCAACCAATTAGAACATGCTAGGAACCGCATAGTAACACCCCAGCAACAACCCAGAAAACCTTAGAAACCCTGGCAACCACACAGAACACCCTAGCATCGGCATAGCAAGACCCTGACAACAACCCAGAACACCCAAGCAGTTGCACAGCAACACCCTGGCAACCACCAAGAACACCTTAGCAACAACATAGCAATGAGCTGGCAACCAGGTAAGTGGTAACCACACAGAACACCATAGCAGCTGCATAGAAACGCCCTAGAAACCACCAAGAACACATTAGCAACAACATAGCAACACCCTAGTAACCA
Organism: Abramis brama; assembly: GCF_963993115.1. Classification (NCBI taxonomy): domain Eukaryota; kingdom Metazoa; phylum Chordata; class Actinopteri; order Cypriniformes; family Leuciscidae; genus Abramis; species Abramis brama. The sequence continues at coordinate 18,449,973 of NC_139987.1, read as the reverse complement.
CCAAGAACACCCTAGAAACCACATAGTGTAAAAGTTGGGTTCTGGAAGTAAAAACTCCATTCAGGAAATCGATAACCCACAGTAGGCTGCGAGGTTGTTAATCAACGGTATTTGTTTCAGGTGAAGCCGTTAGCCTGTTTTTTGTTGTTGTTTTTTTTTCAGCTTAATTTTAAAATAATCATATTTAACAGTGGAGTTCCTGGTGAAAAACTGCATTACCCATGATGCTGGACAGAAAATGGTAGTTTTTTTTTTGTTTTCATACTATGGAAGTCATTGGGGCTCATCAACTGTTTGGTATACCCATATTCAGAAGTGGATAAAGTACACAACTTCCTTACTTGAGTGAAAGTAAGGATACTACTGGTCAAATATTACTCTGTTACAAGTAAAAGTTTTAAAGACCTATTTTTACTTAAATAAATAAATAAATAAAAATTCAACTGCATAGCAATGGCTGGAAACCTCTGAAATTGAGCCAATTTTTTGAGCAGCATCTTTTTGTTTTGTTTTGAATCAAACCATAAATGTTTTAAAATATTTTGTTTCCATGTTTTTTTATTCCATGTTTTATTGTCACAGATTCTTACAGATTTTATTGACAAAAAAGTGATTGTGACATTTATTTGAATGCAGGCCCATGACGATTGTAGGCTATCTAACGCCTGAAATGAAATAATAGTACAATATTAGTGAGGGGAATGGAAAATGTTTTTCAAAGTTAAAACAATACCTTACTGTTCAGTGTATGACACACACCTCCACCACCTCATTATCTTAAAAAGACAACGGCGGGCCATGCGCGATATGAATCCTCTTCCACTTTTTCTACAAAACTGGTGGGACTCGTCTGGCAGGTTGTGGGATGATGGTGTTTTAAAGCCAGCAACAGGCTCAAACGTGCATGAATACACACGTGGACACGTACAAACATCACTCGGTAGATAGGAGAACAAGGGCTTGCAGAAAGCAGATGAATTCACTGATTTATGAGCGGGTGTCAGACATGTGCAGCATATACTCACAGTTATACTCTGTTGATCTCATGGAAAGTTACTCATTGACTAGCTCTGCAAACAGGAAACAGCTTAATATAGTTATTGTTCCCGTAATCTGCTATACAGTGTACTGTCTGTGGCCCAGTTCTCACTTGTTGCATAAAAATGTGCTTGAACGGAAAAGTCTGAAAGGTTCACCGGATTTAGTGTATGGTGTCATACTAAGCATTTGGAAAAGATTACAATGGTATAAAACAAGGCTTCATTGCTCTTTGAAATTCAACAGAGGGTTATGAGAAACAATTTAATACAGCAATGCAAGAGTTTTGTTTTCCATCAAATATACAACAGAAGTAATGAAATCGAATTCAAGTATAAAAAGCAAATGGTTAAAACAAGCTTTTGAAATGGGTGATGTCAGGGTGAGTAATGCACTGTGACGCCTTGAACATACAGGTGTTTCCTTGAGGACATCTTGATATGAGAGGAGATGTGCAAGATCTGACATGAACTGCATTCTTCCTTGAATACACAAATGAATCAGCCAGAATGAAGTGAATGTCTCTCACTCCAATGCCCCACCTCGTGGAAAAATAGAAGTAAATATATGCTACTCTGTAAATACATGCTGGCTTCCTTATTTTATGCATGCAAATTGAAATACATAATTATCTTAAATTTCTCTTTGTTAAAATAAGGAAGTGGTATTTTGTTGGGTTCACTGAATACTAATTTGATTACAAGGTGTTTCTGCTCCAAAAAGCTTTGTGTGTGTGTGTGTGTGTGTGTGTGCCTAAAATTTCTGCAAAGATTAAAATATGAACTTTTTCCACAATATTAAATTTTAAACTTTTTATGTATATTAATTGATGTGGAAAGAATTTTTATATCATTTTGAGGTGCTACTGGTCAGAAGCTTTTCACCATTAATCCCATTTTTGCTTTATTGCAATTCACTTAAATGGTGCTGTTGTGTAAAAAAAAAAATTATTCCATATAGCTAAAATAAAGTACATAAAAATAGCTTGCATATTAATTATTAAAGGAGAAGAAAGGGCACTTGTACACCATGTCATTCTGGAGGATATACTGTTGCATGCAAGGATGTTACCAAATATGCAATACTGTGTAAAAAAAAAAAAAAAAGACGTAATTGATCAAATACATTATTTGATCACTTAATATGAATGGATGTCTTTAATGGTTATAGCTCTGGCTGCCAGAATACAGTATACATAAATGTTGCAGTATCTTATCTGGCCAAATGGTGGTGCTAATGGTTTGTTTATGGCTGCAGGAAGTGACTAAATATAATTTTTTTATTAAGAAAACAGAAATGAGGCTGTACAAACACCTTCAGCAGAACATTTAAGTACATCTACAAAAAAACTTCACATATAAAAAAGAAAATAACTCACTAGAAAAGAAAACAACAAACAATATAAAGCAAATAAATAAATAAATAAAATAAAATTATAAATAGGATTTTTTTTTTTTTTTTTTTAATGGACAACAATGACAAGCAGAGGATTAGCAGATTAAACCTTATCACCAGCATTACCAAAAAAAAAAAAAAAAAAATCTCACATTGCTTCAGAAATGTGTCACTTTTTTTATTACTAGAACACAAAAGAAGATATTTTGAAAAATATGGGTAACCAAACAGTTGATGGAACACATTGACTTGGCCCCATAGTATTTTATTTTTTCATATACGGAAGTCAATTGGATACATCAACTATTTGGTTACCCATATTCTTCAATATATCTTCTTTTGTGTTCAGCAGAAGAAATAAATTACAGGTTTGGAACAACATGAGGGTGAGTAAATGGTGACAGAATTTCCACTTTTGGGTGAACTATCCCTTTAAGAAGTGAGTACCTCAATCAAAATTGTGAGAGATTAGGATGTGGCTACATTTGTGTAGCATTTCCCTGCATGTTTATCAATGAAAAGAGTCTCTGTATTTTAAATGTGCTTCTAATAGCTGTATTATTCTGATAATTTGCCCGAATGACTCTATTAAAGACAGTTATGCACATGGACAGAGAATCTGAATGCAAGAGGGGATTTTGGCATGAGCACTCACAGACAATCTGTCTATGAAGATGACACAGATGCTGAGTGCCAAATGAGGGCCCATGGAAACTGGCACATGATGAAAGCAGAAGCCATTTCTTTTTATATCAATGCAGAATAGAGTGACGATAATGGGGTCCTCAGCAGAATAACTGTCTTGATTAGGCATTCACAAAGGCACGTGTAGCGTTGGTTTATAGTGCCATTTCAGTTATGTAAGGATAACTTCACAGACTACAGTGGAAGGATGGTTGGAACGGAGACTCGAAAGCAATATGCGAGTTGCTTTGACGTGTTGTGAAAAGAGAAATTCCCTTCTGGAATTCCCCGAGTGCGTAAAAGCTCGAGGCGATGTGATTGTTCTTCTGTGGTAAATTGTGATAAATAAATAAAAAACGCGGCTTCGACCCTACAGAAGACAAGTGGGCTACAGAGGGCATTTATATTTAAATATAAATAAAATGAATGTAATGTCATAATGTTGGCTAATACTGCTTTAGTTAGTTCTAAAACGATTAATTAACATTGAGAAATTTATGTTTCAGACAAAAAGTCGACGGTTCGTATATTTTTGTCCAACAAAAATAGTTTCTAAAAGAAACTTGAAAGTTTGGCAAAAACACACTAAAAGCCGCTTTGAATCAACGTAAAAGTGGAGCGTCGCCATTGAGATTTCTCATCCCCGCTCTGCTCTCTCTTCGCATTACTCACAAACTCAAGTATAATATTTATATAATAAATAGCAGCACTATTTGAATGCCATAAATTGTATAATATTAAGGCCTTTATCATTTAAATGATCTGTGCCTTTTTTTTAATCTTATTTTATACTGAGCAGCAACTCACTCTCAACTAATTCACCTGCGTTTGTATGTTTGTAAGTAAATAACAAATATCAAAAGTCGATAATGTACAGCAAAAATATTGTAAATAACCCCTCATAAAAGTAATGAATCTGAAATGTAACCCTCACCCACCCTCTACAAGGGTGAACGTAATGACTAATCTAGTCTTTCCACTCTGCTTTAGTGGACAGAGTAGAACCAGAGTAGTAGTACTGTAGTACAGTAACGGTAGTACAGTTATAATAACAGAACAGTACGTATTGCCAAAGACTACAGAAATATCATTGAAAGAGAATGGTATTGCTAACAGCGTGTCTGCGTGCTAAGAGCAAACAAAATAACAGAACCAATCAGAGGCGCGAATGCACAGCACGTGATCGAACATTGGGCTTCCACTAGAGTGGCTTGAGTCGCGTCTGTTAGAGCATTCTTCTTTTGTCGTTGCTGTACTTGTAGCTGCTTGCCGTTTGCTTCAATAACAACACCGCCGCTGTACCAGCGTGGCTTACCTCTAAGGTCAGCCTGGATTGTCTTGAATTTCTTCTGACAACGTAACTATTAAGGTAATAAACGTCGATGTGTTCTGTAGGTATCGTCTGTTTTTCGAGAATGTGACGTTTTCAGGGGATTTTTAATGAGAAATAGATACGCCGCTAGATAACGGGTCAATGCTGGTGTTTCGTCTAGAGGTAACGTTAACGTTTAACGTTATCGTTATATTCCAACGCAGAATGTCTTGAAAACTGTATTTAAAGTATTTTGTCATATAGTGTTGTGTTAATAATGGTTTTTGTCTACAGGTATATCAAAATGTGTGTGTTTAAGTAGTGGAAATCCTCAAGCTTTGGTTAACTTCTGCTCACTTTAAACTAAAATGGTAATGATGCTCTTTGTCACCATATAAAGTTACCTTTTATACATTAAACTGGTATGAAATCCCTCTGAAATATGTTGATAGGTTTTTGTTGATTATGTAAATGTCAATTCTACACATTAAGTTTTGGTTTGATTTGGTCCATTTGTCTTCTGGTTTTCAGCTAACGTTACATTTACAACGTTCACGTGCATATCAACAAATATTCACAAAATGTTTTAGTCAATTTAGTGCAATTTGAACAAATTACCTAAAGTAAATTGTCCCACAAGGCTGTGTCTCATAACATGGTATGCTGGCAACATTTGTGGCCATTATTGACACTTTTGAGCTGACTAGGCAGCACTTTAGGTTTTGAGACACAACCACAGTGTCTTGTTCTTAGGTTATGCAGTTTTAACACTTTCATAATCAGATGAAGTTTAACATGATCCCACGCTTGACACAGCTTTGAACTGTTCTGTTTCATCTGTCTGTGATATCAACAAAGAACTAGAAAGAAATATTTGATCTAAAGGAAACAGTGTTCAAAAATATATCTTTAGGGTTCTTTTTAGCTTGTTTGGACCTGTTGAAAAAAATGATTCATTTGTTTATATAAGCTTCCCAAAGTAAGGGAAAATACCAGAGAACTATAAACCCTTGAGAAAAGTCATGGGAACTAATTAAATCCTAAAAGTCAAAGAAATGTCTATAGTAAATGTAATTATTAGTTTTTAGTTATGCCGTGTAAATCCTCTAAAATATTAAATTGGAGAAATGTTACTGTAATGTAGACTAAAACTTTTAAGTCATTGTGAGCTAATCATTTTTTTTGAGTCTATTTTCAATGAAACAAAAAGGATTTTTAATAATCTTTATCCAATAATCACAGAGGACTGGAAAGATCATTGGATAAAATGAGTGGTGTGTGTGTAGGCTATATATAAATATATTTGTTGTGTGTGGAATTGTTTACAGTATGATTATGAAATAGTTTTATGCGATAGCAGGCAGTGGGTTGGCTGTGATGGACAGACAGAGTCATGATTATCTACAGATTGTAACCAAATTTGTCCACTCAACAGGCTGTGACATTCTGGAAGGAGGCTTTATGTAAAGCTTGAGCAAAGGGAATTTAGTTGTGTGTAAACACTGAACACTAAAGTCCTTTGGCTTCACAGGAATCCAAGTGGCTCCCATGAAAGAGACTGTTGTAAAACTGTCCATAATAAATTACAGAAGCACAGCAACTTCCGACGCCTGCTGTGTTCTTATCTGTCTTGTTAATATGATTGCGTCTCTGTGTGTGTTTCTTTTACCTTATCTTGATATTGCGTTATGTTTATATGGGACAAAACAGTTCTCTTCATTCTTGCTCATCTGTTGGCCTGTTCCTGAGACCTGAATGTGAGCAGCAAATTTTACGATTAAGGGACTTGGGTAGTAGCGATTATCCACAGCCTATTTTATGCATCAATCTCAAACGGAAAAATTATATTAAAGTGATATTAAACTTATTTACTGAATAACTGTTATTGTTCTGTTTGCTTTGCAGAGGCATCATGGAGGAAGAGGAGCACTTTGTGAACATAGACCTGAACGATGACAACATCTGCAGCATCTGTAAACTAGAAACGGACACAGGAACGCTTTCCTTCTGCCATGTGTGCTTTGAACTGAGCATTGAGGGTAAGAGTAGTTTTTGGTATAAGCATTTTAATGTCCTCAACTTGCCAGTTCTGGGTCAGATTATGCTAATTATAAATGAGTAAAACATCTTTCTTTATCCGCCCATGCATATCCCACTCATTCATGTATTAGCGAGCCTTTTGTTCCGCCGCTTCGTGTGCTGCTCAAAAAAGTGAACTGGAGCGTTTGAAGTGCCACTTTGGCATCTAATTAACGCTCTGCTTATTAAGGGTTGACTAGTGTTTCCTGAGGGGCCTCATTGGAGTGGCACTTTTGTTCTCTGCAGCTGTCATGTTTTGCTCTGAACCCCCCCCCCAAAAAAAGTGTGTTTCAAATAGTATTACATCGTCATGGCAGGATGTAGGCATCTTGGGTATAAAGAATTTTCTTTGGAACTGCATGCCTTTGTTTGGATTTTTCTGTCGTTAGTTTCTGTAATGTGATTTTCAGGTTTCAGTTATGAAGTTATGAAGAAATTGCTAGACAGGAAGTTTTTAATTATATATGAGGATTCTGAGGTTTGGGAGCATGATTAGACATTAATTAGAAGGTAAAGTGTCATTTTGTTTTGAGATGCTCAATATATCGATACCATATCTGGTTTTGTCTGTATTTGTATAGGTCAGGATTGGATGTTTATTTGTGCAATTTAATTGTTTTAAATTTATGTAGCACTTACACTCCCTTAAAGTAAATAATAATAATACAAAATTGTTGAATATAGTCTTTAGAAAACTCAAAATGAATGTCAATTTTCCATACTCTGTGTAATAATGTTGTGATGAATTAAATTTTTGCTTTGTGGCTTTTTTACATGTGGTGTCAGTTAGAGCTGCACAATTCTGGATAAATTGAGAATACTTTTTTTTTTACAAACAGATCACGATTCGGAACAGACAACTAAACAAAATAACATGTAATTGACTAGAGGTTCTGACAAAATGTTAATTGCTGCAGTCTTTCAAATGTTTAATTAATCTAAATGAATCATTTTAATAAATGGTTTGAATGAATGATTCAATGACTCACTTATAAATACTTGTTTCATTACTGGATGAATTAGCGAGCGAATTTTGAACGAATCTCTTGAATCAATGATTCAATAACAAATTACATTTTTAACAGACACTTGTCGCCACCTGGTAGCGTAAAGATGTAATGATGCAAGCGTTATTTCAAGTGCCGAGTTACTTTCAAAAGATGATTTTGATCTCTACCGTAGAGTGTTTATATCCAAACTATAAACTTTTATCCCAGTAGTTCTATGATGATATTGCGATTACCAATTAATCATGCAGCACTAGCGTCAGTTTCAGTTAATTACATGATTATCAGGTTTCACAGTTGGGAGTTGGGACTAAATCTCTAAACAGGAATTTGTAGGAAAGGATTCCCAGGTTTGTACCTAAGAGGACATGGTGATGGAAAAAATAGTGATGGGAAGAAAAATTGTTTCAGTATTGCATTTGCTCCCAAAAAAGTATTACATTCCACTGAGAAACTTTGTATTTGCTCTCAAAACCACTGAAATATAGTTTTTCCTCCCACCTCATACTATTTCCATCTACAGTTTTGTGAGAGAACGCAAAAGTTTTGCAAGTGAATAGACGTAATGCTTTCAAACGTTCTCGTTCATGTTTATTTGTGCGCTCTCTTAGCGTCAAAGGTATATATTTATAGCGTGTTTTTACAAGCATTTGTTGCCAATCGCGTGCCAAATGCTCATAAATCCTTTGATTTTAACCAACACGGTGTAAAGATTCATTGTACAATTAAGACAGCTTTTTTTTTATTATAATGGGATTATATTTATTATAATAATTTCATGAGAGCGCAGAATTCAGTGAGCTTGCGCTCTAGAGATTGACAACCTTTCCTTCTCTTCTGTTTATATGCGCGATTGAATAACAAAACTGTGATGATTGCTGACCAACAGACGAGACAAAATGAGACACAGTTCTTAAATCAACAGTTTTTGCTCTGGTACTGAAATAGATAATGAGAACTCTGGAATTTTACTGGTATTGAACATTCTAGTACCTTGAAAACCCTAGTTAAAATATGATAATTATTGGTTATCAACTGTTACATTAAAATGATAGTTGTGTAGGTATCGGCCAGAATTTCCTCTATGCATCTCTAGTGTATCTCTAGTTTTGTTTTATTGTGGCTTTATTTTCTAGCAATGATTCAATGTGGCACGTCCTGCCAGTAAAGGCCTGTATACGTTCATTCTGTGGTTGTGTTGGGTCAATGGCCAATCTAGGTCAGGTTGTCAAAGCATGACTAGTGGATTCTATTACATAGAACTGTACATGGGAACTATGAATGACCCTTGCATTTGTAATGTCAGGTGTTTGTCTTCTGGAAGCCTTGTTGTATTGTGTAACAGTGTGGTGTACTAACAGTGTCTCCTGAGAATGTCACTTGAAAAATAAACATCATCATCATCAGTCTTTTTTTTTGTACCTCCCTTCCTCTATTTATTCTGTTTATTTTTGTATTCTTCTACCTTGAAATTTCAGCAAAGCTGAGATTTCAACTGCAATGCATTTTCAATCCAGACCATCTCAAAAATTAGGGATCATTCAGACAGGCTGTCATTTTTGCAAACGCTTTTCTGTGATTTATCTGCTTATCTGTGACATGCATAATCCCAGTTTATGAAGCGTCTGGATTTGAGCTGGAGAAGAAATCATCTGTGACTCCATCGAAGGGCTGGGTCCACTCACAGCACCGAGCTCACAAATTAGACACACTGAATATGCATGCCTGTGATTAGAAGGTTACAGCTCTTGAATATTTAACAGAAGAGTGCATGAGTGATCTGGCCAGGCAGCACACAATCGCCCAGGCATGATGGTGAGCTGCAGGCAGCGGTATGTCATGAGTGATTCACCACAGAATGGCAGAGTGTTGCACAACAGCACTCGTGGACCCATGAGAGGTCACTGACAGGCCTGACAGTACTCGCTCACAGGTTATTCCTTTTCTGATTGGCTGTTTGCCATTGAGTTGCATTCTCTTCCCACTAACAATACACCCCAACATTCCCTGCGTGGGTAAACAAGCACAAGCTGACTGTGCATGTTTAGACCTGAATGCTCATTTGCCCACACCTGCTCGCACACCTGCATACCCTCAATAAAACATTCTGGCTTCCGATGTAACCGAACTTGTTCGTTCTTCACCCCCGCATTTTTTCCCCCTACGTATTAATTTCTCCTCCTCTATTTATTCTTTGGACAGCCCAACTACAAATTTGGGTAATTTTTTTGGGGTAGTACCTCTTCTGTAGCAGAAGAGGTACTTTCAGTGGCTATTTTTATATTGACACTTTTACATATGTTGCACATGCTGTGCAGTTCTGCTTTTCTGTTTCATCCAGAGGTGGACAGTAACAAAGTACATTTACTTGAGTACTGTACTTAAGTATACTTTTTGAGTATCTGTACTTTACTTGAGTATTATTTTCTCTGGAAACTTTTTACTTTAACTTCACTACATTTGAAAGACAAATATCGTACTTTTTACTCCACTACATTTGTGTCAAGGTCCTTGAGTAGAAAGTAGTAACATTAGTCAGGGGTTGCATATTTGGTTGGAAATGAAAGTCAGGTTGACGTCAGAAACCCGACGTCATATTGACGTCAGCATCCGATGTTGGATTTTGGTTGGAACGTCTGTCCAACATTGGAGATTAACGTCAGTCTGATGTTGGATTCTGACATCAACCTGATTTTCATTTTCAACGTTGGAGTTGGTCTTCTAAATTCAAATTTTGTCATTGTTTTGGAGCACACTAGCTTATAGATAACAGTAAAGCTAACACATTCATACTAAAAGCCAAAAAAACTTTAAATAGGGCACTCTTTGAGGGAACAGCCATTTGGGTGTCCAAAACCATTGTGGATGTTATTGAGTGACTTATTCAATCTCACATTCAATCCTACTACTGGAACTGTGTTCTAGAAATAAATGTGATATTGATATGAGGGTAGGCAGGCGTAGATTAAGAGGCATAAGGTACTGTAAGTATTACACACAACAATGCAACAATAATAAAACAATGCATTGACATTTACTTTTTACTTTTGATACTTAAGTACTTTTAAAAACAAGTACTTCTGTACTTTTACTTAAGTAAAAATCAGTCTTTACAACTTTTACTTGTAACGGAGTAATATTTGACCAGTAGTATCTGTACTTTCACTCAAGTAAGGAAGTTGTGTACTTTATCCACCTCTGGTTTCATCAGAGCAGGTTCTCCAAGCACAGAGAGAAAGAAATGACGACACTAACAGTTATATTATAACAGTTATATCTGTGCTAGGGATGCACCGATTTGAACCAGTACCGATAATTCTTTATATTTGAAAGCTGATAACTGATATTTTGGCTGATAAATCTAAATCCAAATTTTATGTAATTTTTAAGAGCCTGATTAGAAAAACAAAAGTCTCATCTTTAAAAGCCATGTCCTAAGCACTTCTACATTACATTACAGTACAGTACAGTAGCCTAGTTTGAAGCTGAAAGATTTGAGAGTGGTTAGTTTTTAGCTGAAATGCTTGTTGCAAGAAATGCACACCACATAAGGAAAGACTGGTGGAGATTGCAGATCAGAATGTACATTTTGGATGGATGTACGGGGGTCTTGTATCGTTCGAAAATGGATGCCTGTAGAGCTGCATCTTTTCTTATGTAAGAAATAACTGTGGCAGCCATATTTTAATAGCACTTTGATTCATGCTGTCTAGCGCTGATGGAATAGCTTGGGAAATGTTTCATGGGAGTTTGACTTTTTAACATCAGTTGCTTGCCAGTGCATGCCGTTTTTTGCATGATATGAAGTGTTCCTTGTGTATTTTGCTTTAGTTCTAGACTTATACTGTTTTATTACACAATTAACAAAAACTGGTGCGATGGTATGATTATTTTCGAAAGCTCACCAAGGCTGCATTTATTTGATGCAATAGTAAAATATTTGAAAATGTAATTTATTTATGTGATGGCAAAGCTGAATTTTCAGCATCATTACTCCAGTCTTCAGTGTCACATGATCTTTTAGAAATCATTCTAATATGCTGATTTGGTGCTCAAGAAACGTTCCTTAACAATGTTGAAAATGGTTTAATATTTTAGTGGAAACTGTGATTATTTGTTCAGGATTCTTTGATGAATAGAATGTTCAAAAGAACAGCATTTCATTGAAATATATATTTTTGGTATGATTATAAATGTCTTTACTGTTATTTTTGATCAATTTAACGCTTTCTTGTTGAATTAAAGTATTAATTTCTGTATTCTGTAATTTTAGCTTGTATGTTTCAGAGACGGAGAATTGGCTCTGACAGATGCAAGCCTGGCAATAGAAATATTATAGAATACGATTTCTAATGCTTCTTCCTTATGCAAAATTCGTTGCCATGATGCTAGTGTGTTCTGGGTGGTTGCTAGGGGTCAAAGGAGCCTAAGATCCCAACCAAAGTCCCTTTAAGGCAAGTAATTTCACTCCGCGTCGGCGGCCATCTTTGAAACGCCTCTCGGGAGCTATTTCAGTCATGCATGTACAGCTCATATCTCTTTGAATGGGGTAACATAAAATTCTCCAAAGCTGTTCACCAAGCTTACGAATAAATTCCATATTTGAAATCGCCAGTGATATCTGACAACAGCTGTCTCATAAATTTTGTTTCCAAACATTATTTTTTAGCCTTGACCAGCCAATGCGCAGAACACTGACTGTTTCTATAGGAAGCTTCTAACGGCAGCTGTGATGCAATTACTTTATCAATTGGCGCGATTAGCTCTTTTATTTAGAAGGCGAGACTCATTCCACCATATCGCGCATTGCACTTTCTCCCATTCATAGTCACATGAGTGCACCGTCAAGTCTTTGTCCCAACTCTCTGATATTCTTGTCCTTAGATCGGGCTCTGGTCCCTCCGTTAATGAGAGTCTATGGGATATTTTCCCCCTCACCAAGTCTATTGTCGGATTGTGTAGAGAAGTAGTAACACACCTCTCCTCACCAAACTGCAAGATTTAAGGTATCATGTTCGTCTTTGTTTTTTCAAGGCCATTCTATTTAATGGTTTTATTCTCATCACACTGTAGTGTCAGACTCTGCCCGCTCTTCTTTTCCACTGGCCCTGAAAGACCTCGATGGCTGGCTGGTTTCTTGCTCTGCCGAGCACACTCACTCAGGACTAACAGTTTCCCCGCAGCAGACACAAGCCGTCTCTCTCATCCTTTTACGTAAGAGCAGTGGAATTTGAGCTTGTGTACATCAGCCCAGTGAATGGCTGGAAAACTGATTATTCCAGATACTTGGAGCACAGCACAAAAACAATGCTGAAACTCTGTGTGTCGTTTGTTTGCTTGTACTTGTGTGCTCGAGATGTTTCTAGTTTTTCCTGCGCTCATTTATGTATATTGACTATCCTAACTGATCGATGTAAGATAGTACACTAGTTTGACCTCTTGACACTGAAGTTACATGCAGTCTGCATGGTGGATGAGAGCTGATTTGCTGACTGCACTTTTCTTGCTCAGCAAGCTTTCCATTTGAGTAATGCTTCTCCATGCTCCATAGTAATCGGAGGCTTTCAGCAATATTTCTGCCCTTTGAAATGGAGGCATTAGGGAAAACACATCCTCATAGGTAATGTAGGATGACAGTATTACTTTCATAAATTGCCTCACAGCAGGTTTTTTCCAGTATATGCACATGGGAAATGTTTTACACTGTTCTTGTTTTCAGTGTTTGTATGCTACGCGTGGTCTACTGTACAATAGTAATGTATTTTTGTCACAGTTTCAAGTTAAACCAAACATTTATTTTGATGGCTAGTCATAAAGACCTTTGAGTTTCTATGTCTTTATGATATGACAATAGTTTTACAAATGAAATGAAGTGACTCTCAGAGCGGCTCTGGAGATAAAGTTCATGTCCTCATATAGTGAGACAGCAGACGCTGTAAACACCACAAGCATTAGTAGACTTTTTTGCGCTTTTAATATTTACAGTAATGTAATTTGATTAATTGTATTTTCATCCAAAATTTGCCTAATTCTGTGACAATATACTGTAGATTCCATTTATTTTTGGATTCTGCGTTTTCAGCTTTCCTGCCTTTATGGTTCTACTCGTGCCTTGAAGAGCTTTTTAATCCTAATCCAAGGGATATATTTTACTCTGGTCTGTAGTGGTTGATTGCTTCTGTAGGAACAGGATATATGATATATGAACAGCTATATTTATTCTGTTGTGGGTGACGTGACGCCTCCATGTCAATCACTGCAGCTGTTGTCCTCGCTCCAGCTTTGACCATGAGGTGCTGTTTTGGGCATGGCGGTTTCACTATTACCCCACGTGCCCATTTCCTGCATATACACAACACACACACACAGACACACTGAAGTGTGTCAAGGATCCAGTGTCCTTTCTTCATAAAGCAGAAGCAGCCCACATGATTATGAATTAACACGCATGAGACAGGAAGAACAGGCTGATTCAGTAGCTGAATCATTTTATTTAAAGAATTGAAACATTTCTCAATATATGAACGCCAGATTGAGAACACATTTGTAATATTTTGCAGTGCACAATCATTATCTTTGAAAATACTGAACAAGAACAGTTATTACTGTACGTTGGATTGGGGAGTACATGGTGTATTTGAAGGTTGTTTATATGATTTAATTGAATGCTCTGTTTATCTAAAGTGAGGAATAACTGAGTGAAATGGTGATTTAATGGAACAATGAAAAGTCAAATGACATAGTTTGCACTTGATAAGATTACCGTTTCCATGACAGCGACCCCCACCTTCACCCTTGGTAAATCGGCTAATCTCGTTGGTGCTGTTTCTAAGTAGTAACACGGATTACAAGGCCTCCTTTCTTTTCTTGTCTCAATCTCCGTTCTTGTCATCCTTACCGAGAGACTCTTGCTTTTTGTTGTTGTGGTTGTTGTTGAGGCCAGAGTATTACACAAGCACCATTGAGTGTGTCATCACTAAAGGGTTTGATTCAGAACACTTCTTCTCTGTCTGCTTTCAGACATCAGCTAGATATGGAAATCAGTTATTTGCAAGTTGACACAGATTTTGTGTTTTGACTTAGATGCCTTTTTCAGAGTTTTTTTCCAGCAAGTGTTTATAAATGTATAGCTGTCATGGAGTTAAATTAAGTTTTTTTTTTTTATATATTCAAATGTGCATTTGTTGTTGTTGTTGTTGTTTATAGAAAATAATGATAATATTAGAAAATTAATATTAGAATATTTATTATTGTGTGTGTGACACACACGCACATATATATATATATATATATATAATCCTCTTGTTGAGCCTTGAATCAGTCAGTGATGTTGATAGAGGAAATTATGTATAATTCTTATGTATCACATACTTTTTCAGTGTCTTGTTTGCTAGGCTCATGATTCCCGCAGTAATGATTTTTGGGTTGCACTGGCTTATGGTGAAAGTTAAAACACTCATAACTCCTTGTGCTCATGTTTTCTGTCAGAGCCTGTCGTGTGTGTGTGTGTTTTAACCTTCAGTACCTCTATTTATAATCACACTCTACAGTGTTCTTTCCTGTTATTCAGACTTCGCTGTGAAGTGCAGGAAATTGGTTTATTGTAAGACGGTGAATTCATTTGGCTTTTGCCTCCTCTCAGCTGTGAGCTGCTCTGCTTAAGAAAAGCACAGTGAGTCAAGCTAAACCAAGACACCCAAAGTCTTGAGTTTAGTGGTACATTGTGCGCAGACATTACTGGAACCGTGTATGTGGTGAGGGCTCCTCAGCTCACAGTTACCTTGAAGCAAATGAAACCACCGGTTATGACTAATCCACTGTTTAATGCTGCTTCATTTCAGTTTATTCTTAAAGGGATAGTTCAGCCAAAAATGAAAACTTGTATGACTTTCTTGGGAACACAAAAGATGATATTTTAAAGAATGTTTCTACTGTTTTTGTCCACACCGTAAAAGTCAGCGGACTCCAAAACTACACTTGACCTCACTGAGACCTTTTTTCTAAAACTATTTGAAATCGTGCCGGACTGGATGAAGTCAGTGAGGTGAATTATAGAACCAGATCCATGTAAACTGGATCAAATGATTCACTGAAAAGATCTGACTCGTCAGAATAATTTTGTTCATGTATAAGATGTCACTGCTGCTCTCATGCAGTAGAGCTAGGGCAGATTATTAGGTTTTCAGTGGAAAAAGTTACAATTTTCATTGATTTTGACCCTTGTATTCTTTTTTTATGACACCAAAATTTTAAGACACCATTGGCTTTCACAAATCTTGAATCCATTTTTGAAAACCACACCAAGAAAATACTAACCTATAACTAATATGTTCAAACATTATTAAAGACCAGTAAACAGTTAGTTATAAAATAAGAACAAATAAACAAATTGCAAGCAATAGCACAAATAAACACTAGAACAATTATACAAATGAGATAAATGGTGCTTTAAGTTTTTTGGGGCCTGGCCATTGGGCCTTCGTCGTGTTCCACAAAAGAAAGAAAGTTATATGGAAAATATAAGAGAGAGTAGCCTAAATAATGGCAGAATTTTCAGCTTTTCTTTTTAAAAGCAAATGAGTGTGTGTCTGTCTTTGTGCATCCCACAACAGTCTCTGCTGACATGATTACAACTCAAAACATGTTTGAACAAAACTAAGCTCTGACACAAATGGCACATCCCAACGCAAAACCGACACATAATGGCACCCAGCCGCACTCGTTCTGTGCCTCTGTGTTTTATTTGTTCTTGGCCTACTTTAAGTTTTAGGCAGAAGTGTGTTTCTACTCTGCTTTTCAAGGACCCAAAACAGGAAGTGATGTTTTCAGGTGCTGATTTGCTCAGAGATGTATAGATGCATCTGTTTCAAGCTTGTGAGTTTTACAGTGTTTGAAGGGCGTTAAGATGTGTACCTCTTTTAATCTAGCAAAATGGGCACAGTTGTTGTTGTCATGTGACTTTATATTTAGAGAGGCCCATCATATACACCTGATAAGCATTTTAATATACTATGTTTAGCCCATGACAAGCAGTGAATTGCTAATATCTAAGTGTGTCCTCCTTTGTGTTTTATACTAGGTATATCCAGCGCCACCCTGCTGCACTCCAAGTCTCTACGTGGGCATAGGGACTGCTTCGAAAAGTACCATCTCATCGCCAACCAGAAGCTCTCCCGTGCCAAGGCCTCTCACAGCACATACGAGGGCGTGAAACGGGCTCTAAGCCAGCGGATCAACCGCATTATACAGTACACCCAGAACAGAGACTCTTTAACCGCAGAGACACCTGGGCGCTGGGGAGCCAAACAGATTCTGTGTCACTCCCAGCAGGGCGGTAGGAAGCTCGTGCCCCAGTCGGATGCTCAAGTTCCCCGCTATGCACCGCGATGGGCGGACGATGCGTCAATGGCGGTTTCGGAGTATGGGAAATCCATGCTGGACTGCCACTCTGCAGAGGAGCTCGGCCTCGACCTGCTGCAGGGCCCACGCCAGGGATTATGGGCCGGAGAACAGCAGAACCGAGAGCAGAGAGACACAGCCAGACACAAAGGACACAGTCAAGAAGAACGTGAGTATTTATGATATACGCTATCGTTCAAACGTTAGGGATAAGTACTTTTTTTTTCTTTCTTTTTTTAAGAAATGAATGGTTTTATTTAGCAAGGATGTGTTAAATTGATCAAAAACAACAGTAAAGATGTTGCAGAACATTTCTATTTCAAATAAATGCTGTTTTTTTTTTACTTTATCATGGTTGCAACAAAAATATTAAGCACAATTGTTTTTAACATTTATATGAAAATGCCTCTTGTGCACCATATCATATTAGAATGATTTCTGAATGATCATGTGACACTGAAGACTGGAGTAATGATGCTGAAAATGTAGCTTTGCCAGGAATAAATTACATTTGAAAATATATTCAAATAAAAAAATTACTTTAAACTGTAATAACATTTCACAATATTACAGTTTTTACTGTATTTTTGATCAAATAATAGTGCATTTGCTATGGTTTTGTTGGCTTTACAAAATCAAGCAACATAGTGAATGGTTTTGGGCTCACTTAAATTCTCTCGGTAATGTCTTTGACAAAGTGAAGGAGAGAAATCGATATCCTCACCATTAGGCTTTTATCTGACGCTTTGTATCTCTGCATCTTTCCCGTCAATACAGTCCACAAAACACCAGACCTTAAGTCCAGACCTTGATTACTCGCTCCGTTCTTCAATGTTTATCTCACCCAAAGAAATGTCTTCAAGTTAAAAACAGATATGTCATCAGGGTCACAGCACATGCTTTTCAGAGCTGCACATCTGATTTCAATGCTTCTCAAGGACTGTTATGAGGTCATCTGCCTTCAGCTGTGAAAGGAGATGTTTGTCAGTTTTCATTTTTTTGGAAAAGATAGCTAGAGAATGATTTTCATACCCACTTTAATGTTTGTCTTTCTGTTTCAGTGGTGACGATGAGTGTGGAGGAGCTTCACCAGCTGAACGAGCAGCTGCTGTTACAGATACAAAGTGAGTTTGATCTTCAAACCCAAAGCTCACCCAAAATAAGAAAAATATGACCGTTTTCATTTTTGAGGTGAACTACTCCATTTAACCTAAACGCATACTGTATGGAAGAGTGACTTGATATAAAAATAATGTTTTTATGTGATATACCATATTCCCTTTGCAAAATATGGTATGTCACAACAAAAAATGATGTGGTAGATATTTTATTCATCTAGTCAAGGCTCAACAGTATAGCTTTCCTCCTGCCCAGTTTGCACTGAACCTGCCAACAGTTTATCTAGCGCCAACACTTACTTATTTGCCTATTTATTTCATTGTCATTATTTTCTTTTCTTTTTTTAAAATGTTTTATTTACTTTATTTTATTTATATTTTCTTATAAAAAAATTAAATGTTACTTTTAACATTTTTCTTTACAAAGATAATTTGCAATAATAGAAATAAATTCTGCAATTTTTACAATTATACAAGGTGCTCCATAAATTCATAAACACTTTTTCTGGAAAATGATGGCATACATTACTGATTGGTGTGTTATTTTCCGTGTCCAGGAAATATGCTTCCCATGAAGAAGCATATTATAACACCACAAACATATAAACGAAATTAAAAACTTGCATTTTTATGCCTCAAAAACTTAAAGAAAATCATGCAAACTATAAAAATAGTAAGAGACAGTTCTGCACTTTGGCCTGCTGGCTATCCTTATTATTGAGCCCAGCTTATGCACATTTCAAGTTTATTGCGTAGGTTACCATTATTCTTGAACTAATACACACTGTGTGTTTGTCCCTCAGATGTGTTTGAGGAGCTCTCTGTAGCTGTGCAGGAGAAGGACTCTCTTTCATCAGAGCTTCATGTACGGCACATAGCCATTGAGCAGCTCTTCAAAAACTGTGCCAAGCTGCCGTGGCTCCAGATCGGGCGAGCCGGGGTCAAAGCTAGCAACAACCCAGTGGAATGAGACCTTTTTTGGGGACAACCGAGTCCCCCAAAGACCAAAAAGTAACCGCAGCTCCAAGCAGACTCTTGCGGAAGCTCAAAGCTCAAACGGACCGGAAACGCACACACTGTGCTAATGAGTTTAATGTCTCCTCGCTGAATCTTCAGCTGGACTTTAAAAAGCGAAAGTGTTTTGCAGGCCTGTTCAAAGTGTTTCTATGCAGAATGAGGTGTTTTTAAAACCTTACAAAGACTCTTTTTTTTCTTTTCCATTCATATGTTGCTTTTTCCTCCTCATATCACTGTTTACTCTCTACACTTGATCATGGGTGGTTAATAGACTTGGAATAGTCTGACAATGTTCCTCCTGCACATTCGGGCTTGCTGATTGGTTGTGGTGTTGCTGTGGTAACTGTTGCTTAGTTAACAGTTTTTCCCTCCCTCTGCTCATTGCAGTGGAACTTGTTAATGACTGTGGTTGTTCTGTTACTCTTTATTTCTCCTGTTGTGCCGAGATACGACACAAACGCTTTAGAGGAAGTTTACATTTATTTTATTGCACTCTTAAAGCTGTTCTTCAAATTGACATTTCATTGGTGCATCACAACATTTCACAGGTTATGATTAAGAGAATAGCAGTTTGGACATGAACGTTTCAGCTGGAATGGTTAGTTCACACATGTTAAGCACAGGCCTAACTTTGATTTAGGCTTAATTTAGTGCTGGGATTAATATTGGAATGATAGGAATGCTTAACCAAAGCCTTTGTTACCTCAAGGTAACTATTTCAGTATTTATTTTATGACAATTATTTGCTTGCTACAAATATTCAAAACCAAATTTGACTTTTTTTTTTAAAGTGGTTTTCCTTTCTGTAGCGTTTAGAGGTTGTTTTCTTGTGGTATTATAGTATGGTTTCTTACATTTATTAGAGTCTGTGCATAAAGTGAAAGTACAGTCAGGGCAAAGCTGCCTTGATTTTTAGATCAGACTGTGTCACCATCTGGTGGCCATTCAGAGAATCCTGTCCACTTGCTGCCCTGAAGTGTGTGCATGGTTCTGTGTCTATTATTATTGTTCTATGAAGTCTATTATCTCTAGAATCTTAAAAAAAAAATGTAAATCTCAACATTGTTTTAAGGAATCAGCTAGGTATTTTGAATTATCCGTTCTCTTTATAAGAGATGCACATTCGACTGACCCCTCTGGGGTTTCTAAGAATATTTTATTTTCTACGAGTGAGTTATCTATCATTCTGATTATGCTCTGAAAGGTAAAGTCAGCAAACTATAGCTGTGAGTTATTATGGATGAGTTGTGGAAAAGAAGCAATATGTGTCTGAAGTGTCAGGTTTGTTTTTTTGTGCAGTTTAAAAGCTTTCTTTTATGATTCACTCTGTGATTTGTCACAGGAGGTC
The DNA here is from genome assembly GCF_963993115.1 of Abramis brama. Taxonomy (NCBI): domain Eukaryota; kingdom Metazoa; phylum Chordata; class Actinopteri; order Cypriniformes; family Leuciscidae; genus Abramis; species Abramis brama. The sequence goes on along the minus strand of NC_139987.1, from coordinate 18,429,576 downwards.
GGAGGAAATGAAATGAAATGAAGCACACTGTTCAAATGTTTGTGTGCTGTGGAGATACTGAATGAACTATGTGGATGAGATTCATCTTTGTTTCGAGTGTGTTGCATATGTAGGCCATATGTTAAACTTATGTTGGTGTTAATGATGTATTGTTCTTTTTCTCTTAATTCATTATTGTGCTATTATTTTGCTTTTTGTTTTTCCAGTGGTCTGTGTTATGTGACATTTAAAGCGGTTTATGCAATACTGTTTTATTAGTGGATCTTCCCATCATTGTGGAAGATTTCTGGATGTTTTTGTTTGGAGTGATGTGTACAATTTCTTTAAGGGAATGAATTAATAAAAATATTTTTCCTAAACCTCTGTGTGATTATTTGCCTTTAATTCACTGGGTTCACCAGCAGCTGGTATGGTTGTTTCTAAAATGTGCCCTGGACTATCCGATACCTGGTCTTAAAGCACTTTAAGTAAAGTGAATGGTGAAGTAAATTCATTATGCTTGCATTTTAAATGGTTTGCTGAAAAAAAGTATTCTTGAAATATTGTGCTGAACACAACCAGATGGTTATTACTTGAATGACAAAATGTATACATGTATTCATTCATTGCTAAACATCTTTCAGTTTGAACTGAAATTTACATGCATACATAGTTTGAACATCAAACATTGCCTACAGTGTGTTTCTAGGCACTTTCTGGCCAAGTTTCATTCATTCTCTACTTTTGCATACCCAATTAAAGGGATATTTCACCCAAAAATGAAAATTCTGTTATCACTTACCCTCATTTTGTTCCAAACCTGTATGAGTGTCTTTCTTCTGTTGAACACAAAAGAAGATATTTTGAAGAATGTTGGTATCCAGGCGGTTGTCTGGTGGCATTTACTTTCATAGTCCTTTTTTGGTAAGTCAGTGCTGTCAACTGTTTGATTACCATCATTCTTTAAAATATCTTCTTTTGTGTTCAACAGAAGATAGAAACTCACACAGGTTTGGAACAAAATGAGGGTGAGTAAGTGATGACAGAATTGTCATTTGTAGGTGAGCTAACCCTTTAATAACAATAATAATTAAATTATTGTTGTTTATAATAATGTATTATTTAGATCATTTAAATGTTTGCTGATTTGTTGATAAGATAGACATTAAAGACCGAGCTCTGCATTTTGCCACATATACTGTATCCCATAATTTATTACTGATCCCCCCACAGAATGTTTGTGTCATTTTGTTTGCCATTTCTCTATTTTCTGATGACATAGGTGGCTTGACCAAGTTACCGCCGTTTTAATGTCGAAACAATATCTGTAACTTTGGTATTTCGGAGAGAACTCTGTTTGTTTACCAGGGTGAATTTTTGATATCGTGAACAGAAATGCTTTTTTGTTTAACATTTTTGAGCGGTTCCGCGCTGCAGCTCTTTGGTTCCGCCTTCAACACGCGCGCACACCGGAAGTTTGGATTTTGTTGTTACACTGGAACAAAATGGCTGCTGTGAGTTTTTTTCATTGAAGGCACTGGAACATTTATTCCGCTTCTTGCTTTGGATTTCCTACCTGTGGTGATGCAACTCGATTGGCAAGTCAGTTTCAATGTTTGTCGCCATTGTCACGTTATGCCCCGCTCTGTCAGGTGGTCGTGTTGTGTGGGTTTGTGCATTTTAAGTGAGCTGTTAGCTGTGGTTAGCCAGTCTGTCGTTTGCTGGAGCTCCAGTGCTGAAGTTTGTCTTCTTCTTCTGGCATAATATTCCTCTGCATTTCATGAATGCATGATATTTACTGCCATTGCATCCTTTAACACATACTTTGTCATCATCCTTCTGAATTTCACTACATTTGTTTACCAGATGTTGTGATTGCATATAAACACACAGATGCATAACTGTCTTAATGAGCTGAGTCCATGTCTCGTACTTTGTTTATTCGCTTTCATACACTTGTCATTGGATGTCTGGGGTTAAGTTCTTAATGACAACTGTCAGCTGACAGATAAATGCACGCGTGGAGTGTGTTTCTGAACGGTCTCTCTGATCTCAGGGCTTGAATGGTGTGTTTGTGGAGGTGACAGTGTTGGTGTAACACAGCATCGCCTCCTGTCACACAGCAACCACGATGGTAAGAACTTCAGATTTGGTTTAATGATGTATTTATAACAGGATTGGGTTTTATTTAATATTATGACATTGATTTGATAATATTTGACATTTTCACTGACTTGTTTGTACAATATGAGAGATTTGCCCTGCCTCTAATGTTATGCATTTTCATTTATCTTTCTTCCACAGCAACAAGTCCTAGAATATGCATTGGATCGGGCTGAGGTATACTTTTAACTTATTTCTGTGTTGTTTTATACTGTACAATTTAGTGTTTATTTTGTATCCATGATATCTGTTCATATGGCAATAATGTATTCTTCTATTCTACTATGACATTATGTCTTGTTTAGTACATTGTTGAAAGTGCTCGTCAGCGACCAGCAAAGAGACGATCGTCCTCGAGCGGAAGGAAATCCTTATATCAGAAACTTTATGAATTGTACATTGAAGAGTGTGAAAAAGAACCAGAGTTGAAGGTAATCTTCACCCGCCATAACACACAAACACATTTATGTTTTACAGTAACTATCGTGGAATGATATTACAGATTGAATATGTGTGTGTATATAAATAACAAAGTCCTTACTGCCCTCTTTCTGTAGAAACTGAGGAGAAATGTGAATCTACTAGAGAAACTGGTCTCACAGGAGTCAGTCTCATGTCTGGTGGTCAACCTGTACCCTGCCAATGAAGGATATTCGCTTATGCTTAGAGGAAAAAATGGATCTGGTACTGTCTGCTTTTTATTTGTGTATTATGCTTAGCTCATCATGCTGCTTGTTAATAAACCCTTGCTCGAGCTGATGTTTTTATCCCGATCTATAAGATTCAGAAACAATCCGACTTCGCTATGAAGAAGGAGAGTTACTGGAGTACCTGGATGCTGAGGAGCTGCCGCCCATCCTTGTAGACCTTCTAGAAAAATCACAGGTTAGTAGCATCACTGAACTATTTTTTTAATGTGTAATTTCTTCATGTATTTTTCCATTTCCTTTTATGCACTTGAAAAATCTGCCCTGACAATTTATTTTAACTTTTTTTTTATTTTTTTTTTATATATTTATATTTTATTTTCCATTAAAATTACCTGCCCTATATAAAGTTCATAACAGTGTTGTTATTGTTAACTAAAACTATTATTAAATAGTGTTTCTTAATTAGAATAAAGCTGAAATAATGTAAAATATAAATATTGTGTTAACTAAATTAAAATGTTTCAGTTGAAGAACTATAATTACACAAAAATAAGTTAAAGCTTAATAGAAATATTAAGAAAGTCTCAAAACTAATAGAAATGACAAAAAGCACATAACAAATCTTAAAATAAAATAAAAATAAAACAACTGAAAATATAAAAATAAATTAAAACTTTGAAAAAAATACTATTGTAGTATATAAATAATGCTAAAATAACACTGGTGCAGAATTGATTCAATGTGTAATTTTAATTTCATTAGCCTACATTATTACATGCAGTGGCTTAGTTTTGTTTTTCTGCTTTTGTTCTGTCAGGTGAACATATTCCACTGTGGCTGTGTCATAGCCGAGGTCAGGGACTACAGACAGTCTGGAAATGCAAAGATGCCCTCCTACCAGAGCCGGCACATCCTGCTGAGACCCACTATGCAGGTCAGTAACAGTCCTGATCCATGACCAGCAGTCTCTGAGAAACTTGAGATGAGTATTTTTACTAAGCTGTGTCTCTTCTCTTCACCAGACCCTGATCTGTGACGTTCATGCTATGACAAGTGATCACCACAAGTGGACGCAGGTGACGCGACTGCATAGAGCATTAAAAGTGACAGATTCACAGCTCAGTTTGGAGGAGGCATCAGTTCTCATGTGTTTTGAATGTGTTTATAGGATGATAAACTTCAGCTGGAGAGTCAGTTGATTCTCGCTACAGCAGAGCCTCTGTGTCTGGACCCTTCCATCTCTGTCAGCTGCGCTACCAACCGTCTGCTCTACAACAAACAGAAGATGAACACACGATCCATGAAACGGTGACGCAGCTTTACATTCAAATGCGTTCTGCTTTTTGTATACAATACTGTTCAAAAAGTTGATTAAAGTCTCCTGTTCTCACCAGGGGTGCATTCATATTTGAGTATATTTTAAAATGTAATTTATTCCTGTGATGGCAAAGCTGAATTTTTAGCATCATTACTTCAGTCTTCACTGTCGCATAGATATCATTCTAATATGCTGATTCGGTGCTCAAGAAACATTTCTTATTATCAATGTTGAAAACTGCTTTAAATTTTTGTTGAAACCACAATACAAATTTTAGGATTCTTTAATGAATATAATATAATAAGTTCAAAAGAACAGCATTTGAAATAGAAATCTATTAGAAAAATTTGACTGTCACTTTTGATTTAATTTAATGCGTCCTTGCTAAATAAAAGTATCAATTTCTTTCAAAAAATGGAAGTGTAGTGCTGTTCAGTGTACAGCATGATAGTTAATAACTGCATTTTTCACATACCCACAGAGCTTATGTAGACGTGCACAGAGTAGATCTTTTATTGTGTGTTTGTGGTTAGTCACCACCTGTGAACTGAAAACCCACTGCTGTTATGATCTCTCATTGTACTGTTGAGACTTAAAGGAATGTGCGTTTTTTTTTTTCACCAACATGCGCTTTTGTCCTCGCTCTGTGGAGCCAACAGAAACGGTAAAGCTGAAGTTCTTTTAGCTGCTTGAGTTGAGTGCAAGAACCCGACGCGAATCCGTCTCTCTGTACTGACGAGCTAAACAAGAGGGTCATTTCATGTGGTTTTACCAAAGTTAAAGGCTTCAGAATGTTGTATTTGATACAAAGAGATCCTGAAAACTTAAAAGCAAAATATCAAATCTGTCATATGTCAGTTATGCATCGTTCCATGCTAATGGAAGTCATGTTTCTCTCCTCCTCAGGTGTTTTAGGAGGCATTCACGAGCAGCTCTGAACAGACAGCAGGAGATGATGAGCCACTGTCCCGCACTGCCACAGCTCCGACTCCTGGACTACCTGCAGAGGAGGAAAGAGAGGAAACCTGCTCCCTCCATAGACCTGAAGATCTCCAAAGCTGGGAATGTGAGTCAAAGACGCAGACATGTTTTCATTTCTGTACTGATTTTGGGGAAATTAATTAAAACCTGGTAAAATATGTACACTACTGTTCAAAAGTTTTAGGTCTCTTACAATTGTTTAAAATTACTTTTATTCTGCAAGGATGCATTAAATTGATCAAAAGTGACAGTAAATACGTTTATTATGTTATAAAATATTTCTATTTCAGATAAATGCTGTTATTTCAAACTTTCGTTAAAAAATCCAGACTTTTTTTCCCACAGAAATATTAAGCAAGAAATTAATAACAAGAAATGTTTCTTGAGCACCAAATCAGCATATTAGAATAATTCCTGAAGGATCATGTGACACTGAAGACTGGAATAATGATGCTGAAAATTCAGCTTTGCCATCACAGGAATAAATTACATTTTACCACAATTCTTTTAAATGAATAAACAGCTATTTTAAATTGTAATAATATTTCACAGTATTACTGTATTTTTGATTAAATAAATGCAGCCTTGGTGAGAATTAAGAGACATCTTTCAAAAGTGTTAAAACTAAAAAATGGAAAAAATTAATCAAATGTTTAAACAAATACTTAATATTCATTCCGAGTTTGGGTTAGATCTTATCGATCTTTATCACTAGAGTGGGTGTTTTAGGTGTTTAAATCACTCTTGTTTCTCTTGTAGTGTGTGGACATGTGGAAACAGAACAGTTGTCAGCTGTCCGTCCCAGCAGAAATTGACGTGAGTTGCTGTAATGCAGTTAAATGAACATACAGTATCATCTCTCTTGTCTGAAGGTCCAACAATATTTCATCACAGAAATAACTTGAAATGTATAAATGTCACTGTCTTGTGGCCTTCAGTGTTCTGATGTGGGATGTTTGGAGATTTTGTCCTGTAGCCAAATCTGTGAAAATGAGTTTTTCTCTATGCCTTCAGGTAGAGAAATATGCAGTGGCAGAAAACTCAGTCAAAATAGATGACACTCAGCCCACTGTTTGGCCTGCAAAGGTAACAAAATAGTGTGAATATTACATAGGAACTAGACTGTACATGAACCCTGTAAAATGTTGTTTTATCTGTGTGACATGTTGTCTTTGTCTCTGAACAGGACGTGAGGGACGACTACATTTTCGAGTGTGAGATGGGAGGCCAGTCTCAAAGAACAAAAGTCACTATCTTCCAGTCTATGGGCGACCCGCTGGTGTACGGGAAAATCTACAGCGCCAAAGACTCCAAATCAGAGGAGGACGTCACAGACCTACACCTCATTCACCCACCGTAAGAAACAACTGATGACATTTTAGCATTTCACTTACTTAGTACTTATTTCACATTTGTATTATGTTATATATTCAATTTTCTTATATTAAACATAACATTTATATGCAACCAATGGGAGATGGGGAAGTGTCCAGGAAAATTACTTTTACTATCCGTTTTGCTTGCTCACGTACCTGATCTTTTTTTTCTTTTTTCTGTGATTTGTAGATTCCTCATAGGTTCAAAGACAGACGCTGATAGGTAAGTATGGGAGGTTCATTTTGTCGTTTGGTGTTGTTGGGTTTCTGGTCTTAATAATAATAATAATAAACTTTATTTTCTATAGCGCCTTTAAAAGTTACATCTCAAAACTCAAAACGCTTCACAAAAATAAGAAAAAAGAAAAGAAAAATACAACAATATAAAAGCATTCATAAAAGAGAAGTACATTCAAATATACAATACACACAAAAAATATAACTGATATGTTTTCAAAACAATTCCATAATTAAATGGTATAGAAAATATAGTTAGAAGTAATCAAATAAATGCTTTGAGGGTAGATTTAAAAACACTTAATAGATTCTGCTTGCCTAATCTCAGAGGGCAGAGAGTTCCATAGTTTTGGAGCAAGTGAAGAGCAAGCCCTATCACCCATAGATCTTAAACGAGTTGGCGAGACAGTTAAAAGACCAGCTTCAGAGGAGCGGAGATCTCGCGTTGGGATGTAGGGGGATTAAGAGTTCTGACAAATATTGACTTGCCAGACCAAAGCCTTATAAATAAGCATGAGAATTTAAAAATCAACATGAAACCTGACGGAGAGCCAGTGTAAGGACTCCAAAATAGGAGTGATGTGATTCCTAGTCCTGGTCCTAGTCAGGATTCTAGGATCCTAGTCTTGGTCGTTTTCAGCCACCATGTGAACATTCCTGTGCTGCAGGTTTCTGACGCAGTATAAAGAGGTGTATGAACGGGACGTGAAGTGTCAGGTGAAGATGTTGCACAACTCGCAAGGCCAGCTCTCCCCCACCAGGGAGAACGAGGTGAGACACTATGCATGATGTATATATCTTACTGTTCCGACTATGGTTTTAATCTGATTTGGATCAGGTTTGTAATCATCTAATGTATTTATTTTGCAGTTCATGCTATAGAAAAACAGATATGAGGCAGATGTGCTCTTTTTCTGCCTGTCTAAACCAATCCCAAAAGTGATTGATTATAGATTTATGTGCCAGATATAGAAAATGGGTACCAAAACAATTGCATGTGCCTGAAAAAAAGAATCAATGTAAATTTTATGACATCCATACATCATCCAAGATTTGTTGTTGATGCAGGCTGATGGTTTCTCAGCGCTGGTCCAGTCTTCGGTTTTAGGAAAGGGTGTCAAACACAGACCTCCTCCTATCAAACTGCCAGCCGGCTCAGCCTGCGCCTCCTCAGGTGAGACAGTCTTAATGTATGATTATTTTATATGTTCATGTATGTGTATAAATGTTTTAAAACATTTTCCCTGAAAGTTCCCCTGAAAGTGTGATTATAAACACGACGGGGCTGTGAAAGCGGACGAGTGAGTAGATGAGTTTACCTGTTTGGCCCATTTAGCCACTTGTAGCAACCACCTTTTAGAAGACAAGTAAAAGCTTTTAAAACATCACAAGAGGGTATTACTGATGTATTTTATATTGTAGAATAAAAAGTGAAATATCTTGAGCATGTTCACCTCCGACCTTATTTCAAGCATTCAACCAAAAGCCCATAAAAGAAAAACCTTGACTAGAGAACGATGGAACCGGAAGTGCTTAAATGCTAATTCATTTCCAGGTTTTGGCCCACAAAAAATATGTCATCCCTGGCGCCCCTCTATAAAAGACCTTAGTCAGGTTAGACGACATACAGAAGTTAACACGGATAAAAACGAGGCTGTGAGGAATAGATTTACAGTCTTTACAATGTCATGCACTGTATAAAGGTTCTGGATCACGTCATTTTCACATATCACAACTTTGACAGCTGTTTAATGCAGTTTTTGTCCACTGAAAGTTTTTTTTCGCCGAGACATTTCGTCAAGCTGAACAATTGGAATGTTGTTAAAGGGTTACTTAGTTCACCCAAAAATTTAAATTCATAAAACATTTAACATTCATCAACACACACCAGTTATGGTAAATTGAAGCTCAAGCATGATAGTTTGACATGCGAGAACCAATGAGGTTCATTCTCGTGTTATGCAGCATGTTGGAGTTTTCACAAGAACCAGTCTATTGATTCATGAAAGTCGGGTCAGGTCTTGATCTCATTCCCTTCTTTCTGTCTGTCACAGAATGTTTTTGTCTCTCCACTTTAAAAAGTGTACAAACAAACACTCTGTCCTGTTGTCTAGGAAACCTGTACAGTACACAGGCCTCCAGCGGCCATCTCAAGTGCCCAACTCCTCCACCCTCGAAGAATCAGTCGCTCTCCCGGAAACACTCCATGGAGCTTAGCCTGCTGTCGCCTGCTGCTCTCTCGCCCATGCAGAGTGAGTAACTGAGTATCTCTCCATCCACAACCACAAAGCTGTTACTGACCAGGGCCGCATGATATATCCAAAAAAAATCGATATGGCAATATGGCTTAGTGCGATTGTCAAATTGTAAAGTAAAGTAAAATGAGTTGTATTATTCACATTTTTATTTTATAGTACAATAGTGTTATTACAATATATATTTTTTAGTTTGCTTCAAATTTTTATTTAATAATAATCACACACAAGAAAAAATCATAATTATAATTATATAGTCTTATTAAATTGGGTGAGAATGTGGACCAAGTAGAAAGACTAAAATATTATTACAATAATTTACTCCAATAATCTTTGTTTTATTTAACTTTTTGTATAAAAACCTTTTGTTACAGTGAAGCTTTTCCTAAATCATTCTGCCCAAAACGGATTTTGCCATTAAAAACTCTTTTGAGTTAAAAGTAATTTTTAAGCTTTTTAAAAAAAAAAAAGATATGCAGAAAACAATAAAATTACCCTACTTCACTCTAGAATGATTAATTCTTTCCAAATTTTGCCATTTAAGCCATCTGGTGAAAATTCGTAGCCTGTATTTTTTTTTTATACATGCAGTCCTGTCACTGCCTGCTGATGCGTCACTTGCTAGCCATATATTTATGAATTTTTCAACCCTCTTTTTCCTCTGATTGTCATCCATAGGATCAGGTACTCCCAAGCCCGCTACACCCACACCCACCAACACGCCGTGTTCTACGCCACACCCTGCCGACGTTCAGGGTGTCACGCCCTCATTAACGCCCACCCCTCAGGACCCCACCCTCCCACAGCAACCTACCCTGCTGACTCCCTTCACCCAGCAGCAGATGGCCCTGCCCGTCATGACTATTCCCCTGCCCACGTCCAGCACCACATCTTCACAGGTCATGACCAACCCTGCAGGGCTGAACTTCATCAATGTGGTGGGCCCAGTTTGGTAAGTGACATGAAAAAATTTTTTTATTTGACTAAAGCCAGGTGCACACTGTATGATTTCATCCACAATTTGGCCGTCTTAGACAAATTTAGCAAATCCTAAAATATTCCTCAGATCCTAGGCTAAAATCTGTAGTCTTTGATCGCTAGTTTGACATGTTTGCCGACAGTCGATTGATGACCATTGCATGGCATAGCATGATTTGACGCACAGTCCTGCAGTGAATTTTCTATGAAAACGTCAAATCAAATACCAATAGGAGCGCAGAATCTAATGACGCAATTAGTGCAACAACAACAAACCACCACTTGATGCACACACATAGTGTTTTTCTTATTCTTCTATTCTTCTTCTTTTTCTATTATTCTTCTTTCTTCTATTTTTCTTTTAAAGACAAGACATGACCAACATTAACGCTAGAGATTGTTTTTCGTCGCTAGCCACCATTTACATCATGCATGCAGCTCAGTCACCGAATGTGTCATGGTTTGATGATGTAAAACTCCAAATGAGTTTTCGTGCGTTTGTCCATTTTTGACTGTCGTACAGCCCGACATTGACCATTGTTGAGATCATACTGTGGGACATGGCTTACAGCAGGGATCATGTTCATACAGTCTGACAAGCAACAATTGCAAAGTGACTATTATATTCACCCGGCTGAACCTCTCTTACACACAGCAGTCCACAGACCCTGATGAGCGGTTCTAACCCGATGCTGGGTTGTAGTCCTGGGACCCTGGCGTCTGGTATACCCCTGAGTGGACTTCTGCCCTCTGGTGGTCTCATGTCTGGAGCTCTGCCTTCCATGCAGCCTGCAGCTCCAGCAGGTAAACGTCTCCGTCATTTGCTCCCTGCATGGTCAGATGTTCATCAGTGACTTTTACAAGTTATCCGTCACTATTGTGAAGATTAAAACGTAGGGGTGTAACAATACTCTCATGTCACGAATCGATACATCTCATGATACAATAAGGATAGTATAAAAAAAAGGTTAACAAGAAAATGAACTGTTGATTAAAATGCTAAATTTGGTATTAAATTGTGGGTGTAAATGAAAAGGCTTGGACTTGGTGCTGGTAACCCAATGCACAGGACAATGGTGACCCCAGAATAAAAATAATCATGATTCTGAAGCTGAAAATACAGAATTATTTTAGCTGAATATGCTTGCACTTGGTCACTGGCTAGATATATTTAAAATAATGTAGGCCACTTTTTACTGGTAACATGATACATTTGGCATTATCAGGACACAAATATTTCCCCATTGCATTATTATACATTATGTTCAACATTATAGTTTATTGTAGTACTGACTCTAAAACTCTGACAACTCACACAGTAATTTTTATTTTTGGTGAACAATACATATTGTCACTATCCACGATAAATATTGTTGCATTTTTGTATTGTGATATATTGTGACACCCCTATTAAAATGTTAATGTTGTCCCTGCAGGTGGGCCTTTTGGCCTGAACAACAGCCCGGGACTGCGACCGCTCAACCTTCTTCAGGTGAGGGCGCTTTTGCTGTAATGTAATGGGTTTTGTAGAGATGATTCTCTCATTATTTTTGTGTTTCGCTTTCTTTCAGCTCCCTACGGGACCTCTGATTTTTAACTCTCTACAGCAGCAGCAGTTGTCTCAGTTCTCCCCTCAACAGCAGAGCAGCCAGTCGGCCACATCCAGCCCCCAGCAGCAGGGGGAGTCTGTGAGTTAGACACAGTGTCCATCATTTTACACCACTTTCCTTATTCTAGTAATCTCGTGATGCGGAGGATTAACTAATAGAGTGAAAATCTGAATAGTAATTCAGTTGTCCTCTTGCATCAGGCTGACCCGGGTCTGACGACAGAACAGGGACTGACCGCGCAACAGACGGCAGTCATCAATCTCACCGGAGTGGGGGGATTCATGTCCCCTCAGGCAGCAGGTACAGACTCATGCACCGGATACATGCATTTCATTTCTCTGCTACTCCTCTTACTGTTATTCAAGTACATCTCTAGTCCAGATATCTCTAACAGACACTAACACAGCGAGTAGACATACTAATGAATTTAGATTTTGTAGTGTGTCATACTAATCTCAACGTAGATCAGTCGAAGTTAATCAGAGCTGTTTTTTTGACTATTTGGTTTGTCATTTGATTAACATGATGGTGGATGCCACTTTTCCTTTTTGCTACATTCTACCTTTTATTTCCTGTTACCTCCCTCCCCACCCTATTCTTTCTCTCTCCCCTCCTCCTCCTCCTCCTCCACCCCACCCCTCTGTCCGTGGTAGTGCTGTCCCAGCTGGGTTGTGGTCTGGAGGGGTCCGGGCCCAGCCTACCATCCCCGAGGCTCCAGCAACAGCACCAGCCACAGATCCAAGTAATGCAGCAACTTTGACCTCATCCACCCATAGACGTGTATATCAGACTGACCTTTGAACTCTTGACATGAATTCAAAACCGGCCCTATTTACTGTCTTAAAACACCTTTCTGGTCTTATTGTGCATGGTTTGTCAATTAATTTTATTCCAACGTCATCAAATTATAAAAACTTGTTCCAGCTCTGAAACAGCTTCTGGCTGACATCACTTACGCACATTGTACGCACCTACTTTTTATAAACCAATCAGTTCTCAATGGATTAAATAAAGTGCCGCCCTACTTTTTCCCCCTGGTTGAATATTGTTACACTCTGAAATACGTTACATTACACAATTATAAAACGTATAATTATCAGCTTAAAATATCTAAAGGTTGAAAAAATATATATTTTTAAAATAATTTTTAATGTTTTTTTCTTTTTTCAAAAAAGTTTGGGGTCTGTAATTTTTGAAAGAAGTCTCTTTTCGCCAAGGCTGCATTTATTTGATCAAAAATACAGTAAAAACAGTAATATTGTGAAATATTATTACAACTTAAAATAACTTTTCTATTCTAATATAAATTAAAATGTAATTTATTCCTGTGATGGCAAAGCTACATTTTCAGCATCATTACTCCAGTCTTCAGTGTCACATGATCCTTCAGAAATCATTCTAATATAATGGTTTGGTGCTCAAGAAACATTTCTTATTATTATCAGTGTTGAAAACAATGGTTTCCACAAAAACATGAAGTATCACTATGATTTTTTACATAAACGTGATTTTCTAACAATGTGTCTTCACCCTCACTTTTGATCAATTTATTTAAGTGTTAATTTCTTTTTTTTTTTTTTTATCTCTTACCGACCCCAAACTTTTGAACAGTAGTGTGTACAATATAGCGACATCTAAGGACAAAATCACAATTGAGTTAACATTGAGTTCAAAGGTCTGGTGCAAGACTGTGGATCAGTCTGTTATATGATGTCTATGCATTCATTCTTTAGATTAAATGCTCAAGACTACACAGCTAAACACTGTTTATCACATCAATAGTTTCTTTCCTGGCAACTTCTGACCAGTGTGTAAAGCTTGCCGTGCTTGAGTAACCATTCTTGTCTAAGCCTTTACCAACATCTTTGCATATAACGTTGAGCTTGTGGCATATCTCTTAACAGCAGCTTGAAGCATGTTTTTATAGCAATTGAGATATATTTCAAAACTTCATAAATGTCTTATTTAGAAGGATTCATCAGTTTCACTGATAAGCATGACTAATTTGTGTTGTGCTTGTGTTATCCATCACACACATCTGACCAGTAACAGCCAAACCCTTGCATTAGTCCAAGCTGAGATGCGAGTTGAAGTTGCTGTCTTACTGACACCAAACAAGAGCGTGTGTGTGTGTAATACAGCATAGCTGACAAAACAACAGCTGCATTGCACTTTTACATTTACCGCCTTCCTTTTCCATCACTACTGCTTGATCCTTTCCTGTTCTTCACAGTTTGTCGTTCCCATTATTTCCCCATTGAATGTACCATTCCTCCCTCTTTCTGCCTCACCCAGCTTCTGCAAACACTTCGATGTCTGTCCAGCGTGTTGCTTCCATTTTCACTGCGGTTTTAAAGAATGGTGGTTTCCCTTCAGCAGCTCTGCTTTAGTTGAAACTCTTTCATTATCTGAGCCAACGGGAGGGGCGACACAAACATGTTAAGCATGTAATACTGTATACAATGTACATTACTATCTAAAGGGATTTTCCAAATTAGAGATAGGGATGCAATATATTATAACCATATCAGTTATCAGATGATGGTAGAGATGTTTTATCAGGATCTGTCGATATTGGATATTTGCTAGTGCATGCTCATTTCCCATTAGATTACCTTTGCTGTCCATCTTTAAAAACATGACTAATTTAGTTACACTGTTAAATGTCATCTTTAGCAAATCTCAAAATTAACTTCTTTTTTTTTTAATACTGTACATTCATAATAATGTGATGCCTAAATTCACTTGTAGCATTTAATATGATTTAAGTTGATAGTTTTATTTTAGACCTAATAGAATTTATCTGTCTTTTGCCATTTGTCTGTTATCACTACAGAACTTGAAAATAATTATTAGCTTATCGACTAGATTTTTAATATTGGTGCATCCCAAATTTTACAATAATATTAAGGGCATTAACTCATCTTTTTAAAAGAAAATGAATATGCAAGCACAATATACACTACTGTTTAAAAGTTTAAGGTGAGATTTTTGTAAATGAAGGCTGCATTTATTTGATAAAAATACAGTAAGAACATTAGTATTGTGAAACATTTTTCTTATTTTTACTGTTTTTCTTACTTTAAAATGTAATTTATTCCTGTGATGCAAATCTGAATTTTCAGCATCTTTTCTCCAGTCTTCATGGTCACATGATCCTTCAGAAATCATTCTAATATGATGATTTGCTTCATTTAATCAATATTCAAAACAGTCATGCTGTTTAATATTTTTATGGAAACTGTGACCTTTTTTTCAGGATTATTTGAATATGAAGTTCAAATGAATAGCATTTATTTGCAATATATATATTTTATATATAACATTTTAAATTTCTTTACTGTCACTTTTGGTCGATTTAATGTGTCCTTGCTGAATAAAAGTATTAATTCCTTTCAAGAAAAGAAAAAAACATTTGAACAGTAGTGTATGTCTCTTTAAAACAATTAAATAATTATTTAATATTCCACATTATTTCAATTGTACTATTTAGAGGGTGTCAGTTTGATGATCGTCGTAACGTTGAACTCCTTGGCTACATGTAGGAAATGCTTCTGAGACACAGCTGCTGTGAGGGGAGACTCTTGGTACGTTTTTAACGGCACAAATTCATTATCCGTTACTTTCCCTTTCGCACAGTTGCAATTCTTGCAGCACCAAATGCAACAGCAGCAAATGGGTATGGCAGTGGGGGCGGCGGCACAGTCGGCGCTGCCACGGCAACATTCCGTCAACCAGCCAAGAAGTAAGAGGAAACGCAGCACGCCACAGCCCCTCCCCAAATCATGACCTCCGGCCCCGTCCACTAACCCACCGTGAGGACGTCAGCAAACGCCACTGTGCTTGATCCACAGCATTTTATGGACTGATTGTGGCTCAACCGGACTAAAGTAAAAAAAAAAAAAATTTTACGTTCATAGGGGTGCAGGAGTTACCCACCTGACCTCAGGCCAGAGGACTATTCGTGTTACATCGAGGACATTTAGAGCAGGGGACCTTAGAGTATTACCATATTTTTTAAAGAAATACAAGACATGAAATGAGACAATTCTTCTTGTAGGGTTCCCTACGGCATGCTGTCTTTATTCTCCTTCCAAATGGCCCTTTCAACGAGAGCCTGTCCGGCTCGAGAGGGTGGACCCTACGCACACTAATAAGGGCCGTACAGATGTGCCTCAATCACCTTTTGCTCAACTTTACCATTATGAGAAAACCCTCTCTCTACTGCTGGATGTCAGAATGATGGGCTGCCTTGTCCCAGCATGCAATTACATGTGCGGTTTTTATATGGCACATTTTAAAATGGCATTTTGTTATACTGAGGGGGGGAGTTGATGTATATTCTTATGGAGAAAAAAAAATCTAAACCATGTGAGTGGATGACATTTCTGAACACTGAGGCAGAATTTTTGTAAATGATCTTTGTCGGCAGTTTTATTGTGATAAAAAAAGAAAGTATATATTGACAGTGAAAAATACAACTTTTAGATAAAAATGTCACGACTGTGTGTGTGTTTATTTCGTCGTCTTCATGCTCCCAATGACTTTGTCCACTAGTTTGCTGATCTCTTTGTTTCTCGTTATGGCTCGATTGATGCAGTGTTGTAGTTTCTCACCGGATAACGACGTCCCACCTAAAGCAAAGCATTTATATTTGTTTTTAAATCTACAAATAATATTCAACCAAATCTAGACCAAAAAAATTAAATCAGGTGATACTCCTCTACAATCTTGACACCTTTGACAAAGTGACACTTTGGATCCAAAATAGGTCATTTATGTGATGCATGTAGATTTGATGATTTTGTTTTTGATATGAGAATCGTTTATACATTTTTTTGGTCAACAAAAGAGAAGCTTTGAGGTCTTCTGCAATTTTTCTGCCAAAATAAAAGCTCTATGGTTTGGTGTTTGAAAGCAAAGAAATTAAGACATTAATTAAATAAAATTCTATTATTATTAATTACTCATTATTTTACAGTACAATAGCATTTCATTTATATTAATGCATTTGGCAGACGCTTTTATCCAAAGCTAAATGTAGTATAATTTGACTAAATATAGTCAAGGGGGAGTTTTTCCTTATAACTTAATGCCAAAATTGCTGCTATGCTCTCTCTTTGTTAAATGGAAGCTTGTTTCCCTGATGGAATATTTTTTTTGTATCTTGTAATTCTGAGTTTATATCTCGCAATTTCGACTTTTATCACATTTCTGACTTTGATACGATCTAGCAACCCAAGATTATCTCAAAATTCAAACTTTTTTCTTGCAATTCCGTGTTTTATATCTCGCAATCCTGATTTTATTTTTAGCAAATCGCTAAATTTATTTTTTAGCAAATAGAATTAACACAATTCTAACATTTTTCTTGCAATTCTGACTTTATTTCTAGCAACCCAGGATTCTCAAAATTCCAACTTTTTATCTCACAATTCCGTTTATATCTCTAGTAATTCTGATCTAGCAACTACGGAAGAGGATTAGGGCCAAGCAATAATAAAAAAATAAAACCATCTCGAGATTAAAGTCATTATAATGCGAGATTAAACTCGTTAAATTTCGAGAAAAAAAGTCGAAATACAATCTTGAGAATAAACATTACATTTCGAGAATAAAGTCGTTGTGTTTCGAGAAAAAAAGTCGAAATTAAATGTAGAGAATAACGCATTCGATCAGTGTTCATTGCATAGCCTACTGATATCAACCTCATCGAGGTTTCGCGATTTCCCAGGATACCATAAGACGCATTATTAATCGTTGTTGGTTGTGTACGCCTCCATCCACAGAATGTAACGACTGTAACCATCTACAGCCATTAATGGCAATGCCGTACGGTTTTCATTTATCATAGCTGTCCATATGCCAGAGTGTATTAGGGCCAGCGCAAGTGTACTGGCGTCTTCTCAAGCGTCTCCTTCATCGAAATTCCACACCTTGAGGATCAACAAGTTTAATAATGCGTCTTATGGTATCCTGGGAAACCACGAAACCTCAATGAATTTCATGTTGGACAAAAGCGAGTACATCGCGCAAATTGGACTGATTTTTTCTTCTAAAAAGACCTAGCCGACCTAGACCTAAGAATGTTCTATTCTTTGTTACTGAAAGAAAGTCTAAAATATAGCTTGACTAAGTGATCCAACTCTGCCATGTCCTCTATCAGTAGGCTATGCAATGAACACTGATCGAATGCGTTATTCTCTACATTTCATTTCGACTTTTTTTCTCGAAACACAGACTTTATTCTCGAAATTTAATGAGTTTATTCTCAAGATTGTATTTCGAGTTTTTTTTCTCGAAATTTAATGAGTTTTTTCTCGAAACACGACTTTATTCTCGATATTTAATGAGTTTATACCCAAGATTGTATTTCGACTTTTTTTCTCGAAATTTAACAAGTTTAATCTCGCATTATAATGACTTTAATCTCGAGATGGTTTTATTTTTTTATTTTTGCTTGGCCCTAATCCTCTTCCGTAAGCAACCCAAAATTCTCACATTCTAACTTTTTTTTCTTGAAATTCCGTGTTTATATCTCGCAATTCTGGTTTTATTTTTTAGCAATTCTGAGATTCTCACAGTTCTAACTTTTTTTCTCGCAACTCAGAATTGTAAGATATAAACTCACAATTGCAAGTTATAAAGTACGAATCGTGAGAGAAACTCACAATTGCAGGAAAAAGTCAGATTTGTGAGATAAAAAGTCACAATTACCTTTTTTTTATTCCATGGTGGAAACAAGCTTCCATAATGTTGCCTTTTTCACCCCGATGATATTGCATCCCTGATGCTGTAAATAACCTGCAGTTTTGTGTCAAATGTCTTGATGTTCACCTGGTTTGTGGACGGCACAGAGTCGATCCTCCTCGTCTGTTACCACAGTCATTAATGCTGTAGACAAGCTTTCCTCTTCCGCTGTGGGGTCGACGATGATGATGGAACTGCGAAAGGAGGAAATGGAAAAAGTGTCTGTGAACTCATTCTTGTGTCATTTCTAAATAATTTTATATTGATCTGAGACCAGTGTTCTCGTTTTTAATGATTAAGTTAATTTAGCTAAACTAAATAGCATGTTGTGTAATAGCGAAATATGTTAATTACTCATCAAATACGGCAAACGATGAGCCAACTGGGTGCCGGCTGATCTTCAAGTGTCTCTTCTTCTGGATGTCAACTTCTGCTAAGTCTGTCTCTTTGTTTACAGTGACTTCAGGAAGTTGGGCTGAGAAATTGGAAATGTGTTTATTAGTCATCATAACAGCAGGAGGATGTTATATTCAGATGAAGTGCTCACCGTTCTTTAAAGCTGCCAGCAAAACTATGATGCAGGCGTCAAGTAAGTTCCCATCATAATCCAAACACATAATATCACAGTACAGCACCCAACAAAGCTAGAAAATAAGTGATAAATGAAATGCAAAGATTTTTAAATGAGCAATGTTATGGTATTTTTAGAGTATATTTATTAAAGATTCTAATATTAACATTATATTTATATCTTACCTTAGCTTTTTCAATGCACAATTCCTCCATATTTATTAAATCTGAACTGCAAAAGAGAAGAGAATAAACAAGAATTAAGTAATAATAATAATAATAATGTTTTGGCTTGACCAACATTATTTGCAGGCTTGCTAAAATTTATAAGGAATACATTTTCCCTCTTTTTTGAGAACCAATCACGTTGCTTTAACCCACAAAGAAATGTTTTCTTGAACTGTACCTCTCAATGACATCTGCGATAAATTGGCTGGCTGCCTGAGCCTGTTCTCCTGGTGGTCCGGGTCTGAATCTAGACGAGCACAGTGGAGGCAGATCTACATTTGGGACTTGGAGACCAAAGAGGAACTCAATTCCAAATTTCATTCAACACCCCAATGTATAACATTTGTCAGTTACCCAGTCATAATTTACATTTACCTATATATCCTTTATTTGGAGCATCAGAGGGTGGTGTAGTTAATTCCTGCGAGAAATAATGCTGTAACTTAATTATCCACCGCAATATCATAGCTTTTCGGAAAATAAAAATGATTCTTACAGCTTTTATCCCACAGATTACTGTGGTGTTTCCAATTTTCACCATTGCGGATCCATCGGCTGTAGATATGGAGCCTGGAAAGACACGTTTACCCAATTATATCTAATGACACCTCTGTACTTCTAAAGCATTGAAAATTGTTCTGAACATTTGAATGTGTTATTTTATAATATGCATCTAATACTTACTAATATTTAAGGTTGTGGGTCTAAACTCTCCCAATTCTCTTCCATCTGGACGACAGTTTTCTTTCTGTTGAATATTATAAGATAATTAAGATAATTGGTTATTAGATCAACATTATTAACTGTGTTATAATAACACTGATTCAACTTTATAGCTGACAGAAATCAAAACGTTGATTAACTCACCAAAAAGCTCCTGTGATATTCAAGAGGCTCTGCGGTTCTAAAAAACAAAACACACACTCAATATTTACGTTAAATACAGCGAAATCACAATCTCACTGTCCTGAAAACCTCAAGTATATTAAATAATTATTAGTTATTCAGATAAAATCTACATAAGTAATTCACGCTATATTGTAATTGACTTACTTGAAACCAGCCGCCATGATGTTTAGAGGCACCACGTGAAAGAAACCTGCAGTGACGTAAAGAGTTGAATCTCCCGTCCTCCGCTCCAGTGGGGGGCGCTAGTGCTGTTTTAAATCCGCCGCTCTGCGCTTTCTTCGCCCGCTGTGATGATGTGGTTCTGATGATGTGGTTGGTCAGGACGACTTCCGCGTAGGTGTTTCTCTGTGACTGGAAGTAAACTTCAACAATGGAGATTTAACTATTTATTCCGTAAATTAGTACGACACCTATTCATATATGTCCCGCCTCACGGAGTCTCATTTTAAGGTTGCTCTATATGATACTGTAGGGTAGTTTAGCTGTAAACTGGTGAGCTTCCCTGCAGTGATATGTTGACTGGGAATTGGATGATGGATTTCTGTGTATGTGAATTATTGCAGTGTTCGATTATCCTGGCGGTGATCGTCTTACTTTTGGTAAATGTATATCTTATTATTTTGAATATTTGTATAAATCTTATATTATTGTGGATTTTTTCTTCTTGTTTTTCTGATTTATGTTTGCTCTTAGTGACCTATCCATGCTGTTGTTCTTATTGTTTGTTAATGAAAATGAATTTGCAATGAAATTGTTCTTATGAAATACTTGTAAATATATATATATATATATATATATATATATATATATATATATATATATATATATTAGTCACACTTCTGTTGAGCTTCACCGATTCATCCAGTTGAACTAGTTACTCCTTTGTGTCACACCTGTTTGTTCTTATCTTTAGGTTGTTGTGATTGCTCATGTCAGTGCTAAGATGACAGATCAGACTCGCCATGAGAAGGAGAAGCACTATTTGACAGCAAAGGGCACAGAAGAGTCTTTTCCCAGTCTGATGGACCCTCCCTCATTGGAGCTGTCTGTGGTTGTCCCTTCATACAATGAGGAACTCAGATGTGAGTTATTCTGATGATTGATATATATATATATATATATATATATATGAAGAGTTCAGATGCAAAAGCCTCTAAGTGCCATCTGAAATTTTCTTCTAGAATGATCATTTTTATCAAGCTCGTATATTTAAGTTCAGTAATTTCACTTAAATAACAATGAAAATTACCTATTAATTGTCATTTAAGTGAAACTACTGAACTTAAATATACAAGCTTGATAAAAATGATCATTCTAGAAGAAAATTTCAGATGGCACTTAGAGGCTTTTGCATCTGAACTCTTCATATATATACAGTACAGGTCAAAAGTTTGGAAACATTAAGTTTTTTTTATATTTTTGAAAGAAGTCTCTAATGCTTATCAAGGCTGCGTTTATTTGATCAAAAATACAGAAAAAAAACAGTAATATTGTGAAATATTATTACAACTTAAAATAATAGTTTTCTATTTGAATATACTTTAAAAAAATAATTTATTCCTGTGATGCAAAGCTGAATTTTCAGCAATTACTCCAGTCTTCAGTGTCACATGTGACATCCAGTCTATCACATGATCCTTTGGAAATCATTCTAATATTCTGATTTATTATGAGTGCTGGAAACAGTTCTGCTGCCTAATATATTTGATGAATAAAAGGTTAAAAAGAACTGCATTTATTCAAAATAAAAATAAAAAATTCTAATAATATAAATTCAATTCAATTCAAATTTATTTGTATAGCACTTTTCACAATACATATTGTTTCAAAGCAGCTTTACAGAAAGTGCATTTCAGAAATGTACATAGAAAAATACAGGTAGTTAATTAATCATGCATTAATTTAGGGCATAAACATATCGCCAGCGTCGAGTCGTCTCTTCAGAGGCGTCGAGTCGTCTCTGCACGGGTGTTGGGGCATCTGTAGTTTCCATGGGAGGCTGGATACAAACTGGAGCAGACAATCTGTATTTACCTCGGGACTAGCGTCCCGAGATAACAACAGAAAAGCAGATGGGAAATAATTAGCGTAGCTGCTGTTCATAACAATAATGCATTCAATCTGATTCAACTGTAGTATAAAAGGTAAGTATTATGTGAATGCTTGGCTAAAGAAATGCGTCTTTAATCTAGTTTTAAACTGGGACAGCGAGTCTGAGCCTCGAACAATATCAGGAAGGCCATTCCACAGTTTAGGAGCTAAATATGAAAATGCCCTCCCTCCTTTAGTGGACTTAGATATCCTAGGAATGACCAGAAGCCTCAAATTTAGTGATCTTAAAGAGCGTGATGGATTGTAGGGCGATAGAAGTTCCGTTAAATACCCAGGAGCTAAACCATTTAGTGCTTTATAGGTCATTAGTAATACTTTATAATTGATACAGAACTTTATAGGTAACCAATGTAGAGATGATAGAATTGGTGTTATATGATCATATTTCCTTGACCTAGTAAGAACTCTAGCAGCTGCATTTTGGACTAACTGTAGCTTGTTTATTGAGGATGCAGGACAACCAGCTAATAAAGCATTACAGTAATCTAGTCCTGAGGTCATGAATGCATGAACTAACTTTTCTGCATCAGAAACTGATAGCATATTACGTAGCTTAGCAATGTTTCTAAGGTGGAAAAAGGCTGTTCTTGTAACATATGAAATATGATTTTCAAAAGACAAGTTGCGGTCTAATATAACACCCAGGTCTTTTGCTGTAGTGGATAAAGTAACAGGACATCCTTCTAAAGTAAAGTTGTATTGTAAGAGGTTTTGTGGGCAGTTTTTTTGACCAATAAGTAATACCTCCGTTTTATCTGAATTTAATAGCAGAAAATTACACGTCATCCAGTATTTTATATCTTTAACACACTCTGTCAATTTAGATAATTTATTGTTTTCATCTGGTCGTGATGAAATATATAATTGAGTGTCATCAGCATAACAGTGGAAATTAATTCCATGTTTTCTTATAATATTACCAAGTGGCAGCATATATATTGAGAATAGCAGAGGGCCTAACACAGATCCTTGCGGCACTCCATAGTTTACTGACGTTATCTTCGATTTTTCCCCATTTAAACAGACAAAATGGTAGCGGTCTGATAAGTACGATCTAAACCAGCTTAATGCCTGTCCATGAACACCAGTGTAGTCTATCTAAGAGTATTGTGTGATCTATAGTGTCAAACGCAGCACTAAGATCGAGTAAAACTAGTATTGAGATACAGCCTTGGTCAGTAGCTAGAAGTAAATCATTTGTAATTTTAACGAGCGCAGTTTCTGTGCTATGATGCGGTCTGAATCCTGACTGAAATTTTTCATAGATATCATTTTCTTGCAAGAAAGAGCACAATTGAGCGGACACAACTTTTTCTAGTATTTTAGACATAAATGGTAGATTTGAAATGGGTCTGTAATTTGCTAGATTATTATTATCTAATTGTGGTTTCTTAATAAGAGGTTTTATAACTGCCAACTTGAATATTCTTGGAACATGACCTAAAGATAAAGACGAGTTAGGGAGTCTATTGAGGAGAGGCTCTTCCACTACAGGTAACACTTCTTTCAGTAGTTTAGTTGGTATTGGATCTAATAAACATGTTGTTGGTTTAGATGCAATGATAAGTTTATTTAGCTCTTCCTGTCCTATAGTTGTAAAGCGCTGTAGTTTTTCTTGAGGGGCGATAATTGAGGCTGAATTATAAGGCGCGATTGAAGATTGTACATTTACAATTGTGTTTCTGATGCTTTCTATTTTCTCAGTGAAGAAATTCATAAAATCATTACTGCTAAACTGTAACGGAATATTTTGCTCAGGTGACGTCTGTTTATTTGTTAGTCTAGCCACGGAGTTAAATAAAAACCTTGGATTATTTTGGTTATTTTCTATTAGTTTGCGGAGGTGCTCAGCCCTGGCTGCTTTTAGGGCCTTTTTATAACGTGACATACTGTCTTTCCACGCGATTCTAAAGACCTCTAAATTAGTTTGTTTCCATTTACGCTCTAAATTACGAGTTTCTCTCTTGATAACATGCGTAGTATTGTTATACCATGGTGCTTTAGTTTTCTCTCTAACCTTTTTTAATCTAATTGGTGCAACAATGTTTAATGTACTAGAGAAAATGGTGCTCATAGTGCTAGTCATTTCCTCTAGTTCATCTGTTTGTTTGGGTTCACTAATCAGCTGAGTTAGATCAGGTAAGCTATTTGAGAATCTATCTATAGTGGTTGGAAGGATTGTTCTGCCTGGTCGATAACGTGGCGCAACGTGACAAATTTCAGCAGTACGTAGTATGCAAGTGACCATGTAATGATCAGTGACTTCATCACTTTGCGGTATAATATCTATATCGATAGGATTGGTTCCATGTGATATAATTAAATCTAGCGTATGATTAAGACGATGAGTGGGACAAGTGACGTTTTGCTTGACCCCAAAGGAGTTTAATAAATCTGTAAACGCAGCCCCTAACGCATCATTTGTGTTATCGACGTGTATGTTAAAATCTCCAACAATTAATGCTTTATCGACATTGACCAATAGATCTGAGAGAAAGTCTGCAAACTCTTTTAGGAAATCAGCGTAAGGCCCAGGCGGTCTATATACGGTAGCCAAGGCTATAGATAATAGGGATTTCTTTCTTACATCTAAGAGAGTAACATTTAGCACAATTACTTCAAACGAATTAAACCTGTGACCTGTTTTCTGAGTAACATTAAGAATATCTCTATAGATTGTTGCAACACCGCCGCCACGACCAATCAGACGGGGCTCATGTTTATAGCAGTATCCTGGAGGAGTAGACTCATTAAGACCCAAATAATCATTAGGTTTAAGCCAGGTTTCAGTAAGGCAAAGTACATCGAAACTATTATCTGTGACTATTTCATTTACAATAACCGCCTTAGGTGTGAGCGATCTAATGTTAAGAAGACCTAGCTTTATAAATTGTTTTTGTTCACTAATATTGAGATTTACTGGTTTAATCACAATTAGATTTTTCCTGGATCCTACAGTAGATTTAATGTTTGACCTCACTAAACGAGGAATAGACACAGTTTCAATATAATGTTCTACATTGGTACTTATATCAATTAAGTTTGGACAGCAAAGAGTGTGATTTGGACTTTGACTTACTAGTCATATGGTGTGTAACGTCTTGGAGATGTTGTCCGACAGCATCTGTCCGAAGATAGTAAATCTTCTTTACTATCACTTTTTATCAATTGAACACATCCTTGCTGAATAAAAGTATTCATTTATTTCAAAAAAAGAAAGAAAAAAAATTACTGACCCCAAATTACTGACCAGTAGTGTATATTGTTGTTACAAAAGATTTCTATTTTTAAAACATTTGCTTCTTTTTTTTATTTTTATTTTTTTACTTTTTATTCATCAAAGTATCCTAAAAAAGTATCACAGGTTATGAAAAAATATTAAGCAGCAGAACTGTTTCCAACTTTGATAATAAATCATCATATTGGAATGATTTCTAAAGGGTCATGTGATAGACTGGAGTAATGATAATTTAAAGTATAATAAATTGAAAACCAATTATTTTAAATTGTAATAATATATCACAATATTACATTTTTTTAATGTATTTTTGATCAAATAAATGCAGGCTTGATGAGCAGAAGAAACTTCTTTCAAAAACATTAAAAATAGTAATGTTTCCAAACTTATATATGTATATATATATGTATATAACATACATATATATATATATATATATATATATATGTGTATATAACATATATATATATATATATATATATATATATATATATATATATATATATATATATATATATACATATACATATACATATATAGTTTGGGTTAAAACCCCCACTGAATCCCTGTGGCTTAAAATCATTAACGTCCTCTTGGCAATAAGAGGATTTATATTGGTAATGTTTGTTTCTGTTTTATCACACAGTGCCTGCTATGATGGATGAAGCCATGGAATACCTGGAGAAAAGACAGGTGCTTAATTAATTTTGTTTTTTAATTTCTTTACATTTCTATTATGAAACAACAGGCTAGCTAGTGTCGTAACTGACTTATTAGTTCTGTTTTTCTGACACCTTTAAAAAAGTATACATTTATAAATAAAAGTGTAAACATACCTGAGGTCACCTATGAATCCAGGAATGATGCCACACGTTTTCTTTGAATCCTTTTGATGTTACTGCAGACTGGTTGTTTTTACATCATGTGTGAATTATTCACCACTAGATGGCATTGCTGTAACTAAAGTGACTCTGTTTAACCCAATTTTTCCTCTTGTTGATTTTACAGAATGAGAATCCATTATTCACATATGAAGTTATTGTAGTAGATGATGGCAGCAAAGACAAAACTACAGAGGTAGTTTTACGTCTTACTGTTATTATTCATTATAATATATAACAATGAATAATATATAACAATCAAAGTGAATGCTTGATCATATGTATCCCCAGGTTGCCATGAAATACACAAAAAAGTATGGAGCACAAAAAGTGAGAGTTCTGACGTTGGTGAAGAACCGTGGAAAAGGCGGTGCAGTTAAAATGGTAATAATGCAAAAAACACCCAGTCCTCCTTGTGTGTTGTTATAGAGGACGGTATCCACATTTCTGATGAAATCTGCTGAAAGACAAAAACAAAGATACTGTTTCCATTCAGTTGAGATTGTGAAAAATATCACTAATTAATGATATGACTTGATGCCTGAAGCTCAGGCTTGAATGCTCAAGCTCAGCTAAAAGTCTTATTTTGCACACACTTAGTTCAACAGTTGCTATAATGTTGTTTGTTGTTGTGTTTGTCTCTGCTCAGGGAGCACTGAGCTGTCGTGGAAAGCTCATTCTTATGGCTGATGCTGATGGAGCCACTAAATTTGCTGACATTGAAAAGGTGGAAGAAGGTCTTCAGAGCATCAGCGAGAAGCCTGTGAGACACCACTTTTTGTAAATATAAATAGACATGCAGCAAATCTCAGAATGGTTGGTATGTGGATTACATATTTGTTTGGAGCTTAACCAGGAGCTGGAGTTATCAAATTACTTACAGGCCTTTTCTTGCCAAAAGATCTCAGAGCATCTGAAAATGTTTTCCTTTTATGTCAATGCAGGATAACATGGCGATCTCCTGTGGATCCAGAGCTCACCTGGAAGAAGAATCAGTGGCTCAGGTATTCAGTGTTTCTCAAAAATGCTGGAGCATAATAGCTAATGTTCATGAGGAAATTGCCAGTACTTTTGCATTTTCAGTGTTCTGTTTCTTCTTGTGACAGCGGTCAATGTTCCGAACGTTTCTGATGTATGGATTCCACTTCTTGGTGTGGTTCTTTTGTGTGAGGGGGATTAAAGACACACAATGTGGATTTAAGCTCTTCACTCGTGAGGCTGCCTTGAAAACTTTCTCCAGCCTGCATGTGGAACGCTGGTAAGGACGCTTAAAAGTTGAAGAGCTTTATAATAAAATGCCCCAATTATGATTAAAAAAAAAGAATATTACCTTTGATGTAGTGTAATATATAGCTGTTTGTGAATGTAAAACGTCTGCAAAGTTTCAAAGTGCACGAAAATTGGAGTTATTGTCCCAAAAGAAAGAACAGATTCGGAACTGCCGAAACAAGTCCTTAGTAATACTTCCTGCTCGAACCTATGTAGGTTTGTAACAAATTTGCATAATGCCAGCCTTTTGTCTTTATTGTATGCCTGCAATTGTCTGCTACTTTGACCCTCCCTCAAACACTGTAGCTGTAACTGAGGCCTGGAAGTGTTTGATTTGTGTTGTCGACATGTCAATGCGCTGCAGATTCTTTTTGCATGCACTTCAAAAGAATGAAGACTTGAGCTCGAATTGATACAGTAAAACCGACACCGTCTTTACTGTTCGTATCACCTATGTATCAAGTGTTGAGGGCTGCTTCGTTTCCAACCCATGCTTGTAAACGGTAGGCCAATCACAACAGACTGAGTCATCTGACCAATCAGAGCAAAGTAGGCTCTCAGAAAGGAGGGGTTTAGAAAGACGGAATCTATTATCAAACCGTTTCAGACACTGTGATAAAAGAGGTCATGCCGCAGTGTATATTATGAGAAAATTTTGTTGTTGTTTTTTTTTGGCCTTGGATGCATAAAAAACCTACTGTAGACTCCAAAACTAAATTAGGAACCTTTAAAATATCATAATCTCTGCATCAAATTCCCAAAAAGCACTTTGTTTACTTTTATAAGAACCTTTTTTATTTTATTTAAATTTGAATTTTAACCTCTTAATTAAAGTAAAAAAAAATGTGTCCTACAGGGCATTTGATGTGGAACTTCTCTACATTGCTCAGTGTTTTGACATCCCTGTATCAGAAGTGGCTGTTAACTGGACAGAGATTGAAGGTTTGTGCTGTCAGTTTTGAAATATAATGCAATTAAAAGAATTAATACTCTATATATTTTTTCTAGCTGTATATGTCTCAAAAATGAAGGTTATTTCCACTATGAGGTAATGAAGATCTGTTTTATTGCACATTTAGGGTCAAAGTTGGTGCCGATCTGGAGTTGGCTTCAGATGGGCCGGGATCTAGTCTTTATCAGACTGCGTTACTTCACTGGTGCCTGGAGGCTGGAGTCTGAGAGAAAAACTCAGTAGCTGTTGTTTCTGCAAGTGTGCTGTTCGGGCCGATGGTTAAACGCACAGCCCTTTGCCACAAACGAGTGCACTGCGTACTCAATCGGTGAACAGCATCAGCATTTCATTATCACTGACCGTGCCGTGACCACATAAGGGGATTGTCCTTGTATTTTTATTTTTTTAATGTAATATCGCTGTTTTTCATGTTTTTCTTTTACAAACTATAGGTTTGGTTTTGAAATGGGGCAGATGGTTCTTGGCCAAATAAAGAACAAATTATAATCAGTTAGCGTTTCTGCATATACAACTAATTTGAAAATGTTGCACAGAACCAGATGAAGACAAAATGATGCGTTTGAAGAGTGCAAAATGAAGAGTTTTTACTACACTTTTTTTTAATTAAGCTTATTTGAAAAACAAATTGATTTATGCTGAGCATCGAAGTATAATTTATTATTATATGTGGCCAAAAGAATTTATGTGGTGTGTGCTTAAAATGTGATGTTTGAAATCAGTGCCACCCAAATCCATTTTTAACACACGTCACTCATCCACACATAAAAGGTTTAAAAACACAGTTGACCGACTGAAATGGTCCATGGCAGGGCTATAGCTAGGGTATCCGGGCCCCGGTGTGGGTTGTTCCTGTGGATCCCCCCCTCAGTTGACATTGCGGGGCCCCCCAAAAGCAGGGGGCCTAGAATCTACACCTCCTTTCGCCCCTCTAGCGACAGCCCTGGTCCATGGTCTGGCATGTACTCAGTCCTTTTTAATGTGGTTTACACAATGGGTTGCTCTGCGCCCTGGAGAGAATATCCTGTTTATCCTCCCTGTCTCTCCACCAGGAAGGCATTTGTTCTTAGTCAGCCCCTCTATCTTGTCAGCCACTCTAAAAGATGATGTATTTAAATCTTTTCACTGATAAATTATTTTTAAAATCAGTTATTTAAGCAGCAATATATATATATATATATATATATATTGTATTTCTCCCGTCTGCTAAGCTCTAAATATAGAGGCTCGTCGTCAGTAATGTATATGATCCTCTGCACCTTGATTGAAGAGGATCATTTTGCGGTGTCCTTTTATTTGGAAGCGAATTCCCCCTGCCAAACTCATTTGATCAAAGAGAGCACTAAATATGCGAGCTGTCATTATTGGGAGTATTGTTACGTTCCCCTGCAGTTGTTGTAAACTGTGAAAATGTCAAACTTCTAGACTCTCTGTCGCCATCCTGGCTTGCGTCATTAACTGGACAAGTCACTCTACGCACACAATCGAAGTGTATCCGTCCGCGCCGAGGAGCGCAGGAGAAGTAGGGCTATCGATAAGAGCTGGCGATCCGCCAGTCTGTCACTAAATATTCTACTACTGTCTACTTAACTTTATCAATATTCTGCTTCCAATTTCTAAATATATAACAGGTAAATATTTAGAGAGAACAGAACTTTTTTTTTTTAATTAAGTTTTTTTGTTTAGCCTAAAATTAAGTAATTCGAAAACGGTTCGTTTTAATCACAGTGTACCGTTGTAATGACCAGGTTGTGAGTTGGGTTGACCCAAAACAATTCTTAACCCCCTCAAAGGTAAAAAGGTTGGACGGTGTCTTAAATGTACGTATTTTAACGTATGACAAGTTTCTGTCGCCATTAAAATATTAGAATTTAGTGACGCTCGTGATCAGAAGTTGCGTTCCCTGTAACCATAGCAACATTTGGCTGCTTGAGCGTTTCTGTTGGGATCGATATCCGACGGCAAATCGACAAAACGTACTACTGACACTATTAATCACCAATGTTGATACAAAAACTTTATAATAGTAATTTCTGTTTGAAGCGTTTTTTAACTTTAAAGCCCGCGAATTCCTCACAAATTGCCTTTGAAACGTCGACCGCTTGAAAGTCACTGAATAATCGCACACTGGGAATGACTAAAAATGAAAGTCATGAAAACTTAAATAAAAAAATGTAAATACTTTGACACAATCGCTTTCCCTTTACAACTTATGCCAAAAAGGTGCATTCACTTCCTGTAAAAGAAAAAAAAAACAGCTGTCTGCTCTTGTCATCTGTCACTGAAAGCAAATTAAAAGTGAAACACTGCTGCCCACAATGACCTGTTTTCCCTCAATAATAGGCCTGTGAGTGAGTCTCAGGCTGTTCTTTTGAACGGGATGATCCCTCTGTGTGTCTGACGTCCTGGGAGAGTTCCAGGAGCAGCGGATGAATTCCGCACGAAGGCGCTGAGGCTCCAGTCAGACTGACGCCGCGGCTCTCGCTCCATCCAAACACACGCGCTGTAGCTACACCTCCAATCGGCGCGAGATTCAGCATTCGGCTATTTTGCGGAACTACGCGGATTTTTATTCGACTTGTCACAAGAATAAGGTAATGAATAAAACGTGTTATATATATATACCACTTACGGTATTATTGAGAATTAATTTCAGACCTTAAAAAGTAAAAGTTTTATAAATGATAAAAAAAATAAGGCATGACAAGTGTCTTTTTAAAACTTTTTGTCTTGACGCTGTATTTTTTCTTTTTCACGTAACTTGTTGCTTCTCACATGTTAGTCCATATCACGCGAGGCTGCGTAAACAGACATTATGCCACTTGCTGCTTAATGATGCTGCTCCAGTGATACGTTTGTGACAGTTGTGTATACCTGGAATACCTTTTTTATATATATAAATAAGTGCCAAATGTAGCATTTGAACATTTCTTAAAGCAAACAAACAAAGTGAAGTTGAGGGAAAGGATGTGTATGTGTATGTGCGTTTGCGGGGGAGTTAGGTGATTAAGCCTATCTCAGCACTCAGACTGCCAGACGCCAGTTTCATAAGGACACACTGCCTTTGAGAACAGAGCAGATGTATTCACCCTCAATTGATCTGAATAGGCCTGCGCCTATTTGAAACTGAGCCATGATTTCATACGCTGCTATTATTCCTATATGGCCTCATTCATCTCATACGATTATTTGATTTAGGTAAGGGGTGTGTTAACACCTCTGGTATCGCATGCAATAATATTTTCAGAAGCTATTATTTGAATAGACTTGGCCAAAGATGGAAGCAAGCCTCTCTGGTTTCAAATGCTCAAACGGCATTGATTTTTAGCAGATCATTTTCTGCATCAGAAAGCCTTGACAGGAAAGGGAGAGGACGAATAGGTGAGAAACAGAAGGACTGTTGACTCCTCAATACCTCAGAAATCTCTGCATGCACTGAAGCATGATGGAAAAGATCTTGAGATCTGCACATGAATGTGTTGTGATTATGCCCTAATAGGGTGAATCTCACAAAACATGTCAAGAATATTTTCATATCATATTTCACCCCAAAATCATAAAAAAAAAAATATATATATATATTTTGCTTAAAGAAAATGGTGCCATTTAACTTAAAATTTGTTTTGGACATTGTTTGACATTATTTTTCATGACAATTAAGCACATTTTCTTCCCTAATTGTTATTACTGTAATGCAAAAGGTAGGCTATGTTTTACTAAATGCATAAATAAAAAAATAATTAATAATAATAAAGATAAAAAATAAATTGTAAATTATTTATGCCAGTATTTTTCAAATATTTGTTAAATATGTTTTTAATTAAATTTAAAATAAAATAATGATTTGTATTAATTTAATCACACACACATCCACATACATAATATAGTGTGTGTGTGTGTGTGTGTGTGTGTGTGTATATATATATACACACACACACAGTTTTGTATTTTTAAAATCATTATTTTCAATTCTTTAAAAATTAAATAACTAAAATATGTTTGACAATTATTTGAAAAATACTGACATAAATCATTTACAATTTATTTATTATCTTTATTATATATACAGTATATATATATAATTATTTATGTTTATTTTAATAAATACAAATTAAAGGCAGTTAAAAATACTGACACAAACAATTTACTTATTAACATTAAATCTGACATTCTTCTTTGTTTCTTTCACCAGATAAAAACTGTTGACAGCCTGACGAAAACATCCCTGTCTGGAGGTTTATTTTACACCCAGCTGTATCTTGGCTGTAAAGTAATAAACTGAGGCTCCTGGCTTGAATTGATATAAGACAGATCTGCCTTGCTTTTAGGAAAAAATCCAGTCCCCAGTGTCACCCCATCCCACGATGCACTCCACCACATCCATTACTTCCCTCTTCTCCTTCACCAGTCCAGCTGTGAAAAGGCTGCTGGGCTGGAAACAAGGAGACGAGGAGGAAAAGTGGGCGGAAAAGGCTGTCGATTCCCTTGTAAAGAAGCTCAAGAAGAAGAAAGGGGCCATGGAGGAGCTGGAAAAGGCTCTGAGCTGTCCTGGCCAGCCCAGTAAATGTGTGACCATCCCTCGATCCCTGGACGGAAGGCTCCAGGTGTCCCATCGTAAAGGTCTGCCACACGTTATCTACTGCAGAGTGTGGCGCTGGCCGGATCTTCAGTCCCACCACGAGCTCAAAGCGCTGGATTGCTGCGAGTTTCCTTTCGGCTCCAAGCAGAAGGATATCTGCATCAATCCATATCATTACCGCCGTGTGGAGACGCCAGGTGGAAATCAATACGCAAACCACTTTTTCTTGTTTTCTTCCAAATTGATTATAGCTTTATGCATTAGTAAAAAAATCTGTTAGTAATCTTCTTTCTCTGTTTTTCAAACAGTTCTACCCCCAGTCCTTGTGCCACGTCACAGTGAGTTCAACCCCCAGCACAGCTTGTTAGCAAAGTTCCGGAATGCTTCCCTACACAACGAGCCTCTAATGCCTCAGAATGCCACTTACCCAGACTCCTTCCCTGCATTACCCTGTAGCTCGTTTTCTTCATCTCCTTCCAGCTCTTTAAACCAGTCCCCCACTGCACACAGCTACCCAAACTCTCCCAGCAGTGGAACTGACCCTGGGAGCCCCTACCAAATCACAGGTCATTATTAGCAATGATTTCTCAAGCATTGATGATTTTGTATATTAGCTCTCTTCTAACTTCCTTGCATGAAATGTAGTGCCACTGAATTGCATACATTCATACATCTTGATCATTCAAAAACGTTGTTCTCATTGCACAGCAGAGACACCTCCTCCACCCTACAGTATGATGGAGACCACTCCGTCTGAGGATGTGAAACCAGAAGAGTCCTCCAACCCCAATAAACTCATTCTGTCAGCCCCTCATAGAGGTGACACTAGACTTACTGTGCATTATGTGTGTACTTTGAAATGTGCAGTACCAGTTAAACGTTGTGAACACACCCACTCATTTGTTGTTATTATTAACTGAAACTAATAAAAATAAGTTTTAAGTGAAATAATGCTAAAATAAAATATTAATATTAGATGAAAAATGTAAACAAAAAAGAGAAATATTGATTGAAATAAAGTCATTAAAAATGATAAATGACTAAAATTGAGATAAAAAAGCTAAATAGAAAAAAACTTAATGACAAAATTGCTAAATTAAAATGAAAACGGAAATTTCTAAATAATAAAAACTATAATAGTATATAAATAATACTAAAAAAAACACTGCTCATTTAATAATATTACTTTTATCATTTTAATTTGAGAATAGGGAAGTCCACATCACAGCTATAATGACACCGAAACAGAGGAACGATATCATTGGAAGTATTTTCAGAACAATGCTTTTTTCCAGCTAATGAACATTAAAAACATTGACAGCCAATCAGAATCCACACGACTTGAACCTCAAGGTAATCCAGTTATAAATGAAAGACCTAACCATTGTTTTCATTTTGAAAATAGAAATTATCAGACTATATATACAAGATGTCAAACTGGTCACACAAGACTTACTCATGTATATATATTTTTTGAAAGTGGAAGATTTACCTTTATGTGATTTTTTTATTTTATTTTTCCTGTAAGTCTTCCTTAACTATAAAGCATTTTTTATTGGAATGTCCTGCTTTAAATGGTATTAGGCAACGTTCTTATTCAGAGAGTACATTAATGGATCTAAGATTTTTAAAATCAGGAGAAACATTAATCTAGTCTGGTGTTTCCAAACAATGAAAGTGTTGAATCACAATGGCATTTTTTTATTATATTAAAATTCATCATGAATACGGAATGAGACCTGAATACTATGAGATATGATACTGTACATGATATTTTACGGTTTTATGAATGCTTTTTTTTACTCCAGACTTGAGGCCAGTGTGTTATGAGGAACCAGAATACTGGTGTTCAGTGGCGTATTACGAACTGAACAACAGGGTGGGTGAGACATTCCACGCCTCTTCCCGAAGCATCCTCGTGGACGGCTTCACAGATCCCTCCAACAACAAGAACCGATTCTGTCTCGGATTACTATCCAACGTCAACCGAAACTCCACCATTGAACACACTCGCAGACACATAGGCAAAGGTTTGTTTAAAGTTTTACATTTCTTTTTTTTGCATTCTTGTCTTTGTTGAGAGGTTTTGGATCTGAAATTGTTGCTTTGAGAAGATCAAGCTGATAATGGTCTTCCATCAGTTGATGCAATTCCAAGAGAAAGTAATAAAAAACAAAAACACATTGTTTTTATGGCGCCAGATAGTGCTGGTCAGTCAACACTGCACTTCAGGAACCCAGCGAGAAAGATAAAGTCCACACTATCCAAATGTTGGTTTTTCTCAGGGTGCTGGATGAGCGTCACTGTGCCAGTGTTGGAAAGACATTAAGCGTTGCCATAGGTTACAGCAGTGACAGAGAGAAGTATGCATGCATACACACACACACACACACACCGGGCACAGGATTCCATCTACTTGTGTGAGAGATCCTAGTTGGAAGAGCGCCAAGGACAACGACATAATCCAGATCAGGATGCTTCAGGAGAATGGAGATTATTAAAGTTTCCGCTTGGCACTTGATAAAACATGATGAATGCTGGGTTTAAGGATAATGATTTCTGGGATTTACCAAGTTCAAAGGTGGTGATATACTCTTTTATGTGTGGACTTTGCAGTAGTTCACAGTTGTGTTATAAATGCCACTTTAGAATTGTTGTTATACTGTATGTTTTTTTGTTTTGTTTTTTGTGGACCTGTAAGTGTATTTAGTCTCAGTTAAATGTGCAACTAGAAACATGCTTTAAACCCTTTTCTGTCTTCTGTTGTAGGTGTGCACTTGTATTACGTCGGAGGGGAGGTGTACGCAGAGTGTCTGAGCGACAGCAGTATTTTCGTTCAGAGTCGGAACTGTAACTACCAGCATGGTTTCCACCCCACCACTGTCTGCAAGATCCCGAGTGGATGCAGCCTCAAGATCTTCAACAACCAGCTGTTTGCCCAGCTGCTGTCACAGTCGGTAAATCACGGCTTTGAGGTGGTGTATGAACTCACCAAGATGTGCACCATCAGGATGAGTTTTGTCAAGGTAAAGAGGTTTATATAGAATATGTGGCATATAATGGCATATACAGTAGCCTAAACAGCCATATAAACCCTATTGGGCTGCTAATAAAGGTTATGTAAACGCCATTACTATTGATTCACTAGAAAGAATCGACTCATTAGAGTCTTTCCTTTGGGAACCAGTCTACACTGGTTGCGCTAGATGCGTTTGATTCACTTTAAAGAACCATCTCATAAAAGTCCTTAGATTGGGATGGGAATGAGTCTACACTGGTTGCGCTGGATGTGTTTGATTCACTTTACACAACCGGCTCATAGGAGTCATTTGCTGTATGCTTTTGGTTCACTAACAAGAACAGACTTCGAGTAATTTGTTTGGAAATCGTACTGCTTTGGTTGCGCTGTATGCTTTTGATTAAAAGTATTAAAGTATTGAATCATTAGTCTTTCCTTCTGGAATCGGACTACACTAGTTGTGCTGTATGCTTCTGATTCACTAAAAAGTACAGTCTCATTAGATTTATTTGTTCAGAAATCAGTCTACACTGGTTGCGCTTTTTAATTCAGTAGTGGTGCCATGTCGATTAAGTTGGCTAGTGTATAACTATGAAACTCTGTCAGAGAATTTTAGAAAGGTGTTTTTAGTAACGTTTTTAGAAAGAATTTAAGTACCAAACAGTTCTACGTACGAGAATTTTAAAAAGAACCAAATAAGGACCTGTTCTCGATACCCAAACCTAAACTCTAGTCTCTTTTTCCTCAGAAAATGCTCAAATCTGCTTGATTTTATAGTTTATTCTAAATATAAATATAATAATATACAGTATTTTATATAAGACTGTTGTCAAGCTTATTACCTCCAACAACAAGGTTAAAAAGTTGCTGTTAAGGACTATCGCAAATACAGAGTTCATAATTGTCAATCACAAGCCAACAGCTCTCTAGGTGGTTAGCAGTTTCAAATAGAAAATCTTCTAAGTGTTGCTATGCAAATGTAATATGTAGTTATTCTAGTCTTTGGCGTGCTGTTTTATGGATGTCGCTCTGCCAAAACACTGCAGATCCCATAGCTCTGGAGTTCTTCTGTTACCGACTGATACGACATGCGCAATATTCCCTGCTTGATTTGTATGTATGCGGGACACATAACAAATTGTTTGTGATTATTTCTGTTAAAATACTTTATGAATGACATGCAATTGCAAATTAGCTTTTGGAAAACTAGTATGCATTTATTTTTGCAGTTCCTTTTGGTGCTGCTAGTGGATCACAAATACTTGCATTATTGTAGTTTTAAAAAACATGTTTCATGCTTAAGATGTTTTGTAAAGATGCTCAAGTATTGAGGATCAAATGTCTCCTCTTCTCAGGGCTGGGGAGCCGAGTACCACCGTCAGGATGTCACCAGCACCCCCTGCTGGATAGAAATACACCTGCACGGTCCCCTGCAGTGGCTGGACAAAGTTCTGACCCAAATGGGCTCCCCACACAATCCTATTTCCTCTGTGTCCTAATGCATTACAGGACAAGGGGAATATAGTTCCCCAAAAGACTTTCATAGCAACCCAAGACACATAAAGCTCTCTCTCTGTCTTTTCAGTGGATGTTTATGGTACTGGCATAGAATCAGCCAGGAAATATCATGCTGTTAAATAAGCAGCTGTGTGGTTCGATAAGTGTTGCATTGTGTTTGTTTTTTAAAAAACACTTTGCTATTTCACAGTATGTAGTAGCCGAGACCAATTCAGATGGAATCGCTGTATTAGGAAGCCAAGGAAATATGTTAGTAGGTAGGTACTTGTTCTGGAAATGTTTAAATATCTGTGCCTTCTATAACATTTCATGTTGTTGTTTTTTTCACTCGCGTTAGCTTTCTTGTTTTTGTAATACAAAAACCTGTCTTATATTTGTGCCTGATTATTTTATGGCCCGAACACAAATATGAAATTTAAAAACAAAACATCAGAAGTCAAAAAATCCACCTAATTTGTATTAATGCAATTCAAGTTTTAACACTACAGGTTATCAATTTTCACAAGATCAGTAAAAACTTCCTTTGCTTATTGAAGGATTTGCCCCATCTTTAAAATAATAAAGCTGATTGAACAATTCTGTGTGTATGCTGTGTCCTTCAGCTACACCGTCAAGATGTGGCTAAAAAGGTCAAACTAAATTGTAGCTTTCATTGATGACATTATGATGACATTAACAAACATTACAGATTAGATAAAGATCTCTAAAAAATGAATTTCTACAGCTGCCGTTTCATATTTTCTATCATTAATTTAAAAATACTAAATGGCACAAATGAGGCTAGGATGGCTAGTCAAACGCATTATTGATATACAGTAGATTTAGCTGCCAATTCGTTTCATGATATCAGCGAGCTTGATGATGACAGCAGTATTTTAGATCGATCGGGTCCTTGTCAAACATCCCAGTTTTCAGAATGCAGTGTTGATAGTCTTCACACCATCAAGGACAGCCGCAGATCACACATATAGAATATTCCCCATTTCAAATTTATGTGAAATTGTGCGCGCGTTAAATCCTCAACAGGATGAGTAAAGCATCTGCGGACTTCAGAAGTCGTGCTGTGTTTGAGGCCGATTCTGTGTGGTCAGCAAACGCTGCTGCTGCTGAAGGAAGCTGATGACTTCTGGACTCCTCAGAAGAGACTGAAACCCCAAAACAACATAACATCAGCTAATGCTAAGTCACTTTGCTAAGAAAGAATATTCAGGTAATATAAATAATGACATTTGTCACATATAAAATATGCATATATATGCAGAATAATTGATATACAAATCAGTCAATTAAAAGTAAAAAAAAAATGGAAGCTAGGAGGAAAAAATCAAATGAAACCACAGTATATATATATATATATACACACACACACACACGTATATGTATATATACACACACAGACAATATAAATATAATAATATATATACATGGACAAAAACTTTTGTTAGATTCAATTTGACAGGACTAATATAATTATAGTTTTTTTGTATTGCACATAATTTAACATTAACATTTAACCTTTTTGATTTTGAAATAAATTGATTAATATTAAGACTAATATTTGATTTTTTTTTTTTTTTTTTTTACATGGCTACATGAATTATTCATTATCTACTCTAATACCCACACACCTCTGCACCCACTGCATTAGGTTACCAGGGGGTGTACGAGTAAAAATACTCTAGCTCAATAAAGTGTTTTAATGCACTCACCAGTCTCTTCTGGTTCAGCACCTGCTCAATGAGGGAGGGTCTGGCTGGTCGGTCTCCTATGGTACCCAGCCGTTGCTTAGTAACGGACACAGGCCTCTCCTCCGTACCCTCCTACACATCACGAAAGACAAAACAGTTTGAAATTAAGCTTATAAAGTTGGGACCTTAAACTGAGACTGTTGTTTGTCCAAACGATTCTTACGTCTAGTTTTCCAGTTGACATGGCCTGGTCGCTTTTCTTCTTCTTATACTTGTCCTTGTACATTTTATTCCGGTGCTTTTTGCACATCCAGGGTTTCCTGGCTTTGGCCACCTGAGTCGTGGTCTCCGTGCAGCCGTCATAGATGCAGGTCTTGGACACGTTCTCGCTCTCTCCGGACGTCTCGTCGTCGTTGAGCTCGTCGTCTCTCGCCTCCGGCACGTCGCTCTCGTCGCCCGGGTCTTCCGCGTCGTACGGGAAGTTCTCCTGGTCGGACGGGGTGGTGGTGCTGCTCTCCGCTGGTGCGGGGGTTTGGCTGTCTTTACCCGTGTTTGCTAAACTAATATGAACGCTGTCGTTCATGTTGTCTTTCTTAGAGTCTCACCTGT
This sequence comes from Abramis brama, assembly GCF_963993115.1. Lineage (NCBI taxonomy): Eukaryota > Metazoa > Chordata > Actinopteri > Cypriniformes > Leuciscidae > Abramis > Abramis brama. Next base: position 18,389,689 of record NC_139987.1, on the reverse strand, counting down.
CATTCAAACATACGGACCAGGCTTAGCACAGAATACTTTAGTTTAAAACGAATTTTATCTGTCTCCGCATTGTAAATTGCAGTAACCCAATAAATATAATATACCTGCATAAAAACGGAGGAAAGGAATATGAGCTTTAAAGGAGGTCACTACAAAAACAAAACAGTCATGGCCGCTGCAGAAAGAGACTCGCCTGTGTGTGTGTGTGTGTGTGTGTATGTGAATCAAATGGACGTTTCGCCCTCTACCGGCACCAAACTGCGATGCAGATTCACAGATACTCCCATTACACTGGTCCTAAACTACATTTTCATATGTAGGCGACACTTAAATATATGAATGTCATTGTATTAGATAACAAAATATCAAACTAAATGGCAGACGATAGCGCAAAAAGCCAACATGGTCTACTCCGCTTATGGAGAGCATTCTGACATCGTATCCCTGTGTGGTCTGGCAATCTGTACTGTCCACAACAAATACCAGAATACATCTCAAGTTCAAGTAGTTACTGTTCATCCAACATGTTACAGGCATGCTAAAGAAACCACCAAGGAACCATCAAACCCAGCACATAACTGCTGAGATCTCTAAAGCGTTGGGATCTCAGCTCTATTTTCTTTCCAACAGCTGTCAGACTTCTTAGTAAACACTCCTAATAACCATATCACTCCTCTGTGTTGGATCTCAGTTTGGGTGTTGTATTGTATTGCAGATTGATTTTTTTATATTGTATGCATCGTCCATTGCAAATAGTATCTATTAGTTCAAATACATCAAATTGTTCTATTGTGTTTTACATGAAAGCCCCTTTCCGCCACATAAGAAAAAAAAAAAAAAAAAGCAAATAATGACATGAAAACTTGATTTTGTTTTTAATCATAATTGATTTTTATTGACAACTTTTTAATGTAACAGTTATGACTTTGTCTCAGTTCTGACTGTCAGTTTCAACATTTTATCTCATAATTATTACAGTATCTTATAATTTTTACTTTTATGTCATAATTATAAATTTTCCAAAGCATGATTTTTTTTTTTCTCAAGGTTCAAGGTATTTTATTGTCATTGTGTGCATGTTGACACATGAGAACAAAATATGTAGGCTACTCAGGACCAGCGTAATAAAAAAATGAAAAAAGATAAATAATACATACAATAAAGTTAAAAAATAGTTTAATAGACTACATTTAGAAATAACTTAGTAAACTAAAAATACCTGAAGAGTAAAACCTATTTAATAAATAACTAAGCAGCAAGTTTTTAAAAGCAGTGCATCAAATTCACGTATAAAGCAGAGCATCATTATAACAAGGCAAAATGAATAAGGAGAGATCAGTCACTAAGGCAGGGAATTCATAAGTCTCACAGCCTCTATAGTAAATGCAAATAGTATTCTTATGTGACATGGGGTTCCATAGTTTTATTCTGTTCTGTTTTGCTCTAAAAAAGCCAATATAACAAAAAAACAATAGTTTGCTTTTAAAAAATTAAGACAAAGTATTTGGACATTTTCTGGTTATCAAACATAAGTGGACCCTGTCCATTAGTGTGACCTGTGTGAACTTGAGTGAAACTGGCTTCATAAAAATCACTATAAGTTGGTTAAAAGTGCATACAAAAGTGAAGATCTATTTTTGCTATATTTTATTAATTTATAATGCAATGACATTTATTTGTAAGAGTGCAGTTTCCAACTAGCAGCATCATTTTTATCAAGCTAATATAATAATTTAAAATATATTTTTATTACACTGTTTTTAATGCATTTTAACTAATGATTTTTCTGTTCTGTAACTTTTTTGCATGGTGAATGAAAGACATGTTTCTTATGCATATTTTATGAGCAAATCAGATTTTATTCAAGCCTTCCAAGAGATGACATGTTGTATTCTATATATTATAAAGGATATAATACTTATGTAAGTGTAATCATATTGTCAAATATATATATGAGAGACAGTATGGCAGCTTTTCTATTTACAGTTCATTATGTATGTTAACATTTTTCCAAAATTGAAATACAAGGCCTTTATGACAATGCTTCAGTTCAGTCCATCTGGAGATCTTCTGTGGGTCTCAATTTTTACACAGTTGTTTTATACTGTTGACAGAATTATTTCATGCAAAACCTCAACTTAATAATGAAACTGATAATGAAATTGATAATAATGATAAATGTTTAATTATACAACAAATTTACCTCTAAAATATCTCTACATTTCTAGTTTATCAGTACATTCAGACGTGTGTGTGATCCTTCTGTCTCTCTCTGCTGTCAGGACAGCGAGGACACCGTGGATCTCTGTGAGGAAACACTGCAGATCTCCATGTTAGTGAAGGAGCTCCCGGCCTCACTGCTGCATTCTGGGTATGAAGAACTAGAGGATATGATGTTTTTCAGCCTGTGGAGAGCAATGATCAACAGGGTAAGCAGGAAAAGCAGCAAGCTGAGGAAGATGGAGACGTAGATGTACACATTGGCAGTTCGTCCATATGAAGCAGCGGCCGCCCCGGTAGAAACAGACGTAGGGCTGAACCTCAGGAAACTCTCGCTGTTTACTCCCGTACCATTCATCTCCTCCACCGACCCATCCATCCCAGACATATCTGATGGATTTGGGAATCTGTTGGGAAGATAGGATAGATAAGGATAGATCAACTATTATTAAAAACCTCAGGGGTTAGGATTGTGTGAACATATGATCATACAGAAGATATTTGAAAGTATTACTGGACACATTAATGTTGTTCCATTGTAATCATAATAGTTAATATAGGTAATTGTAATTAATTATTTTTTTAATCATTTTATTATATTATATTATATTATTATATAATTTGAATAAATACTGAACATTTATTTTAATATTGTTTTTGAGAATATCTTACAGCCGTCAAACTTTTTTTTTCCAAGACATTTTTCAAAGTGCAACAGTGCACAATCTGTTGTCTTACACTTCCTTTTATTTTTCTAACAGGCCAGTCATATTTAATGAGTTGAGCCACCAGAGTTCACTGACTAGTTCCTTTTCTGACCTCTGTCTTTGATGAATGTTGAATTTTTACTGTTCAGAAAAAAAACAACAACAACCAGAACACTTAAATACTTCAGATTGAATGTGAAGAGGATGATAATCACATTTAATTATGCTTTTTGTATCCAGGCAACCTGCATATCAGTGGGCTCATAAGCTGGTGCAGCTTGTTGTTAGGCCATCGCCGGTCCATTAGGACTTTGGGGTTAGTCACACTGGCTCAGTGGTGCACACAGAAGGTCAGTCTGTTGTTTACACAGCCTTCGTACTCACACCTCATGAATAATAGATTGAGAGGTGCCCGAGCAGGAAAATGTCACAGAGTTTCCAAATTTAAAGAGAACAACCTGCCAAATCATTTGTTTGACAGGCTGTCGGTATCAACAGTGGGGTTTTACAAAGCTGGTTTATTTGTGGTCTAAATCTGATCTATAATTGGAAGCTTACAAACAAACATTCAGCATTGAGCATAAAGTCTTTCATATTTATAAGCTCATATGACAGACAGCGTTGCATGATTCACATTTAGTTCCTCCCCTGAGACGAGCACAATTTAGTGGAGGTCACCTCAGCTGTGCGAGAATCCTTTTCATATCAGTGCATTAGTGTGTAAATGAGCTGCAAATGAGCTGTCACCATCTGATGTGACTTTTTATTATGTGTTTTTTCACATTCATAGTTCTTAATCATTGGATGATTCAAGAATATGATAAATGCATTCTTTTTTTATCGACACTTGAATGTGGGTAAGTTTCATTCAAAAAAGTTTTTGAGAGAAAATCAAGTTTTTGTTAAAGACTACAGCGTACATGTGCTTTTTTTTTTGCTTGTTTCTGCTCCTAATTTGCCTGTGTTGATCCAGAGATTCTTTACTCTTTCAGAAGATGCGTAGTAGCGTAACGGTAAGCCAGGAAATTCCATCAATGGCTGGGAGGCATAGTCAAATAAATGACAGAAAACACTTGCTTCACGTTCTATTCGGGAGTTGTTGCCCATGCTTGTTTAGATATTGTGGCATCTGACCATTATTCGAATTTGCTCAACGTGCTGTCGGATTATGAGCCGTCTGGGGACCGATTGTGTGTGTGTTCTTTCCACCGCAACAGCACAGTCGCTTGTTTTTGGTAAGTTTGTTTTTATTTTATTTTGCTTACTGTTACTGTATGGTGTCAGTTACCTCACGGTTCTATCCGGAGGCGTGTCACCGTGCTGTTGACTCGCTTTTTTGAGCGAATTTTGTGTTTTTGACGCTTTTTTGCATTTTACTTTGTCTTGTACTATCTGCCCAATGATCTTAACCGTGGGTGTTGGTCGAATTTGGAGACCAGCTCCTCATGGTTGTATCCAGTGGGTTTCTAATTATCACAGTTCAGATGGCGTATCACTCAATTTCTATTGCCTTCCCACTGAATTGCAAGCTCTGTCCTAATGAGCTTCTTCCTGACAATAGGCATGATCTCTGCCCATCATGCCTGGGTGTTCAGCATCTGAAGGAAGCACTTACGGACCCATGCCCGCATAGTAGCGGGACTGGACCACAACCAGGATGCTAGTGTTTTGCAATCAGATCTGACTTTGCAGCAGAGAGCTCAAAAGTGCCACGCCTCAGCAGCTGCTGGTTTAAGAAAAAATCTAGTGTTAGTGGTAGTCATTTGGCTATGCACCTGTTATCAAGGAAAGTTGCTTGCCTTTCTTTAGACATGAAGCGTCACTTGCAAAACCTCCAACCAGCAGACTCAGTTCTTATTGCTGCTGTGGCTTCCAAAGAGGACGCTCACTCACAATCATCTAGCGAAGAGCCTACCTGACACCCTATACTCCACATAGCTGCTCCACCTTGATGCTATGCCTGCATGTGCTTCCGACACACATTTCCAGGATCATCTTCCCACTAAAGTTTCTGAGCTGCAGGACAAGCCAGTGGGATCTACGGTAGCTGGTGGTTCTGGTGAGGGCTCTCTTCATTCTTCAGGGACTGCTCCACCCCTGGTGGATGACACATTGGAAGTGCTTCGGATGGCAGTGACCCATCTTGGTCTTGATGATTGCCCTACACATACTCTTCAGTTTATGGCCAAAAGACATTCCAAGACTGCTCGCACTCTGGCTTCAATGGCAGAAGCTGAATCCATTGGAGTGTACCTGAAGTCAAACAGCCGGTTGCTGCACTGGTGGTGTCACTAGATGAAGCACTGTGGGGTAACGTCCAATGACCTAGTGCTCATTGTGGCTCATAGATTCCTTTCTGAAGAAAGCGTATGAGTCAGCTGACTACATCACTCGGCTGAGAACACTGTCTGCCAACTAATTTTTGCTGCTTCCAACTCTTTGGAGTCTGCAAAGGTTGATCCCTCTGTCCCATGTTTTTTGCAGACAGCCTTACTGGCTATGGGGCACGTGACAGAGAACTGGGCTCTCTCACGGCAACGCTCTTGACTGCTCGCTTACAGGTATGGCCAGATTGCCGGAGGATTGTAAAAAGACCTTGAGGGATCTACCCATCGTTCCTGGACATCTTTTTGGTCCCGATGATCTGAGGTGTTGAAAAGACTCATGAAGATGTCTGCGACCACTCAGCAGCTAACACAGGTGCAGCGTACCCCAAATTTTAGAATGCCAACAGCACCTGCTCATCGGCGTTACATGCCTGTACAACCATGTTTTCAACATGACTGACTTCAGGGCCAGCAGAGATTTCCGAGTTCTGGTGATTTTGATGATGCATCGTCTCCATTGTAGTCCAGCCCCCCGCCGTTCTCCAGAGGGGTCCATGTCAGTGTCCCCCCACAACTTCAATAGGCCGAAACTTCAAGACCTGAGATACTAGGGCTGGTGGTCGGACGTTTTACAACAAATCATCTGAGTTGCTGGGAGAGCACAGTGTTAGACCCTTGAATCTTGGCTACATTGCGCAACGGTTGTCGATGGATCACATCAACCTTTGGGAGATGTGTGCATTTTTTCTGGCCTTAAGACATTTCCTTCCGGGTCTGGCGGGCTGCCACGTGCTTGTACATTCGGACAACATGTCAACGGTTTTCAGTCTGAACCACCAGGGGGGCACAAAGTCGGAGAGCTTTTTGCGGCTCACTCACAATATCCTCATCTGGTCACTTCCATGGTTTGCATCACAAAGGGCTGCCTATCTGCCAGAGGTAGTCAATCAGGCTGCAGATGCTCTGTCCAGGAATTGAATCAGGGTGAGTGGAGGCTCCAGCCGAATGTATTTCAGGACATTTGGCAGGAGTTCGGTATGGCGGAAGTAGATCTCTTTGCTTTAGAAAACACGACTCACTGCCCATTGTGGTTTGCCCAGATGGAAGCGTCCAGTCCATTGGGGCAGGACGCACTGTCACACAATTGGCCAGATTGTCTTCTGAATGCTTTTCCTCCGATTCCTCTGTTATGGGAGACACTTCACAGGATTGCTCAGGGCAGACACAGGGTACTTCTATCTAAGCAGAGGCTGTCATGATGGGTTGTTGAGGTTATTGCTTTGACCTATAATAAGGCTGAAACGAGTCGTCATCAATTCCATTCTCACTTCCGGTTATATACTTACATAACAATGTAATAAATTTCCATAATCCCAGCCTATGGTCTTCATTAGCTGCCACTGAACAACATCTACTTTGATCCGCCCTAAAACACTGTAGTTGTCTCTTAGACTGGAAGAGTTTGGTTCGTCAAGAAGACTGTTTTCTGCGCTGCAAATCTACTTTGCGTGCACTTCTAAAGGATGAGGACTTGCTCTAGAATTGATATGGAAACACAGATGCCATCGTTCATATCACTGTGTATCGAACATTGAGGAAGCCTCCGAAGCTGAAATTCAGATTTTTCCGTTTCCGACACGTACTGTAAGTGATATACCAATCACAACAGACTGTGCCATCTGACCAGTCGGAAAGGGGGGGATTAGAGAGACAGAATCTTCGAACAAACCGTTTTCAGACTCTTTGAGAAATTAGGTGATGTGCACTGTATATTATGAGAAAATTAAAGTGATTTTGGATGCATGTAAACCTATTGTAGGAGACCTCCAAAACAAAATTAGGAACCTTTAAACTTGCATAATAAGGGCACTTTAATTGACCAAATGAGACCTTTTTGTAAAGTGTTACCATATTAATTTAAAGAGTTGCAATTTTGCAAATCCCTGTAACATTTCTCACGGTGTTCAGAATTTGTTTTTGAGAACCCTAAAAATTGTACACATATGCTGGACAAAACAAGTGAAGTATTTTTAGGCTGCGGTTCAGCTCACAACACTAAAACTTGCTATTTGTTTGTCCGCTGGCATATTTCAGTCCCCTAAGCTTCATTGTGTGAGACGACAGTCGTCTGAGCCACATCAAGCCCTGAGAGCCTGTGGTTAGAGTCTCATAAAGAGTCATGATTTATGACCACTTACTTTTTTCTGAGTTGTGAGATGAATTCGTCTGCAGAAGCAAATGCTAGAAGACATGCAGCAACAAAGGGGAATCACACTTATTTTCCTGGACATTTTCTTCAGTCAACTTTAAAGTTCCCCTCAGCTTTTCAATTTATGAGTGAGATGTGAATCCCTGCGGCAATATAAATCATTCAATCCCTCTTGTGGTTTGCCTGCAATTTCAGGAGAAGTTCAGCGGGTCATTTCAATGTGCGGCTCTAATCTCTGTTTATGGATTTCTGTTTAGGGAAGCTTGTGGAAGGAGAATTTGGCTATTAAGAAAATGACTCAAAACATAAAGCACCACAGAGGATGTCAATGAACGAGGGGAGCGGGGGATGGCGAAACAGAGAGGGATTTAGAAAAAAACATTTGCACTGACTGGAATGACTGATGACTATCCATTGTGACTTACCACAGGCAGATTTATCTTTTTAAATCACTTACTGTACGATTACATAAGATCATTTCAATTAAGCACATTTTAATGACACATTTAAGTCAGTTTGAATATCAAATACTCCATGGCATCACAGACACTTGAGTTTTTTGACATTCAAATTGAAAATAACTTCAACTTTTATCTTTTTTCTGATTAATGAACATTGACAAGGAGATATTCTGACCTTTCTGATGCAAAGAAGAGTCGTCGGCACTAAATCACACAGCTGTCTGTCGCGCTCATCTCTTGGTCCTGGAGTGAATTCCTTATGGGATTCCTTAAGCTATAACACACGCTGAAATAGATGCCACTCGTGTTTGCACTGAGAGTGAGAGGAAGCAGCGTATCTGAATGCGCTCGGTCTGGTGGGCTGATTCTCAACAGTGGGCTGGATATCGACTGTCCAGCTGTTGTACTCTGAATCCCCCTCCCTCTCCGCTTCATTCCTATCATCTCTCTCCCTTTCTTGCCCCCCTCTCATCTCATTGACGTCTCCTCGGTTTCTTTAGCAGCTGATTTATGTTTCAATTAAAGACGAAAAAGATGTCTCGCTTAACTCATAAAAGATGGTACGATCGTTCTCACTTTAATTGGTGTAATTGAGATTTGATGATCTCAGTGATATTACTCAGCTCAGCCTCTTACACTACATGACAGGCTTCTGACTTGTCTTCTTCCATGGTGTCGTGCTCAGTCATTCATATCTGACAGAGCTAATCACCGTTCTCATCAGCATCATGAGCCAAGAGGCCTCTTGTAGACGTCTTTGTGGCGTTACTCTCAGATGTAATGAACACTCAATGAGACCTTTAGCCAGGCGATATCACGCTCATATATTGTATGAAAGGGCTGTTCTGCTTTGTGAATTAAACGTGAGGGATTTTGTTGAATTTATAAATGATTTAGTCGAGCCTAATCTTAAAAATAAAGCTTCTAAATAGGGCTTTTAACACTATGTCATAGAAGAATGTAACATGTAACAAGGAAACTACAAAATAAAGTGTTACCATTGTAAAGTGTTACACATTTTAAAAATCTAAAAAACTTGTTTTGTCTTTGTTAAAATCTCTTTGTTATCTCCTCAGTAACTGAATTTGTGACGTGCCGGTCTGTCTGTCTACAGAGAGTCTGGCGCAGGCTGGCATATGGATGGGGCTTTGGATGCAAGCAGTGGGGCAGAGCTATGCATGTCAATAGGACAGAGGCGTCATGCCTCCTGGGAAGGTCTTATATCTTCTGCTCTGTGCACTAAAGACACGCAACACAGATTATGGATCCGCGCAAAGCAAAGACTCTCTGGAACAGCTCGCTTTTGCTATTGTTTAGTGAATCATAAATGGGAATTTTGTTTCGGTAATTACAAAAGCTTGTGTTCTTAAGGCTCAGTGATTGTCACTGATTCATCTTGAACCAGTAGAAAACTCTCTATTCCTCTTAAAGGGACAGTTCGCTCATCTCAGTCCCCCCCCCCCCCAAAAATAAAAATAAAAAAAATAATCTGTCATCATTTACTCACTCTCATGTTATTCCAAACCTGTCGTTCAACTGTTTTTGTCAAGTCAAGTCAATCTTTATTTGTATAGCGCTATATTGTTTCAAAGCAGCTTCACAGAGATAAACAGGAAAATAACGATCAGTTATCGTTCATCAAAAATAAGACAATTTCTAATTCTGCTTTAAAGCAGCTCAAAATAGACAATAGTGTCATTATTCAACTCAAGTCATTATTGAGTTAAGTGTTGATTCAGTTAAGTTCAATAACTGTTTAAAATTCATCAATTATGAAATGAGTTCAGTTCAGCTGCAGCTCTACACAAGACAGTAATGTAGTTATTTAATTTGAATCAATGCTGATTCAATTTAGTTCAATATCAGTGTTGATGTTTCAAAATTCAATTATAAAACAAAGTCGAATCGGCTATAAAGCAGCTCTGCAGAAAACACTGGTCTCATTCTCCAGCTCAATTTAGTTCAAGTTTGTTCTCATCCAATTATTTTTGCCCATGCAAAGAAGGTCAATGGAGTCTAATACATTGGTCCTCACTGACTTTCACAGTGCATTGTAAGAACACTGAATGAAATTTACTGTAAAAAAAAATGTCAGCATTTTAGGTTTAATGGATTGAACTTACATTTACAGTAACACAACATATTTCATTAACTGATATAATGTTAATATACCAACCTACTGAAGATTTAAAATCTGTTTTGTACCTTTATAATACACTGACAACCACTATAAAACAGAGGTGGTAATGAGAAAGCCACATGTAAAATCAAAGCTCATCACAAGTAGCTTTTCCACAAGCTAGGGAGATAAAAACTAATATATAGTAAGTACACACAGTGTCATGCACACAAATACAAAACACTATCATGGTAAAACACATGTCATAAAAATAATGCAATAAACATTAATTTAAAAACATAAGATGCAACATAAAACCCTAATGTACAAAAATAAAAAGTCATCGAGCATCACACAGATAATACTGGGAATGTCAATGTACGTTTTTCACTGCAAATGATCGAACCTGTTCTTTTGAAATGTCCCGTTAAATTTATATTACAGCTTTTCACAGTATATAGTAAAGGAACTTACCAAGTAACAGGTTTTTACAGCCTTTTACCATTAAAATATGATAATTTTTTACAGTGTATGGCAAAAACATTTGCCAATTTTTCTAAAACTTCTTTTATGTTCAACAGAAGAGAGAAAGGGGTTGGAACAACATGAGGGTGAGTAAATGATGACAGAATGTTAATGTTTGGCTTTTTAACATTCATCTGAGTATTCGCTCGCCTCATGAAATGTGCAAGGACGGGAGTTAGAGGGTAATATCTGCCTCTAGACATATATTGGCGGCGCTCCACTGCAGTTTAGATGCCCACTGGGGATTGTGGGTACCCTTCCTGAGTCCTGCTGTGCCTGTCCTGTCTTCTGGGTCTTTATAATTGCTCCAGCTAATGCCAGCGCTGAGGCACATGAGTGAATGCTGTTGGATTTTGATAAGAACAGTGCCTTGGCGGATTTTTCCTCTAATCCATAAAACTGTAAAAATCGGAGAAGGTTTGTTATTCCCCTGATACAAGCGATTCAGCCCAGCTTTGGTGCATCTGTTCCCATTGCACGCAAGTGTAGTTCGAATGTTAACTCATGGCATTCGACGGCAAGGCCGCCTGAAGCGTTTTTGATTAGACCGTGTGCTAACTTCAGGAGGAAAGGGTCGAATTGATAATGAATCATCCCCTCACCCCCGGTTTGCTCTACTGGTTTGGACAAGAATGGCATGTTTGAAGAACCTTTGTGGCAGACAACGGCAATGTGTCAATCAGGATTATCCTGTGGAATAGTCTATAGGCACTATGGGGAGGTTTACACAGTGGAGCATGTCAGAGGAACGCTCTCTCTTTCTATTTCCCGTTTTCTCTCTCAACTGAGATGATGCTCTTTGCATAGTAATCCAAGTCTCAGAGGTCTCTGTGTTGCTCAGACAGTATCACCTTTGAGTGGACTAACTTCATACAGGCGCATACATGCTAAGGTAATTCACATTCATTGACAGATATGGATTAAAACTATAAGTTATAAGTTCCAATTGAATTTAATTAAAAACTTAATTTAAGTGACTTAAATGGGTCTTTTTATTAGAGAAGATGTAGAGTTATAAAACATTCAATAGAGAAATGTATCATTTTCAACATTTATAAACTAAGATTTTGAAACAAAAAGACTAAAAATAGCAGTAATTATATGTTCCTATTTAATTTGATTTATTTTACACGTTCAGGAATTTACATTTATGGATATATACAGTAGTGGCCAAAGGTTGTGCCCGAAAAAATTTTTTTAATGACCCTACAAGTTCGATTTAAACCATCAAAAATGTTAATGTTTTTAAATATTTGAAATATGAAGGAAGAATAAAACACTAAACTTGGTTAAGGTATTTATCTGACTAAATTATTTGGCAAAAAAGGCAAACTACAGCTACAGGTTTTATATGGGAAAAAAAATGCATGGATGAGCTCAAGCATACATTAACAACAACATAATATTTTGTTGGTTCTCTTTTGTTTTTGCATGTGTTCATAAATTCTTTGTAAGACAGCCTGGCCAAAAATGATGTCTGCACAATTTGGCATGTTTCATTGCCTTATCACAAATAAAACAGTTGACTCCAAGCACAACTACGTAATATTACAAAATCTTTAACAAATGTTTAATTTTTTTAATAAAGGATGAAGGCCGGACATCACTTTTGGCCACTACTGTGGATAAAAGACTAAAAATAGCAATAGTTAAATCAGATTTAATTTAATTTAAAAATGAATTAACATTAATTAAGAGTGATATTCAGAGAGAAAAAAAATGTATGAGGTTTTTGAAAGAAAGAAAGAAGGGAGGATGCTTGACAGATATCTTGAGGAAAAACATTACACAACCTGGCAGCCACAACACTAAAAGACCTGAAAATAGTGATTTCTCCTAGAAGTTGTATATCTAAAAAAAAAATGCTTATTTAATCACTTATTTGTTTCTTTACACTACATTCGTGCAGACAACTTTAACCAAAGCAACAAGCACCATGCCAGTTGAGCAACAAGAATATGTTAATCTCCATTATATCTGCCTGCAGACTTTTGGCACCACAGGAACATTTGGTTTTAGCTGTGAACTGGCATCAACATTTCACAGCATATATACGAGAACTGGAAATGTATCGCTATAACTCAGCTGTCGGTGGGCTGTCAGATGCAATACATCAAGATAATAAAATGGCAGGGATCCAATTCAATCTGCTTTGCAGCATGCAGAACACTTCTGAAATTTACAGTCAAACTTCAGAAAATGTCCAAACAGAAGTTATCAGATGAATCACTTCTTAGGATGATTCCTTTCACAAACGCTGATTTTTGGCTAACACACATCAGAACCCCAAGTTACATCCGTCAGTACCGTGAGTGTTCATGGGCTACTGCATTCTCGGAATATTTTAGTGTTGATGTCATGTGTTTACTTGAGTGGGAAAAGAATCCTTCTGAAGTTTATATCCTCCTGAACTATAAGCACGAACCTAATCTCCAGCTCTGGGTTTGCTGTTTGTTTATACACACATCACCAGATTTAAATCTCAGCATCTCTTGCTCTGTTGCACAGTTTACCCTGGGTGTCAGCACTCTGTTATTGTTGAAATTTCTCTCTCTGCAAGACAAGGACAAAACAACAGCGCTAGGGATGGAAAGGAAGAATTCATCAGTTCCAGGCAGAGCCTGTTTCCCAGAATAAACTCAACAATTGACAGCCATGTCGAGAGAGAAATAGGTCATCTTATTCTCTGTAGGCCTCAAATGACTGTAGACATTCAACCTGTAACTACTTTATATATTTTCACTTGCAATGCAGAGTAAGCAGTTCTCCTCAGAGATAAAGGTTTACATTTGCAATAAATTCTCTGCTTGTGTTTGTTCTCAGAACAGGTCCGGTGGGTTTTGAATGCTTCTTTTCATGTGATCTTGTAATGAGATATTTGTGCTTGAGATATTGAATTGAGCCCTGCTGTATTTTATTGTAATGAGTTCTTTAATTGGATTTCTAGAGGCTTTGTATAGTGACACCTGCAGAGACTTGCATTTCTCAAAAGGTCCCTGGTCAAGGCTCATGCAGTGAATTGTTCAGTCTTACATCACATATTCAGAGCGATCTTCGCAGGAGTCAGACTTAAATGAAAGCCCACGCTGCATGGTGTAAACATCCCCAATAGCGAGAAATGTGAAGCACATCTACAGCATTTCTCAGCTTTGAATCTGGGTTGTTAAGAAATATCAAGCAGTGACAGCTGTGTCCTGCAGTGAGAAACTGCTACTTCCCAAAAACATACATACACATACACACACACATTATATATATATATATATATATATATATATATATATATATATATATATATATATATATATATATATATATATATATATATATATATATATTATAGCTATTATGAAAGATATATATATATAACACACATATATTTACAAACTTTTATGTTAGATATGATTAATTGATTTGACATAACTTTTTATATATATAGAACACACACACACACACACACACACACACACACACACACATATATATATATATATATATATATATATATGTTTACAAACTTTTATGATAGATGCAATTAATCACGATTAATCAATTTGACATAACTAGTTTTATATATATATATATATATATATAGGCCTATAACACACACACACACACATATATATATATATATATATATATATATATGTATACAAACCTTTATGATAGATGCGATTAATCACATTTAATCGATTTGACAGTCACAGTTATATATAGGCTAGTGAACAAAAAACTTACAGCACATTCAATATACACCTTGTTATGTATAAATGAGTGTTTCTTCAACTTTTGCCGCTTTAATGTCACAGGGATTGATTTTTGTTAAAATGGATTTCTACTTTTTTTCTACTTTCCTTGTAACTTTTTGCCATGCTTTCATCCTTTTTTTTTTTTTTTTTTTTTGGCTATGTAAGCTATAGATTTTTTTTACATTTTTTTTAAACTTTCTTTCTTAAACTTAGGCCCTAAATATCAGAATTGAATACAATATTTTATTTTCCATCATTTCCAATCAAGCTGTGATTTCGTCAAATTATGCAAAAACATGATATTTTTACTGTGTGTATTTAAATAGAATAAAATAACCTACTAGAGCAAGACAAAAATGACCACAACAACATAAAGTTATCAAACATCTATTTTTTTATGATATGGAAATGTTCATAGCTAGAGAAAATGTGATTTCATCTTAAAGTTCATTGTGACAATAATTCAAACCTGTGTATAAATTCTTCACGTCGAAAAACGTTTGTGTTATTTGTCAACTGCGCATCATTGAACAGCCAAGAAACGCGTTTCCATGGTTACGTTGCCATGTGACGAATCCTCATGAAGATGCGAGTTTAATTAGCTTTTATTTGTAACACCTGGGGAAAGCAGCGGATCTAAATTAAGCCAAATGTTTTAACTAACCACATGTCGATTGGTCATGAATATCGACATGCACGTATAAAGGGGTTAGAGAGACAGTCACAATCAAAATACTGTGGTCCATTAACTGAGATTTTATTGGTTCTTTAAGAGTTTGACGCGGTGGTAAAAGGTTGGTTTCGACCGGTTTAGTTTTTAATTCTTTGTTTCAAAAAGTTGTTTAGAATTTGAAGTGTTGAATGGACTCTTCTTTTCAGAAGTGATAAAAATGGCTTCCCGTGGCTTCGCTCCTCTTTCCAGTCGTCAGGAAAACACGATAGGCCACGGAAGAGCGGATGGCCTGCGCGCTCACAAACCCGGCCAAAGGCTTGTACTCGGTGTTTTGACAGAGAATGATCAGCATAATCGAGTATTTGGCCAGGTTAGTGTCAAGGGTTTACATTTCTTACTCCAAAAGTGCAAGAAAGTGACGTTGGTTGTGGTGTTTTTGTGACGTTGGTTGTGTTTTTTTTTTTTTTTTTTTTTTTTAAAGATTTCATCCAAATATGAGTCCGCTCTTCATGCTGCATCTGCTCATGACGTCAACACAAACAGTGCTACACTTGGTGATGACGTGCTTGAGTCAGCTGAACGATCCACCTCATTCTTGATTCCTTCAGAGCTTCTCCTAGTAGATGATGTTATCCATGATCTTGGCTCAGGTATGCTGCAAGATGACAGTCTAGAAAAGTGTGACGATCACGATTATGAAACTTTATTGTTTTTAATGTATATTTTGCATAGTCCCTTAAAGCAGTGACTTGTTTGTAGTCACAGCTATAACAGTATATCATGCAATATTTATAATACTGAACCCAAGAGACGTTTCTTACTATTGGTTCCAATGCAGATCCTTATGGATATGGTTAAACTATACTTCCTAAATATTTAGGGTCTTGCATGGATGCTTCTATGTGTTCATTGTCTGAGGAGGTGGCTGCTTCATCTGAGGATGTCTTGTGTGTTCCTGAGTATGCTGAGGACATCCACAGATACCTGCGTGAATGCGAAGTTTGTATATTTACTTTTATCTGTGACCGGTTGCATAAACTGTTTAGAGTAGTCTTAAATTAATCTCCTAATTTTTCTTGGAACTGGTCATAACTTATTGGTCTAATTCCAACTGGAAAAGCTTGATTACCCATTGTTAACTGCAAGTTGGTTAAACTAGTTCTTAAGACCGTCTTAACATAGTTGCTAAGTTTATGCAACTGGCCCCTGTATCTGTCTAATGCACTTCGTTTCTCAGGTTAAATACAGGCCGAAGCCCAGCTATATGAGAAGGCAGCCGGACATAACCAACTGTATGAGAATCATCCTTGTCGACTGGCTGGTTGAAGTTGGCGAGGAATACAAGCTGTGCTCTGAGACTCTCTACCTGGCTGTTAATTACCTGGACCGCTTCCTTTCATGCATGTCTGTCCTGAGAGGGAAATTGCAGCTTGTGGGAACCGCTGCTATACTCCTGGCTGCGTAAGTGATGAGCTATTATCTTTAAGTGTTCCCTAGAGACGTAACTGCATGGCCTGTTTCTGATTAGGAAATACGAGGAGGTGTATCCTCCCGAAGTGGATGAGTTTGTGTACATCACGGATGATACCTACACGAAACAACAGCTGCTTCGGATGGAGCAGCACTTGCTCCGAGTGCTCGCTTTTGACATGACTGTACCCACTGTGCACCAGTTTTTGATGCAGTACACTCTGGAGGAGCAGATCTGTGCCAGGACCGTCAACCTTGCTTTGGTGAGGGGAGGGGGGGTATTTTGTAAGGGTTTTTTTCCTTCCTAAATTGGATATTGATTATCTTTTCTCCCTGTCCCATAGTATCTTTCAGAGTTGAGCCTGCTTGAAGTGGATCCCTTTGTGCAGTATCTACCTTCCAAGACTGCTGCAGCTGCATATTGTCTGGCCAACTACACTCTAAATGGGGCTCTGTGGGTGAGTCTAGCCTTTTTAATGGTTACCCTGATTTATTCAGACAAACTAAAAGTCTTCATGATTAAACCACTATAGGTGAGGTGATTTGTATTTTTATTAACCCCCAAATGACTCAAATTGTGTGCAATGTCTAAACTAATAAAATGTCTTTTTTCTGACAGCCTGAGAACCTGTATGCCTTCACTGGTTACTCACTGGGAGTGATCAGCCCATGTCTGAAGGAGCTTCACAAGCTCCATCTAGGGGCTGCAAGTCGCCCTCAACAGGCTATCCAAGAGAAGTACAAGAGCTCAAAGTGAGTGGGCATTTGTAACATGGCTGTCTTCATTTTTGACCTAGCCCTAATGACTAATCCTGTCTTTCAGAAATTGTGGCGTGTCCCTTATTGAGCCCGTGGAGTCTCTGCCTTTCCCTTGATGTTTTGGTGACCGCATGAATTCCTTGGCCCACAAATGAACTGCAGCGCTTAAGTCTCTTGTAAATATTGAATGAAATTGAATTTTAAATGTTTTTTTAAGACTTTTTAAAACGTGATTTTTATCATAGGTTGCTTAATACTATAATGTAATCAAAGTTGTGACTTGTTTCTCTGTAAATCCAACATTATGTTGGTCTGAAGACTATACGCTCCCACTTCTGTAAAGATTTGAGATGAACGAATGGTTTTGTACCACTTTGTCTACCTTTCCTCCCTTAGGGTCTCTTTACTGGTATACTGTTTTACTTGTATACTACATGCAATATCATGTACTCCATACTGTATTTCAATAAACGCTACAAGTTGCAGTGCTGCTTCCATGGAGTCTTTTGACCAGTGTGGTACACTTAACCCTCTATGGGACATTTATAAATGATGTGAGGGGAAAATTGCCTGTGAGACACAATGTTCAGCCAAAAATTAAGTTTACTAATGTATGACATCCACCTTCAGCCAAAAATGTATCTATTTGCCATGTGCTGTTTTTGGCTAAAAAGGACATGGAGACATTAGCAGCACATGTTAGGTCACATACTGAAAGTGCTCAAGTTCAGTTCTAGCAGCAGTACAATAGCCTTTTTGCCTGTGGTTTATAGATGGAGGAAAAGCTGTATCTTTCAGTAGTGATGGCAGTGCATCAGAAAATGAGGCCGTAGTAAAGTTTAAGATTGAGGATAGAAGCAGTGAAGGTGATAGCAGAGATTAAGACAAGTCATAGATTGTAAGTCAGGCTTTTGGGTATATTATCCTACACCAGTTTGAAGGATGTGATCATACAACTAGAGGTCAGGAAAGATGCCACTGCCTAATTGGCTTTATTACACTGGCAAGGACACTGCAAAAAAAGATAGTAAAAACCAAGTTACATGGGGTACACAGAGTCCTGTTAATTTTCACTTGTGCTACAATCATTGATTTGGAATTCCAAGAAAGAAATTGTTTTCCTGCTTTTTGAAACACTAAGACATGTTTTCACTATCCAGGCAGTGAAATTGTATTGAGTTTTTGACTTTTTTTTCACTTGTGAGTTCCAACTGAGATATAGTAGCACAAGATGAAATGGAATGTTAAGTAGTGAAAGACCCTTTCACTACTTTTCAGATAGTGAAAATGCACTTGAATGTGTGTGAAATTTCAATAATAAAAATAATTTACCCTAAAAGGCACTTTAGGTCAAAGATCACATGTAGAAAACACATTTTCTAGCTTTGATTTCATAATTAGTCCCGTATAGAGGGTTGATTTCCATGCGGCATGGTTTTATGGTAAACAACGACCTCTAGCGCTTACTGTATGAATCCCGTCCTGATCCCGAAAGCAAGTTTAACTCATTTTATCCATGCTGGTCTTTTTTTTTTTTTTTTTTTTAAATCGTTCCATCGTTTTTTAATCATTTATCTTATTTAGGCTTATACTACGTACTTAACTTTAGAACGCTAAAATATTTTTGGGTAGGCTATGGATAGAGACGAACAGGTTTCGCCTTGTGATGTACTTTATTCTTTCAGGTGTTTTAAGTAGGCCTATTACACAGAACAAAACAAAAAAATTCCGCGCCTTGGAGCGCTAGTGACCAGAAGCGCTATGTTTTATTTTTTTCCCCGTAATCTGGTCGAACCTGCTGGGTCACAAAAGCTGGTTAGCTATGCTATTAAGTGTACGTTCGGGCAGCCTGTCACGCTTTTCCTGAGTAGCTATATCTCGTAGACAACTTTAATAGTTACTGTTTTTAGTTTTCAACCGCAAAGTCATAACACAGTAATTTCTCTAAAGTGTCCTGGCATTGGAATGGAGTCATCAGATCCGGCTGATATTCGTACCATTCGCGAGAGCTACGCGAAAGCTCTGCAGTGTCTGAACACAGGGCTTCGGTATGATGATGCTGGGAATAAGGAGCAAGCTCTTCTTCAGTACAGACTGGGCAGGCGGTATCTTCTTAGAGGGCTAGAGGTGAACACACAGGGCGAGCGTTGCGTCGGACGCGGCTGGGACGTCGCGCGACAGACGCAGCTGAGGATGAACGAGACTCTGAGCACTATCACCTCTCGTCTAGGGGTGCTAGAGTCCACTGCGACCCCGGGTCAGCGCCTTTACCCGACCCTTCCTGTCCTCCAGGACCCCCAGCCACATCTCTCAGCTTCAGGAGGGGCCCCTGCTCGTCCTGCCTCCCCTATGGTGGGCTTCACTGTACCCATTGAGCTTCCACCAGCCTACACTCCACAACCAACAGATGGGCACCTGTCACTCTCTCATGGAGGCAACAGGCCATTTCAAGCTGCTCAGCCCCAGCGTCAGGCATTCGCCCCAGTCAATCTCAGAGAGGTTGGCATGGAGATTATGTTCTTGCCCAGTGGGGTGCAGATGTTCTTTGTGTCTGCTGAGGGTCATGTAAGCGCTCCTTCTTATCCAGGATACCTAAGAATAATCATTTACAGCAGCCAAAACTCTGACAGGAGTGCTGGCTATGCCCCAGCCTACCTACAGGTAAATATTGTGTTTGGACAATATTTCTATATTCATTTGTATGTATAATTATTTTTTTTTTTGTCTTATTCTCCAGCTGTGTTATTGTTTACTAAAACTATTAGTACAAATTGGGTAACACTTTACAATAGGTATACAGCATTTATTAATCATTGTTAATGTTAATTTCAACATTTACTAATACTTTATTAAAATCTTGTTAACATTAGTTAATGCACTGTGAACTAACATGAACAAACAATGAGTAACTGTATTTTTATTAACTAACGTTAACAAAGATTAACAAATACAGTAACAAATGGATTGCTCATTGTTAGTTCATGTCAGTTAATACATTAACTAATGTTAACTAATAAACCTTATTGTAAAGTGTTACCAAAAATTGTTTTAAAAAAATCTGAAATAAAATATAAATATAAATATTAAATGAAAAACCTAAACAACTTAAAAGAAAATGAGAAATGAAATAAATATTGAAGTACTACAATTAATTAAACTGAAATAAAAATAAATATGGGAATATATAAAAAAATGACAAAATCACATAACAAAATTAATAAATCTAAAATGAAAATGAAAACTGGAAATATAAAAATAAATATAATAATTGTGACTTGTTCCTTGTCTTAAGCAGAAAATGCTTTAAATTCTTTTTTGATTTATGCTTAAAATAAAATAAAAAGCAGTACGAAAACAAACGTATTAATCTTATGCAAAAAAAAAGGATTGTAACATTTTTAAAGGACGTTTATATATTCTTTACTGGCATACAAGACAAAAATATTGATCAAGAAAATTATTTTTTGTGTGTATGAATTGTTTATATATTCAGTTCAAAGTTTCATCTTCATTTTTGAAACTAGCATCACATTTTATATTATCCACCCTGTATTTTTGCTGTTAGCAAACCATTCACCACCTTGACAAGAACTGTATTCACCTTGCACACAAGAGAGGTCTTGTGATGATCACATGAAACTGGGCGTTTTTTTATTTACTTATTAAGAATTACATCTATGTAGAGTTTTGTTATTGTTGGACATCAGCTCATGGCTGACAGCAAAATAACTGAAATTACTGTCATGCTCATCATGCTATAACAATTACAAGCACATAGCACATTCTTCTTGTGTGGGAGAGCAGAGAGAGAAGTAGAAACCTTGTGTTTTATTAAGAGAAGGATTGAGATTCATTTGGAATAGACAATTCAATATGTAGTATTTGTGACAACTTTTAAACTCAGGGTAGTTTTACTTTCAGTTGTTTTTTTATAGTCACTCAAATCTGACATGGTTTAAAAATGATTCACTTTCAGATGTCAAAAGGGTGGTTTTACTGCTCCACCTCTTCTTTCAAACCCGCAAAAGCCAGCCCAACCAGACTCTGTGGTGGTTATATCAAGCTTATGCAGTGCTAGAAACAGTCTTGTTACAGATGAAGCCAGGGCTCTTTGTACAGAGTCGGTCTGCACGCTGTTTCAGCAAATAGAAATCTCAGTGAATAGCTGACTGTCGGCTCTGTGCAGTTTTGGCAGATTTCCAGTTTGAGGGCTGATAGCTATCCAGTGCTCCCATTGCTCTGGGGCTTGATGTAGGACACGTGCAGTCCACGCTCTAACATAACTGCTGCCTGTGTCCCACAGTGGTCTTTTGTCCCACTTTAGCTGTCCAGAACAAAGGGTGGCATTCTGAAAGGTCACACAGCGCCCAAAAATATGCAATAAAATTCCAGTCTCATCTGACCCCAGTTTTCCCTCATATGCACAGTGACATCCAAATACACAAAATTAATCTTTATTGTAGTTTAAAGCAGGGGTTTTCAAACGTTTTGTCGCTCAGGACTTGTATTTAGTTCTTACTGTTAAAAACTATGACTGTCAATACAATAAATTAACCGTGATAAATGATTTCTGAATGATTATCACATCGACAGTGAGTAATATCACGTTTTAAATGATTGTTAAACATAATTTTTTAACAACCTTATAATACATTTTTTCCTCATATGTGATCCTGGATCACAAAACCAGTCACAAGACGCACGGGTATATTTGTGGCTGGCAATAGCCAACAAAACATTGTATGGGTCAAAATTATCGATTTTTCTTTTATGCCTAAAATCATTAGGATATTAAGTAAAGATCATTGATCCATGAAGATATTTTGTAAATTTCCTACCTTAAATATATAAAAATGTATTTTTGTGAGTGGATGCTGCAAAATTGGCAACAGAAATGGACAACTTTAAAGGGATACTCCACTTTTTTTGGAAATAGGCTCTTTTTACAACTCCCCCAGAGTTAAACAGTTGAGTTTTACCGTTTTTGAATCCATTCAGCCGAACTCCGGGTCTGGCGGTACCACTTTTAGCATATAGCATAGATAATTGAATCGGACAAGACTATTAGCATCTCTCTCAAAAAAATGACCAAAGAGTTTCGATATTTTTCCTATTTAAAACTTGACTCTTCTGTAGTTCTGTAGTTACATTGTGTACTAAGACCGACGGAAAATGAAAAGCTGCGATTTTCTAGGCTGATATGGCTAGGAACTATACTCTCATTCCTGCGTAATAATCAAGAAACTTTGTGTAATGATATGACGCAGCGCCTGAAAATAGTCCCCAGCTCGGTAACTTCCAACGTGAACGGGACTAAGTTTGTCTAACCTATTAGACCTATTTTCAGGCGCTGAGTCATATCATTACGCCTGCTGGACTCATGGTACGGCAGCAAAGTTTCTTGATTATTACGCATGAATGAGAGTATAGTTCCTAGCCATATCATCCTAGAAAATCACAACTTTACATTTTCGGTCGGTCTTAGTACATGATGTAACTACAGAAGAGTCAAGTTTTAAATAGGAAAAATATCAAAACTCTTTGGTCATTTTTTTGAGAGAGATGCTAATGGTCCTGTCCGATTCAATGATCTATGCTAAGCTATGCTAAAAGTGGTACCGTCAGACCCGGAGATCGGCTGAATGGATTCGAAAACGGTAAAACTCAACTGTTTAACTCTGGAGGAGTTGTAAAATGAGCCTATTTCCAAAAAAAGTGGAGTATCCCTTTAAAGACGATTTTCTCAATATTTAGATTTTTTTGCACCCTCAGATTCCAGATTTTCAAATAGTTGTATCTCGGCCAAATATTATTTTTTTCAAAAATGATAAATATTCTTATTTATTCAGCTTTCAAATGATGTATAAATCTCAATATACAAAAAATTCTGTTGTTGCAGGCTCATGGGGGTCCCTGAACCTCAGTTTCAAATGTTTCGGTTTAAAAGATAAGGGAAAGATCATGTAAGAGACTCTTAATTTTGTGCTTGCAGGTTTGTGATTGGATCTACCCACTGTACCCTGACTCCCCAATCTTACTTAGCAACAAAGGTGTGTTCACCTTTCCTGACACCACAGCAGCAGTGCCAGGGTCCTACGTCGGGGTTGTGCTGTCCTCAGAGCTGCCTGCGGCAGACAGGGATCGGTTCCAGGAACAGCTGTCAGTGTTGGCACAGCTCAGGGTCCAGGTAATCAATCTCAGAGAAGAAAAGTTCTGATGAAAAAAAGACAAAAATAATAACTCTAATAGCTGTTTCTGAATCTATAAATTTAGTTTTGTATTACTTATAATGGTGCAGTCGCATTTAACATTGCTTGGCAAAATTTCTAATTCAAAATCCAGTCATTTCAATAGGAATCCATGTGATCCGGAGTATTGTGTGAGGGCGAAACATTTTCCCACAGTTTTCTCTTTGGGTTTGAGCCGGTCACACAAATTTGCTGCACTGATGAACAATAAGCTCTTGGTTTAAAAGTGACTTGTCATGCTTCATGCATTGCTACACTATTGATAATGGACAATGGACCCTTTTTTTGTCCTCCAAATTTCAGTTTATGTGAGATTTGTAACAATACAAAGCTAATTGAAAATCAGCAATTAAGTTTACTACCTCATACTGGTTATAACTGAGGCCTTTTTATTTAAGGTAGATGAAGAACATGGTGGTGCTACAGGAAAAGACACAAACCTGAGTGAGAAGGTTCCTCCTTCAGAAACATCTCTAACTCAATCACCAGGAGGAGAGGAGAAAACTGTTCCTGTGTGGAGTGAAAAAATGTCACAGAGCATTCTAGCAGGTCTGAACTTTACGATCAGAGTAAAGTAACCAAAACCTGGAATGTTTATAGCTATCTCATTGGATAGCTAGGATGTTTGTTTTTTTAGTTGTATGTCGTATTATATTTTAGAGAATTGGTTGAAGTTCACACTTTTACCATTTTAGGATAGTATGCACACATTGAACACCTTATTGGTACATTTTAAAACTTGCCACTAGAGGCCACTCTAATACACTCTAAAAGAAAAACAAGTGATGGAGGTATTGTGATTTTCCCCCCCATAGGGAGCTCCTGGTTGGGTCGGGGGGTTGTGCGAGGAGCTGAAGCTACCGGTAAAGCAATCCGGAGAGGAGCAACTAAGCTCCGAGAAAACATCACCCCAGAGGAGACGCCAGCAGAGGTCAGCCCCAAGGTCACCAAGGGCCTAAATGCAGCCAAGCAGGCCACTGGGGGTGCTGTGAAAGTCAGCCAGGTTCTAGGTAAAACAATGGTGTAATTAGTTTGATCACGTGCTGAAATGTTTAAAGCCTATTCTTTTAAGATCTACAACACATTTTGTTCTATTCACCAGTGGATGGTGTCGCTGCTGTGGCAGATAGAGTTGGGAAAGAACTCGCTCCACACGTGAAAAAACACGGTAGCAAACTCATCCCAGAATCCCTCAAGAAAAGCAAAGATGGCTGCTCCAAAATGGATGGAGCCAAGCTGGTGGCTGGAAGCAGCATACAAGGTAACCGAATAAATCGTTCAAATGTCCTGAAAGGCTTTTGCCATTTTACTTTTGTCCTGCTAAATAGAAGCTTGATTTAATATTTTAAATTTGTAGATTTTCATTTGAATTCATGTTCAAAAGCTAATTGTGTTGTAAACTGCAGGTTTATCAACTCTCTGGTCAAGTCTGGAGACAGCAGCAAAAACTATTGGCAAAAGTATAACTTCAGAGACGGTGACTACTGTGAGGCACAAGTAGGTGTTTTTTTATTTATTGCTCTTCAGGATTCAGGATTTCTCTTCTGCTTTCCTATTTTTCTTTTCCCCTGCCAATAGCCTGCTACTCTTGTTTTTTGCTATACCTATTTAAACTTCATTGCTTTGGGAAATGGTTTAATTTACTATTTCCTGTTGCTTTTTCAGATATAGGGGTCTGGGAAACCTCTTGGACCCCCCTAGCAGAATATAAATGGTGGCGGGTAAAAACACACTGCATTTTCTTTGACTAAGTTCTAACATACCCAAAGTGCCTTATTTTCCTGAGTTATTGACCATTCAGAAGTTGCTGAGAAGGTTCTTGTTCTTATTAACGGTCTGTCAGTGTGCTTTCTGAATTAAAACTGAGGTGAACGCAACATTTTGTCTGCTTCTGTTCATTTTTAAATGTTTCACATTAGTAAAAGAAATGTTTTTAGAATCAATAGTCAGACAATGTTTAAAGCTCATATAGCTCAGAATACCTCCATGTTTTGATCAGGTATGGAGACGAGGCAGGACAAGCTGCAGACACTGCAGTACAGTCTGCTGTCAATGTAGGTGTCACAGCATTTAATTTGGACAATCTGGTCATCAAGGGTATACTGAAGAGCGCAGGCAAGCAGACTGCAAAAGCAATGGAGAAGGATGAGTCAGGAAGAAACGGAACTAAGGAGAAAAAAAGCCACCTAAGAAAGGATGAGAAAAAATAAGGAAATATTTATTGTTATTGATTACCCTTTATTGCGTATGTTCTTGTAGCATCAAATTATAATTTTGTATTGATAATGAGATTATACTGTGTAATGTTTACTGCATTAGTGAAATGTTCTACCTTTGTTACAGCCTTACTTACAGATAATATATTTTTATTTTCTTAAAATATTCAGAGGGTTATATTTATAGAAGGAAACAATAGCATGTAATTAGGAAGTACATTTAGCATTCAGCACTTTGCACCCTTCAGATGCACATAATTCTGTGCTCTTGCTGTTTTTGGCCATTCTTGTAGCTCAAGTTAGTCTTCAAGCAAGTGCCTCATTAAAGTTTACTACAAAAAAATCATAGTAACCCTTTTTTTTTTTTACCATAGTAACACCATGGTACTTTTTGTAACTTTTGTGTATAACTGCCATAGTTGTAGGCTGATAAAATTTAGTAGATTCTTCATGTGGTGTTGTAATAGTAAAACCAAGGTAAAGGTTATGTAGGTAAGGTAAGGTAACGGCATATACCCAGCAAGCAATTTTGCGTCTAATAGACGTCTAATAGCCGTCTAAACACAGCCCAGACGTCTAGGCTAAAACGAGGCTAATTTTGGGCTGTCAGTGAAAATCTAATAGACGTCTAAACATAGCCCAAGAATAGACAGCTATTGAATGACTACATGTATACGTCTAATAGACGTCTAACCATAGCCCAAGAATAGACAATCAGACAGCTATTGAATGACTATATTTATACGTCTAATAGACGTCTAACCATAACCCAAGAATAGACTAGTCATCAATTAGACAGCTATTAAACGACTACATATATACGTCTAATAGACAGGCAATATGGGTCTAGGCTAAAACAAGGCTGATTTTGGGCTGTCAGTGAAAATCTAATAGACGTCTAACCATAGCCCAAGAATAGACTAGTCATCAATTACACTACATATACATGTAATAGACAACAAAATGAGGCATAAGGATTCTTTTCAAGGCAAGGCAAGGCAAGGCAAGTTTATTTATATAGCACATTTCATACACAATGGTAATTCAAAGTGCTTTACATACTATTAAAAATAATCAGAAGAAATAAGAATATACAAAACAGTTTAAAATAAAGAAACAAGAAAGAACTAAAAATAATTAAAACAGTTTAGAATAAAGAACAGTTTAAAATAAAGAAACGAGAAAGAACTAAAAATAATTAAAACAGTTTAGAATAAAGACTAAAATAAGACACAGTATAAACAGTCGGACAAACAGTGACACAGTGCTCATTCATTAAATGCAAAGTTAAACAGATGTGTTTTGAGTCTGGATTTGAATGTGACTAATGTAGGAGCACATCTGATCTCCTCTGGAAGCTGGTTCCAGCTGCGGCTGGCATAATAGCTAAAAGCAGACTCTCCTTGCTTAGAGTAAACTCTTGGAACTTCTAGCTGATGTGATCCTAATGATCTGAGTAATCTGTTGGGTTTGTATTCCGTGAGCATATCTGCAATGTATTGAGGTCCTAGGCCATTGAATGATTTATATACTAGTAATAATACTTTAAAATCAATCCTATAAGTAACTGGCAGCCAGTGTAATGACCTGAGGACTGGTGTGATATGATCATATTTTCTGGTTCTGCTAAGAATCCTGGCTGCAGCGTTCTGTATGAGCTGCAAATGTCTTATGGTCTTTTTGGGAAGGCCAGTGAGGAGTCCATTACAATAATCCACCCTGCTGGTGATGAAAGCATGCACTAGTTTTTCTAAGTCTTGATTGGAAACAAAGCATCTAATTCTTGCAATATTTTTCAGATGATAGTATGCTGATTTAGTTATTGCTTTGACATGACTATTGAAACTAAGGTCTGACTCTAAAGACACACCAAGATTCTTGACCTGATTTTTAGTTGTTTGACCTTTAGAGTGAAGGTATGCGTTCACCTTGAGAACTTCATCTTTGTTTCCAAACACAATGATTTCAGTTTTGTCTTTGTTTCACTCAAATATAACAGGTTCTCATAAATGAAAATCCATCCAAACTAATTGAATATAAAGGATTTATTTAGAACAATTATATTAACAACTTAGACAACATTCAAACATAAAAATTAACAAATAAAATATTGGAAAATATGTAAAACAACTTAAGATACTAAATTTTTTAAGAATAAATTATTATCTTTATATCCAAAACCACCACCCCCATCTCTTCCTGGTGCTTGTTTAAAATGACCAGAAATTGCATTTTTTATTTCCCATTCAGTCGCCGAAGGAAAGTTGGTCATCACTGCGTCTGCCAAATGAGAAAAAGAAAAAAATTATTGCTCAAGAAAAGCATTGTTGACAATCATTTTTAACTAATTACAGTCATTCACTTTTGCTAGGATGCACACTAGAGCTGGCCAATATAGAGTTAACGGAATATAGATTGAGACTATATAATTTATATCAATATTATGGTAAACCTACATCTTGGATGCCCTTAAGGTAAGCTAAAACATGCCAAAATTTAATTTCAAAGTGAACTATCCCTATAAATCATTCTTTATCACTTACTCATATAACTCTAATGAACATAAAAAGATACTTATAGGGGTAGTTCATTAAAAAAAAAATCATGTAAGCATTTACTCACTTTCACTTGGTTCCAAACATGTATGGCTTTCTTCTGTTGAACACACACAAAAAAAATATATATTTTGAAGAATGTTGGTAACAAGACATTTAATGGTAGTCATTGACAAGTGTTCTGTATATTCAATTGCTGTACTTTGTTGACTGATTGCTGGATAATTTGCGATAAACAGTGTCTTGAAATCGAATAAAGTGGATTACATCATTCCAGTTCTGAGGTTTTTACACTGGCTATATGTCTGTCAAAGAATTCATATCAAAATACTACAGCTGGTTATTAAATTAATTAACATTTTAAGGCCAAAGTAAATTTCTAATCTTCTGATGCATTATGAACCATCCAGAGCAGACCTCTCAGGTCATCTGGGACAGTAGCCAGCTACTTTTATATCAAATTTATAAGTCAAAATTAAAAAAAAAAGTCAAAACAAAACATGGAGAAGCAGCATTGCGGTTTTTATGCACCATATATCTGAAACAAATTCACTGAAAACTGAATGTATGCTGCATATTTTAATTCTTTTAAATAAAGTTTAAAGACTTTACTGTTTGCCACTACCTTTTATTAATTGGAAAGGAAAAAAAAAAAAAATTATAATTTCTTTTCATGTTGCACTATGTTGCTGTTAAGTTTTATGTAAAGTATACTTTGAAAATTTGCATTAAATCAAAAACTATTATTTCTTACTCCAATCTAAAAACAAAAATATATTGGTATCTTTAATAGTAATAAAAAATAGTAATGATAAGTTTCATAGTTTCATGCTTACCACCTTGAATTTAGATACATTTTAGATTAAGGGCACACAGTTGCAATAACACGTGCAAGTAACGTTAACTTGTTGGAGAAAAATAGTACTCTGCAATGGTAATGTTAAAATGTCACGGTTTCTACACATTATAACAACTAACTAATTTAAACAATGAACATAACAAAAATAACACGCATACTTACAAGACCGAAGTAGAAATTTGAAGGTTTTCAGAGTGTTGCTCGCCCGTTGCTCTCTGACAGCAGCCTCGTGTAAAATAAAATTGAAAATGGAGGAAATGTTTATCGCGAGATCTGGCTAAAGTGATCTAGTCGCGCAATGCCAGTAGTCCTAGTAGTCATGTCTCAGTAGTGTTTCGATTGTGCCATCTAGCGGTTGAGAAATGCAATTGCATTTGATTTAATTTGAAATGACAGTCATATCGTAGATTGTGTATGAATGTTATGTTTATGTGTGACAGCAAACATTAAGCTGTGTGAGCGAAAACATTTTTAAGACTAATATTCTTATACTAGCTCGCTGGTCTGAATCAGGGCTATAGCCAAGCCGTACGTAGACCAGATTGCTTTGATTTCGCCAGGTGGGCTAAAGCAGACCGCATATAGCCCGTCCAATTTGGAGCTAAATCGTGACAACAGATCGACCATGTCGTAAAATGTCACATTGAACCTTGCAGATATCATTACCAATGCGAACATGATGGAATATCAACCATTTCATGCACTGCCTGGCAAAAAAACTAGGCTACAATTAATCAGTTTTGACTAAAAGTGGGCAACAATAGCCGGGTCTGAATACGAGCTAAATCGTGGCTACGCACAGCCTACACATATAACATGTAAAATAAAGCAAACCAAACAACTTGTAATCACATCTGACTTTGCTTACATGATGGAATATCATACATCTCACAAGTTATTTTGGAAAAAAATACATTTATCCAGATTAAATGTTATTTGGGCTAAAATTGGGTTACGCATAGCCGGGTCTGAATACGAGCTAAATCGTGGCTACGCACAGCCTACACATATAACATGTAAAATAAAGTAAACCAAACAACTTGTAATCACGGTAGACTTTGCATACATGATGGAATATCATACATCTCACAAGTTATTTTGGAAAAAAAATACATTTATCCAGATTAAATGTTATTTGGGCTAAAAGTGGGTTACGCATAGCCGGGTCTGAATACGAGCTAAATCGTGGCTACGCACAGCCTATAACATGTAGCCTAAAATAAAGTAAGCCAAACAACTTGTAATCACGGTAGACTTTGCTTACATGATGGAATATCATACATCTCACAAGTTATTTTGGAAAAAAATACATTTATCCAGATTAAATGTTATTTGGGCTAAAAGTGGGTTACACATAGCCGGACTATATCGGGTCTATATTTAACCCAGACGTTGAAAAGACGGCTATTGCTTGCTGGGTAGTGGCCAAAAGTAATGTCTGAAGGGGATATTTGCACAATACTTGCTTTTACTGACACTTCAGGTTCTATTAAACAATCAAAATATTAGGAGTATGTTATATTGGGAAGAAGAATACACTAAACTTTTAAAAGACAAAATTATTACACCCCAGACACAACTTCACAACATACAAAATATGAAATAAAAAGTTAATGAAAAAAAGTTTGAATTCCTTGGTCGGACATCACTAGTTTTGGCCACTACTGCTAGGTGCTGTGTGGAGTAATCCCGTGAACAGTGTTGTGGCCGTTCGTTGCCATGGTTACAGCGCAACAATCAGCATCGCATGACACAGATGAAAGTGAAACCCGTCCATTACTCAGACTGAACATGGGAGAAACTAATGTCAGAAATGATGAGTTATCCCAACTGCAAGCAGAAGTCGAGGAAGAGAGAGAGTTCAAGTAAGTGCAAACATTCAGTTGCAAATTGATTTGACTTATCCGGTTATTTCACCCTCTATTAATTGTATGAAATCGTTTTAAAGGGACATGTTGCAGGATTCGGTGTCTGACCTGAGGAGCACACTGGCTGATTTGGAGAAGAGACTTCACAGTGTAGATGGAGAAGGTCTGTAACGTATATATATATATATATATATATATATATATAATATTTTTTGATTTTTTTGATTTTTTTGCACTGCTCTCACTGTAAAAAAAGAAAAGTTGACTTAACTTAAAATTATAAGGCAACTTGCTGCACAGATTTTTTGAGTTGACTCAACTAACAGAGTTTACTCAACTGGAGATGTTGTAGTTGAGTCAACTCAACTACAACATCTCAACATTTTAAGAGTTCTGAGTCAACTCAACTATAGAGATGTTTTAGTTGAGTCAACTCAAAAAAATCTGTGCAGCAAGTTGCCTTATAATTTTAAGTTAAGTCAACTTTTCTTTTTTTACAGTGCTGCTGTAGGCTAACTTGCTCCATTATGCGGCGCTCTTGAACGATTTAAAAGTTAGTATGGTCTACCCCAGCGTCTAACTATGGAATTCCAACGCTGCCAAAATAATACATAAATAAATATACATAAATACATAAATATACATAAATACATAAATATATACATAAATACATAAATAAATAATACATATATAAATATATAATTAAAAAATAATTCTATATTTATATATAAATATATAATGTAAATAAAAAAAATCAAAAAATCAAATCAAAGTCAGTTAAAAGAGAATGAGGTGAGCAAAACATGTAACGCTAGTAGCCTGAGATAGAAATGTTAAAATGACCAACGTTTTGAATTGAAAATATGCATTTACGTGATTCATGTAATTCCTGAGTGTGACCAGACAAGAAACCTTTTACGTTTTCGACATATTAGGCATACAAATAAAAGTGCATGTGTGCATATGTGTTACGAACTGCTCCGAGACTCGAAGGTAAAGATCCAAACGCAGCTTTATTTAGGGGTAATCCAAAGAACAAGCAATAGGTCATACACTGGAAGGCAGTCCAAACAAACAAACAAACAAACCAGGCAGGGACCAGAGGCAAGAGAGTAATCCAGGGACCAGAGGCAAGAGAGTAATCCAGGGAACAGGGCAAGATATCCAAAAACCAAGAGACACAAAACCAGGGAAAAACGCTCAGAAGTGCAGTGCAACAACATACAAAACTTCGCAGTGAGTGATGGGGTGAACCAGGCTTATATGGGGTGAACTAAACAAGAAGATGAGATACAGGTGAATGTGATAATGAGTGCTGATGAGTCCAGGCAGAGAATGATGGGAGATGTAGTCTGTGAGTGAACATGAGAGTCAGGTGTGGAGTGCCCTCTGGTGGCTCTCAAGGGCACTCCAGCTGGTTATCGTTACATAGCCCCTCCCCAAAGAGCGGCTTCCAGACGCTCCAAAACTGTCCAGGTGGGAGGTGGCCCGGAGGCGGATCCGGGGGCGGGATGGAGGGCCAGGTCCGTGGAGCGGAAGAGGACCTTGAGACTGCGGTAATACGGGAGGCCAGGACGGAGCAGGCAGTGCAGGCGACCAGGGCGGAGCAGGCTGTGCAGGCGGCCAGGGCGGAGCAGGCTGTGCAGGCGACCAGGGCGGAGCAGGCTGTGCAGGCGACCAGGGCGGAGACGACCCTTCAGGCGGCCAGGGAGGCGACCATGGCACAGGAACAGACACCGGCTCAGGAACAGACACCGGCTCAGGGACAGGAACAGACACCGGCTCAGGAACAGGAACAGACACCGGCTCAGGAACAGGAACAGACACCGGCTCAGGAACAGGAACAGACACCGGCTCAGGAACAGGAACAGACACCGGCTCAGGAACAGGAACAGACACCGGCTCAGGAACAGGAACAGACACCGGCTCAGGAACAGGAACAGACACCGGCTCAGGAACAGACACCGGCTCAGGAACAGACACCGGCTCAGGAACAGACACCGGCTCAGGAACAGACACCGGCTCAGGAACAGACACCGGCTCAGGAACAGACACCGGCTCAGGAACAGACACCGGCTCAGGAACAGACACCGGCTCAGCGGCGGCCATCTTTTCCGAAGACACTGGCTCGGCGGAAGCCATCTTTTCCTGAGACACTGGCTCGGCGGAAACCATCTTGTCCTGAGACACTGGCTCGGCGGTGGCCATCTTGTCCGAAGACACAGGCGTGGTTTCAGCCATCTTGTCCGAAGACACAGGCGTGGAGTCGGCCATCTTGTCCGAAGACACAGGCGTGGAGTCGGCCATCTTGTCCGAAGACACAGGCGTGGAGTCGGCCATCTTGTCCGAAGACACAGGCGTGGAGTCGGCCATCTTGTCCGAAGACACAGGCGTGGAGTCGGCCATCTTGTCCGAAGACACAGGCGCAGAAAGAGGAAGAGGAACAGATTCAGGCTCAGGAACAGATTCAGTCTCGGTGGGACGAGACTCTTGACGGGCGGACGTGACGTGAAGCTCAGTCTCTGGATCGGCAGAAGTGACGTGAAGCTCAGTCTCTGGATCGGCAGAAGTGACGTGAAGCTCAGTCTCTGGATCGGCAGAAGTGTCGTGAAGCTCAGTCTCTGGATCGGCAGAAGTGACGTGAACAGTCTCTGGATCGGCAGAAGTGACGTGAACAGTCTCTGGATCGGCAGAAGTGACGTGAACAGTCTCTGGATCGGCAGAAGTGACGTGAACAGTCTCTGGCTCAGGATCAGCGCGCTCTGAGCTTGACGGGACCAGCGGCGAGGGCTTTGAGCTGGGTAGGACCAGCGGCGAAGAGGACTCTGAGCTGGTTAGGACCAGCGATGAAGAGGGCTTTGAGCTGGAAAGGACCAGCGATGAAGAGGGCTCTGAACTGGACGGAACCAGCGGCGAAGAGGGCTCTGAGCTGGGCAGGACCAGCGGCGAAGAGGGCTCTGAGCTGGACGGAACCAGCGATGAAGAGGGCTCTGTGCTGGGCAGGACCAGCGGCGAAGAGGGCTCTGTGCTGGATGGAACCAGCGATGAAGAGGGCTCTGTGCTGGACGGGACCAGCGGTGAAGAAGGCTCTGTGCTGGACGGGACCAGCGGTGAAGAAGGCTCTGTGCTGGACGGGACCAGCGGTGAAGACTCTAGCTTGGCGGGCATGTCGCTTGCTGTCTCAGGCGCGGCGGGCATGATGCTCTCAGTCTCAGGGGCGGCGGGCATGACGCATACTGCCTTGGCTTCGGCAGATCTGACGTGAAGTGCGGGCTCGGCTGGACTGGCGTGAAGTGCAGGCTCGGCTGGACTGGCGTGAAGTGCAGGCTCGGCAAGGCTGACGAGGAGAAGATCAGGCTGAGGGGATACTGCAGGCTCACGGAGCTCCTCCTCTACCCCGCCCACAGTAAACGATGATCCGCTTAACAAAAGGGCCAGATCAATATAGTGCTCCAAAGTCTCGTGAGGATCATGCAAGGGCATGAATGAACTGAGCGGTTCAGATAGCCCTCCCCGAAAAAAGATCTTAAGGCATTCTGTGTTCATTGAGGTGAGATTTGCCAGTTCAATAAACTCCTCGACATACCTCTCAATCGGCCGATTCCCCTGACGGAGACGCAGGATTTGTACTGCTGTATCTGATGGCATCGCTGCTGGATCTAGGTATGGCGAAGTTTTCTGTTACGAACTGCTCCGAGACTCGAAGGTAAAGATCCAAACGCAGCTTTATTTAGGGGTAATCCAAAGAACAAGCAATAGGTCATACACTGGAAGGCAGTCCAAACAAACAAACAAACAAACAAAACAGGCAGGGACCAGAGGCAAGAGAGTAATCCAGGGACCAGAGGCAAGAGAGTAATCCAGGGAACAGGGCAAGATATCCAAAAACCAAGAGACACAAAACCAGGGAAAA
This sequence comes from Abramis brama, assembly GCF_963993115.1. Classification (NCBI taxonomy): domain Eukaryota; kingdom Metazoa; phylum Chordata; class Actinopteri; order Cypriniformes; family Leuciscidae; genus Abramis; species Abramis brama. The sequence goes on along the minus strand of NC_139987.1, from coordinate 18,354,811 downwards.
ACGCTCAGAAGTGCAGTGCAACAACATACAAAACTTCGCAGTGAGTGATGGGGTGAACCAGGCTTATATGGGGTGAACTAAACAAGAAGATGAGATACAGGTGAATGTGATAATGAGTGCTGATGAGTCCAGGCAGAGAATGATGGGAGATGTAGTCTGTGAGTGAACATGAGAGTCAGGTGTGGAGTGCCCTCTGGTGGCTCTCAAGGGCACTCCAGCTGGTTATCGTTACAATATGATTTGCAAATAGTTCAAATTATTTCCCAACAAGAATTAGATCTAGAATTTCTGTTTATTTATGCTTTGACATTACGGTTACGGCCTTGCAAAAAATACATTTGACTAGTAATCTAAAAGTAAAACTACTAAAAGCAAAAATAATTAACCCCTTCGCAGGAGTTTGACTGACAGGCGATCTGACCAATCATAATCCTCCATCCGCCATTTTTGTCCGACAAATCAGTCAGGAGATTAACGTTGGAGGATTTGAACATGGATTTGAACTTGAAAAACGGAGTGGACTGACGTCTTTCCGCGGTTAAAACAACATTTCTTATGTTCATTCATGTTTATTTGATGCTATAAATTAACTAGAAGGAAGAGATGATCGGTTCACGAGAAGCTTTAACTGAGGCGCCACAGCGATCTGTCACGACACATTAAAGAGCATTAAAGAACCACAAAATGGTATTTATTGTTTACGTTTCTTTAAAAAATGACCAAATTTGAAAGTTAAGTTTCATATCAAAAGTAACCCAAAAGTAATCTGGTCTGTCCTGTCAGTCAGCTCGTTGTCAGTGTCCTCTTTGCTCCGCAATTTATTTTTGTGAGAACATGGTGTGGAGTGAGAGCGGCATGGCTTGTCGGACATAGCAACAGTAACTAAAGGGGGCGGGTCTTTGCGAACGGTCAATTGAAGCTGAGCCGTATCTCAATATCCGATTTTGCATTCTGCTCAGAGAACGAGTGGAGGACCAGATATGAGACACAGCTGGAGCTGAACGAGCAGCTGGAGAAACAAATCACTGTGGTTCGAGAGAGACTTGAGACCCTCCGTAGTGATCCCGCAGGTAGCAATACACGCGCTTTCTTTTTCATTTTTTTCTTTCTTTTTTGTGTGCCCATATATATTTCGTAATTTATAAAGTTTTTAGACCTCCTTTAGTGTGTCACAATCAATCAGCAATAATAGAAAGAAAGACACGCAACATTATGGGCTGGGTCATAATCCATGTCCATGGTTTCACATAGGCTACTTCATTCATGGTTTTCTCTGCTGGCTCTAAGTTCTCTTCAGCTTCTTTATCACATCAGTCATGATCAAATAATTGAACAAGGGTCCTATTGTGCTGATACAGAATGAAATATAAGGCAGGCCCAGGCAAGCTATATTTACAAATAAGAGCTGTGAAATGCTGTTATATTGATGTATTGCATACACACTGCACCATGTAAGCCCAACTTTTGTCTTACTCTTCAGATCGACTGGCTTCTATTCGCTCTTATGACGAAATGTCCGAGGTAAGTATTCCAGCAGCAACTTTTTTTGCTATACCTCCCCCCAAAAAATAAAAAATAAATAAATAAATAAATCATAAACACAATTGTAATGGTTATTATAAAACCATTTTATTAAAAAAATAATTATAGTTAAATTAATGTAAATAATTTAACCCTTTCATGCATGAATTATGATAACCTCAGTCAGGATTTTTTTCCTATGTGTTTTTATTGCTCTTAGGGCATGAAAAACAAGAATTGATTTTTATTTTATTTTTTTACAAATTTTTCAAAGAGATCTTCAGATGTCCACTTGAGTGGACAGCATGCGTTTATGGTTTAAACTTAAGATATACTATATTAAATATAAGACAATAATCAAGCAGATAAAGTATGTGAATTTAACAAACTAATCAATACAATTATATCAAATCATATGAAAACTATAAAATATATACAAAAAATAAATGCAAAATATTGCAAAGGCTTCATACAACTTCATACAAGTTGCACTTCGCGTATCTTTGATATCAGAACATGAGGACGTGATTCCATCAGAATTTTCTACAGTCTGTCAAGGTACAACTGTGGAAACCACTCAGATGATCCCTCCAGTGCACCAGAGTATGGAGATTTACCCTTATTAGCTGATAATTCTGATTATGTTCAAGATGGACATGCACGTTTCTATCATAGCCCTCCTCTGAGAAAACCTAGCGATACGTTTTTTTCAATCTCATCTGAAATGATCAGTGTTTGTTGGGGGTAATGCATTACAAGTAACATGCATAACGCATTCAGATTACTTTTTTGATGTTACAAGTAAAGTAATGTGTTACAAGTAACATGCATTACCTAATCAGATTACTTTTTGATCTAACAAGTAATTAACTACAAGTAATGTGCATTACCTAATCAGATTACTTTTTGATGTTATGAGTAAGGAAACGCATTACAAGTAACATGCATTATGTAATCAGATTACTTTTTGATCTAACAAGTAATGCATTACAAGTGTCATACATTATGTAATCACATGACTTTTTTCGATGTCAATGAAAATTACATTCTAATAATACAAGTACATTTATTTACAGTAAAAAAAGTCACTGCAGATTGTTTTTAAGTTTTAAATTTCAAAAACAATATTCACATTATAATTATGAATTGTAGCTGAAATATAGCAATTGATGCATGACGTCCACTACAGTGGACATGTGATTAATCTGAGTTTTCTCTCAATCTAAAATCAAAACTTGGAAAATTTTACTGTGATAGGACTCATTAGATATTGCTTGATGCTGCAATATTTTTTTTACCTACAAGAGTCTCCTAGGAAAACACAAAGGCTTGCCACTTGGTTGCAATTTATAGGATGATGCACCAGGGTCCAATGAAGAGGCTGATGTGCAACTTTGCCATAAAAACCCGTGCAAATTCAAGAAAATGCTTTTTTAATAGCTGTCCACTGTAGTGACCACTATGCGTGAAAGGGTTAATTTAAAAATAAATAAAATAAAATTCAAATGACTTCTATTCGCTCATATATGATTAAATGTCCATGGTACATTCCAGCTACAAAAAGTGCTACCAATTTCTAAAAAATATAAATAAAACTGAAATTGTTATTAATTATAAAATCTTCATAAATATTTGTTTAAATATATTAAAATATAATTAAATTAATGAACATAATTAATTTTAAATAATTGATATTTTATTAATAATAAAATTATAAACGTCAGTAGGGTGTTAAATGTACCAGTAATTCGGTACCAAGTCGATACTAAAATTTTAAAAACATAATGATACCAGCCTATCGTACCAAGCACCGGGTCAATCCGGATACCAGCTGCAGCTGCTTTTAAACAATCCCATGTGAAAAGTGTCAAAGGTTTCTATTTACAACTTGTTTTGCAGCATTGAGCATTGTAGCCAATCACAGACATGTTTGTTGAGCATGTGATCCCAATGGCCAATCACAGGCTTTTAAAGGGTTAGTTCACCCAAAAATGAAATTTCTGTCATTAATTACTCACCCTCATGTTGTTCCAAACCCTTAAGACCTTCGTTCATCTTTGGAACACAAATTAAGATATTTTTGATGAAATCCGAGAGGTTTCTTATTTTTTCCCAAATTCCGTTTTATTTTTTCCCAAATTCCTTTTTTTCCGTTTTAATTTTTGGGAATTCAGGTTTTTTTTTACCCTTTACTGTTATTTTAGTCTTAAAAAGAGAGCTTTTAATGTTAATGATTAAAATGTACACAAATAAAATAGGAATGACCTTAAATTTATTGAGGTAACAAACATCACATCATTTACTCAGTACTTTTCAGTAACAACAAAATATGAATGGTAATGAGCTTTATACTGTCCAGTAAAATAAATTATATTAGTTTATATAAGTTTAAATAAAAGTGCTCCATTAGCTCTTTCTTTCAAGTAAAGAAAATAGGACAAAAAAAAAACAAAATTCAGAGTTATACATAAAGTACTTATAAGAATCATCTTTTCCATACAGTACATTAAAGTGCATCAAAAACAAGGCAAAATACAGCAAGTAGGGCCTACTCCCTGAGTTATGAAATTAAAGTTAACTTTGTCATCATGTAACAGCCAAGTTGAATGCAGCAGCAGTAATGCACGTATGTAGGGACGTGGTGGCCTTAATAGCGTTATCATTGTACTTCTCCTTGTTCTTCACATGGCTTTTGGATAACAGGTGGTCAGTGCATGTATTTTTGCACTTCCAGTCAACGGAATGTTGACAAAACTTACAAAACAAGAGTTCGCCTGACACATAAAAGTCACGTGGGAACTGCTCGGCTCGGTACTGAGGGCTTAGCGTTGAGTTTCTTAACTTTTTCGCCGACGAAAGCAGAGCCGTTGAGAGCCGCTTCGCCATGCTTTCATTGTTTTGAAGGGGGAGCTGAAATGACGGGAGGGGTTGTGTCGCCCAGATTTGCTTCCCCCGGTCTACATTTTCCTCAGACATACGTTTTTCTCCCACACAAAAACAAAATTTTATTCCAAATATGTAAAATTCCGCGTTAACACTAGATTCCGCGTTAATTTGCCAATTCCGCGATTCCGTCCGCGATTCCGTGATCACGGAAATTATAGGGCCCTACAATAGGCAGCAAGAACCCGGAAGCGCTACATTGTGTTTACTACGTGATCAGCGTAGGAGACTGACACAGAAGAGAAGAAATTGTTGAATAAAGTCATTATTTTTGTTTGTTTGTTGCGCAAAAAAAGTATTCTCCTCACTTCATAACATTAAGGTTGAACCACTGTAGTCACATTGACTATTTTAACGTTGTCTTTACTACCTTTCTGGGCCTTGAAAGTTGCAATGACGTTGCTGCCTATGGCTGGTTCAGAAAACTCTCGTATTTCATCAAAAATATCTTAATTTGTGTTCCAAAGATTAACTAATGTCTTACGGGTTTAGAATGACATGAGGGTGAGTAATTAATGACAGAAATTTCATTTTTGGGTGAACTAACCCTTTAAGTTAGACAGAATCCTCAGAGTTCTGCACGTTCACAAATACCGATCTGTCCGTTATAACCAACTAATTATAAAGACGATGTTAATAAGATATTAATTGTGCAGTTTAGACAGATTTTTTTTATTTTTACTATAACATAGGTTTTCAGTGAGTTTGAGCTCAACTGAAGTGATATCGGCTTTATTGATTATAAAGGGACTGCTCTTTGCTTGCTTACTGTATAACCCATTCATAATTTGAATAAAACCTTTAATTTTTATACTGCTATGCACACACTGCAAAGTTTCAGGAGTGACAGTGACATTAAAATGTGGGACTGAATCTGAAATTGAGATGTTTGACAAGAGACGGGACAAAGAAAATATGATAGGGTACATCAAAATAGATCTGTGCAGCAATGTAAGTGAAACAGAACAGCCACATGTTCTGTTGCCTGAAATGTGTAAACCTTGCTTTTCATTTTATTACAAACTTTTCATTAGATTTTTTTTAATGCCGTGTTTACTTAACTGAACAATATTTGGCTGCATGCTAATGTTTTAATGTATTATTTTCTTATAATCATTAATAGCATTAAAAATGAACTAATTTAATATATTTAATATATATATATTTTTATTTAAATAGTTAAATAACACATTAAAACAAAATGGTTACAATAGTTTTTGCTATGGTACTGAAATTGGTACCAAGAACCGTACAATTTGACTGGTATTGGTACCGTTTACTAAAATTTTGGTACCGTGATAAACAAATAGCCCAAAATACACATCTCCCTCCCTCACACCCCTTTCTATGCAGCGTGAAAGAGACGCTTCAGTTTCTGCATCAGTTCATATACGTTTCATTTTCAGCGGCTACTGTTGCGTGGTGCAATTGTTTCTCATTACAGCCTGGCTACCTAACTATGGTCCTCTGCCAAAGACGAGATTAAAAAAAATCTGCTGAGACAGCCTGCGAAAAATATTTAATCAGTGAGAACTAATCTGTAAATGAGGGAAGAGAAGTGAGAAAGATTTGAGTGAGCCATGCTGCAGGGATGGGATGATAATTATAGAACAGAAAATGAAAATGTTTGGGGTTACTCATAACCCCTAGCAAAGAACCTTTAACTTTGTCCTAATTATATAATCATAAGAATGTTCATGTAATTTACGTCTTGTCTTAAGTCCATGTGCTGAGATATGTTTGTGTTCAGGATGCTCTCAGACAGAGGCTCAAATTGCTTTCTACTGAGAAGAGCGACCTTCAATCCCAGCTGATGGATTTCAAAATGAGAATTGTGCAGGAAGGAAAGGTGAAGCTCTACCAATCTTCTATTCAGAAAAATGCCCTCTAGTTATGGATCATATCATATTGTTGTACACAATCCCCAGCTATTAATTGTAATGTAATTGACATTATCATGAGGGAGTGATTGAGTTTAGATTTGGGCTGCTGAATTCCCCTATGCCTGTAATTATCTAATGATTACGCTGACATAAGAGTCCTAATTATTTCTTCATGCATGAAGTGCCTTTATTATGCATTTTGTTTCTTATAGACTTACCAGAAAGTCTACGAAGAGAGGCGGGCATATCTTACAGAGATTGCAAAGGTGAAGAACACATTTAAAATAAAATTTGATCAATTTTCCAGTTTCTTCTTTCAGTTATTCAGATGCTTTTATCCAAAGTGCTTTACAGTATGTAGGTAGCCTGTGTCGTGTTCATAACTATGATAATGTATCCTTAGCTGTCCTCAACAGTGAACAGAAAACAGCAGATGGTTCTAGCCCGGAGGACAGCACTGGGTCCAGACAAAACGTAAATGTTAAAATGCACAGCACATCATCAAATGACACCACTTTGGTTCAGAGAAAACAATGTCAGTTCTTATATTTTCTGAAACATTTTTAAGTAACATGGAAAAACATGCAGAGTTATTCAGTTATTACAAGGAAACCAGAATGTGATTATCTCATTATGTACTTACTTATTTCACTGGTAGGTCCTACTTAAAATCCTGAGTAAGACTTGAGTATTAACGTAAAGAGATAGTTCACACATAAATTGTCATCAATTACTTATCCTCATTCAAACCTGTATGAAGTTCTTTTTTCTTTCTTCTTACCAACACTGAATTTTCAAAACATTTTCTGAAAGAAAACCATACATACAGCCAGGTTTGAATATATAAGGGTAAATGATTAGACTTTTCATTTCTAGGTGAACCATCCTGGTTTAATTGTCTCATAAAAATACAATTTGCATATAAAGTGAAACAGATGGATGATCTGTGGATGGATGGCAGTGGTTGGGTACTTTTGAATACATTGTTAAAATGTTGGATGTCCTATAGCCTACCTTGTTTTTTATTTCCCTTTCCAGCAGAGGCCAGGATATGATGCAACATTCAAATATGATGAAGGTGTCTGTCAAAAAAACACCTGCAAGAAGCCGACTCCCTCGATTAAAACATTAATGCAGTGCATGGATCCATCAATTATTGTTTGATTGTGTTTTGAAAAAGTGTCCTACAATTAAGCATTATTTTGGTTGGACCACTCTGATCTCACTTATGTTCACTATAAATACTTTTAAATACATTTTTTGTATTGTTTCTTGACTTGTTTGGGTTTTGTGAGCTAATTTCATCTCAAGGTAGTTTATTTAAAGGGTTAGTTCACCCAAAAATGAAAATTATGTCACTAATACTCACTCTCATGCATGTCGTTCCAAACCCCTAAGACCTTTGTTTATCTTCGGAACACAAATTAAGATATTTTTGATGAAATAGTAACGACATCGTTAAAATAGTCCATGTGTGAGTACCGTGGTTCAACCTTAATGTTAGAAAGCAATGAGAATTTTTTTTTTTTTTTTTGGGGCTTGAAAGTGGTGATTAGATTGCAGAAATATTTTTGTTTTCATCAAAAATATCTTAATTTGTGTTCCGAAGATGAACGAAGGTCTTACGGGTTTGCAACGACAAAGTTTTTTTTTGGTGAACTATCCCTTTAATTAATTGTAATTTGTCATATCAGATGTTAATTACGTTATAATTTGTTATGATACTTATTCATGCTATTATGTAGAGTCAAGGTTAAGACAATGTAGGCTATCTCATAATTATGTAATTTCAGTATGGACCTACATTACATTTAAGACACTAATTGCTGTCGTAAATATTATTTGAATGATAAAAGAGAGTTTGAGCAGTGGGTAGGCTACAAGCAAGCCACACATATTCGTTCTGAATCGTGACAGAGCTTCGAGAGCAGCCTCACCGGAGAGGAACGGGGCGGGGTGTGTGTGTGTGTGTGTGTGTGTGTGTGTGGGGAGGGATGGCTGTGGCAGGTCTGCGGTGCGGGGCTGAATCTCAATGATAAAGCGGCCAATGCAAGACACGGAGGAGAGAGAGAGAGAAAGAGCAGCAGCTGCCGACCGACCAGCCAGCCTCCTCTGCGGGACAACAAAGGAGGTGCCGGGCTCACATCACGACTCCTGTCAGCACAACTCAACATCTGAATCGTCACCATTCAGAAGAAATCTTGAATATTACCTACATCTTCACCTTTAGGCAAGTAGAAAGGTCTATTTATTGTCTGTAAGAAAAATAAAATAGTCCGAAAAGCTCGCAAATATTTTGACCTGTCTGTTAGAATGTTGTTTTGGTCATTCTAATTCATTTGAATAGTTCGGATTATCAGTCTTTGTTAAATGGTCAGTGACGTGACGTTCATTTTTGTCCGGATCTAAGTTATTAGAAAATATATTAAGAAATTCAACTCAAACTAAAATGACTTAAAAGTTTTTATTTCAGAATTAAAAGTAAGTTTTATATGTTTGTGCAACGTAGTCAAACTGTCTATGTGATGTATTTTTGATAAAATATTTTCTTTTATTTAAAATAGGCTAATTGTTTGTGTCTGTATGTTTTTAAATATTTTATTCACATGTTGATCTTTTTATGAAATGTTCAGGTAGAAAAAAATCTCTTGATATTACTAACTAAAAATGAATTTGCTTCAATTATTATTATTTTTTTAATTGCCTACTAGGAAAAAGTGTTTAAAACTTTTTGGGAAAACACAAAACAAAATAAAAATACGATGAAGTGTTCGTTTACATGTACTTTACACTTGACAGTAAAATCTATTTTAGAGTTAATAATCTAAAATAGGCTAGTTGTAAAAATTTAGCCTATATAAATATAGGCTATATTTTTTAAACGCATGAAAGCAATATGAATAAAGATCTAATTCCAATAACATGGCGTGTTTTGAACTCGATCAAGGATTTTTAGACATCCTTAATGATCATTGATCCTGAAATCAAGAAACAGCTATTCAATGCATTCATGTAGCTAGCCCACACAATAATACACTTTTGCACAGGTTTTCAAATATCACACGTTAGTGTTTTGCCATGTCAAAGTAAGACTGTTAAAGACAACAGGATGACAGACGCAGGATTTAACGAGCTCCAAGAAACATGTAAGCTGTCATTAAAAGGTTATTTTCAGACGAGACTTCAATTGACATCTAGGCCTATGTCACTGGGTTGAAAGAGCATGCCAGGATTAAACTTACTAGTTTGGTAACTTCCTTTCTCCACATTTAATTTTCACGGTTTAGCCCTACTTTGACTGGACGACATGGAGGAACATTTTGACGAGAGGGACAAAGTGCACCGCCATAGCCGAAGCGCGGGACGGACGAACGGGCTGCTCAGCCCCACTCACAGCGCTCACTGCAGCCTGTACCGGACGCGCACCCTCAAAACGCTGAGCTCGGAGAAGAAGGCGAAGAAAGTGCGATTTTACCGCAATGGTGACAGGTACTTCAACGGCATAGTGTATGCCATCTCATCGGACCGCATTAGAACCTTTGACGCTCTGCTGGCCGACCTGACCCGAACCCTCTCTGACAACGTCAACCTGCCCCAAGGGGTCCGAATCATCTACGCAATCGATGGTTCCAAAAAAATCACCAGCATAGAACAGCTGGTGGAAGGTAAGAAGTTCTTTAATGCAGCCCATTTATATTTTTATAGGCTACATATAATCAACATTTGAGTATTTTTAGTAGTAATTCATGGGATTGTAGCTCTTTCCCTCTTTCCCACAGTCTTGTACCTTTGTCTTTTTGTCTGAGTTTCAAAAACTCTTTTGCTTTAAATCAAAGTTTGTAGTGTTGTGATTCACCATAGCTGACTGGCTTGGTTCATGGCCTATAACTTTAACTAATACTATTTTAAAGACCCACTGAAGTGCCTTTATGCAGCGTTATTCAATGTGTTGATGTAATCAGAGCCCGTCTACGGAGAGCCTGCCCACTCCCTATTAAGTCCTATTGTACCGAATTTTGGTTGTAGTTTCACCAGAGTTCCACTGGGGGCGATCGCCATGAGTGCAAAATGAATGGGAGTCTATGGGGCTAGACGGCTAAATTTGTCTCTTTCACCCGATTGTCGTTGAGAAATCTCAGATTTGAGTGTAGGTTTTGCAAGTTCAACATGGGTTATAGGTCGAAAGTTGAATGAACGAGTACTTATGTCCTTTCGATTTCTTACAGGTTGAGTTGTTGTTGCCCATAACATGCTAGCATTCTGCTAATGAACGCTGATTGGTCAGTGAAGGACTGATTACGACCAGAGATACCGCTTGATGGCATCGTGGCATCCGAAGCGGGACCAGAAACAAACAAAACAAAACCTCGTCTAGCACGTGTATTTACCTGTGTCAGCTGTGTTGTCGATGCCTCGAGAGAAAAGAAAGTGCAGAGCGCGAAAGCACCATAGAGACTGAAGTATTGCCGTAAAGCAGTATCTCTGGTCGTACGATGTGTCATTGACACTTTAAAACATTTTTTTAAGCAAATAAGTGACTCTAAAAAATCTAACACCCAGCAATGTGTAATTTCTTTGCATATCCTTTCGAATACAACATTCAAATTACTAGACAAAAAATTATATCCTGAGAAAAGTGGATTTTGGTTGGTATAGCGCCATAGACCTCCATTCATTCTGCACTCGTCCTGTGAGCGCCCTCATATGGAATCAGAGTGGAACTGCAACCAGTTCAGAAGCCGGAAGTGTACTGAGAGTGAAACTTCTCGCCTTATTAGACATTCTCTGATGTAATTTCCACTGAAACAGGAAGACAGAGTGGGACATATCAAACAGCTCCTCCCCTTTTTCAAAGTAGCCAATAGCGTCTCGGTAAAGCAGCAGTTTCCTCCAAATCTTTAACTGTTTCTCCTCCTAATCTCCTCCATTTCGCTTTAAAATATAGCATTCTGTGCAGAATTCAAATGGATTCATTCGATATGTTTTGTGTTCTGCGACTCGCTCATACGACGTGTCTTTTGACCGGAGCAGACTGTGTGCGCCGCTGCGGCGGTTCGCGTGACAATAACGTGAAACCAGACTTAATTTGCCCCAATGGAAAGCATACCTACACTGTCTGAGCCCGTTCCCTATCCCCTATTTAGTGCATTATGTGCCATTCACCACGTAGAAAATAGTAAATGTGTTAACAAGTGACCAATTTTAGCTGCAGCTTCAGCTATTTATAATGTAGGGGGCGGTACACTTTAGATTCTAGAGAGCATTTGATTGGACAGAAAAGCCGATGAGAAGCTGAATGCAGAGTGATGTCATCAAAATCATTGATCCATATTGGCAGAAGTAAGAGACTTCAAGTTTTGAATTTTTATATTTTCTAAATGTGAATTTTGTCATTGTTTTGGAGCACACTAGCTTATAGATAACAGTAAGGCTAACATATTCATACTAAAAGCCAAAAAAACTTTTGATTTCATGGGGACTTTAAAATCCCTATGGGAAAAATGAATGGAAAAAAAACAACAAAAAACCTGGAACCAGTGCTGCTGAAAAAGGGGCGGGCACTGTTGAGCACATCTTGGGATCATACAAAAAAGTATGTATGAGATCATAAAAATTCATACAAATTATCGAGCAATTTGCCAAAATATAAATTAGATACGAACTGCCACAAGAGTGCTGACACGTCTCGAGATTTCTATTTCGCTGCCCCGCGTCTTAGTTTTTGTAATGCAGGAAAGCATTCCGCGTGAATGGCGATTTTATTGTAATAGTCTGTTATTGCAAATTGTTTTATGAGAGTCTTGGATGCATTTGGTTTCTGTTTTCAAAATTAGAGCAGTAGATGTGACGACAAGGATGAAAAATTAGGCCACTCAATGATGAGCATTTAAGTCTGCATGACTTTAGCTTAAATCAATGGATTTTTACAGGCATGACAGTTCTACAGTGAAAAGTGCCAGGCAGTGCCTCAGGTCTTTACCCTAAAAATGAATGTCAAACACACATAATATGTATTAAAGATGTAAAACACATTGTACCACTTTTTTCTTTTGATGATTATAGGTGAGAGTTATGTGTGTGGCTCCACCGAAGCCTTTAAAAAACTTGACTACTCCAACAACATCAACAACCCTAACTGGTCTGTGAATGTGAGGGCTTTGGGTTCCAGCAAGTGCCCAACATCTCTAGCAAGCTCGAAATCAGGACCGCAGTCCAAAGAGGGCAAAGACTTCATCAGACCCAAACTGGTCACTGTCATCCGCAGTGGGGTGAAGCCGCGGAAGGCAGTTCGCATCCTCCTCAACAAGAAGACGGCCCACTCCTTTGAGCAAGTTCTCACTGACATTACAGATGCTATAAAGCTTGATTCTGGCGTTGTCAAGAGGATCTACACCCTTGAGGGAAAACAGGTAGGATTGCTCATTTATTAATGGAAATCTTCATACTGGAAAATCTGTTTTGAGTTGATTCATTAATTCATGTGTTTTTACCTCAGACAACTAATAGTTTTATTATGTAAGCCGACCTCTTGAACTGGCACGGAAAACTTGAAACCGTACTGGGATTGCACATTGGGAGTCCGAGATAATTGACATGCTAGTGAAATAAAAATGTTAGGAATGATTCATTTATCAACAGCTGGGTTAATCTTCCTATGTGATTGTAATTATTTGACTCAAACATAGATAGTGATATAACACCTAAAAGTGTTATGATGAATTGTTAACCCTTAAGAAATATCCCAGAAATATGGGGGCTCAACATCCAAACAATGTGGCCCTTGTTATTTAATCTCTGAAATGAATTCATACCACAAGCCTTGAATTATGAATAATGAAGTCTCATTATTTCAAATGCTACAGCAGAAATCTCTGCCTAACTTGCAGCAAGAGTTATGGCAGGTTGAGTCTAGTTTATGAATGGGGATCTGTGTCTTTGCCCACGCAGACTCAAAAAGAGAGAACCGGTGTCTCAGAGCATACAGAAATAACTCATGCTCTCGTTTAAATTCCTCCCACCTTTTCGTGCCGTTTTGAAACAGCTGTGCCCTCCCCACGCATTGAGAATGACACACACATGTGCATAAAGTACTACTCTGATAAATACTACGATACATATACATATATACACACAAACTTCTGCTGTAAAAAAAATATTTGATCATAATTTTGTAAATAACCCCCACAGACATACAGTGCTGTTCAAATGTTCACTTGTGAAAGTGCTTATTTTCATTTTTTTTTAAATATAATTTAATGCACTGTTTTGTAGCAAATTATATTATCAGGATAACATTTTGAGTACAAATTTTTCAAATGTATTTATATTTATTAAAATGTATTTTATATTTGTATTTGGTTTGTCCCCTTTATCACTCAAGCTACATGAGCTTCAGTTTGAGAATGAGAATTGAGCATCATGTGCTTCATTGGAAGGAAATGTGACTTTTTGTTACAAAGGAGTCACATGACTAATGTCTCAAGTTTGCTTATTTGATTAGTAGCCTAGAATCTTAATTTTTTCTTATACATTTGACATCATAATGTTTTTCATTCAAAATCTAAATCCTAAAACCTTCTATTTATTTCCAGGTTTAAATTTAAATTTAAATCCCAGATATTCCAGTGTATGAATGGCACTGTACATGAACATCTCTGAACGTGTCTCTGCTCAGCCAGGTAAAATGTGCAAATAAGGAGACGCCATTTGGCTGAAATTCATTAAAAACTAATTAATCTGCACATGGATCTGTTACCTCTCTTCATTCATATCTGTGCTGGCGGCTCTGCCAGTGTCTCAGATCTTCAGACTTCATCTTTTCTATTTGAAAACCCTCTAAATCACCTTGAATTTGGAAAACTGGAGCATAGACAGATTGGAATTGCAGATGCTTCATAGAATGTGCAGTCGTGCATAAGACGATTTATTGGCTTTTTAGAGTAGCTGTATTGAGTAACAAATATGTATTTCAAAAATAAAATGAAATCCTTTCAGTTACATGAAACATTATTCAAAAAAGACGTTCTCCCTCTGGTATAATCTGATAGCAGAGGTTATGCAGTAAGGCATCAAAGCCCTGGTCTCCATCCAGATAAAGTAAGAGCATTATGGCTAGCATTATTTTTAGAACAAGGATCGATTGGGCCTGAGGGAGCCGTCTATTGAACAAGCCTGGCCAGACACAGATACAGCACACGATTTTGTCCTGATACAATTATGAACAGAAGCAACAGAAACCAGGAAGGAGAGACAAAGGGAGAAAGTAAAAGGAGATAGAAGAAGGATCTATGTGGGTTAGAGAAAAAAAGATGAACGCATAACAAGTGAAACAGGAGGTGGAGGAGTTCAGGTGTACAATCAACAAAGCAATAAAAGTAAAATTTCCTGTTTTTTGTTCAGTTTGAATGCAGGATCCAGGTGTGGACGCAGATATGTCAACATTATTGTTGCTGTGCTTGAATTACAAAAGTAAATCTGTGGATGATTAATGGAATTTCTAAAGCAATTTTTAGATAACTTCAGTGTTGTTGAAGCATGAAGTAATTCATTATCTTCTACATTACAGGACTGTGCTGTTTTTTTTTGTTTTTTTTGTTGGATGCATCAATGCATCATTGCAGCCTTTTTGCGCTTGGCTCATATTGTTTTTGCAAAGTTTACCAAAAAATTTCTGATTTTTCTTCAGAAAATCCATGTACATTACATTTTATGTGCTAAGTGAGAGTTTGGTAATAGAGCTGAGTCAGGATATTATTCAACAAACCATACGTTTTAGCATTTTCAGCTGTGTTAATATATGTAAATGAACCTGCCTGTGCCATATGAAAGAAAAATATGGATTTCTGCTTTCAGTTTTGTGAATTAAAACATGTTTATCTCCTGCCCTGGTTCAGTATAATGTAAAATGTACTCCAAACAGAGATGCATATTTCAGAGAAAGCAGAGAGAAATGCCTTGAGTTGATTGGAAAGCTAATTATAAATGGACTGCAGTCTGATTACTCACATGGGAGGAAGGTTAAGGATGAACGTGATTGAAAAATTGTAAATGTGTTTCTTCAAGCTACAGATCCTGTTGGTTACTTGGTTGTCGTATGGCAAATGTGTGTTCCTTCTGTTCATGCGAGTCTGAATTCATATATCTGACAACAGGCCTTGACATCTTCAGTGATTTATTCATTATAACAGAACCAACATCTGCCTCTCTGATGTCTGTAGCACCTGTCGTGATTGTAAAAATAGACATCAGATGCTAGAATGCATATGAGACGCATGTAGCCTATGTCTCTATGTGGAAATTAAATGTGAATGAATGGAAAAAGCTCAGGATCATGAGAGATCTGGGTTTTTGGGTCTTTGCGTGAGTCTCATGGCACCTTTCTGATAACCTGTATAATGAGGCCAGAGACAGTAGATCAAGGTCTTATTCCATCTTCCTACATATGGTGAGACTTCTCTCTGGAGTTTTACTATAGGAAGTGAAGTATGGGTTGTGACAGGTTTTATGGTGTAAAACGCAGTGATGTTGTACCAGAATAGAGCAAAACATACTACGGCTCTATATAAATGTGTGTGTGCTTGAATGCTGTGTGAGTTATCATCTAAGAGACCTCACTAAAAACACGGTTGGCATTTATAGGATGAAAATTGTCAGTGGCATGCCATTTATAAACTATTTCTGGAGTGATTTCATGAAAAAAGATCTGTGGAATTCTGTGGGTTATGTTGATTTGAAGATGATTAGTGTTAAATAGAGCTGGTAATACACTACCACTAAAAAAGTGTGGGGTCAGTACAGTTGTTTGACAGAAATCAATGCTTTTATTCAGCAAGGATGCATAAAATTGTTCTTCGAACAATCATGAAAAAATGCATCACGGTTTCCACAAAAATATTAAGCAGCAAAACTGTTTTCAACACTGATAAAAATTGGTGTCTTGAATGATTAGAATGATTTCTGAAGGATCATGTTACACTGAAGACTGGAGTAATGATGCTGAAAATGCAGCTTTGCCATCACAGGAATAAAATACATTTTAAAAATGTTAAAACCGAAAACAGCAATTTAAACTTGCAATAATATTTCACAATATTACTATTTTTGCTATTATATATTTACGATTTATTTTTGCCTTGGTGAGCAAAAACCTTATAAAACATTAAAAAATATCTTACCAACTGGAAACCTTTGAACGGAAGTGTACATTCTTATTGGCTGATAAAAGTGTCAGTTTAATATCAGCAGAAATGATCAGAGTTTTTGCGCACATATTATTTGCAGTCTTAATTATTGGTATGAAATATGTGTTTATTAGTGATGTCCATGTTATAATCGCTCTTGAAATATAAAACCCAACATTGTGCTACAGTTAAACCACCTTACTATTGGAACTTTTTTAAACTTTTTTTTGGGGATAGTTTAGCTTTTAAATGTCTATTTTTAGCTAGATTTGCGACACCCGAATGAGTACCATAGAGAGATGGGGATCATTCCTTTTGACTAGAGCTTGTAACCAACCTAGTTACCACCCAGAACACCCTAGCTACCACAAAGCAACATCCCGCCAACTATCCACAACACATTAGTATCCCACGGTAGGACGAGTTTGACAAGCATCACTAGTTTATTGATTGATTCAGGTGCTTTGCATATAGATAGTTCCGAATTACATAAGTTTCCTGTGCCTCATCTGATTTGTCCCCTCAGATGGCCACTGACCTGGATCCTGGACCTGGATCCATTTCTGGTTCTACTGAGTGCAGACTCAGAGTTTTGCTTGTGGTGCAATGCTTCTGGAGGACACTGCTGACAGACGGAGCAAAGAGGGCATGCAGCTGAAATTCACAATTAACGTGTCAGAACTTAACCCGTTTTACCATCGTCAACATTATGCGGTGTACTAGTGCAGTGTTGGTTTGTCTTTCCTCACAAAGGACAGGACTTTGGACATGAGCTAATTTTATCCATGCTTTTTGTTTCCTTATGATCTCTCCTTCCAAAGAAACTGATCACCCCCCACCCCCCCCCCAACAGTTTCTATGACGATGTGATCCAGTTGCTTAGTAACGGCCTGAGCCTTTGTGACGTCACTGTGGGCAGTAGTGTGTGTCGGAGTGTGTGGGGAGTTCAGTCTGAGGGAGAGGTAGACGTACGATAAGTGGTTTAGGACATTGCTCTCTTGTTCTTATCCGTTAAGCCTATATTTACACACACACATGCACACTTACACACACACACAGACACATAAATAACCAGGCAGACGTGTCCTGCATACTGCAACTGATTCGTAATGACCTGTGGCATATGCTTCAGGCCGAGGCAGAGACATAGCAGGCATGTAATCGGCAATCACTCATGTGTTCGCTCTTCCTGGAGTTTGTCATACGGACATAACAGATTTTCCGCCCCATTGCATACGCACACCCTGCTTAATTAACCATGTGTTTCAGTCTCCATTGTCTGGAGGGCCATTTACCCCCTTTCAAGCTCTCCTCACCTCTCGTTCCCCTCCTCTCCAATGAAAGGGCCAGATATTCTGCCTTTGGCATATGGTCTCACTGTCCCCAGTTTTTGCAGTCAGCAGAATTTCTGCTGTTAAATCCATATTAAAATCCAAATCTGGATTAACAACCCAATCTAGGACTGAAGTTTAATCTGGGTTTCAGTTATGTTCTCATGTATTGTATTTAGTAAAAACTAAAAAGGGCAAATTTCACCACTTTTGTACTGTACGTGGTGCTAAATGTGCTGCAATAGCGCTGTGCTGCATTAAAAAAACAAGTCATTGTCATTTCTGTCATCATTTACTCACCCTCAGGTTGTTCCAAACCCGTATAAATTTCTTTCTTCTGCTTAACACAAAGGAAGTTATTATGAAGAATATGGGTAACCAAACAGTTGATGGACCCACTGACTTTCATAGTATAGAAAAAAAATGACTATGGAAGTCAATGGTGCCCCACAACACTTTGGTTTCAAACATTCTTTAAAATATCTTTCGTTGTGTTCAGCAGAACAGAGACATTTATGTGGGTTTGGACCAACTTAAGGCTGGGTAAATGATGACAGAATTTTCCTTTTTGGGTGAACTATCCCTTTAATGAACACATCTCATGTTTTAAACACGTTCTGTGTGAATTAGATGCTGCAAAAGACACAAAGGCGCAATGGTCAAACACGTCCGTCTATCACCTTTACATAGAAAGAATTAGCAAAAACACATTCTCGCCAAGTACGCCAGTCTGTTGCATTTTCTGGTAACATTGAACTCACAATTGACTCATTGAGATTGAGAATTGTGCCATGCAGATTGCTTTCGACGATTTTGTGAGCATGTTTGTGTTGTTACCTTATTTGCATAATTCATTTCATAAACTTGGTGCTACAACAACACAGACAGCATTTGAAAATAAACTGCAGTGAATCCCCCCCCCCCCCCCCCCCCCACCAAAAGAAGTGCAGTTGTTGGTTTAGCTCATCCATCCTCATTTATTCTGAGTAGGGTGTAGCGTGTCAAACAGCAGGTATCTAGAGATCTGATTTTAGTCAGTCTGCTGCTTTTGCTGAGTCACTCCAACCAGGTGTGTGTGTATACAAGTATGTGAACTTTTGAGTCAACAGCTTGTGTTGGGGCATGAAAGCACCGTGTGTGTGTGTGTTTGCTCAGCAAATGAGCTCTCAATGCAAATAATTTTAATGTGGGTCTGCTGCCAAAACCGCGCATAATGGAAGCCAAACTTTTAGGGGCATTTATATCTGTCTTGTTAACTCGTGCACCCCTACTGGCTTTATTTTTTCATGTTCTGTTTTTCATTACTCTTTTGTAATGTTGTGTATTGCATAAGTGTTGCTGCTTTAAATGCTCTTAGATGACTTTGAAAATGATCTCTTTGAGAAACGCTCATAATTAATTCATCATAATCATCATTATCACACCCTTATCTTTTAATGTGTTCTGTAATAATAACATCCACACTGAACTTTCTAATGAGAGACTATCTGGTGAGACTATCATCAAAGAGAGAGCGAAGAAACTGAGAGAACAGTCTGATCATCTGAAGCTGCTACTTTTCCTGTAGCCTTTTCTCGGAGGACATGATTTTTTATCGTTCGCCGCAGTTCTGTAATAATAAAACTAATCCTGATCTCCTCCCACTTCTGGCATAGAATCTGTCTTATGTAATTGAGATCTTATGTAACTGCTCTTGTAGTCTGCTTGGCATTTAGCAGGCCTGATTTAGGAGATAAAGATGGCAGCTAATTCATCTGAAGAAGCAGACAGTGACTTTATTAGGGCTGTTCCCATGACTCCTGGTGCTCTTAAAGGAACAGTGCACACAAATATGAGACTTCTGTCACTGTTTACCACTTATCATTTCAACCATACATGATTTTCTTCCGTGAAACATAAAGGAGATATTGGGTAAAATGTTTAGGCTGCTCTTGCTTTAAAAATTACCCCCCAAAAAGCATAATAAAAGCAGATGTCCAATAGTCATACAATAGTTTTGTGTGAGGAACAGACTAAAATTTACACGACTTTGGGGATTTTTTTTATGTTTTTGAAAGAAGTCTCTTATGCTGACCAAGGCAGCTCCAGTCTTTAGTGTCACATGATCCTTCAGAAATCATTCTGATTTGTGCGTCTTAATATTTTTGTGAATGTGAAAAACATTGCATCAAACATAGTGACATGCATCTTAAAGTGACATATTTTCAATGTTATGAAAGCTGTTATTGAGCTGCAAAGGTGTGATTTCAGAAGTCTTCACAAGTCATACGGACAAGTTTAAAGTGTAAGTTCATGAAATGAACATTTTGTCATTAATTACTCACCCTCATGTCGTTCCAAACCAGTAAGACTTTTGTTCATCTTCGGAACACAAATGAAGATCCTCATTGGTTCTCGTTGAAGCTCAAACGTGCTGCGTAACACAAGAATGAACCTCATTGGTTCTTGCACGTCAAGCAAACATGCTTGAGTTTCCGTTTACCAAAACTGATGTGTGAGTTGATGAATGTTTATATGTGAATAAAAGCCTAAATTAAATCTGTGCATCATATAAAGCGTTAAAGTGGTATTTGCGTAGCTGTCAATGGAGGGACAGAAAGCTCTCCGATTTCATCAAAAAGATCTTCATTTGTGTTCTGAAGATGAACGAAAGTCTTATGGGTTTGGAATGACATGAGAGAGTAATTCATTTTTGGGTGAACTATCCCTTTAATGGTGCTTTTGTGATGCTATTTTGTTCTTTTTGGAGCATGAGAGATCACATAGTTTCATTATATGGAAAAACAAGAACGTGAACATCCTGCCTTACATCTCCTTTTGTGTTCCACAGAAGAAAGAAAGTCCTGGACCTAAAAGATGTACCTATGACATAAAACTATGTCATCAGGTTCAAATTTGACATTATCAAATGTCAGGGCGTCAAATTCATCTCATCCGAATGCAAAACAAGCTAAAGACATCAGTTATTTTGAACGCTGTGCGGAGGCTTGAGGAACACTCAGATGGAGGTGGGCATTACTTCAATCTGTTGTCTGATAAGCTTCTTCTGCTTAAGGACCAGCCTGTTTTGATGAGACACGAGCCTCCCACGATCATAATGCTGTCATACCGCCTCATTTTGTTAGGCCTTCTTTTCTTCCCTCACTCCCTCTACGCACATTTACACACACAAACACCCACACAAACACGCACATATGTGTGTAGGATGGCTGTATATGAGCTTGCGGTGTGATGTTCTACATTTCTACCCCTACAGACTCCCTGCTGCTTTACACACGCACGCATGTGCAGGTCTGTGGGCGTCCACATGGGCTGAGGATGAGTGTGAAAGCATGAGCTGGCATCTCGTTGGATCCTTCATGCGGGTCACATTACTTCACCTATGTCATGGCAACAGACATGTCCTCTTGACCGGGACAACTAATCTGGGTCCCATCACCTGATACCGACGGGATTAACCACCAGTCTGGTACTTGCACTTTAACCCTGAATGAGTACTTTGAGAAAGTAAGGGAGGAGACGCTTTTGCCCTTGTTTTTGTTTGTGTCTATTGCTGCACTTTTGAGGCACTTGTTATTTCTCTCCACATTTGACTGCAAACATAGCTTGTTTCTGTCTCTTGCCAGCAAACACATGGTATAACATCTTGTGGGTCTATTCGCTTTGTCGATTGGAAAAAAATGTCTCTGTTGCAGTGCTAGACGCTCAGCACCAAGGACAGCGCCGCTCAGCATAGTGAGGTTACCCGAGGGCTGTCTGTGAAATGCCGCAGTGTTTAGAGTTGATGTGTGTAGAATATTTTCAGCTTTCTCGGTTTAATATGCAGATACTACTATCAGTAATCTGTTTGTAGGTTCCCTGAAAAGTAAAAACACTGGCTCTGATCGGCCTGACATAGCAACCCTGGCTCAACCAATGGCATGAGTTTGGGGCGGGGCTTTCTGTTTGTCCAACCAATGACTGTATGGTGCTGCTCTCACAAACATTTACATATTTTAGCCTCTCACTAACATTCATGTATTTGAAGACAGTTTATATAAATAGTTTTAAAGGTCAACATGGCATAAAAATGTACTGTTTTTATTTTCTTAATACACATTATTGTTCTTTTTGTGGACCTGTGATATTTTAGTATTATTTATTTATTGTTATAGTATTCATTAATATTTTGAATTAGCTTTTAATATTTTAGATTTTAGTTTAAGTTTAGTAATTATGTTTTTTTATTAAATATTTTTATTTATTTTTCATTTTATTTTATTTCAGTTTTAGTTTTTAGTCATTTGAGTGCTTCAACTTGTTTTTATTTCAGCTATCTGCCAAGGCAACATTTCACATTTTTGTTGTTGTTGTTTTTTCTTTAAGTTTTCATCTATTATTCATGTATTTTATTATTTCAGCTTTCATTCAATTAACAAAAACTTGTTTAATAGCATTGTTATAAATAAAAAAACCTTCCAATTTTTTTTTACATTTTGACTGTACACTCAAAATTAGATAAATAATATATTTCTTAATAATCCAGTGATCACTCTGAGAATAATGCAAACCACACTATGTTTAAATGAAACCTGACCAAGAACAACTAAAACACAGGGCTATAAATACAGGGTTAAAACAAAGGAAACCAAGACACGGGTGAGAATAATACATAACTATAGAAACAAACAAGGACATAACTAGTAACCGAAACTAAACAAAGCAGGGAAACAGGAACTAAAGGAAGCAAAACAGAATATCAACATAAGAGTCCTTAGAACAAAACATAAACCTGACATACTGTAGGCCTACATTTAAGATTTATGTATTTGAATTGCATATAAAATTTCCATCCATTTTGATTACAAATCTTTAACACATTGTTTATTTAACATAAACTAATAAACTTCATGTGATGCATACATAAATGAAACAGGAAGAAACAGGTAAGATTCCTGTAATAGTAGTAATAAACTGAATGTGTTTTAAATACACAATAACCAGATTCATGGTGATTTTAAATATTTTGAATAAATGTATTTTGAAAATATGATTATTTAAATAAAATCAAACTGATGCAAACAGTTCAAATTGTTTACTGCCTTGGGCTAATATCATGACATGTCCAGATTTTGCAGAGTTAGGGGTCAACATATTTTGTTGATCCTGGAACAACATTCCTGTCCCAAAATGTAATCCTAACCATAACCATAATCCTAAACCTAACCCTGCCCTTAAATTATGCCTAAAATCAGAGGGAAATGATAGGTGAATAACACTGATATAGAAGCACCTCAGCCTGCATGGTTGTAAGCCTAAACTTGACATAAACTGTAAATTTGTCCCTCAAATCTGATTGGTTGATTGGAATGTTGATCCAGGATCAACAAAGATGTTGATAGAACATGTTGCATTTGGTAAAATCAGGTTCTGCCATATATCATGCCATGTTAAAGAAAAAATATCTGGTTGGTGATCAGCTTTCCCACTTTCTCATACCAAAATAATGTAATATTTTTACATCACCTTAATTTTGGATTATTTTTGGATCTTTTTTTTTGTCCTTCATATTGTCCTCCTTTTTGATGACGTCTGTACTTGTGCAGATATAACCCAGACTGGCCTCACTTTCTGTTCAGTTCCTCAAGTAGTTCCAAACATTTTGTACAGAATTCTGTTCCTCTGTGAAACTTTCCTGAGAGTGATTAAAAATAGCACATCACAGTTTTTTTTTTCTTGCTGAATTAGCAGAGCCGAGGGTGAGAAAAAGATGGAGCATCTGTACTGCAGCAAAACACTGCCTTTAAGAGACATTTCAAAACACAAAATTTAGTTTATTTATTCAGTGGGGTCCAAATTAGATCAGCATTTTAAGTTTTTGTTCCAAAAAACATCCTATTCATCTTAAGTTGACATTTATTATTTTATTATTATTTTACGTTACAGAGTATCTTTGTTTTAAACTGTTCAATTTCTATGTCAAAATATTATAATTTTATATTATAATATTATAATTGAATTTAAATATAATTTATATAATTAATAATTTGAAACATGTACTGCTCATGCTAATAAGGGTGCTGTATAAGACACATTTTCCGACCTAGTTTTGTGCGTGAAAGAGTAATGAAAAATGTATGTTTGAGTGTTTTATTACTGACATTGAAGTTTTGAATCAATAAATATCAAGTTTGCCAGATAATTTTTATTAGATTTACATGCAAAAATATGGCCAGTTTCATTGCTGTTCTTGTTTTCTTAGTGTATGTAAACAGCGACACCTAGTAGTCTCATAAATCATTGCACTATTTAATTTAGGTAAATACTCTATTCTAGTAATGAATTTAACAGGCACATATTCACTGCAAATAATAAAGAGTATTCAATGTTTTGAATAGACCTTATTCAGAGCAGCGCCATGACAGGAAAGCGAGGCTGTGAGAGAAAGACTTACCGTGTTCTCAATGGCATACGCTGTAAAAAGCTGTATAAAGCTCCAACATCACTTATAATTTCCCACAGCTCATATTGTTATATGTTATATATTAAATATATTTTTGCTGAGTTTCGTAAACAGAACAATCCATTCCCGTAAAAAAATCAAAGATGGCGCTGCTGTGAATAAGGTCTGTTGCTCTACAGCAGCACAACAGAAGACAAATCCATCATGCGCTACCCCACATTTTCCTCTAGATGGCGCAATTGAAGCATTGCAAAACGGGAACTAACTATCCAGTTACCTTTGGGGGGAGACTGTGCCCATCTAACCTGCAAAACATACCATTTTAATTTAATAATTTATGCTTTCTTTCAGGGAAAATAATTAAGAATTTAAAATTTTGAAGTTTATTGCATGCTTAATGGAAAATTAAACAAAAAATATTTAATTTAACGTCCTTGCCAAACTTTTAACATCTCCATCAAAGCTGCTGTTCAGAAATAATCCATGTTATAAGCACTTAATCTTTGGATATCTCTGCCATTTATTGTGCCAGCTTGATCACTTTGTCTGTTCCACTTAGAGAAACAGAGAACTTCTGATCACAGTCGTTGCATAAGCGAACTTGTTTTTACATTTCTTTGCGACATCAAAGCTACTTTTTCGCTCTGGGAGACAGCTATCTCCGTCAGCCTGTGTTTGACGCTTTCCTGCTTCCATCTCTCTTACTTTCTCACTCTCTTTTCGCACATCACCTTCATCCCAGAGGTCTTTCCGATCCGTGGCGTGCCCTGATGTGGAACCGCTTGGTGAAAAACATCAGAAAAATTCTGATCCTTAAGGCCGGAGCTCCTGCTGTTTTGGACATATAGTTCTCAGAACAGTCCCTTTTATCCTCCTCTTCTTTTTCTTGTATCTTAGTAGCCTACACCACATGTTGTAAACTGTGCCATGCCATTTAACTAATGTTGTTTGCGCCTGAAAATGCCATAAATTGATCTGCATTAATCTGTGACTTCTGTGACATTTAACTCTAGTTATTGAACTTTGCTGCATAATTCATCTGTTTGTGCTGAATGATACATCAAATTGTGCAGCTTGTTGAGGAGAAGTGTGCTATTACATTTGCAAGCAATCAGACTTACAATTTGTTTTCTGAGTGCTTAGCATGCTGCTATAGGCAATTGTGTTCTGAATGGATTAAAGGGTTAGTTCACCAAAAACATTTCTTTAATTACACTCTCATGTTGTTCCAAACCCTTAAGACTTTCGTTCATCTTCGGAACACAAATGAAGATCTTTTTGATTAAATCTGAGAGCTTTCTGTCCCTCTATTGACAGCTACGCAACTACCACTTTGACGCTTCAAAAAGTTCATAAAGAGATCGTAAAAATAATCCATATGAATTTTCTGAAGAAACTTGATTGCTATATGATGAACAGATTTAATTTAGGCTTTTATTCACATATAAATATTGATAAGCGAACATAAACAGAAGCGCAACCGAACATGCTTGATGTGCAAGAACAAACCACATTGGTTCTTGCAGAAGCTAAAAGTGCTGTGTAATACGAGAATGAACTTAATTGGTTCTAGAAGAAGCTAAAAGTGCTGCGTAACACACAAGAATGAAACTCATTGGTTCTTGCAGAAGCTCAAATGTGCTGTGTAATATGAGAATGAACCTTATTGGTTCTTGAGGAAGCTAAAAAAGCTGCGTAACACACGAGAATGAACCTCATTGGTTCTTGAGGAAGCTAAAAGTGCTGCGTAACACACAAGAATGAACCTCATTGGTTCTTGCGGAAGCTCAAATGTGCTGTGTAATACAAGAATGAACTTAATTGGTTCTTGCGGAAGCTCAAATGTGCTGCGTAACACACAAGAATGAACCTCATTGGTTCTTGTGGAAGCTCAAATGTGCTGTGTAATACAAGAATGAACTTAATTGGTTCTAGAAGAAGCTAAAAGTGCTGCGTAACGCACAAGAATGAACCTCATTGGTTCTTGCAGAAGCTCAAATGTGCTGTGTAATATGAGAATGAACCTCATTGGTTCTTGAGGAAGCTAAAAGTGCTGCATAACACACAAGAATGAAACTCATTGGTTCTTGCAGAAGCTCAAATGTGCTGTGTAATATGAGAATGAACCTCATTGGTTCTTGAGGAAGCTAAAAGTGCTGCATAACACACAAGAATGAACCTCATTGGTTCCTGCGGAAGCTCAAATGTGCTGCGTAACACAAGAATGAACTTAATTGGTTCTAGAAGAAGCTAAAAGTGCTGCGTAACACACAAGAATGAACCTCATTGGTTCTTGTGGAAGCTCAAATGTGCTGTGTAATACAAGAATGAACCTCATTGGTTCTTGTGGAAGATCAAATGTGCTGTGTAATACAAGAATGAACTTAATTTGTTCTAGAAGAAGCTAAAAGTGCTGCGTAACACACGAGAATGAACCTCATTGGTTCTTGAGGAAGCTAAAAGTGCTGCGTAACACACGAGAATGAACCTCATTGGTTCTTGAGGAAGCTAAAAGTGCTGCGTAACACACAAGAATGAACCTCATTGGTTCTTGCGGAAGCTCAAATGTGCTGTGTAATACGAGAATGAACTTAATTGGTTCTAGAAGAAGCTAAAAGTGCTGCGTAACACACAAGAATGAAACTCATTGGTTCTTGCAGAAGCTCAAATGTGCTGTGTAATATGAGAATGAACCTCATTGGTTCTTGAGGAAGCTAAAAGTGCTGTGTAACACACAAGAATTAACCTCATTGGTTCCTGCGGAAGCTCAAATGTGCTGCGTAACACAAGAATGAACTTAATTGGTTCTAGAAGAAGCTAAAAGTGCTGCGTAACACACAAGAATGAACCTCATTGGTTCTTGTGGAAGCTCAAATGTGCTGTGTAATACAAGAATGAACCTCATTGGTTCTTGTGGAAGATCAAATGTGCTGTGTAATACAAGAATGAACTTAATTTGTTCTAGAAGAAGCTAAAAGTGCTGCGTAACACACGAGAATGTACCTCATTGGTTCTTGAGGAAGCTAAAATGTGCTGTATAATACGAGAATGAACTTAATTGGTTCTAGAAGAAGCTAAAAGTGCTGCGTAACACACAAGAATGAACCTCATTGGTTCTTGCAGAAGCTCAAATGTGCTGTGTAATATGAGAATGAAACTCATTGGTTCTTGAGGAAGCTAAAAAAGCTGTGTAACACACAAGAATGAACCTCATTGGTTCTTGCGGAAGCTCAAATGTGCTGTGTAACACACAAGAATTAACCTCATTGGTTCCTGCGGAAGCTCAAATGTGCTGTGTAATACGAGAATGAACTTAATTGGTTCTAGAAGAAGCTAAAAGTGCTGCGTAACACACGAGAATGAACCTCATTGGTTCTTGAGGAAGCTAAAAGTGCTGTGTAACACACAAGAATGAACCTCATTGGTTCTTGTGGAAGATCAAATGTGCTGTGTAATACAAGAATGAACTTAATTGGTTCTAGAAGAAGCTAAAAGTGCTGCATAACACACGAGAATGAACCTCATTGGTTCTTGTGGAAGCTCAAATGTGCTGTGTAATATGAGAATGAACTTAATTGGTTCTAGAAGCTAAAAGTGCTGCGTAACACACGAGAATGAACCTCATTGGTTCTTGAGGAAGCTAAAAGTGCTGTGTAACACACAAGAATGAACCTCATTGGTTCTTGTGGAAGATCAAATGTGCTGTGTAATACAAGAATGAACTTAATTGGTTCTAGAAGAAGCTAAAAGTGCTGCATAACACACGAGAATGAACCTCATTGGTTCTTGTGGAAGCTCAAATGTGCTGCGTAACACGAGAATGAACTTAATTGGTTCTAGAAGCTAAAAGTGCTGCGTAACACACAAGAATGAACCTCATTGGTTCTTGCGGAAGCTCAAATGTGCTGTGTAACACACAAGAATGAACCTCATTGGTTCTTGCGGAAGCTCAAATGTGCTGTGTAACACACAAGAATGAACCTCATTGGTTCTTGCGGAAGCTCAAATGTGCTGTGTAACACGAGAATGAACTTAATTGGTTCTAGAAGCTAAAAGTGCTGCGTAACACACAAGAATGAACCTCATTGGTTCCTGCGGAAGCTCAAATGTGCTGTGTAACACAAGAATGAACCTCATTGGTTCTAGTGGAAGCTCAAATGTGCTGTGTAATACGAGAATGAACTTAATTGGTTCTAGAAGAAGCTAAAAGTGCTGCGTAACACACAAGAATGAACCTCATTGGTTCTTGTGGAAGATCAAATGTGCTGTGTAATACAAGAATGAACTTAATTGGTTCTAGAAGAAGCTAAAAGTGCTGCATAACACACGAGAATGAACCTCATTGGTTCTTGTGGAAGCTCAAATGTGCTGCGTAACACGAGAATGAACTTAATTGGTTCTAGAAGCTAAAAGTGCTGCGTAACACACAAGAATGAACCTCATTGGTTCTTGCGGAAGCTCAAATGTGCTGTGTAACACACAAGAATGAACCTCATTGGTTCTTGCGGAAGCTCAAATGTGCTGTGTAACACACAAGAATGAACCTCATTGGTTCTTGCGGAAGCTCAAATGTGCTGTGTAACACGAGAATGAACTTAATTGGTTCTAGAAGCTAAAAGTGCTGCGTAACACACAAGAATGAACCTCATTGGTTCCTGCGGAAGCTCAAATGTGCTGTGTAACACAAGAATGAACCTCATTGGTTCTAGTGGAAGCTCAAATGTGCTGTGTAATACGAGAATGAACTTAATTGGTTCTAGAAGAAGCTAAAAGTGCTGCGTAACACACAAGAATGAACCTCATTGGTTCTTGAGGAAGCTAAAAGTGCTGCGTAACACACGAGAATGAAAGTCATTGGTTCTTGCAGAAGCTCAAACGTGCTGTATAATACGAGAATGCTTGAGCTTCCGTTTACCAAAATTGATGTGTGAGTTGATGAATGTTTATATGTGAATAATAGCCTACATTAAATCTGTATCATATAAAGCGATCGTGTCTCTTCAGAAAATTTAGACTAAAGCTCTCAATGCATAGGGATTCGTTTTACAATCTCTTTATTAACTTTATGCAGTGTAAAAGCGGTAGTTTCGTAGCTGTCAATAAAGGGACAGAAAGCTCTCAGATTTCATCAAAAATATTTTTGTTTATGTTTCAAAGATGAACGAAAGTCCTACGGGCTTGGAACGACATGAGGGCGAGTAATTAATGACAGAATTTTCATTTTTGGGTGAACTATCCTCTTAAACAAATCATTAAAAACACTTTTGTAGCTTGTTGAGAAGAATTTTGCTACAACACCTTAGCAACTGCCTGAGCTAAAGCACTCAGAATACCTTTGCAACTGCCCAGCAACATGACTAAACCAGTGGCAAGGCCAGAAATTTTAAATTGAGTGGATCTTGGAGAGAAACAAGGTGGACCAGTGCCTAAATTAAGGCATTAAATATTAGTTAAATGTGATTTATTGTCAGCCAACAGCGTTAAAGATTTCTATTTACAACATGTTTTTGCATCAAGGAGACAGGGATAGCTGCAGGTCGGAGAAATTGGCGTGCCGAAAGGTTTCTCATTGGTGAAAGGAGCTTCTAGTTGACAACTGTGTTGGCCAATCAGTGTTAACCATACCTCATTTCTTTAGACTGGAAGAAGATGGCAATAAGACGTGGTGTGATGCTGTATATCATAGATCTGTGTATTACATTAAGGGCTGTCGATTTTCCGCATTAATTTGGTTAGATTAATTATGGGGAAAATAACGCGTTAAAAGTATTAGTGCATTTAACGCACCCAACCCCGGCTCAGACCTGTACATCATCTTACATTGCACACAGTTGCTTAGTGACGAACAAGATGCAGGGCAATGACTGACTTTGTGATGAAGTCTATTAGAATGCAGTTATATGCCCCTAAAATTCAAGATATTGGGGGAAAAAATGTTTTTGTCTTATATTTGTATAATATAGCAATATCACACGAGCAAGAAAGCTGTGTTTACCCGAGTATCTGAACGATTGCAAATGTGGAATTGATTTTATACAACAGTTCAATAAACAAGAAGGTCATTTTGTGCTACATTTTAGACACAATATTGTTAACATTGTCTTTGCTCAATTTCGTCAATAAAAACAGTTACAACAAAGCCACTGTAGAACTGTTGTGCATCTCCGAGCAACACACAGCACAGCAGTTTTTCGTTACTGAATGAATCCCGTGTTTTTTAACAAATCGAGTGAGCCAATGATTCATAATGTCAGTCTCATTGGCTTCATTCCTAAATGAATCAGCCATTTGAATTAAAGGAATAGTTCACTTAAATTTTTTAATTCTGTCATCATTAAATCACCCTCAACCCTGTATGAATTTTTTCATCTGCTGCACACAAAGGAAGATATTTTGAAAAATGTTGGTAACCAAACAGTTGATGGACCCCATTGACTTCCATAGTAGAAAAAAAATAAATACTATGGCATGCTTATTTCATCCAATAGATCGAAAGATCTGAAAAAGTCCATACATTTACCCACCCATAGATCCTTCCCTCGAAGAAATCAGGACAGAAGTGGTTGAAAGTGGACAAAAGAGACGGATTAAAACACCAGGGGCCCTATTTTAACGATCTGAAACGCAAGTGTCAAAGCGCAAAGCGCAAGTAACTTTGTGGGCGGGTCTTGGCGCTGTTGCTATTTTCCCAGCGGGATAAATGACTCTTGCGCCAGGCGCAAATCTAAAATGGGTTGGTCTGAAGTAGCTTCATTATTCATAGGTGTGGTTTGGGCGTATCGTGAAATAAACCAATCAGAGCGACATCTCACATTCCCTTTAAGAGCAGGCGCGCTTTGTTCTAAAGCGGATTCCTATTATAACGGCGTATTTGCCAGACGCGCGCCAGGAGCGGTTCACAGCCAAGGAGAGCAACGCTCTCGTCAGGGACGTTGGGGATGGAGAAACCCACCCAAATTAACTTCGGTTAAAAAGGCGTATGATAATTTGGGTAAATGTGTAAGCTAGATGTATGCTTTTATAATAAATTGTCTATCTATCTATCTATCTATCTATCTATCTATCTATCTATCTATCTATCTATCGTAATAATATATGATTTGCAAAAATGAAAACTGCTGCTTCTGTGTAGATGAGAGAATCAAAGTGTATGCGCGTTGTGCACACGCTACATTGATTATGGCCAAGCATGCACCCTTAAAATAGCTTATGAATAACATGCGCAACGCGCCACTGACTTTAAACTATTTTTTCCTGGTTAGTGGCGCAATTGTTTTCTAAACCTGCAAAATAGCATGAAGGAACGTTTGCGCCGGAACACGCCTCCTTTTTTGCGCTGAACCGCCCAGGGAGCGCAAGTTCATTCCCTAGTTTAGCGACGTGCTTTTGTGGAGCGAAAAGCGCGCTTTGCGCGGGTGCAAAATAGGAATGATACATGCGTCGGTGTACAAAGTCAATTGCGCTGGGTGCAAGATAGGGCCCCAGGTGTCTCCCTCGTCTGCTTGTGATCCGATCGACCAACACGCATCTTAATACCAGGGGTAAACAGGGCCTAGAGAACACCTTAGAAACTACCTAGCAACATGTTAAAAATGCTCAAAACTACTTGCCAACTGCATAGAAACATGATTTAACCACTGAGAACAACTCTGTCACATTTTCTTCAAAAAATGCAAAAATTGTGTTCTCATATTCACATTTCACAAGGTATCATTTATTTTCACTTAAATCATTTTATAATAACTGGAATGACATAGCAAATAAAAATCACAATATCTGTTTCCAATCCCCTCGGAATCAAATCAAATCAAATCAAATCAATAAACTAAAATCATGTTTCTCTAAAAGTGTTTATACCCTCTTCCTTCAATTCAAACGGTGTCCATCTGGCTAATGAAAAATCATCCGTTCCCTCCATTCATGCTTTAGGGGGCTAGAAATCATACTTTGTCATAAAACAGGAATAATGTCATGGTTCTTCTCTGAAAAGGGCTTGTGTATTCCCCATGTGTGTTTTGTGCTGTGCTCAAGGCTGATTATATATGCATTTGTTTACCTTTTGTCCCCTTGATTCATTGTCTGAAATTATCAATCTTTAAAAAGGTTTTCACTGCAGCCGTCCCCATAGACGGCCAAAGGGCTGATGGGAATTGAGGCTTGGCTTGTAGATCTAACTTCTTCTTGATTAGGGGCAATCAACAGTAACAGGGCTGGTGGTTACTCATCTTAAAAAGACATTAGAGATGTGCTCAGCAAAGCCTTCTGGGTGGTGATCACGACCAAAACATCTCATTCATTTTTGAAGGAGGAAGGCTGAATCTGTGATTTGGGCTCCTTGATCATTAGGGTTTCTGTCCTGAAGCCTTTGTTTAATAGACATTCAGATGCTGTAATGGATCTAATGCTGCTAATGACTTTCTCTCTTTCCAATCGCAGGTCATGTGCCTTCAAGATTTTTTCGGGGAGGAGGACATCTACATCGCATGCGGCCCGGAGAAGTTCCGTTACCAGGATGACTTCCTGTTGGATGAGAGCGGTAAAGCTCTTCAGTAGTTTCCTTTGTGTCCATTTCAACAAAAGAACACTACATATCATGATCTCATCAGCATAAGGTCTGTGTGGATGGCATCTTCCACCTACACAGAAACTTTCTCTTTGTCCCATCTTGAATGAAGAACATCCTGTTACCATTTAGTTCATAAGCAACTTATGAATGAGTCCATTAAAAATTCATCACACAAATGTGGAATATAAAAGAAAGGCATATTCCCCCTTAACGCCTACACCAACCACTTCTGGGTTTTTGCCGTCTCCACTTAGATAGATAGATAGACCTCTCCTCTCCTCTCCTCTCCTCTCCTCTCCTCTCCTCTCCTCTCCTCTCCTCTCCTGTTTTCCTGTTGTGTTGTCATCAGGAAATGAGAATCTGTATGTGGCTCTGTCTGGTTTCCTTTCATTAATGGTGTAGAAAGACAAAGGCTGTTGCCGGTTTGACTCTTCTGTGCTGATGTGAGCTCAGTAAAGAGCAGGCGCCCCAGTTTTCTGAAGTGTATTCGGAAGAGCTCTCTCTATTATTGTTGGATGCTTTGCCCCATAATTTCCTCATTGGATGTAAAAACGATCTATCTATCTATCTATCTATCTATCTATCTATCTATCTATCTATCTATCTATCTATCTATCTATCTATCTATCTATGATTTTGGCTTGCAACGATTATTAAAATACGAAGATCAACGATTATTGTGCCGCATTACTTTCACCCCTCTTTAAATTAACTCACCGGTCTGCCCCTAAACGGTCAAATACACGCAAAATATGTCAAAATGTCGGGCTTGCCGAGTATTCACGTAAACCCAGTCGGTTATGTCTTAAGCAAACGTTAACAGTTACAGGAGAAAATAGAATGTGTATCAATATTGGATCTGTGCGTTCGTCTTAAAGTGACAGCAGCCTAATATAGGCCTACCATACAGTCTGTGTCCTTTATGTTAATCAAATAACAAAAGACAATCTATCTATCCATCTGTGTGTCTGTCTATCTCTCCATCAAAGTATCCATCTATTTGCCATCTGTCTATATTTCTGTCTGTCCATCTCTCCGTCTTTCTGCCTTTTTTATGCCCATCCACCCATCTATCTATATATCTATCTGAGCGATTAATTTATAATTCTATTTTTTTTTATAATTAGTTATTACCAGTGGCTATTACCGAATTAGAGCTGCACTGTGCAGAACAAATGTAATGAAGAATATCAGATGATTTATCATGGTGAATTAGAGCGAGTGCAGTCAATCATGAGTATAGATTTAATTATGAAGGCACTAGTAGAGGGACACGTGCCGTTCTAATGAGTTTTGAGAGAGAAACATATGAAGCATGCCGATGGCGAGATGGACGGAGCCAAAATGGCAGTCTTTGACGACAAAGATTTCCCTGAAGAACACATATTTAATATAATATGAGCAGAATGGTACCCCATAACAGCAGTTTGTCAGTGATATCCCATGTTAATTTTTATTTGATCCATAATACTCTAAGGTATTGTCGATAAAGACGATTATGTAAGGCTGTGATTAACAATTGTGAGAAAGCATCTTTTTACTGTATATAAGGAGATGATTTGTTAGTACTGGAGAGATAAGGTCTGAAACTTGCTCTCTAAATATAACTCCATGGAGACAAAGAGTAGAGTGACATCTTGCCCTTCAATAAATCCTGCCTTAATAGACTGTGGCATTTACTGTCATACCTGGTGTCACAGTTATATTGCTCTCTGAATTTATTATGTACACAGAGTTATTGCAGCAAAAGCAAAAAATGTGACAGATAAACACGGAGCATGCGAGAAGCTAAGCAGCACTTCGTCTGCAGAGAATATAATGTAATCCCCAGTCTCTGATCTGTATTTAGGGTTAAGGCACTGCCATCTTTTTGATCACACTTGCATAAATGTGCTTGAACAAGCAGACTGTTTTTGAAGGAGGATTAATTTAGTGCTTCAGTTTAAGGATTATCTTCGGGAAGAGTTTGAGTTTTAGAGGACTTTTAAAGAGGATTTGAGATGGCAATCAAACTAGAGAGTCATTTGATGGTGTGATATTAAAAACTATTGAAATAATGAAAATTAAGCAATCAGCTAGTTGACAGCATCATTTACTTACCCCCATGTCATTCCAGAACTTTCTTTCTTTCTTTCAGGACATTACGGTCTAAACAACATTGGTCTCCCTTGACATTTTTCAAAATATCTTCCTTTTTTTCTGATAGATAGCAGAAGGGCAACATACCAAATACTAAAACTTTCTGAAATGCGCATTCATTTTTCAGCTACCAAATAGTAGTACTTTCATTAGATTTTCAGACTTTTGGACTCATGTAATGTGATTTTTGTTGTGTGACAGAGTGCCGAGTAATGAAATCAACGTCCTATGGGAAGATGGGGTCTTTAAACAGAAGTTCTCCCAGAAGCTTTGCCCTTTCCAGACACAGCAAGTCTCCTTCTGGATCAGGTACTGATCATATATGCATGCGGGTTTATGCAACAGCAAATGCTTCTCTGAATAGTTTCTTGTGCACATGTGAACTCCCTTCTCAAACATTCTCTCTTTGTCGATTGAACATTTGTTAAAAGAAGATAATTAACTTCTCACATCAGATAAAAACAAACTAATAGGAAGTCATGCATGTGTGACAGCTCTCCATGCAATAAAGCACCCCTCTGTGTGTGCACCCCTGGAGCGGAGTGTGTTTGCTGGCTTCGAGGTGGAATTGCATTCAGATATAGCTGTCTGATTCAGAAGGGCACATCCCGGTAGAGAGGAGTCAAAGACGAGAGATATGAGATATTGAGGCACGGGGCGGGAAGTAGATGGGGTGATGAGAGCGAGAGAGAGAGAGAGAGAGAGAGAGAGAGAGAGAGGAGATGGAGGGGGGTAGTGTGACTCAGTCTTGCAGATCCACATCAACTGTTGTGCAATGAATACTGTTGTGTGTGTGATCTGAATTATAGGCACTATGCGGTTTGCTTTTGTTCCAGTTTGCACTGGCGATTACCATATTCAAATGCCATGTTACAATACATGCATGCTACTCCATATTCCGAAAAGCTAATAGTATTAAAGGTGTTAAAGGGTACTTTGGATTGAATGCAAAGTCTAAATTGTACTGCAAACCAGACTGTGCATCAACTACTTGCTTATTTATTCGATTTTAGGTATAAAGGTATAAATGAGTGTTTTTAGAAAACAAAATGCAGCTGTTTATGGATAAAACAAAAAAAACACATGCACTTCCTATTGATGCTTTACTGTGTATCTGTGCCCTAGTTTTCTAACAAAGACCGCCTTTGCGTCTTCACCTCTATAAGATGTGTGGCAGAGACGTCTAGAAGCTGCTGGTTGATATTTTTGTCCTGTAGCCGTTATATGATTGGTTTAAATCGTACCAGTTGAATCTCTATGAGTAGAGGTTTGGCTTAGAGTTCTATCCGGTTGTCATGGAGACGCCGGCTAAGGGAGCTGTGCCTTAGAGACAATAGAGGTGCCCATATATGGGCGTCCCTTCCTGTTTGGCAGGCTTAGTGGAAGCAGGCTCAGAGAGTGTGGCTCATCACTTCTAGTCAGGCGGCTGTTTCTCAGCAGACACTTGTAGACATGATCCATAAAAGCATGGAATCGGTTTCACTTCGAGTGATTGGTGTGCCAGTCATACATTTTCACAATACAGCCCGTTAATCCTTTAAGAAACCCTGGGGTGAGGGAGAATGTGCCAGGTTTGCAAAGGTTTCATTACTGGTCTGGTTTAAGAATGAATTTACTGCGGTCTGCAAAGTTTGATGATAGTTTCGAAATAAAGTTCTAAGAAATTAAAAAGTTGTAGACATTATGCTGGGTATGTTGATTCTTTAGCTGCCTGAGTTTTCAATCAGAAGGTCAATGGAGACCATAGGCTGTAATATAAAAAAATGGAATTTTCTTAAATTCGAATGCCATTTCTAACTATTGTCTAATGTTCTTAACCCTATAAAGCCTACTGTATTATATTTGCGGGGGGAAATTGTCAAAATTTTTAAGGGCTCTAAATTGTCTCCATGATCAAAACCTGTTGTACACTATCTTCTACATGACTTCTGATAGTTTATACTTTTTTAGCAAGTAAATGTCCACATTCATGTCGTGTCTTTTTGCTGTGAAGTTTTTCATAATATAAAAGCAAGAATAACTTTTATACTGTTAGTAATCATGTCAAGATGAACATTCACTGGACTGAAGCAACTTATAGGTTTACCTGATTATCCATAGGCTTTTGTTTATCTATTTTTGCTAATTTTGGGTCTCAGTTTGAGCTCCATATTCCAAATACTCCCAAATGTTTTGATTTTGCCTCAAGGTTCAATGAAGACCTGACGGCTGACGCACGTACAGATCCAAAATAATGTTCCTGTTACACATTTTTCCTGAACTGTTTACGACTGTGTCTATGTTATTACTCACCGAGAGCGGCATTGTGACATTATTTTTAATGTATTTGACAATTAATAAGCCGCAAAAAAGAGCTCATTTTGGCACTTGTATGTCAGAGGCGGCTTTATTATGTGTGTGCACTTCGGATGTGAGCGCAAAATCTGCGGGAAGGAGTAGAATTATGCGCAATCCCACGTCGAAATTCAGACCCGGTCATGCCAACACTATCTAACCGGAGTGAATGAGACGACTGATATTTCAGTATCGATACATATCGAAATATTGATATTTTTGACAACACTACGTGACATTGCTGTGCTGTATGGTCACGAAAGCTTATCGTTTGCATATGTTAAGCATTGCGGTTTAAAAACAAGTGATTTTAACCCATTGAAATGCAACAAGCAGCGAAAGAGAACTTATTTCGCCTAAAGAGAACTCATTTCACTATATGCGCGCTCTGTCTGAGAGGCCTGCGTACAGGAACTGCGTACTGCTCAGAGCGCTTAAAGGTACTCTAAGCGATGTTGGGTGACGTCACTTCTTGTTGACGTTCGAAGTATTGTCAAACAAAACGGAGGCTAGCTCGACCCTCCCTCCTCCTCATCCCGTCCCCCCACCCACCCTCCCTTCCGAGTCGAAGGCTTTTCCGATGTAAATTCAGGACTTTGCGCATTCCTTCTCTTTTTCCCTATTGTTTGCTATTTGTTCATCGTAACGTAGTCTCTTTGGTCGTGTGTCGGCCATATCAAAATTCAAGAGAATATAATTCTAACGTTAGTCATTGTCGTTGGCTAGGACATCTCTCCTCTAGCTAACTTCCCTCTTCATGCTTCTCTCTCCTCCACTCCCCACACCCCCCTTCATGTGCACACGCACTAACCCCCCAACCCCCACCCCCAAATCATTCTTGTCGGTTATTGGCTGGAACTCTGTTTGTTATGTTTCGTGGTCCAGGCTGGGCCAGTTTGTTTTTGTTGCCGTTTGTGGAGCCTGGGCTTTCTACAGAGACCGCGTTTATTACAGTGTGTTTAGGGGACAGGCAGCTAGCGGATAGTGAGGAGATGTTTGCTGGACAAAAAATGTTTCGGCCTAAAAAATGCCTGACATCGCTTAGAGCACCTTTAAGAACTGAACTGAGTGCTTTTTTCAGCACAATTGGGCTTGAACGGTTAAATACACATACAGTACTTAGGTGTCAAAATGTCCGTCCTCGTAAACACAGTCATTTATGTCCTCAGTGAAAATAAACAGTTAAGAGAGAAAACGCATATGTAACAGTATATTGGATCCATGCATTCGATCTTAAAATGACGTGCTGTCGTCTGTGTCATTAATGTTAATCAAACAACAAAAAAGAGAAAATCTCTCACTGTTCATGACTAAATCACTTTTGAGAGACTTTAAAAATAATACATGTATATTTAATTTACACAGTGAAGATATGCAGTGATTTTTATACATTTGATTACATTTTGTTCATTGTATAAATAAAAATAGTTTAAACATTCTTCAGAATTTCTTCTTTTATGTTCCACAGAAGAAGAAAAAAGTCACAAAAGTTTGAAACGGCATGAGAATAAATCATGAAATCTCTTCCATAATGATCCGTTATTTTTATATAATGATATATTTTTTTAATAATTATTCATTAGATATTTTAAGGTTCTTAATGAAAATTATTATTAAGTCTGGGTTGGTGGTCTCTGGGTCTGTAAAGTTTAAAAACCCCATTAAAATTTTATTAAAATTATTTGGTTATTTAAATTAGTCTCCACCTGCAGCTAAAGCATTGAAACCTATGCCTTGCACCGTATTTATTTATCGCTCTCCTACTAGGAGTCCCACACTGGTGTGGGCAGGTGTATACTTGGAGGCATCCTGTACTTTCTCAGCAAGACCAGTGGACTGATATGATTGCAATTGCAATTTTGTAGCAGTTGCATTGCTGTTTGGTTATTGCTACTTCTAGATTGTAGTCAATGTCATTGTATTCACAGCTACCAGAAAAACCGATGGTCAATTTATAGACTAAAAATTCCCGTCACTGAAAGGATCAAACAGACTGGCTGATAAACAGGCATCTGCCTTTTAATCTGTCAGACAGCGTATGTCAAATGTGAGATATTTCTTGGGATGAATCAGATAAGTGATTTCAAGAAAGGTCTAGCTGTCCTTACTTTAAGTGTCTGTGAGAGAAGCTGCTCACTGTATGAGTGCTGTTTATATAATACACCCTGTCAGGCTAAGTATAGCACATTGATTTCTGTTTGAGAGTGGCCTGCACACCTTTAAACACACATGAACATGGTGAATTTCTATACAAATGGCACTGATGTACTGTTTGTGTACAGTTACGAGAAGCCTTTTGTTTTTTCACACAACGAAAAACTGAAGCCCATGTCATTCTGCGCATTATTCACAGTTTGAGCGGTACGATCAAGTGTTGAGCATGACAGCACATTTAGAGGTGCTTTAACAAAGAAGACACAGCGAGACAGACATAAACAGCCTCTCTGTCATATTTATCAACAACTGTGTGGGATGGCGGAGATGGTTCATTACAGACTGCATGTCTTTCTGTGCCTGTCCTATTTACTGAAGGCATCCTTCCAATGGATTTCTGATCTATAATCTTAGGTCGTTCTCCTCATGAATTTCTGTTAAGCTTTCCTTTGAATTTGCACGGAGGAGCTTGGCCTTGTAGTCGACTGAATTTTTATCCGAGCAGTTTATCCAGAGAGTAAACTTTAATTAGAGCACCAGAGAGTAATCTTTAATCAGCTCGAAACACCGCTGGCTGACTGTCCACAGGAAATGTAGAGCTGCTCCTGTCACTCTAATTCAGAGACCTTGTTATTATTCTTACTGTGTAATTCTAGCCAGTTGCTCAGCTTGTTACTAACAAACCCACAAACAGCTCATTAACCCATTAGCATGTGCCCTACAGCAGGAAAACTGAACTATAACTATAATGTTAACGCATGTTTATTATTACACGTTATTCCAAAGAAATAAGTTAGTGAAAGAAAGTGTATTCACTTGTTCCACCTGGGAAATGACTTGGGAATGATTTCAACGGATGTTAGCTACACTCTGTAAAAATAGTCTGTAAAAATTGGACCCAATGTACTATGCTAATATGAAGATACTTTCTGTATTTATTTTTCTCAGGTGTTCAATGCTTGAAGAAAATAGGCTACTAGTTAAAATTTACATTTATGCATCTGGCTTTTTTTTATTTATCCAAAGTGACTTACGCATTGCATTCCATATTGCATATCTTTTATCAGTTCATGCATTCTCTGGGAATCAAACTCATGACCTTGGTGTTGCTAGCACCATGCTCTATACAGTTTGAGCCCTAATAGCAAAGTCCAAGTCCAAGTCAAGTCTCAAGTCTTTGAGGTCCAGGTCCAAGTCCAACTCAAGTCTCAAGTCTTTGGGTCCAAGTCAAGTCTCAAGTCTGTGGGTCCAAGTCCAAGTCAAGTCTCAAGTCTTTGGGTCCAAGTCAAGTCAAGCCAAGTGGGGGAAGTACCCAGATTTTGGTGTGTTCCCACCACAGGAACTAGGAACGATTCTAGTTTGAGGAACTAATTTAGCTCCTACTTCAGAGTAGGGTGTAAACCAGCACGATAGGAACTACCAGTGATGTTAGTTTACACTGATTGGCGGAACGCACACGAAACACTTCGTATTGCAGCATCTTGAGACACAGTGCTATTCCAGGTGGCAGAAAGCAGCAGCACTCGCTGAGCGCGGATTCCAATGAACGGAGCAGCGGAGAGCAGAGCGGAGTACAGCGCATGAGCCGCTGCAAGCTCATTGGCTCTCGGCCTGCTTGCGTAGCTGTGACGCGCGCCTGAGCCAGTACATTGGTGTGTAAACACCAGCA
The DNA here is from genome assembly GCF_963993115.1 of Abramis brama. Taxonomy (NCBI): domain Eukaryota; kingdom Metazoa; phylum Chordata; class Actinopteri; order Cypriniformes; family Leuciscidae; genus Abramis; species Abramis brama. The sequence goes on along the minus strand of NC_139987.1, from coordinate 18,313,648 downwards.
CCCGCCATTTTTAAAAAGGCTGTTAAAACACACCGATTATAGCCTATATCAGGGGTGCCCAATCCTGCTCCTGGCGATCGACTGTCCTGCACAGTTCATCTCCAACCCTAATCAAACACACCTGCCTTTAATTTCCAAGTGATCCTGACGTGCTCTGAAGACCTTAATTGGTTGCTTCAGGTGTGTTTGATTAGGGTTGGAGATGAACTGTGCAGGACAGTCGATCGCCAGGAGCAGGATTGGGCACCCCTGGCCTATATATTTACTCCACAAACTAACTCTATAAACATGAAAAACAGTGATTGATGGGCCTCTTTACCTTTACGCTGAGGAGAAAATCCAACACAACTTTGAGGGGACCAAGCGAAACATGATTATGTATTTCTGCTCAGCTAGCAACACTGGACATCAACCCCACGGCATACGCTAATAACTTTTTATTACTGTCTCTACTTTCTATGTATAACAGTTCTATCTAATACATATTAGACAGGACTGTTAGAAAGATCGTAAACTAATGAACACGGAGAATGCGAGCACTGTGAGCTCAGGCTCTGGCGTTCTCAGCACCGTCAAAATAAAAGTCACAACAACAAGCGCGGCTTACGTCACTTCAGAGTTCCTACTGGCGGTGCGAATACAACCAGGAAAACGTTCCTAGGGGAACCATTAGTTCTCGGGGAACCACCCTGATGGCTCGTTCCTAGAACTAAGTTCCTAGAATTACCCAGTGCGAAAGCCCCTTTGGTGTCCAAGTCAAGTCTCAAGTCTTTGAGGTCTAAGTCAAGTCTCAAGTCTTTGAGGTCCAAGTCAAGTCTCATGTCTTTGAGGTCCAAGTTCAAGTCAAGTCTCAAGTCTTTGAGGTCCAAGTCAAGTCTCATGTCTTTGAGGTCTAAGTTCATGTCAAGTCTCATGTCTTTGAGGTCCAAGTCAAGTCTCATGTCTTTGGGTCCAAGTCCAAGTCAAGTCTCAAGTCTTTGTGGTCCAAGTCTTTTTTTCTTTTCTTTTTTCCTCAGGTGTTTTATGCTTGAAGAAAATAGGCAACTGGTTAAAATTGACATTTATGCATCTGGCATTTTTAAAAAAAATTATCCAAAGTGACTTATGTATTGCATTCCATATTGCATATATTTGATCAGTTCATGCATTCTATGGGAATCAAACTCATGACCTTGGTGTTGCTAGCACCATGCTCTACAGTTTGAGCCCTAATAGCAAAGTCTAAGTCAAGTCTCAAGTCTTTGAGGTCCAGGTCCAGGTCCAAGTCAAGTCTTAAGTCTCAAGTCTTTGGGTCCAAGTCCAAGTCAAGTCTCAAGTCTTTGGGTTCAAGTCACGTCTCAAGTCTTTGGGTCCAAGTCCAAGTCAAGTCTCAAGTCTTTGGGTTCAAGTCACGTCTCAAGTCTTTGGGTCCAAGTCCAAGTCAAGTCTCAAGTCTTTGGGTCCAAGTCAAGTCTCAAGTCTTTGTGATCCAAGTCAAGTCAAGTCAAGTCTTTGAGGTCCAAGTTCAAGTCAAGTCTCAAGTCTTTGAGGTCCAAGTCAAGTTTCATGTCTTTGAGGTCAATGATTTGTGAATGTTGTTTTGACTTTAAATGCTAGGTCAGAATGTATTCAGAGATGCACAATATATCAGAGGTATTGGCCAATATTATCATAATGTTTTTTTTTAAATTGTCCATCAGATGAGGAAACAGATAAGAAACCCAATTCAAACTGATTTCAAAAGTACTGTTAGGTAGTTATCTTTTTTATGCAAGTTGTAATTTCACTAGAATCATGTTAATTATTGGAGTCTACAATGGGAATGCTATTTAAAAAGAAAAAGTCTATACAGATGTATATTATTGACTGTGACATAAAAAGAATTATCAGCAATCTGGCTGCATCAGTTTGTCTGCAATAAAAACGATAGAAAAGTCATGTTTGTTTGCATGTTGGTGATGGAACCATTTTATTTTTCGTAGCCCTTATTGCATAGGAACTGATATTACTGTATCCTGGTCCATTCTGTCTTGCTCCTCTCTGAAAGCCTGTTGTGCATATCACATAGATGCACCATAAATAGAAATTTCATTAAAAATGATATCCACTGTGAGACAGATGCGCTTTCGTGAATGTAGTCAGAGCAGAGCGCCGCAGAAGACAGACAGAACCACTATCTGGATGCTCTGTATATTTTAATAATGCAGTATTGTGTTTATATATATATAGTGTATTGCATAATTTGTGTGTAAACATATAATATGTTTGTTCTTATGCCATGTATATACTTACTTTATTTTTTTATATTTCCACTATAATTTCTCATTTTTTGAACATCTCATATTTGCTATATTGATTTCTAAAGCCACTTTTTTTTTGTAATGTCTATTCAATGATTTACTCATCTGCGCCAATAATGTAATGTCTTTTGAACTGCCCTTCAGGCTTTTCTCTGCTCATATTTGTGTGATGAATTTAATAAAAAAGTTGTAATCAATTAAAAGCCCTAAAACAGTTTAGTAAAACAGAAAAACTTCTGTGACTGTTCGTAAGTCATTCATACAGAATTTATTTCTGTTGAGCTGTAGTGGGAGTGTTAGATCAGGACAGGGGTATGTCAGGGGAGGACGCTGTACCTCTTTTACGGTCCCTTTTGGATCATATCCTCGCTTTGAATTATGGACAAAGGGTCAGATGCAAACAGCGGATCAAACTGCACCTGGTGTGAAAAAGAGAGAAGTAAACAGCAGAGTGAGAGAGTGAGAGAGAGAGGAGAGAGGTCACATCACTGGATCCATCCTCCCACAGCTGAGCATGTTACACAAGAGCAAACTCAAGAGTCATTTCTCTCTATTCAGTGTCTAAATTTATATTTGTATTATAAACCATGCTGGACTCATATCCCATACAGTACATAAACTATGGGCATTCTCCCAGCAGTCTCCTGCAATGCTATAACATCCTCTATAGCTCAATCGTTTATGTTTGTGTATTTATGGGGGAGTGCTGGAAGGGGGGAATAGTTTCGACCTAGGGTTGGGTTATGAACGGGATATTTGATTACTTTCAGTCATGAAAATGGATGTACATTTGAGCTGTCAAACCTTCCGCTCACAACGAAAACATTCATTATTATTCATGGTGTGATAAAATGAGGAACATTCAGAATCAGTTATTCTTAAACTGATACTTGGTCCCCAATCCAGTCCAGTTTTGAATATTTCTTAATCCATTTCTGACAGGGAACTTTGAGAACGTGTTGAAGAACTAACCCTAAAATAAAACAGTGATGCATCATTAATTTGCATCAAATTAATGAAGCACCACAGATTGTGCTAATGAGTGTACTTCTTCCACCCAGTCTGACACACACACACACACACACACACACGCGTTTTACATATTAGTGAAGACAGATTAAGTGGTTTTTATATTGAGGTGAAAATTTGGCCTTCATACAAACCTCTTGATATTCAAAGCAAAAATATGATTTGAATGTTTCTGAGCTTTTTAAATAGTGACAGACCTATTCAAATGTCTTCACAAGTTTTTTTGGACATATTTCACTATATTTATAAGGAAAATTTTCACAATTGTAACCTCAAGTACAGCAAAATCTGTAATCACACTCACTCTGCATGCATTTCAAAGAGAACTTGGTGCACTCAAAAACCCTTCAGTGTTTTTGGCAGGAAGCCATTTAGAACTAATCACTTCAATAATAATAGACTGAATGCTGAAAGTATTGACATCTAAAAAGCTATAATTGATCCTGTAAACACCACATAGATCACACAGGGTCATGTTGACAAAAGTGCTTTTATAAAGAAGCACTTTTATAGGCTTTTTAAAACATCTTAATATTCACTTGCTACCTGGTGTTATTCAAAAACGAAATAAATGAATCAATAACTAAATAATCATATAAATGCCTGAAAACAAACAATACATAACTGAGTTAATGAATAAATAAATAGCCTAACAGTTACCTTAGATCATTAGGCTACTAACCAACTAAATAACGCCACATTTTGAGTAGGTTCATTGAAGTGACTTGGTCATTTGACATTGTTTTCGCTACACATGAGCGAGACCTAAGAAATTACTATTTCATGTTAAAATACGGTAGTGTTTATGTTTGTATCTGGCCGTGGTTCGAGTGCCATTAAAGGTCTGTCGGTGAGAAGATTCGGCGCGTTTCCACCATTACCTCAGCCCGCGCGCCTCCCACTTACCGTACTGCACTGGCTCAGGCGCGCGTCACAGCTACGCAAGCAGGCCGAGAGCCAATGAGCTCGCAGCGGCTCACGCGCTGTACTCCGCTCTGCTCTCCGCTGCTCCATTCATTGGAATCCGCGCTCAGCGAGTGCTGCTGCTTTCTGCCACCTGGAATAGCACTGTGTCTCAAGATGCTGCAATACGAAGGTAGGAGAGGCGGATTCAGTGCTCTTTTGCGGAAACTGGCTTTTACTTTTCACGACGGAGATTGAAAGTGATGTTTATTCAACTGGGGTTGATGCCAGAGCCAGAAGGATTTTTATTTGAAACGTATTTACATGTGAATCAGTATGTTATTTAATTAGTCTATAGGGGCGGCCGAGTACTATAGTGTTGTTGATACACATTTTATTTAAACGTTTTAACTGAGTTTGTTTTTTACGCTGTCTCTCAAACTTGATATGATAATTTGATATTCCCATAGCTATTTGTCTGCTATAAATAAAATAGTTTGGAAATCTACAATTTATCACTGGGCTGTAAATTAATGAGAATTTAGAATGTTTATGTCAAACCTCTTGCCATTTTAACAGCAAGCAACATTGGAAGCATATATATGTATGTTTTATATGTTTATAAATATGAAATGACACATGTTTGACAGTAGCACCTGATATAATTAGTTTGGCCTAGTTCATGATTAATATTTTATCATTTTTATGTATTTAAAAATTCATTGCATGAAAACACATTGGTTTATTGATGTTATACCTTCACTATAAGCATTGACCTTTTCCATTCATTCATATGCTCTTAGCTGCTGCTTTTATTCAAATTTAAATGTGAATAAGAAAGAATATGTTGCAGTTCAAAATAATATTTTTATTTTTAAAACTTTTTTATTTGCTACCTATTTCAATTTTGATGGTCTGAATAAATGTAATGTCCTGGTGACATATAACAAGAGTGTTAAACTGACAAGGGATGCTTCCTTTTCTGTATCAGCAAATAGAGGCAGTGGTCTGTGATATGAAGCAGCTTGGTGTTGACTGAGAGTTTGGATCTTCTCAGTGGCCTGTAGTGCAGTCATACCATGACTGATGGGCCTTGGAAGATGTGAGTGTGTAGGGATTTGTGCCACTGGGTGTGTGGCACTCTATCCAAAGAGGATTTGTTTAGGGATGCGAATGTGGGAACCAGGAGCAGCTGTGTGGGTGATTTCTTCTCTTCTTATTCACAGACAGGTTTTTTAAGATCTCACTTTTTGAATATAAGAGCACTGGCAGCCTCATTCACATTGAGTTTCATTCACAAACTTTGTGCACTTTTCTTTTTTTTCTTTTTTTGTGTGAACTCAAGCATTTTCCTCTTCCCCCTTGTAGTGAATGGGACCCCAGCCAGTCAGCTGTCCACACCCCATTCTGCAAAGTCGCCCAGTCCCTCTCCCACCAGCCCGGGGAGCTTGAAGAAACGCAGGGTAAGACAATATTCCATCTTCAATCACCCTAATACACACACACACCATGTTTTTACATTAGCTCATATTAACATGATCCTCAGATCTTCTGCTGTCCATCTGGTGGATTTGATATCATCTATCATCTAAACCCAATTCTGCTGTGTTAAATCGTGTCCTTTACAAAATGTTTATCCAGTATATGGCGTGATTTGAGTGTTCAGGGGCCAGTTGCATAAACATAGCCGCTAACTTAAAACTGTGTCTTAAGAACTAGTATAACCAACTAGCAGTTTATTACGGCTAATCAGTCTTACTTTTCAAATTCAAATGAAACCAATTTACCTTTTTATGTAACTGACTTAAAAAAGTCTTGAATAAAAAATTAATGACTAACTTGTAGTCTAAGCAGTTTATGCAACCAGCCGCAGAACCTTCTCCACTTAGATAGAACATCCTTTTGCCCTCCGCCACCATCTCGGGCACTATATAATGCGCTCCTTCTATGTTCTCAGGAAATGGACAAGGCCCTCATTGACAGCACAGCTTAACTTCCCCACTTCTTCAAAGTGGCGCTAAGATCCACAGTCAATCCTTTATTTGGGCCACCACTTTTGGAGATTTTATGTGCTATTTCTGTCTCTAGTGGACTTTTGAGTGTGAAAGTCCATGAATCATCCATGGAGAATGACTTCTGCTTGTAGTAGAGCAGCAATCATTAAGTCCAGGATCCAAAATTAACTTTGGCCATTGTCTGCCAATGGCGAGTATTTGAGAAAATTGACCCTTAATACCATTAACACCGGAGTATATTACATGATTTCAAACAAATTGTATGAACTATAGTCATATTCTCACTGATGTAAGTGATGCGAGCGATTCGATATTTCTTACCTGCCATGAAGTTGTATTTTTCATGATTTGTATTTAACAATATCAACTAGCAGTTTGACAAGTAGCGCAAGTTGTGTCACTTGCAGCATCATATTCGAGATGATATACTTTCTGTGGCACCTATAAAAAAAATAATGAGTGATTTGTGAAAGTTTTTAATTGACTGAATCGCTCGCATCACTTACATCAGTGAGAATATGACAATTTGTTTCATATCATGTAAAATACTGCGGTTGTTTACCTGTCAGTTGGCAAATTATGTTTTATTTACAGACCAAAACCAATTTTTACTCACAATTGGTGCTTGGCAAGTGCGAATTTTGGACCCTGATTGGGACTGTATGGTTGAGAAAGAGAAATTGCATAATACATGCTGTTGAAGGAACATGCAACTCACCAGTTCATTTTTATTTATTCATTTTTTTCACCAAGAAACACATTACCATTGGGTTTCAGAGGCCAGTTTGTGTGTGAGTGGGAAGAGTTTGTGCACGTGACCAGATCAAAGCGTCTATAATCCTGCAGTTGATAGACTAATGCAAAGAGGTTTAATGCAGTAGAAACTTCTCCTTCCCAGTCCAGTTTCTCTCAGGTTATAACATGAGCCTTAAACCCTAGTGATTACTCTGTCTCTCTCTTAAGAGTCTCTCTGTCTTCCATTCTTTCTGAGTGTCTCTCTATTCCTCCTTCTTCGCTCTCCATGACTAAGATGCACTACAGCATCCAAATGTTCACTACAGTATGTTGAGCTTTTGGGTCACTTCAGATCCAGCTGCAGGCAGTTAAAGTTCTTTTGTACAGCCAGTGAATTCACGTGCTAATATCGACCCATTATAGATTAATCGGAAACTGCTAGCCACTATCAAACTGGAGCTTTACTCTGACCTTAAATAAGGTTCTGATGGTGTAGGCTTATAGAGAAACGAGTTATTTACATTAAATGTGCAGCATGTTCTTATTTCTTTCCTTTAGGTAGAGCCTTTCTCTTAAAAGTGCACTCCTGAATGACATATACACTCATACAAGAAGATTCCAGTCAAATTTGGAACCATAATAAAAGCTAGTAGAATAATAAATGTTATTTTACATTGTTTGCCATATTGGTGCCACCATGTTGAGATCACATGACCAGCAGAATGCTACTTATTTTATCTTGGTGACCCTCCTATTATCAAATAATTTCACTCACAAAATAAATGAATTGTTAACTATAGCAATTGTTAACCTCAGTAGCATTATAGCTGAAAACATTGCATGACATTGCATCCTCACCGACATAAATAAGCACATTATTGGCTGCACCTTTAAGAGAAAGTACAGACATGTTCAACTTTTTATATTTGAAATTGTTCCAGATTGCATTAGAATTGGCAAAACTTCCTCTTGTGGAAGAGTCTGACTTTTCATGATTCAAAAAGTGATTGAGTCGACGTGCCGGCAGAGAGACAGCGACTCTGAGCACTTTGTGTTCGCCCTCCACCCGCTAGGAAAGACTCTCAGATTCTCTTCATACTTTTCACTTATCTTGCACCGCAGCCTGAGCTCTTGAAGTTGGATGATCTCTCTGCGGTTTGATTCTGTCAAATGGCTTTGCTCTCAGCTGGTTGCTGTTGCAGAATGAGAATTTGGGACAGGCAGATCTGCCCAAAGCAGAGACGCATCTCAGCGTCTTTACAACCATCTCCTGCATAAGTGGGTCAGGCTTTGAAACCCCCCCAGTGGAGTTTTGTGAATGAAGGAGGGAGAAAAAAACATTTACATAAATATGATACAAATGCAAAAGAACTGAATGTTCTCTCCTAAAAGGCTCCGAAGAAGCAGGCACTTCTTTATCTGGCTTATGAATTTATATGAGTCTACGAATGTTGTCATTGCTGCTTTGTGGTTTGGTTAGTCAATTAGCTTGCAGTGTATGCAAATACATTGCTAATGTGTGTAATTACAGCATTTCTCCGCTAGCAATCCATTCTCCTGAAAATCCAAAGATTAGCCATTATAAACTTCTCTGATTGCTTATGCTACAGTTTTAAATGACCTTACTGCTTCCACTTGAATGATTTAAACACTGATCATTACTACTGATTTATTATTAATTGGCTTTACCGCTCAAGCCTGGGCTGTGAATTGCATTCAACGCATGACCCACTTTCAGAAATGAGCCACACAAGAGTGGAGGATCTATACTGGGAATATAAAGTGTGTGTGTGGCCTCTGTATCCTTAGGCATATCCCCTTCTTCGTCTCTCTTTTTTCCATGAACCCTCAGTTTCTCTGGGGAAGAACATGGAACACATGCGCATTTGATGCTATGGCGACAAATACATTTTTAATCAATGTCAAAACGCATCTAAAACAGTAATGAACCCTTTCAACGTGAGCTAATCCATCTCAGTCTGGGTAAACAAGATTTAATCGAGATAAATGAGGTTACAATTTCATTTGTATCATAGCTGCGAGATTAAATGGATATTTTGTTTGTCATTTTTTTAATGGTTGGTTAACTAGGTAGGCTGTGTGTTTTCTGTTGCATAACATGAAAAGCGAGGCCATCAAGCTCAGCATCATTCTCAAAATCACACCTGTCTCTATCAGAGTTGAGTGCAGTTCAGGATTGAATTGAGAACGCATCTGTTCAGATTTGAGGTTGCAAACAGGATGCAGAATTCCTTCTTTCCTATTTTGTTGTTGTGATGGATAAAGTATTCCTGTTCTCGTTATTGCAGTTCCACATCCTGTGGGCGTGGCCAATTCAATTCAAATTTTCATAAAAACACACTCTTCATCATCTCTATGATGATGTTCGTCAATCTGTCTGTTGGGTTGCATGCTCCTCACATTTTCCTTTGGTGTTTTCACACCTGTATTTTTTTTTTTTTTTCTTTTTGGATGTTTAAATTACATTGTGTGTGTAAGTGTGCATGTGTTTTCATTCATTCCATAAACATTGATATCTCAAGTAAAGTGTTTTAATTTTTGAGTGAGCCATTCCTTTAACTGGTCACTTCATATTCATTTCAGAAAATAGACACCTTGTTTTCTGTCTGATACCATGTAAATATTACCACTTCTTTTTCTCTGTCTGTGCAGTAGTTTTCTGTCCTCTTGTGTTCCATTGGTTCTCATTGTTTTTTTCTGTTTGTTGTACCTTATTGTTTTTGACTCTGCTCAGATTCCTGCTCTGCTCAGTACTCAGCTCCTGTATATCTTTGCTTTATTGTCAATCAAGCAGTTATCTTTGTTTTTCTATTAGTTTTGTATCATAATCTAATTCTTTGATGTTTTTTATGTGTATAAGGCATGTCATTTTCTGGTCATTGTTTTTAATGTGTTATCTAGACTTATGTTTTTTTTCCATAAAGCATGTCATGAAACCATTCCATCATGTACGTATGATTGCAGATGCTGAATACATTAAAGAGTAAGTCTCTTTAGTACGAGTTCTTTACAAAATCATTTCGGTACTCTTCTGTTTATTTGGGACAGTTTGGCTCAGAGTTGCTTTAATCACATTTTATTTATCCCAGACGTTGCGGATGCCAAACCAATTTTACTTTTGTACTGCACAAACGCTTTAATGATGGTCCTGCGTTTAAAAAACGAATTAATGCAGTCGGTCACAGAGTTAGTTAGATTACAGGTGTAGTTACCAAAGTGACTCTTGTGAGATTTTCTCACTTTGGTCTTAATGGAGTTGCAGCTAAGAAACAAAACCTCAGAGATTCCAGAGAGAGGGAATGAGTAGCAGCGATCCTGATGAAAATATTGGATTAAATTTCCCTATTGCATCACCATCTCCACAAAACAAAATCATCTCAGGCATTAAATCAGTCATTCAAGCCATTATGTAATTGGTCTGAAGTCTATTTTTGTTATGAGCATCATAATTGCACAGATGCTGAATAACAGACTATTATGCAACCGAGTACTTACATTTATCAGAACATAATATCATAACATAAAATAGTGAGCCTACGTTCTAACGTACAACCCAGAAGCGCTGCGCTGTTACACTACCGTGAACTCACTCAGAGGCCCACACAGACGAAAATGAATAGTTGAATAAAGCGCACAAAAAGTATTCTCGTCGCTTGATAAACTTAAGGTTGAGCCACTGTAGTCACTTGGACTATTTTAACGATGTCTTTACTAACTTGTCTGGGATGTTAAATATCGATAACCTAGCAGCCTATGAAGGAGTGAGCCAGCTCTCAGATTTCATCAAAAATATCTTACTTTGTGTTCCGGAGATGAACGAAAGTCTTACGGGGTTGGAACAACATGAGGGTGAGTCATTGACAGAATTTTCATTTTTGGGTGAACTAACCCTTTAACATAACGTAATATTGATCAGTGGATTCAGATCATTAAATTAAACGAGAGGCAAATACAAAAAACAAACAAAAAAAGGTCTATTTTGTTTTGCTCCAGAGAAATTTTGTGAAAGTCTGATCTGACCTAGCATTCAGCCAGGAAACAGGAAGATGCCTTATATGGGCTAGTCTCTGGCTGCTTCCTGTCTCGCAGAGGGAAAATATTATTAGTACGCTCCAACAGTTTCCATGGTAACAAGAGTTTTGACAGCGCTAGGACAAACTGTGATCTGAATGAAATAGAAAAAGGATGCGGAAACACACGCGCGCACACACACTCACTCTCTCGAGTCAAAGCTCTTTCCGATGACACTTAAACAGCCCTGCATATCTGCCCGTCTCATATGTATCCACTCAAACTGACATTATAAAACAGTGTGTGTGTGTACTGTAGGAGTGCTGACCCTCCCTGACCCATCCACTGTTTCGTCTCGGCATATTTGCGCTTCGTTCTCGCCATTAGCAGCAGCTCCTTACAGCGCCGCCGTCCCTGAGGTGCGACCGGGGCCGCAGTCCAATCAAATCCATTTGAGTTCGCCCAACAGCCAGGAAAGCGCGGTGCTCCCGGAGACATCTTTCCAATTATTCTCCGCGCGGACTTGAAAGGGTCCCTGCACCCTGACTGGCGGCAACCGGGAGCGAAAACCAATTTACAGAACAGCCAGCAACTCCGCTCACACTTGGTGCTTCCATGGAAACTAGCAAAGAAACACTGATGTGCTAACTGTCTTTGTCCTGCTGTGTTTAAAAGTGAGAATGAGAGGATTGTGTCCCGAGCGTGCCGACCGTCCTGACGGGAATAGCACATGCGGCAGCTTGAGGATATCCAGCACAGGTAGAAAGTTAGCGAAATACCCAGGGAGTGGTTTATCCTTTTCAGTGTTTTTTTAAGTTAACTGTTAGGTGGTTTTTGGAGTTATCAGTATCACACACTGACCATGTAGCAGCTACTGCTATGCAGTTGGTGGGCATGTGTGACGGCATCAAATTTTCATGTTGCGATAATTGCTGAAGCTTTTACCACGGTATACCGTATTATCACGATATTGTAAAAAGTTGCAAAAAAGTGTTGTTATACTATAACAGGCTTAATAACTTTTTTCTTATAACAAAAACAACTCTGAACATACAACAAAGCAATACACAAAATGTTTCAAACAGATTCAAGTGCAAAATAACAATATATCACTTTACAATAAGGTCTCATTAGTTAATGTCAGTTAATACATTAACTAACATTAACAATGAGCAATTTGTTACAGAAGTTATTATTCTTTGTTAACCTTAGTTAAAAAATGATTACACTTTATTTTAAGGTATCTTTGTTACACTGTAATTATACATTTAAGTACTGAGTAATATTAAGCAACTACATATACTTACTACAGGGTTAGGATTAGGGTTTGGTTTGGTTTAGGGTTAGTAGCATGTAATTATGCATAATTCATAGTTATTACTAAAGGAACCGCATGTAACATGTAACAATAACAGTGTAAAATAAAGTGTTACCAACAAATACATCTAATCATTGTTAGATAATTTAGGTCCACTAAATAATACAGCTACAACTTTTGATTTTAATAATGTATTATTAAATATAAATAAAAATATAAAAATGTTTAAGTTTGAAAATAAATAGCCTATTAAGTCTTTAAGTATTTGGTTATGTGATGAACACCACTGCAAATACAAACATCTGAATGGCTGTTTGAAACTTTTAAATACTGTTCAGAAACAGAAAGTAGCGCAGCTGCTTTGTTTATGGGGTTTACCGGGGTAACGACTGCATTTCTGCCGTTCGATCAGCGGCATCTGCTGTCAGAGAGTGAATGTGCATTTTCATTCAGCACGTATTCTTCATTCGTTCCTCCATGCTGCTCATGCTTGCTTGATGGGAAAAGTATTCTTAAAATGCATTCTAAAAATCGGAATAATTCGTAATAAATAATTATTAATGATATTTTGAAGTGCCCACCATAACAATATCGGGCATGCTTATAGTGGTTTCTGGTTTAATTGGTTGTTCTCTTCCTCACAGGGATCCCAGCACAGTGGTTCCTCTCTGTCTCTGGCCTCTACCAAAGTCTGCAGTATGGATGAGGAGGAAGGTACTGTGAACGATGGTAAGAGATCAAGCAAAGCTGGTTTTTAGACAGTATTATTTTAGTATTATTTATATAATATTATTTTTAATTATATTTTGTGTTTTAAATTTGAGTAATTTTGACGTGTGCTTTAGTCATTTTTATTATTTATTGTAGTTTTTAAAAAATATTTCTATATAGCTTAAAATTATTTTTATTTCAGTTTTAGGAATGTTAGTACTTCAACCTAAAAAATTTAAACAAATATTTTTAATTTTTAACTACTAACTGGAATAATAAATAATTTTATTTCAGCTTTAGCAAAAACGATTTTTTTGTATAGTTTCAGCTTTAGTTAACAATAGCATCACTAGGTTTAGACTGTTAAGCATGGCAGTCAACTGACCATCCATGAAATATAAATGTATTCAGACTTCCTTACAAAGAGATCAAGGTCTACAGTAGGTTTGTGCTGTTCAAGAACTGTGATCTTATGCAGATGTGGCAGGTTGATGAATTTATTAATGAGAGTGCCCTTTACTAATGAAAGCTTTATAGTTGCTCAGTGTCTTAAGAGTATGTCTGCAATGAAGGTCAACATTTGAAGGCTTTGCATAGGTGTTCATTATACAATAATTTCCGCTTCAATGTACACAGTGTAGCCGATTGTACTAATGAAAGACACATGAGGTGTGAACCAAATACATGTTTATCGTCTTGTTCTTTGAGCTGCATTCAAAGAGATTCTCAGACTAGGAATGTTGGTCTGGAATCAAATGCTACCACTGCCTACAGAGATTTCAGTCATAAAAACAGATTCTGAATGAGGCCCACTCAGTCTTGCTCTAATTTTCTTCCTCACCGTCTGCAGCCGAGCCCTTGGAGGAGACGCCGATACCCGTAGTCCCGAGCTCCATTTCAGATCGGTACAAAGTCGGCCGAATGATCGGAGACGGGAATTTTGCGGTGGTCCATGAATGTGTGGAGCACTCGACTAGCAGGGGGTACGCTCTGAAGATCATCAACAAAGGCAAATGCAGAGGGAAGGTGAGATGTGAAAGTATTATGATATTGTCAATAAAATGCTTATATTTCTATTTTTATGATGATTTATACAATATATTTTTATTCTGAATTTTTCTCCTACACAGGAGCATATGATCCAGAATGAGGTGGCTATCCTAAGAAGAGTGAAACATCCAAACATTGTGCTGCTGATTGAGGAAATGGACACTTATAGTGAACTCTATCTGGTCATGGAGCTTGTAAAGGTGTGTACTATAGTATTTTCATGCACCTGAGGTGATGAAATTTTGCTTGTTTTACATGTCTTGTGGTGATCCGGATTAATTTTAGCTCTTGATGGTCCGTGAAATGGCCACCCTGTGCAGTTGTGCTGCCTGTGTTGAACTGAGCGTTATTTTAAGCTGCTGCTCCACTTAACTCGACTCTTTGAGGGGATTTCTGCCATGCGAACGGCAAACCAGGCCATCGTGAACTTTCTGCCTGTTGTGTATAAACTCCTTGACCTCAAGAAAACTCTTATGACGTAGATCATTTTCTGTATGTGGAAATACCACCTTGCTTTGAAACCGTTCCATTCCCAAACCTAGCTGTAGATGTGAAAGATACCTCAGACCAGGGCTGGGCAGAATAATGATATACATCATACAATATAAAGGGTCTATCTATCCACAGAGATTTTGCTATATTGTGGTATGTAAACACCAAGCCTATCTATGCTTACTGCCCATTCACTAAAATGATGGCTATAATCTATAAGTTCTGTTTATTATAAGCGTGCGCTGAAGTAACATTGTCTGCCTCTACATGTGGACTTCTCTATTCTCATAGGATTAGAATGATTATTAAAACTTGTACCTTATCATAGTTATCGTTCTTGGTGTTAATCGGCATTTAAAGGGATAAAGAAACATGCTTGAATGAGAAAATAAAGAGCAAGAAGTGCTTGATGTTAAAACGATTTAGGGGCTGTTTACACAGAACGCATTTTTGCAGTTTGTCCATTGTTTTTCTATTTAAAACGAGCAAGACAGACGTCTATGTGTCTTTTGCAGTGTCTCGCACATGCATTCTCGTTCATTCTGAAAACGCGGAGCTCAAGCTAAAAACGAGTATTTTTTAAGAACTCAGTGATGTACTCACAATGATTGACACAAGCGCGCTCAGAGAAAGCCGCTTTCATACATCATGCAATCACAAATTCAGTTATTTTGCGGATATGCGTTGTATCTGTGCATTTGGTAATACTGTGACAGCAGCCTAATATCCCAGACAGCAACATAATGTCGGCCCAGATCCAGCCCACATTTGGACCGTGTGGAATCCAAGTGTACCAGATGTGGGCCGGATCTGGGCCGACACTATGTTGCTGTCTGGGTTACCTGCTGTGGTCTAAGCCATAAAACATGTTAAACATAAAACATGTTAAACAAATTACAAAAATAAAAATACTCACTTCTCTTGGATGAATAACTTCAGTAGCATTAATAAGAATCAATGCATATTTAATACAGTGAAGACGACTATTCAATTTCTTACTTTGTTCTTATTTTTAGGGAGGAGATCTATTTGATGCCATCACCTCCGCCAACAGATACACTGAGCGGGACGCCAGTGGCATGCTGTACAACCTAGCCAATGCTATCAAATACTTACACAGCCTTAACATCGTCCACAGGGACATCAAGCCAGAGAACCTTTTGGTAAGATATCAACACGCCATCCATCCATCCATCCATCCATCCATCCTTCCCTCTTTCCTTCCTTTCCAAAACATACTTCTGAGAGTGACATCCTGTGAAAATATCTCATGTCTAACTCTCAAGCGCTGTTGTTGTCACATCCTAAAGATCACCAGCCTCCACAAACATGTGTTCCTGTGTGTACGTGTAGAGGAAAGGAACGGATGAAACTCATAGGTCTTGTGGGCTGGAACTATATAAGTGTGTTTGGAGATAGAGAGATGATTGCTGCGAGATCTTTGACTGAGTCTAGACCAGCCACCTACTGACTGACTGCATACGTGTGATATCACTTCTGCAGCGGAAGAACTGAGATGTGACTCACACTTTGACAGTTCACAGACTGTACTGTTCCCCAAGGCTGCGCTCGTACGAACCTTTTACCAGACACCATTCATGAATCAATGGCTGATACGCAGCCACTTCCTCTACTGATTTAAGAGGGAAGCGTTAAGGCAAAACACCACAGGTGAATAGGGTTAAACTTTTAACAAATAGATACCACCATACTTCAAGTTCCCCTGTTGATTAATCAGTACAATTGTTTTATATTGCAAGTTTTCTGAAATGTTATGAATAAATATTTAAATGAGGCATTATCTAAATAAATATGCACTAATTTGCATAAATGTCCAGAACATAAATCTGAACTTTAGATAAAGCAAGACTCAAAATGCCTCTGTTTTTGTTGGTATATTAAGTTAAAGGTTGAGTTACAGTGGAGATTCTGAGCATCTCGTTTTATCATGTTTTTAGGAATAAAATATTATGTAAATCAGGTGAATGATATATGAACATACCCCCTTGTAAAAACCTTCAGAATATAGATTGGAGAATGGTAATGTTTTTGGAGTGGACAAATAGATAGTGAGTGTAATAACATAACATTTTAAATGTGTATTTTGGATGTTGTTTTTTTCACTGGTCTGAAAAAAGACAAGTTATGGAGGAAAAATATGCCAAAATCTCTAAATGGACCAGTGCATTAAAACACAATTAGTGTCTTGCCTTAAGCCCTGTTTATGAGCTAGGGAATTTGTCTATAAATGCTGTGGATCTTACAATTGAAATGTGATCAGGTAGCAGTAAATAAGACCCTCTGTTTCTCAAATTCACTCCAGTGAGCTGGAAATAGCCGTGCGCTGGCTCACATATGCGCTCACTCAGTCTCAGTGTGTTGAAGGTAATCGCTTGTGGCTGGAAGGAAGCATACGTGTAAATGCACCTTGCAATGCAGAATGAGGTTTTTTCATAATGCATCACTTTACATATTATATAACAACACACACAAAGCCAGCCAATCTTAGGATGCTCAATGGATTCCGTTCCTTTTTAGCATCAGTAGAATTTAGGTTAAAGACATTACATGCACACATATCTGTTTATTTGAAGCGAGTGCATATTTTTGACACTGATCTGCACATTTGCTCACCTTGGGATTTTTGAGAGCCGGATATGTCATTTTCAAAGATTGCTTTGAAGGATCTAGGTTGATTTTGCTCCCAGCTCTAATATCGTTCTTCGCTTTGATTCGCAGGTGTACGAGCATCAAGACGGAAGCAAATCGCTGAAGCTGGGCGACTTTGGCTTGGCCACCGTGGTAGACGGACCCCTGTACACTGTCTGTGGAACACCCACATATGTAGCACCAGAGATTATCGCAGAGACCGGGTGAATATTTTAGTGTGTTTGCACAAATCTGGGCCATTGAATGTGTGATATTTTCATGGACTCGTGTGATGCTATTTAGCATACTGTTGTGATTGTTATGATCATATTATTTAGAATTATAAAGCTGAAAAAGTATTAAGTATAGAGCAATAAAACTAAAACAACACTCTTTTGTTTTCTGGACTGTAGGTATGGCCTTAAGGTAGACATCTGGGCCGCTGGAGTCATCACATATATTCTCCTCTGTGGCTTTCCTCCATTTCGTGGGTAAGTTCAGTGTGTATGAGAAAATGTGGCTTAGGTTTATGTGAGATTATAATTGCAATTCCTGTAATTGCCATCAAAATGGTGAATTTATCAGTAGATGTCAAAGATTCATTCTTAAATACATTCTTGCTGGTATGTAGTGCACTTTGAGTAATGTAATCAAAGCTGTAAGGTTATGTAAGATGTTATTGCGCCTCCCTGTGGCTATCTGTGGTACTACCCATGAACCAAATGCATCGAGCTCCCCTGTTGATGCATATTTGAAGTCGCATTCCCTATTTCAGGAGCACTGATGATCAAGAAGCTCTGTTTGACCAGATACTGCTGGGACAGTTAGAATTCCCTCTTCCGTACTGGGACAATGTATCCGACTCAGCCAAAGTAAGTGGAGTTTGTTTGGAATAAGTCATAATTAGTGGATTTTTCAAAAGACAAATAACATTATAATAAATAATATTGTGTTTTTTTAAAGCAACATTATTTGATATAAAAAATTATGTTAAAAAAAAAAGAGCAAAATAATAGGATAATAAATATCTAGGCTTCGTAAAAGCAAAATAATATGATAATAAATAATATGTGGGTTTTTTAAAAGCAAAATAATATGATAATAAATATGTGGGCTTTGTAAAAGCAAAATAATATGATAATAAATAATATGTGGGTTTTTTAAAAGCAAAATAATATGATAATAAATATGTGGGCTTTGTAAAAGCAAAATAATATGATGATAAATAATATGTGTTTTTTTAAAAGCAACATAATTTGATTTTAAAATATGTTTTTTAAAAAGCAAAATAATATGATTAATAATATGTGGGTATTTTTAAAAGCAAAATAATATGATGATAAATAATATATGGGTTTTTTAAAAGCAAAATAATAAAATAATATGATAATATGTGGATATTTTAAGTGCAAAATAATATAATAATATGTGGGGTTTTTAAAAGCAAAATAATATGATTATATGTGGGTATTTTTAAGAGCAAAATAATATTATAAATAATATGTGTTTTTTTTAAAGCAACATAATTTGATATTAAAAAATATGTTTTTTTATAAAGCAAAATAATATAAGTAATATGTGGGCTTTTTAAAGCAAAATAATGTGATGAATAAAATGTTGGCTTTTTAAAAGCAAAAAAATACATAAGTATATATTATATTATAGATATAATTATATTAATAATATGATCATTTTGTGATTTGTCTATGATATATTATTTCCCTGACTAGGAAATAGTGTATCACTATAGACAAATAACGAAATGTATAATGTTCGAAATCAAATGGAATTCTGGTTTTTAAAACCTTACATTATTATCATATTATTTTGCTTTAAAACCCTACTCATTTTTTCTTATCATAATATTTCACTTTTAAAAAGCCCACATATTATTATTATTAATTATAACTTTTTGTTTAATGTGGTCACCAACTGAAGGTCATGAGTCTCAAATTGGACATCACTATGTATTTGTTGGCATTGGGGTTTGGCAGTAACTCTGTGTCCCGTCCGTGTCCTCAGGAGCTGATCGTGTCCATGCTGCAGGTGGAAGTGGATCAGAGATACACAGCGCTGCAGGTGCTGGAACACCCCTGGGTCACTGTGAGTAATTCAGATTAAACTCATCTGTATGTGTGAATCTTTATTGATAAATTATAACAGACACAGTCTTAACACATTTAGTCCTCTTGTTTAATAACTACAGTAACTGATCGGATCAATGGCTGTTTCAGAATGACGGTCTGTCAGAAAACGAGCACCAGCTGTCAGTGGCAGGAAAGATCAAGAAGCACTTTAACACTGGGCCCAAGGCCAGCAACAACACCCCAGGAGTGTCTGTCATGACGGTAAGAACACGCTCACACCAGACGCAGAATAAACATGAAAGACCAGACACAATGTGTGATGGACAGCTGAGGCAAAAGTTCAAACACTATTAGCTTACAAATGATATACTTTACTAACATTTGAAATAGACTACAGCTGATGATTTGAGTTTATCTATAATGTTATCTGAGCTCCACTGATTTTTCTTCGCTTAGCTCGACCATGACTTTTCCATCCAGAGATCAGGGTCGTTGGATTTCTATCAGAACCCGGGCATGTTTTGGATAAGGTAACGCCACGTGTCCGCTGTAGCACGCCAGCCCCTGTCTTGTTGAAGCCCACTGAATCCTGCTCGTGTCATGATCAAAGATGGCCATCTACATTCAGCCTGTGTGTGTGTGAACGTTCTCAGTTCAGAATGTGCATGATTTGCTTCAACATCATGGCAATTGACATATTTGTATGTGCTCTTCACCTGAGTGTGCTGCTTGTGTCACTGTCCTGCTTCTAACCAGCTTCTCATGATCTTCAACCTTGTGCAGAAAAACATATACTCAGCAACCAGTCCCGCTGTTGCCCATGTTTATTTTGTTAGTAGAAATTCACTTTTAATATATTTATGACATGTATGTATTAATATTAAATGTACTCTACTGTAAAATCAGCTTTTTTAGATTAAATTACATTTTAAAATATATAAAAACAGTTCTTTTGAATTGTAATAATATTTCACAATATTACTGTATTTTTAATTAAATAAATGCAAAAAAGGTAATAAATACCTTTTCAAAAACATTTAAACAGTCTTACTGACACCAGCCTTTTGAACGATAGTGTATTTACATTTCATTTGTTATTTAGAATTTTTTTAAATATAAGATTTTTTTAAATAATTTTAATTAAAGGGATAGTTCACCCCCCCAAAAAAACATTTTAATGATTTTTCACTCTCATCATAATATTCCAATGTATATATAATGTCTACAGACATAATGTCCAATGTCCAAACAGAATGTCCAAGCTTTGGCAACCATCCACTGTCTTTGAGTTTAGACATTCTGTCTAAGATCTTTAGGCCTGGTTTCACAGACTGGACTTATATTAAGTCTTGGTTCAATTAGGACATTTAAGTAAGTTTTATAAACGTGCCTTGGAAAAAAAAACACTACTGGTGTTCATATTTAGACAAAATGTCAGTGCAAGCTTCTTTCAGTTAAAACAGCTCAAACATGCATTTTAGTCTGGGACTAGGCTTAAAGGGATAGTTCGCCCAAAAATGATATTTAAGCCATGATTTACTCACCCTCAAGCCGTTCGAGATGCATATGTCAATCTTTTTTCAGACGAACACATTTTCAGTTATTTTAGAAAATGTCTTAGATCTTTCAGTGGTTATAATGTGAAGCAATGGGGTCCAGCTGATTCAAGTCGCAAAATGTGCATGCATCCTTCACAAAAATAATCCATCCGGCTCCAGGGGGATAAACGAAGGCCTTCTGAGGGTAATCCGTGCGGTTTTGTCGTAAAAATATACATATTTAAAACTTTATAAACGAAAATAACTGGCTTCCGGTGGCGGTCGGCGCGCGTTCATGGAGATGAATGACGTCGTGACGTAGAGCGAACGTAGAGTTTTGTTTTGCTCTGCTCTCTGGCTGCGCTGTCACGCTCGTTCTACGTCACAACGCTTCCTGCGTTACGTCCTACGTCATTTGCCAGCAACCATCTCCATGAACGCGCGCCGACCGCCACCGGAAGCCAGTTATTTTCGTTTATAAAGTTTTAAATATGTATATTTTTACGACAAAACTGCACGGATTACCCTCAGAAGGCCTTCGTTTATCCCCCTGGAGCCGGATGGATTATTTTTGTGAAGGATGCATGCACATTTTGCGACTTGAATCAGCTGGACCCCATTGCTTCACATTATAACCACTGAAAGGTCTAAGACATTTTCTAAAATAACTGAAAATGTGTTCGTCTGAAAAAAGATTGACATATGCATCTCGAACGGCTTGAGGGTGAGTAAATCATGGCTTAAATATCATTTTTGGGCGAACTATCCCTTTAAGACTTGCCTGTGAAACCGGGGGTAAGTGTTTTAACTGACGAACATAATGCAAAATTAGGACATGGTGAAATCTGTTGTAATTAAGACTAAAGTTCCCTATTTCCTCCATCAGACCACCGCTCTTGATAAGGAGAGGCAGATTCTCAGACGAGGACGCCACCCGAATGTGAGCGCAGCTCCCTGGACCACCCAGCCGACCTGTAGCCTCCACATCCCAGCCTTTACGCCTCGTCTGTGCCCCGGTCTGCACCTCGACCCCACGTCCCAGCCACCCCTCCTCCTCCCCAGTCCATGTCCCTCTCCCACCACCATCACCACCACCACCTCGCCCGAGTCTGAAGACTTTTCCGCCTGCTCCACGGAGACTGTTCGCTCCCTCTTCTCCCCTTTCTAGCGTTGAAAGGAAAGAGAGCGAGTGGAAAGGGCACTAAAAGAGGAGAAGGGTTTATGAGGATTCGGAACGCGGCCCGAGTGGACCGATGAACTGAACTGAACCATTTTGTAATCTGATCACATAAAGGTGCAGGGAACATGATGACCGTCAAGAAGGGTTTCTTGTTTATTTATGGTCATTATAATAACCTTTTCATTTATTTATACATATTGAAAACATATTCTTTTTTTATTCAAGTTAAATAATGTCCTCTTTTTCTGTTGAAGCACCTTAGAAACGTGATGTTTTTATTGGTCCGGTATTGTTCATATGCTCTAGAAGGAAACTGTAAGGACACTGTAACTGATTAGCTATTGGCATTCCTGGTAATTAGTATCCCGTGTTCCCAAAAACCTTTCGAAGCAGACTGAAAATGATTTGAATTGTCGATACCTGGACTTCCTTCCCTTAGTGGTTACAGTACTTGACGCACAGCACTTGTTCATACGTGAGATGGGGACCTTGTTTTGTAATCAGTGTAAATAATATAATTTCAATTATTTTGATATTGACAATATATTTCTTTATCTTATCTAGACAATGTAAGTCACATTTAACCATTTTTGCAGTTTTAAAGTATATGGAACATAAGCACAAATGCATTGTGGGAAAGACATAAGCAACATTCCTTGATACAGGGTCAGCTCTTGGAAATACAAATGCCGGTTCGTTCTGATTAATTCCATTTCATTAATGCAGGACATTCATTCAGCGGTGCTGTGTAATGAGAAGTCAGGAGGTCAGATTAAGGTTGAGTGTTCCTGAAGTGCTGTAAGAGGTGTTCTAGTAACTCATAGCCCTGCTTACGGTGTCATTGTATTCTTTCATTAGTGCATGGAATACAGAGTGGCTCTTACATTATAATTTGAGACATTATCTTATTAAAAAATACATTTTAACCTCATTTTGTTGTTGTGTATTGATACTGTTTGACCCCGGCTATCCATTTATTTCTTTAATTATTCAATAACTTAGTCTCTGTAATTATTCAATTATATCTGGATAAGGTAATCTCCCTGATAGCACACGCACATCACGGAGACGTCTACTTGATGTGCGTGTTTACATCTGGAAGACGTTTTTTGTTTTGTTTTGTTTTTGAGTTTTTGCTCATCTGCAATACGTCTATAGGACGTTTCCTGTCAGATGTCAAATAGATGTTTCGAAAATGTCTTTAAGATGTTTATGATTTAGAATGCATGTAAAACTGACATCTCAAAGACGTCTATCAGGTGTTAGTAAACAGCAGATGCTTTCCAGATGTAGTGATCTTTAACAGACATCTTGCAGACGTACATCCAATTGTTTCTGATATGTTTGACTACACGCTGCAAGACGTAACATGCACATCTGCGTAAACAGATGAGGCAAAAAGTCTATAGACACCCCCTTTAACCTTCTGACGTCTTTTATAAATCACTTTTTGTCAGTTCAGCACTGTTTTGTACTCAAGTATGAAGTAGCAAGAGTTTTCAAAAACGCATCAGATCTACACGAATCAATCATTATCACACAAATAACTTATTTTAAATTCTCTCTAATGTAAACCTAACGCCTATTCACAAACAAACCACAGTTGTTGTTTTTTTGAGCGACAGAGATATTTGGAAATGAACTGATAACATTTATCACTTTGCCCTCTCAGGCAACAACAGCGTTACATTTTCACTGACCATGACTTACAATGAAACAAAAATATATATAGGTAAAGCTCATTTCCACTTTGACTTCACTGTTCTCGTGCATTGTTTTACATTTCCCGTCTTTTTCTGTTCTGCGCAGTGTGCGCACCAGAACGTTTCCCTCCGCTGTTCACTTTGGTCACGTGACTATGTAATTTAATTTCATACAAATAATTGTAATGTCAAAGGCTGAGCGGTTGATATGTACCCACTTGATAATATATTTTTGAACTAATTTAAAATGCTAAACAAAAGTTAAATAAAAATATTTCCTCATTTTTTAACAAATAAGCTTTTGATTATTTATAATGGTTTACGTTATAACAATAAAATATATTTGACCAAATAAATATTTTTCAATATATTTAAAATTTGCTAAAACTCTTGAACGCTGACGTCTGCATGATAAAGCAAACAAAACAAACTGTAATCGATATTATCACTAAATGCCATAAACCATCTGTGCATGTGTATGTACTCTTTTCGGACATTTTGAACGCATCCATCATAAAAAAATTTAATAAAAACAAGAGAAGGTGACCACTGAATTCATGACTGTCAAGAAGTGTTTAAAGAAAAAAATACGAATAACTCAAAAAGATGTTTTGGCTTGTTTTATTGTAAATACGACAAAAAGGAAACAATTTTATTTTACAGTTATTGATCTATATATTGGCATGAATTAATATTTAAACATTTTAAGAGACACCTGTGACATTCTGGCTTATTCAAGTTGCAGCAAATGCATGAAACAGCAGGTGGGGACTGAATTTAAAAATTACATCTGAATCAATCAAATAAATCATCCACTAGTTACTTCCTGCCAATAAACTATTCCTCTCCTCTCCACAAACGATGCAGACAAATAAAATAAAGTAATAAATTAAAATTATATGCAATCATCATGATCAGATACATCTTGCAAAATAAATTAACAAAAGATATTTAGCAAATGTACAAATCAAATCAAATATACAGTACTGACCACTCACCTACACTGAGACAGACCTGCATGTTATGTATGCGCCTCTGTCTCATCTATATTCACATCCAATGGCCAATGCCAAGGCAGATCAACAAATTCTTTGCATAATTTGTTCATTTGTTCATTTCTGAATTCCATTTAAGCTTCCAGCTCACTAGTAATTGCACCTCTGTAGTAAAACGACTATATTTCAGTATCATAGTGTTGCTGATTGAAAAAATATCCTTCTCACTCTTTTCTCTCACACTTTTTAGGAGGGGGATGAAAAAAAATAAAATCTCAGTATGCGTGTATGCGGATTTCAAATATCTTAATCCACGTATTAAACTGCGTTTCTGCAGTCACTCTTGGCTACAAGGATATTGCTTACTGTGGCTGTGGTTGTACAACGTAATCATCACATATGATTATAATATTAATTATTTAAATACAACAAACATCAATGCACAAATTATACAATGAAGAATGGGCCTAAATATGGTAGTAAACGAACAAAAAAATCCTAACACGTCGATAAATCATGGGATGTTACCGGTGCAAAGTGTCTGATACAAAAACTTCAACATTAATATTTTTTTTCTCTCGTAAATAATGAAACGTGTGAGTGAGGGAGGGTTTCTTTTTCTTTTTTTGTTGCTTTTTTTCTCCTCTTTATTTTCTTTTTTATGGCCCGCTTACATGCCTGGCTTTCCTAACCATCACAATATTTACATATATGACAAAACAATTACCAAATATACAAAGAGGAAAGAGAAGCTTGTTTCCCGTCAGATCAGTTCGCTTCCTCCCTGTGAATCGGCAGGCCTTCGTCGTCATTTCGTTGGAACTACACAATATCTTACAGCAAGTCATTAATAAATTAAAGGTGATGGGATCTTCCGTAATGGAGAGCGAGCGGGAAGTATGATTTTTATCCCCTTGCAGTGAAGAACTGCGCCGTTGCAGTTCGTATTTACAAAGATTAAGTTCACCGTTGTGTCTTAATCTCATCCCAGAACCCCTCCCTCCATCAACCCTCCCGAAAAATCTCAAAGCCTCTTCTGCTGGGAACTGCGCTACAGTCCATCCAGTCCTGCCGTCCTCCTGGCTACGATCCTGTACGATGATCTTTGCAGACAAAAGGACTTTAGGCAATTCATCATAGTATGTGGGGAGTGAAGGACAACCTTAAAGGTCTAAGTAACGTTAGAGATATGTCTTGTGTTTTCATCTGGGATTGACTCCACCCTGAACTTAAAGGGACACACCATCAACTGTCTAGCAGGATATGAACTCGACCCTACTCACTGCTTCATCTGCGAGCCCTAAACAAGGTCCCTCTCTCCTCCTGTCTCTGTCTCAGTATCTGTTCTGATGTTCGTAGTGCCATCGATTGAAATCAATGTTAAACGCCACAATGCTGCCCGACGCCATCCCAGTGATCAAAGTCCTGCAAATAAATATATAAAATGCATTCGTTTGAAAAATTATACATTTCCATATAACATATATGTGACCCCGGATCACAAAACCAGTCACAAGTCACACGGGTATATTTGTGGCAATAGCCAACAAAACATTGTACGGGTCAAAATTATCGATTTTTCTTTTATGCCAAAAATCATTAGGCTATTAAGTAAAGATCATGTTCCATTTTGTAAATTTCCTACCGTAAATGTATAAAATATTTATTTTTGTGAGTGAATGCAGCACAATCTCGAACATAAATGGACTTGAGAAATTTTCTCAATGTTTCAATTTTTTGCACCCTCAGATTACAGATTTTCAAATAGTTGTATTTCGGCCAAATATTGTTATATCCTAACAACCATAAATCAATGTAAAGCTTATTTATTCTGCTTTCAGATGATGTATAAATCTCAATTTAAAAAAATGGACCCATGTGACTGGTTTTGTGGTCCAGGGTCACATATTATGTACAGTGAGGAAAATAAGTATTTGAACACCCTGCTATTTTGCAAGTTCTCCCACTTGGAAATCATGGAGGGGTCTGAAATTGTCATCGTAGGTGCATGTCCACTGTGAGAGACATAATCTAAAAAAAAATAATCCAGAAATCACAATATATGATTTTTTAACTATTTATTTGTATGATACAGCTGCAAATAAGTATTTGAACACCTGTCTATCAGCTAGAATTCTGACCCTCAAAGACCTGTTAGTCTGCCTTTAAAATGTCCACCTCTACTCCATTTATTATCCTAAATTAGATGCACCTGTTTGAGGTCGTTAGCTGCATAAAGACACCTGTCCACCCCATACAATCAGTAAGAATCCAACTACTAACATGGCCAAGACCAAAGAGCAGTCCAAAGACACTAGAGACAAAATTGTATACCTCCACAAGGCTGGAAAGGGCTACGGGGAAATTGCCAAGCAGCTTGGTGAAAAAAGGTCCACTGTTGGAGCAATCATTAGAAAATGGAAGAAGCTAAACATGACTGTCAGTCTCCCTCGGACTGGGGCTCCATGCAAGATCTCACCTCGTGGGGTCTCAATGATCCTAAGAAAGGTGAGAAATCAGCCCAGAACTACACGGGAGGAGCTGGTCAATGACCTGAAAAGAGCTGGGACCACCGTTTCCAAAGTTACTGTTGGTAATACACTAAGACGTCATGGTTTGAAATCATGCATGGCACGGAAGGTTCCCCTGCTTAAACCAGCACATGTCAAGGCCCGTCTTAAGTTTGCCAATGACCATTTGGATGATCCAGAGGAGTCATGGGAGAAAGTCATGTGGTCAGATGAGACCAAAATATAACTTTTTGGTCATAATTCCACTAAACATGCTTGGAGGAAGAAGAATGATGAGTACCATCCCAAGAATACCATCCCTACTGTGAAGCATGGGGGTGGTAGCATCATGCTTTGGGGGTGTTTTTCTGCACATGGGACAGGGCGACTGCACTGTATTAAGGAGAGGATGACCGGGGCCATGTATTGCGAGATTTTGGGGAACAACCTCCTTCCCTCAGTTAGAGCATTGAAGATGGGTTGAGGCTGGGTCTTCCAACATGACAATAACCAAGGAGTGGCTCTGTAAGAAGCATATCAAGGTTCTGGCGTGGCCTAGCCAGTCTCCAGACCTAAACCCAATAAAGAATCTTTGGAGGGAGCTCAAACTCTGTGTTTCTCAGCGACAGCCCAGAAACCTGACTGATCTAGAGAAGATCTGTGTGGAGGAGTGGGCCAAAATCCCTCCTGCAGTGTGTGCAAACCTGGTGAAAAACTACAGGAAACGTTTGACCTCTGTAATTGCAAACAAAGGCTACTGTACCAAATATTAACATTGATTTTCTCAGGTGTTCAAATACTTATTTGCAGCTGTATCATACAAATAAATAGTTAAAAAATCATACATTGTGATTTCTGGATTTTTTTTTTTAGATTATGTCTCTCACAGTGGACATGCACCTACGATGACAATTTCAGACCCCTCCATGATTTCTAAGTGGGAGAACTTGCAAAATAGCAGGGTGTTCAAATACTTATTTTCCTCACTGTATATATTATGAATGTTATGTATATAATAAATAGTTAAAACGACTGTCCTTATCCCCATATATATATAGTTGAGATATGCTCACCTCTGGTCATGGGATAGGTCCATAGCCCTGATGCCTGCATCACATCCGGGGTAAATATACAGCTGCTTAAAGTCACAGGCCTGCCAGACTTCAACAACACCGTTATCACCTCCTGTTACCAAGTTCTGACCGTCACTGCTCAAGAGAATGGCCTGAGGGGAAATAAAGTGAAGATAAATATGGAGACTGTTTCACGTGAACGTGTATTTGTTTCTGTTCAAACGTGTATGTCTCCTCTTACGCGTGTGGAGTCATTGATCTCCATCTGGGCCAGGAGTTTTCCATTAATGCTGAAGTTACAGAAGTGTCCCCTCTCATAGTAGATGATACAGTGGCCCTCACTGGACACAGAGATCAGACGGGGCTGGAGGCAGTTCTCGGGGCCCTCAAGGGCCCGCAGTAAATCTCCTGTGATGGTGTGCACCAAACATGGCCCCTCTGTAAAACAAGAACATCAAGAACGGATCAATTCTGTCATTAGACAACAAACACAGACATTTAAATAATTAAGAAATAGGAAAGTAATAATCATTTAAAAAATCTTTATTTAACTCTTTCCCCGTCAGCGTTTTCTTTTTTTTTTCTTTTTTTTTTTAAAGTTGCCAGTTTTTTAAGAAAGAACAGACTCTCTGCTTTAAAAAAAAACATAAAAAATTAGCTTAATGCATTCTTTTTTTTTTTTAAATCAACACTTGAATGTTGGTAAGTTTCATTAAAAAAGAAAAAAAAAAATCATGTTTTTGTCAAAGAATCTGGATCGGATTTAGAACGATGATCAACACACAGATGGAGTATATTGAGTCACAGTCCTGTAGCTCGTCCTGGGTCGACATTTCATTCAGTAACATTAGGCAGTTTTGATTTATATGCCGTTTCTTTCTCACACAGGTTTTGATCAGGAGATTCAGTACTCTTTCAGAAGATGCGTGATAGCGCCCTCTACCGTATAACAGTGAAAACACGGAAAGCCGGAAAATTCCGTCAATGGCGGGAAAAGAGTTAAGATCTGCAAAGGGTTTATCTATGAATTCGCTTGCAAACCAATTCTAGTCTGAAAATAGCTCATTTCAGATATGCTATTATTCAGACTGCTTCCTCTCCGACTGACCTTTGGCCCCACTGATGACAAGTCCCAGTTCAGCACACACTGACACACACACCACCTCATGGTCATGGCCTGTCAGAACCGCTCTAGGTGCTGGATAATCACCTACAATACAACACACGGTCAGGTTCTGGAATCTTACAAATCTACTCCATTAACAGCCACATAACTAAAACTCATGTCATGGAATAAAGAGGAGAGAAAATGCATTTCTTGTAGTTTAATCTCAATATAAGTCAAATAAATATTAAAATATGTATGTGAAATCATATACACTACACTACCACCCAAAAGTTTAGGGCAAGTAAGATTTAAAAAAAGCAAGGAAGCATTAAATTGATCAAAAGTGTCAGTAAAGTCATTTATAACATTACAAAAGATTTATACTTCAAATATTTGCTTTCCATTTATCAAAGAATCCTGAATATATATATAAGGAATCATAGGAATAAATTACAATTTATTACAAATAATATGCAAATAATATGAAATATAAAATTACAAATAATATGAAAATAAAGCTATTTTAAATTGAAATAATATTGTACAATATTACTGTTTTTATTGTATTTGTGATCAAATGCAGCCTTGGTGAGCATGGAGTTCTGTTAATCAAAGCAATGCTCATGTGCACAGACTCAGTTGGTTAAAAGCATTGTGCTCACTGTTGTTGGGATTGTCTCCGATGATGTGGTGTCGTCCGCTCCAGTACCACAGCAGAAGGGTCGCGTCTCGTGAGCCGGAGACAATGTAGCAATCGCCCCCAATGTAGGACTCAGATCGCGCAAGACAAGTCACCACATCCCAGTGGCCAAACACGATCTGAGTGAGCTTCCCTGAATGAAGAGTGACCGGGTCAGCACATGTTCACGAGTGAAAGTATTTTATATGTGCTACTTGGCATACGAAATCACCAAAAACACACGCACCTGTCTCAGTGGAGTAAACACGGAAACTCTTGTCCCAGAATCCACACGCCAGGATGTAGCGGTTGTCGGCTGTCACCACAAAGCAGTGCGTGTTGATCTGGATGCTTTGATCCACCAAATCTGTGATCTGCCTTTTAGTAATGCCAGAGTTATTGGCTGGGAAAGAAAACAGACCATGCGTGAATATTTTGAGTTTAAAAAAAGACCCTTTCAAGGAAAATCTGTTTACGCGGCAGCCATATTTGCAATACCTCCAGGCAGCTATTTCGGCATCCAAGACCAAATCCTATCAATTTGAATGAGTAAATCCTGAAATCTCAAAAACTGCTGCTTGCCATACTCACATTTAAATGACATATTTCAAATCAGCAACAAAGTCCGACACGAACTGTCCCATAAATGTTGTTTCTTATGCTATTTCAGTCATATATGCAACTGGAGCTGCAATGATGCAATCACTTTACCAATTGGTGATTGGTTCTTTCACTTAGAAAGGCGGGACTTATTCCGCCATATTGCGTTTTGCACTTTCTCCTATTCGTAAGTAATATGAGTATATAATGAGCATCTTTGTAAGTCTTTGGTTTAAGGACACGCTTTATCAGTCTATCAACTGAAGGAATTTCAGAACTGTCTCTAGTGATGTAAACGGTAAAAACACATGGACACATGACCTGAGAAACTCACCAATCAGAGAGTCCATCTCAATAGGGAGGTGATGAGCCTGTTCTAAAGAATATCCCGGAGCAC
Organism: Abramis brama; assembly: GCF_963993115.1. NCBI lineage: Eukaryota > Metazoa > Chordata > Actinopteri > Cypriniformes > Leuciscidae > Abramis > Abramis brama. Next base: position 18,282,565 of record NC_139987.1, on the reverse strand, counting down.
CTCTGAGACCTGGACGAAACATACCGTTAATCTTGTGTAAAAACATTAACAAATATCCTTAGACGATAGTGTTATGTTGCGACTCACCGACTGTGTTGTGCCAGCGGTTGACGGCGAACAGCCGGCTGCATGTGACCGTGACCGCAGCGGGAATGCTGAGGTGAGGCAGCGTGTTGGCCGCCACGTGCGTGACGGGAGAGTTGGAGGGGAATTTTAGCACCATGATTACATCTTGCTGCATCTGGTCCTTGAACATCAGAGGACTCTGAGGAAGGAAACACTGATGAGCAGAAGAGAGAAAGAGGAGCAGGAAGAGGAAGAGGAAGGGAGGAAGAAGAGGAAAAATAGGGAAGTAAAAGGAGAGAGGAAGGGACAGGGAATTAGAAAGGTAAATTACAATGGAGCAAACAAGGTGAAAAGCACAGGGCAGGATTCTGGGTGAGGATATAGTTCAGGATCAGTTTTGGGTTGGTTTGGACTGTCAGGAAGGGGAGGAGTTTGGGTGATGTGTATAACATCCAACCCTAGGCAGCCTCGCTAGGTGTAAAACAGGTGTGATGTGATAAATCTATTGCATGATAATCTGAATTTTATGTACTACCTGCCAGTGATTAGCGTTTTGTATATATGAGGTAATACAAATTTGGTGCATCGCAACTAGTGAAGACAGTGTAATACTGATCTACATAAAAGGTACATAATAAAGACAAATCATGATGAAAGATGTAATAAATTAAATAACAAGAGGCGATATTGATCTATTTAAGAGATCTAATATAGATAATTGATAAAAAAGATGGAATATAGATCTCAATAAAAGAGTTGTTTTAAAAAAGTCTCACCAGGTGCATGGCGGAGCTGCGTGGAGGATGAGGCTCTATTAGCAGCTGTGATGGAGCCTGTCCAAACGACTGAATCTGAGCCTCCGTGGACTACAGAGAGACAAAAGAGACAAAACAAGCTGTTACATCTTTAGTTTACAGACATCTGAGCTGCCTCACATCAGACAGACATGGAAACGCATGCTGCGTTTAGAAATTAAATACATATTCACTCATTTTGGACGGAGGAGAGAAGGATATTGACAGGGGACACCATTAAAGGGGTGGTATAATGCCCTTTTCACAAGATGTAAAATAAGTTGTTGATGTCCCCAGAGTGTGTATGTGAAGTTTTAGCTCAAAATACCCCACAGATATTTTTATATAGCATGTTAAAATTGTCACTTTTTGAGGGTGAGCAAAAACACACCATTTGTGTCTGTTCCTTTAAATGCAAATGAGCTGCTGCTCCCGGCACAGAGGGCGGAGCTACAACAGCTTTTACCTCACACAGACATGCACTGAAAATTTCTAAAAATTTTAGCCTTTTATGTTCAAACCGGATTCAGACAATGATGGAGAGACTCAAGAAGAAGTGACAACATGTAGAATGCAACAGGACATTTCTGAATGGTTAGTTGATAAATTTATGCAGCTTATGTGAAGTTATCTTCTAGTCATTGATTAGCATACTCTTGATAATCTATAAATCGTGTTCAGGGGGCGGGGTTTATGTAAATTCTAGGGTTTGTGATGTCACTAACCCGTGAGGAATGTCGTGTAGTCTCTACCAGCCGTTTGTTGTAGTCCTTTAAAAGCAAATTCTTTAAAAGCAAATATCTCCCTTTGCTTTGAACTTTGAGCGTCGTAACTTAGCAGATGTTGTTTATGCTCAAACAGCAACATTACACACTAACTAAAGTTAGAAAAGTGAAATCATAATCAACCACCCCTTTAAAGACTGACAATCAAGATTTTTTTAACCAATATTCTATCGGTTCTAATATCAGGTCTACTGATGAATAGCAACAGCACTGCACTTTTGTGTGTTAAACAGGAAACAATGGTGTTCATAGGTAAATTATTTCAGTGTTTTAATTTGTTTAATAATAGTAATGTTTAATAACAACACAATATTTAAATTTTATAATAATTGCTTAATAAATTATTAGACTTTTTGAGATGTTAAAAAAATAAGATTACCATTAAGCAGTTTGTCAATAATTAATCTTAATTATTATTATTAATAAATTATTGAATCTGTAATATTTAGTGCTGTCAAATCGATTAATCGCAATTAATTACATCTAACATAAAAGTTTTTTTTAATACATATATACACACACATAAATATATACATATATAAATATGTGTGTATATACAGTATACAAACACACACAGAAACATATACATATAAATATACATACATATACACACACAAATATTATGTAATCTCGATTAATCGATTTAACAGCACTAGTAATATTCAATCTTATGTTATTATAAAATGTAATAAATTTGATTTATTTTTATAAATTTTTATTATAAATTTTTACTTCATTTTGTTTTATTTAAATTACTATTTTAACTAAAATAAAAGTCAGTTCTGCATTTCATTCAGCATACATGATTGAAACACTAAAATCTTAAAATAAAATAAAACATTAATAAAATAAATAATAAATCTGCATTGGGAAAATCACTATCTTTCAGAAAAAAACCAATACTGGTCAATGTCTAATAGAAACCCATCAAAAACAGCTTAATGTGATTCACACCCGTAGAACAAGTTTGTATATCAACAACATCCACTGTTGAATCGATGCTCACTGACCTCTGAGACGAGGGGTCTTACCTCTCTGAGCTGAGGGTCTGTGATGGTGTCCAAGTTCACGGAGCCCTCATAAGACAAGTAATGGAAAACGTTGAGAGCCCTTATGGCCTCCGGTCCTTTCTGCTTGTAGCCGAAGATGAGATCGATCCACTGGTGCAACTGACAGGACACAAATTCACTCTCCAGCGCCTGACACGGCAGAGGACAACAGGGTTAATACGGGGAACAATCAGGGCTTCAAAAAGAAATTACTAGCCTTGTAAAAGCTTCATGAGGTTCAAAGTTTATCTAGAGTGGCTCCATTCAGCGAACTGGCCTCATCTGACTTTAATTCTTGACACATTTGAGAAAATCAAAGGTTTTCTCCGAAACAAAGGTGCTTAGATGCACACATAATCTTTCCATTCCTCACCATCCTGTTGATGCGAACAAAATCCTCTGGTTTTTTGGCCCAGACTGGTAGTTCCACGTCACACACGGCTGTCCTGTCCTCTCTCAGCCCTAGGTCATATTCGCTGCTGTTCACAAACATCTCAGGGAGGTAGTAGAACTCAGGGATCAATTCCTGTCGTACAAACAAACATGTTGACTTCACAGCAGAGAAACACAATCATTTACAGCACTGTTTTTACCTCACAAACTTTAGCTCACCCGAACGTCAGACGTGTCCCTCTGGCAACTTCGCCAAGAGCGTGCGATGCCAGAAAACGTCCGGTCAGGATGGTCGAACTTGTTGTCATTACAATTCAAGAAAAATGTGGTGAAGGGTTCCTGTGAGATTGAGAAAGTGGGTTAGGGTTTCATAAAGAGCTTATCGTTAAGTTACGGGAGACAATACAATGAAAATGGACTATAGTGAGGACTCACTATCCTGAGGAGCCAGAAGAGAGTGGACGCCGCGGTGGAGTAGAGTGATGTGTAATGATGGGGCGGAGTTCCGTCGTCCTCCCATGTCTCATAGCGCTCGGCATAGAACACGGCTCGCTTTGGATTCAGAGCTCCGATTGGCTACATTAACAGGAAAGAGAGAAAGGAATTCTGTTATTATACTAACCAAATGACTAATACATAAACTTGTATATATAAAAGCCATCCTTTTAAACTTTAAAATCCTGGAAAAAGTATCATGGTTTCCACAAAAATATTAAGCAGCACAACTGTTTTCAACACTGATAATAATCAGAAATGTTTCTTGAGCACCAAACCAGCATATTAGAATGAATTCTGAAGAATGTGACACTGAAGACTGGAGTAATGATGCTGACAATTCAGCTTTGTCATCACAGGAATAAATTACATTTTAAATATTAAAACAGAAAATTATTTTAAATTGTAATAATACTATTTTTAATTGTATTTTTGATCAAATAAATGCAGCCTTGAGATCTTTCAAAACCATTAAAAAAATCTTACCGACCCCAAACTTGTAAACAGTACTGTATATATAATTCTATAACATTTAAATTTAATTTAATTAAAATTACTAAAACAAACAGTGGGGTAAAAAATCTGAGACCACACTGATTCAAAAACTGGGATTTTGAAACATTTTGTTACGATTCAAACTAAATTCTGGGTGATTTGTGTAGCTTTAAATTAGTTATGGTAAAAGACAGGAGTGGCACACCTTGGAGAGATCCCGGAAATTCCCAGGCAAGGTGAGATCCAGGTCCTCTGACTCATAGTTAGTCAGGACCCAGGGGAAGACAGGATACTGGTTCAGATCATTATAGGTCCTCCCTGCAAACAAATAACAACCGGGTATGCTGTGTGACAGTAGGGAACTTAGTACATTTATTATATGAAAATGTTAAGTGCAATTGTAGGAAACGTATTCGTGCAGAAAATAACAATCTTACCTGCAATAGTGTTGAGGAACATGAGATACTCAAAATTTGAAATTTCCCTCCGCTGCCATCTTTGAGTCATATTAGACGATTTAAAGAGCTGTCTTGGCGTCGCCAGAGAGATCCGTCTATGGGAGAAACAGCAAAATAACAAGGACAATCAATTACCATTGGCTAATAACACATTTACTATTAGTTAACAGTTAAATGTTTAGTAAAATAATAACCACTCCTAAACTGAACCTTTTCAATATTGAAAAGACAACATCAAAGACCTTACCTTGCCTGAGGGAGGCCATAGCTGGTGCCAACGCCAACCCGAGGTAAACTGTACACTACTTTCTTTACTGTGGCCTGATCTGGGAAGTTGAACATGACGGATGCTGTGGAGATGATGTGATGAAAAAAACAGTGTTATTTAGAGAAAAAAACCTTGAATTAAAAACCAATTTGACTTTGCTGTTTGGCATGTTGACGTCTTACTCCTGTTGGCCATGAAGACCTCTAATCCAGTGTTTTGGAGAAGGTAGCGTCTGGAAAAAACTGCTCTGATCTCACTGAACATCCATTTCCCATGCAGACCCTCGGTATATGCCAACACCTGACAAACAAACAAAGGAACTGTGGTTAGTGGTTTGAGACAATAGCAACGGCAATGTATGATCCTGAAATTCTGACTGGATAATATTCATGTCAACTGATAAAATCTTCAATAATTCTGTGTAAAATAAAAAATGTAATCTCCACTGTAAGAAAAATGAGGCTATAACTCATAGGGTGACATTGGCAGTGACACATACCTTTGCATCAATCTTTTTGAAAGTTGGATCATCCTCATCCACCTCAAAATAGATCTCTGTTGTGGTGATTGACAACGTCCCTCTAGCAACAATCACAGGAGCAACGAGCTGGGCCGGCGTGCTCAAAACCACCGGACCTGAAAGAAACCATGCCACACAATGAGAAATTCTACATTTAAAAGTCCTGAGTCCTGGATTAGTGATTACGGTTAGATTTTCCAATAACTTGGGATTTCCAGACCAGTTCTTTCAAGACCAGCAAAGTTTTTAGATCTAAATCAGTTTGATGCCGTAACAACATCCTCTAGTTTTAAAAAGTGTCTTTCACCATTAATGGTCTTCAAAAATTTGCATTTTAATGGTGCCATCAGCTGATTTCTGTTATCAATATGTTATTTTCCTACATCTTAGTGATTTGTCACACAGCATTTATAGCTCAGGTGAAAATTAGAGAGCACATGATCAAAGACATTCGAATTTTAACCCACATTTTTCACATTGAGATGAAAAGACATAGACCTCTTTGATCCAACTGACTAATCTAAGGGAAAAACAAGCTTATTCTGTTAATTAAATAATGATTAAATTGCCATAATATGTTAAATACAGTCAACGGTTCATTAAGATAATGAATAAGTGGCTACTTTGATAAGCGTTAATTGGTTAATTTAGTGATTCAGATATTCAATGTCAAAATCAGATGTAGCACTTAAGCTCATAATCACACTCTTGTGCAGATTCAGTTGAGATCTGAATCAAAAGGCGGAGGGGCTGGAGCTGGTTCTGGGCTGAAACATTAATTAGCATACTCGTTTACTGAAAGACCAAACTTGCCTCTTGAGATAAACACCCTCGGACGAAAAGCCACTAGGAATAAAGTACAGTTGAATACATTAGCAGATGCTTCAACAATACATCAAAGAACCAGCACACTAATGGTTTCCGCATACACAGCTACAGCAGCGTTGTTGGTGCAGGCTGGTCTTTAAGACTCATTTGTTCAGCAGTGCTATGGCACCCTTACTATAGGATTTGAGGAGCGTGTGAGTAACAGCCTATTGAGTGCAGCAGTGACGCTGAATACCTGCAAGGTTGTCGATCTCTTTCTCCTGTAGCAGACTGACGGCATCATCATCTCCTTCCAACATCAGCTCCGTCTCAGGGTTCTGACTGACCACCGAATGATTGCGGAACGACTTCTTGGACTTCATGCCTTCTTCTTCCTCAGGGCCTGTCCATACAAAAGAAATAAATAAATGACATTTTATCTGTTTTTTTATTTTTTTATTTGTACATATTGTTCACAACTATAAAACGAATGAACAGAAAAATGAACCTAACAAAATATAAAGAATTATTAATAATAATAAACTAAATAGGTAAAAAAACACATACACACACACACACATATATATTTAAATTTCATGATGCTTGTTTTTTATTTTTTTTATTTCTCATTTCATAAATCTATGATATAAGACAGTTTCTTAAAAAAATGTCTAGAATTAAAAAAACTAATTCTGTCAAGAATGTGACTGTTTTAAAATAAAATATATAATTTAAATATAAAATTATGTAATGTAGTAATGTTTGGACACACATCACTTCATTTTAATGTCTATGATCATAGTAGAAGAGACATATTTGGACACTGTAAATTAAATTGAGGGGTTAAGGATGTGTTGTGGCTGACCGTATTCCTCCAGAGATTTGAGAGCCACGTCCGGGTGGGTGGAGCCAAAGGCATTGCGTACGAATCTCCGCCTCCTGCGCAAGTCATCCTCCCAGTAGTCCAAACGCCAGAAATCATGCAGCTGACTGAGGTGGTAAAGAGAGAGAGAGAGAGAGAGAGAGAGAAAGAGAGAGAGAGAGGCGATGAATGGCCAGAAAGCAAGAGGGAGAAACAGAAATTCCAGTAGTAAAGGTTAACAGGAAACTGTGAGATTGTGAACCTCTGTGACATGGTTCCCCACGCTCCATGTTTATTGGTTAGAATGTTGAGGATCTTCTGTTTCAGCTGGTTTGCAGTCACGTGATCTCTGTGCTTGGCGGCACTGATCAGGTGATCACACATCTTCTCCTCTTCCCTCCTGTCTGCAGCATACTGGGCACAGTTGGACTATTGAGGAAGAGCAAAGGAAATGATCTTCACATGGTGGAGTCCCTTTTGTACTTCATGTATGATAAGCTATTAACCATGAACCCATGGCACAGTGATCCACACAGACTGACTGACCTCAAACTCGGCATGTTTGTGAACATCTTCTGCTCTCTGCCTGTTGAGGATAAACTCAGCCTCATTGGCGACACGGACAATGTGATCCTTCATGGCGTGACACAGAAGCCTGAAACCAAAAACACTTGAAATATTTAAATGACACCGATAGCCTTCATTCTAACAGCATCATCCAAAAATGAATCCTCTTCTTTTTGTATCATTTTGCATAATGAGCATCTCCTTCCAATATATTGCACCAGATCTCACAGAAATCTGTATGGAAGAAGTGTACATTGTTTATGGTATAACACTTACCGCCCCTCATTAATAAGTTCAATGAACGCAAGTCCTGCATTCTTCTGTATCGAGTTCTGCCATTCCTGAAACACCACAAAATAACCATTATGGAGCTAAATAAAAAATTTTTTTTGCTGAAGCCAAATACAATACTGAAAAAGTGTAAATTGCTCAAATTCTACTGATTTATGCGTATTTTATGATAATAAAGACATTGTTTGTGTCTCTTTTGTGGATGATATAGGCGCCTGATGTGGTTGCTGAAGAGACTGATGGGCTCTTTGCCACATAAGAGAGTGATTATTGAGAAAGAGAGGCAGAATGCACTTAGCATCAGCTGCAGATGCTTCTAGAAGGACACACCACAGCCAGCTCCCATTACCTTCTGCTTCCTGCCGATCAATATTTAGGGTACAGTTTCGTCCCATGAGCCACTAATGGAGGGCCTGGAGCTTCAGTAATACTATATGTGCTGATGGAGTGATGACGGGAAATAGAGGAGAGGGAGGGGAGAGGAGGATGAGAGGGCGTCAAACACTGCATGGGCCACTGCTACACCCTAAACCTCCAACTTTGAAGGCAGAGGAAGCCTGCTGAGATGCTGTAGTCAGAAATCTAGAGAGTTCAGAGGTTCAGTGGGGTTCCTAGTATAAGAATCTGACATCCAGATGTAGCTGTAGATGTAGATTGATGGCAAGTATGGAGCACAGTGGATTTTCATGGAGTGTCTTAAAGGTAAGTGAAAATTCTTCACTTCTAAACACTGTAAATCATTTCAGACAGTTAGTTAATCATATTCCACATAAAGACTGTGGGAAAAACAACAGGAATGCTTTTAGAATCCTAACAGTTGAAGTTTAGAGGTGTAATTGGAAGCTAAAGCGGCATTTCTGTCGCTCAAACAGTAGAGCATGGTGCTAGTAAAGGTCTTAGGTTCGATTCCAAGGGAATGCATGAACTGCTAAAATGTACAAACTGAATGCAATGTAAGTTGTTTTGTATATAAGCGCCTGTTAAATGCATAAATGTAAGCTAATGGGTTTGGTTTAAAACTATGCAGTGAAATCCGCACTGGCATACTGTAGGGTGGGTCTGAAATCGGATCCTGTTTCGGTCCAGCTCAAAGACTAGCTTCAAAAGAGGCTCGTGAGACTGGCAAAATGTTGCAGCACCGTGACCTTTTCCAAGATTTTAAGCTGTTTAAATACAGTTTATTTTATTTGAAATGTCATGTAGTTATCATGTTTTGATCATGTAGTGGTGATAGAAAATAATGAAAGTTAGTGGCTCTTTGGTGGACTTAAGTCTGAAGAATAAAAGGAAGAAAAAAAAGAAGAAGAGAGAAATCTCACCTGTGAGCACAACAGCATGACAAGCTCCACTACCGATGTGCTGGACTTCATACAAACTAAACCTGTAGCAGTGCATTGACAGAAAACAGATTTAAGCATGCATATGTCTAAGAGATGTGAATAAATCTCAGTGGGTTCCAAAAGAAAGACCAAATATGCAAAAAAATTCTACATCATAACATTCATCGTTTTTAATTTGTCTAAAATCCTAAAAGGTTTTAGTGTATTTCTAGTTTTAAAATGAATTTTAAATCCCAGATATTCAGTGCAGACCTTTGAACCCCACTGTACATGTACAAAAACAAACTATAAAGTGATACATTTTATATTTGTTCTAATTTACACATAGTTCTGCTTTAATTAGACAAACAAAAACAGACAAACATTAAACTGTGAGGAGGTCAAGACAAGGTGAGAGCACAGACAATAAAGCCTGACAGGACAACAGGGAGGGCAGGGAGGGAGAGGATTCAATAAAGAGGGAGGAGAGGAGAGGAGAGGAGAGGAGAGGAGAGGAGAGGAGAGGAGAGGAGAGGAGAGGAGAGGAGAGGAGAGGAGAGGAGAGGAGAGGAGAGGAGAGGAGAGGAGAGGAGAGGAAATATAAGGAGACAAAAGACAGTGGTGGAACAAGAAGCAAAAGTCAATCACTCTAGATCTGGATTTTCAGATTTAGGGCTTACGCAGATTTCAGACGAAATGAAGAGAGGGCGTCCTCTCAGGACTCAACAATAAAGATGGCCTGATGGACCAGGCCTGGTGTGAGCAAGTTGTCGTCTATTTGATGGAATTAGCACTTGCCATACTGGGGCAGCTAATATTGCAAATTAAAAACAATTCTTTGTTTGTACGTGTTATTTGTTGCATACATTTTGCTGTAAAGAAAATGCCTAATGAAAAATATAAATATATTATCAAATTCAAAAGAATTGAATTCAACTGAAAAAAGGTTGAATTTAGGTCCGTCGCAACTTGCTGCATAAATATTTAGCATGGTGGATGGAGTTAATTATCTATAATTGGTAACACTTTTACAATTAGGTCCTATTTGTTACTGTTAGTTAATGCAACTATCATGAACTAACAATGAGCAATACATTTGTTACTGTATTTATTAGCATTAGTTTAAAAAAAGTGACCTGTGTAACCTTGTATTGTAAGGTTATTTAAGGTTTTTCAGGTACATCTAACAGTAATTCTCAGGTACAGAAATTGAATTTAAGTAATCAAATGTAAAACAACACTCCATATAATCTTCACTGTACAAATGAAATAAAGGTGAATCCTTATTATAATTTCAAAAACCCTCATGTTGTTTCAAACCTGTATGAATTTCTTTCTTCTGCTGAACACAAAGGAAGATATTTAGAAGAATGTCAGTAACCAGACAGTTTCTGGGTCCCATTGACTTCCATAGTATATTTTTTTCCTACTATGGAAGTCAATGGGACCCAAAAACTGTCTAGTTACTGACATTCTTCTAAATATCTTCCTTTCTGTTCAGCAGAAGAAAGAAATTCATACAGGTTTGAAACAACATGAGGGTGAGTATATGATGAAAGTGAACTATTCCTTTAAGCCATAACCGAATGTGTTTACTTGGATACTCACAAAGGCGGGAATTTTGAGATACATTTGTGTGAATTTAACCGTTTAAATGCAGGGAGACGGGTTCATTTTATTATTTGCACGCCGTCTGAGACACGCACAAGTTCTCTTTCGCTTGAATGCTTAAATTCGCAAGGCTTGACAACGTGTGCAAATGATACATTTTTGTGACCATAAAGCACTGACCCGATCGCAACAATGACAGTTCAACTGTCCAGAACGTCTTTCACGCTGAAAGGCGCACCTGCATCCGCCATGTTAAGCACTGAATGAATGGGTCCCACTGTAATATCGTGCAAGGCATTCATATTATGTTCAATGTTTGCAGAAATACATAAGGAAAAAATATAGATTTATGGCTTTTGAGAATCGATATAGACCTTATGTAGCCCCGCCCCTTTTCAGCGCTGCACTCATTTGTCTTTTGAATTCCGGTCTGTATTTTCACAGCGATTTTGCGTGTTTATTAATGAACGGCTCGTTTTAAAATCTTCCCGGTCGACTGACATTTGTTTAGTCATCTGCTTTAAACATTACAGTGCTCATGATAACTTTCATTAACTTTACATTAAGTAAATCCACTTCAAAAGCTAATTACTCCTGGACAGCAGCGCCATAGAAATATACAGAGCGACCGCAAAACGGAAGTTAAAAGACAATTTTCTAAAGATGGCGGCGCCCTCGTTTCTCTGGCGCATAAGGTCTATAGAATTGACCATATTTAAAAACATTTTTTTTGCTTTTTTTAATGTTGAAATAATATGAACTAAGATTAATAATTGCTTTAGGAGTGTTTTTTATTGTTAACTAATATTAACAAATGGACTTTATTGCACAGTGTTAGAATATAATTTGTATTTTGCATTATACAATTGTGTGTGCTATTTATACAATTTAATTTGAAAATGCATGTTTTTGTTGTGAGGCCAGTTAATAATGTATCTATTATAAATCATTATTGTTGAGCCCTGTTGTTTTGGGATCATTTAAACACTTCCTCAATGTTGGATTCAGCATGCAATTCTCCCTTCAGTTCCTTCAGTGTGTTAAGGTCTAGTAAGTCGCCATTTTTTAAACATCCTTTGATTCTAAGCAGTTCTGTTGTTCTCATACCTGCTCTGGGTCCATGCACTCGCACAATTGTGTGTGTATGAGGCAGCCAGTGGACACACACACAGCAGACAGTGAGGGACTCCACAGAGACACCAGGTAGAGAGGAAAAGGAGCACTATACAGCACCTGTACCTTCTATGAGCAACTCCTGCCCATGACTGCCCAACAGAGTCCGCGAAAGGAAGGGAGCGAAATCCACAAAGATCTCCCTCAGCAAGGGGGCCACCTTCTCTAGCGCACGCTCCAATTTAGTCGTGATACTGCGGGTGGGAAAAGAAAGACAGAAAGACACAGAAAAGAAGGTCCAATTAGCTCCAAAATACAGAGACCAGTTCAAAATTACACTTCCTTTCAATTCCAGCTGGTTAGTATGTGACAAAGTCTATGGCGTTACTACTGGGTTAAAGCCATCCTACAGAAATTCAACCACAGGGAGGCAGAGAGAGCAAATGCTTAACTTATCATCCCCCTGTTATATGCACACATCACCCATAAGTGCCACTGCGCTTAGCTACAAGCTGTGTTAACCTGCACTAAGACTACAACTGCAGCGCCAGGGATGCAAATGACACCAGACTAGGGTGAGTGTGAAAGGTTTCATGAGAAAAAGAGGACAAACGAGGAATGACTTTATGAATGACAATGTCTTTACTGAAACGGCGAGCTAGCAGGGTTGATTCTGTCAAGTTCTTTGTAAATATAACTGCTGGTTTGAAGCATTTTATATCAATCATCAAAAAAATCCTCACCAGGCGTAATGCAGATACTTTTCAGTACACATACTGAAAATCAGAGCCAATCAGATCATATTTGATGTTTCTGCTGCATTCACATAATGCTTGAGCTATCATACCAGTTGGTTGTAGTAAACAATTTTCAATTCTTTGTTGAACCTGTCAACCAAAATGGCAGAAGCTGGAGCTCTTTCTTAGGTCAGCTTGTAGAGGTCAACTCATTTAAGTGTTTGGCTGCCGACAACAAAGACATGCATGGATCTATTTTTGTGTTGAATATTGCCATGGCAACTAATGTACGGCTCAAAAGTAGAATCCCATCTTTTCATCTTGTAATTGCAGTAAATAAATATGTGAACGCAGCAAAAAATACAGAGAAGTGGACCAATGAGATTTCGCATTGGGCGGAGCTACCCAGCATAATGCAATGAAGATAGAAAACAAGCAAAATGTTTAGTTGCACATTACAGAGTTGTTATTGCTGACTAAAACTAAAACCTAAATAAAATAAAATAAAAGAGTTTAAGTTAAAGTACTATAATTACAACAAAAAAAGCTAAATAGAAACATAAACAAAATAATAAAATGAAGAATAAAAAAGCATATAAAAAATTACTAATACCTAAACTACAATTAAAATGAAATCTGAAAATATAAAATAAAATAAACAAATTTAAAAATGTTAATAAATACTATAATAGTACATAAAAATAGTAAAATAACATGGGCACATTATGACTTGTTTAGGGGAAAAAACAACTTTAAAATTGAAGATTTTTTTATTTTTTAAGCTTGAGCTTTATCGTGTCATACCTGGTTTGGACAGGTGTAAATATGTACAACAAAGACAGAATCAAATCTAGCAGAACCGTTACGAATGAAAGCAGCAGTGGTGGTGTAGCTGGCCAGCCTGAAAACTCACATCCACCAGGAAAGAGAGAAAAAGAGGCAGAAAGAAAGAGAGAGAGAGAGAGAAAAAAGACAGATAGAAAGGAATGTAAAAGCTGGTAGCACTGGGTAAGGGGGCCAGTTCAAGCTTCCTTGCCTAAGAAACTGTCCTGCATCTCTGGGGGCTGTTTGGAATCCTGTCAGCGAACTAAAGGATTTGAGTTCAGGAGGCGTCAGCCTGGTTCGCAGTGGACACTGGTCCACTTCACAAAAGGCACTGCAATACAAATGGGCACAAACAGACAGTAATGACTGTACAGGCATTCACTGCAGCTCTTAGTCTATAGTGTGACGTAATCCCTGTGTGTTGATCTGTGCCAAATAGAAGGATGATTGAGCTCCAAAGCTTCCGTGTCATACATGCAAAGACACAAAATTGAACAAAATCAATTCTGTTGCATTCAAATTAGAACAGATGAACCCATCCATATTTGGCAGGAAATAGACTTCAAGCTATCAGTACCTCAAAGTGCATCTTTAGAAACGCACAGAGACCTCAGTATGTGTCTGTGTGTGGTGGTTACAAAGATACACTGACAGATGTAGGGAAGTGTAGAGAGGAGGCAAAAGGTAAAGATGGTAAAGAAAGAAATGGATTATGGGAATCATAGGAGGAAGTATGACTGCCAAAAAAAGAGGACAAGGGCAGGAAGTGAGGTCATAATGCATGATTTGGGGTTTTAAGCAACTGGATAAAAGTGAGGGAGAGCACGGGGTGGAGGAGGAAAGGCAGAGTGTGTGTGTCTGTGTGTGTGTGTACCTCATGTTTTCCACTGTATCTTCAGGCATGGGTGCAACGGTCTGCACCGCTGGGAGATTTTTACTTGTGGCACCGTTCACAAAGCTTGATGAAGAGGAGGATGAGGAAGAGGCAGAGTCAGTGGCACCTGTAAGACATAACGGACGAGGCACATTAGAAAGGACTGATTAAGCACAAGGAAAGTTAACTGACTATCCTAAAGAAAAAATCCCAGGGATTCATCTGTATTTAGTGCAACCAAACATGCATTACTATATTAAATGGTCACTACAAATAGAAAAATAGAATTTAAAATGATGAAAGTCCATGACAGCACCAAATGGAAAAAACATCAACACATCACAAAAAGTAATATCACCACCTAACCACCCAAATTAAATGGTATACAGACATCACATGAACATTTAACCCGACAAAATTTCATATATGTGACCCTGGATCACAAAACCAGTCTTAAGTCGCACGGGTATATTTGTGGCAATAGCCAACAAAACATTGTATGGGTCAAAATTATCGATTTTTCTTTTATGCCAAAAATCATTAGGATATTAAGTAAAGATCATGTTCCATGAAGATATTTAGTAAATTTCCCACCTTAAATATATAAAAAACTTATTTTTGTGAGTGGATGCAGCACAATCACCAATAGAAATGGCGAACTTTAAAGGCGATTTTCTCAATATTTCGATTTTTCTGCACCCTCAGATTCCAGATTTACAAATAGTTGTATCTCGACCATATATTGTCCTATACCAAAAAAACAAACATCAATGGAAAGATTATGTGTTCAGCTTTCAGATGATGTATAAATCTCAATAAAAAAAAAAAGAAAAAAGACTGGTTTTGTGGTCCAGGGTCACATATACACACAGGGTCACATATACACTCTTGTGTGACTAGTACGTTGTAAGATGATCTTAGGTAATATTCAGGAAGACTCGCCTGTTGTGTTGATCATGCTTTTAGGTGTTGCCGTGGCAGCAGCAAAGATATTGGGCGTACTTCCTGACGAGGGCACTCCACTGGTGGTGGGTGTACCTACTGTGTTCACAGCCAGGCTTCCCGGAGGGGGCTTCTTAACGGGCACCACCACACTCCTGTGAGTACACACACAAACACACGTTGAGTTTCCATGTTTTACGGGGACTTTCCATTGGCATAATGATTTTTATACTGTACAAATTGTATAATCAATCCCCTTACCCTAAACCTACCATCACAAAACTTTCTGCATTTTCAAAAAACATCATATAATAAGATTTATAAGCCATTTTTCTCTTGGGGACCAAAAAATGTCCCCACAAGGTCAAAGTCTTAAACCTATATACACCCAAAATCAAACACTTTTGTTTCAAGGTCTGGGAAGTAAGTCTCTTATACTCACATGCATTTATTTGCTCAAAAATACAGTAAAAACAAAAACATTGAAATATTATTACAATTTAAAATAACTGTTTTCTATTTTTTTTATTTTTATAATCTATTTCCGTGATGGCAAAATGTTTAAGCATCATTACTCCAGTCTTCAGTGCCACATGATCCTTCAGAAAGCATTCTAATATGCTGATTTGCTGCTCAAGAAATATTTCTTCTTATTATCAATGTTATACAACAGCATTTATTTAAAATAGAAATCTTTTGTAACGTTACAAATGTCTTAACTGCCACTTTTGATCAGTTTAATGCATCCTTGCAGAATAAAAGTATTAATTTCAAGTGTATACACCAGGGTGGGAATTATACCGCGGCCACGCGGCCATGGCCGCCGTTGCCCTACACTTTGGCCTTCATGCCCCGTGAAAAAAAAATCATCGTACGGCCACAGTGGCCTGTGTGCCCTGGCCCTGTCCAAGTTCCACCCAAGTAGTCTCTGATCTTCAATTAGTTTGTGGATTCGCGCAGGTGCAGTGTCATAATCACATCGATGATCTCACGCATCAAAACAGCAGTGCAAGAAGCATGTAATGTCAGCACCAACAGAAGAACGACACTCTGTTGTCGACACTGGTGCATAGATATATACACTAGATTTCGCCTTGGCTACGGCATTCGTTCATGAACTGCCGTAGCCAAGGCGAAATCTATATGTCTATCTATGCACCAGTCTGCGCACACGTCACACAGCAGGAAGCGCGGGCGCCCTCAGATCACTTGGACGTCGCTGTGTTATAAGTAAACACTGTTCGTTTTCTCACACAAACCGCTCGTTTCGTGTCTTAGGCCATCAATGTGTACTTACGATGGGGAATTGTTTGAATTTGGACTCTGTGGATGGCTGCTCTTTGAGACCGTGACCATAGACCTGCATTATATGACTGACAGACAAGAACGGTTTGACCTAAAAATATCAAAATCTATTTGCTAGTAGATAAGTGCCCTTTTCAGAAAAGGGCCCTATGCAAGGTTCCAGAGGTAACGGCGTCGGCGCCCTGAACGGTTTTTTTTTAATAGTTCAAAGTTACTATAAGATTTAATGTTATTACCTTGACAAACTATAACTTACATCATTAAAAAGATATAAGACTCACGTTTCAGTATTTGACCACTATTGTATTCTGAGAAATTTATATTGACAGTTGTCTTAATTTGTGTCAGGAGTTATGAAATGCAAAAATGAGTCGATACCTTTAATATGAATTATGAGCGTCAGACGCTCCCATTCATTTACAGTAAAACTCCTGTGCTGTCGTCATGAAAGCGATTCACAAAACAACGTCCCTCACGGCTTTTAGCTCAAAAGTGTGCAGATTTGGAAAAATATTGATATTCTCAGTTTACATCAGATTTCTATTGACAGGAATAATATTTTATTGAATTTATAGCCAAATGCGTCGATGTAATCATTATGAGCGCTGTATCCTGATGTGCTGCCTGTGTTTTCAATTCATACCAGCCTGAGGGCGCTCTACTTAACATTATAGTCCATATTTGAAACGCATGAAGAAGAGCGTTCGACAATGCAGGAAATTATTAATTTATTGGCATTTATGTTGTTTCTATTGTTGTGTGAGGGTGTATACCTTCTGGATGTAATGGCGCTTTCTCTCTCTCTCATTAAAAAATGTTTTTTTTTTATTAAAAAAGTCATAATCCATGTCTTATTCAAAATTAGGATGTTATGGTATCAATCTGAATGGGAAAACCATCGAATTGTACGATGGCCTTTGTGCCCTGTCATATGGCCTTGGTGCCCCTAAAAAAAAAAAAAAGGTGGAGGCCAAATGGCCTTGCCCCTAAAATTACATAATTCCCACCCTGGTATACACTAGGGATGCTCATTTCGATTAATTTTCCCGACCGACAACCGCCGCTCGTTAATCGATTATTAACCGTTAACTGATAAGATTATAATACTGAATTGACAGCCGATCTAACCAATCATAATCCGCCATTTTGTCCGACAAAGCAGTCAGGAGAGATAACTAGCAGATTAACGTGGGAGGATTTGAACTTGAAAAACGGAATGTACTGACGCCTTTCCGCGGTTTAAAACAACATTCCTTCTTATGTTCATTCATGTTTATTTGATGCTATAGAAGGAAGAGATGATCGGTTCACGAGCAGCTTTAACGGATGCTCTACAGCGTCTGTCAGAGACATTTAAGATCCACAAAACGGTATGTAGCCTATTGTATCGTTTAAATTTATTTTAAAAAATGACCAAATTTGAAAGGTGAGACTTTGTTTAATATGTTTAATATCAGAAGTAACCGAAAAGTAACCTGGTCTGTCCTGTCTGTCAGCATGTTGTCAGTCTCCTCTCTGCTCCGCGATGTATTTTTCACTGCGTGAGAACATGATGGTGTACGCGAGAGCAGCATAGCTTGTCGGACATAGCGACAGTAACTAAGGGTCTTTGCGAAGGGTCAATTGACCCTTCGCAAAGACCCGCCCCCCTTAGTTACTGTCGCTATGCCCGACAAGCTACGCTGCTCTCACACACACACCATGTTCTCACGCAGTGAAAAATACATCGCGGAGCAGAGAGGAGACTGACAACACGCTGATAGACAGGGCGGACCAGGTTACTTTTCGGTTACTTTTGATATTAAACATATTAAACAAAGTCTCACCTTTCAAATTTGGTCATTTTTTAAAAGAAATTGAAACGATACATACCGTTTTGTGGCTCTTAAATGTGTCTGACAGATCGCTGTAGAGCATCAGTAAAAGCTGCTCGTGAACCGATCATCTCTTCCTTCTAGTTAATTTATAGCATCAAATAAACATGAATGAACATAAGAAGGAATGTTGTTTTAACCGCGGAAAGGCGTCAGTACACTCCGTTTTTCAAGTTCAGATTCTCCCATGTTAATCTGCTATCTCTCCTGACTGCTTTGTCGGACAAAATGGCGGATGGTGGATTATGATTGGTTAGATCGCCTGTCAATCAAGCTCCCTGCGAAGGGTCAATTGCATTAAATACAAATAAAATGGACACGTATCTGTGACCCTTTAAAAAAAGTTTTTATCAAAGGGTTTATTTTAACATGCAAAGTGCAAACAGCAGCATACAGAACAGATCAACAACAGAACCTGGATTCAGTTTAAATTTTCACGCACCTGCAGCATTTCTGACAGTGAGAGAAAAACAGAATAAAATAATACAAATAAAAAACAAAATAGGCCTACACTAAATATATTTTTTAAACTTAAATAATTAACAAATTAAGATGACAAAAAGAAAACGCTGAATCCGTTTGAACAAAGCTTTCGAAAAAACAGCAAGTTTTTTTTTCGTTTGACTAAGATTTTTCGTTAAATAAAAATAGAAGCCCTACCTTAACACCTTGTCTAATTTTTATTTTAAAAAAAGCAACATCAACGTGATGTGGGGTCAGTCTGGAGCGCAGCCTGTTGACAGTTAGACCCGCGGCAAGAAACACCGTCTCCGATGGGACGGATGTCCCGGGAATACACAGGTAACGTCTCGTGTGTGGTTGCGCGTGTCGACGCGCTCCGTGAGTTAATAAAGTATTTTATTTTTAAACCATGCAGCAAACTAAAAAAAAAGAAGATAAAAAAAAAAACGTTTTAAACCGTTTAACTGATAGTATTAATCGGTCAAAATTTTTACTTTCGGTTAACGGTTAAACGGTCAATATGAGCATCCCTAGTATACACCTTGTATACACTCAAATCTGTTTGATTGCTATCCGGATATTTGGTGGAGTCATTTCAGCCCATTCAGGGTGAAAAAAGGATTGTCTGATAATATATTCACCTGTCCTAATGAATTACTGACATTTAAAGAGCCTGTAAATGATGAACAGCATAATCTTATGTATAATTTATTCATCAGGTTCTCTTAATTGGGAAGAACAAAGGGGATCGATGTTCGGAGGGGCTTTAGTTTGTGCCGTAGAGTATCAGTGGATCCCACACACTAAGCCAGTCAGTCTCTTGAGCCCTGAGCACACTATTGCACAGAGCCACTGGCGGTAATGAGGAGCTAGACACAGAGAAATGGATTGCATTAATAATGAGAGGAACATCTTGTGCTTTCGTATGTGTAATTGAGGTGACTTTTTCATTTGTTCTCAGGACGTCTTGACAGACCACATGTAAGTGTAACCGCATTGATTTATGAGTGATTTATTGGTTCAATCGCTCTGTTCCAAAATGTAGCCGCTGCCCCTGTAGGAAGTATTTAAGGCACCGTAAACACACTTTCATAGCAAAAGTGTATATAAATAATAAATATAAAAATAAATATAAATAAATTAAACTATACATCTATGTACAGAAAATTTTAAAACCGGTTTTTGTAGCCAATATCCAAGTGTGCCTATCTCATAAAGCATTGCGAATTATGTAATTCAATCATTTTGGGTTTTGTTTCTTTATATTATATATTATACTGTTTAGATATGTACAAATTTTACATTTATACATTTTAAAATATATGTATATTATCAATATTACTAAATTATATTTTAATATTATATAATATATTACATTTTTAATTATATTTATATCATTTATATTAAAAACATTTGCAAATATATACATTATTAATATTACAAAATTATATCTTAATATTATATATTATCTCTTTTAATTATTTTTATATAATGCATCTTAAAAATATATATATACACACACACACACACACACACATATATATATATATATATATATATATATATATATATATATATATATATATATATACATACACACATACACACAATATTTATATATGTACAACTTGTATTGTATTATCTAATGTATTATATCTATATATCTATATATCTATATATATATAGATTTTAAAATATACATATCAATATTACTAAATTCTAATTTTACTATTATATAATATATTATATTTATAATATAATTTCTCTTAAAAAACATTTAAAAATATATGCATATTTTACTATATATACTAATATAATATAATATAATATATTATCTTTTTAATACTATATATATATATATGAAGTGTTCAGATGCAAAAGCCTCTAAGTGCCATCTGAAATTTTCTTCTAGAATGATAATTTTTATCAAGCTCGTATATTTAAGTTCATTAATTTCACTTAAATTTTCATTGGCTTTTAAGTGAAATTACCGAACTTAAATATACGAGCTTGATAAAAATGACAATTTTAGAAGAAAATTTCAGATAGCACTTAGAGGCTTTTGCATCTGAACTCTTCATATATATATATATATATATATATATATATATATATATATATAGTATCTCATGAAAGTGAGTACACCCCTCACATTTCAGCAAACATTCTCAAGGGACAGTACTATAGAAATGAAACATGGATATATTTTAGAGTAGTCAATGTGCTGCTTGTATAGCAGTATATATTTACTGTCCTCTGAAAATAACATACAGCCATTACTGCCAAAATAGCTGGCAACAAAAGTGAGTACCCCCTAAGTGATAATAGCTGTACGTCATTTAACCATGCAAAGCCACATGTCCTATTTATAATTTTCATGTTTTTGTCTGCTTGACAGGACCATACAAATTTGTGTATCTTGTATTAGAGCAGTTCAAATTTGTGCTTTGAGTGCAATTCTCTCATACTGACCACTAAATGTTCAACATGGCACCTCATGGCAAAGAACTCTCTAAGGATTTGAGAATTAGTAGTTGCTCTCGGTAACTGAGACTGAGTTACAGAACAGGCCAGGGTCATACAGAGGTTTTCCAAGACGGGTTCCACTTGGAACAGGCCTCGCAAGGGTCGATCAAAGAAGTCGAGTCCTCGTGCTGTGCGTCCGGTGCAGAAGCTGGCTTCAAAAAACAGACGCATGAGTGCTGCCAGCATTGCTTTAGAGGTTGCAGAAGTGGAAGGTCATGTTGTCAGTTCTCAGACCATACGCCTGCAACAAGTCGATTTGCATGTTCGTCGTCCCAGAAGGAAGCCTCTTCTGAAGCTGGCTCACAAGAAAGCTCGCAAAAAGTTTGCTGAAAGCAACCTGTCCAAGAGCATGAATTACTGGAACCATGTCCTGTGGTCTGATGAGACTAAGATAAACTTGTTTGGCTCAGATGGTGTCCAGCATGTGTGGCGACGCCCTGGTGAGGAGTTCTAAGAAAATTGTGTCTTGCCTAAAGTCAAGCATGGTGGTGGTAGCATCATGGTCTGGGGCTGCATGAGTGCTGCTGGTACAGGGGAGCTGCGCTTCATTGAGGGAAACATGGATTCCAGCATATACTGTGACATTCTGAAGCAGAACATGATACCCTCCCTTCAGAAACTAGGCCGAACGGCATGACAGCGACCCCAAACACACCGCCAAGATGACAACTACCTTGCTGAGGAAGCTGAAGGTGAAGGTGATGGAGTGGCCAAGTATGTCTCCAGACCTGAACCCTATTGAGCACCTGTGGGGCGTCCTCAAGCGGAAGGTGGAGAAGCGCTATGTGTCTAACATCCAGCAGCTCCATGATGTCATTATGGAGGAGTGGAAGAGGATCCCAGCAACAACCTGTGCACTCTGGTGAACTCAATGCCCAGGAGGATTAAGGCAGTGCTAGATGACAATGGTGCTCACACAAAACATTGACACTTTGGACACAGTTCTGACATGTTCACTTAGGGTGTACTCACTTTTGTTGCCAGCTATTTTGACAATAATGTCTGTATGTTGAGTTATTTTCAGAGGACAGTATATATATATACTGCTATACAAGCAGCACATTGACTACTCTAAAATATTTCCAAGTTTCATTTCTATAGTACTGTCCCTTGAGAAGATATACTAAAATGTTTACTGAAATGTGAGGGGTGTACTCACTTTTGTGAGATACTGTATATATATATATAAATTATATATATTATTAAACATTACTGTGTGCTAATAAGGTAACAGGACATGTACATAACAGATAAGCATAATACACCTTGTGTTATTTTGATGTGCTAGACACTAGAGCCGCCCACCTGTCAAACGAGTGGAACTGCATGGGCAGCATAGCCGCAGCTTCCCTCTTTAGGGCAGGGTCAGGGTGGTACGGCTGGGGTTCAGGCCCTGCCTCGGCCCCCTCCACCGGTGCGGCCACCAAACTCTTCAGGATCTCCCTCACATTGATTCCCTTGTTGGCTTGGCTGATGCTGGAGATCGAGGCGGCCGGTTTCAGAACCTCCACGCCAGGAGGCGACTCCAGCAGGGACTCGCGGGACTTCCTCACCTCAGACGACAGAGTGCACAGCAACTCGCTCATGACGTCTGGGCCTCCAGAGTTCCCGCCCAATCCGCTGGAGTCTACACCCAGCTCGGAGCCATTGAAAGCACTGGTGACTTGCTCCTCCCCGATGCCGGAGTCAGTGTGAGGCAGCGAGCCCTCCAGGGGGAGATCCTCCAGAGGGGTGGCAGCCAGTCGGTCTCCACGAACACCATCTGAGGAGGAGGACGGGTTTTCTGCAGTTTCACACACATACAGTATACTACCAGTCAAAAGTTCGTAATAATTAAGATTTTTTATGTTTTTGAAAGAAGCCTTATATGCTCACTAGGGGTGTAACGATACCCTCATGTCATGATTTGATACATATCACGATACTGAGCTCACGATACGGTATTATTGCGATACTCCAAGACACATGATAAAAGGTGAACAAGAAAATGTACTGTTGATTAAAATGCTAAATTTGGTATTAGATTGGGGGTGAAAATTAATAGGCATAACATAAGACATATGGCATTATCAGGACACACAAATATTACCCCATTGCATTACTATACATTAAATTCAACATTATATATAGCAGTTTAATGAAGTACTGACACTAAAACTCTAATTTTCATTTTGGGTGAATTATACAGAATACATATTGTTGCTTTTTTGTATTGCGATATATTGTGACACTATATATTGTTACACCCTTAATGCTCACCAAAGCTGCGTTTATTTGATCAAAAATACAATAAAAATATTGTGAAGTAGTATTACAATTTAAATTATCTGTTTTATATTTTAATATATTTAAAAATGTATTTTATTCCTGTGATGGCAAAGCTGAATTTTCAGCAGCCATTACTCCAATATAACCTTTTTACTGTATTTTTGTGCCTTGGTTGCAGCCTTGGTGAGCGTAAGACTTCTTAAAAAACATACACATTTTTTTTTTTTTTTTTAAATCACAATTATTCAAAACTTTTGACCAATAGTGTACATGCCAAAATGAGAATTCAGTCATCACAGAAACATTTCAAATATGTGCTGCTCACTGCAGCGTCTGCCAACCAGTTCTTTCCCACCTGAATATTAATTCAAAATCACACTCAGATAAAGCTTTGCAATAACGTCTTGCACGCTTAAATTGCTGAAATCCTCCCTGCGGGAAGCACTGTGAGACTATATAGCGTAGATAATCAGAGACTGTTAAGAAAAGTGGAAGATGTGTGACTGTGTGATGAACGCTTATTAGCATTTGTGGGGTGTTTAAGTGGTAAACGACAAAAAATACATACTACTGAGTGCAACAAGGTCACATACTCGTAATGACTGCAGATGCAAAGTCAGTAAGCTCACCTGTGCTGGTGGGTGAATTAATCTCTTGCCGAATGCTTCTCCCTGATAGGCTGCTGGACCTGCAAATCTCCCGTTGTGGCTCCAGGATGTCCCGGTATTTGGACACCATAAGGACAGAGATGAAGTAGACCACGGCCAGAGCCAGAAACTGAGCCTGTTTACTGTCATCCTATTGAACGCACAGCACAGTTAACAATCATTCTGTTCACGTTAACATGCACGTTTTGCTCCGGCTCAGGTAAGTGAGTGTCTCACCACGTCTCTGAAGACGACGGCTCGGAGACGATTGATGTCCACATCCTGCAACAGTCTGTCTGGGTCTTTGATGGGGGAAAGGTTACGCGGAACATTTTGTATGACAGTCTGTGGCAGAGAGGAAGAGAAAATCATGCGTTATACTGCAGCACATGCACTTTCTGTTGAATTACATACGCAGTTGCATACAAGTCACACTATGTGTTTCCGATGAGCATTTGATGTGTTTTCAGAGACTCTCTAGAATGTGTGTGTGTGGATGCATGTTTGTGCAGGTGTGTAGTGTATAACCTTGCTGGCGGACGCTGCAGTCTGTAGGTTCTCCTGGGTCTTGCTGATTGGCAGTGAGGTTTTGCTGCCTCTGTCTCTCTGCCTCTGCCTGCACTCCAGACAGTTCCTCACTGCTACACAACATACTGAGAAGAGAAAAACACTTTTACTAGAACCTATGCCTTGATTAAATTCACATCACACATAATATCAAAAGATTGGGGTCGGTAAAATACTTTTTGTTTTTGCTCACCAAGGCTGTATTTATTTAATTAAAAATACAGTAAAAACTGTGACAATTCAAAATAATTCAAATAATTATTCTCTATTTTAATATATCTTACAATTTAATTTATTCCTGTAATGGCAAAGCTGAATTTTCAGCATCATTACTCCAGTCTTCAGTGTCACATGATCCTTCAGAAATCATTCTAATATCCTGATTGGGTGCTCAAGAAACGATAATAATTATACATTTTCAAAAAGTTGAATATAAGCATTCATTTCT
This sequence comes from Abramis brama, assembly GCF_963993115.1. Lineage (NCBI taxonomy): Eukaryota > Metazoa > Chordata > Actinopteri > Cypriniformes > Leuciscidae > Abramis > Abramis brama. The sequence goes on along the minus strand of NC_139987.1, from coordinate 18,257,197 downwards.
TTAAAGGGGTCATCGGATGCATGTTTGCATATAAATGTGTCTATGCAGTGTGTGGACACAACCACCATACAATGAAAAAAATCCATTCACTCTTTTTTTAATCCTCAAAAAGTCCAAAAACACTCAATAAACCAGCCGTTTGGATTTTCTGAGCAATATGATGTCATATTGCTCATGCTCCGCCCAAAACCGCTGATCGACTGTCCCGTATTAGCATATTTCCACCCTTAGCCATTTGTATACTGTCCACCAAGGCAGCACTTTATGTGTCTTGTGTCGACACGCCCCCTGGAAGAGAGGGGTGGGGCGAGCTGTTTTTGAGGAGGTTAAAAGGGTGTTGTTTTACACAACCATTGAGGAATTTTAACCAAAGTATGTTACAAACTTTACATGAAGACCCTAAAGAATCATACCAACTTGTGGAAAATGTGCATCCGATGACCCCTTTAAAACAATAAAAATCTTACTGAACCCAAGCTTTTGAATGGTAGTGCACTGAGATGCACATCCTGGCTTTTTCTTTGTGCTTTGAACCCATTTTAAAGGTGAGGTGTGTATTTTTTAATTAATGTTTAAATACTTCCTCTTATTCGGTCTTAATAATGGAGACAAAAATATAAGTAAGCCATTTGAGCAGGGTAAACACTGCAGGTCTGTTTGTTTGATGTGACTCATATCAATGGTTTGAGTTAATTTCCACATAAATTACACAATTTAGCTTTAAGGTACAAGGACCTTACATTGAAACTACTTTACTCAGTCAAGGGACATATTTTAAATTGCACATGGTAAGATTCATCATACATACCTAATCGTAGACACTGACGCATTAATCCCCCTGACGACATGTTCTTTTCAGCCTCGATCTCGCTGAAATTGAGAGAACTGGCGAACACGAGCACGTCCACCATGGCCATCAGCCTGCTGAGAAACGTGACCGCCGTCTCTGATGACATACCTTGGGTCGCCTCCACATTCTCAAGCTCCGTCTTTGACACAAACACACACATAATCGAAATCCAGATGTTTAGAAACATATCCCAATTCATTTTTACAAACACACACACACACACACACACACACACACACACAAGCACACTATAAGACTAAAACACAGAGTAATGCTCACACCTATAAAGAATTTTACTGTTAAAAATGTGCTGACGGACAAAAAATTGTGTGATAACAGCAAATCAATAACGCCAGGCAAACTTCACATGAAACATGCCTCTCAAACACATTTAAATGCCTGTGGTGGGGAGGAAGGTGCTGAGAAAAACACCACACAGAGGGAAGTGTGTTCAAACCAGAGTGACACCCATTTGAGTGTGAACAGGTGGTGTTGATTTTTGCAGTGGTCAAGGAACACATCACCATTTTGCAACATCAATTTCAAAAGTTTGACATAATTACATGGTATATCAAACAGACACCCACTGTTTTGTTTTAAAGAAATGCGGGACCATTATCAGAGGCAAATATGATTTTAAACTCTTTGAAAAGCCTCTTTTGAAAAATTATAACTTTTAAATTGGGTGACGGAGATATGAACTACTACCAGACTTAAAACCCTAAGTGTAGTGACCAGAGTAGAGTGCTGAAAATAACACAATTGATGTTGAAAACTGGGAACATGCTCGTTGCTAGGAGACATAATAGTGGTGGATACAGAGGTCACGCAGCGGTGCATTGTGGGTATGTATAGGAGCAACAGCTCAGACCAACCTCTGCCCCTGTGCCAGAGCTTCCTGGCAGGCTATTAACTTCATTGCTTTTTGCCCCTTTCTGTAAGCAAGAACTTCCTTGTGTCTTTATGATCAACACAGAGGGGAACAAATGAAGTTGACATTTAATAAAGACCCTTATTAAAGGACCAATAGAGCTGGGGGGGTTTAGCACAGCACCACAGTGTGTTCATTCATTTAATGCAATTTAACATCAGTATATGTGTATTTGCGAAGGTTTGTCATGAATAACAGACTATGATGATGAAACACAAACATATGGGAGGTGTGATAAGCTGCTTTTATCAGATATGACCACTTAAAGTGATGATATATAGACCATGTAAAAGATCAATACTGATTAGTTTGCATTATAATATATCCATAATCTCTTATCAATAATCTCAATCCCAAGGTGCATTCAGTTTGTTTTACTAATTAAAAGAGTAAAACAAAGAGATAAATAGCACTTAAATAGTAATAAAATGTGTTTAAAATCATGTTCACTAACTACTAACAAGGGGCCATTTTGAAATCACATGACCAGCCAGATACAACTGACTACTTATTGGACACCTTTGCTTACAGAATAAATTAATCATGGCTGACAGCAAATATCGCATTTCTATGTAACTAAAAACTTGCATGATGCTGCACTTCTAATACCTCTATAGTCCAAGAAGATAGGGATGTTGGTCAGCACAACATAAACAACTTTAATACACAATTAATAACATTTCTGAGATTCAAATGAATAAATAAAGACATAGTCTGAGTCTGAAAAAGATGGAAATGATCTGAAATGGATCATACATTTTAAACCGTGGACTGTGATATTAGTGATATTAAAATGTAACGTTAAAAGATAAATGCTGTGAACATTAGAGAAGAATAAATTAATTGGAACTTACAGGGTTCGCACTAACCTTAGAACTCTGTACATGCAAAACAAAAAAGACAAAAAAGAGAGAAACAGAGAGAGAATTAGAGGGAAGGGGGGAAGTAAGGAATTAGAGACAATACAGACAAACAAAAGGAGCACAAAAAGATGGCTAATAAAGGTTGCAGGTAAGATGTCAAAGAACATAGGAGAAGAAAGTGGCAAAATTAGGGATTGTGTTCACATTTAAGATAAGAATCTCAGGCCGGGGTAAGACACAATTTGCCATCAGCAGCACTCAATGATGTTTCTGTGTGTAAAAGAAATACTGATCTGGAGTCAGCACTCTTACTCTTGAAATACGTCCTAGTGATAGCACCTCATAAGTATAAGATGAGACATGCATTGTCACCCTCATTTATAACTTTCAGCAATATTCGGGGACTAGAACAGGAACAACTTTTTTCTTCTAGAAGACTCTAAATGTTCCCATTACATCCCTTTCAACCAAAAAAAAAGTAAAACCTGCCACTAAAAGTGGTTTTATAATTCAAAGTTGTTGTACTGATGTGAACATCCACTAGGGGGCGATTATGTGCCACTTACAGATGGGGAGGTGGCAGCAGAGAGCAAGGGCAGGATCCCACCACACGCTATAATGATGTTATCAACCATCTGAGAAATTAGGTGGATGGTGTTGTGGACAAATATAATGTTCTCGTTACTGTTTACGAAGTCCATGACAGATTTTGTAGAATGGCTGAGAGAAAGAGAGAACAAAGAAAGACAGCAGTGAGGCAAGAGCATGTAAAAAGTATGCAACATATTCATCTTTTCAGCATTTTACTGTCAAGTAACTCAAAAGAGGTTAGAGAAAATTACATTATAACATCCTTGTTGATGGTCCTGGAACAACATTCGTTTCAACCAATCAGGTTTCAAGGATAGGGAAAGGAGTAGGGTTGGGGATGCGGATCAGGAATGTTTTTTCCAGGACCAACTCAAGATGTTCATCTGGGAGCACGCTGTCATTTCTGAAGGACACAAACCCTCATACCTCCTCCACATGTGTACGTCACTTTCCAGGGCGAACAACAAGTCAGTGAGAAGGCGCTGATGCATGGGCGACCACTTGAATTCTGGGATACGGAACATGGTAGTGCGAGGGCCGGGGCTGAACTGCCGCCTCTGTTCCTCTGTCATCGGCATGCCTCGGAAGCCCAGATCCACACGGAGGTCCCTTTCCATCTGACTTGACATACGTCCATGAAGAGCCTGCAGGAAAGCACCAGTTAAATCATTCATCTAAGCAACTGGCTCTGATTGCTTGTTAGTTTAGTCTTCCATTAATTTGTTTATTTAATTTTATGGTTCTAAACCAGACTGAGGTTGTGGAAACCTATTTAAAGGGGTAGGTTACTCACCATCATGTTGTTGCAAACCCATTTAACTGTCTGTCCTCAGTGGAACACAAACGGAGATCTTCTAGATCTTCCCCTTGTCTTCAGATCACAAATCTCAGTTGTGTAAATGTACAGTGTGTCCAGTGCTGCTCCTGGAGGGTCACCTTTCAGCAGGGTTTTCGCTCCAGCCCCAATTAAACACACCTGAACCAGCTAATCATGGTCTTCAGGATCACTAGAAACTTCCAGACAGATGTGCTGGAGCTAAACTCTGCAGGAAGGTGGTTCTCCAGAAGCAGGATTTGGCACCCTGTATATTGAAATATAGCACTTAAAAATGTGTTACGCAAGGTTTGACGACAATAACACTTAATTGAATGTAATGCACCAGTTTTAAATTTCAAAAGTGTGAATGAGATTTCAGTCGATAATTATTTAAATCTCGGCCTGAACCTCACAGAAAGCTATTGTATGATTTCAAAAAACTTGAAAGTCATATCGACTACTTTACAGTGGGTTTTATGTCATTTAAAGGTCTACAGCATCCATCCACATGTACTTTCATAATATGAAAAAGAGCATTGTGAACATCATGCCTAACATCTCTTTTTGCTCAGCAGAAGAAAGTAAGTCATACAGGTTTGATGACATGAGGGTGAGTAAACATTTCCAAGAGTTGCCATTTGTGGACAAACTATAAAAATGATAAATCAAAGAGAGAATCAGTGATTTGAACCTGTGTGGTGGCTGTGGTCTGAATTTTCTTCATTTCTTTGTCCTTTCCGTCGTCGGATCTCTCTGTGTCTGAAGTAGTGCTGGCTGCGTCCCCTCCGCTCTTTCCTGCCCTGGCCTCCCCAACCTCCTGCTCCAAACACTCTGCTGCCCTGGCTGCAGCCTGGGCCTCGGCCTCTGCCAGCGTGCTGATGTCCGCCAAGGTGCTCTGCAACTTAAACCCATCATCCTCTGCTAGGCCACTTGGGGTTTGAACCAGGTCCGAACCACAAGAAGTCATGTGAGCCAACAGGCTGAGGTCGTCACTGGCACTTGAAGTATGTGGAGTTGTTGAACAAGGGGGCTGTTCGGGGCTGGGCAGCACCAGGGGCTCTGTTGACGCCAATGAGGGAAGCAGCTTCTCATCCACCTTGGGGAACAGGAAGCCATTGTTGCTGGGAACACTGTCCTTCTCATCTGCGAGTGTGATTAGAGGCCCCAGGTTCCCATCGTCTTCAGTCAAACCAACCACAACGCTTTCCTCCTCTTTGGGGACAAGGCTCCCATTGAGCTTGTGAACTGCTGCACAGTAGGCGCTGTCCAACAGCGAGTCTACTTCCACCAAGGGGCCATTCTCCATGCCCACTCCTCCTCCAAGAACCTCCGGGCACAGATCCAGATCGTCTAATTTAACCTCTGTAGCCTCCACCTTCTCTGCTTTTATGTCCACCAGCAAGTCATGGACTTCCACGCGAACCCCTGCGACCGACCGTTCAGCTTCACCCTCCGGGCCTTTGGCTTCAGCCAGCAGGATTCGAGAGTCTGCGTTCTCTCCATAGTCCACCTCACTCTCCGGTGTTTGCGTCTGAGATGTGTCATCAATCTCGCGGATCTCTAGGTTTCCGTTGACAGTGGCGGGTTGGGCAGAAAGGCCGGAGATTGTACTGACGGAACCTTTTTTCCCTTTCTTGATGTTCTCTTCCTCTTGTCGTTGGTACTCCTCATACATCTTTGCCAGGTACTCCTTGTGCGCTTCGTAGGTCACCTAAAGAGGTCAGGGGTAGTAGTTGTGAGTGTACTTTGGTGTTGGTTTACTTTCCAAGCAGATATTTATCTTAGCATCTCCCCCATAAGATGGAATCATTAGGATCATTGCACTTTATCCAAATAAGCAAAAACAGGCTGATCTGCATTTAACTAAAATCATATGCAATTACCATGAACATGACCTAAAGACAAGGCCAGAGAGTGGAGATATAAAAATAACAACCGTTTCATCCTTCACAGACATAATAAATGCATTAAAACCATTAAATGTGAAATAACGAAACTAAATATGTCAAGAAAAGGGATTAAAGCTGCAGACCTTGGAGTGGGCAATGGAGAGTGTGTCCACCCACACACGCCAGCCTCCCCACTCGTACTTGATGGCATGGTAGAGCAGGATTCGGAATATGTTGTAGACCATTTCGGTGATCTTCTGCTCTTCCGGGTTCTTTGGGTTAATGTAGCCCAGAGAGAACATCCAGTCCTGCCACACTGAACACTGCAGCAGACACCTACACACACATTACAACGGTACCAACAATGCCAATTTAGATGGAACGGACTAATTATTCACTCCAGCAGAATGTTAACTGAGTCAAAAGCTCTGTTTTTAACAGTGACTATTCTAATGGAAAACTAGTGGTTTTCAGAAGATACTGGATATTGCTAATTTCCTCTATTTTTACATTAAAATGACGGGTAATCTAATTGCTTATTTGAAGTTAATATTCCAAAACACTAATGACACATGTAATCTTCAGCAAATTTCAAAATCAATATCCATTTTCATACTGTACATTATAATGTTGTGATTCAATTGGATATTTTTTGTTTTGTTTTAATAGTGTGTGAAACAGAGCACATTATGCAATTATAAACATTTTAAACAGTAATAAACTCTATTATTGTCACATGACCTAATTATGACCCCCATGTTTAATTCATTCATGGAACACATTCACTCTTCCTTCACTCTTGCCATCTCAGATTCCCAAAACGTCTGCTCACTTCAGAATGCAGGGCTTGTTATAGGAAAACAAGCAGTCCCACTTCACCAATGCTAAAATATGCATTGCGATTTTGGTATGCAGTTGTAACCATGGCAGCAGCTGACTGAGTGGGCCTGGGTGCATGGTGCGCCATTGGCTTGTTTAGGATAAAAGTGTGTAGACACACACACACACACACCAGTAACTAAAGCTTGCTAATGAGCAAATAAGGCAAACCTGAGTCGAAAAGGTGAGAGTCAGGTTTAGTCTCTCTGCAGGAACCCATGAAACAGAACAATGCAGAGAGAATGCCACTTCAAATCTTCATTCCTCAATGCATTAATTATGACACTAATTGATTTAATAGGAGGGAGCGTCTTTCCCACTGAGAGGGTGAAGCTAAATGCTTTTGATGTTTGCATACAGCTTGCGTGTGTAAAAATATTGTAATGTCTGCAAATGTCTGGGTTTCTGTGGGAATGTTTGTATGTACAAGGAGATTTGTATGGCTGTGTGTCATACAATCGTGTGATTTTTTATGCATGTTTATCTATAAATATTTGGGTTTGTTTGTATGTGTCTGGAGTGTTTTCTCAGAGGAGGTAAGGGAGGAATTGCCTTCTCAAATTGGATGAGAAAAATCTAAATATACAATCTAAATATTACAAAATACAAATTGCAAATTAAAAATGCTTTTTAAAAATATAATAGAATTGTTTGCTCATTGATATTCTAAGCATAATGTTTTCTACATGAAAAACTGTACATCAAACTTTTACTTTTGACAACAAACCCCCCCCGCAGATTTAGTGATCGCTACTTGTGTGAAAACGGCTTACCGTCTGTTCTCTCTGCTGTTGCTGAAGAGTTTGATCATATCGGACAGGAAGAGGCGTCGCACTTCCATCAGCTCAGCACTGGGGGAAGAGCTTTTAAGCAGTGTAGCCACAACCTTAAGAATCACTGAGAGAATCAAAAAGAAAAAAGAGAGAGGAAGATGTAGAAAGGGACAAGAGTTTGGACATTTAGACCATAGTTTAAACAAAAGTACAGAGCAGTACCCTAGAAATGAAACAAACAACAGACACGACACTCACTGGGGTTTTGGATCTTGACTGTAGAATCGGGTTCTGGGTGAGGCTTGTGCACCACCTGAGTGCAAACCTGTTCTGTCAAGATCTATGTCAGACAAAATTCAGTTTGATTAAACCAGAATTCAGTTTTATACACATTTTATTCAAAAACACATAATCATAATTCTTATAAATATATAAGGTAAGGTTTCAGAGAGAAAATTACATAACACGTAATAATAATAATAATAATAACATAAAAAAAATAACAATTAAACATTTTGAAAACAAATTTGATTAATGTTATAAAAATGTTATTGTTATTATATATTATATTCTATATTAATACGCCCTATTCCTACATTGCATGAAACTATATTATCTGTTTATTAACCGTTTATTAAACATTGGTGTGTTACATAATCCACTTTTTCATGCTTAAAACACTTTTACTCTAGCTAAAATCACTGCATGGACAGCCTCTTTTGGCTCATTGCTTTAATAACTGTGGCAACAAATATTTATAAAAAGATATAAATGATTACAATGGTTATAATAAGACTTTAAATTGCATTTTTCTATGAATATCAAGGACATTTCTTCTGGTCAAATTGAATCATGGTGGTTATAATCATACAACCAAATAGATCATTTCTCCAACGGCACTTGTGACTAAAAACGTTTGATTCGTTTTGCAAGATTCTAAATTGATGTCATTCACGATAACTGCCATATTGCCTAGAGCGACATAAACATTAAAAAAATACATTTATAATGCTTTACATACAGGCATCATAGGAAGTGTTGCTAAAAATATACACAGACAGGCTGATACCTCGTAGAGCGTGTTGTAGGTGGTGATGGTCACAGTGCTGGTGTGCATCATTAGTCGTTCTCCGAGCAACGTGAAGAGGCTGTGTGTGTGCATGATCTCCACCTTCCTCCTGTACACAGACACACAACACAGAGCACAGGGGAAGTGAGATCAGAGGCGCACGTGCTAGGATGTTTGCGGTCACATTGGCGATGCAAAGGCAGGCAAAAACTCCCTCACGGGTTCAATTTTACCCCCAAGTCTTTCACACCATTAGGATCAATGAGGATGTGCATGGTACTGGCACACTGATGCGATTAGAAGTGACACCACACTCCTCAAGGGCACACAAACACACAGCTGTCAGTGGCCCTCTTACAGCCTCTCGGAGACATCAGCATTCCCGAGCACATCAGTCAGGGGGAGGGGACGTGACAGCACAAAGACTGCCGGTCAAATGCATTTAATTCACCTCTCAGACACACACAAAAGACTGAATATGCAAATGACAGATTGATATGCAAATAAACGACATCGGTTCTGCAAGTGGGCGTGTCTAACATTCAGCTGAACTTTCCAAAAATTTGTAATAACAGAGATATGAACACTGATTATTATTCTTTTTTTATCCTTTATGCATTTTTTTAAATAAATGTTGGTTATTTTGACACCTTTACTCCTAGGGAAGTCAAGAAAACAGAAAATGTTAAAGGGAGAAGATGAGGAAACAGGATCAACCAGATTTTATGTACGATTTGATAATAAACAAGCGCAAATATTTCTTTGATTTTTAAATTTAATTTAATATGTAAGCAGGAAAGTAATGATGAATAATGATCGTAGCATCATCTTCTCTTGTCTAAAGCTCTGCCTTGCCGGACACACGCTCTGTCAGAACGATTATTCTGGCAGCAGCCTGTGCGTTTAACACGTCCTGTCAGCTACAGAACACTCATTCCCTAAATGTGCTCTCTTCCCCTCCTGAAAGGGCAGGTTCATGTTTGAACTACAAAAAACATGAATGTGGCTGTGTTGTAATCTAAGGGAATATTTCTATTAAAGGTTATACTGTACCAGACTTTGAGAAATATGCGCTGCTGAAGCTCAAGAACTTAAAATGAAGAAACTTAACAGCATGTCTAACAAGATAGAAATAAAGAGCTAAAGTTAGCCATTGCTCAGTGAGACTTCAGATCAGTTTGGCATGTTTTTAATAGAACTGTCAAAAATAACGTGTTCAAATTTATAAATATTTAAAGCATTCATTTTATTCCCTTCTTGTCATTCTTTGGTTAGAGTTACAGTATACAGCATGATCACACTATCTAGGTGCGAGAGAGAGAGAGAGAGAGAGAGAGAGAGAGAGAGAGAGAGAGAGAGAGAGAGAGAGAGAGAGAGAGAGAGAGAGGCCAACCGAGGATGGTTGGCCAAAACGCCAAAAAGTATAGTCCCTGGAGGATGATGTCATTAAGGAACTTGCTTTTGTTATTTAAAGGGATTGTACAAAAGACTTGCATGCTGAAAAAATATTTTGGCACAGAAAAATAAAAATTTAAAAATTTGATTTCAAATTACTAATTGAACACATTGTTTAAAACATTTCGATTAGAAAAACAAATTTAAATAAATAACAAATAAATAGCAAAAAAAGATAAAGATTTCAAAATAAAACAGATTTCTAAATACCTTGCCAGTTTTTCATGTTAGAAGGCCGCCGGGGACAAAAGAAAAAATGGCATCATCTGTTCAAACCAGATGTAGTAAAAACATAATGAAGTAAAAAATGTAGTGTAGTTAATTAAATTTCTGGAGGTTTCCACCTTCAAATTGTGAGCGTAATATTTTACAAAATATATTAAGACATATCCAGTACGACGGGGTCATGAAAAATTACCATAAAGTAGGAATGACCCAGCCAAGGTCTTTGTATGCTCATATACAAGTCAAAATAGCCACACATCCTTCACACAAATGTTTTAATCATTAATACGCACTTGTGTCCAAGATGTTTCAGGAAGTAGCCAAGAACTTTTAGCGCTTGGACTCGTATACTCTCACTTTTTGAGGCCAGGAGCTTGTAGATGACTCTGAAAAGGAAATATCAAAGATTCATAAATTGCAGTTTAATGTGTACTATCCCTTTAACCCTTTGGTTTTGGCACCTGCTATGTGAACACACACACACACCAAAAAAATTTACTCCTCATGGTCAAAAATGACCGCATTGGAAATGAATGGGAAACTAATTTCATCTAGTGGAAACCTTTGGCACTTCGCCCAAACAAAATCTTACTGAAAAGCTGTTTTTTTTGAGATATCAAGCTGAAATTTGGAACTTGTTTAGATTCATGGCTTTGATTTTTCTCGCAGTTTTGGAGTAAAAAGTGTCTTGGAAAATATATAATTCATATAATAACTGAAAATAGTATTTTCAATTTAACAAGTGTAAAATTCTATAGTTCACTTTTTTTCACTTCAGTAACAATCTGCCAAGTGTCATCTTTAAAAAGAGACCAAACTGAAGTGTGTGCTCCAAAGCATTCAATATTTTAAGCTGTAAAATTCATTTTCAGGTCTATCCTCAAAAAGAGGGTTAACCACAAAAAAAGATGAGAATAACTGTGATTACATATCTGAATCGACTGGCAGCCCTAGTAATAAAATGTTATAAGGGGAGGGCAGATCAAACAAGAATTCACAGGGAAGGCAGTTCAAATAAGCACTTAGGTCCCTTGTGATCGGTTGTGAGGCAAGAGGAAATGCGATTGATGCAGCTGTGACAGACCAAATCTATTTCAGTTACATAACCAGACCATGCAAGAGCCGTTTGTCCCTGAGGCCTCACCGTATTCCATTCCTCTGGTCGAAGGCAGGGATCATGGAGGCGGGGTGTTCAGACATGAGTGCGACCAAGAGCTGAAGCACATCATGGATGTTTTCGTCCTATAGGAGAGAAAAATGAACAAACACTGAACCACACCAGAGTAGACGGTAATGATCCACTAGATACCCTTCAAATGTCTGGGTGTTATATAATCCTGCACTTAACTAGCAGTTTTCAGGATTCATTTGGTGTTTTCAATCAAATGGCTGCAGAGATGGTGCATTACAGCAATTTCATGGGACTCGATCAAAACATTAATGCAGCTTTCAGGATAATACTAGTGCCTTTCTGATGGACTCAAAGACGTCTGCACTTCGGACACCTGAGGTGAACATTTCAGCCTTCCAGACTGATTAAAGCAGCTTGTTTTTCATCAAGAACATGGAGCACGGCCTGTTTGATAAAGGCTAAAGAAAATGAGCCCATAAGACCTTTTGCTCTGTTTATTGATCAGTTTTACCTCATGCATGGTTAGCAGGTAGTTCAATATACTCTGCAACTCATCTTCCTTCACTCCTCGGTCCTAAAAAAAAGCACACGATATTAGATACAAGCAGACCCATTCTCAGTGTTAATTTTATTTTTTGATAAAAATGTTGGTAACACTTTACTGAAAGCTTTTATATATAATGCATTGTATGATCTCATGAGTAATTGTAACCACAGTTATATTACATTATAATACTTACAGTATCCATTCATTGTTACACCTTTGAAAAGTATAATGCATTAAACACATGACAAACAAGCCATTTTAGATGTAACAAGGAATCAGCGAAAAACTGCATTTTAACTTTGGTTACAATTACTTATTAAAAGATATACTGCATTCAAATTCTGAAAAAGTATAAATGAATGCAAACATATGAAAAATATAAACAACATACAACAAGCGTTACTAGGTTGTGAATTATTTTATCAATAAAGAAATTAATAATAGTAATTTAAAAAATAGAAATATCCACATTTTAAATTTGAACATTTCCACTGTTTTGCTTTGTTGATATTTAAGGTTTAAGGCACGCTTGTATGCTATGGATATTGGCTTTGAAATATTCTATTATTTTTTTGCCTTTTGAAGACATACTTACATTTTTCTGTTTTATGTAATTTCTGTTAATTAAGTTGGGTATTTTAACAAAAAGGCAACGGCTAATTGAATAAAACGTGCTGCTTGGCAACCACATTGTGCTTCCCAAAACAGGACAATAGCCTAGAGTTCACACAAAACACATATTTCTTTGTGTCGAGAGATGATCCATAATGCAACTCTCTCAGTGTTAGCCCCATCAGGCCGTTTGTGTTGTTTTTAAACAAACAAAGGCAAATAAACAAATTTTCTACATGACTGCCTTACAAAACGGATCAAATTTCTGGGAAAAATTAGGATAAATTGTGTTATTTTGACAAAGCAGATGTGTCTTCTGGCTGTCACTGCTTGGGAACTAATGCATTTCCTTCAAGCTGCCTGATTCATTGCAATGACGTGTCAAATAAAATCAGTTTTGAAGAACAAAGTGACGCACTGATGCGCATAGCAAGCAAAGCAGAAATGAAATGGAATGTTACAAAAATGTAACTTTTAAGTTTTATTATAGTCTAACTACAAAAATATGCATCAGGGATATGATTTATTCCTATGCTATATAGTCTTTGATGAATAAAAAATAGTAATATACCAATAATTGCATTAAAATACATAAAATGCACAATTAAAAATAGTGTATATAATACTAAAATAATACTTTCTATAATACTTTTATAACACACACATACATACACACACACACACACACACACACACACACACACACACACACACACACACACATATATATATATATATGAATATATAATACTTTTATAACACATACATATACACACACACACACACACATACAGTACCAGTCAAAAGTTTGGAAACACTACTATTTTTAATGCTTTTGAAAGAAGTCTCTTATGCTCATCAAGCCTGCAGTTAAAAACAAAAACAAACAAAAAAAAACAGTAATATTATGAAATATTATTACAATTTAAAATAATGGTTCTCTTTTTTTAATATATTTTAAAATGTAATTTATTTTTGTGATGCAAAGCTGAATTTTCATCAGCAAGTACTCCAGTCTTTGGTGTCTTATGATCCTTCAGAAATCATTCTAATATGATGATTTGATACTCAGTTATTATCAATGATGGAAACAGTTGTGCTGTTTAATATATTTTTTTGGAATACTTTTTTCAGGATTCATTGATGAGTAAAACGTTAACAGCATTTATTCATAAAAACAGCATTTATTCAAAATAAAAACATTTCTAACAATATAAATCGTTACCATCACCTTTTATCAATTTAACGCATCCTTGTTGAATTAAAGTACTAATTTCTTTTAAAAAAAATAGTTATTGTTCCCAAACTTTTGAACGGTAGTGTATATTGTTACAAAAGATTTCTATTCTAAATAAATACAGTACTTTTTAACTTTTTATTCATCAAATAATCCTGAAAAAAGTATCTCAGGTTATAAAAAAATATTAAGCAGCACAACTGTTTCCAACATTGATCATAAATCAGCATATTAGAATGATTTCTGAAGGATCATAAGACACCAAAGACTGGAGTACTTGCTGATGAAAATTCAGCTTTGCATCACAAAAATAAATTACATTTTAAAGTATATTAAAAAAGAGAACCATTATTTTAAATTGTAATAATATTTCATAATATTACTGTTTTTTTTTTTTTTTTTTTTTTTTAACTGCAGGCTTGATGAGCATAAGAGACTTCTTTCAAAAACATTAAAATAGTAGTGTTTCCAAACTTTTGACTGGTACTGTACATATACATATGTATGTATTTATGTATGTATATGTATATATACTGTATATATATACACACACACATACATATATACTATATACTATATATATATATATATATATATATATATATATATATATATATATATATACACATATATATATATGTATATAAAACATACAGTATACACACACACATACAGTATATATGTATACACACACATTTTTAATATGTAAAAATTTTAATAAAAATATTTAAAAACGATTTAAAACGAAAATCTATAGTGATTTTGTACAGTCTCACCTTGAGAATGAGCTGTTTGAGGAAAAGAAGCATGAACGCCCGCAGGGATATAATTTCCTTCTGAGAGGGCCGTGGACCATCTGTAAGAAAACACAGTAATTTACAACAATAGACTACTTGCACAACTACTTCCACGTTCTAGTTAGTACATATCAGGAGTTTCTGGTTAGAGCGTTCAGCGCACCTACATACATGAGAATGCAGATTATCACTGTTTTATGGCTGCCAACTGATTAAAACAATAAATAATGATCTCTGTATTAATTATCTTGAGCCTGCTGAAATGTTACTATAAATATATTTTCTTACCAACTGTGCATTATGAATAATAAATAGGCTAAATATATTTATCCACTAAGCTGCAGCAGTCCTATATGCCCATCTTCTCATTAACAGTTTTTTTTTTCTCTGACATTTCATTCCTGCTGGGTTTACATTTTTAAATGAAATTGACTATTAAAAGGATAAATGTTGACCATTAAAATGTTCGCGGTTCGTACTGATGTTATTCATCTGTTCTCATACACTTCAGCGTCGCGGTCACTAGTTTAGATGAACACTGACACTCTGTGGTGAAATAATGGTGTATTTTTAACACCCGCTGCTTCTCAGATCGGCTTGGGTTTGATTAAAAACTTCATGTTCCGATAAGTTTGGAAAATTCTGCACACAGTAAACATCAGAATATACCTTCTCCTGTCAATAAAAATTGCCACATTTTTAAATCTTATTGCGGACACTAATTTTAGGTGGCGTTTGTTCAACTCATTGACCACAGTACATTGAAAGTAAACATAACCGGATATAAGTGAGACGTACTGTACTATTTCCAAACAGAAGTGCGTCACGAAGCTCAGTGCAAGTGGTCCATTACATCGGTTGCACACATCTAAACTCTTAATAAACACCTGCGTATGGCATTTATATAAACCTGAGATGCTTAAAGGGGTGGTTGATTATGATTTCACTTTTTTAACTTTAGTTAGTGTGTAATGTTGCTGTCTGAGCATAAACAGCATCTGCTAAGTTACAACGCTCAAAGTTCAAAGCAAAGGAAGATATTTGCTTTTAAAGAAATCGCTTTTTAAGGACTACAACAAACGGCTGGTAGAGACTACACGACATTCCTCCCGGGTTAGTGACATCACCAACCCTAGAATTTACATAAATTCCACCCCCTGAACACGATTTATAGATTATCAAGACAGAGTATGCTAATCAATGACTAGAAGATAACTACACATAAGCTACATAAATTCACCAACTAACCATTCAGAAATGTTGTCTAAATGTTGTCACTTCTTCTCGAGTCTCTCCATCTTTCTGACTTCGGTTTGAACATAAAAGGCTAAAAGTTTTTGAAATGTCCAGTGCATGTCTGTGTGAGATAAAAGGACATGAGCTCTTGAAGCTCCGCCCTCTGCGCCGGGAGCAGCAGCTCATTTACATTTAAAGGAACAGACACAAAAAGGTGCGTTTTTGCTCACCCTCAAAAAGTGACAACTTTAACATGCTATATAAAAATATCTGTGGGGTATTTTGAGCTAAAACTTCACATACACACTCTGGGGACATCAAAGACTTATTTTACATCTTGTGAAAAGGGCGTTATACCACCCCTTTAAAATGTGCTATTAGTCATCATCAATTAACCAAAAAACAAGCAAAATGCCTTATGCAATTTTTATTTAAAAAAAAACATATTTAGCAGAGCTGACGTTATAAAATGTGTCACTCTCTTTGAATATTTCCCAAAACTGACAACCAAAAAAAACTAACATGTTTTTCTAGTGACTCATATTAATGAACAAACTAAAACCCGGAGCTTGTAAGGAATTACTTGTTTCATTTTTCAGGGACGAGGGAAAAGCCGCAGTTCAAAGCTGCAGGTTTCTTACGATGGGTTCAAACTGAATATAGTACAGTGACACACAACACACAAGAAAAACAGCACTTAAGACGCAGCTTAGGGAATACAAGCCCCTAAACGACACACCAACCCCATTTCCAAACCACACAACCACCTATTTCTCTTACAATCCCTCACTATCTTTCTCAAACAGACACAAACGCACTCCTCATCTTTTATTGAACATGCGGTGCACAGACGTTACAAAGCTGCCATAAAAAATTCACATCGCTTCCTATATGAAAAGCCGCAGCTCAGTGCATGCGTGTGATGTAATGAAGCAGGTCAGCGGCTTTTCCCATCTCAAGCCATGTTCATCCCCACATCAAGTGTGTGTTGGTGTGTGTCGTCAATGTCCTTGTGGTGCAGTTCTGTACTCCGTGTGTAGTTACATACACAAATGCTCTGTGGCAGTGAGGATTTGTACGCTATGAACGTGGTCAAGGTCTATTTGTAGCCAGGTATATCCCTTGACCTTTCCCAGCTGCAGTGATTTGGTGCAGTGAGAGAATTGATGACCGGGTGTGTAGACTGTGCTCTTCTAGAGATCTGGAAGGACAGATCTGTTTTGGGTCAGTGCATGTGTGTCTCACAGCATTCAGCGTGATGACCACCACACAGCATCACAAGGGTCAAAGCAAGGTCAGTTAAGAAGATCAATCCATGCTTCCTGTTATCATCACAGATCTGTGGCATTTGCAAGAATACGACAAAACATACGCTGTAAAAAAATTGCTTCCTTATTTTTAAGTACAATCTACATGCATATTTAAGTCATTTCAACTTAAATCACATTAAACTGACTTAAAAAATAGTTGAATCTTGTATAACTTATAAAAAAAAGTTTTAGCAATGTAAAAACATGTGTTGTCATAACTTATTGATCATATACTGTAATTTTTTACAGTGTATGTCAATGACTTTGAATCCATGTAACAGCTATGCAAATTAATCCTTCGTGAAATGCAATTAGAATTAGATTAAGGCTGTTTTTGTTGACCAAAAGTTTGTTAATTTACATTTATACTTTTACATCGCCTGGATTTTAAAATCCAATTAAGACTAAACAGATTAAAAGGATTCAAAATGAACACTTCAGTACATCACATGGAAACAAACACACTCTACAATGTGACAGACCCATGCAGCATCATGGGAAGGGCAATGGGGTTGCCATGGTGACACTGGCTCTGCATCTAACAGAGATAAGCAGCCACAAGTCACAGTGCTATCTGAAGTACACGGGGAGGGGAAGAAAGAAATGCAACTACAGGCTTGTCTAAATGGATCAACACATCCGCTATATAAATATAATAGAAGAGAATGGACAACATCCAAAAACTGAAAAACACGCACAGCTTTTATGCACACAGCATATCAAAAAATGATTTACCCTATTTTTACATATAAAATTACTTTTGCCGTTATCTTATGCTCATCTTTATAAGCATTCTAAATGTAATACTGAAAATTAATATCCATTTCTCATCCTGAATGTTATAATGTTGTGATGACTAAATTCACCATTAAAATATTGTGTTTTGCTTTTAATTTACATGTATTGATTAGAATTTTAGTGCATCAGTGCATACTAATATATAAAATATACAATTATAAGTATATATTAAGTATATAAATAAAGTATATTTTATATAAGTATATAAAAATATAAAAGTAAATTCAACTAAATTATGTTCTATTCAACAAGTTATATATTTTTAATCTAAATATTAAGCAGCACAACTGTTTTCAACATTGATAATAACAAGAAATGATTTTTGAGCAGCAAATCAGCATATTATAATGATTTCTGAAGGATCATGTGACACTGAAGACTGGAGTAATGATGCTGAAAATTCAGCTTTGCCATCACAGGAATAATTCACATTTTAAAATATGTTAAATTGGAAAAGTTTTTTTAAACTGTAATAATATTTCACAAATTAATTGTGTATTGTATTTTTGATCAAATAAATTAAGCTTTGGTGAGTATAAGAGACTACTTTCAAAAACACACTTACAGACTTTTGAACCTTAGCCGCCATCTTGTGATGCCTAAATTTACATTTAAAACAATTGATTTTATTTCTCAGTGTTTTGTTTTTAATTAATTTATTTAGAAAAAACTGTATAGAACTGTAATATTGCCCATTTATTGATTATTGGCCATGACATATACAAAAATAACTATAGGCTTATTTGCATTGGCAAGAAGTTTAATATCAGTGCATCTTAATATACAATAAAATGTTATATGCTTGGTTAAACAAGGAGATGATTGAGATCATCTGTATTGGGAAGCTAATGAGCAGTTCTTATGATGTCAGATAATTAATGCTGCAGCTGACAGTAAAACACCTCATGATGCTGTTAGACATGTTGGATGCAACAAATCATTCACTTCACTACACCATCTATCTAACTCAGAGACTCACCTCTGGGAATGACAGCCCAGGAAGGAGAAAGAGAGAGATGGCAAACAGATGGAAAAACTGACAGATTTTGCATGTGGCATTTGGGAAAACAGTAAAAATGAAGGAGAAACAAGTGAAAGAAAAACTACAGCGACAAGTAAGAGACTGATAAAATGGGAAAGGGAGAGAAAAATTGAAAACAAGAGTGAGACAGAGAGAATGTAATCTTGAGAGAAAAACAAGATTTAGAATGAAGAGAGAACAGAAGTCTGAGGCACAAAAGTGCACAGGATACGAAAATAGACTGAGACAGAGGGGGGGAAATGGAGTGGGCTGTGTTTCAAGATTTATTCACACTTAATATCGCTAGCTGTCTTTTTGTAGACACACGCTCCACCCTGCCACAACCGGCTAGCATGTGTGTGGACTTCTGAACTGCTCAGCTGTTCCCAGAACGTGTATCTCCTCTGTGGTATATTGTTTTGTTAAAATCAAAATGAACATGAGATCTCAATATCTAGGGATTCATTTAGGCCAATTTTGATACCTTACCCTGTCAACAAAGTGCAACTGTTCAGGATCCACATATGGCTGTAAACACTGCAAGTAGATGCATGTTTGAGCACTCACCGAGGCCTTTAGGGGTGATACCGCTGCTTTCCAGAGGGTTGCTGGCCCAGTAGTAGTATTTGAGTGTGTGCATGAGCTGCAGGACCGTGCCCACTCTGCGGATGGTGCTGTAGATGGTGGCAGTGCCAATGAATTCGGCCGACAGGTACGTGTAGAGGGAAAGCTGAACCTGAGATATGGAAAACACACAGTGGATCACAATTTAAAATGGGCTGAAAGGGTAATAGTAAAAAGGATCGTTCCAGTCTTAGATGCTGATTGGTCAATACAGACTTACTAAAAATGAGAAAGCAAGACCACGAGGACCTCTTTATGACAAGCTGAATCCACTTTAACATTTTCTTAAGGAAAATATAAGTAGTGCCTGAGCTAAACTCGCTGCAATGCATTTGCTAAGGTGTTATGGGTGGTTTTTAATGAATTTTGAGGGATTTGAAAACAATTTCTTCCTTCAGAACAAGGTAGAACATTAAAAAGTGTGAAATTTGCCTCAATCCGAAAAACCTGAGCTATAACTTCTTTACCAATAACCTCTTTCTTTTTTCTATAGAAATAATCTTTCATATATCTGCTTATAGAGCTGTTCTACTGGAAGGATGACACTTAATTTTCTTTAACGAATATTATAAAATAAAATAAAATTATAATTTTTTAAATTTGTTCTGTTCTACTGGAAGGATGACACTTAATTTTCTTTTACGAATATTATAAAATAAATAAAAATTATAATTTTTTAAATTACAAAATAAAAAAAATATATTTTTAATGTATTAAAATAATTAGCTAAATAAAACATTTTAATAAACTTTTTGTCCTTAATATTATAATATATTGTTTAAATTATTTTTTTTTTACATTTTTTAATTTTTAAATAAAAACAATATTTTTTTTAAATATATTTTAGCAATTAAAATAGCAATTAAGGCAGTCAAGGCTGTTGTGAATATGCTATATTGTGAATAACACCTTAAAATATAGTCACCACATACACTATCATTCAAAAGTTTGGGGTCGGTAGGATAATTTTATGTTTTTGAAAGAAGTCTCTTATGCTCACCAAGGATAAAAATACCGTGACATTTGAATATATTTTAAAATATAATTTATTCCTGTGCTGGGAAAGCTGAATTTTCTCATTATTATCAATATAAATAATATTAATAATCCGTGATACATTTTTTCATAATTGTTTGATGAAAAGAACATTCATAAGAACAACATGTATATGAAATATAATTTTTTTGTTACATTATCAATGCCTTTACTGCCACTTTTACTGCGTCTTTGCTAAATAAAAGTGATTTACCTAAAAAATGTATTATTTAACCCCAAACATTTGAATGGTAGTGTATATTATCCTACTCTTCCTTTAGCTGGAACAACTGATAAACTTTCCAAGAGTCAACAAATACGTATGAAAAACACATCTGGGTTACAGATTTTTTTTTATTTTTTTTAACGATTCTCTTAAAGCTATCCCTTTGGGAACCTCAGACATATACACACACACTTATTACACACAGTCACTTCTTACACTGATCAACATGGACATGCTACTGTAATTAGGCTCAGGCTTAATGATGCTGCCGTGGAAACCACATTTTATCAGTGCGTTTAATCTCATGTTGACCCAGCCTGCTGATTCAGGTCAATATCATGGGGACATTTCCCCTCAAACTAAATTACAGCTTTATATGCAAGCAGGTCAAAGACCACGAGGACCTCTTTATGACAAGCTGAATCCACTTTAACATTTAAGTAGTGCCTGAGCTAAACTCGCTGCAATGCATTTGCTAAGGTGTTATGGGTGGTTTTTAATTAATTTTGAGGGATTTGAAAACAATTTCTTCCTTCAGAACAAGGTAGAACATTAAAAAGTGTGAAATCTGCCTCAATCCGAAAAACCTGAGCTATAACTTCTTTAGCAATAACCTCTTTCTTTTTTCTATAGAAATAATCTTTCATATATCTGCTTCCTGTAGTCCAACGTTCACTTTATCTCTCTCTTTTTCATTCCCTCTGGATGTTTCTTCATTCTCTCTATCATAAAGGGCTGTAGTCGCTGTGGGATATTCACTCCTCCGCATGGAAGGGTGAGGGAACAAAAGAGGACGATCGTTTCATCCTGCGGTCATGTTTCCCAGGTCATTATCCAATAATTGAGCCTGCCTGCTTTTGTAGAGGAAAGGCACTTTTTTTCCAAATAAGTAAATCAAGTGCCTTTGAATGCAAAGCTTTCTCACACACTTCACACCCAGTAAGCTTGGTGGATAAAAATATCTAGAAGCATATGCTTTGAGCAGTCATCAAGTTCTGCATGCATAATGTAAGCTGATTGACTGGGTTACAATGTCACTAACACCTCACTTACAAGACCTTTAGTAGTTCCATTGTACACAGATGGTATCAAGACTATATATCGCATCTATTGCAATGTTCACTTGTTTCTCTTACTGAAACAAAAAAAATATTATTATGTAGAAAATCTATACATTTATTTGAAAATGTAATAAAACACTGATCCTTTGCATTTAAATACAATGTGAAAATACCTGTAAAATACATGTATACTACCATTCAAAAGTTTAAATTACAATAACATTAAATTGACAAAAGTGAAAATAAAGACATTTATTAATTTATTATTTATCATAGAGAAGTTAAAATGTGACACAAAAAAATGTGTCAGTTTCGACAAAAATATTAAGCATCACTACTGTTTTTAACATTGATAATAAGAAGAAATGTTTTTTAAAGTGGAAATGAAGCAGTCTGTCAACAGGTTGAAGTACTGTTACAAAAGCTATTGCAAAACATCTCTTTTTTTTCTTTTAAATGGTTACATTTATCGTGTTTGTTGTATAATTTTTGATTAGAGTGGAAATCCATTTACTAAATAATGTTAATTAGACCTCTTCATTTCCACTTTAAGCACCACATCAACATTACAGTTAATGAAGACTGATAATGGCTGCTGATAATTCAGCTTTGCCATCATGGGAATAAATGACATATACTGTATTATAATATATAGAATAGAAAAATTCTATTTTAAATTGTAATAATGTTTCAAAATTTTACGCTTTTTACTGTTTAATGCAGCCTTTGTGAGCATAAGAGACTTCTTTCAAAAACTTTCAAATCTTTCAAGACTTTTGGAAGCTAGTGTAACATACTGCAATCCTTTGAAATATTATTTAAAAAGTAACACCAATGGCTAATCCATGGGGATTGCAACATTTAACAACAATGGACAGATGTGAAACGTGACTCTTCACGTGTGGGACGAGCTCACCTTAGCTGGTGTATGGATCCAGATGGCAGCATTAAACAAAACGTGATCACATAGCTGCTTCAGTAAAGGAGCTCCATGTGTCAACCCATCAAGATACTTGGCAAAGGACAGAAACTGCTCCAAAACCGCCCTGGTGATGTGTATCCGAGAAGACTGATGAAGAGAGAGAGAGAGAGAGAGAGAGAGAGAGAGAGAGAGAGAGACAGCATGGGAGGTGAGACAGATTGTGTATTTCAGGCTTTTAATACTTTTTATTAACAGAAATGCTAGACAGGGGACAAAAGCTTTTGGTTATGGGACAAGGCCACGATGCAAGCTATACTAGTGCAAGTTTGAATCAAACACAATGTTGGCCAAAAGTAATTATAACTTATAATAAATGAGTGGACGGCTATCTTACCTTCTCTAGCAAATAGCCAATGACCAGGAAGCCTTTTCCGCCCAACATCTGCTCCTGCATGGCTACTGAACTCTTCAACAACTCCACTAGGAAAGCGAGGAGAGTGGCACTGCAAGAGTAAATGAAAAAAATGTATTTAAATATGTAGCTTTTGTGAGAGAATGGTATTAGAATACAATGTGTAATGAGTTTGAACCTGCATCTCTAACATGAGCACCAAGGCTCAACATATCTGCAGGACAACAACTTAATCACAGCTCAATATTCATTACATTTCATATGGTAGATAAATGTTTAGGGACACCTCAAGGACAAAATAATATATATTTATACATAAAAATGTACAGCACACACACACACTCATAATGATGGTTCCCCTCCCTAGAAGCGATATAAACAGCGAGCACGAATTATGTCTAGGTTTCTTAAATGATGTTGTTGAGGTGATGAGATTGCTGATGAAATGTCTCTTTCTGAACTGCCATAAGCCGACGGATGGGCCTGTGACCTCACCCATCTCCCCGCAGACTGTAAACCCCAGCGGGGAACATTACCACTGATCGATACCCCACAGACCTCTGCTCCGCTGATTATGCCTGCCAGCTCACTGCTGATCTCTAATCTACTCGCCATGCCTGTGAGCTCACAGAGCAGAACCACACGGTGACCTGAGAAATGAGGGTACGGCCATACCAGCCTCCCATCCCTCCTTGAGCGGTCTAGTGTCTATATGAACATAAATCTCTCAAAATCCAACATTCTTTCTGTCACGCTCTATTTCTATCCGAGAATGACAGATTCTATTTATAATTCATGGCAGACGTTCCTGACAGTGACTGACTTGAGTTTCAGTCTACATTATGGCACTAACTTATTATCAAATGCAAAACTAGAAGCTTTGGACTCAAGTTTTGAGAGGGCCATGTAGACATTACTTCTACAGTTACAATACAAATAATGACTGTTTTCAAACAGGTTTCTCAATAACGACTGGTGGAGTTTTTGAGATATTGGTAGCTCCCCAAACTCACACCACTGGTTAAGCCAATGTTTCTGTGTTGGTGTGGTTTCAAACAGATCCAACAGAACAAACTAAGAACAAACAAACAAAAAAAGGCTAACTTTTCAAAGTTTAAAAAAAGTTTACAGTACCGTTCTAAAGTTTGAGGTAGGCAAGATTTTTTATGTTTTTGAGAGAAGTCTCTTATGATCACCATGGATGCATTTATTTGATTGAAAAAACAGTAAAGTAGTAATATTGTGAAATATTATTACAATTTAAAAAGAACTGTTTCTATTTTAACATATTTTAAAATGCGATTTATTCTTGTGATACCAAAGACGAATTTCAGCAGCCATTACTCCAGTCTTCAGTGTCACATGATCCCTCAGAAATCATTCTAATATGTTGCTTTGCTGCTCAAAAAACATTTCCTATTATTATCAATGATGAAAAAAGTGATGCTGTTTTTTTGTTGTTTTTTTTTCAAGATTCTCTGATGAATAGAAAGTTAAACAAAACTTTTATTTGAAATAGAAAATCATTCTTATGTAAAATTATAAATATCTTTACTGTCACTTTTGATCAATTGAATGCGTCCTTGAATCTTAAAATTAATCTTACTGGCCCCAAACCTTGAACAGTAGTGTATTTAGTATACTGTTTAGTGTATTTAGCGAGCCTCTTAATATTACAAAGTAGAATATTCTCTTAACATGCCTAAGAGTTTTGCACAGTACTGTATAAATGACATACAGTGAGGAAAATAAGTATTTGAACACCCTGCTATTTTGCAAGTTCTCCCACTTGGAAATCATGGAGGGGTCTGAAATTGTCATCGTAGGTGCATGTCCACTGTGAGAGACATAATCTAAAAAAAAAATCCAGAAATCACAATATATGATTTTTTAACTATTTATTTGTATGATACAGCTGCAAATAAGTATTTGAACACCTGTCTATCAGCTAGAATTCTGACCCTCAAAGACCTGTTAGTCTGCCTTTAAAATGTCCACCTCCACTCCATTTATTATCCTAAATTAGATGCACCTGTTTGAGGTCGTTAGCTGCATAAAGACACCTGTCCACCCCATACAATCAGTAAGAATCCAACTACTAACATGGCCAAGACCAAAGAGCTGTCCAAAGACACTAGAGACAAAATTGTACACCTCCACAAGGCTGGAAAGGGCTACGGGGAAATTGCCAAGCAGCTTGGTGAAAAAAGGTCCACTGTTGGAGCAATCATTAGAAAATGGAAGAAGCTAAACATGACTGTCAATCTCCCTCGGACTGGGGCTCCATGCAAGATCTCACCTCGTGGGGTCTCAATGATCCTAAGAAAGGTGAGAAATCAGCCCAGAACTACACGGGAGGAGCTGGTCAATGACCTGAAAAGAGCTGGGACCACCGTTTCCAAGGTTACTGTCGGTAATACACTAAGACGTCATGGTTTGAAATCATGCATGGCACGGAAGGTTCCCCTGCTTAAACCAGCACATGTCAAGGCCCGTCTTAAGTTTGCCAATGACCATTTGGATGATCCAGAGGAGTCATGGGAGAAAGTCATGTGGTCAGATGAGACCAAAATAGAACTTTTTGGTCATAATTCCACTAAACGTGTTTGGAGGAAGAAGAATGATGAGTACCATCCCAAGAACACCATCCCTACTGTGAAGCATGGGGGTGGTAGCATCATGCTTTGGGGGTGTTTTTCTGCATATGGGACAGGGCGACTGCACTGTATTAAGGAGAGGATGACCGGGGCCATGTATTGCGAGATTTTGGGGAACAACCTCCTTCCCTCAGTTAGAGCATTGAAGATGGGTCGAGGTTGGGTCTTCCAACATGACAATGACCCGAAGCACACAGCCAGGATAACCAAGGAGTGGCTCTGTAAGAAGCATATCAAGGTTCTGGCGTGGCCTAGCCAGTCTCCAGACCTAAACCCAATAGAGAATCTTTGGATTCTCAGGTGTTCAAATACTTATTTGCAGCTGTATCATACAAATAAATAGTTAAAAAATCATACATTGTGATTTCTGGATTTTTTTTTTTTTAATTATGTCTCTCACAGTGGACATGCACCTACGATGAAAATTTCAGACCCCTCCATGATTTCTAAGTGGGTGAACTTGCAAAATAGCAGGGTGTTCAAATACTTATTTTCCTCACTGTATTATCAATATAAGTAAAAAAAAAAAAAAATCTACTGAACTCTGAGTGTTGAAATTCTAAATTTAGCTCAGTGGATCTGCAGTCTGTATGGTCGATACTCACCAGACGGTTGTCTCCACAGGGCTGTCGTTGGGTTGCCTGTAGTCCAGCTGTGAGAAGAGCGGGAAAAGAACTTGGATTCCTCCAATGGAGTGGATGGCGCTGTGGATGGAGTGAGTGACGATAGCCTTCACATCCTGCATACACATGCAAAAATGACTTATTAGAAAACTGAATATAAAGCGTTTTCTGGAAAATCTTCTTAGAAGGCCATAATGCATTATATATGAATACAGTATACAATATAATGTGCATTATAATCAGTTGTATGACAATGATAAGCAACATGTTGAGCCTAAAAAAGCCATTTAGCCTTACAATATAGCACATTTCACACAATATAGCACAGTTTCTCATACCATTGTGCTTATATTTTCTGTGTTACAACCATAATATGTCAATGCCATTACCCAAATTATAAATATACTGTTTTTAAGAGTGTCCTAAATAAATGTGTGATTAAATGGCTATTTTTCAACATTGAAACACTTTTCACATAAAAATAAAATAGAGGAACAGGAAGTTGCACCGAAACCGAAATACACATTTTGTTTAATGAATTATTCCAAACCATTCCCTCTCTACATAAATATTCTTTTCAGTTCTGTAGCCCGTTTTTATTTTTTTATTTTTTTTCAGTCCTCAAGAATCAGTGAACAACAGCAGTGATAAACATTATGTTATTTGCGTGTAAGAGAAACAACCGACCTGCAACATTAGGGCATGTGGCGAGTGCACAAATATGGAGGAGTTTTCCCTGGGCGAGGACTCCAGGCACAGCTGTGCGTCGGTGGCTTTAGCGTTGTAGGTGAAGGCAATGCTGCTGGCCAACTTCCCATCATACAAAACCTGCTTATGGTGCTCAGCCAGGTGGATGTCGCTTTCTGACTTGAACTTAAACGTGCTCTGTGAAAAAAGACAATTCAAGTTTGGTAAATGAGTAACATCCTTCAAACAAAGTTTTCTCACATTTTGCTTCTCTTTCAGCTTCTCTTGGCAGCGGGCTTGTGGAAAGCACCAGGGACTGGGCTGCATCCAAGAGGACTGATACTAATAATAATAATAATAAAAAAGCTTTAATTACTGAGGCACAGAGCAGCCACACACACAGGCGTACATTATCTTAATGAAGCTCTGGCTGCAGAAATGTGCCATTTCACTAATGGCTCTGAGCGTGAGTGTATGCCGGTATGAGCATGTGTGTGTAAATGTGCATGTATCTGCAAAATCTCTCTCATGTGAAGCACTTTGTGCCACTAGTCATCTATTCAACTGAGGGAGTGAATGAGGGACTTACATAAGATCATGCAGAATTTCCTGACTGTGCATGACAGGATTTTCAACTCACCATTTAATTTGCTTTTCCCTCAAGATTTTATATATGGGATGTTTGGAAACTATTTATTTTGATCTTATTAGGATTTTTTAAAATGCATTTTACCCAGTGACCAGCCTTTGTGTAAGTGTTTTACTCAGATAAATGTGTAATTTAAAGGCATCCATCCATCCATTTTCCAAACCAAATGTCATATTGAGGATGCTGGAGCATTTCAAGCCATAGGCAGGGAACAATCCTGGACATGTGGCCAATTTAAAGACATGTAACAACAAATATACTGGATAGTCTAGTTATAAATAAATAAATACACAATAAATAGTATTGTTAAAAATTCATCCTCAAATAAATATTATTATACAAAAGCAATACTCCTATAAATAAATAAATAAATAAAATGTAATAAAATAATATTTTAATATAAAAAGGTATATTTGTAAAAGCCATCTTAAAGGGGTCATGACATGATATTTTAATATGTTTTGAGGTTCACTTATAAAGCTAATAAGTTTTTTTTTGCACACAAAAACAAATATATATGCAGAAAAATGATTATTTTCAACCTTCATTCTAGGGATGTCCCGATCCGATCACGTGATCGGAAATCGGGCCCGATCACGTGTTTTCAGACTCGATCGGAATCGGACGTTACCTCCCGATCAGGACTCGGATATATATGTATATATATATATTCTCATTATTTTTTAACACATCTATAGTTATGCGGTGGCACAGAGTTATGCCGGTTTCACACTGCACGCGTTAGCAGAGCGTAAGCAGCGCAGGAGCAGTGCATATGGTGAGCGGGAGCAGGACACGCGCGTTTTGCTTTCACACGGGCAGCGTTTGTCACGCGCGGCTGAACCGCGGGTTGTGTAGGCTACAGACAGAGTAGCCTACTCTATAATGGATAAGTTGGCATTGCTTTTTTTCGTTTTCAAATACATTTAAGAGAAAAGACTTGTCAAGAAGCTTATTTTATTAATAATTTCATATAACTTTTGGTTCATCTTTGTTTTTATTGTTATGGCAACAAGTTTGTTTTTGGACATTTGTTTTCTTTTTAAATTGCTGTTGGTCATTTGATTGACTGTTTAAAACACAATAGATATCATCAGTGCACTTTTTGGATAAAACTGCGGTGTATTTTGGCCATGATCAATGTATTGTCACTTTAATTCAGCAAAAGCGGCGCAGCAAAAATAGACTCGGCGCCGAAACGATCGCGGCACTTCTGCTCTGCTACGCACTGCCGCGCCACCTCTGCGCGCGGTGTGAATGCTCTAAAGCCTGGTTTAATCTGTTAACATGGGCGGCGAAAAAAATACGCACTGCACGCTCTGCTAACAGTGCAGTGTGAAACCGGCATAAGAGTTAGGAGTGCAGTTCCTAAAAGCACATTACTGGCTTTGCAAACACTGTAGCACTTTTATTTTTTATTTGTTTACATGCCTGCTGGGTATTTTAAGTTGAGGTGCTATTTGTTTATATATTAGACTTTTTTTATATTTACTGTTGCACTAAAGTCCAAAAGTAAAGAATTTATTTATTACTTGATTGTTCAAGCTACCTCACAGAAGTGCTCTGTTTGTTAACAGAGTTGTTGAATGTTAAAATAAGGTGAATTAAATAAAAAATAAGGAACATCCTGGATCTGTTTTTTCGCTCTTCTTTATTCTTTTTTTATGTATTAAGTATCGGATCGGGACTCGGTATCGGCAGATACTCAAAATCAAATGACTTGATAAAATGATAAAAATCCATCCAGTGTTTTTTTTTTTAATCTTCTTATATGTTTCCTCCTGTCTCAAATCAAGCTGTTCGATATTGTGACGTCACAATATCGACGCCCCTCCCACGATGTCTGATTGACAGCAGCGTTTCAAACACAGACCCGCCCTCGCGCCCTCGTGAGCTAGCTGTCAATCATAGCACGCGCCGACGCGCGTTCATTGTTGATAGCTGGAGTGCTGAGCAGAATGGCGTCTAACGATTGTGGTGTTCTGTTCTTGGGTGTAATAACGAACACAGCAGTCATATTGATGATGTTTCTAAATCCGTACAGCTGAAGACGCAGTGGCTGAGTTTGTTTTCGAAGGGAATATTCCCCACGATCAACGTCAATACTTTCATGTTTGCGCGAATCATTTCACCAGACTGCTTTACAAACGAGGGTCAGTATAAATATATATTGCTAAGAAGCTGCTCTTGAAAAAAGGATCAGTACCAACTATTCGTGTTCCTGCTGAACCTCCAGAAGAACAAGTGAGTGTAACGTTTTATTGACCTTTATATTAATCTTTATATTAATCTTTGCAAATAGCTTGCACGCTTCACGATGAATGCGGCTCAATGTTCTCAATGTATTTCATAATCCCACGTTTAATGAACAACGCGTTATGGTTTTTGTATTATTATTTTAAATGGTGTACGCACAGAACAGAGGGGCGGGGTGAGCAAAGCTCATTATCATTTAAAGACACATGCACTGAAACGGCGTGCTGAAAACAGAGCTGTTTTTGACCAGGTAAAATTAGTGTTTTCTTACAATACTAATGAGAATTTTTAATTAAAGTATATTACAAACTTTTAATTTAGACCCTAAAGAATCATATTAGCTTGTACAAAAATGACATTATATGACCCCTTTAAGAGGCGGCTCCTTTAAGACTGGTCAGTAACCGGCCACTGTTATGATTGGCTAACGGCATTATATACGAAACAGTATCAATGCCTAATCGCTATAGCATGCGAGTAAGTATTTTGAAAACACTGTCTATATAAAAACCGCCATTTACATACAAAGCATGATGAAATCATTTACTTGCGTTTTTCGATGAAGCTGCTGTCAGATCTAATACAGCTGACTGCTTCATCTATCAATAAAAGTTCTTTGCAAACTCTCCATTACACTGTGCCTCATTTACAAAACTTCTCCGAACAAACATATAAACCTCTGACGCTATCCGGAACGCTATTAAAATAAACCATCTGATGCTGGGATCCGTCTGAAGTCTACAGAGACACCAACGAGCTGTTTGATATTAAACATATTAAACGGGACGTGTCGAAGCGAATGTTCTTTCACTCTTAAATTTGTCCTGTTGTCGACAGACTCAAGGGGTGTAGAGTATGTCAGAAACTAAACGCACATCTGTTTACTGTATCCAGTGTAGACAGCGTCAGTGATTATAATGGAGTCTATTTGCTTTTGACACAACACTCAAATCCAATATAGGCAAATGTCAGCCGTTAAGTGACTTAATGCCAGTGGGCGGGGCCTATGGTACGATGATCTATTCGTCAATGTCTTTCTAGAGGCAGTCATATGCAAATATATTTGCCAGTGTGACGTCACAGATCCCGCAATATCCAAATGAGATATTTTTGGAGCTTGATTAAATAAATGCTTTGTTTATAATGAGGAGGAGGTTTCATTTAAGCTATGAAACTTGAAGGATGTTGTAATGGTACATAGACCTCATATGTGTCAAAAGACCAAGGCAAGTTTGATTTCTCATCCCATGACCCCTTTAACTTTCTAAAAGACTGAATATTAAGCATTATAGGCAATATTATGGGCATGCACATAAGCAATACAATCTGCAACATCTAACTGCCTCACGAGTCTACAGCAGCACTTCTGAACAGGAATGACAGATGTATTAGTAATGAGAGCAAACACAGTCACACACACACACACAGAGCAATTTTTCAAAGAACAGTACGATGCAAATAAGCCCTTGCACTGGCACTGAGATTCGCTGCAGTTTCCTCAGGACTAGTGCCAATGTGTCCACTTAGCAACACACTGACTGGCACTGAACACAGCATCAAAACTTATCTACCAGACACGCCTCACACACTCACTCCGGACTAAAATACACACAAACAACTAGCTTAAGTTTAACTAGCTCTCTAAATAGGGACATATCTTAGCCTTCTATTTATTTATAAACATTATTAAGAACAGCATGAGAAGTTTAACCGTGCAAAGAGTCTAGCAGATAAAGCACAGCGTGCTATCAGCACACTAATTAAAGCATCAAAACTAAAACTAAAATCTAAATATGTCCAAAAATCAAGACCATGTAAGAGGGGAAAATATTAACCAATAATTTCAATATGGTTCTCTTCCCCGGTGTCATCCAAAGACTAATCCCATTGTATAAAATAATATAAAATGATAACCAATAAATATGAGATAAAGCACATCATGCTGTCAGCATGCTAATTAAAGTATGAAAAAGAAAAAAATATAAATATAAAAAAATAATACAAAATATATACAGTATCTAAAATATTTTTACAATATAAAACTAAATAAATAAATTATAAATAAAGATTTAAAAATAAATAAATAAATATACAATAGTCAACTTAATTATTTTGACTAGTAAGTGGTTTTATGCCCTTCATATCCACCATCATGACTCATCTCTAAAAGTAATTTGTTCCCCCTGAGAACATTCCAAAAAGGTTTTATCAGATTCATCTAACTTCTGAAGACATATCGCATCAAATTTGCCTCCAAACCACAACTACTATAGGTCAGAATCACATACACTATGAAAAAAGACATTGTACGAGACATCTCCTTCAGGTTACAAGTTTGACTCTCTAATCATTAGGCCACAACTGCCCCATGAATATAAACCTGCTGCTGTAATCTCATCCAGCATTTGACATATGCCATTCATCTTGAGTCACGGAGGGCACAGCAGCACTGGCAAACTCAACCAGCTGTCTGGGAAACGGGTCACTGCCTCGACACCCTATGGCAGATATCCGATGCTGCAAAGCCAGCACACTTTTTCCTTGCCGTCTCTCTCTCTCCCTTTTGCCCGTTGCAATCCCATGAGAGGACAGCCACACCAGCAGCAGTGACAGAGACTAACAGCACTGGAATCCAGCAGAGCTTTCATACACTCTGATGAATGATGATCTATATAACTTAAACACACACAAAGGCGCCAGTCCAGACGGCTCTCTTTGTGACAATGCCAAGTGCCCCATACCTCACATGCTAATTACCACGGCAACACACAGCCAGAGAGCAGCTTGTTGGCTAACACATGCTGACCAGACATCTGGACTTCCTCTGGTACCAGGACCAT
Source organism: Abramis brama (assembly GCF_963993115.1). Classification (NCBI taxonomy): domain Eukaryota; kingdom Metazoa; phylum Chordata; class Actinopteri; order Cypriniformes; family Leuciscidae; genus Abramis; species Abramis brama. The sequence goes on along the minus strand of NC_139987.1, from coordinate 18,224,173 downwards.
ATCAACTGGCTGCAGCAGCAATACACACTCACACCCAGACTTTCACAGACAAACAGACAGCTAAGGACACAAATGAGCACACATTTTCCACATAAATGATATGCATGTCATATAAACAAAATGATCCACTACATACTACACATACACTTGACCTTTATTTGAAGTGTGACTAATCAACCACGATGTTTCCTTGACTCATAATTTGATCAGACTTCCAAAAGTTGACATTTTCACACAAAATTTAATTAATAATGCAAAATAATTGCTGTTGTAATATAATAATTGTGTTTATTCCAAAGTGCAATCTATTGAGGTAATGTGACAACAATGTAGCATGCTATTATTTGAAACGTTCATCTCTGCATAATGCGTACTGTTTCATATACAAGGAATTGAACTGAAAAAGCAATAAAATCAGCAATATTGAACACTAATTACAGTATCTGTAACATTTATTGTTGCATGCTGCATACTTTCTCAGACTACTGATCAAAAGATTTGTTCTTTTAAAAGAAATTAATACTTTTATTCAGCAAAGACAGATTAAATTGATTAAAATTGCATTAAAGACTTTTATATTGTCACAAAAGATTTGTAATTCCAATAAATGCTGTTCTTTTGAACTTTCTATTCATCAAAGAATCCTGACAAAATCTATCACAGTTTCCACAAATACAAATAGCACAACTGTGTTCAACACTGATAATAATAATAATAATAATAATAAAAAGGAGAAATGTTTCTTGAGCAGCAAATCAGCATATTAGAATGACTTATGAAGGAGCAATGATGCTAAAAATTCAGCTTTGCATCACAGGAATATTTTAAATTTTAAAATATATGAAAATAGAAAACAGTTACATAAAAATAGTTATTTTAAATAGTAAAAATACTGGTTAAATTTTGTAGGTGTGCAATTCATATCATATACTACTATTTAAAAATGTTGGGTAGTACAATAGTAATCAATGCACATAATGCAGTGAAAAGCATTCCATTATGTATCCATAGTATTCCATTATGAACAAGCAATTTGTTGCAATGAAGCAGCATCTTAAAGGTAGGGTAGGCAATTTCGAAGCAGCTAGCAATAGCAAGCTAGCTTTGAAAGCCAGAGATCCCACCCTCCCCAGAACAACAAAAAGTGTTTATGAAAAAATAATTGCCTACCCTACCTTTAACAAGAGCTGTAAGAGATTTTTGCATTAAAAATCCAAATCAACTTCTATATCAATAATGTAAAACATTCACTGCATATATCAGGTCTCTCTCTCCATCTTCATGACAGAGCGTCAGAGCGTTGTACACACATCAGAGAACGTACACACACACACACACATCCCATGAATAATCCACACTCTCTGCTCTCTTGATTTTTCTTCTATCGCTAAAAAGCTGCAATCAGGCGCCGGGGAACTTCTAGCCGCGTGGGTCCAAGGATTAATAATTAAAAATCCCTCAATAAGTCCAGATGCAGTTAACTCTCTGTGCCAATAGAGAGAGAGAGAGAGAGCGGGGGAGAGAGACAGTATGACATGCTTTCGTTTTTAATTCTCAGATTTAATGTAGACTTTCTGTCCCTGTTATCCTGGTTTATCCTGCCCAAAAATGGTCATCAATTACTCACCCTTTTGTCGTTCCAAACCTGTAAGACTTTCGTTCATTTTCATTTATCAAATGAAGATCTTTAAAATTAAATCTGAGAGATTTCTGTCCCTCCATTGACAGTCTACGCAACTACCGCTTTGACGCTTCAAAAAGTTCATAAAGATCCTGGTTACATGTGACAGGTTCATAATCTCTTCTTAAAATAACCTGCTGGTTAGGCTAATAATCAGAACCCTGTTAACTTAACTGTAAGGCTGTACAAGTGGGCAATAAATAGTTAAATATTTAAAAATATAAACAAATATTTTGCAGTTTTTTGATGATATCACTTTTATTTATACAAACTAATATAACAATAAAAGCAATATTTACCCAAATATTGTTGTTTTTATAATAATTATTACGTACCTTAATAGTATTAATCAAATAAACATTACTAAACAAAAAAGTATTTACTTATTTTAATAAAAACTTTTAAAATAAATATTTCCATTTTTTTATCGATTCACTGAAATGGACTGTTAGAACTGATTCATGGAAACAAATAAACTTTTATGACTTTCATTTATATGGACAAACATAATATAGAGCAATATTTACCTACATATTAATAATTAACTAAATAAAATATGAATCAAATAAATATTAATAAACAAATTATAAATCATGTTTTTACTAAAAAATATTTAGTAAATGTCAAACATTTTTGAGTGAGGATTTAAACGAACTGTCAAAGTTTTGAATCAATTCACTGAGACGGATGGTTTGAACTGATTCATGGAAATGAATCAAACTGAAATGAACCAACGCAGTTTCTGCTACTGAGGTTTAAATCAAAGAGGTTATTAAAAAATAGTCTAATGAGATAGACTAATAAAAACATACCTAAATTAAACTTTGTCAAATAAAAGCACATTGAGATATACATCATGTTGCTTAATTTTATATCAACAGCAAAATCAGTGTTAATACATTGTGAATATTAGAAATATCGGCCTGTCCTGTTAGGCAGCAGCCAAAACAAGCTGTGCTTTGCCTGATGAAAAAACAACGCAAAGATTAGAACTGAGAGATGCTGTTAATCATCTGTCCATTAAGCCATAATGTACAATAACATCATCTGACTGAAGTAAACAAAAGCTGCTTATCATCAGATCATCTGACTCGGGTAAACAAGCCCTGTCCGCACGCTTCCTGTGAGCTTAGCTTAAATTAGGGAGCCTTGCGCTTGGCTGGACGGAAACATCGTGCGGGAGATTTTTCAGTTAAGGGAGAAAAATCAAACTTGACGGCTTGGATTTCCCCTCAACGCTCTTCTCTGAAATACAGCTATTAACTGGTCAGCCAGAAAGATGAGACAGCGATTAACATCACTTATCCATCCTTTACTCTTTGTTTTTATACCAAGGAGGGATTTTCCAAGGCTTCATCTACTTTAAGCGCTGCTTTGGCATAAACACTTCACCCCATCAAGCAGAAGCCGCAATCGGTTCCCACATGCATATAGACCCGTGAGACAGGCCCGTCTGAGAGGTGAGAGTCCGGTTAATGAACGAGAAGAGAGAAGAGAGTGGAACATCAGGTATTATTAACAGATCTGTCAGGGAAATGTAGAGCCGGTGTAATGAGAAAGTACTTTAGCACGGCACACGTTTCAGGAATAGCTTTCTCAGCCCAATGTCCGATCACTGAACTCCTTCACAAAAATGGAAAGCATACAAAACAGATTGAGAAAATGCACTGCAACAGTCCAGGCTTTTATCAGTTCACCTGGAAACACAACCAAAAAACACATTCTCCAATTCATAGGTGCACTCCTGACATGACAGCATCTGTTAACATTAGTTATTGCACTGTGAATGAACATTTTTACTAACATTAACAAAGACTAATAAATGCTGTAAGAATATATTGTTCATCATTGTTAGTTCATCAATAAGATAATAGCTCCATCTAAACTTTTTTTTTATTTCAAATAATTTTTCCAGCTTATTCATTAGCAAAATGTGAAAACTCTATGCCAAACTCTACTGAATCATCCCAGTGTTATTTTATAATTATGTATATATTTATGTACTATAATAGTATAAAAAATAATATATATATATATATATATATATATATATATTTTTTCTTCTTCTTTTTTCTTTTTTTTTTCACTGACTAGTTTTTATTTTTATTTCAGTTTTAGACATTTTGGTATTTCAACTTATTTTATTTTAGTTAGTTGTTGTAATGGCAACATTTCTAACTTAAAGCTGGAATACACTACACGACTTGAACACTAGGCATCATAAACTTGCCAACTTTGTAAATGGTCACAGAGGAAAATCTGTTACGCATGTTCTGTTCATTTTATTGGAACACTGGTAGTAGGACAGCTTGGTTTCAGTAGCGATGCGTCATATGCTACGATGTGTGTTCTAAAATTGGCTCATAATATCGAACATGTTTTGACATCCTCCAACTGGATGGAATCATAGGCCCTGTTTACACTAATGTGTTTTCGTTTTAACACGGCGTTTTAAAATGAAAACAACACTTGTCCATAATGCCGTTTCAGAAACGATCTCAGTACACACTAAATGGCTGAAAACGCATGTCACATGATCGTTCATGCACACTGGGCATGCGCGTACAAGTCTAAACAGTTGCCGATTGATGCTGCTAAAATGGACAACAAAGTCAGCAAAGCTTGCAGATCGTTTACATGGTCGTCAAGGCTGGTCTGTTACAAAGCCGTTGAGAGCGACGGCTCTGGTCTGTTATTGTCGTGTTCAGGTAGCGTAGTGTGGTAGTTAGTTTTCAAAAGTCTCTGTTTTGGTCCGTTTACACTGAAACGCAACCCCGGACTTTTCAAACTAAACCGGGGTCTGCAGCGTTTCTAAAAGTCTCCATTTTCGAGGGTTGAAAACTCTGGAGAAGAGTAGACGCCAGGCGTAACCGTAGCAAAAGCTATGCGTTTTTTGTAAACAGGGCCAGAGTCTGAAGCTAAAAAAATCTGCAGACTGGTACAGACTTGCGTCACCATCTAGTTAACAAAAAACAACCCTGAATCCCCTGCTAAGTGTCTCTTTATCTGAGGAGCTGCATTCAAATTACATTTGAGTGACTTAAGACTTAAGAAATCACTTAAAAGGTTTAATTTTAGTACATACATTATCATAGAAACCAAGTGTCTAATGTTTAATGCAATTTAATGTTACACCGTATAACGCTGTTAAAGGCTCAGGGAATGAGGCTCAGGAACACTCAACGTAACTTTAATAAAAAAATAAACAAACAACAAAACGAAAGTAAAGCGGCAGCCCCTCAAGGTCGACTGCCACATAAATTAAAACAAAACACCAACGTAAAGTCCCATGCAGGTCCTCTCTCATCCTTTACTGTCATCAGCCTTCTTTTTATGCTTCCGGAGTGACACGCAGGTGACGCTCATTAACACTCACACTCCGTTCCCACGGGTCTCTGCCCTGCCTGCTTCTCGCCACACACTGCCTGTCAGTTTCAGAACTAATCCATCTGAATATTCTCAGCATAGAGTGTAATTACGGCATAAAGTAATTGGTCACAAAACGCTAATTTTGTACTTCAAAAATCAAGCAGCAAAGATGGAGGAGTTTCTCACAGCAGCGCAGCACTCTCCCTGTACAACTAATGACCATTATACATTCAGACACTCTCTCAGAAGTGATCGCAGGGGTTGTACCTTATATCCGGGTCCGAGCTGATGAATGGCAAAGATCTGCGCGGGGTTCAGCGCCTCACTGAAGACATAGACAGCTCCGAGCTGCCCACAGAACACCCGGTTAGCATCCGCAGTCTCTGAAGAGCCCAGGAAACATTTATCATAACTCTGCAGGATGGGAGAGAGGAAGAGAAAATAATAAAGATAAAGGAAGAAAAAAAAAAACAGGAAGACAGACACCAAAAGTGGTTCAACGGATTGGGAGTTTTCTTAAAAGGCCCTCTGGAGCAGTTTACTTGCTATCTTCTTGCTATCATCTTGTTCTGATTAGCTTTAGCTAGTCTAGTCACAATGTACTTTAAAGGTTTGCCTTAGGGAAAGAGGGATACTATGGCTTTTCCATATCTCTTTGATCCATAGAGACAAGTGCTTATCTGAACATGTATCATTCGAACCCTTCAGGTGCAATATTTTTTAAAGCTGAGGAAAAAAAGTTGATTGCAAGTTCATGATTTTGGCAACGTCGAGATGGTCCTGTGCTTCTCGAGGCTGTGTACCGGAAAAATGAGAATGGTGGGAAAGCTGCTCGCAGCACAAACACTTACATCATTGGTGTTGACGTGCCACGCCATGTCGCCGTAGGAAACCAGCTGGCCATTGACATAGCAACGGATTTCACTATTCCTCCAACGGTTGTAGATGTGGACTATGCTGATCATGTACCACTGCAGGAGAGGACAGGAAGTAGAAATAGGTATTCGATATTCACACAGCCAAGCATGAAAGGTCATTTACTTAAAATTCTTAAAGGTACAGTAGCAAACATAGTGTTCTTTATGCAAGAACATTTCCACCACAGAATAAGAAAACTTAATAAAAAGGTAATAGAGTCAAACAGTGCCAGCCTCCTTTTTCAGCAGCACTGGTTTTAGAAGTATATTTTTCCATTCATTTTTCCAATAGGGATTTAAAAAAAAAAAAGTCTTCATAAAGAGTTATAAGCAATGAAATTAGCCAATCAGCAACGAGGTGATTCATAACATTTGGCACTTTGATTTGAAGCAAAAAATTTATTGAAAATCCGACAAAAGGACAAAGGTATAAGACTGTGTACTTAACAGCTTTACTGAGGGAAAGAACTACAATCCCAGAAAGCATTGCGAACAACAATCCACCTTGATGGATTACAAATGTTGAATTTATATATAAAGACAATGTATTTTAAAGGTCCCGTTCTTCGTGATCCCATGTTTCAAACTTTAGTTAGTGTGTAATGTTGTTGTTAGAGTATAAATAATATCTGTAAAATTATAAAGCTCAAAGTTCAATGCCAAGCGAGATATTTTATTTAACAGTCGCCTACATCGAACGGCCCGTTTGGACTACATCCCTCTACTTCCTTCTTTAATGACGTCAGTAGAACAGTTTTTTGACTAACCTCCGCCCACAGGAATGCTCCCTCAACTCTACCGAAATTTGTTTATGTACTTGCGCACTTCTTATAACTTACTGTGTTTACTCAGCTCTTACGGTGATTTTCTGAAGTAAAACTGACGCTTCATCGTTTGTGTGATGTACAATAAACTTTATTAAACTCATCAGTATATGTTTGATCATCATTCAGACAGCAGACTTGTAGGCTATTAATAAATAATGGATACATACAAGCAGATGACAAATACGTTATAATAACCGTAATTAAACTACTAAACTATACCTGTTCCATCTCTATACAGCACTCTGACTCTGTAGGCATTATGGTCTGACTCGAAATGAACACCGTTACTGAGAGTTTCTGATATTATCATCATTCCGTGAGATGAAATTGTCCTGAGAGACTGAGCGCGAGCTCGTGAGGCTCCGCCCCCTGGGTCGTCCAGCAGCTGCTTATTTGCATTTAAAGGGCACACACTAAAACAGCGCGTTTTTCTGAGCCCCAAAAAATGACAATTTAAACATGCTGTAAAAAATGATCTGTTGGGTATTTTGAGCTGAAACTTCACATACACACTCTGGGGACATCAGAGACTTATTTTACATCTTGTGAAAAGGGGCATAATACGGGACCTTTAAGTTTATCGCAAATAAATATTCAAGTATTTTGAGAGTGTAAAGAGATCGACATGATTACGCCATTCGCAGTGCTTCATGGGGATGGGCGGAGCTAAAGAGCTATTTTGGTGTGTGTTGCTTTTTTTGACTCTCTGATAAGTGTAATTCTCTGTACAGCATCATGGGTAATGCAGTTTTTCACCAGGGATTCCACTGTTAAACAATTATTTTAAAAAATAACACCTTGTCTACACAAGAGGTGAGCGACTTGCAATTAGTGTGTTGCGACTTTTCTGTCACAATTCTGACTTTTAGAGTTTATATCTGGCAATTTTGAGTTAACAATTGCGATTGTTTTGCACATAATTCTCATTTCATTTCTCACAGTTTTGAGTTTATATCACATTTGAGGGGTGCGTAATTTTGTGGATGAAAGGATCAGTCTATATCATGAAATGCTTATTTCAGTATTTAATAATACTGAACCATTCCTTCAAGTTTGGACCAAGAAAATTCAGTGGAAATGACCCGGCCCCAAAATGAATATGTTTAAATAGATCAAACACATAAAACATCATCTCATTACATGCTTCTAAACTGAGAGCTAAATTTACTAAAACAGAATCATTCTGTTTGATTGCAGCAATGCTAAAAGCTGTTTTGGCATATGAATTAAAGATCAGAGCCCTGACGTTTGAAAGCTCTCCAGCGAGGAATACAACAGCACGGATCACGTAAAAGTGTCAACCATGTATCGTAATTCAGATAAATAACTGTGGCTCGTCACAGATCAGGAGATTTAGATAATGCAAACTTCTTCAAAAGGCCTAATTTCCCAAATATCCTCTCCACCTTCCAAGCATGTTATTAAAACGTAAGGCGATATTAGCTGGGGTGACGGGGGGATAAGCCAAAATCTGCTAGACTGAAAATCCATCCCATAACTGAGATTTCATAGCTTTTAATGCCAGTTAAGATTTTATATAAATCCAAGAGAGGGCTGTCTTTGTCTAGACTAGGCTTTGAATTTTGCAAATACACTATATGAATCACAGCCCTAGAGTAGTCCATTGCTGAACTTTTCCTCTGACCCCTTGTCTATTGACCAATAACAAGCTGTGAACAACTGTGCTATTTAAGTTCTGGACAGATCTTTTAGCTCAGTTCAATTCAATTACATTTCTTTTTTGTTCACATCTCTGATCCTCTCTGATCCCTTGTTTTGGCTCTTTTCTTCCCCTCTTTAATATCTAAGGAAGCTTAATATAAATCTAAGAGTGACTAACAAAGTGGTTGATTAAAATCCAGCCTTTTTGTCCCACCGCACTGTTTCAATAACAGAACAAAGTGCTGACTAATTGGGTTGGGTTGTGAAGTTCATTGTTAGGCCGAGTACACATTTTCTCACACTAGCGTGTGTGTGTCTGGGCGAAGGGGGTATAGCTTGCATTCTAATTGGCACACAACCCTCCCTTGCCGTCCTCCTCGGTGAGCAGACAGGACGAGGTATCATATTCAAACATCCCTTGCCAAACTGATTTTCATTTGTCGTTTAACAACTAGTGCGACTGAGCCGAATTCATCCCACTGGGACAGTAAGAGGAGCCAAGTTATCAAAAACCAGATGTTGCTGTATCAGCCCACTCTGAGTGAGAAAAAAAAAACAAAAAGAGAAAAGAAGAAAGAAAAGAGCGATAAATAGGCAGATCTTGTGTGCTAAAGGGGAAAAAGGTGCAATGGGAATAAATCCCTCTGGAATTCCCTTTGTTCCTTAAATGCAGAAGCTATCAAATCAGAAGGTGCTTTAGGTATGGCTGACTCAGTGGACATCAAATTTGTGCAAAGATAAAGACAGAGAGCCAGAGAGAGAGCCAGAGAGAGAGAGAGAGAGAGAGAGAGAGAGAGAGAGAGAGAGAGCCAGAGAGAGAGAGAGAGAGAGAGAGAGAGAGAGAGAGAGAGAGAGCCAGAGAGAGAGAGAGAGAGAGAGAGAGAGAGCCAGAGAGAGAGAGAGAGAGAGAGAGAGAGAGAGAGAGAGAGAGATGTGGTTTTATACAGCTGCTGCTGCCAAGGGGCTCATACAGTTATTTGTGCTGATCACCTGATCATTCACTTCCCAGATATTCCCAGAGAAATAACTTTCAGGACAATGTTTTTCATATTGAATCACCACTTTAAGAAATTATTATTTTTTTTTCATTATAATGTTTGTTGTGAAAAAAACAATGCTCTGTACATATAGTTCCTGACAGTTACACTTTGACTTCATATTTGTCTTCACCCTAGTATCCAATTTATCATATTTATTTGAAGTCGTGATGTAACTGAAGTAGCGACAAATCTTTCTTCCATATTGTAATTTACATCCAAGTGGTTTTCGAAAAGAGAATAAATTGTGGTTCTTTCTTTTGGTTGTTGTTTGGATGGAGGCAGATTTGAATGTGGGCTTGCAGTTGATTACTCCACTTATGAAAAATAGTAATAGTTATGTCACAAATGAAAGAAAAGACCATAAATGTGTACTGTAGTCTAGTTATGTCTACTTATGTGTGTAGACAAAACTCACCTTCCTGGGCTGGAAGTCGTACTTCACACAGTGTTGAAAGCCTTTCCCCTTCGACTTCAATGATGTCACAATTAAACAGTTCCCCACAAAGTGCGCTGAGTAGCCAATCCCTTTGCTGGTTCGAAAACTAGGGGACAAAGAAAAGAGGAAAAAAGTGATTTTACAATGCTTGATGAACAAAAAAAACAAAAAAACGGCAATATGAAACAATATTTCAACATTTTTAAAGGCAACCACAGGGTTTCATTCAATATGAATCAGCAAAAACAAACTCTAATTATATTCACAACATTCTCCCTGCCTCAAACAACTCAAAAACCTCGTTATTCAGTCCATGCTACAGAATAATCTGATTTCAACACTTTTTCCAGGAAAAAAATAATTTCACTTTTATAGTCAGACATGGAAACTCATTGAAAATATGGAGGGAGGATGTCAGGCTTTATTCTTGGCGGGAAAACAAACATGGCTGACTGAGTCATTGGCAGCAGTGATTGCTGGGAGCGCTGGCTGCTGTCGATAAGGTGACTTGCTATCAGTCGGTGCCGTTTCTCTCGCTCCGCGCCTGCACGGCTACATAATTCTATGCTGAGCTCACCACGGTAACATAGAAACAGGATTACATGCTGATTTAACTGAGGTCAGTGGCCCTCAGACTTCTGAAGTGGTAATCTATACCTTCAATGTCTCCGCCTCAATACAGTGCAACCGCTGCTGCCCCAACATGGAGGATATACAGTACATCATTCGCTGTTACAAATATTAAAAAAGACCACCTGGTGGTAATGCTGTTGCCATGGTAATGTTGTAGAACCATTCAAAATTGACATTAATCGCCTGAGGTGCACTGCTAATGCTAGGAAGACTGGACAAGATATATGTATACTGTGTGTGTGTGTGTGTGTGTGTGTGTGTGTATATATATATATATATATCAGTGGTGGCTGCTGGTTTTTCAAAGAGGGGAAGCTCATTTTCGGCCTACATCATAAAAATTATTTATACGTAAATTCTGCCCTACGTTCCTTTTCAAGAAAATGCTCTGTGACCCTGTCGTACCAACTAGGCGTCTTTTCCAGTGACTTGACCAGTGTCCTCTCATTGGCCAGCAGAGTTAGGTATAATTGTATAAATATAATAATATAATAAAGGTATAAATAATAATATAATAAAGTATAATAATACTACTAATAAATTATTTTAATAATTATTTTTTTTATTATTACAACTAATAATATAAAAAATATAATAAGTAATAATGTAATAAAGTTATAAATGTATAATTGTGTGAAATGTATTATGAACACTGGCAAGCAATTTCGACAAGCAAATACCAAGAAATAGGTTGCTGCAGTTTGTCTTTCGATTACACTTGCAAAATCCGCGATGGGACTGAGCTCGAATAGCTTCAGCGTCAGCGACTTTTTATTGTATGAAATAGCTGTCAATCAAAAGGAGATGCAGCCTTTCGACAGACCCACCAATCATCAAGCAGAAGCCTTGTCCAGGCCAGCCCACTCCTCATTCACCCCCAGAGACGCTGAGCGCCCGTGGGCGGGACATAATCGCAGCATTTATCCAATGACCGTCTAGTTTCGTAGCACTGAAAAAAACTGTTCAAAGAAGCCCCATTGAAGTCAACACTGGACACTGGGCTTCAACAGGGAAATGCACTGTGACGATACGGGAATGTATGAGAAGGAAATCGAGTCAGCCGACCTGCTATATGTAACTGATTCTGAACGAACTCTTCTTTGAGATGAACGTGTTCTAACGCATTTTTAGTCAATAAAATGTTAACACAATAGTACATATTTGACCATTAATTTTTTGACATTATAGGGGAAGCCGAGCTTCCCTTGCAGTCTTAAAGAAATCCCCACTGATAGATATATACATATATATATATATATACACAGTCATGTGAAAATGAAAGGACACCGTTTTGAATTCTATGGTTTTAAGTATCAGGACATCAAAATCATCTGGTCTTATGCAGGTCATACAATTAGGTAAATACAACCTCAGATGAACAACAACACATGACATATTACACCGTGTCATTATTTATTTAACAAAAATAAAGCCAAAATGGAGAAGCCATGGGTGACAAACTAAGTACAACTTGCTTGTAGAACCCGTTTTAGCAGCAATAAGTTGAAGGAATCATTTTCTGTATGACTTTACCAGTCTCTTACATCATTCTGGAGGAATTTTGGCCTGCTCTTCTTTACAACGTTGCTTCAGTTCATTGAGGTTTGTGGACATTTGTTTATACACAGCTCTCTTAAGGTCCCGCCACAACATTTCAGTCGGGTTGAGGTCTGGACTTTGACTGGGCCATTGCAACACTTTAATTCTTTTCTTTTTCAGCCATTCTTTTGTGTGCTTGGGATCATTGTCCTGTTGCATTGCACAGTCTGACCTTGGGGTGAATTTACTGAGACGAAGATTGGCAACTGTCTTGAATGATTTCCACTTGTGAATAATTCTCCTCACTGTAGAATGTTGGACATCAAATTGTTTGGAAATGGCCGTATAACCCTTCTCAGATTGATGGCAGCAACAGTTGCTGCTCTAAGATCATTGCTGATGTCTTTCCTCATTGGCATTGTGTTAACACACACCTGAAGGCTTCAGGACCAGCAAACTGCCCAAACTTCTGCTGTTATAGAGGTGATCACACTCGCTGATGATCAATTCATCAAAGGCATTTGATTAGCAGTGCCTGACTGCTACTCACCCTCTTAATTCATATGGAAGCAGTAAGAGTGTACTTAGTTTGTCACCAATGGCTTCTCCATTTTGGCCTGGTTTTTGTTAAATAAATAATGACACGGTGTAATATGTCATGTGTTGTTGTTCATCTGAGGTTGTATTTTTTATTATGCCCTGATACTTAAAACCACAGAATTCAATAGGGTGTCCTTTCTTTTTCACACGACTGTATACTATATATATATATATATATATATATATATATATATATATATATATATACATTTCTATTCATGTAAAAAGGAACACTGCATAACATAATTATATATGTGTGTGTAAATTCCTTTTGAAGAACTGCTGTTAGAGCCATATAGATAATCATTTTATTTATAAGCATGTGACTTATACATTTATATACAAGTCACATTTATATACACCCAATATATTCAGTGTATTCAAGTCATACATCTACAGTATGACTCTTTTCTTGGAATCAAAATCATGACCTTGGTACTGTTAGTGGCACGCTCTATCAGTTGAGCTACAGGAAATGATCATATAAAATTAAATTACAACTGTGTACAGTATACTACTATAACTCATTCTGCAGCCTTCGATAGAGTGCATCAACAGATCATCCTATCTGTTCTCTTGACACCAAGCATAATGGGAACTGCACTCCAGTTGGACTGTAGGTCCTTCAGGGTATCTTGAAGGGGATTACCAATGCTTTTGTGCAAGAAAACATGAGTAACATTAAAAAAACAGACTAAAGAATAAAATGCTACAGAAGTGTAGAATATAGGCCTTTTAACTTAGCACTGACATTAAACTAAAGGTCAAAACTAACAAGGATCCTCAGAGCTACTCTGCAAGGCATCTTCAGTTTACGCTACTGGTTTCTAAAAAACAACCAGAGGTTCTTCAGACATTCTCTTATGACATTTAGGAATTTTGTGAATTTCTCTAGTTTGCCCTCTGGTACGGCTTTTTTTGGTAACTGGAAAATAGGGCAGGGCTCATCACTCCTAAATTAGCAGTCTCTTCTTGTGGGCCAGCCCTGCAGAGACACTTACCACTTCAAACAGAAATTGTAATATAATATTTCCTATGCACAGATCTCCCGTTTCTACCACGCTGAGAATCTTGAGGCTCACAGGTGTTGGTCTTAGTCGCTCAGAGCTTCTGCAGTCTTGGCATTTATATTATAATGACTGACGACTGGTCAGCATTAAGCCATACTAGTACCTCTGCTCTTCCTTAATGTATCACACACATCATACTCACCAGTATAAGTATGGTTTATCCTTGTCTACATTGATATTATTGAGTGGGTCCATTCGGAACCAAGTGTTGAGAGTGAATCCGTTCTGGTAAGGCCACTTAGCAATTGGCGGCAAAGCAATGGCCTGCCGGGGGGCAAAACACAAGGGAATTAGAAGCTGCATATTTGCACAATTAAAACAGCATTTGCAGAACAAGCTGGCATATAATCAACTGTACAAATTTGACCTTGGTAAAATGGTATTTACTACATACAATTACATACAATTTGTACTCTAATAACAGCATCTGTGGTGTAGTGTTGATTACCACGGACAATATTTTCAGATAATTTGAGGTAACTAATTTCTCAGTTTGTACGAAACAAAGAAAACATTTACACACTTTACAGTGGAAGTCTGTAGTTGGAAATGTGAAGCTTCTATTTGTAACATGAATATGATTCAATAAAAATGATTTTAATATATAATAATGTATTAATATTATTAATATTTAATAATATAATTATTTAACATTTACATATTTTAAATGTACAAATACATAATTTAAATACACACCGTTCAAAAAGTTGGGGTTGGCAAGATTTTAAATGTTTTTTTAAAGAATTCTTACCAAGGCTGGATTTATTTGATTAAAATACAGTAAAAACAGTAACATTTTGAAATTTTATTATATAAAATGTTATTTATTCCTGTGATGGCAAAGCTGAATTTTTAGTATCATTACTCCAGTCTTCAGTGTCACATGATCCTTCAGAAATCTAATATGTTGATTTGGTGATAAAAACAAACAAACATTTCTTATTATTATTAATGTTGAAAACCGTTTTGAACTTTTTTTTTTTCAGGATTCTTTGATGAATAGAAAGTTCAAAAGAACAGCATTTATTTGAAATATAAAACTTTTGTAACATTATAAATGTCTTTACTGTCACTTTTGATCAAATAATTGATCCTTGCTGAACAAATGTATCAATTTATTTTAAAAAAATCTTACTGATTTTGTACAGTAGTGTAAAGAAGTGTATACATATAGTATAGTATAGTCTCTGCATATTAACCTGGGAAAGGAAAGTGTAGTGTAGAAAAAAAAGGTAAAATATTCCCTAAGAAATAAACAGCATGATTGTGTAGTTGGTGTTTTGTAATCATAACACACTAGTCTCATGCTAACGTCTGGAATGATTCTACAAAAGCTTTATTGTAAAAGGAGTGGGAGAGTCTCACCGCCGCACTGCGTCCTGGGAAGTTGAAAAAGGTGTCAGGGCCGTGCCGCTGAGGCATCTGATTCAGCACTGATAGGAGCTTAATGGCGTGTCTTGGCTAAGGGAAACAGGACACAAGAAGGAAGAGAACACTGTAATTAGTGAGAGAGAGAGAGTGATGAAAGGAAATTATAATGAGAGAAGACTTTGACAACGGAGGAAAAGATGTATATGTTCATGACATTCAAAAATAAATAAAATAATTAATGGTAACCATCATCAACGAGTAAACGACCCAAAAAAACCCCACCTCTAATTCAGCCAATCAATAGCCTGTCCATCAGTCTTAACCACGGCAGCACAGTTGAAAATCGATTCGTAGGCAACCTCAAACAGATGTGTCCGTGGAGAGGACTGGCGGACAGGAGATCATTGGCTGGGCTTGGAAGTCTCTAAAGGGAGCATGCTAATGATCTGCACATATCAGATTTTTATGAGTTTTAAGAACATATTTTAACATTCATAGTTTGATTCCCAATCTTCATCCCAATCCTTACGGTCACAAGTTATTAACCCTATAACGAATAAAACTTACAGCAGCCATTTTTTTCATGAATCGTTAATATTTAAAGGCCCACTGAAGTGCCTTGGAACGCACAGCTTTGTATGATGCGTTGATGTAATTTCCACTGAAACAGGAAGCTAAGGCGGGATGTATTGAATGGCTCCGCCCCCTTTTCAAATAGCCAATAGCGTTTAGTTTACCTCACAGACTGCAAGTCGTACTTGTCAGCACCATGGAAGCGAATCTGAGCGCTGATGATACTCTGGATTCAATAGTAGATGTGTGAATAAATTCTAGCCATTTCATTCTTAACCAACGTACAGTTGGAAAACGGAATAAAACTCGAGCGTTTGAGCAACCGAACACACATCTCCAACCCATATTGCTCCGTGACGTGTCAGAGGTATTTATAGCATAGGGAGCGGGACGCTTTCGATTCTAGAAAGCATTTGATTGGACAGAAGATGCGATGAGAAGCTGAAAATCCTGAAAATCCTAAAAATCCGTGATCCATTTTAGAGGAAGTGCGAGACTAAGTTTTGAATGCCTAAATGCAAATCTTGTCATTGTTTTGGAACACGCCATCTTATTCATAACCTAAAGGCTAACATATTCATACTAAAAGCTAAAAAAACGTACATTTTGATTTCAGGGGACCTTTAACCAATGAAAAGTTTAAAAAGAGCTTTTGACTAAACCTCATATCTCTATTGGATCTTCATAATGTCTGTCAAACCTCATAACTCCAACCGCCTCTATCGTGAATGAAGAAGTCCAGAACATTAGAAGTTAACTGCTTTCAGTGGCCACTGAAACTGAACGGCATCCAGTCAGTGTAAAAGGGGCAAGAAAACTCACCCACATGCCTCCGTCCCCCCTCAGCATGCTGAATAACAGCTTCAGTTCCTTCACTGTGATACTATAGCTGGCCAAAACCCCCAGCATGTCCACTAGGAGATCTGAGAAAGACAGAAAGAAGAGAATGAAATGACTCAGCATTATCGGTGCACAGAATTGCAGACTCATGAGGGTGATGTCACCCGGGGGCAAGAAGCCAATCGTTATCTTTCTGCTGGAACATTATCTACGGCAAGTTCTCTTGAGACCGTGGCTCTCAACGGCATGGAAACCCAAGTCTATTCATTCACATATCGGCTGTTATGGCTCGGTGTCAAACCGTCTGCTGATGTAATTTGCGAAACATCTGCGTTATGAATTCAGAAGCTCTTTAAAACGTTGCGCGAGACATGAAATAATCTAATTTCGAGAAAAATAACAACCCCTTAGCAGTGATGTTTGTCGTGGCTTAATATCATTGTAATTTGATTTTCAAAATAACCCAGTTACACGCCATTCACTCAAAGGCCACAAATTTGGTCAAAAATGGACAGAAGCTGGAAGCGTATAAGAACTAATTGTCTGATTAGCAGTGGAATTTTCTAACACGCGGATCTGTCTAAAGAACAGTTAGAGAGAAGCTTTCTCCCAAATGTGTTCACAGAGCCAATTTTACACATTACCCCTGCAATAAACGACGGCCATGGTCCACTGATCGTAATTACACAGAAATATTGGACACAGAATGCACAATGAGGGGTTTAGCGAGACAGTGGAACCTGTTTTTCTGAAACGTAACGGAGCCAAATCATAGAGGATTGGAACATATGGACAAGCATGTGATACAACAAAGATTATCACAGACATTACTGATTCTTTTCTCTTCGGTGAATTGGATTTTCATTTGACTGAAGTTTTTGAACCGAAGGCACTGGTGTAAACAATAGATATGTTCAGAACCAAAGTGCCTTGAAATCAGAGGGCCCATGACAAAGAAGAGGCGTATTTACCACACAAAGGTGAGTTTACATAGACATGACATAAACAGTTTTAAACAGGAATAAGAATTGTGGGGAACAATACACTTAAAATCACTGCACACTTACAAGATCACACACAGAACCAAAATCCAAATGCTGCAATACTGCAAAATAATGTTTATTTTATTATGAATTCATTAGTAGTATTAATTTATTATAATCATTATGAATTTATTATGAATTAACAAATGCATTATTATCTGTTATTATCAATAAAAATAATAATAGTGGTAACACTTTACAATAAGGTTCCTTTATTAAACATTAGTAAATGTATTAACTAACATGAACTAACAATGAGCAATACATTTACTACTGTTTTTGTTCATCTTTGTTAATGTTAGTTAATACAAATAAAGCTGTTCATTGTTTGTTCATGTTAGTTCACAGTGCATTACCTAATGTTAACAAGATTTTAATACAGTTTTAGTAAATGTTGAAATTAACATTAACAAAGATGAACAAATGCTGTATAAGTGCAGTTCATTATTAGTTAATGTTAACTAATGTAGTTAACTAATGAACCTTATTGTAAAGTGTTACCATAATAGTAATATTTTTTCACACAGAACCAAAACCACCAAAAGATGCTGCAAAACAATGCTTATTTTACTATGGATACTAACAATGCTATTATCATCAATAATAATAATGATAATACTAATAATGATAATAAAAAGTCATTTTTCCACACAGAACCAAAACCAGCAAAAGATGCTGCAATACTGCAAAATAATGTTTATTTTTATTATTATAATATAATACTTATAATATAATTATGATGGTAATTATTATTACATTATATAAATACCTTTTTATTATTGTTGTTTATTTTAATATAATTTCGTATTAGTAATAGTAGTAATAGTAGTAGTAGTAGTATCAATAATAATAATAATAATAATAATAATTATTATTATTATTATTATAAGGCATTTATTTTACAAAGAACCAAAACCACAAAAGATGCTGCAATACTGCAAAATAATGTTTACTTTTATTTATTATTATTATATAATTATAATATAATGATGATGAAAGTTATTATTATATAAATTCCTTATTATTATTATTATTATGTTTATTTTATTATAAATAATAATAATTATTATTATTATTATTATTATTAATAATAGTAGTAGTAGTAGTAGTAGTAGTAGTAGTAGTATCAATTATTTATTTTACAAAGAACCACAAATACTACAAAATAATGTTTATATTATTATTATTATTATTATTAATAATAATAATAATAATAATAAATACATACATTTTTTTCAATGCTCCCAGGACAGCGTTTCTGGTTATCCCACCTATTGAGGGCATTGGCCAGACATTTTCTCTTTATCTATAACCGTTTATTTGAATGTACAAGCCAGACATTGACTTCGAACTTTTCATGTCAAGTTTGGATCCTGCCCTCTACGCTTTCCTTCAGTGCTCACCAGCAATCATGTCGTCGACGGAGCTCATCTTCTGCAGCACCTGCTGGATGAGCCCCACCTCTGTGCTGGTCTGCAGGTTGCGAACGCTCTTCCGCAGGATCGCTGTGAACATGCTCCAGATCTCCGCCTGGCAGGTGACGTCACAGTGCTCCAGCAGCTCCACCATGCAGGCGATGCTTTCGGCATCCTGGATGATGAAGTTCATCTCCAGGTCAAACTCTCCACCCACCAGCTGAGAGAGAGAGAGAGAGAGAGAGAGAGAGAGAGAGAGAGAGAGAGAGAGCCAGGGTTATTCTCAAATGAAATTACTGAGGATATGCTCATTGTATATTTTCCGCCATAATGATGAAGAAAAATGCACATCATGATGATAATTTTACTGTTAACTCTTTTCATGCCGTTGATTTTCTCTCATTTATGACAACACCCCCCCACCTTTGACAAGTTTTTCCGGCAATCGACCAATTTTTCACTGTTACGGTAGGGGGCGCTATTACAGATTTTTTACAAAAAAGTACATCATCTCTGGATCCAAAATCAAGCAAAGAAAACGATCTGCGTGAATCAGGAGTGGATAAGATAAGTAAGCTAAAGTGATCATCAAACATTCAACAACTTATAAATCAAAACGTCTACAAAACAGAGAAAAAAAATGTCGAACCCAGGAAGAGGTACAGGACAGTACAGGAGTTGATGGACGCGATCTATACTCAATCTATGTTTTGATTATCGTTCTGAATCCTATCCGGACAGAGTTTTCTCTGCTTTTTATTCAAAATGTTGTATGTTGTTGTTGTTTTTAAAATAAAACTTCTACACATTCAAGTGTTGATTTAAAAAAAATAATGAAGGTAGAATATTTTTTTTAGCAGAGGCTCTGTTCTTTCTTTTGATAGGACTGCTCACATATTCATACAACAAA
Organism: Abramis brama; assembly: GCF_963993115.1. Taxonomy (NCBI): domain Eukaryota; kingdom Metazoa; phylum Chordata; class Actinopteri; order Cypriniformes; family Leuciscidae; genus Abramis; species Abramis brama. Next base: position 18,204,247 of record NC_139987.1, on the reverse strand, counting down.
ATATTCTGGGGGCCATGAACATTTTGTGAATATGATAAATAATGCTGCTGCTGGCTGGCAACTTAATATGGTAATATATATTACTGCTAACAAAAGAAAATAAAAAAATATGTAATTTAAAATGTTTAAATGTCAAGAGCAAAAATTGCCTAAAATTATTAAATGCAATACTTGACCAAGTTTCATAAAAAACAAGAATTATGATGGCAAACTACTAACTAAACACATAAACAAATTAATAAATTGGATGGGAGTAGGTCAAGTATATTTATATAGCATTATTATGCAATACAGATTGCTTCAAAGCAGCTTTACAGTAATCAACATCAGTGTTGCAAAATTTCCATTCAAATAATTTGAATTATAGTTACAACTTAAATTTGACCTTTAAAGCAGCTCTACAGAAGACAATACACAGTAGCGTCATTATTCAGCTCAGTTTAATTCAATTATTCAGTGATCTGATTCGACAGGTGTTGGTGAGATTGATATGTAGGACACAAGGTGGATGAGATGGACAGAGCAATGTAATAAGGACATAAAAATAATGCAATTAGAGAATACATTAATTTGAACAGAAAAGGGAATTGGAAAGTTTGTGTAAGTGAAGTGAATGAGGGAAAAAGCAAAGGAAACAAATAATATAGAGAGAATTATTAAAGGAGCAGTTTTGAGGTTGCTACCGTAGAGAGCAGCACTCTGTCTGATAAATAATGATTTAGATTTGAGAGGGTCATTTAATTCTGGGGTAGAAAGAACATAATGACCTCACACACACGCTTGCCCTCTACGACTCAAACAACACACTGGAAAGGAGAGGAATGGACAAACCAATCAGAGATTGTTCCTGCTCTGCAGCAAACAATAATCAATGGCATCAGTCTTGGAGTTCAACAGGCATGAAATTGGCCAGCTTTTGGCCATGCAAACTCCAAACCTAGCAGGTGATTTGGAAAATAAAGGCTGAAATTCCTGAAAATTACATTTTGGTGCGTAGAGAAGGCGAGGTGCTGGGAAAACTATTGATTTTCACTCTTTGTCTGATACAGTCAAATTGGGAATGCTCTGGAGCTTTAGAACATTTTGTAATTGGGCCGTCGATAACCTTAGCACATGTAATTTGTCCATGCCCCTCACCTTGACCGAACATTCACCTTGATTATTTGTAATATCCATGTGAGGACCTTAAACATGACTTTACAACCATTAAATAAGGTCTTCAATTTGATTCAGATAATCAGGATAATATTGTGAGTTCAACCACTACTTTTAATGTACTCAATACTGGCACAGGGGTGTCCAATCCTGCTTTTGGAGGGCCACTTTCCTGCAGATTTTAGCTCCAACACACATGCCTGGAAGTTTCTTGTGATCCTAAAGGGTTAAAGGGTTAGTTCACCCCAAAAATGTAATTCTGTCATCATTTACTGTAAAACTTTCATTCATCTTCGAAACACAAAATAAGATATTTTAATGAAATCTGAGAGCTCTCCATTGACAGTCCATGCAACTACCACTTGTACACTTAAAGTTCATAAAGAGATTGTAAAACACGATTGCTTTATATGATGAACAGATTTAATTTAAGCTGTTATTCACATTTAAACATTCATCAACTCGCGCTCAACTTTTTGATGCGACAAAGTGGTAGTTGTGAGGACCGTCAATAGAGGGACAGAAAGCTCTCAGATTTCATTAAAAATATCTTCATTTGTGTTTCAAGGATGAACGAAAGTTTAGAAAGACATGAGGGTGAGTAATTGATGACAATTTTTTCTTTTTTTGGGTGAACTCAACCTTTAATTGGCTGGTTCAGGTGCGTTTAATCAACATGCACAACTGCCAAATGTTCTATATATTTTAATCACAACTTGTAATGACTGCTTTATTGAGATCATCGTTTCTGCCTAAATGAATATGTGATGTTAGCTAACTACATGATTTGTATTATCTTAGAACTGTATTATCTTTGACACACACACCTCTGATAACAAAATTACTCTAAATTGTAATGCAGAAACATGCATTTTCTGTAAAGCCGCTTTGAAACGATATGTATTGGGTAAAGCGCTATGCAAATAACTGTGAATTGAGCTGAATTGAATTAGGTCTAGAGTTAACCTCAGCTGGATAGTGGCCCTGCAGGAGCAGGATTGGACAGCAATGCACTAGCCTGAACAATACTCTATGCACGTACTTGAAGGCTCCTAGCTATGCAAATTTGATTTCACGCATCACTGTGTTCCAAAATGTGTCAGAATGCATTGCATTGTATTCTCAGTGCCGCAAGGTTGCCGTAGCCGGCGTTACTACAAAATTGTCTTCTACGTTCATTTTTCTCCTTTAGATCATCTGCTGTTGTGATGAAAAACAGTCTGATGAGAATCTTGCTGAGGAAGTGAGTTATAATTAGTGAATGCTTCTGATAATAGGTTTCTAGCTGGTCAAATCTGGTCTGACTGAGGTAGATAACACAGTCTGCCATCTTAAACTGGTGTGATCTGTTTTTCTCCAGGAGGGTGAGACAGGATTAGTTGGAAAGTGTTACCACGGTATCGTCCCATTGAACTATTTACGATCCATACAGTGCAAAAAGAAGGACAGCGGGGATGAAATCCTATTGATTTGTCATGGTTCATCACTCCCAGTGGCCTTTAGTGAATAGATGATTAATTACGAGACGTTTACTCATCAATAATTGCCTCTGAAACCCAGAGAGACCAGGGGTTGTTTTTTGTGAACAACCAAAAACGCAATTAAGCTTTCAAACTAATGGTTTGTAAGAGGGCTACAAAATGAACATGTGATCTTGCACATTGAAATCCATAACATTTAGGGACATTGCCAGTCCAATGAAAATAAAGCTGATAAACATACACACTAAATTATTGTGAAATCAGTAGAATACTTCATATAAGGACGCAGTATAACAAGAATAGACTTTTTTACCTCCTACACACAATGCTTATGAGATAAAACAGACTTGCACAAACACAGTTTCTTTTTGACCCTTGAACACTGACAGTGGTGTCAAACATTATTTTTAAACAACAGCAGAAAGCAGAAGCTGTAAAAAGAGATCAGACATAAGAGCAGTACAGCCTCCAGCACATTAGCTCACAATCTCCTCACCACTTCGCTCATGTTTTATTACAGTGGGAACAGACTTTATCTGTTTAAGTTAATCATGGCAGATATGGCGGATGGGATCAGGAAACAATCCGAGCCAGGTGCGTTACGCGCCACGCTAAATCTCTGACCGATGTGTCGATTTTATCTGGAAAATGTAATTCAGCAGATGTTCTGAGACATTGCGATTTAGTATATTTCTGATTCCTTAAATGTTTATCATATAGGTTCAAAACGCTTCAGCGAGATAATTAACGAATATTAAAAAACGTGAACACATCACTCCGTCCTTGGTCTCTTTACATTGGCTCCCTGTACAATATAGGATTGATTTTAAACTTCTTTTATTGGTGTATAAATCTCTTCATTGCCTTGCAATGGATCTGACTTATTATTTATCAGATCTGGAGTATCAGACAGGAAGAACTTTGAGATCATCAACTCAAAATTTGCTGAAAATTTGTTTGCCATGGGCTATTCATCCTTTTGATGATCATTTTTTATTCTTTTTATTCTATTACTATTTTGTCTATCTTACTGAGATGATGTAAAGCACATTGGTCAGCATGTGTTGTTTTAATAGTGCTATACAAATAAAAGTGACATTGACATATATTTGTACATAATGATGCTGTATTTGTGTGGCAATAGAAAGACTATTAGATTTAAAAACAGCCCCTTGTACTTCATGTATGAGTTCTCCAAACTCAAAAGACTCTTAGAAGAAGAGCTGATATCTTGGGAAAAGGACGTTGCAATAATTGGGTGCCAATCATTGTGGCCAACGTGAAATAGAGAAAAACTTTTAGTTCATAATGTGAGCTTCCCCTCACTTTCAATTGTTCTACTTCAATGAAAGGTTCGAATTTTGTGAATTTTTGAATGAAAGATCAAAAGGATAAACAATGCAGATTTATTTTCACAGCTGCCTTTGCTCATATTTACCAAGAGCACTGATATATAGTGTGTCTACCAGTCAAAAGTTTGGAAACATTACTATTTTAAATGTTTTTGAAAGAAGTCTCCTATGCTCATCAAGCCTGCAAAAATACAGAAAAAAACCTGAAATATTGTGAAATATTTTTACAATTTAAAATAATGGTTTTCTACCTGAATATACTTTAAATTATAATTTATTTCTCTGATGCAAAGCTGAATTTTCATCAGCCATTACTTCAGTGTCACATGATCCTTCAGAAATTAATTCTAAAAGGCCTATGCTGATTTGATATTATCAAAGTTGGAAATATATATATATATATATATATATATATATATATATATTTTGGAACCTGTGATACTTTTTTTCAGGATTCATTGATGAATAAAAAGTTACAGCTGAATAAAAGAACAGCATTTATTCAAAATAGAAATCTTTTCTAACAATATAAATCTTTATTATCACTTTTTTATCAATTTAACATCCTTGCTGAATAAAAGTATTAATTTCTTAAATAAATTACTGGCCCTAAACTAGTGGTGAACTGAACAGAGGTATAGTGTATATTGTTACAAAAGGTTTCTATTTTAAGAAGGTTTAACTTTTAATTCATCAAAGAATCCTGAAAAAATATATATATTTATATTAAGCAGCATAACTGTTATATATATGCTGGGTTAGTGTTAGGGCTATACCATACACTTAAAAAAAGAATAAGGCACAATATGTTCTGACAAACATGTGCTAACTGGGAATGCTAATTCCCATCCCTCACTTCAGAGAATAACAGCTGTAGACATAAGCTAATGTATAACACACTAACTCATTGTCTGAGATTACACTCCACGCAGCACTAAAGCAGTTAGCAACAAATTATTTTTCCACATGGGTCCCTTCCTCTACTCCCACTCCAAATAATCAATTACATTCCAGACAGACAGTTGTGTTTGGAAGCTGGCTAATTCCTCTCGAAACGAAACAAGCCACAAGCCCAATAATGAAAGGGGGTAGAATCTGATTTGCACAGGCTTTTCCAGAGCTGAAAAACAACTGTGGGAAAATAAAGCAAATCATGTTCTTAAGTGCTAAATTACTCAACAGATAACACGATAAACGGAGTAAACCCCTTGTTAGCGACAGATGAACCTCATAAGTTCTCCAAGGTTGGTGCATTTGTTGATCAATTTTTCTTTAGGTTGGAGGTTTGAAGGGTGGCTTTTGGGAGAACACTTGTATTTAATGGAGTACAGAATAAATTATTCGAAGAACAAAAAGCCTGGAAGTGAACTAATCCGTGCTTGCCCACACATCCATGCAAAGGCAGGGCCAGTTCACAAGCATTGATTCCCTCCATACAGAATCCATTAGCCAAAATTAGGCCAAAGCCTTAAGGTAGCGAGCTGCATGGGAAGAATTAATTCTCCTCGTATTGAATTTCTCTTTTCCATTGAGGATTCCAATTAGAGCACGGGACAACATCTCCTCACAAGGTAATATTTCGACATCTTCATTTTCCTGGACGAATAGACAAATTCAAATCATGCCTTTAATTAGGAGCTCTGATTACATGCTGACAAATACAATAGAAGGGGCAACTGTGAAGGACTGAACATCACTGATGGTACAATGCTTAACATATCAGGTTTCCTGGCAACCATCTATTCTACAATGCACCATGAAGTCCATGTCCATTTTGAGAATGTGAGTACCATGCTAAATATATGACATGGCAGGAAGAAAGGAGAGCAGGCACTGATCAAGACTGAAGAACAGAGGCCTCACTATATCCAACTGGAGAAATCAGCTGTAGGAGTTATGTGGGTCTGGAGCTACTGCAAGATTGTTTTACCATGACGCAAACACAGAGCAATCTGACAGAGAGAGAGAGAGAGAGAGAGAGAGAGAGAGAGAGAGAGAGAGAGAGAGAGAGAGAGAGACAGAGAGAGAGAGAGAGAAATATCGCTAAGCCACCCCTCAACCAACCCTCCACTTTAACATCTCTATACAAACATCACAAAGCCTGTATGTTCTGGATGCTGTTGTACTGTGAACAAGCCCATTTGTTTTTTGAGTTTCAATCTGAAGAAGATCCAGTTCTGTAACCCTGAAAAAAGTCGCCCATAAGGCATGTGTATTTTGTGGATAAGCCAATAACAGGATGGATTGCGACAAGTGTAAAAAAGCAACGAATCATTTTATTCAGCAAGGACTCATTCATTTGTGAAAAAAAGACAAAATAGCAGTTTTCACAAAACATATTAGGCAGCACAACTTCTTTTAACACTGATAATAAGAAGACATGTTTCTTGAGAAGCAAATCATCATATTAGAATGAATTCTATGAAGGATCATGTGACACTGAAGACTGGAGTAATGATGCTGAAAATTCAGCTTTGCATCACAGGAATAAATTACATTTTAAAATATATGCAAATAGAACACACTTATTTACAATTATTTTATATTTTAATAATATTTCACAATACTACTATTATTATCATTGTATTTTTGATCAAATAAAGGCAGCCTTGGTGAACATAATAGCCTTTTTCAAAAAGCAAAAAATCTTACCAACCTCAAAGTTCTGAACAGTAGTGTTTCTACAAAATAGGAATAAAAGTGGACTATTTAATTTGATTAGGCCATCTTAGTTTTGGATGGAGGACTAGTAATCTTTAATCCTGTTTTTCTAATCAGTAATCACACACACCATGTAGGAACATGGAAGGTAATAGGTTTTGTGGTGTGACGGTACCCTACGAAAGAGGTGGAACCGACTTGAGCATATCATGTATTAAACAGCAGGAGACTTTCATCTGTCATGTTACACACACACACACACAGTACTGGGTTGGACACAGTACCCTTTTGGGCAGGACAGTCCCAGCTCACACCCAGCACAACACAACCGCTGCAATTAGCACTGCGGTCTGTTGAATAGAGGCACAAACTGCCCGAGGTACTGGCAGGGACAGCCTCACTTCACAGTTGGTCTGTTAAGCACACTGCTTCTCAGGACAGTGAATGATGTTCTCTCAAGTGCATAAGGCAAGCCTCAGTATTACAATCGCTCAAAAATAAAGACATATTTCATCATGTAACTCAGTCAACCCAGTCAGATTTACATCGGATGGGATCCAAGCCATATCTATGCACTTAGAGTTGATCAAGCAATCATTTAGCAACCAAATCCTAATATTTACATAATTAAATATTTCATATTTACATCTGAACATCTTTAAACGCAGCAGTAATTAAGAATGTTTGACAAGAAACTAGAACAGCAAGTTATGCAAGTTAATTTATTGCATCCTGATGACTCCTGGAGTGTAATTTACTGCCGTACTTAGAAAAGATACTTCATTTGGTGCAAAGGAAAGGTGTGAGGAAACCTGTTCCAATAGACCACTGAGCAAGTAATTATGCACTTGCTAGCCTAGCAATCCTCTCACAAAGACCTGAGCCAAGACAGGCGAAGGCGGCAATTGGCACGGGCTTCTCGGGGTTTTGGCACGAAGCTCTGCGTCGGCGTAGTCGCTGGAACGCTGCAGTCTCCCGCCGTTAGATTGAGGACGGGGATTCTGTGACCTTACTGAGAAAACTATACCTCTGACATTCACTTAGGTCACTCCTGAAATTACTCCACAGTTGATCTTCTAACCAGTGTTATTTTAGTAATACTGGTATATTATTGTAGTTTTTATTTTTACATTTCCTGTTTTCATTTTAATTGTAGTTAATGTTTTAGTAATTTTGTTGTGTTTTTGTCATTTCAAATAATACATTTTTAGTCCTAGCTTTTATTTATCTTATTTCAGTTGTAGTTAAAGTAGAAATATTTCCTTGGCAACTAGCTAAAATAAAATATGATTTTTTATATTTAATTCAATTTACGAAAGTTTTGGGGCGGTTTTAGTTCACTATAATAACCCTTGTTCCAACACATAAAAAAAAAACAAATCACTCAAATTACTAAATTTAATTTCTAAATCATTTACTCACCCAGTCCTGTATGATTTTTTTCTTGCGCAACACAAAGGAAGATATTTTGAAGAATGTTTCAACTGTTTCGGTCCATTAAATTGAAGTCAATGGGGTCCAAAACAACACTGAACATCATAGACTTAAAAAATAACATGGAGACATTTTTCAAAAACATGAGAGTGAGTAAATGATGACAGAATTTACATTTTTATGTGCACTATCCCTTTATCAAGACAGTTTTATGAAATTATGATAGAGACGTGCCACTTAATAATAAGATGTGGCATGTTTATGTCAGCATGGAAAACCAAGGGACTGTCTAATCTCGGAAACATACCGTAATCCTCGCATCAGTATTCTTAAATTGGCAGTTTTCCATTTGGAAGCTCTAGCAGAGGAGCAAGTTCAAACAACGAGTATTTCTAAAGTAGGAAAAGCAAAAAAACTAATGAGGTTGTAAACATTACAGATCAGAGTGAGTTATCCTCTGCTAGTCTGGAAGTCTTACTGGAGTTTGTTTACTTGTGCTGTGGCTGGGAGATATCCTTCAGTAGAGCAGAGCAGTCACTGTGAGGCCACTCATTTTCAGATTCACTTTTCTCATTGCCGTTTTCAATTGCTTGCACTTGAGATCTTAGAAGGATTACTGCGGCCTTGCCATCTGTTGTGCGGTGCAGCTGTTTCGGTTTTACACTCTCTCCCTCTTAGCCGCTCGCTGAATGCATTTGTTATTTCATATAATGCGGCGTTCGAGATTGCAGCTTCCTCGCCACGGCCTCATCACACCAGGTCACCCGCTCTTCATCTCAGCCTGCCACAAAAGGTCACCAATCCATTTCTCTGGGTTAGGCGTTCAATGTAAATTCTCCAAGGGATATACGACTTTCCTTGGCTGGTTCTTATACTGTAGGTGGCACACAAGGCTTTTTGGAAATGGGAAGAGAATTTCAAAAGAGACTAATGTGTGATATCTATGTTTGGACGGCTGGGACAGAGCGATGAGAGAGACTAGAGAGATAGGCATGACTGAAATTGGTGACTTCGAGCCAGTAGGACGCACTCTGCGGAAAGAATATATAATTTCAGCTCAGCAGGACGGGCGACTTCAGAGATAAAAAGATGCCAGAGGAAGGTGATTTAATGAGGCATTCAGAATGAATAAACTTGAACGTTGATAAATCATCGGAGACGGAGAATACAGAATTTGTGTGTAAACAAGAAACGCCATGCTGAGAGGACAGCTGTCAGTGGAGTGACAGCTTTAATAATAAACAAACACGCTTGTCTTGAGACTAACTTCCTGCAGAAGCACCACGAATGACAATGAGGGACAACAGACATATGGGAAAGAGTCATATGCGCAATGCATTTACAATGCCTTTCCCTTCCACATTTAAAAACGCATATTCGTAGAAGTAAAATTTAGCAATTCAGAGGTAAAGAAACTGTAAATAAATAAATAAATACATAAATAAATAAATAAAAAATTAAAAACTTTTATTTCTATAAAACATAAGTAAAATACATACATTTAAAAATATTTATTTAGAGGTAAAAACAAAAAAACAAAAACAAAAAAAGAACCCCCCCCCCAAAAAAAACAACAACAAACAATAAAAAAAATTTAAACTTAAAGCAAACAAAACACAAAATAAATATTAAACATATTTTAAATAGATATATACAATATTTAAAGTAAAAATAAAAAATAAAATAAAATAAGCAAAGCAAAACAAAAAACAAATAGAATGGACCATGTTGATTACAATGTTTTAGTCTGAAATCTGTGTTTACCTGGTGTATTAATTCAGTAAGTAATCCAGTAAGTGTGTGAATCCAAGCTGGCACGCTCACCTTGTGCACACTGGTCATAGGTGAGAGGACACCAGCGTACGGCTGGTTAGCCATTAGCGAGCATTAGCCTGCGGATGGGACAAAGGTCCATTGAAGGGCTGCATTATTAATCTAGGCCTTCAAAGGCCCGAGCAGCTGAGTGTCATGGCAGAGAGGGCTAATTACGTATTCGTTTGCCTAGGGTAATTTGCACCCATTGTGCTGTTCAGGCTGAATCAAGACATGAGATCACAGATTAAACACTTAACGCCAGAGGAGAAGAGCTTCTCAGAACCAAAGTGCAGGAGGTGGAGGTGGTGGGGAACGGAACGAGGCAGGGTGAAAAAAAGTACAAGAGGAAATGATACGGTTCTTCACATGCATAATATTGTCTTTATTTGGTGTTGGTCCAGGCCTAAGGTACATAACAAAACTGTATTGTACATCAATGTTATTAATAGTGTTTGAAGTCTGCAGTGAGACTAGAAAATCAGAGTGGTATCTGCCCATGCAAACCTCAAAGTCACGAAGCAAGGGTGTTGTGGGTGGCGGCAAAGGCATTGCTAAACAACTGGCTATTCTGTGTCAATTGGAGGATGAAAAGAAGAACAACAGGGTTTGAGCAGACGCCATTCAAACAGACTAGGGTTTAGATGAGAAGGCCAAAACATCATATATCTAGTTATTCATCGGTTCTGAAGGGTTCACGTGTGCTGCGTGTTTGAACTGAAGCGATATGTCACGCCACATTAAAGAGCATCCAAATGACATGTATAGTTTGAATATTGTGATATAAATTGACAGAATTTGAAAGCTGAGCCTTTATTTTATTTCAAAAGTTACAAAGCATAAAGATTATTGTGATAATTGGATAGGAGAGCTGCAAATAATGTTTAGTGAAGTTTTGTTCACGCATCAACTGAAAACAGAAAGATAGCCTATATTCTTGGGATTCAATAAGTAATCTTCAATATCAAAATGAGGACTGATTCAAATGGAGAAATCAATATTGTCAAAATGTCAACTCAGCTTTAGCGTCCACACATGTTTACCTGTTGTATCTTATCCACATTGTGTGCATGAAATAGACACTGACAATGATTTCAGCTCTCCAAAACCATTTCAGCCAAAACCAAAAATTCAATTTTTTGCTGTTTCGGACTAATAATTTTGGTTGCCGAAATCTCTGTGCATCACTACATATGGCTCTATAATTTGTTGTCTATCTCTGAAATCCGCCATGTAGAACACATGCGAGAAGGCAGACAGTTCAACAATTAGTGATAAATAACCTAATTTCCTATGTGTTTGCACATCAGATTAACTTTGTTTGCCTGCCTGATCTTGCGTCCCTCTGCACATCTTCCAGTAAGACTCCTTTTCCCGTCTCAGCCAATGCAGATTCATCTCTTTGCGCTCTTCACGGCTGCCTAACCCAACCGATAACCTCTTGGCCTGTCATGGGGGACATGGCGCGTTTCTGTCTGAACAGTTCCCTGGCTCTCCATTTGGTCCCTTGGCACCTCCCGCAAACGCAGAGTGTCAACACCCGCAAGCCGTCAGAGGCTGAGGACAAACAGAGGAGCCAATCTCCTGCTGTCAGACCAACACACACACTCACGCTCTGATCAATGAGGAAGGCAGAGTGTCTTTGTTATCTGTGATTAGGTTTTCATGAGCAGAAGCCGCATCCTGTCTGGATGACCATCTGGTCATTTACTTGCTCTCAAAGCGCACTGGGAAATGCAGTCCTTGGGTCCCGTGAGCTCCCACCATTTCTGCTTTGCTTTCAAGTATAGCCGCAGTCAATCAATATGCCACAGTTGATCACCGTCATGAGTGAAATAGAGAGTGGGAAGCTAAATCTAGGACTGAGCATCTCTCATTCACAAACAAACCTGGAAATGACAATCCAGTACAATATTTTAGTTTTTAGGGGAGTAAGCACCACTATTACTATTGCTCATACTTAATGAAAATTATGTCATCATTTACTTACCCTCATGTCATTCCAAACCTCTATGTAGTGTTATTTATACACTATTAGGCCGTGTGTCCACCGAAGCGTTCTGAAAACACCCATCTGTGGGTGCTTGAGAGCACTTCGGCAGCGCAGCGTTTTTATTTAAGTTGAGACGCTTTGCTTGCTATGATAAGGAATATCCGAGGAAGTGTTACTAGCATCTCATTTCACAGATAGTCAGTTTCTATATAAAATATCCATACAATATAAAGTATTTGCTCTGGCTCTTGTTTTAAATAATTGTGTTCCGTTATTATGCTGCTTGTTGATGTTGTACAAGCAGAATGTGGCAGTTGGTTGGTGTGGTATTTGTCCCGCCCCTCCTCCACTGTGATTGGACGGCTGGGTAAAAAGTGATAGTGATGAGCACTGCGTTTTACCCAAAGGTAAAAAAAACATAGCGCTTAGCGCTCAGTCTGAAATAGACGCTCAGCGCCTCATCACGCTGTTGCCGTTTTAAAAACATAGCGCTCCCATTGAAAACAATTGGGAAAATACACTAGCTTCGGGAAAAATACCCTTTGGTGGACACACAGCCTTAGTTTTATTAATATTTTTATTCAAGTTCTTTCAAATATTTAAGTTCTTCAAAATATCTTATTTGTGTTAGAAAAGATAGAAATGGTGAAATAGAAATTGTAATGGTGAAACAATTAAAATTTTTGGGTGAACTATCCCTTTTAATGCATCCCTGACCCTACTTGTCCTACACCTTTTACACCACGTCCCTATCCAGGGACTAGAATATAATAAATCCAGCAACATGCTAAAATACACTCAAAACACCTTAACAACTACATAGCAATGGCTTGCAGTTTTATTTATTTTTATTCAAGACGGCAAGTTTTGTGCAGGCGAACACAACTCATACTTTCCTCTGAAAATGTCAAAATCTAGTTGAAGATAAACCAAAAACAATACATTGTACCAAGACAAAAAAAAGGGAAAACTGCCAAGACTCAGTAGACGAGCCACGAACACCTTGTGTTCTCAAAGTAATGGAAACCGCTCTCGGCCCAAACCTCAAGTAGACTGTGCCCCAACATCAAGGTTAATTACCTCCTCCTCCAACTCTTTGCTTTTGTGGCTTTATGAATGCCTGCCCTGCACCCTCATCTACTGTGTATTACAAGCAAACACACACAATGTTTCTGCCATTGCTGGTGCTGTGTCAACATTTCTCAGATTAAGAGGAAAGAATGTCCTTCCTGATGATCGCTGAATACCGCAGTAATGTATCAGCAGGGGACAGAAGGAAATCACTGAAAGACAGAGAGAGGAATTCCCAATAGAAATGTGTGTTTGTGAGAGTGCAGTATTTTCAGAGAAAGCTTGATGAGCCTTGCAAGCAAAAATTTATTATGATAAAATCCTGCTTGATTTATTCAGAATACAAAATTCTGCAGACAAAGAAAAAGGTAATTTGTCATCATGTGGATTCCTTTAGACATGAATGGATGTTGCCCATGAAAAATAATGGAACAGCGCTGTATGACTGCACTTTTACAGTAGGCATTTACAATGGATGTGAATGGGGCCATTGAAACTCCCCGTTTCAATAGTATAGCAACAATATGAGCGTCTAAAGAAAAAATCAAATCGCTTATTAACATTCTGTGTAAAGTTATATCCAATTTTACAACGTCATCACCAAAACTATGCAAAACTACCCTAAAATTGCTGAAATATAACACGTTGTTACAGAAGTATTAATGTAAGAGCTTTTATGAAATGACAAGCTTTACATTTCTGCTTTTAAATGCTTCAGATGGCCCAATTGACTTCAATTTTAGCTTCTTTAAAAAAAAAAAGAAAACACACAAGTTTTCTGAATAACAGATTCTGACAACAGTGAAGCAATGCATTATTTCACAAAAACACATAAAAACACAAGCTGTTTGTGGACAGAAGCATGTGATATTCTCTCTTTCTCTCTCTCTCTAATTGGTCTTCTGAGTTGCCCAGAGGTGGGTCATGTATATTAAGCACACCTGTTCATTACATCTGCAGAAGGCCTGTTGAGTTCAGCATGCAGAATAAGACCACAGTAATTACTGAACATTCACACTGCACGGCCCACACGCTTCAGAACACTTGTACAAAATTTTTTTCTTAACTTTTTTTGTTTTAATACTTTAATAATAATAATAATAATAATAATGGAGGCCAAGGAATAATACAATTATATATATATATATATATATATATATACACATACATACATACATACATACATATATACAGTACCAGTCAAAAGTTTGGAAACATTACCATTTTTAATGTTTTTGAAATAAGTCTCTTATGCTCATCAAGCCTGCAGTTAAAAAAAAAAAAACAAAAAAAAAAACAGTAATATTATGAAATATTATTACAATTTAAAATAATGGTTCTCTTTTTTAATATATTTTAAAATGTAATTTATTTTTGTGATGCAAAGCTGAATTTTCATCAGCAAGTACTCCAGTCTTTGGTGTCTTATGATCCTTCAGAAATCATTCTAATATGATGATTTGATACTCAGTTATTATCAATGATGGAAACAGTTGTGCTGTTTAATATATTTTTTTGGAATACTTTTTTCAGGATTCATTGATGAGTAAAACGTTAACAGCATTTATTCATAAAAACAGCATTTATTCAAAATAAAAACATTTCTAACAATATAAATCGTTACCATCACCTTTTATCAATTTAACGCATCCTTGTTGAATTAAAGTACTAATTTCTTTAAAAAAAAAAAAGTTATTGTTCCCAAACTTTTGAACGGTAGTGTATATTGTTACAAAAGATTTCTATTCTAAATAAATACAGTTCTTTTTAACTTTTTATTCATCAAATAATCCTGAAAAAAGTATCTCAGGTTATAAAAAAAATATTAAGCAGCACAACTGTTTCCAACATTGATCATAAATCATCATATTAGAATGATTTCTGAAGGATCATAAGACACCAAAGACTGGAGTACTTACTGATGAAAATTCAGCTTTGCATCACAAAAATAAATTACATTTTAAAGTATATTAAAAAAGAGAACCATTATTTTAAATTGTAATAATATTTCATAATATTACTGTTTTTTTTTTTTTTTTTTTTTTTTTAACTGCAGGCTTGATGAGCATAAGAGACTTCTTTCAAAAACATTAATACATAACCTAATACATATATATATATATAGCTCTGTTACAGACTTCACATAACAGTGTCAATAACTTACAGTAAATATCATTCATCCACATCTGTATTCAGCACATGTCTTATGTGATGCATTTACAATGCTGAGTTAGATCTTCAAAGGAGAATTCTCAATCGCATATGAACAAGCGCACACTCACCCACAAACACACATCTATATTCCGCAGTTAATCCTTTTTGAAGAGGAAAGCATGAAATTACAGTAGATACGTTGGACAGAAAACAGAGGAATGTATGAGGATGACTCACTAAGATGAAGACGAAGAGAAGGCCAAGAGGATCTACCCACACACTCTTCTATCACCAGCAGGAAAAGCCGCTCCAGGCCCCAATCAGGCCCGATTACACACCGAGCACAGGACGCCTGCCCTCCAGGCATGAGAACACACCTGTCAATCACGCCCAAGACCCCAAACTGAGCCAGGCATGTGTAACTGAACACAAATCGACATGGAGGAAGGGGAGAGGGTCTACTCATATGTTTGTAACCCCTCAGGTCCTATGCCCTGCTCTTGAGCTCAAGGGAGTGAAAATGAATTTTATTCTCTCCCAATGAAGCTTTTTGATATTATATATACTACATTCCCCAAGACAAAATAATAACATATACACATAGCATCCCATTACAACAACTACATAACCCATGTTTTCCCTCTTTGAGCATCAATGAGTGTTTGCAGCCTTCTGTATTGTGCTAGTAGTGCTAAAGCTACTGTAAGTTTTTTGGTTTCCCAGCATGCCTTGCACATTTGACGCCTTCCCCACAGTGACTATATGATTTTGAGATCCAGCTTTGCCACTTAGGACTGTTGTGCAGTTGTGCAAACAATTTTTTAAAAAAGGCTGCAAACAATCACTGATGCCCCAGAGGCAACAGACAATATTAGGAACCAAGAATATGTATGGTTTTGAACAGGATCATTTATCTTAGGAATATATTTAAATATATAACTTTTGTGTTGTGGAATATACTTAAATATCCATTATGCAGCTTCTTCGGGCAGTTAAAAAAAATAAAATAAAAATAAAAAAAATAAATAAATTAAATTACTAAACATCCAACAGATTCTCCAAAGGGTGTATCAACTTATGAGCACTGTATATCAGAGTGGATGTGAGACAGTATGTGTGCGTATAAGACCTGCAGAAAAGAGACCCGAGTGCGTGTAGTGTGTGTGTGTGTGTGTGTGTCCATTATGCAAAGATATGGAATACTAGATTAAGAGCATCATACTGAGCTCCATAACCTTCATACAATTGGAATTGTATTTGAGGATGTGGGCCTGGAAAAAAGGGGAAAAAAAAATAGGAGGGAGAGAGAAGATGAAGAAAAAGAGAGAGGGGGTGATAGGATGAAAAAGAGGGGAACTTATACTTTGATGCATTGTATAAATTTCCATTAATTAAGGGCCCAAACCGCAAGCTTCAGGCATTCCTTTAATGCACCACAGTAATCATAACCTTCACCCTAAAACTACCCACAACCCCCTTTTAATAAAGCACAAGATATGATTATGATGCAGAACAAAACATAACAAAAAAATGTATACACCAAAACACTCCTCTTTGAGGAGTGTTTTAGTGGTCAACCCCTCACCAATATTTGGCATTTTTTTAGTTATCAGCATCAGCCAATAAGTTGTTCTGCTTGCCTGTTAAGTGTGGGAAGCAGGACTTTTATTTTAAAGGTCCTGTATTATGCCCCTTTTCACAAGATGTAAAATAAGTCTCTGATGTCCCCAGAGTGTGTATGTGAAGTTTCAGCTCAAAATACCCAACAGATCATTTTTTACAGCATGTTTAAATTGTCATTTTTTGGGGCTCAGAAAAACGCGCTGTTTTAGTGTGTGCCCTTTAAATGCAAATAAGCAGCTGCTGGACGACCCAGGGGGCGGAGCTTCATGAGCTCGCGCTCAGTCTCTCAGGACAATTTCATCTCACGGAATGATGATAATATCAGAAACTCTCAGTAATGGTGTTCATTTCGAGTCGGACAATAATGCCTACAGAGTCAGAGTGCTGTATAGAGATGGAACAGGTATAGTTTAGTAGTTTAATTACGGTTATAACGTATTTGTCGTCTGCTTGTATGTATCCATTATTAATAGCCTACAAGTCTGCTGTTTCGGACCAGGTCTGAATGATGATCAAACATATACTGATGAGTTTAATTAAGTTTATTGTACATCACACAAAAGATGAAGCGTCAGTTTTACTTCAGAAAATCACCGTAAGAGCTGAGTAAACACAGTAAGTTATAAGAAGTGCGCAAGTACATAAACGAATTTCAGTAGAGTTGATGGAGCATTCCTGTGGGCGGAGGTTAGTCAAAAAACTGTTCTACTGACGTCATTAAAGAAGGAAGTAGAGGGATGTAGTCCAAACGAGCCGTTCGATGTAGGCGACTTCTGTTAAATAAAATATCTCGCTTGGCATTGAACTTTATAATTTTACAGATATTATTTATACTCTAACAACAACATTACACACTAACTAAAGTTTGAAACATGGGATCACGAAGAACGGGACCTTTAACAGCATCGGGACATTTATTTTGACAGTGACAACACCAGCACATGCACGTTTGCCTTTCTACTATTAGTAACAGAGAGGTAAACGCTATGATACTTTGTCATATACTTTCAGAATTCAGCAACTATTTAGCATCTTTTAATGAAGTTGTGTGATATATCTTTGTAAAGACACTTCCGAAAGCCTCGATCTTATGTATCATATTCTATCACTATGGTTGCAGACATTAGAAAGTTAGAGAATAGGAGTGACTTTGGTTGGCAGTTCATTTTGACTTTATTTGACTGTTATTAAAGTCACCATGAAATAAAAATAAACTTTTTTTGGGGGAAAATGTTATTGAATATTGCAGTGTTTATTATAAAAATATATTGTTTTATTCATGTGCCCTCAACTTTTAATCAAAATAAGTTCCCCTCCCTCTTGCAGAGACATCTCTTCTCTGATGATGTGTTTACAGGCACAAGGGCGGGACAACCTGTCACTCACATGACATCATAGCAATAGCAAACCACAACGATCCAATCAATTCCCAATGAACAAAATCAAGTCCCGCCCTACATTTTTCTTCTTCAAGAAGCTATTTCTCTTGGATATACGTCACAATAGGGAAGAAAAGACCATTGAAACTTCTGTTTCATGCCAACTTGAAGTACGGTTATCTGTCCTAATCACTGTGAATTTACAGTTAATGTCAATTAGTCAATATTTAACCTTTTCAAGACATTAAAGAAAGAGCACGTCCTCCAGCCAGAATAGAACAGACTACAGCAGAGTTTAGAGATTAACAAGTGATGACTGACTTACTGTAAATATGGTGTTTTGCTAACCAAGCCCGCCCTTAAACCCGTAGTCTGCGTGCAAAGGTGATTGTGCAAGCGTGCAGCTGGATCTATTCGGAGGCGTAATTAAAACGTAAATTGCTGGTTATCACCCAGTGGGGCTAGCAGGACGCTTGCTGCAGTAGTCGATGGCGATGCTCGCTTTCATTTGCAGGCTCTGAAAACACATATTCTTTCCCCCATTACATGCACTGTTGAGCTTCCTCTGAGACTGCAGCGAGGCGACGTCTCTCTCTCTTTCTCTCTTTTACACATCTGTCTGTCCCAATTCTCTATTCCAAACAAAATTCTAGTTTCTTCTCTTCCCCTCCTTTGGGTCTCGAGGCTGTTTGCGCTGTCGCCTGGATGTGATCTCGTACAGTGTGTCAGCAGGAACACACAGAACGACAACACACAGAGAAGAAACCACATCACATCAGCGGTGGAACGCCTGTCTCGCAGAAACACACCTACGCCAAGTGAAAAAATCTGGTCTTTTCGTACAGCTACTTCTATACGGTCGGGCTTTTAGGCACTGGTGAGCTCTCTCAAGCTCTGGATCAAAGGTGCTCCGAAAAACACACAAGCTCCTGAGATGTGGGAAAACATCAAAGGCGTCTTGAAGGGCTGTGAATGGACTATAAGAGGGACGTGTGAAGACGCTGTCTGTTGCTCGCTGTCTTCATTCTCGACTGGGGACTCAACTGATGGTTTGGGGTTATTTACTGTTGAGAAGTTGCACAGTTAATACATTTAATGTATCTTCAATGAATGTATCAGTGTTGTTTCTGTTAACTAAAACTATTGAAATTGAACTGATATAAAGCTGAAATAAAAACATTTATAAATGTTTCCTTGGCAACTCACTGAAATAAAAGCCATCTAGAGAGTTAATATGGCCAACTGATCAAGTACTAGGAAATTACAGGAATGTCTTGGAAACACAATTGGTCTCTGGTTATTGGTTATTTTTTTCATTTCATGTTGCTCAAATTTAAGTAACACACAAACATGTCAAAAGAGCTTGACTTTTAATACTTTGATTAGTTTTGCTGTGATTTTCAGTGGTACATTGTGGTACAATTTCAGCAAAGAGCAATTTGTACTGACACTGTATAAGGTGACTTTCAGTCCAAGGAAGTAATAGCACAAGATTAGACGTCGTTCACACAGGATGATGCCTTCCTTTCAAGAACAAGTACATGGAGCATAATTTAATAGAGCTGGGGTGTAAAGAAGTGTTTTAAAAGAGCTATTTTCAACCTCACACTGCACCATGAATGCCTGTAAAGCTCAGTGACTGTGTGAGTTTGGTGCGAGACACAATGCAATGGCACAGACCAACAATTAATAGAAAGAGCTTTCCAAATTAGACAAAATGACCATTCCTAATTGTGATCATTGTGTAAATTGGTTTTTGCAGTGTAATTCCCCTAATACAAGAGCCAGATTCATGCAGTCACTGAGCATTATGCTTTGACCCATTCATGCTTAGGTGATATATTTATGCTGCATAAATGTTTGATGTGAACAAAGAACAAAATAAAATAATACAAAAAGTAAAATGTAGAAAATGAAGAGAAAAATGAATAATAAAATATATATCATAAACCTACATTAAAGGGATAGTTCGCCCAAAAATGATATTTAAGCCATGATTTACTCACCCTCAAGCCGTTCGAGATGCATATTTCAATCTTTTTTCAGACGAACACATTTTCAGTTATTTTAGAAAATGTCTTAGACCTTTCAGTGGTTATAATGTGAAGCAATGGGGTCCAGCTGATTCAAGTCGCAAAATGTGCATGCATCCTTCACAAAAATAATCCATCCGGCTCCAGGGGGATAAACGAAGGCCTTCTGAGGGTAATCCGTGCAGTTTTGTCATAAAAATATACATATTTAAAACTTTATAAACGAAAATAACTGGCTTCCGGTGGCGGTCGGCGCGCGTTCATGGAGATGAATGACGTCGTGACGTAGAGCGAACGTAGAGTTTTGTTTTGCTCTGCTCTCTGGCTCCGCTGTCACGCTCGGTCTACGTCACGACGCTTCCTGCGTTACGTCCTACGTCATATGCCAGCAACCATCTCCATGAACGCGCACCGACCGCCACCGGAAGCCAGTTATTTTCGTTTATAAAGTTTTAAATATGTATATTTTTACGACAAAACTGCACGGATTACCCTCAGAAGGCCTTCGTTTATCCCCCTGGAGCCGGATGGATTATTTTTGTGAAGGATGCATGCACATTTTGCGACTTGAATCAGCTGGACCCCATTGCTTCACATTATAACCACTGAAAGATCTAAGACATTTTCTAAAATAACTGAAAATGTGTTCGTCTGAAAAAAGATTGACATATGCATCTCGAACGGCTTGAGGGTGAGTAAATCATGGCTTAAATATCATTTTTGGGCGAACTATCCCTTTAAATATTAAAATTGTATGAATGCATAATGCATGTATTTTTATTGATGTAGTACAATTATTATTCTGTTTTTTTTTTTATACTGTATATATATAAGGTATTTTTGTGTTATACTATTATATGGCCTCTCACACACATGCACATTCACAAAATTGAAGTGCAAGCGATCTGTTTTTGTTTGCAGAGATCACTTCTTTCTAACCCTCTTTTATTGTGTTACTCCCAACAATCAAATCATGAGCATCTAAAAAGCCGGTGGAATTAGCACAATGACGCAATCGCCTGTAGACAACCTCCGCCAGCTCTTAACCCCCCTCTCTACCCCATCCGGCTCCGAGCCGCTGCTGTAACCATGGTGACGGGGCAGTGAAGGGCTAGAACAAGTTTCAAGGTGAGCCGGTGCGTAGCAGTGAACTGTGGAGAGATGGATTGTGGTGTCTCCACGCTACACGGGTGACTTGAACGCGTCTTGCGTGCCTGGGAACACATGCAGGTGCACAGATGAAGGAAAGTACAGCAGGTGGAGTGATGGGGCTTCAGATGTGGAGCGGCTTCCCAAATCCCTCTGCTGGGTTGTGACGGGAAGCTGATTACTGTGTTTCCAGCTCACACTCTGTTGCTGCATCGCTCCATCCCCGCGGCTCTACTGCAGGACAGCCTAGTGAAACCGTGTCCTCTGTAAAACAGAGTACGGAGCGCTCGCTCGTTTGACTGTTTTTGCGGCAGGGAACGGTCATTTTCTCTAATATGTCACGCTGTGTAAAGGTCAATTAATGCTCACTTCGTCTTAATGTTCATCAACTAAAGAGATCTTTTCCGCCACATTGCGCCGTACAACGCCGTACAACCGTTCTCTTTTCTATGCTTTAACTGTTTATGGACGAAACACATTACCTTATAGCGTCCTTGAGCATCGCACATTCGGCTGCAGGCAAATAATGTGACCAAACTTGAATTACTGAATGATTACAGAGGCATTGCCCTGAATACAAAACGACTCTGCACGGTTTTAAATGACCCTATAATTAAACCTTGCATGTTTTGCTTACACCTGAGGGGGGAAATGTCTTGGAACTACAACTAATTACTCAAGCAAACAATCCATAAATTAATTCAAAATAAGAATGAGATTACAGGTGAAAGCGAATGCTGTAATAGAGAGAGTTGGGCACAGACTAGAAACAAATAACTTAAGCCCTATTCGCATTGGATTAGTATTACCTGGTGACCTCTAGTCATTTGTAATAATTGCGGAGGTTGTCTCTTAATCCCGTGCGAATCGGCCATGTTTGTAATTTGTAAAGTAAAAATTCCCCCACAAATGACCTACCATATTTCGCTGAACACAGAGGTCCTGTGATAATATTAGTCCCGTGCGAATCGGCATCTCTGTGATTTGACCTATAACGACAAGACATTTTCAAGCAATAGCCTATTGGCATCATATCCGGGAGATAAGTCAGTAAATTCGAGTAAAATCACAAGCTTCGCTTATCCCGTACGAATGCGCCACACGGAATTCAGATGGGTGGGTCATTTCTAAATCACACAAGGTCCCCAGATAATACTAATCCAGTGCGAATAGGGATTTAGGCTCATTTGGTCATTCCTGCCCTGATCGAGTCCTCGATCGCCTGATCCAATGGGATTTTGCACCAAAAAAACAGGCCATACAACTTAAGCACTGTATTGCAAATGTTTTGAAACCATATGATAGCTTTGAATGAGGAACATACTGAAATGTCATTCATAAAATGAAAGGTAGTAGTAGTAGTGTTATATTGATCGCATGTCATGAAATGAAAAAGTAAAATATGGTGCCAGTAGCCAAATATAACATCAAATGCATCATATTAGGTTTAAGATCTATGGTTAATTTTATTCTGTTCCTTTTTGGGTGAACTATCCCTTTAAGGCACTATACAAGAAAATAGACTAGAGATGATCCTGGAGATTTTTGGTGTCAAACAAACAAACAAACAAAAACAAAATGAATATATCTAAATATGTATATATTTAGGAAATATTTGCATACTGTATTTATACATAATTTATATTATATATAAATATTTTATATCTAAATAACACATTTTTCTTAAATATATACAGTACATAGTACATGTGTGTGTATTTACAAAATAATTATACACAGTACACACATATATGATGTAAACACAAACTTTTATTTTGGATGCGATTAATCGTTGCTCAGCACAAAATTATATATATTATTATTGAAAAATGAGACTGCAAGTTGCACACACAAGCCCAAAGAGTATTTCGACACAGACACTTCCATCTTGTGCCCTTTATAAAACCATGAAGGGCAAGCAGAAAATCTATCTTGCTATTTTAGCATTGAAAATGTTGAAGGAAGCCAATGAAATTTATGAGACGCAACAAATCAGCCGCTTGCCGCCTGTCGTCTCCATTAGACAGTAAACGAGGTCCGTGTATCCTTGAGAAGCCGACCTCAGCTGAGAAACACAAAATATATTTCAGCGCTTTAAAACTCATTGACCGCTAAATCAAAACAATGCCTGAGCATGTGAACAAGTGGCTTGTCATTTTCAAGTAAAAATAACGAAAAGGCTGGTACAATTACCTCAAGGCACACACAAATGTCAAGCTGTCTGTCTACGACCTGCGGTGATTGTAATCTGGTAAGAAAGGGTTTTAAAAGATCTTAGCATCTATCATCATTAAAGCTTCAGGCCTACAGTTTCAAAATGCCAATTTAGATCATGTTTAATTGACTTCTATAAGAACGGCAGGTTAATAAATAGTGATAAGTGTTCCGCCTCAGGCTGACAGTGCCAAGGACTGAAGATCACCTTGTGAAGGGAATTTGATCCCAAAGCCCTTCTTATATTGTTATTAAATTTTGCATTCATTATTGCGATTACTTTAGGGTTTCCACCTTTCCACTAAAGCTCTCTGGGGGATTTGTCATTGGAGTCAGTGATTCACTGTAACACAGCAACACAATGTGAACTGATGGGTGCTGTAAATCCACACGGTTCTATTTCTATGCGGCCAATTCTAATGCGTCCTACTTATCAACAGTAAAAATAGATGAGGCGATATAAATGGCTTCAAACAAATTGCGATGAAAGGAATGTAGCATAATTGTGCCAGTTAAGAAACAAACAGCAAACTAACAATAGAGTCGTCCTTAAAAAAAGATCCAGACTAAGAGGAAAGGAAAACAAATTACAGCCAGACAGGTTTATCTGGAAGATTGCATAACTCGGACTTGACGTGCTTTAATAGGGTTAATATCATGAAAAAAATATTAAAAATCTCTTAAAAATAAAAATACATGTTTGATATACTCAAAGTTCAAAAAGAACTGGTAATTAAAACAAAATCTGGGCTTTTAGAAAGTAAAGACCTAAGCAATACTGTTGCCATCACTGGTGTCAAAATAAATAATTTATTATTAATCATTCTTTTTTCAAGTTTTGGAATTTTGGCCTGTAAGCATCAATTCAACTCTTTCACTCAGTTATACCTGCAGGCAAAAATGTAATAACTCAAAAAAAAAAAATATATTATTATTAATCACAATAACAATAATAAAATAAATTAATGTACATGAATAAATATTATCTTAAGTCTGATTGCTTAGAAACAACACTAATAAAAACGCATGACCAGAGGTTTATTCATATTCGTGGCACAAACAATACAGAAAAGGTGCTTTAAAGTTTAAAACAGTGCATGGGGTTAAGGGGTTGTTCAAGCTCATAACCCTAATCATGAGCAATAATAATAGAGAACACCATAAAAAGCAACAATAATAGAGATGCTAGCTAAACAAAAAAAACACTAATGATTAAACCTTTGCCACCTTGTGGTTAGAGAGTGCTTCACATAACGAGAGAGAGAGAGAGAGAGAGAGAGAGAGAGAGAGAGAGAGAGAGAGAGAGAGAGAGAGAGAGAGAGAGAGAGAGATGATAATAGGAAGTTAGTCATTACTGCAGGTATGACTAGTTTCTACTCAGGAAAAACATGCATGTTTGCTCATTGGCACCAACCCACATGACTCAGACTTGTGAAAAAAAGCATTTCAAGGAAGAACGATGTAAACAACCTCTTCAAAGACTCTACAGCCAGTTGCCTAATCATTGTAGAGATGTAAAAAAACAAGCAGTTAAAAAGGCCCCAAGACTCTCATCTGACTGTTGTGAACCCAGAGGAAACATCTGCTTTCTCAAAGAGAGAGAAAAAATCCACACTTGATTCGGAGGGGAGCAGACAGTCAGTCTAGAGGCCAGCCTCAGTTTCAGGACCTTGGAGAGCGCACAGTCCATGTTTTCCACCTTTACAAAGCATAGTGTCGGTAAATATGTCTGCTTTGTTCAAATGATGTATGGATTATGATGACATATCTAGTCCGCCTAGTCTTCAGGGGCCCCTTTCCCCCTCCCTGCGGTCCCGTACTCCCCCTCTCTTTGGTTTTAACAGTACGTTTGCCAGCCCTGGTGGAAACGAGAGGCATGTGTGGTGTTCCTCATCCAGTGATACGCGATTACGGGCAGAGCAACGGCTGCGGCCAATCGAATTACAGCAGAACAAGGAGAGGAACAAAGCAGCCTGTGCTCTAAACTCTAAATGCACTTCAAAGCCTCCAAGCCTGCCATGCAGGACAGACCCCGGCACTGGCAGAATGGGGGATGGACAGAAATGTAGAGAGAAGAGAGGGTGGAATAAGAACTGAGATGAAAAGAACAAAAGAAGCTCTTGAGGCCGCAGAGAATGGATAGACGGAGAATGGACTACAGACATCGAAGTGTAATCATCTATAAGCATCAAAAAAATAAAGTCGATAACAGCCTTATTACAGTCCATTGACGGGTATCTCCCCTGTGATAAGACTGGAGCTGTTCTGGAAAGATCAGATTGGGCCTTAATTAAGACTAAAAGCCATCATACAACTAAAAGCAGTGTTTAGGCAGAAAGCAACATCAGAGACTCACTCAGGCTCTTAGCAGTGGACTCCAAATGCCTCAGTGGTTTCTGGACAGGTCAGGAAATCATTCAACAGCTACTAAAGGTATATGAACCCTTCAACCAGTTATTAACCCTAACGTATGAAATAATAATCTGAAAAATCAAATTTTTTTATTCAACATTTAGACAAAATCTAAAAATGAAAAAAAGCAGCTTGCATTTGAATTTTGCTGCTGTTGTTGAGTATCATATCTAATACCGTGCATCAGGCTTTTATGGCTCACATAGTATGATATGGGAGAATATGAAGCTCTCGCTCAAGGAGGAAAAAAACAGCTTAATTTCATCCAGAGACCCAAACGGAGCAAAAATACAAAATTTGGTACAGTTGCTGATATTTATATGGTCAAAAAGTAAGATTAAATTCTTATAGCATGTAATGTAAATCATTGAGATCTTGATGAGAACAGTATAGCAGACTACTTACATGAAATGCATCGAAATATCGGTTGTCATTCTATATCTCCCAATAATATTACATTTAAATGCTTAGTTTTATGATCAAAGTTTTTAGTTTTTGTTTTTATCATGGAAACAAAACATATAATGCAATGCAATACAATGATGACTGAGAGATGTACAAGTAAATGTTCCTCAAAACCTGATGTATCATATTTGATACTCACATTTTAACATAAAATTTCCAAAAGTTTGTGTGGATAATCACGTAAACCTAAGCTGCTTCTGTCTAGTATGCGTTCATCTTGAAATATTACAAACAACTTAATATTTATTCTTACGTTTACTTTATAAAAAAGTTTTCACAGCAAAAAGACACGTTTACCACAAACTAAAGGGGGACATTTATAGAATTATACTAAAAGACCCTTTTCACTTGCTTAAAAGTATAAACTATCAATCAGACGACAGAAGGCATGTAGAAGATTGTGTTCAACAAAATTATCATCACATGCCTTAGAGATGTGCGTATCAAATATGATACTGTAGGCTTTACGGAGTTAAATTCACCCAGATTAGAGAAGACCCTTCTCTAATGTAAGCATGCTACATCTAAATATCACTATGATCTAAATGTTAATATGCTAAACAGAAAACATTTATTTTAAATTGTAATAATATTTCACAGTATTACTGCTTAACTGTTTTACATTATCAAATAAACGCAGCTTTGGTGGGAATATTACCAGAGTATCACATCCAAAGAGAGAATATCTCAGTGGCTGATGGCATTCCACTAGACTGTCTCAAAGAGTTAAATATCTCAGGAATGGACCATAAGCCCAATCACATGCCTATTTCTCTCTCCTCTCCAGACACATGACAAGGCTTTTCTTTCTGCTGCACTGGCTGCGAGACTCAAACTCTCTCCTGAGATTGTTGCACCCTCTACAGTGGAAAACAAAACAGTTGCCATCTCAGACCTCTGCAAATATCACAACGCTTATTAATAATTGATGTGTTTTACAGAGCTCTGGCCAGTTTTAAAGTAAACTACAAGGCTTTTAAAAGGGATAGTTCACCCAAAATAACACTCTGGGAAAGAGCATCCTGAACATCAATCTTCAAGCAGAAGGAACTGGATAAAATATTCTGAATGATACCAATCCAGAATCTGACATGGATTAAGCCTGGCATCATAACCACACCATGTTGGTTTGTTTGGTCCCCCCGACTGAGCTTCATGGTTTCTCCCAAGCTTTTGTTTTCTTCTCCATTCTGTCACCAATGGAGTTTGGGTTTCTTGCCACTGTCGCTTGACTGCACTGACACTATTGGATAAGAACTGAACTGAGCTGAACATCACTGTTTTCTACAGAGCTGCTTTATAGTAGAATCGAACTCATTTCATATTTGATGATCTTTGCACAGTTATTAAATGGAACTGACCTCAGCTGAACAATGACACTATTTTCTTTTTAGGGCTGCTTTACAGCAGAATTGAACTTTTTTGCATCATTGACTCCTTATTTTTCTATTTATCCCTGTAAAGCTGCTTTGAAACAATCTTTATTGTATAAAGCACTAAAAAAATAAAGGTGACCTGAATGGCTACCGCTAAATAACTTTGTGATCCAAAGATGAAAAAAAGGTCAGTTTGGAATGGCATGAGAGATAGCAAATGACAGACTTTTCATTTTTGGGTGAACTATCCCTTTAAATTAGGTTAACTTCAGAGCCATTAAAACATCCAGAGACTTGTAGGGGGAAACCCAATTTATGCCGCCACCAAAAAAAGGAAGAAAGGAAAACTTCACAAATGAGGACACAGAGGAGGCCACCATTTCTTAGAACTGCTGTGAGATATGACTGAGGTTAATATAAACGGTGTTATACAAATTTTATACAAATCCTGTATGTATCATGTAAAAGGTTTGTGTGTTTGTCTGAGGTACAGTCGTAGCTGCAAGGAGCTGAGCTTGTTAAACTAAATGCCATTGTTTCCGTTCAGCCTGTGGTTCTAGTTCGAAATGACCTCTGATGTAATTGAGCGTTTTATTCTGCGGCTAAATTTAAGCTTCATTAAAAGAAGTAGAAGGACTCGCACCACGCAATAACGTCAACTGAACACCAGCAAGGTGTATTTGTGGATTGCCCAGGGTCAATTACTCTTGACTAAATTAAAATTTCGCTCATAGTTTGAATCCATAAAGCTCAATGACTCCTTATGAACTGTTATCAATCATAAAATGAAAAGTATTTTGTTTTATACAGATTAAATGTCTGGCAACAATATCAAAATTGACATCCATTTTCATCCAATCTTTGTAGTAATAACTATTTTTTAAGTTAGCTACACCTTTCACTGACCATTTGACTTTATATATTTTTTATATTTTTCAGCTGTATATTTTTTACCCTATTCAAGTCCCCATTATTTTGAAAGGCTAAATACAAGAGAGAGGGATACTCATCATAAAATGCGAAATATCCATCAGTCTCTGAATCAGACACAAAGGTAATAAAGGCAGAGTCAGACTCCCCCCAGACAGAGCTAAACACACACACACACACACACAGTTGTCAGTAATGAATGCATCCTAGAGCCTCAGCTTCCTGTGCGAGTCTGAGAGCACACGCGGAGCTTCAATTGTCTTCTCTCAGCGTCAGCAGAAGTCTTCTACGACACTTCTCTCTAATCCACCCCCTCATTTTCTCTTTCTCTGTATTTAGCAACGTTCCCTGTTTCGCTCCAGTACGCCATCCTAGAGCAGAGAACTAAGATGGAACCTCTCCTGCCTGATCTCCACAGAGACAGATACACTCCCCACAACCGCTAGGATCCGGGGAAGAGGAGAGGAAGAAAGAAATATGTCGCTGAACTGACAGCTAGAATTCCAGTTGGAAATGCTTCACAGGTTCTTTTATAGACTTCATAATTTACTTTCAAGTGTCAGTGTCAGGAGTACAGGATCCCAGAAATTCCTAAACATAATTAATCAGTTCACTAAAATAAAACAGTATGAATTAAAATACAATAAAATTAAATAAATAAATCTGATCTGAAAGTTACATATTTCAAATATATTGTCCCTTAAATAGCATAGTCAGCTATTTTCTTGTGTAGCCGTCTACCTAAAAAGGAAAGGTAGACTGTAGTTTAACTACTTAAAATGAGCACAAAATACTACGGCTTCAAAGCAGCTTCCCCAACACTTGTGAGAACTATAATGAAGACTCATTTGCGGTTTCAAGCCAACAGGTGTGAAAATTAAAGGTAGGGTAGGCAATTCCGGAGAGGCTAACAATAGCAATCCAGCTTTGAAAGCATGAGATCCCACCCTCCCTTCAGAGCGTCTCCAAATACGCATCCTTCAAAACACAATCGCACAGCAGCTTCCACAGAAGATGTACATGTTTTGTATCAGGATTTGAAGAGAGTTTCAACCAGTAAAACAAAAAGTGTTTATGAAACAAACTGCCTACCCTACCTTTAATGAAGAACTGTCATTACCGATGCAACGGTTAGGGCTGCTAAAAGTACATCCCTTTTGGCTCACCAAATTAGCAGAAAGTATCTAACCCTTTATGCAACAGTGCTTGTGTCAATATATGAAGCACCACTCAGGAAAAATGCGCCTGTGGAAATAGTGAATCCTGTCGGACGCTAATGAGCATTGCTAAGGTCTAACGAGAACGTGTGAGATGAAAACACCTACACGAGTGAACAAACACTCCAGCACGCTACAAATCCTGTGCCTGGGGATACAAAACTGTACTGTTCTCTGTTGTTGAACATCTGAGTGTGAAAGCGGTAACATTACTTTCTAAAAATAGTGAAACCTTCAAAACCGAAGGAGTTCAGTTTCACAAGTAAAGAAAAAGAGCAACTTCAGTGGACTTCATGAAGTATAGACCCATATGAAATGGGTAAAAAAAGACACACTTTTGTGACCAAGCACACACACACATACAGAAAACAAGCTGAGGATAGAATGACAGGAACTTGGCAATGACGAGAATGGAGTGGCAGAAGTTTGACAATGTTCCATCTGCGGTGATCCATCAGCGGAATTAAGCGTCCATTACCACTCACTTACACACACAAACTACAAGTAGCGTCATGCTAATTTCTACAACCCCAGGAACGGTGATAGCCTGGAAATCCAGACCTAAATCTAAAAGATTAATGGTCTGGCGTCGACTAATGAAAATCGCCCAGCTCGAGGGGCGGCACCAAGCATGCATTTGAAAATCTCACTGCACGCAATTGGATAACACTACGACCAATCTAAACAAGCACCATACGCTTAGCTACCAGCGGAGATAACTGGTAGATTATACTCTTACCGTATCCGGTCGGCAAAACAGCAAAAAACGTCCTTCTTGCAAAGGAACGATTCGAGCGGCGTCTTCTGTTCCCGTTTTAGATAAAAAGCCAAGTCTAACTCGTTCATTGTAGCGGCCAAAGCCGTTTCAAACAACTGGTAGGCTATTCATCCATAGCCATCTTGCATTGTTTACTAATGACTTCGACGTCACAGCACTGTCGTCATCTGTTTAGCTCGCCTCTGGCCCGCCTATATCAGATAACCCGATGTGATTGGTGCAGCTCAGATCGAGGGGCATATTTAATGAGCATCATTACTAGACACCAGAGTAACTCGCTGAGCAAATTCAATTTGTGCACTCGCGGGAACTCTGGATTACCAGGGTAGAACGGTAACTCAGAAATAAGCAATTAACTTGCCATAGCTAGTTTCTAAAATAGAAATTAATTGATCTAGCAGGATCTGAAATTACACAGAAAATAATTGTGGACTGAGAAAGGTAGTACCATGGTACTTTTTGGCACCACCTCCAGCTGGTATGACCTGTTTTTTTCAGCCGGGTACACATTATCTGAACACAACTGGAATCATGCACATGCTTGTGGAAATGGCAGATGATGATGAGGCCCATTTTCAACTGCGCGCTTTCTTTCCACAATAACAAAGCACAAGACGACAACTGTTCATCAGACTAGCACAAAGCTGAAGCTTCAAATGTCAGAGTGCAGCTGTGAACCTCCAGCCTCTGCTGACTCATCTGCAGATTCTACGGTGAGTAATACAACTGAGATCCATCAAAAGACATTACAGCCAACAATAACAAGGACGCTTTTGTATGAAAAAGAACTTCACGCGTCTGCTTCCGTAAACCTTTAAGCAGGCCCAGGAAATTATGCTACCTGTTTTTACATTTTCTGCTTCTGCTTTGAGAGAAAACCTGCCAGACATGTAGGCCTATAATATATAAAATAATCATATACAGAAACACACATATATTATGTAAACAAAAAGTTTGTTGTTAGATGCGACTGTTTTCTGTGTTGACACAAATCTTGTGCGATGTCCTAAACTGCCGAGATAATCACACAACGTGATTATTGTGATTGGTACGTGATCGAGTCCACTATGACACGTCCAATTCGCGAACTAATGACTCCTTTGAACCGATTCACTTTAACGAATGGTTAAAACAATTGAACTGAACTCACGAGACGTCTGAATCGGTGTATAACAAATCGGTAACACTTTACAATAATGTTCCATTTATTAAACTCTCTAGTTAACTACATTAGCTAACATTTACTATTAATAAACTGCACTTCTACAGCATTGTTAATGTTAATTTCAACATTTAGGCTACTAATAGCCCACATTATTGAAATCAAAAGTTGTATTTGTTAACATAGTTAATGCACTGTGAAGTAACATGAACAAACAATGAGCAGCTGTATTTTTATTAACTAAGATTAACAAATACAGAAACAAATGTATTGCTCATGGTTAGTTCATGTTAGTTATAGCCTAATACATTAACTAACAAATCAAACCATATAGTAAAGTGTTACAAACAAATCTTTTACTCAGAACATCTCTTAAAATGAGAATGTACGTGTGCTTACCCCCTTTTTTTTAGTAAGAGTGGTTAGCAAGATTAACCTTAATAAACTACAGTATTTTCAGGTTATTTATATGACAATGTGTAGAAAAATTACCAAAAAAAATCATTTAGCCTAGTTTAGACTGGAGTGAGGTGAAAACAGAAAAAAAGTGCAAAGCAAGTTGTTGTTGTTCAATTGTATATGGTAGAAAATTAGACTAATAGTCAAAATAAACTACTTTTTTATATTGATATGATTACCAAACTAATTACCAGGTCTAGCAAAGAAGGATTTTATCTTACAAAGCTATGAAATCCATATATCCATATATATATGTATGTATAATATACAGTACCAGTCAAAAGTTTGGAAACACTACTATTTTTAATGTTTTTGAAAGAAGTCTCTTATGCTCATCAAGCCTGCAGTTAAAAAAACAACAACAACAAAAAAAACAGTAATATTATGAAATATTATTACAATTTAAAATAATGGTTCTCTTTTTTAATATACTTTAAAATGTAATTTATTTTTGTGATGCAAAGCTGGATTTTCATCAGCAAGTACTCCAGTCTTTGGTGTCTTATGATCCTTCAGAAATCATTCTAATATGCTGATTTATGATCAATGTTGGAAACAGTTGTGCTGCTTAATATTTTTTTTATAACCTGAGATACTTTTTTCAGGATTATTTGATGAATAAAAAGTTAAAAAGAACTGTATTTATTTAGAATAGAAATCTTTTGTAACAATATACACTACCGTTCAAAAGTTTGGGAACAATAACTATTTTTTTTAAAAGAAATTAGTACTTTAATTCAACAAGGATGCGTTAAATTGATAAAAGGTGATGGTAACGATTTATATTGTTAGAAATGTTTTTATTTTGAATAAATGCTGTTTTTATTAATAAATGCTGTTAACGTTTTACTCATCAATGAATCCTGAAAAAAGTATTCCAAAAAAATATATTAAACAGCACAACTGTTTCCATCATTGATAATAACTGAGTATCAAATCATCATATTAGAATGATTTCTGAAGGATCATAAGACACCAAAGACTGGAGTACTTGCTGATGAAAATTCAGCTTTGCATCACAAAAATAAATTACATTTTAAAATATATTAAAAAAGAGAACCATTATTTTAAATTGTAATAATATTTCATAATATTACTGTTTTTTTTGTTTTTGTTTTTTTTAAACTGCAGGCTTGATGAGCATAAGAGACTTCTTTCAAAAACATTAAAAATAGTAGTGTTTCCAAACTTTTGACTGGTACTGTATGTATACACATTTCTAGATATAAATATAAAAGTATCCTTAGAAATTTGCCCAATTTTTAACATATAGGTGTATGATTACTTAAATAGAAAAGTGGAATGTAAAAACACTTGAAGAGTAATTACAATGCAGCAGTATTTTCTTGCGTTAACAGCAGGAATTAAAGAACACTTAATAAAAAGAACTCCAGGAAGCAAAGCAAAGTCCAAAGCATTTTTAACTCAAGTGTCACTGATTGGCAGAGGCCTGTAAACAGAGCTGGCAGCAGGGGCTGTGGTGAGCAGCAAGAACCACTGGAGCTCTAGTGTATGAGCAGAAGGAAAGGACCTCAAGGGCACAGCCACAGCTCTGGATCAATGAAAGAACACCACTGGCATCAGTCCAGCCATAACTGTGGGACTTTAAAAGCTGTAGGAACACAAATCCAGGTCCTTTTTTCTTCTGCTTGCTGTGTCACAAGTACACAGACGCATACTAACATTACTGCCCTGACCCTGAGACCTAAGTAATATTCATACAAGAACTTGACAAGAGTAAAAGCAGACTACCATCAGAGCCTCAGAAACCACAGTAAATGCAGGTTATGGGCACAGTGGGAGGTCATCTCTGGGTTTCTATGGAAACAGGTGAGGGGGCTATCATGCTATTAAAAGCAAAAGCACAGGTACATCAGATGAGTCAAGAGCTTTGTAATGTTGCTTCCTGTCATTTCAAATGGAGGTTTTTTTATAGCTCATATACAAAAAAGCATTTCAAAACAATTTCATACAGCAAATGCATGGAAAAAAAAATTAGGAGGATACAAACAACACCTAAATAACATCTGTAAATATTTACAGGACTAAGATGGACAGAGAAAGAGGAAATGCTGAATGTCCATAATGCACCTCTGCTTCTGCACTATTGATTCATTAGAGATGACCATTATGTAGTAATGTTATTTAATGCATTAAAAAAAATGTTAGCCGATTATTTAAACTAAAATACAAGTGGACAATAACCAGTATGCATGAGAAATGTATTTTATTCACAAATTAAATGACCAAAAACGGTTTAAAATTAACAACCAACACCTTTATTTAAAAATATATATATTTATAATAGCAGTAATAACAATAATCATAATAATAATAATAATAATAATAATAATAATAATAATAATAATAATAATAAGTATTAATAAAACCATCAAAATTTTAAATATCAATAAACATTTAAATTACTAATATTAAATATTTTAGATATATTCAATATTTTTTAATTATGTTTTAGTAATACAATTATATTTTTCAAAAGGTATCTTAGGCTTTGTATGTATATATTAAATACTATTTATATATATTCTTATTCAGAGAAACAGTTTTTACCTGTAAAATGACCTGTTAGAGGTCGCAGGGACACACTGATACAGTTTGATAAATGACCACGTTTCTTATAGCTTTACTGGAAACTCATCCGGAGGGATGCATTACTCTAACAAGAACCAAATATACCAATAAGAACTGAAATATTTCCACACTTGGATGCAGATGACAGCACACACGATCATCTCTCAACACCTCAAAGTAACAAAATCCACACCGGCACACCAGCAATTATCACGCATACAGACTTAACGGTGAAATGTAGGTGAAGGATTCAGTAGGAAAGTATCTGTCATTGATGCTTACAGCAGGCAAAGCCACAAAGGAAAAATCAATTTGCATAGTCCATGTTGGTTACATAGTCGACTTAAGTCTCTTCTACCTTCCTGACCTTTTATTTCTTTTCATCTAACTTCCGTTCCCCAGCATTGTGACTTCAACACATGGCCTGCCGAACAATAGCCACTTGTGTTACGGAGAAAAACAACAATCGGGTAAGCTGGAGTAATCCAGCATCACAAGACCACACTGGAACTGAGCTTGTTGCTAAGGCTGAATGAGGCAAGGGTTTGACCTTTGACCCTGGGTCCTGCACCCCGCAAGCCATAACCCGTTCAGAAAACCAAACTTTCAGAATCACTCAAGTCAACTTAAATGTCAGCATATCTACTTAAATATAAAGCCAAATGATGTCTATTTTCATGATGATAAAAAACAATAATATATATATTACAACAATAATTTTAATACATTTATGGCCTTGTGAAATTTTGAACACAAACAAAAGAACAATATAATATGAATTAATGACAGAAAGGCCATTAGCTTCCACTAATGAGGTGAGCTGGGTCACACTGTGCTCACTGCATTGACCATCAAATAATGTCAGACACCAGTAACTGCCACACAACAGCCCTTACACAACTTTAAAAGGACACTTGAAGGCTCGAAAACGTTCTCACACTCTCTCTCACACACAACTAGCCACTGCCAGGGTAGACACCATATTTAATTGTAGACAAAACATTGATAATACATAAAAAAACTCAAGACCTCTAGCATTAACATCAACAAAATATAGGAAATGTCTTTAGGTCACAAACCGCTGTTTGAGAAACCGTTCTCTCTCATAAATATCATTAAAGGGTTTGTTCACCCAATAATGAAAATGACCCCATAATTTACTCAGCCTGTATGATTTTATCCTTTCAGCCAAACACAACCAGAGTTTTATTTAAAAATATCCTGGCTCTTCCAAACTTTATAATCGGAGTGAATAGTAACTTACATTTTGAAGCTCAAAAAAACACATCCATCCATTATCAAAGTCATCAATACAACACCAGGGGGTTAATAAAGACCGTCTGAAGCAAAGCGATGCTTTTTTGTAAGAAAAATATTCATATTTATAACTTTATAATCTTTTACGGTAAGGCCGTGTGTCCACCAAAGCGTTTTTAGCCAGCTGAAAACACTAGGCGCTCTGCTGAAAACGCCTAGCTGTGGGCGCTTGAGAGCGTTTTGGCAGCTTTGCGTTTATTTTCAGTTGAGACACTTTGCTCGTTATGATACGGAATATCCACGAAAGTGTTACTTTGTTAAAATGTCAATACAATGTAATGTATTTTCTCTGGCTCTTGTTTTTAAATGATTTTGTTCCGTTATTATGCTTGTTGTTGTCA
This sequence comes from Abramis brama, assembly GCF_963993115.1. Lineage (NCBI taxonomy): Eukaryota > Metazoa > Chordata > Actinopteri > Cypriniformes > Leuciscidae > Abramis > Abramis brama. The sequence goes on along the minus strand of NC_139987.1, from coordinate 18,167,687 downwards.
TCTGTTGACGTTGTACAAGCAGAATGTGGCGGTTGGTCGGTGTGGTATTAGTCCCGCCCCTCCTCCATTGTGATTGGATGGTTGGGCAAAACCCAACCAATTGGATTGGTGACAGTGATAAGCGCAGCGTTTTACCCAAAGTTGAACATTCTTCAACTTTCGGCGACCTGTAAAAAACACAGAGCGCTCGGCACTTCAGCGTGAAAAAAACGCTCGTTACGCTCATGCCGTTTTAAAAACAATTGAAAAAACACGCCAGCCGCGTGAAAAAAACGCTTTGGTGGACACATGGCCTAACGTCTGTACGCGAGTCTAGTTCCGGCAGAAGAGTGACCTCTGACCCGACACATGACGTAGGATGTAGGAGTAGCGTAAGCTTAGTTGAGAGAAGACGCCTCTCGCGGTTCAAACAAATAGGGCTGGGCAACAAACTCAAGCTTCGACATTTCTCTTTAAATATTTTTGTTTTAAACTTCTAACTCAAGATGGGTGTTTTGTTTTGCTCTATCCTCTGCGTTTCCGCATTCGTCAATACATCATACGCCGGGTCAGAGGTCACTCTTCCACCAGAACTAGACTCGCGTACGGCCGTTACCAGAAGCCAGTCATTATAGTTTATAAACTACCGTATACTATAAATCACACTCTAACGGCTAATATTGCCCACAACCCATGGCGCAATGGACGAGGATTCAATTAACTATAAACAAATTAAAAAGAGTTAAAAAACTACAAACATGGCGGATGTGCGAGTCCGACGGTTAAGTAGAGAGGTTTAGATAAAGGGGTTTGAGTAATTATCAGTATCTAACTTGACAAAAAGTTATTTATTCAAATGTTATCCACATTATATTTCATCTGCAACAACATTGTGAACTTTTGTAAAGATATGTTTGGTCATTAACTTTTAAATGTTTCATTATTCAAATTGCAAACGCACGAGGAAAGTTCTCCTCATGAAAAACCCACGACTGGCAGATCAACATGCTACCACACATCTCTCCGAAACGGTAGGAAATTAAATTAAATTGAATGTGGAAGATTTTAACTTTGACAAATTGATTGATGGTGTAGTCTAAACGGCGACAGGATGCACGTAACTAAACGACAGAGCTGTCCGTTAAAAAAAAAAATTATGACGTTATGACCCAAAGCTTGCCTACTCTTCTGCTACATACTCAAAAGTATGTACTTTTTCTTCACAAAAAGAGTTTTAGGGCGTAGTATAAGGTAGCAAACTGGGACACAGCAAATTATTCGAGAGATTTGTTTCGTTCAAAACACTGATTCATCCAGTAATGAAACAAGTGAAGTATTTATGAGCGAGTCATTGAATCATTCATTTAAACCGATTTAAAAAAAAACAATTTACCATTTTAAATAGACTGCAGCTATTGAAATTTTGTCAGAACCTCTAGTAAACTGCATGTTATTTTCTTTAGTTGCCTCTTGTTTGTCGTGGGAGAATTGTGTGATCACTATTTGAAAAGAAGAAATCGTGATTCTCAATTTATCCAGAATCGTGCAGCTGTAATTTTGACATAAAACTGACATAATTTTAGTACTTCAAAAAAAAAACATTTAAACTGTTTTTAATAATTTGTTTATACAATAACAACACTGCGTACATGTGACCTTGAGATTCAATTTGCATGTTAAAAATAAAAAGCTAATTAAAAGAAATCCCATCAACCGAGGCTTTGACACTAGGCCAGACAGCCAGGCATATCTTTGTGTTTTACATACTAATCTTGGAACAAAAGACTACACACAAAGAGATGGAAAGTGAAATTTTGTACTTCCGCCAAATGTGTATACCAGAAATCATCCTTTTTGGGAGTCAAAATAGAGTGTTTGAAGATCTGCAATATGGGCTCAATGTTGGCCCAACATCTTTCTGAACAAGAAAACAAGCTGAACGTAACATTTTTCTGTTTACTCATAACTATAGATCAGATGCCCATGGGCAGTCAGGACTGCAATGAAAATACACACTGCAACACACATTTTCTACCCTTAATCGATCTGGAATTAAATGGTTGGCTGGTTTGTACCGAGTGGGGAAGGGAGGACAGAACAAATTGAGGTGAATCAAGGAACATGACCGATAAAAATCTACAAAAAACGAGTATTAGAGGACATTCGTAGATGCTGACAGTGAATAATTCAGACTGAAAACTCTTGCGTTAATGTCAAAAGCATTTCTTTCTCATTTATAACAGGTGCAAAAGTGCTCATGCAATCAACAGTAGTTCAAATCTAGCTCTACTGTACCTATAGTGTAAAAAAGACCAAAAGGTAAAAAATAAAACTTAAATATGTAGTGTTTGGATCCGACTCAACATCAACAAACCCCCTTTTTGTGAGCTCTCCACATATCGCCAGCAAATGTAGCGAAAAGTGATAATGAGTGAAAGATCAGCATTCCAGCCCCACAAAGCCGACTCAAATCCTCGTCCGGCTTATCTTTCCCTTCCAACCCGCAGGCCTGTGCTCTCCACACCAGAACCGACATAATGTGGGTCCTAAATAACCCTCTTGAGCTGTTTATTCCCCCAGCATGCAACACAATGGCCCTGCAGTGCTGGAAACAAGAGTCGGAGAGCTTCTCCTCTCCACCGCTGCCTCACTCTTGTTCTTCAAACCCTCCCCTTTCTGTGACTCTCTCTACCGCCCTCCCTCTTCCAGTCTAACGCCAGACGAAGAGTGAGTCAGAGCGGCGAGTACGCCAGAGGGCATGTTGGAGGACAGGACAAGATTTTAGCGGGCCAGACCGAGGTCGAGTCCACTGCGAGACCTTGTGGCAGTTAGAGGGATTTGGGTGAACTCTGAAGAAGAATTCAGAGGGTTGGTCCAACTTCCCTTAACCAAAGGGGGGAGAACTAAATTAGAAACACAGCATGTGACCAAAAAGGGTGAAAGAAAAGAGAAAGACTTAAATGCAAACTCTGAAACCACGACAACAGGGTGCTGCAGTGATGACATCGTTAGCATCACCCTGGTTCCCTCGACAAAAAGTCAACAGGATTTTTCCATTGGATTATTGCAGAAAATATGCTCTGTGACCAACAAAAGTTTATGATTCTTACACATTTTTGTTGATCACAAATTAACACAACTTCTCTGAATTTTGATGCTTAAATACAATCTCCAGAAGCAGAAAGCTAAAGTTAGGCTATAAACGAACTACACAGGGTCACATGACTTCAACGTCACCATCAACGCTTCTGACAACTCTTTCAATCTTTATTTAAAATGTTAGAAAGTTTAAATTAAGTTTGACTAAGTATAGTTTGCAAGAGCATGAACACAACGGTGCTGTGAAGGCGGACTGGTGAATATATGAGTTTTCCTGTTGATGATGTTTAATGTCTCCAACCACCGCTATAATCCTAATCAGACACTTGTTAGCAAATTCCTTTAAGACACGTACAAGCTTTAAAAAAATTCACGAGTGGGTATAGCCAATGTGTTTTACATAATAAAATAAAATGTGAAAATATCCACCAATATACCACAGATGTTCCTAGAAACTAATTAGAAAATTCCTTAACTTGTTTTCCATCATCCTGTTTTTAATGCTTTTTTTTTTAAGCATCACATCATAGTAACACAATGGTCACAAAAAAGCAGCTCAATTAATTTTGTCCATTTCAAAAAATTCCTTTCTGCTAGTAGAAAGTTAATTGTTGGTACCATCTTGAATCCTTCCAAATATTGAAAAGATCTGATATTCAAAAGAGTCAACTGACATGCTAATTGCAATTGTGCCATGATATCAGTCCTAAAAAGTTCTTAAACCATCTTTAACAATCAAATTTTTTTAGGAGGTAAAAAAAAACCCCCCTGCAATTGTCACATCCTGTCAAGTGTCAATATAGTTAATTTATCCTAAATATTTCCCAAAACTGTTGTGGGTTAAATTATTACACTAAATTGCTCCTCAGCGATGAACAAAGCTGCATTGTACTGTATTGTTAGGGTTAGACTAATAGTATGACTATTTGCCTCAGGTTTGAATGACCTAGATAATACACTGCACTCATAACGCACTACTTAAATAAATTATATAAAACAGATAAATTCCATCTGCAGCATGCATTTATATTTGTAATAACTTAACGATGTGTTGTCAGGCTTATACAGTCACATGGACCCCCCTTCAGCAGAATCTTTAGATAAAACAAAAATACCAGCTGGGGTGAAGCATCATTGGAGTCTGTTTAATTCTGTCCACAAAGCATACCATGCTGCTTTTAGCGGGTGCAGACAGCGGGCAGGCTAAAAACTAGGCCAACATGAATTTCATATGACTCTCACCAAGTACAAGAAAGATGTGTGTGTGTGTGTGTGTGTGTGTGTGTGTGTGTGTGTGTGTGTGTGTGTGTGTGTGCGTGTGTGTGTGTGTGTGGTGGGGGGTTGGGGCGGGTGGAGCATCCAGGATCATATGCAGTGTGGTGGAGAATGCAATTGGATGTCACTCTGCACCACAAAAAATGTGTGTGTGTGTGTGTGTGTCAGACTCTAGTATCAGCGAAACTCTTTGCAGCAGAAAGACAGAGCTTGTGAGACCCTGGTCTGGTTCACAAACAAAGACACATACCTGTGCAGAGCTCAAAACGAATCCGAGCCCCTGGCTACTCAATCCAATATCACCTCCATACACACACACACACACACACACACTTGTCATTCATTGTGTAAATGTGCCTCTGGTTAGACGTGAAAAACAAAAATCACTCCACCAGCAGCAGAGACAGTCTACAGACACGAGCAAGTAAATGCGAGTTCTTGAACAGTTCGACAGTGGGACTTAAAAGCATATTTTCTCCCTGCTGCCCTTTTCTATAATAGATCCGTTGCTTTCTGGAACATGCTCATGGAGAAATGAACCTCTTTTCTGAAAAGCACTGAATTAAAGAAATATGACCTTTTAGCAATTCTTCTGAGGAGATGGACATCTAGTCGTGGCTATACTGATGTGTTAGATATTACACAAACAGCGCACACACTCACAAGAGATAGAAAACAAGCCAATGTGCATCACGTGCCTTTGTGTTACTGCAGTGAGAGAGGTAGATGAGTGTAATCTAAAGAAGAGAAAGGAGAGGCGAGGGTGGGGTGTCTGAAAAGGAGGGTGCGGTTTTGCTTTTTCCAGCTACGTTTTCCAGTTATTCGACAAACATTAAGTTTACAGTTGGGACAAAATATACATTTTCAGATTGATTGATTGTAATTTTCATTTGCACATTCTCAATATCGATAAATAAAATTCAGTCTGAATTTAATGTGATGGTATGTGAATGCATATACCAATAAATACAAGACACATCTTTCCTTGCACTGTCCTCAAACGATGTTAACTGTGACATGAATCGTGACCAGTGTAGTCCAATTCACGGACAAATGACTCGTATGAACCAGTTCTTTTTAGTGAATCAAAAATATACAGCACAACTAGTAGTCTGATTCATGAACTCAATCTCAAACAAAGACCATTTGAATCAGTCAGATGAATCCTTCCTTACTCATTGAATTCATATGTTAATTATAGGATATCTGTAGCAATATAGGATATTATAGGATAGCAATATTTGAGAGAATTTCTTTTATGTACAAGCAAAAGGGCATCATAAAGTTTTTAAAGAAATTAATACTTCTCTTCAGCAAGGATGATCAAAAGTGGCAGTATAGATTTGTACATTGTTAAAAAGATTTCAATTTGATATTCTTTCAGACTCAATTCATCAAATAATCCTGAAAAAAACTCCTTGAACTCTTGAAAAATCTTGAACTCCAAATCCGCATATTAGAATGATTTCTGAAGGATCATGTGACACTAAAGACTGGAGGAATGATGCTAAAATTCTGCTTTTCCATCACACGAATATATTACATTTATTTTTGGCTGTAATCAAATAATTGCAGCCTTGGGGGAATTCTTTCAAAAACATTTAAAAAAAAAATCTTACCAACCCCAATCTTTTGAATGGCAGTGAATCAGAAATTCAGAATAAAAATTGAATCAGATTCAAATTTAATGAAAAAAAGAGTGTGAATCAAAATCAAATTGGCAAATGTCATCAACACAGCAGTGACGGTTTTGCTTCAGGTTCATGTGAAATCTAGGTCCTGAATATAATGTACTAGGGGCTAGGGCTGGGTAAAAAATATCGATTTCTCGATTTTAATCGATTCTCATTTTTACGAAACGATATCGATTCTTAAATCCCAAGAATCGATTAGTCATCCTGTTTTCAGTTGATGAATTAATGGAACATTGATGCGCGCATCCCATCCAATAAATCGCAATAATCTTTGTGCTTTGTTATTATTGATATGAAACAAAGTCTCAGATTTCAAATTACGTCCATTTTCTTACGAAATTCAAAAACATAATTACCGTTTTGGCGCTCTGGCTCAGCTCAAGAGAAGCAGCAACGCGGAGCGCACATGATCTTCTCTTCCGCATTAATAACACCAGTTACTGCGCGAAATAAACACGAATGAGCATCTGAAAGTGTGTTAAAAGATAGAGTAGCCTACAACTTATCGAAGTCCGTATCATGTCACATGGAATCGCTCATTCAGTGTTTCAACCGTGGAAAGACGTAAGTAAACAATGTCATGTAACGTCACATTTACCTCAGAAAAACCATATCCAGTGACCATAAACTCGTTAGTCAGCTAGAAAAATTAACTCTAGAGAGGAGCATTTTGCTAAATATATGCACCATATTACATAATCATTATAATTTTTATTGTTCTTCAATATTTAATGCATGTTTGAATAAATCTGGAAAGTTTTTGACAGCCACCATTTAAATTTTTATATTTCCATATAACTTTATTATTATAAAAATAAATAAAAGTGTATTTAAAGTGTTTGTATACAAATCAGTTAATTTTTACCTTCAATATTATAGTAGGCTAATGAAGCCTATAGGCTACAACTGACTCCCATAGTTTACAATATTTTTTTTCCCTTTTATTTTCCAGTTTTCCTTGAGAAAATTTACAATGTATTGTACCTGATATCCAAAATAATCGATATTGAATCGAATCGAATCGTAATCGAAATCGAATCGCAAGCTTGTGAATCGAAATCGAATCGAATTGTGAAATCTGCGTCAATACCCAGCCCTATAATGTACCATGATATTCTGTAGTGCAGTATGATATTGATATAAAATTGTAACACCAATTGCAAAGTATGCTCTTAAATATCTCATAAAGCAGCAATTTGGGGAGAGTTGTTTACAGCTATAAGCTATAATTTTGAGCCCTGATTTTCTTCTCAAGAACATCTCATTTGATGCAGAACAGCTTATCCGACTCATACCTGCCGATCACAGCGTCCAAGAGGCTTGTAATGCCTGGACGTACATGACATTCCTGCCAGCACTGGATGTCTGAGCTAAATAGTGACAACTTTGTTCACTATCGGGAACGAGAAAGAGTTTTATCCCACTTATCTGGAGATTTGATTGTGACATTGCAAGTTCCACATTCCCAAATTCAACCTGGAAAATAAACAACTGAACCCTGTTACGTTTCATTCGCAGCGCAATGGCAGTTAATTCAAAAATTAAAACATGAATATGTAGCAATGAACACACTATAAGCATTTGTTTATCCTATTATTGTTCCCAAAGTTGTTTGCAGCTGGAAACCATCAAATCTATTTCCAATTTCAATCATTTCAGCAGAAGCAGGAGCTTTGTTATCAGATGGCGTGACAAAGACGGTCTGCTCGGGAGTCAGAATCATTTCATTCTATTCAGTTTATCATTTTATTTTTTGGATTGTTTTTTTTAACACTTCCTCCAAGCATTTGTGCCTCACGTCAAGCCAAGGTTCTGATTATTCAGAAAGAAATTGGGAGCCAGGTGGTGTGCAGAATGTGTACAACCCATTACACTGCCTATAGGAAAAGAGTGGTTTAACTATAGGAAAAGTTTCTATGAAAAGGTCTGTCCATTATAATCATATTGTCTGGCCTCTGACAGCAATGAATCTGTTTTGACCTTGCAGCAAACACTCAGCAAACACTTCCCACCGTTGAAACCCTGATTGAGCGATTACAAGAAATCTATATTTTCAACCTGTGTGCTAAACCTCTGTAAAACTCACCTCACAAAAACCAGTAAAGCAAGGCAAAATAACTATAACAGTATAACAGTAATGGCAGCGTAGCACTTTACCAACTATATTTTCCATTGGACAGCTGACAGCGTCAAACAAGTGTGGAATGATTCAGTTAAAATACACTCCGTACGGTACATGTTTCACTTACGCTGAGGTTAGAATTCTGCTGCCGTCAAACGCAAGCAAATTTATGATCGTCTCCGACTCAAAAATCTAACTTCGGTGTCAGGTTCTGGGCTCTCATCCAGAAAGATCAGGGATACTGGAGAGAATTGTTCCCAGAGTGCAGAAGCTTGATGATAGACAATACCAACTTATCTGTTTTAAAACAGCTCTGCAATAGCATAGATTACATGTATAGAGACTCTCATTAGCAGAGATAATGAAGCTTTGTAAAGAAGGCCCTGGACAGTGAGACGCTGCTGGAAATACGTCACGAAGGGCCCGGGGTACTGGCTCCAAAATTGGCAGGAACACTGGACTGATCTAGAATCATGCTACAGTTCTTTTCTTAAACCCTCTTCTTTCATAAGAGCCTCTCAATTTGAGAAGCTCTAAAGGGGCTACTGCCCAAGTTGCAACCTTATCAAGTGGAATGTGGCAGCCTTTCTAAATAAAATAAAAAGGTCAAGATGAAAATCGTGGGAAAAGGATGATGTTTGTGCATCTAGCGCAGACCTAGGCTGAATCTTCTGACATTTTTAGCATTTTCTGCACTGATATTGAGCAAATATGGATTTAAACGTGGTAAAATGTGCTAAAGGGAGCTGAGAGGGATGTAGCCCAAAGGCCCGTTCTCATCAAAAACAATAACTAAGGATTATTATGACGATAACTATATTAGCATCCACACCAACGGACGATTTATTTATTTGTTTTTATTACCATACCAACATCTATGCTTGCATTTTCATGGCAAGATAAGTGTATTTAAAAAGAAACAAATAGTGGTAAATTAGTATTGAAAATCCACAACAATGGATGATTATGTTCTTTTTATTATAAGCGAGTCTGCAGTAATTTTCTCTTACACTTTACATGCTCAAGCTTTTAATAGTCAGATGGATTTGGATTTGCTGTCAATGTTTATTGTTCATCAGCTAGAAAAAAAAAAATCATTGTGAAAGTCATTCCAATGATATCATTCCTGTGTCGTTATCATTACAGTTGTAGTGCGGACTTTCCTATTCTCAGAGAAACAGAATGATTACTAAAACATTATAGTTATCATACTTGGTGTGAATGGCCCTTAACACATCATAACCAGGCACAATGTGACAAAAACTATAAATCCTACCTGTTCCATATTAATATGGGACAGCGACAAGAAACAAGCCACAGAGAAATTGGGCAAAAACATTACAGTCCACTAATAGTTTTTGAGAAAGCATTGGATGTCAGCGGTCATGGTGTGGACAGGAAGAGTGGAAGTGCTAAAAGCCCACAGTCGTGCTCGCCACGGGCAGCCAACATGTCAAAATAAGCATGAAGATGATAAGGTTATGAGGGGAAAACACGCCACTCTGTCACAGGAGAAAAAGAACAAATTATATACAAGTGAAAAGGGAAATAAGGGAAGTACTACAAAATTGTCTTGAATTACAATCAATAAAAGAATTATAGCTCAAGGTAAAGAATATTGTAGTAAATCTGCACATAGTCATGCACTCGCCTTTAACAAGATTTTAATCAATGCCTGTGTCCTTGCTTTATGTCTGAGGATAAAATATGGACACAGCAAGCTGTGAGACCCGCAGATGTTCAGCTTCGTCCTTCCCAAAAAATCAGACACATGCTGAGTGATGTTATGCAGTTCTTTACTGGATGATTTTATGTGTGTACGTCAACATAATCATTTTGTAAATGCATATTAAAGCATGCTAAATGTCAACTAGTTGTTTCTAGGTTTTTTTTGTCAAACATAACACATCAGAACCATTAGGGGATACCACATATAATTCAGACATGTTGAGCCCTGATGTTCATTTAGGACATCCCAAGTCATTTTGTCTAATACACTGCTGATAAAAAGTAATCTTTCTGTTTGTATTTGGAAGGATCATTTTTTCATCAAAACTCTCAGTGCTGATTATCTGACTTACCACATAAAATATTTACCAGAACTGCCAAGTAAAGAATTGTGTGCCTGAATATGACTCATAAAGCACTTTTGAAGAAAAAAAAGTGTCCCTTCTGCCTTGTTATGAATTAATCTATCACGATACATAGCTCACAAAGCATTCTCCGTGTCAGACAAGTGTACGAATCACTTCCATCTACATAACTAATGAGTGAAGTCAATAATGACGAATGTTAGGAGCTGCACCCTGCCTGTATGCACTTGGTCTCTAATGAAACCGCCAGGTTTAATGAAATTCCTGTCTCAAGGTCTTCACAAAGACAGATTTTACAGTTCAAGCTCAAGCAATTTACATTGAAACAGGAAGTTTGGGTATATTGGAGGAAGGACAAATCTTTTTGTTAGACCCAGTGGTCTCTAGTGACATTCTCATTTTCATTCGCAGAAATCTGAGTCAGTAAGGATTTGTTTAAGAAATTCATACTTTTATTCAGCAAGGACGCAGTACATTTATGTATTTTGAATAAATGTATCCAAAAAACAAAACAAAAAAAAACTATTGCGGTTTCCACAAGAATATTAAGCAGCACAACCATTTTCAACTTTAATAATGATATGAAATATTTCTTGAGCAGCAAATCAGCATGTTATAGAGTGATTTCTGAAGGATCATGTGACACTGAAGAGAGGAGAAATGATGCTGAAATTTCAGCTTTGCCTGAATAAATTACATTTTAAAATATATAGAATTAGACAATAGTTGTTTTAAAACTGTAATAATATTTTATAATATAAGTGATTTAATAAATACAGTAAAAAATACAAATAAATATATAAAAATAAATACAGCCTTGGTGAGAATGAGACTTCTTCCAAATACCTTAAACTTTCTTACTTAACTCATACTTTTAAACTGTATTGTGTACATTAGCTAAAAGTGAAGTTTCATCATGAATACTAGCATATACATGACCTCAAAGCTAATATACATGCACTAAAATCCACAAAACACCAATTTCCATCTGCCAGGGTCTTTAACTCTACTGTGGCAGAGGCAGAGAGCACACATCTCCTTCTCTCTGAAAGCTTTCAGCGTTGAACGATGACGCAGCACTGTCACAGGTTAATGCAAGCACTTTCATTAAAGCGAGAGATCAGTCCGCGAGTGGCTTTGTTCGCATACTCATTAGCTACTGTCACATCTGCTGGATCCCTGAGATGTAAACGTACGGTAAACAATTAATTAATTGATTATGCGGCTTATCTGATTGTGAGGGCCTGATTTCATATCCGCTTCTCTATGGTTGTTCTGCAGGCAAACAAATTGATCCTATAGGTTACATGCGCCGTGCCATTTCACGCTCCCCAGAGCTCTTTTGACCTTAGAGATTACTGATCCTGTGTTAGGAAGATTTGCATGAACTTTGCGTTACGCTGAAGCTCTCATAGCGTTCTATGCATGGCTACGTCCTGAATGAGCGATATAGAGCTGTGCTGCTGTCTCTGTGGCCAACAAGGACTGTTTGTGCTGACTGTGCAGAGCATCCTGACCTTGGTGATTCTGCAGAGAGGATGTGAATAATGAGATGATCCCTTTAGACAGACAACAACAGCTCAACCACAAGAGAGTGAAAAACATACGCATTTAAGATACAAACAGACACCTCAAAGCAGCGTCACAATCATTATATAATATTTTGCATTAGGTCTGGTTAAAAAAAAGCAGACCTAATGCATGTATGTACATATATATACACACATTTCAAGATTTAAACACATTCTAACTAGATTTGATGTGATAAAGTGACTAGCGTAGAGCCTCGCCACACGCACAAGTTTAGGGTCATTCTGATTTTTTAAAAAGAAATTAATACTTTTATTACGCAAGAATGCCTTAAATTGATCAAAAGTGACAGTAAAGACATGTTTAAAGTCTATAATAGCTTCATGAATATTTATTTCAAATAAATGCTGTTATTTAGAATGTTCTATTCCTCATAGAATCCTGAAAGAAATGTGTTAGGGTTTCCACGAAAATATTAAGTAACACAACTGTTTTCAACTTTGATAATAATAAGAAATGCTTCTTCAAATCAGCATAGAATGATTTCTGAAGGATCATGTGACACTGAAGACTGGAGTTATGATGCTAAAAAATATTTTAAATTGTTATAATATTTCAAAATATTACATGTTTTTGACTATTTTAGCAAATAAATGCAGTCTTGGTGAGAATAATAAAATAATTCTTTCAAAAATATAAAAATATTTTACAAACCCCAAACTTCTGAACGGAAGTGTAACTGTATATTAAACAAAAGATATGTTCCAATTGGTTTGCACTGTGTCGCATTACGCAGCATTTTCATTTTCATTGTGAAAAACAAAATGCTTAACACTGATTACGATACGGTTTTAAGATGAAATTTAACAAACTCGTTTACTTGGTTTAAAATGTTTACTACTTTTACACGCCAGTCGCTTTAGTGTCAAATAAACTACTTTGTATATCCTCCTGTCCAGATCGCAAAGCTGATCCAGTTGGCCGGGAAGAGATGACAACAGTTGGTATGGTGGGAAGCAAGCAGCACAATCCCATGGTGCCGTTTCCATGGCAACTATGATGCTTTGCTAATGGCATGGGAGTCTAAACGTTAGGCCCTCGGTGGCAGTCTGTGCATGTGTGTGCGTTACGTGTGGGTAGAGAAAAGGGGGGGGGGGGGGAAACGACAGACAGTGAGCAGATTGGCTCAGTGTGCCTCTCACAGGAGAAACTGAATGGCGGGAGGTAAAGGACGACCACGCATCAAAGAAAGGCAAATAAAATTACTGTATCATGAACAACATTGCATCTCCCTCGCCACGCACCCAAATTGCCACTAATATTATAATTGCAGCCTACATATTTCCAGTACAAGAATTAATGTAATACAGTACAGCAACCAAAAAGACGAAGCCCGTTTTCGGCAGGGTGAAGACTGCAGCTACGACTACAATAGTAACTATGTCAGATCCACAGGGAGGGAGCTGTGAGCCCTGCATACAGTCAGGGAAGTCTTCCTGTGATCCACGCTAAATAAAAGACACTGTGACCCTCTACACATAAACAGAAGTGATTTGAAAATAGACCAGAGGTAGGATTACAGTGAGAAATTGAGTCTTAAAATACATCTGGTAGCTAGGCTGCTCATCGTTCATAATAAACTACAGCATGTGTGTTTTATAGTACATTTGGATGCTTGCATGTTGTCTGGCACATTATAAGGAACTGCCCTCATGAAGAGGGCCACAGGACACTCGTTCATCCCTCTGCCAGATCAAGCCCTCTCAACACCTCCTGCGTGTGTCATTTGTTCAGAAGCTGGGTGGCAGGGATGTCTGGCATACCACTGTAAGGCCACGAGGTTGAGGACGAGTCTAATTACATTCAGGGTCTAACAGCAGTGCTTCACAACATGTGTTCTCTGGTCGGAATTTCAATAGCAAGTAGGGAGATGCTGGAGAAAAATAAAATGGGATTTTGAATCTAGCACACTGACCAAATTAGAACTCAGCCCTCAGAAACTGCCATGAACTGGGGATTGGCGAAAGACGAGGCCTACAGAAACAATCCATCATATGCAAACTTCTTCAAAACGCCTTCAAAAGTAGAACAACCAAACCAAACGTGAATCCTTTTCGGAGTATCTTTTTTTTTTCCCCTGAAACGCATACAAGCCCTGCGGAATCGCCAATTAATTAAGGTGATCGGTACATCTGCTCTGCTAAATGGCATTCACCATCCATCAATACTGGCTGTACTCAGGCACAAGCAGTGGTTTCAGACAAAGCTGAATAATACATAAGGTCTACCCCACCTACAGTTGTGTATCGGCATTGTGCCAAACACCACGCAATGCTTCTCTCTTTCCCTAGTGCACAATGTTACTGCTATGTTCTTTGACCAGCAGCGTTCTTCATTAAAAAACAATGGAAACCATAATTGCTAGTTATTGTTACTATTGCAACAATAAAATAAATTAAAACATGGTATCGCTTTAGTGTAAAACGCTTTTATTAATGACTGATGGATTGTGGTGACTTGCAATAATACACTAAGTAACTGTGGTTTTCTGAAATCATTTAATGTGCATTTCACAAATAAATCTCCATTGAGACGAAAGCAGATTGGCCCACAATACACATCATTTCAAATTTGATTAATATATCAGTTCCAATTTGATTAATAGATTTAAATAAAATAAAAACTATCTACAGCTGCTAAAAGGCCAATCGTAAAACGTCAGAATTTGTTCCAAATATGGATCTAAAAAAGACCACAGATTATTAATAAAAAACTATTTCATATAACACTGAAAATGTGCTACTAGTTGCACTTGTTAAGGTGTTCTTGTCAATGTTACAGAGTCTACAAAGGTCCTCGTGACAAAAAACTACTAGGCTATACTTGTAATGGGTCCAAATTTAACCAAAAAACAATAGAAGGGCTAAGAGCTGACAGGATGTTAAGTCACTTGTTTAAAACGTCCATTGTCCGGTTTGTATTATCCAAAGCACAGCATACATAGGAAGTACGTTGGTATAATTTCATTCCGATCTGAAACAGTGAACTCTATGGTGTCACATGACCCGCCAGGAGCTCCAGCCAGGAGAGAGATGTGGTGCTGCGCTACTCTCTTCGGTTTAAATCGCGTTGGCTCGAGGTTTCAGAGCACATCACCACTGCAGCAACCCCCACCCTCCTCCTCCTCCTCCTCCTCCACCACCTGCTTCCACATGCACGGCTACAGGAACTCTGCATCCCTGCGCATAGAGCAACTGCTGCAGCATCCCTTCACTGGAATCACCACCAACATGTTTCTAAACATCCAGCACTCTAAAATAATGATCCGACGGAAACACGATGACCAACGCCTCCTATTAATGAGTAAACACCAATTGTGACTATAAATCGAACGCTTGCGGTCTCTATAGTGCATATAATTACCCCGCAAGCCGTTTTGCTAAGATTTGCTACATTTTTGAACAGATGACGAGATGGATAATGTGATAAATACGTTTTCACAACGTTGCAGAAACATTGTTAAGAGGTTGCTAGCATGTCGTTTTAGGAACTGATACTAGCTATAATATAGGCCTACCTTCGTAGCTAAACTATAACCTACACCAAAAAAGAAATCCTCAAGACATTACTCTCATGATGTATTTTCAAAACTTTTTAGAAGTGAATATAGTTTGTCCTGAGGTAAAAGTGTCTTGCCTCAGAAAACCTGTCCTGTCAAACTCTCTCTGCGCGCGCCGCTCAAATATTTTAAACGTTTTTTCGCCCATTCAAACATCCTCTTCCATTCATAAAGATGAACTATAAATTCAAATGATTGTAATTTGTGAAGTTGACACGTATTTGCCATTGAACTAAGTCAGTTTATAAACTGCTTGTTTTAAGAAAATAAAAACGTTGATAACGTTCACTGCGTTTCATTTTGAACCTATTTGCACATTATATTAGGCTAGGCTACCTTTCTTTTATCTGAGGTGTGATTTCAATGACTTAAAAAAAAAACTGTAACGTTACCTGACTGCAACGTTAGCATGTAAAAACGTTTCATACAGCTTTAAGGAGGCCTGGCTCGATCGGCCAATTGTAATTATTGATTAGGACGTCGGTAAAGAAATCTCCATCCCTTCCTTCAAAACAAAGATCCTCCCAGCATCCCAGGCACCAGGCATTACTGAATCTGTGTTAATGCGTTTTCTAAGCCGTTTCATAACAAGAATTCAGTTAAAGCCCGCTTTAATCCACCTCGCTTACCACCAGCCTGTGGCCTCCACGAGCAAAAACAGCAGCCATATCGAACATATACGGACACAGGAGGATATAACAGGTGCCAAACACAGCACACTATTAAAGCTTAAAAATAACGAGCATCACAGACGACACGTTAACGCGCCTTGAATATTAATTACACCCACACTGCTGTACATCTATGAGAATTAATCCATGAATTCCTGCGTCGCGTAACATCTACCCACCACCAGTCATACCCTATTTACATATCAAAAACGGAACCCATATTCGTAAATATCGTTTGATAACAGAAGACATGTGTTAAATATGTCGTCTAGGCGAGAATTATAAATCTAACAGCATATTCCACGAAAGATGCATTCCCTTATTTGGCGAGTCATTGTTGCAGGCCGGCGTGTTGATACACTGTCAATTTTGCATATCAAACAAACGCAGCGATCACTCTGTGATAGTACGCAGGGAAAATGAATCATGACGTTATTGTACGATATTTTGTCACCCTAAAGCAAAGCAGGTAGTGATGAATCTGAATGGGATGTCAACAAAAGACAGGGTGACATTCCTCCGGGGAATATTTCTGGCTTTAGTGCATTTGATCAAGAAATAAATTCTCATATGACATCATCTTTAAAAACACCATGCGCGCTAAATAAAATATGCGTTCAACAGACTGTAACGTTATGCAGATGCTTACCAGATTTAAAACTGTCTCCACGATATCTCTGTTGCTAACCTCCCCGACCTGGATCAAACCGATGAGCACGGCGAATTTCATCTTGATATTCCGGATCGGAACCGAAGGGTTTATCACCCCGGCCGGTAGAACCACGGCGCCCGATCCAGACACCATCATGTCCCCAGTAACGGAGCCCGTTACGACTTGCTGCCCCGAACCCGGTGGTGCTGGTGGCGGGGGGGCTTCTCGGTCCGTGAGCGAGGCGGAACCCGGTGCTAAAACCGGTTTCTCGCTCGACATTTCCGACCAGAATCCCAAAAAGGAGCGGTCGCCTCGGTCTCACCTGCTTTTGTATCACCGAGCACTGAGCAGCAGCATCAAATACAGATGAAAAAGGAAAATTCTCGATCAGGTGTCACAAGGCTGTCCTCCTCCTTCTCCTCCTCCGAGGTGTGCACATCCAAACCCGTTCAGAGGGATGCGCAGAACGAAATCACGTCTAATGTTTGGCGAAACTGTCCCTCTCTCCTCCCGAATCCCGATGTCAGCCGAAGATCGGTGCGGTGTCGGGCTGTGTTGTCTTTCTCAGGACGCCATATTGACGCCCCCTGTCTGCGGGAGCGCTCACCACGCCTGCGTGCTGCTGCCCGACTGTCAATCAAAAGGTGCTAGCCAAGCAGGAGCACGTGCGCGAGTCCCATTAATAGGTGTCTCAGCATTAGGCAAATCAGATTAATGTTATGTTGACTATCAAAATTAGAGTGGGATTATTTTGGACCGTTGAACAATTGTAAATAATGCCTTAGCGCAGTGATGTAATCATAATGTGACATTCTCTTTCACTCTTTCATAGAGAACATACAACTTTAAAGACTATGCTTATTTCTGTATAGACACTTAAATTAAAGTATAAACTTTTTCTCAACATTTTTTTCATGGGCAATGAACATATACAGAAATATAAAGTATTGGCTGCCATGGAACAATAGTTCTCTTCCAACTATATATATATATATATATATATATATATATGTGTGTGTGTGTGTGTGTGTGTGTGTGTGTTTTGACACACAATGAACAGTTGTTCTATGGCAGCCAATACTTTACATATATAACCAAAAGATAAACAATTTGGAGAAGTATTTGTGTACCTGAACTTTTGACCCTTATTTGCACTTAACTAAAACCCTTGATAATAAATAATGAAATTAATAAATGCAATTTTGCATATTATTATTGCTGTTTTGAGTGTCTTTTGAATAAATATTTTTACTGAGCTAAAAGCCTTGATTATAAATAAATAAAGAAATGCAATTTTGCATATTATTATTGCTGTTTTGAGTGTCTTT
Source organism: Abramis brama (assembly GCF_963993115.1). Lineage (NCBI taxonomy): Eukaryota > Metazoa > Chordata > Actinopteri > Cypriniformes > Leuciscidae > Abramis > Abramis brama. The sequence continues at coordinate 18,149,625 of NC_139987.1, read as the reverse complement.
TTAATATATCCACATCCAATACATTCAAGTGGATGCTGCACACTGGTGGTGGTTGAGGAGAGATTCCCTGATATGATTGTAAAGCACTTTGGGTGTACAGTAGTAGTACACATGAAAGCTTTATACAAATGCCACCCTCATTCATTCATTCATTCATATGTTTTGAAGCAGCATTCAAATCCACTGCTGGAGAAAATAAGAGCAATTTGAATTTCGACCCTTATTGTTAATGAGAAAAAGCCCTTGTGACTTTACTGTGTAAAATAAGGGCAATTTTGTGTACATCAAGTTTGCTTGTATTAAATTGTATTGATATCAGCCACCCTGCTCAGTCAGCATTGGTAATAAAATATGAGTTAAAGACTATGCAGAAAACAATTGCCTATAATCACTAAGACTCTTCACTGAGAACCTTGCTATTGTGATGTTTTAATTTTAGCACTGCAGAAAGCTGTGAATGGGGACGTGAGCTCTCCTTCACTGAGAAGGACACCAGTCCTGCCTCATTTTGGCACAAGCCCGGCTAGCGGTTTAAAGTCAGTCTGAATGAAAGTGAGCTTTTCCTAAGCCCTCTCTTCATCCCCCAGCCCCTTTCTTCTCTTCTCCTCTTTCTTTATTTCTCTTTTCTCCCTATGTCTCTTCCTCTCTCACTCTCATTTGCTTGCATCCCGTTCTCTCAAAATAGAAAGGATCTTTAACAAAAGATAAAAGCTATTGCTGACATTCAAAATTCTGCTATAGACCAATCCTAAAACAACAAAACTAAGATAATCCTTGCTTGAGATCACACTTTCCATACTGCTTCTTATTGTCTTAACAACACTTTAAAAAACTGGATTTGTAAATAGGGTATAAAGCAGTTTAAGATGTTTTAGAGGTAGTTTTATTTGACTTTCACTTGCTTATCTTATACAGTAATTTCCTTATATCCAAAAAGTCCCTTTACAAGCAATCTCATCCCAAGTAGGATAAAATAAAAAGGTAGAGAGAGACATAATTCCTTTTTTAGTGGTGGGGAGATGAATATATGTTGAAGGAGAGGAGGAGGGGTGGAGAGGGGGATGGGTTCTGCTCAGAGGAGGAGGGGAACAGAAGGGACCGGCAGCTGGATAGTGAAGAAGAGTCTTCGGCCAAGACAATGGCTGACAGGAGGCTGAGTCTGCAGAGCTTTACGTCCCGTCACCAGACTGGAAACCTGCAAAGCTCAGACACACCGATGCAGAACACATGAACAGCATCTGTTAAATATATGTTGTGTATCTTTTTAATTGGGGTCGTTAAGATTTTATTATATATGTTTCTCTTATGCTCATATTAACATTTTCAAGGCTTTATTTAAAATAGGCTATATTTTATAATGTAATGGCCTATTCCTGTGTCAGCAGCCATTACTCCAGTTTTTAGGGTCACATGATCCTTCAGAAATTAATCTAATACACTGTAAGAAATGATATGATCAACATGTGTTTTTACATTGCTTTAACTCATCAAAATAAGTTAAACAATTTTCAACTTTTTTTATAAGTTATAAAAGATTCAACTAATTTTTTAAGTCAGTTTAATGCAATGTAAGTTGAAATTACTTCAACATCCAAGTTGATTGTACTTAAATATAAGGCAGTTATATCAGTGTTGAAAACAGTAGCACTGCTTCATATTTTTGTGGAGACCGTGATATTTTTTCATTTTTTATCAGGATTCTTTGATGAATAGAGTGTTCAAAAGAAAAGCAACACATTTTTTTGTAACAATGTTTACAAAAGTCTTTGTCACTTTTTATCAATTTAATGAGTTTTTGATGAATAAAAATGATTATTTTCCTTTAAAAAAAAAAACATACCCCATACTTTTGAATGTTAAAGCTATTAAACTCTAAAAGACAGTGCAAGACAACAAAACATCAATATTTTAGTCAAACATTTATTTGGAAAAGTAATTTATTTAATAAACTTTTATAATTTAATAAACAGAGTATAGCTTGTATGATTCCGAACAGGTTTCCTGCACAAGAATATGTGCCATTTGATGCATCATTTGAAGTCATTCAAGTTAATATGAAGCACTGTTAATCAATCTGAAGCTTTTCTGAATGAAACGTGAAACGATGGACTTTATGCATCCAGTAAACTGATTGTGAATAGTGACCGTTACATACCAGATAATGAATGGCTGTTACATACTAGAATGGAGCCAGGTGACTGACAATGAGGGATTGAGAAGTTAGAGATTTATGGAAGAAAAAAGTTTAATGAAAGTAAATGGTAACTGTCAGTCTGTAAAGTTCTGCCTTTTGTGTTCGACGAATGACAGAAGGTCACACAGGTTGGGAACTACATGAGAGTGAGTAAATGATGACACTATCCCTTTAAGACTGTAAAGAGTGAGGCAGAGCTGCTTTCCCGTTCTGTTCAGGAAAAGTTTGAGACTTGGCCTCTCACTGGTTGGCTGAGGGAATGTCGTAAATATAGCGCTATTCTGCTCTACATCTTCTGTCACAGGAGAGGAAAAGCCCCTGTATGTCCATATCAGGGATGAAAGAGCGCTTCAGAAATAAGCGTTTAAAATAGCTGCACCGTTCACCACTCGCCCACATCTCCCTGTTCCCGTAGAGCGCGTGGGTTTGACAGACAGGTCTGTTCTGCACTGGACTCGAGAGCAAAACAACAGGAGAAAACACAAGTGCTGCTAAAGCCCATGACTTACACATTCAAATTTTTACATTGTTTTTTTGCTAACACTTTCTCGCCTTTTCAGCGTACCAGAAAAATATAATGAACTTTTTTACATTTTCTGACAAAAAAGCGAGTGGTGCCTGTCCGTCATTAGCCAGGTATTGCTGTGGTTCTTGATGGTTGTTTACTGGCCCTATAGACAAAAGATCCCATCTCCAGTCATGTTATTGTTTTTCTTGCATATGGCAAAGCAAATGCTGACAATATATCTGTGGTGCAATTTAGTAGTCGAATGAATCATCAGGGCATCTTTTTGTGTTATTTTAATTAGGCCCAGAGTTCAACACATCCTTGTATAATGTATCATGCAAATGCCCAGAGGCTGTAAAACAAGAAATATAAGCATCAAGGGCTTTTAACCTGGCCAAATTTATTTCCAAATATAAAAAGAAATAAACCACTAAGCAAATGTAAACAGCATCTCAAGATCAGAATCGGATCTGCTAATGAAGTCATTTAAACACATAATATGTTCATAATTGTAGGGAAAATCATTTTATGTGCATGTTTATTTATTTATTTGTTATAAAATGAATCCCGGCATATCCTACAGTAAGGCAACAAAATGTCTTTATTAAAAAAATGTAATCTATTTATCTATCACCAATACGTTTGTTTTGGTATCATGAAGAGCTGTTGGTTATCATTGGTCAGCAATGTCCCAGTGGGCAAAGAACTAATGTGTGTGTGTGTGTGTGTGTGTGTGTGTGTCTGTTTTAAAGAGCATGTCCCAGAGAAGGGTCCCAGCTGCCATTGTACGTTTCAATTTTGTATGTGAATGGGAAATGAACTGGCTTGTGCGGACACAGACGTACATCATATATTTGTTTTGTATGCTGCATTATGGCAAGAAGATGGAATCTGCAGGTTTGAGAGAAGTTCATAAAGAACTTTTAAATAGAAGCAGCTTCCTTCAATGCTAACAGCCTGTCAGCATCATACGCCTCACCTCTGAAAGCAGAGAGAAAACAGATGAGAAAACGCACCGTGACCAAGGAGATGTTCTTTTCCTTGAGGAGAAAGAGGTGCAGACGGACAGGGGCGTAGAAAGAGAGAGAGAAAAAAGGACGAACGACAACGCAAGGAAGTGTAGAGAGAGGGAGAGGACGGAGCGCTGTCACTTTGCCGTTTCACCCTGTCCATATACGTGAAAGGCTTGACAATGGCAGGAGAAATGAACAGGCATGTTAAACTAAAGTGACATCCACCACACACACACACATACACACACGTTGGGTTTCCATGTTTTATGGGGACTTTCTATAGACATAATGATTTTTATACTGTACAAACTGTATATTCTATCCCCTTACCCTAAACCTACCCATCACAGAAAACTATCTTTTCAACAAACATCACTTAGTATGATTTATAAGCTGTTTTCCTCATGGACCAAAAATGTCCCCACAAGGAAAAGGATTTCGGAATCGGATATTGCCTTCTTTGTGGGGTTATTTTGACCCAATAATGTAGGGTTTACCTAAACCAGACACACTCTTGTACATTTATCCATTATAACCTTATACATCAATTATAACTTTATCCCTAAAACAAAGTCTTGACCCTCAAACAGGGCTTTAAAAGGGGTCTCAGAAAGTGAGGACCGACCAAAATATATTTATTTTACTGTCTTCTTCCTCACTCAGATGGTCTAAAACGGAAACCGGCCCTCACAAAGATAGTTTTACAAGTACAAATACAATTAAAGCTGCAAGCAGCATTTATCGGGGTTCAAGCTATTAAGGCCTTTAAGGGTTTTTAAGCACAAAAGCATCAAAAGTTATCAGGTTTTATTTAGCAAGCATGTAACCACTGACATAATAGATGGAAAAGACCATTTACAGCCAATACAGGCAATGTACCATAGGAAATATATGGTTTTAAAGCTTTTTAACAGTTATAGCGCCACCTATAGTCCGATCTCCATAAAATTTGGCATGCTTGTTAATGATGTTATGTCACATATGCTCACCAATTTTTGTGAAGTTCTGAGTTTTCATTTAGGATTTATAGGCTTTTTAGTGTATTTTGCCACACCCATTTTATAAATGACCCTATTACAGCCATCCAAATGCAAAAGTTCAACTTTTTTTTGATAGTTTTTGATCTAGAGAGTCCAGAGAATTGTCCTAGACTGGTCTGGTTCCAATCGTGCGAAAAACCTAGGACTAGTTCGCAAAAGTAGGTTTTTAACATGTTTGCGAATATTTAATGAACGGTTTGATTGACAGCAATGGTCCTTGAGGCAAAGTTGTTCAGGATGAGGAGATCTATCAAATGATATGCATATTGTGTGGATATTTGTAACACCACGTGATTACAGAGCTGTAAAACTCGTTAGCACCAACTAGTGGCCGATTTCTTTCAAAATTGTTACAGACCTCTATGGCCTTGAGTCGAACATGCCCATCGAGTTTCGTTCCGATCGGCCTCCGTTAACCTTGTCTAATAGGTGCTCAAACTTCATTGGCCGATGGCGGCCATGTTTTTCGAGATACGCCAATGTCCTCATACACATACATGGCACCTTGGACCAAGACACTGCATGCCAATTTTCAAGTCAATCGGACTAATGGTCAGGTGGTTATAGCCTGTTTTATGTTTTTTTCATGTTATAGCGCCACCATGTGGCCAATTGCCGCGGTTTTTTTACTGTGACCTCAGATTGACCTCTTACACATGTGTACCAAGTTTGGTGAAGATACCTCATTTACTTCTGGAGTTATAGCCATTTTAGTAAAATAGGCCCTTCCCACAACGTACGTTTTGGCGCCCCTTACCGTCCGTGAGTCGAAATTTCAACTTTTTTTCGATAGTTTTTGATAATCAGACTCTAGAGAACATTTCTGCACTGGTTTGGTTCCGATCGGGCGAAAAACCTAGGACTAGTTCGCAAAAGTATGTTTTTGACAAAATTCAAAATGGCGGAAAATCTATCATGGCGGAAATGAAATCGGAGATATACGTTTTGTTCGTCAGGCGTCCAGCTTTCCAATGATATAACACACTTGAGTCTACGTCATACGGTCTAGTAGTTATGAGCAGTTTCGCGCTTTTGGTTGCTATAGCGCCACCTATGGGCCAATCGGGGTCATACTTTGATAGGTTCTCCCCAAATTGAGGACTACCATTTGGCCAAGTTTCAAGGTTCCAGCTCTTACGGTTTGGTCTGCACGATGCGTTTTAGGGGAAAATAATAATAATAATAATAATAATTAAAGCTGCAAGCAGCATTTATCGGGGTTCAAGCAATTAAGGCCTTAAAGCACAAAAGCATAAAAAGTTATTAAGTTTTATTTAGCAAGCATGTAACCACTGACATCATAGATGGAAAAGATCATGTTCTAGCATGATTTACCATGATATACCACATTCTAAAATGATTTACCATAGTTCATCATGATTTATGATGGTTTACCATGATTTGCCCTGTTCTAGCATAGTTTACCATGATTTACCATGTTCTAGCATGATATACCACGTTCTAGAATGATTTACTAGGATTCTTACATGATTTACCTTGATACACCACATTCTACTATTATTTACTATGACTTACCATGTTTCTAGCGTGATTTACCATGATTTACCACATTACTAGCAATTATGTGAAGTGTCAGTGCAAATGAAGTGATAAACACTGACAAAATATGATTGTGTTATAATAGTTATTGTTATACAAGTGATTTTTTTTTTGTGTCTACTCTAAATATGAATGAATCTAAAAGCACATGTGAAAAGACTTCATTAATAAGTAGAATGGCCAGCAGAAGCCAGTAGAAGACCACTTATTGGCTCACTTTCACTTTAAACTTCATGATTTGCACCAGTTTTCTGCACTAAATCAAACCAGTCTTTCCATGTTAACTCAATAATGCATGCTTACACACACACACACACACAAATATGCTTTTTGGATATGTTATTGAGAAAATATATTTAATTGTATAAAAATAGGCATTTCTTTGTGATCTAATAATACAAAACTATGTTACCAGTATAGGGCTGTAAAGATTCCTCGATTATAGTCAAGTACTCGATTAAAAAAAATCCTTGATTGCAATTTACCCCTCGAGTAATTGGCAAAATACTGAAAGTGGTGCATTCCACAGATGAGAATCCAACAACCGCAGAATTACAGTTTTCTAGGACAACGCGATATTTAAACAGGGCTCCAGACTAACTTTTTTTACTAGGAGCGCTGTAGCCCCTGACTGAAAATTTAGGGGCACACCTTAAATCAACTTGCAATGCAATTATTCAAATTTCCCCCAAAATAACTACTGACAAATTATTTATTTATTATTTAATAATAAATAGACTTATGTACAGATATTACAATGTGCAGTTTTATTTTAAGTTCACAGGCACCAGACTAACATCTGAGGGCAGTGGCACCGCAGACACTGAGTTTTACAAAAAAATATCTGGTAGCACTGGGGCTGACAATAAAGCACTAAGCTTAGTTTAGGGTGTAGATGAAATTAACTTTAATTATTATCATTCATAATGTCTTAATATTAATTAAAAAGCAAACCGAGTGAAATAAATTATATTAGGGAGTGAAAATAGCCAATAAGCATCCTACTGTTTACAATGGTAATTTATTTATTTTATTATTTTTAAATAAGTGTATAAATAAGAGTTTAAATAAGACCATTTTTGAAGGATGAACAAAAAAAATGTGTTGGTCATCACATTAAAAATAACATTTCTATATGATAGTTTTGAAGTGCTGGAAAAAGATGAGTAGCCTAACAGTTAGTACTTGTAAGCGTTTGACTATTTCTGTCACATTATGGTTACAGTTACTACATTAAATCCATGGTGAATGTCGCTGATTTGTGGTCTGAAAGCCCAGTGTTTCTCCTGGTTTCCACATCAGCGCTGTTTGATCTGATATCTGATTATGTTATTAATTCTGAGGCGAATTCAATGGATTTCTTCACTGGATCTCCACTGGATCTTCACTGGATCTTGCTCGGCAACGTTGTGGTCGCGCCAGCGCCAATTGGACCAATTGGTCGCAGTCTGGAGCCCACCATGTACAGTCATAATTTAGCATAGTGCCATTGTGAAATCACAAAGGCTGTGATTCAGTTAAATAAATATATCCTCTGTTTTTTGTTTGTTTGTTTTTTTCACAGAGAAGACGCTTCAATTACATGAGTGCAGATTAGCCTACATGTTAAAATTACCTCAGCTCCGTCCACAGTAAACGCTGCTCCAAGCAAACTCAGTCTCTGCAGTGCTGTTTGTTTAGGTTTCCAATGACGTGCAAATATGGGAACGCAAGTCGGACGCAGTTTGTGTTTCATAGTTGCACTGTTATCATTTGTGGAGCACATCTGGGTTTCTCAAACTGCTGTTCATCGCAATTTCAAAATAAAAGTTTAAACATTGCGATTTCAAAATATAAGTTTAAACTCTTGCTCTGAGTTTGCGTGTTTTGATGTGCACATGTTCTCGTTCAAGAAATTACAGTGACTGTAGCATTTCTATCGTACAGAAGTGGCCAAATATTAAAGGTTAAGTTGACATTTGAATTAATTGTTTGGACAATATTAAACAAGGATTTGATAATGCCAGGCTTAGTGTAACAACAACCAGGCCGCTGGCGCCCTCTGCAGGCATTTGTTATTTATGTACATAAGTTATGTTTATATTAGTTTATATAATTTATTTTACATGGGTATATTTTAACAGTGTTCTTCAGTAAAACCAATATAATTACTTACTTTGATACTTTACTTGAACCAATTATTGTGGCTTGTTATTATATATTTGTATTTTAAGTAATTTTAAAGGCTGTTGTTAACTTGAATCTATTTTTTACCACAATTTTTTTATCCGATTACTTGAATAGAATACTCGATTACTAAAATAATCGATAGCTACAGTCCAATTATAATAAAAAAGATTGCTGTTTAAAGCATTTGTTTGTTTCCCAATACTGAAAGCTAATGAAAACGTAATGTGTAATCCTACTGCTCCCTCAAGTGGACAAAAGTGGTATTATAGCTTGCATTTTACAATTGAAGTGTTTGAATGAATGAGTGAATGAATGGGAATTTGGTTTTTCACTTATATCTCGGGAACCAGAACGCGAAATATTCTGAAACTCAGAGCATAGATAGTGCTCGAGGAGCCCTGTTGAATGACACCATCACTTTGTTTTTGGGCGATTAGGGCCGGGACTTATGACTGTTCAAAGCTAGCCAACGACGGGCCCTTTCCAACGAGCTCTCACACAAGGTTCGGGGTGGTCTGGGTCAGGAGTTACGGCTGTTCAAAGTCGGGGGTCGCGCTCCCGAGGCCCGTGACGACACGTTTCGATCAAGAGCCTGGAGAGGACCTTACCATCAAAATTTGAGCGCGCAACGACTTTCCGTTTTCGAGTTATGAGTGAATTTGTATTCGGGGGCGTGGCTTAAATGCCCGTTTTACTTTCGTTTTCCATTTCTATATCTCAGTGACACAATTGTCAATCACAATTGTGACACAATACTCCAATAGATGAGTTTTGACAAAATGTCATTGTAAATGCTAAAATAATGATTTTATAAAGTCTAAATATGAATTATATAACAATATTAGGCAGCAGTATGATGAAATGACAGCAGGGGGCAGTAAAATACCACTTATTGGCTTAATATGACGTTATATCATTTTCACCTTTTTAACTGTTATAGAGGCAAATTTTGTCTGATCTGTCTGAAATTTTTCATGCTTATTAAGAGTAATTTCATGTTCTGACTTGTTTTTAAGAATATAGCATTCATTTAAAAGATATAGGCTTTTGGGACACTTGGTCAAAGCAATTTACCATAGGAAATATATGGTTTTCAAAGCTTTTTAACAGTTATAGCGCCACCTATAGTCCGATCTTCATGACATTTTGCATGCTTGTTAATGATGTTATGTTACATATGCTCACCAATTATTGTGAAGTTCTGAGTTTTCGTTTAGGATTTATAGGCTTTTGAGTGTTTTTTTGTCCCTCCCCTTTCCTAAATGACCCTGTTACAGCCAGGCAAATGCAAAAGTTCAACTTTTTTTTCGATAATTATTGATCTAGAGAGTCCAGAGAATTGTCCTAGACTGGTCTGGTTCCGATTGGGCGAAAAACCAGGGACTAGTTCGCAAAAGTAGGTTTTTAACATGTTCGCAAATATTTAATGAACGGTTTGATTGACAGCAATGGTTCTAGAGGCAAAGTTGTTCAGCATGAGGAGATCTATCAAATGATATGCATTTTCTGATGAAATTTGTAACACCACGTGATTACAGATCCTTAAAACTCGTTAGCGCCAACTAGTGTCCGATTTCTTTCAAAATTTTTACAGACCTCTATGGCCTTGAGCCAAACATGCCTACTGAGTTTCGTTCCGATCGGACTCCATTAACCTTGTCTAATAGGTGGTCAAACTTCATTGGCCGATGGCGGCCATGTTTTTTGAGATACGCCAATGTCCTCATAGACATACATGGCAGCTTGGACAAAGACACTGCATACCAAATTTCAAGTCATTCGGACAAAAAGTCCAGTGTTTATATGTTTCTTTCATGTTATAGCGCCACCATGTGGCCAATCGACGCGATTTTTTTAGTGTGACCCCAGACTGACCTCCTACACATGTGTATCTAGATTGGTGAAGGCAGCTAATTTACTTCTCGAGTTATAGCCATTTTAGTAAAACAGGCTCCTCCCACAACGTTAATTTTGCGTCTGCTAGCAACCGTGAATGGAAATTTCCACTTTTTTTTTCCGATAATTATTAATAATCAGACTCTAAAGAACATTTCTGCACTTGTTTGGTTCCGATCGGGCGAAAAACCACAGACTACTTTGCAAAAGTAGGTTTTTGACAAAATTCAAAATGGCGGAAAAATTTGCATACCGGAAATGAAATCGGAGATATACGTTTTGCCCGTCTTGAGCCAAGGATTACAGTGATATAAGACACTTGAGTCTACGACAAACCGTCTAGGAGTAATTAGCGATTTCGTACTTTTGCTTACTATAGCGCCACCTATTGGCCAATCGGGGTCATAATTTGATAACTTCTCCTCGATTTTTGTACTACCATCTGGCAAAGTTTCAAGTCTCCAGCACTTACGGTTTGGGCTGCACGATGCGTTTTACAGGAGAATAATAATAATAAAAATCAGGACAATTACAATAGGGTTTCAGCACTTCGTGCTTGAACCCCTAATAATAATAAAAATCAGTACAATTACAATAGGGTTTCAGCACTTCGTGCTTGAACCCCTAATTACACACACGCAGACAGGTTTGTGTCACTTCATTTCTGAGGACATCACACTGACTTTTATTGTTTGGAGTATTAGCTCACAAGTTACTAATTACTTTTATAATGCTTTTTGCTTTTTTTTTTTACATTTTAGAGCTTGACAGCAGAAGTCCTCATTTACTGTTATTATATGGAACAGCCACAGTGTTCTTCAAAAACTCAGCTGCGTTCCACAGAAGAAAGAAAGTCATATGGATTTGTAATGACATAATTCAATGTTGAAAAGGGTTAATTTTCTATCAAAAAATGACCAAAATGTCGCATGGTAAATACCAAATAAATACCATGGTATATGTATATGGGAGTCATTCAGCACCCTTTGGATCCCATCACTATACACGCCACAGTATTTTATTTTATTTTATTTTATTTTATTTTAAGAGGGATATAACAAGCACATTCTCTGAGTAGTCATGACAGCTGCATATATCCTCACACAATAGAGACTGTAAAGCCAGTGAATGTGACACACACAGAAACACACACATCCCTGCGGACTAAAGTACCTGCTATCACAGGAACTCACAGATGAGGCTCATCTGTAAAAGGTTCTGCTGATGAGAGGTCCAAGTAATTGGTCACATCCTGGAGTGGATGTGAATCACAGGATGTGCGAGTGTGTCATCAGAGAAACCAGGTAGAAGATGAAAGATACTTGCGATTCCAAGAATGCATTTTCTATTGACCCAAAACTGAAAGCTTTGCATGACATACTATTGGAATAAGAATTTAGATTCTAGATTCATACCTCCATATACTCTCACTGCCCATGTATAACAGGATTTTTATATTCTGTAAAGCTTTTTTAAATTATTTTAAATCAGGTCTCCCATAAAGGCACATGCCAGCTTTAAGGCTTGTATTGCAATCAGCAAATAGCTCTACATTTCCTAGAAAATGATTTAATATGCTACTTGCGTCATTGACAGCATACAGCCACAGTGTGAGAGACAGCGTGACTTTTTATGGGAGAGAGAAAAGTGTGTTCGCACATACGCACGCAAGCTAAATGTGTGTCTGTTGAACAAAAGCCATCAGTTGGAGAAAACGAAGACAGGACAATGAGTCATGGGCCAGCAGATGATAAGAATCCTGTGCTTGGTTTGTATTTCTCGCATGCCATGTTGGAGTAGCCCCGCCCACAACTGAATCTCATTGGCCCACAATCGTGCATCCTAAACAAGTGCAACATGTATTTTCTCGGTTGACAATGTAGATGCGTTCACACTTTTGAAATGTTGCAATAGAATCACAGCCAACCAGAACATATTGGATACTTTAACAGTTGGGTTCCAGGGGGAAAAAAATCTCATTTATTTTCTCCATAGGGGAACTGTTATTTTAATAATTTATAACCAGTTATAGTCAGAACTACTGTGAGGTACAAGACTTGTAATCGATGGTATATGCTTCTGTCTACATTACCCATGATTTTTCTGTCATCACTCAGCTACTTAGCTCTCTCCGTTCCACTGTGTGTACTCCAGCGATCTCTCACCATAGCATCCACGACCTCCTTCATCATCTGCAAAAGAACCACAGACTGTCAGTATGTCTCACCATCATTATTCAAAGACATTCTCCATTATCGTCACCCACTGGTGCTCACCGCTATTTGTTTCAATAAACCTGTTTCTTACCAGTATCATTTTGTCTTGAGTCTCTGTTCCATAACACAATGCTTCATGGTATTGTAGTTAAAGAGATAGTTCACCCAAAAATGAAAATTAGCCCATGATTTACTCACCCTGAAGCCATCCTAGGTGTATATGACATTCTTCTTTCAGACGATTACAATCGGAGTTATATTAAAAAATGTCCTGGCTCTTTCAAGCTTTATAATGGGGGTGATTGGGTATATATTTTTTGGAAGTCCATCAAAGCGCATCCATCCATGATAAAAGTGCTCCACACGGATCTGGGGGGTTAATACATTAAACTAATTGTAGTCTATTACTGAATGATAAAATTTGTAAGTAGTAACGTAATCTATGACATTACACATTTTAGGTAATATAATCAGACTACTTTTTGATTACTTTTGACCTAACTCATTTAGCACATTGATTTGAATAGTATAATCTTCTACCATATTGATAAAAATAAAATAAAAAACAGAGAAAGAAAAATTGGTTTTGTTTTAGCAACATGAAGTGCATTAAACATTACATTACATCAGGGTTTCCCTATGTAGGGTTATAAATAAATAAATAATTTGAAAATAAAATAATCAAAATACAACACTAACAAAAAAAACAAAAAAAAAGGATTAAATATTTTATTTGTTTATGCTGTGTGGCCTCTCAGTTTTCCATGTAATTATAGTCACATGACTAGTGGCCGGTCTGTGTGTGCAATTCCATAAAACGTTTGAGAAAGGAAAATTTTAAAGATAAAAAAAGAACAACGAGGGAGAAATTAATTCAGATTAATTTACTGCCATTTTGTGATTATTAAGTAATCATGTAATCAATAAAAAGTAACAGTATTCTGATTTTGAGTATTTTAAAAAGCATCTAATTACAAGTAATTCATTTTTGTAATCTGATTAGGTAATCCAGATGACATCAGTTACTACCCAGCACTGCTTATACCTTTACCTTTTTGTCGATTTTCAAATACCTTTTTGCTACTTTTTAGTTTGTAATGTTGTGATTCACCTCGTACCTGGTTGGTTTGGTACATGGCTTATAATTCTTTCCAAGACTTTTTAAAAAAAATCCCTATGGGAAAAATAAAAGTGAAAAATACTTGTGAAGAATGCGGAAAAAAAAGCCACAAAACAGTAGACTGTTGCTGGTTGTGGAAAAACAATACAGACTGAATGACTTTTTGGGACCTAATTTGATATTATATTAAAATGATGAATAGCTGAAAAACAAAGCATCCTATAAGATATATAAAACAGTAAATCATATAGTAGTAAATAAGAACAACTAAACAAGAAAGGTTGTGTGGTTTAGGATTGGAAGAGAAGATGATAACAATAGAGTGATAAAGAAAAAATGATTCAGTGGTTTTTATGAGAAAGCCCATATCACAACTGATGAGAAAAAGACTCTGAGCTCCCCTGCAATCCTGTCATCCAGATAGCCAGTGTATTGTGTGGAAAATGGAAGGAGAAACAAAAGAAAAGAAGAAAAGACGATAGACGAGAGTGCTAGAGGGGCCAGGAGATAGTGAGGAAGTCAGTGACATGAACAAAATGGTAGCCAAGGCAACTGAATTTCTCTCCTTTTTTTTTTTTTTTTGTCTTTCTGGGGCTGTACATAACTCACGTATTTTTTTTCTCTAGATGTATGCATCTTTGATTCTCTCTCTCTCTCACTCTCTGCATATACATCTACATTAGGACCATATCCAGCCACCAAATTGACACTCTGTCAACTCTAAAAGCATGAGTAGTAGAAATAAACAGGACAGGAGGGGAAAGTGAGGTCATGCTGCATGTGTCTCTGGAAGATTCTCTCTCTCTCTTTTTTAAAATCCTCTCTGATAGAAAGACAGTAATTAGCTGAAGGTTGTAGCTCCATATTGTTAATTGTTGGCCTGAATTGTTCCCAGGAGAATTGTCTAATCAAGCCGTCTGATTGAAGCTATAGATCTGTTTATGGGATGTTTTGCACGTTTTGCTTTGTTGAAAGGCCAAACCAGACATTATCCTCTCCAAAAGCAAAAACACCCATAGTCTCTCTTTCTCTCTCACACACACTCAGACACAAACATCAATAATTCACGCATTTGATCTTTTATTTATTAATGACCTTATTGCTGTGCTAGGATTTGTCCGAGGTATAGAAAGTGATTGCTTTTTGTTTTTTGGAATTCAATCTGCCAGGCTTCCTCTGAGGCGGTGCGCATATCTGCACTGAATCTTTGAAACAGGGTGAAAGATTTAGTCAGATGTCAACTGAAAAACCAAAACAAGTCTGGACAGCATGAAGGTGTCATAAAATGATGATATGGCCACAGCGCTGTATCATGCCTGTAGAGCAGTGGTTGATTAATATGGGATTTTCAATGGCCGATGCTAATGCAGACATGGAAAGCAGGGTGGGGGATGCCTGATATATTATACAAATTAATGATGACAAGCGCGACTTTCACAAAAATGCTCTAATTTAATGGACATTTTATAAATTTTGTATCAAATTTCACTCAAAATATTAGAAAAGTAGGCCTATGTCCTTTGAAAGCACCACTATATAGCCTATATAACTTACAATATTGTAAATGTCTTTACGCTCACATTTTGATTAATTTAACACATCATCGCTGAATAAAAGTATTAATTACTTTTATTAAAAAATGTTCATTGACGATATGACATACAAAAAAAAAGGGTGGAAAACCATGGGGGAAAAAATGAAAATAATGTGTATACAGATATTGTTAAAAGTACAATTAAAACACGAGGAACAACTAGTTATTCTCACAGTTGTGTGTCGTTTTCTATTTTTTAAGCTTTACCTCAGCTACCGTGGCTTTAAGAATCTCATAAAAACTGCGTAGTAGGCTAACTTACTCGGACTCATTTAACGTAGCCTACTGGTTTTACTACGTAGTAGACAAGTACGCATACAACTTTCAATTCTTTGTCCAATGAAATTAGAGTGCGAAACTGGTTAAATAGCTAAATAAACCCGGAGCATCTGAAACCATTCCTGAAGGAATAGCTTGTGGTCGACAATGTTTATGAAATCTGACCTTCTTTGGTATAAAGACACGCCATACTTTTTTGCTCCCTAATGATGATGTATGGCCCGCAGTGAGTGTCCTCTGCCTTTCATACTTCTGTGTCTAGACGTGTTATTCAAATGGCGTGGATCAATAGTTCCCTTGAGACTCTCTCGGGTTCTGCAGACCCAGGAGAAAACACAATCACATCTATTTACTGGCAATGTTGTTCATAAGCCATTGGATAGTTATTTGACCTCTACATTTCTAAGTTTGTTGTATTACTCAAACGTACCTGCAAACAAGACGCCAAGCATCCAATGCTACTGTGGTGCATCCACACTGCCCTCTGGTGGTTAGCCTTTTTATTCAGCCTGTGTGATTCTTTGGAAGTGAGACGCCATTGTTGATTTACATTACAATGTTTTGAGAAAGTTACGCTATATTTAGGACACGACTATTGGACTGACCAACAAGACAGAATAAATTCAGTGAATACAACAACAAAAAATCAAACAAAATATGTCCCAAACACAACAAATACTGAAAACAGTAAAACATTATTACATTGAGGTTTTATTTTTCACATTTCCAAATGATTGGAACTTCAACCACCCTGTTAACTGTTCAAAAACTACCTTTGGAGCCACAACATATCACCCTCCTCCTGCCACCGAGCTCAAGTCAAACCCAAATACACAGTTCCCATCAAAACAGCACTGAACAAGCCAGCTGATTAAACCAGCTTGCAATGATATTTCAAGCAAAATATTGATATGATGAGGAAAATAACTGAGCATAAATGCAGATAAACCTGCCAATAAGCCTCATTTTTGTACAAAATTTACAACCGGAATTGTATCTACACATTTATACACAAACACACACAAATGTACAGCTTTGTGAATAAAATAGACATGCTTCTCAGAAGCAGTGAAATGAATTCATGTCCCAGACATTGTAGAGTGTGACACAGCAACATATAACAATGACAGCAATAATAATAATAATAATAATAACAATCCATAATTGCAACAATCACTAGCATTGCCTATATTATTTACAACTTTGTTTGGTTTTTCATCTTAAATCATATTGCATTGTCAGAAGAGCAGAGTACTGGTGCATTTATCATAATAATACATTATTGCTTAACAGTGAACGAAATCAAAGACTAATGTAACGATAAACAACATATTTCAACAGAACTTAGAAATAATATGGGCTTGTCAGTAAATACTTCACAATACGTCACCAGGGTACAATCTTAGTTTAAAAATATAGTCACTGTAACACTAGCTTCATTCAAATGAGGATAAAACACCTAAATACAGAGTTTTAAATAATGTTTAGACAATAAGGTACCTAAATTTGAAGTGCTTGGTAAAACTAAACCAGACCTGCTGTGTTTTGATTAGCATGAGGTGGCTTGTCATCCACATCTGTTTGTTGTAAGCGAAGCTCTGAAGGTGCTAGTTAAAGCTGTCTGCTGTGGTAAAGACTGGACAACAGGAAGCAGCATTATGACTTTCTTTTATAGGCATGGCTTTATGGCTACGCTGGAGTCTGTCTCTGTCACTTTCTCTGTCCATCTTTTCTCTTCTCTAAACACATGCCCCAAAACACACAACAAATGCCATTTCAAAAGTGGCAGTTTTGAACAGCTGCATAAATTTATATGAAATAAACGGACTAAATTAAATGCCCTATAAGGGGTAAAACACTCTAAAACGAATCCCAATGATCCACAGTCTATTAAACCAACAGGACATGGCAGTTTGTTGTTGTTTAGGGGGGGCTAGAAACACAAATAACTGTTCCATTTGCTCTCGTCTTTCGTCGTGAATCTCTCTAAGTTTGTCCTCTGTGACTATCTGCCCTGACGTCGAACCACATCCCAGTTCCCTCACGCCTGACTCCACGTAGCCCGGCTCAGATTTTGGTCTCTGGGCCCTCGGGATCCAAAGCCTGGAAGGAGTTGCGGATGCGAGCGGCCTCGCTAGCACAGAGATGGCCGAAGGCTTTGTTGTACCACTCTGGAGACTTTCCTCTGGAACAGCAAGCAAATATACAGCATTTAGTGAAGTGTAAGTGTACTCAGGTGTAATTTTTAGGACAATTAAGAGATGTACAGCATTCATTACACATGCTTTGAGAAAGTACACAAAGTACTTTCTAATGAACCAGAGGAATAATTCTGTTCAAATAAAACAAACTATTTAAAGACAATTACAACCATGTCTGTTTTATTAAAGAACAAATCACATGTGGTATTAAAATATATATAATTTTATTACACATATTTACATTTTTTATGTTGCAGCCTTTCACTAAAATGCTTTAAAATAATAATAATAAAAAAATCCCACATCATTCTGCACTCCATACCCCATAATGACAAAGCAAAAATCAGCTTTGTAATAACTTTGTTAAAAATGTATAATAAAAATGTCTTATTATTATCAATGTTGAAAACAGTTAACATTTTTGAATAATATTTTATGGAAACCCTGATTCATTTTTGAAAGATTATTTGATGAATAGAAAGTTCAAAAGAACAGCATTTATTTGATATTTTATATCATTATAAAATATTAATAAAACTATTCATTCATCTTTCTGACTCCAAACATATGAACGGTAGTGTCTTCAATGCACTTACTTCAGATCAACTCTGCATATATGTGTGAGTCTGGACTTGCCAGAGCCACATGGTTCTAGCAGATACTGTGATTCCAGAACGACCCCTCTCACTCCGGCCAGCTGTGGGCTTTCCTCATGGTCGACCGACAACGACACCAGTACACACACCCCTTTTGGCATATCTGTCCTCCACGTCCTAAACAGAAAAGAAAACAACAACACCAATATAAATCACAGCAAACACTCTTGATATTGACAGTCCTGACACAAGAGATGTAGGTGTCAATCTGCCAAATGCAAATTTGATTAATTATCAAATAACATGCAATATTCCTACGATCAGATTACTGTTTGCACCTCACAGCTGCGTATTTGTCAAATGATGTTAAACTGTAATCTTACAGTGATATTCAGGGCATGACCTGGGTGGTCTAATTTGCTTAGTTCAAAGCATTTTATGTTGAAGTATCAGAAGTGTGCTCAGTGAGTCTCTTTCAGTAATACTCCATGAATGCCCAGCTGTTCAGCGGGGGAATGCTAGATCTTTTTAAGACCTCAGCGTTCTGAGAATCACAAGGACCGAATGACGCACAAAAGCTCTCGCTGCAGATGCTCAAATGAAGCACATGCCTTTATTACAGCTTTAATGGTGTAATCAGTTAAGCTTATTCAGATACTTGATAATGGGATCAAACATAAGCACACGGATCCAACAGTAAACAACCCTTTTCACATTTCCGGGTTTCTCAGAAGCGGATGTCGTCATAGTTGGGTAAACTTCTACAGAGGTGAATGAGAGATTACATGAAATATATATTTTTTGTGTTCCCATTTGCTCAAATAACAAAAGAAGAGGGAAAAAACAGAGAGAGATTGATAATGGCAGCTATAAATGTACATACATTAAAACAAATGAAAATATAAAAATCTTCAGATCAGATGGTGTTTTTGTACTCACCTGAGCACCACAAAGTCTCTGCTGGGGTGAGGGGCCATGCTGTTCAGCTCATACTGGTACACTTCTGTCTGCTTGTCCAGAGTTTCCAGAACCTTCCACTGCAGCAGGTTACTGTCCCACAGGTGGCGCTCTCGCAGTATACGGTACAGCACCACTGATGGAGGAGCCTCCACCTCTGCAGAAACACGCCAGCGTCTCAACGGGGTCCCGTCTCCCACCTGCGCAGGACAACAGACTTCCCTCAGACTTTTAATTATGTTGAAGCCTTTTGTTTTTTTTATTGGATAGGATAGACCATGATCTACTTCCCATGCCATGTATCTGTCTATAATTTCAATATTCACATTATGTGTCCAAACAAATTTGATCCGACGTTCATAATTCACTAAATGTAATCAAGATGTTAAAGAGAGAATTTAATAAATACATTTAAATAAAAAACAAAAAAATAAATAAATGTTTTAATTTATAGTATTTTATTTATTACAAAAGGAAATATTAAAAATATAGTCTATGCAACATGAATGAATGAATAAAAACATACATAAATCTGTATCTAATGCCGCGTTCCAGGCAACCTGTAACCCGTGTTTTTCCAACCTTATACCCGTGAAAGTGCACTGGAACGGCAGTCAAACTCGTGACTTCCCACCCGTGAACTCGTACTAGATCGATGTACTCCCAGTTACGAGTTGGAAAAACACGGGTTACAGGTTGCCTGGAACGCGGCATAAAATTCATTCTTACCTTTTTGAATGATAGCTCAATATTGTCAATGTTTGATCTGGCCACCCAGCCTTTGGTCTTGTCTTTGGCTTCTTTCATCAAATTCTGTATCATGCTCTCCAGATAAGAGTGATATGTACTTTCTTCCTCTTCTTCCTCTTCCTCGTCCGGTTGTGACTGTTTTTTACAGAGCTCATCCAAAGAGGGCGCCAGCAGCTCAGCTTCCATGTACGAGTTCCTGGACTGAGAGAGCATCTCCTGAGGAATCTGGACAAACCACATTAAAAGAAAAAAAAAACATTTCAAAAGAAGTCTCCTTTTGTCCTCCAACACTGTTCTTTTAAATAGAGGTCAGTATTTTTTATGTTTTTGAAAGTCTCTTATACTCACCAAGGCTGCATTTATTTGATCAAAAATACAGTAAAAAATCTTGAAATATTATTACAATTTAAAATAACTGTTTTCTATTTGAATATATTTTAAAATGTAATTTATTTCAGTGATGACACTGTAATGTATTCCAGGGAATCCCATACTGAAAATATTACAATGATCAGCTAAACATTTTGTACTTGTTCTGCACACAATTTTACGTACCTTACAACTTCTCATTGCAAACATGACAGAACATGTATCTCGTACCTCAAACAGCTGATTGCACTCAGCAATCATGTGCGAAAGCCCCTGAGTAGCCGCAAGGTTCTCATTCAGGTCCTTTTGGTCTGGCCGCCCAGTGGCATACTTCCTCTGAATAGACCTGAATGCAATAAAATACATCATGTGCTTGAGCTTCCATGTGATCCATTATATTTTCACAATATTTGTGGCTGTAAGCATATAAAACAAACGATTAAACCAATGAAAAACATCGGTTATACTTCATTTTGATGTGTCCCTGTTACAGTGTAATTAAACATTTAAGCACTGAGTAATATTAATTAACTACATGTACTTACTATAGGGTTAGTGTAGGCTTAGGGTTTGGTTTGGGGGTAGTTTTAAAAGCTTGCAATTATGTCTAATTTATAGTTATTACTATAGTAAATACATGTAACGTGTAACAAGGACATTAAAATAAAATGTTACCTAAACATCTCTCATGGTACACTTTATACATTATGAAGAAGTCTCCTAATACCCCCACCCCCCTTTGCCCAGTCTGGGTAAGTCTGAGGTAAAGCTAAACTACCCGTCTCTTTTAAAACGCCCACCACACCTCCTCCTGTCTCTGGCCCTCAGGGAAGTGTGTCTGCTCTGTGTTCATTAGGGAGCATTACTCGACACAATGATGTGGGAGTTGTTTTTACATTGAGTTAATAAAACCCTTCACGCCTTCTCATGACACCTCAGGGCCAGGGAGTCCTAATGACAAAGCACACATATCATCCTATAGCTCCTATACAATAATGAAACCCAAGTTTCACCCTTTCTAAGTAAAGCACATGTGTTGGAATGCACTGAAAACGGAACTGTTACCTAGGCGACAGGTTATCATTCTTCATGATGTTGAGGTGGAAGAGAGAAGGAGCGAGGCACACTGCCAGGTTCATGGGGGTCATCTGGTTCTCCTCAACAGAGGAAGTGACATCATTTAGGAAGCACAGCAGTGTCTGCAGGACATCACGGTTTTCGTCGGCCATTAGCATGATAGCTGCCTGCACAGCCTGTAAGCGTTGTTCTTTAGGGACATCTGGGTAGAATGAAAGCACAATAGAGAGCGTTAGGGATTTGAAAGTACTGGATGTAGCATTTGTGCACATGAGCTGGTAACAGACAGGAAATGCTTACACTGGTATATGTGGAGGATGGTCTCGCCCATTTTGCTTGTGAGGAGAGGCTCAGGCAGGTCTCTGAAGAACTGTTTGACCATGTCCGCCACGTCATACGCAGACTGATCCTCGTAGTTCACATTTTCTGGGGAGGTTTCACACATTTGCCTGAGAGCCTGAATACGAGACTTCACTCCAGATTTGCGGAAAAGTCCCACCTGAAGCACAACAAGATAAGGAAATAATTGTACTTTTTATAAAGAAAATGTGAGAGGTGGCGTTGTGGGTGGTTGCCTGGGTGCCGCTAAGTGGTTGGGTTTTTTGGGTGGCTGACAAATGAGTGGCATTACCATTGCTTGGTGAAATTTTGCTGGCAAAATCCACTCATTTCAATAGGAATCCAAGCGATTGGGGGTTTTAGAAGGGCAAGGGTTTACTGAACAAAAGTCTATGTAAATTTATGGACTTCATCCACCAGATGAAAATCTTACGTCTGATTATTTGGAAAAGAAATATCACTCATCTACTCGACAAACCGCACAATTTGAGGTATTGTTCATGACTGTTGCACAAACGTTTGTTCGAAACCTAACCCAAAATATGAGCAATAGTAATAATGATTCGTAATAACGAAGCGAATACATCTCATTTGATCATGAATTACTAAGACATTAGCATACAGGGAAGAAAAACAAAGACTTTGGTTTGTAAACTTTGGCTTTTCTATCTTTAGAAACACAGCAGTCACTGGACTAGACCATCAAGATTTTGAGAGTTTGAAATATCATAGGCTACGTTCACAGTCAGTCCAAATCCAATTATTTGTGTATGCGATTGGAATCAGATCCAAAAATTATTGATGTCCATACTATGTATCGCAACTGTTCAGATCCGATTTGTGTATACGTGTCAATGCCAATGGTAGGCATACGCCAACAACAACCGCAACATGGAGGGGTTTGCAATACAGATGTTGTCATATTTACAACATGACAATATGTAGCCTCCGAGCTGGACTACTGAGGCAGCGGCAGAACCGTAGGAGGCTGGTATGAGAGGCTTTATTATGTGCTGTCGTCTCCATCGGTTTCAAAACATGTCTCCATTTTAGGCTATTGTCATTTTCTGCTCGTCCGGCACTTTGCAACACCACAACCTTGTTTGTGCAGCAACTTTCAACATGTTTCCTATAACAACGTCTGATGTTTACGTTTTATGTGACAATCCACGCAAAATCCGATCAGAGCAGTCAAACTGAAACGGATTTCCAGAATTTTTGGCCGTTCACACTTGCTAAATCTGATCGGATTTCAAAAGGATTTCGGATTTGGACTGACAGTCTGAATGTAGCCTTTGACTGTGACCTAAATTAGACTGAACCTTATAATCAATCTTGCAAATGTGAATGAAACCGTGTACCTGGTCCAAACACTGGCTCCTTAAAAAGCGCAGGGCGAGCTGTAAGCTTAAGGGCAAAGGGTGTCCGTAACGCTGGACGTGGACAATCAGAGGAACGCCGAAAACCACCTTATCCTTGTAGTCTGGTCCCTTCATTCTCTTCATAAATTTTGGCACTGACCTAAAAACATATATATATGCACAGCATTAAAAAGAGGATATCAGTTTATGTCCATATGTATGTATATAAAGGTACAGTCTGTCTGTGTGTATAGGATCTGCAATAAGAGTTTTGATATATAATGCAGGAAGGAATGCGAATGGAAGAGTGCAGAGTTGAAGGGCAGAACTGTGATTTACTGGATAAGACTGTTCCACAAGCTCTGGAGTTTTAACACTTGACTCACTTGACTGAGGAGAAACTTTGATCAGTGTGTCATTCAATAAGAGCTAATAACTGATAAGAAAACCCCAACGACACACCACAGGGACTTTCCAAGACTGACTCATCTTGTGGCTTTAAAATAATTATTGTAACTTATGTATGTAGACTTCCATTCAAAAGTTTGGGGTCAGTCATTTTTTTAAAGTAATTTGTATTCAGCAAAGATTAGTGACAGTACAGACAATGCATGAAACAAATGATTTCTTCTTTTTTTTCTTTTGAACTTTCTAATAATCAAAGGAAAAAATCCACAAAAATATTAAGCAGCACAACTGTTTTCAGCATTGATAGTGCTAAGAAATGTTTCTTGAGCAGCATATTAGAATGATTTCTGAAGGATCATGTGACACTGAAGACAGGAGTAATGATGCTGAAAATACAGCTTTGCCATCACAGGAATAAAATACATTTTAAAATATATTACAATAGAAAACAGTTATTTAAAAATTTTCATAATTTCACAATATTACTGTTTTTATTTTATTTCTGATCAAATAAATTCAGCCTTGGTGAGCATAAATATTCAAAAATATTTAAAGAATATCACCAACCCCAAACTTTTAAATGGTAGCGTACGTTATGATGCTGAATACTTGATGTCACATTCTTACTCATTGTACTCCATTGGTAAACATTTTTTTTTAGGATTATCCTAATAATCAGTCCCAAATTTGTTTGTAGGCAACTCACCAAGTCCACCCGTGCTTGTTGGACATGGAGTATTTTTCCATGACTGCAGTGAGACGCAATAAAGAGAATTTCTGCAGCAAGCTAAGCTGGCCAACTGATTGGCTAGATATCTGAAGTGAGATTCCTGATTGGCTGAGGAGGTTTGACATCCTGAAGCTTGGCCATCTAAGGCTAGAAATACAACAAAAACATAAATATTCATGAACATTTGATCACATAAAAATGATTTAATGCTGCTCTTTAAAGTATAAATAAAAATCTTTTTTGTGTTCTTACACACCAAACCCCAACAAAAATTTAAGGGGCAGTCACACAAGATTTTGTATCATGCATTTCAATTATCAGTATCTATATCTAGACACGTTATATTGTCATCTATATCTGATATACATTTATATAAGAGAAGCTGTATGGATATCTAAAGCTTACAAGCTAGTGTGATCGCACTTTGAACACAAATCACTTTAAAGTTTCTCGATATTTGAATGAGCGCCTCTCAGTATATCCATCCTGAAGTCTTACTGTGGTCGTGTGAGAGAAGCTCCCACCCCCGAGTCTCTCCTCTCTCTGGTGCTGGAGGTGTCCGTGCCATTTAACGAAACCCCGTCCCTGTTGCCATCACTCGGAGTGGTCAGGCCTTCGACCGAGGTCCCCTCAAAGTCCAGTGTGATCTGACTGGAAGATTGGCCGTCAATAATCCTCTGGTCCCGCCCCCTGCTGCCCTCCCCCTCCCCCTCCCCTTCACTCTCCGGCAAGACATTTTTGGACCAATGGTCCACGATCTGCTGCAAGCCATTCACATGCTGCAGTATGTCATCTAAATGTGGGAATATATCCTCCTTTTCAAGGTCCAATAAGTCCCCCGTGCTCGCATAGAGGTGTGAACCGGGTACGTTATCGTACACGCTGATTCTGCTTCCCCTCGGGCAGCAGCGCGTCACGGGCCGGAGTTCCCTTCCGCCAACTTTCCTGCACTTATACAGCTGTGGCTCTGAATCCAGAACCTTCCAGTTTCTTTGTCCCTTACTGGCTGGTGTCAGACTCTCGATTGACAGCGCTTTAGGGAAGGTACCAGGTTTGTGATCTTTTGGGATATGCACCAATAGCTCATCATAGGAGCGGAAATCATTTTTGCGGCTCTTTTCAACTGGTCTCCTCCTCTGGGGGGCGCCGGCGAGAACATCAATGTCTTCGAGGTAGACACCTGCACGTTTACCAGGAGGATACAAGTTTGAGACACGTCCCTTCATGTTTGGCGTGCTTCCGGTACTACCGCTGGTCTCCGACTGGCTACTGGCCTCACTGCTGGCCAACGAATTTGGGCAGTTGTTGGCAGATGGCATGTTTTCAGAGTTTAGAGGCCCGTCGTTAAAAATCTGAACACATTGTAGAGTCTTTAACGCCTCTGGCTCACTTTGCAGAACTGGGCCGCTAATAACCAAAGAGCGTCGCTCTGAACGACCCATCGATGGCCCCCATGTCCGACCCAGCGTCTCCATCCTCCTCAGAAAGTCTTTGGCGCGTGTGCGTCCACGTCGCCTGCTCTTGGCAGGAAGTGAATTGTAATGAGGCAGCTCTCTGGGTAAGTGCAGTGGGGTGAGTGAGGCGGAGTCAGGCATGGCAGCCAATGAGTCTTCACTGTGCAGGGAGCAGATCTCCGGCTCACTGAGGTCTGTCAGAATGCTCTCGCTGCTCACAGTGGTCCGCAGATGCTCACCCACCTCCGAGGGGCTCCGCTCCTCTTCTCTACCCAAGAGGTAATCGATGTCTTGCATACGTGACCAGCGCCGACTGTTCCACTCAAATGTCCATCTATTGCTGATGGCCAGCAGGTCCTCCTCATCAGAGTCCTCACTCTGCGGGCACAAGAAAGCACAGGAATAGACTTAGTTCGACATATATTTGAGTAAAATGTTCAGCTCCTAAACTGTACAGTATTTAGACATTATTCTGTGGTATAAGTAAAAACTGACTTGCAATTCTGATTCAGTGGACGATAAAATAGGCAAAAGATCTCACAGTGTTGCAGGACGGTATACAAACTCTGTCCCGGAGGACCACTATCCTGCAGAGTTTAGCTCCAATTTGCCTCAACACTCCTGCCTGTTCTAGTATGCCTAGTAAGAGCTTGATTAGCTGGTTCAGGTGTGTTTAATTGGGGTTGGAGCATAACTCTGCAGGACAGTGAACCTCCAAGAGCAGGATTGGACACCCCTGCCACAAAGAATATCATTAAGACTTGGAGATGGGCTCCTTTGACTAGGGCCAGTATGCAACTAACTAGCTTATCAAGGCTCTAGCAACCAGCCAGAACTCCTTAGTATAATTATATTAAATAATATATGGCAATAAAAAAAACGCATAATAATTAAATAAAAGAAAATGTTATGGAACATACTGTACTTTAGTGTACTCTAAATAATCTTTTTTGCATTACAGTAATGAGAATTTGATTTTTTTTTGCTTTGCATTAAGCTACCAACAATTATGTTTGGGGATTTAAATAAGCTCATAAATTATTTTGCAAATGTTTTTAATTTGATCTTTTAATGCCAAAGTATAATTTTTTTCATTTGTATTTGGAATTGAATCTTTTTCCCCACAGCTGTTGTCTTTCTTTCTAAAACAGAAAAAAAAACCTGACAATTATTTGTATTGCAGTCAAATGACTAATTTATTTATAGTTGTAATTTATTCAGTTATTTAAAAAAAAAAATAATTGTGATTAACATGATGATATATTGATAGATATTAAGGCTTCATTGTACAGATGTAACCAATATGTTTTATAGATAGTAAAGTCCAGATATGTGAGCTCACAGTACAGGAAAGAGCTGTGAATGTCTCTGACACCCTCTTAGTATTGTATATACTTTCACATCCCATTTCCTATTTAAAATATCACAGACCTCATACATTTAAATTGAATAATAGTGATGATGTCAAAAGAGGCTCATGGTATTTGAAAAATGTCAGAAGACTATTTCAAAAACATCCCCTAAGTCATACTAGCTGGTTAGGGGAATTCTCAAATATCATCCAAACAAGAGGACATGAACATAACAGGTATCATATCACCATCTGGATGTGTTATAGACAGCAACACCCAAGACCCCTTTCACATGCCTGAGACGTCAGTAGAAGCAGAAACGTCATAAATGACCTACTGAATGAGATCCACAACTTACAATCATAATTAGTCTGAAATACGACCCCTGAGTAAACAGTCAAAGAGTCTTGAATGAAGATTAAACTGACACTTCTGTGCTTTAAAACCATCATCAATTCTATTGACTGCGAACGGCTGCTCTTTTTATATAATCTTCTTTGTTATAAGCAGTTCACAAGCCAAATAGCCATCTTTAAAACCTAGACGGACAGACTTACTCTAAAGAGATTTTTATTTCGCAGACATACCTGCACCATAAACCAAAGCCATTATAGTAATTGTAAAAAACTTTGCAGTTTATTTAATAGAACAGATATTTCATTTTCATTTGTCTCTAAAATAAAAGGGTGAATATCATGAAGAAATGTTTTTTCATTATTTGAAAATGTATTTTGAATAGACACTATGAAATTACTTTCATGACTATGAAGGACATTCCCCCCCAAATTCTCATTACTGTAATGCACAAAAATCGTATCTATTCAATATAATGTAATACAGTAATGATGTAACTGTTTTCAGCATTGCTAATAATAAGAAATGTTTATTGAGCTGCAAATCAACATATTAGATGATTTCTAAAAGATCATGTGACACTGAAGACTGGCGTAATGGTGCTGAATATTCAGCTTTTTTTAAAATAAACTACATTTTAAAATATATTAAAACAGTTCTTTTAAATTGTAGTAATATTTCACAATATTGCTGTTTTATTGTATTTCGATCAAATAAATGCAGCCTTGGTAAGACATTAAAAATCTTACTAACCCCAAACCTCTGAATGGCAGTGTATACGTATATCACAATATCACGATATACATATATACACACTGTATTTTATGCTTTCAATAATACATCTTCATTGTTTGTAAATATGACAGATATTTCTTGACAGATTTACCCAAATCCCATTTAGGATAAAAAAAATGTGTAAGTAAAAAAGAATCGATTAAACAGCCACTTACTTTCTTCTTGGGGAGGCTCACGTCCAGTTTCATGGAGGCACACTTGTTCAGAGTGTTGAGTCGACTGGAAGAGAGAAGACACAGTCACTGGTGCATCCGTCACTCTCATCTCCACCACAAAGAAACCATACAGCCACAGAGAGAGAGAGAGAGAGAGAGACAATCCACTGTAGATCCTACACTCGTCTAACCTCTGTTTGCCTCTCTACGTGCAGGTATAGATTTCAAGAAACTCTCACTATCTGTGTCCTGATTGGCTGCCGGAAAGAGTGACGGGACAGCTTGGCAGCCGTAGGTTCTAATCTCTTTCAAGACATGGCCATGAATGAATGAGACTCTGATGGGGCTGAAGAAGGAAAAACAGAAGGATAAAGAGCGAGAGAGTGGGCAATCCACCTTCTCGTCCACCTCCTCTTTGATCTAACCCTAAAGCGCCCTTTAACGTTCTCATCTGACTGATCTTCACCCCTGAAGAGTTTTCCTCCACCCCTTTTTACACACACAGACACAATCTTCTTTACTCTACAAAAGACTGCAGACCCCTCACTTCATACCCATTCCAGACACAAACAAGCTATTATTTTACCTATAAAACCAGACTTGTTGTTTTTGACACGCTAAAATGTTCCGTCATGACATCAGCTCTGTTAATCAGCTGTCTGCCGAAACAATCTGCTCCACTTTTCAATCTAGATTCCCTAATTAAGCATCCAGGTCCAGATGGCCACATAAATATGCGTAAGTATCGTGTCTGTGGCGTGATAATGAAACGCCATTATCATTCCAGCAGACACCGTCCTTAAGACTAGTGTGTGTATTCTCTGACAGTAAAGCTGTCAGATCTCCCTAACGCTGTCATTAGTGGCATTAGACAGGGAGACAACCTGCTAGAAACCCTCAACGTCTCAAACCCCGGGCCTCGTTTCACGAAAACACACACAACCATCTGTTAGTAGCCTATCCCGCTACCCCCCCCCACCCCCACCCTGCTCTCCCTCAGGCCTTTGAGAGGGACATCAGAGCGGACTCCACGGGGGCTGCATTAGGGATCAAAGCGACGGGGAAGGGGACAGACTTTATGGAGGACATGGGTCAGACAGCTACAGAGGTGAGGTCGCCACCGGGCTAGCACCGCCAAGCTTTCTCGTACTTGTACATGCAGGATGGGGGGCAACTATAGTGTTTCGTCTGGTTGGGTACTGGTCTTAAAAAGAACTGTGAAGTTTCTTCAAACATGTTTGCTCATAAAAAAGACTTTTGGGAAAAAGGTGTAGTGCATTTTTATGAAAAAATTAAATAAAAACACGTTTGCTTATGAAAAAGAAGAGTTGTTTCAGTGGCAGAGAAAGCTACTACATCATTGTGCACAATAAGACCAGCAACATTAAATTAGAAAGTAAATAACGATTTTAATTTCATGTTGTCCTTAAAGCTGCCATTCTAAACACTGAGCAACATAAACGGCCAGAACAACATAGCCATCAGAGCTCGAGTGATTGACAGTAAGGCCTTTGATTTTCACAGCTGTCATTTTAAGTAAAGACGGTGTATCAGATTCCATCCTGTAGACTGCAAGACTCTCAATCTCAACAATCTCAAAATATTGAGATAATCTAGACATTTAGAAACTTACCGGCAAAGAGGCTCCACAAGGTCTTTGTCGAGAAAGTCATGGTCCCTCTTGACTGCGGATATTTCAATGGGAAACTGGGAATCTGTAGGCAGAGACAGGAAGCAGATCACTTTTCTGTCCTGTTCAAGAGGTTTAATGTAACCAACATCTTCAAAAGTTCACATATGGATTATGTGCATGTTATTTAATGATATTTTCAAGACATATGAAGCGAATCACAATCATGAATTAAACTAGAAAGGGAGAAATAAACACATAGAGATAAGTGGATAAAATGTTTCTAGTTCGTCCAGCCAGACATCTGCGGAGGTTCTGCAGAGGATCACTGATCCACAGCAGCTGTGGTGTAATTCTTATAAAGCAAGCGCTATCTCTGGCAGACGCTCCTTCACTGATTACATTATACTGTACACAGCAGACCAGGGTAACACTTTAGAATAGGGTTCCGTCATTGATGAATAACTACACAGGAACAAATGAGTAATGCAATATTAACATTCTAGTAACTGCTATTAACAAGAAACTCTGATTATCTAATTAGTTAATAATAGCACTCAATTGAATGAGGTAGTTCACTATTAGCTAAACAATAGTTAAACAATAACTATTATTGATTACTTTATTTTGATGGTCCCTTTTGAACAATCTGTTGACTATAAGTAACGTTGCACCTATGTGTCAACTAACTCTCATTAGAGTATTAGTAGACTCTTCTAATATCTGATATCTTCTTATTGTGATGGTCCTCCAACAGATATTCTATAATTAACTTTGTAAGTATATGTCAACTTATTCTAACCCTAACCCTAACAGTCTACTAATACTCTAATAACACTCTAATGAGAGTTAGTAGACATGTACAGTGGGGAGAACAAGTATTTGATACACTGCCGATTTTGCAGGTTTTCCCACTTACAAAGCATGTAGAGGTCTGTAATTTTTATCATAGGTACTTTTCAACTGTGAGTGACGGAATCTAAAACAAAAATCCAGAAAATCACATTGTATGATTTTTAAGTAATTAATTTGCATTTATTGCATGACATAAGTATTTGATACATCAGAAAAGCAGAACTTAATATTTAGTACAGAAACCTTTGTTTGCAATTACAGAGATCATACGTTTCCTGTAGTTCTTGAACAGGTTTGCACACACTGCAGCAGGGATTTTGGCCCACTGCTCCATACAGACCTTCTCCAGATCCTTCAGGTTTCGGGGCTGTCGCTGGGCAATACGGACTTTCAGCTCCCTCCAAAGATTTTCTATTGGGTTCAGGTCTGGAGACTGGCTAGGCCACTCCAGGACCTTGAGATGCTTCTTACGGAGCATTTTGGGTCGTTGTCATGCTGGAAGACCCAGCCACGACCCATCTTCAATGCTCTTACTGAGGGAAGGAGGTTGTTGGCCAAGATCTCGCGATACATGGCCCCATCCATCCTCCCCTCAATACGGTGCAGTCGTCCTGTCCCCTTTGCAGAAAAGCATCCCCAAAGAATGATGTTTTGTACTCATCCTTCTTCTTCCCCCAAACACGGCGAGTGGAGTTTAGACCAAAAAGCTCTATTTTTGTCTCATCAGACCACATGACCTTCTCCCATTCCTCCTCTGGATCATCCAGATGGTCATTGGCAAACTTCAGATGGGCCTGGACATGCGCTGGCTTGAGCAGGAGGACCTTGCATGCGCTGCAGGATTTTAATCCATGACGGCGTAGTGTGTTACTAATGGTTTTCTTTGAGACTGTGGTCCCAGCTCTTAAAGAAAAACTAACAGGTCTGTGAGAGCCGGAATTCTTACTGGTTGGTAGGTGATCAAATACTTATGTCATGCAATAAAATGCAAATTAATTATTTAAAAATCATACAATGTGATTTTCTGGATTTTTGTTTTTGTGTACCTAGAGGTACATACCTCTACATGCTGTGTAAGTAGGAAAACCTGCAAAATCAGCAGTGTATCAAATACTTTTTCTCCCCACTGTAGGTGCAAGGTTACTTATAGTCAACAGAATGTGTTAAAGGGACCATCAAAATAAAGTGAAACCTTTTTTTTCATACTTCCCAGAGGACTACTAAGAACTATGTTCATAGTTAATGTGAATAATGCATAATGTATAATTCATTCTAAAGTGAAGATCGTGGTAACCCACTAGTAATGATTCAAGAATTGCCAAATCATTCAGAAGGAATAATTACTTCTTTGGGACAGTATTCTAAAGTGAAAATCATGATAACTCTCTAGTAATGACTGAAGTCATTGTAAGCTTTTGAGGTTTTTGTAAAGTGTTACCCAGACCAGCTCTGAAACTGAACCATGGTAATCGCTCACTCGAAATGACTCAAACAAATGCAGACAATTAGCAAAAAGGAGGAGAGACAGATCAGGATGAACACTAAGGTATTTTCCCAGTGGAATATGGGAGTTCATTTATGTCATAATGGCATAATAACCTCACAAGGCCAAAGAGAGCTTTTTCCATTTTCTCATGAGAGCCAAGCTATGAATTTACACGGCATTAAATATAGAATTGTTGACATTTTATCGCTCATTGACGTAAAGCATCATAAGGAGGAGTCGGGGGAACAGAGAGAGAGAGAGCGGCAGAGAGAACAGTATCCTCTCGACCCCTTTGTTGGCCTATGCGGAAGACTGAGGCAAAGGCCTGTATTTTCCCGGCAGTGATAATGAAGACTTTTTCCCATGACCTCTTCCTCCCTTTGGATAGAAACTCTAGTCTGCAAATAGCTCGCCGTGGCCCGAAAATGACCAGAAAAGATAAAGAGGGAAGAAGAAAAATGTGCTGACAAATGGAGCACACAGCTGTATAAATGCAGTTTTTATTCCATATGTCTTAAGCGGAAAATCAAGAATAATTCAGCTTGTGATCACTGCTTGGCTTCTGTCCGCCCAGTTGAGGTGGGATGGGATAGGTGTGATCTCAAACTCAAAGCAACTCTCTCTCTCTCTCTCTCTCTCACTGCATTCCTGATTTTTTACCGTCACTTAACCTCACAGCTGCAACCACACTGCAGACATTTGTTGAGGCCACAGAATCAACGGGCAATTCTTTGACATCTGTGTCTATGTTTATAGATATTAATCCCATTTCTTACCCTCATAAAGTTGGGCATACTGTGGGAATCCCGCCGCCCTCAGCCAGTCACATGCTTCCTTTGCCTCGATTTCTGAAAAGAAACAATGATACAATTCTTCAGCAGTTTATCTCTTTAACCTGATTAACTCTTTAGTTTATCTTTCAACCTGATCTCACACACATGCTCATGGACACACTATTGATATATATAATTAAACATTAAAAAGTATATTTTTATGATATACTGTATTTATCTATTTTTATCTATATTTAACTATTTTAATGACATTAAAAAGTATTATATATTCATAAGCAGCACAACTAGCATCAATAAGAAAACAAAAGCAGCAAATACACAAGTAAAGAGCATGAAGAATCCTTGTGTGTTTTTTCTCTGTTTTTTTGTGTCTGGATCAAGCGGCAACCTCTCC
Source organism: Abramis brama (assembly GCF_963993115.1). Classification (NCBI taxonomy): domain Eukaryota; kingdom Metazoa; phylum Chordata; class Actinopteri; order Cypriniformes; family Leuciscidae; genus Abramis; species Abramis brama. The sequence goes on along the minus strand of NC_139987.1, from coordinate 18,115,979 downwards.
GTCTTTCTCTTGAAACCGGGAAGAACAGGGAAGTGAGTTAAACTGCAATTCATCGACTGGCCGCTTGAGGCTGGATGCGAAAGTGAGTCAAATCTGTATCTCCCCCATGTTAAAATGACTAACTTTACAGCAGAAAAAAACATGTTTACAGCCTGGTGCAAAAAGTGGTTTTGGTCTATATAGCCAATTTTGCCCTTCATGACAACTGTGAAGGGGGTGAATTTTTTTATAACTCATCCGTTTAAATGTTATTAAGCCTTAAAGTTCTGCATAATTAAGGTAGTGGTCACTTGAGTGACAGGTGGATTGCCGCTGCTGTCACTACTACCACTACCGTTTGTCTGCGGTTAGCGTCACGTTACTTCCTCAGCCGTTTTGAGAGGCGGCCAAAATCAGAATTTAAAATGGACTGAATAAAGCTCTCTACGAACTTGACGTACGATGCCGCGCTGGCTGACATGTTTGCGCATGAATCACAAGCTCACAGCAATGTTGTAAGTTAATACACTTTTACCTAGCAGAAGAATACAGCATCACAATACACATAGTCTCACTTTTTTTTACAGTCTATGGTCTGGATCCATTTACACCACATTTCAATAGCCATGTTTCTAACCAATTTATTTTATTCGAAAAAAGTTTTAGCTGATGGAAATGCCATTTAAGTGTCACAATCTTTTTCCAATTAACTTTAGCACATAAATGCTATATCAATACTTTAAATGTCGCAAAAATTTAGTTTGGAAACAGGGCTTTATCGTAAATAAATGTGGTGTCACGTGACAGACTTAGACTACATGAAGCGTCCGTGTTCTGGATGTTGCTCTCATTAAAGCATAGTTTCTCTGTAATGTTCAAAGGTGCATTTAATCTATTATATTCATATCATTTAATTATACATACAATTATTTTATTACTGTTGGTATTTGGTAAGAATAAGATGCATTACAAAAATAAGGATGAATGATGTTTGAGAGGTAATACATTTTTTTTTTCCTAGTTTACAAATCTTAATTTGATGTTCCTTTTATGATGTTTCCTTTTTTACAGTATATAAATTGTATTGTACTGTTGCATGCAGTCCTGTCAGACAAGCTGCTCGACTTCGCCATCTTCTTCTGATATTTCCTAATATTTCCTAATTTGATCATATTATTTGTGAAAATAGTGTAAACTAGAAAATTTTAATTGTCACACTCTCTTTTTACAATATTTGAGATGCAAAAGATACGGTATAATTTGCCATATACAGTGTGCAAAATTACTTATGGAAATGTCTCAAGAGCAGATTTTTTTGCGATACAACAAAACTTAGCCTATGCAACAATGCATTTTTTAGGGATGACGTCATTACGCACACCATTTTATTAGTGAGCAAACAGGCTGGACTTTTTTTCACAATCACTTTCACAATTCACAAACAAAACAGCGCAAAATCTGGGAAGAAACTTTTGACTTTTGAGAATGACCCACAAGAGATGAAATAAGAGAGTAAAAACAAAGCGTCTCTCAAAATAAGCCACTATAAAAATGGACGGGTCAGGAAATGACCTCACCACAATCCGACAATTACATCCTTTTCTCACAAGATTCTCCACATACTTGCGCTAAATTACACATTAGCAGAATAGAAACCACTCACAGTCTGCAGAAATCTCCCTTTCTGCACATAACCCTTACATACGGCGCCTTCCATCCATGTGTAGATAAAGTCTAACAGTTCACACACTTACTGGTTGTTCTCATCACTTCGTCATGCAGAGAGAACATGTGTCCCTCAGATCTGAGCACCCTTTTCCTCCAAGGTCTCTAAAAGTCCAAAATCTGGTTCAGTCAGCATACGATCCAGTTATTTCTCAGCTGCTTCAGATAGCAGCTTGCTGAACTTTTTCACTCGCTTTTGAATATCCTCCCTCTGGTTGATGTGCTCAATCTCTCAGGAACCACTCTGAATACTCTAACAACTGCATAGCACCCAGAACACATTAGCAATCATATAGCAACAAACTGGCAACCACTCACAACATTCTAGCATAATGGGGGCAATGAGCATGAGACTTCTATGAAATATTTTCAGTGGTCAATAAAGGGCTCTGGAAAGCTATTCATGCTCTCTCTATGTGTTCCTCCATTCATCACAACGTGGAAAAAAACACCACGCAGCTGAGATGATGAAAGATGTTCTCTGTGTGTGTTAAGTCGAGCCGGCAGATAATGCCAACATTTACTGACAGAAGCTATTCTGCTAATGTCTAATCATCACATAAGATTTAGTCAAAGAGAACAAAAACTAGCCACAAAATCTGTTTTGAAGCATGTGGATGTGTCACCAATTACATTTGTACAAAAACAATATGCTGACACATAAATCCCTGTCTGACGTTTTTTATTCTGTATGTTTCCAATCTGACTTTGTCATTGTTCCTGGCAGCAGGACAGGAATTCCTCACACTTGGGTCTACAGCACAATCCCCAGTGGTTAGCTCTCTCCTGAGGGGTATGAATTACTGATATACAATAATACCACTGACAAACACAAGTCCAAGTCTGAGAGACAAATTCTAGCAGTGTGTCATAAATGTCATTTCCTCTGCTCCTCTAAAGGATGCAGTAAAAGGACACATAATGGAATTTTTTTTTTCTTTTTTTTTGCTCTTTGGACAGATGATACCATGGAGATATATGCTAACAATCGCAACACAGAGCTCATTCTTGAAACTGCTCATTCAGAAATCGTTATAGTTATGACATCACAACCTCGAGCACATTAACATGCCCACATAAAGTAACGCATCAACTACTATTCAGCAACGATTTAACAATATATCATAAATATATTTACTAGGGGTGCGCCAAAATATCGATATGGCGATATCTCGCGATATTTTCTCCCGCGATCGATTCTCGATGCGCTCTTGCCAAGTATCGATATTAAAAGCCGTTAGGGCGGGCATACACGGTGCGAGTTCGGACACTCGGGAGGTCGTGAGATCAGTTTAACTGATAATCGCGTCAAAGCAGCTGGTACAAGGCACGACTGTCCTGCATGAATTTTATCCCGAGCCGGCAGCAATCACGTGGGCTTTCGCGCTAAACCGTCATGTTGCGAATGGGAGAGAGAGAGAGAGAGAGAGAGAGAGAGAGAGAGAGAGAGAGAGAGAGAGAGAGAGAGAAAAGTGTGTGTGTGTGTGTGTGTGTGTGTGTGTGTGTGTGTGTGTGTGAGACAGTGACAGTGTATGCGCACGCTGTATGGTTGCTGCCACTGAGGTATAGCCCCATCGACGTGGTTGTGTATGATTTGGCAATAGGGGACAGCTGGTGAAAAAACATGTTTAAAAATTATCGGGAGGTCGGGAGGTGCTTGTAACGTGCTCGGCTCGGCTTGTAATTCCTCTCACACGCTACGAGCCGCGACCATGCGAGCATCACCGATTCCACTCGATTTCTCCCGAGTGAAAAAAATCATCTGCAGCAAAACAAAAATAGTGTCTGTGACTGTTTTGTTGCAACTGATAAGACACAAGTTGTTTTTGTTATTGTGTTTCATCCAAAAACGAAATGGAGATTCATTTTCCTAATTAAAAAAAAAATATTTTTATTTCTTAAAACATGATATATTGTGAGTTATTAGTACTGATAATATATCGATTATCGCAGTATCGCCACATCGTGATATTATCGGTATCGTGAACAATGTATCGCGTATCGTATCGTATCGTGAAGTACCCAGTGATTCCCAGTAGGGTTGCGCGATATGCTCCATTTTCATATCGTCCTATCGTCAGCCTGTGAGATCGGCGATACACGATATTATCGTGAGGGGGCGGGGCTTACTTATTTGATTATTAACTTGCTTATTTACTCATCAATTTACTTGTTTTATTACTTCGTTTTAAATGAGAATCTTTTTTCTATTTTGCTAGCAAAGGTGGAGTGTTTATTAATAGGCTAAATCAGGTTATTTCCTGGTATAGTGAGGTAAAAAAAAGATCCTAATCATTCTTGTATCTGACTCGGAGTATTTCAACATGTCAGCGGGAAATTTACGGACACACATTATCCTCTCATGCCGTTACAGATCTGCAGCATTTTGACTGTTTGACGAGATGTGAACACGTTTTAATTTCTTGATTCAAGAAAGAGTCGGAGTCTGCGATATATGTCCTCCTACCAGTGCTCTCTCTGTCTGGATGCACTTCACATGCGCACCGCACTTCAATAACGCAGGTGTTTTAAATGCCAGGAGAAATCAGAGGCAAAAATCTAAAAGTCGATCGGTTATACGCCGACTTAAACTTATGACTTGACTCTGATAAAGGAAAACGGGTTAATCCGTTTACATGACCACATGCATTGTCAGTTTATTCAGCATAATCGAGTTAATAACGTGCATGTAAACGCGCTCAATCCCTGAAAACGAAAGCAGAAACGGACTGAGCTTTCGCTGCATTAACAGCACGTTCTCTCAGAGTCGACGGTGGATAACGGTAGGCTACAGCAACTATCTTAATTACTGGCTGAATATTTCTCTTGTGGACTTACATTATTGACAGCGAAAAAATTAGAAGAATATTTCTTGTTAAACAAGTTTGAAGTTGCTTGTGATTTTCACAGATGGCAGAGTTTCACAGATGCTTCGTGAACTAAAGACTTTTATTAGGCCTAGGCGGCCTATATCATTTTATTGATATTATTATTATAATTAATATTTTGTACTTGTATTGTTTTTAGTGTTATTCGTGTCATTAAATATTTTGTTAATGTGCTATGGAAACAAAATACTGACGAACAACGATGCCGCGTCTTCATCTAGGCTCTGTATAAAAATTATGCGTCTGTTAAAGCACTCTTGACAATTTGTGAATGGATCACCTTGCAATGAAATTTCGTTTTGGGATGTAGTTTTTATTTTGTCTGTTTTAAAAACATTTTCTTTGAGGAGTCCTCATACGCGCGTGATATGGCGCAAGTGTGGTTATGTGGTGATGTCGTTATGAATTTAGGCAAGGCAAATATAATTGTAGTTCCTAATTAATTTAATAACTATACTAGCTTCATAATAATAATAATGATTTAATACATTAATGGAAAAACGAGCCAATTATCGTATTGATATCGTCAAAGGCATCTGCCATCGGCGATATCTCTGTCTATCGTCGATACACGATACTATCGTCTATCGGCACAACCCTAATTCCCAGCCCTAATATTTACTATTTAAAGCATCTCTAATGAAACTTACACATACTAATCCCTTGTATATACTGTACATGTTCGTGCAATACTAGTTCAGCGCTCAGATTCACAATCACACATGGAAGTAATTAGAGAAAGACACGATGGGGCCCTTTTACAGAGTGCAAACACTGGCATCAAGAAACAACGCTCAGCGGGGGGGAGCCAACCATACTGTCATAGGCAGGAAAAGACCCCCGTGTCACCACTGTGGATGTTTGTTCCGTTTTAATGGTTTGTTTGTTTGTTCACATCGACAGAGTTAAAAAAAGCTTTGGGATTTTAAATCACACAAGGAGTTGATTATCAACAGACAGGTCCATGCAAGTGGAGGAGGAATTTAAAGTGCAATGGTGTGTAATTATGGACATTAGCGTGCATAAAACATGATATTTATATGAGTTTTTATGATCGTTTGTGATGGTCTTAAACATCTACTGAAGTGTGGTGAAAATTGTGAATCAAGAGGATGTTATATTGCTGTTGAATGTACATTATCAAGTCATCATGAAGTCATAATTTACCTGATTTAATTTCTTAAGCATGTCCCTGGTATATATTTAGAAAATTAAACAATAAACAAATGGAATTATTTTCTTTATCATACATCAAAATGTAACTTTTCCATCTCCAAAAAATACTTTTCTTTTCAGCTGACATCTGCAATCCTTCATATTTTTCAACCCCTCCCCTGCAACTGCATGATAACGCCCACTTTTCCACAATTAAATAATTCCTGATGGATTAATCAACACTCATCCAAAATTTTGTCTTGCTTAAAAAAAAAACTGTTTTGCATGGAAATACAATACCGTTTAAACATTTGGGGTTAGTTAAAGCTAGTTTTTCAAAAGAAATTAATACTTTTATTAGCAAGGATACATTACATTGACCAAAAGTGACAGTAAAGACTTTTACATTGTTTTAAAATTCAATAAAAATAAATGGAAAAAAATGTATCATGGTTTCCACAAACTATCAACAATGATAAGATAAGAAATATTTCTTGAGCACCAAATGAGTGCAATGTCCAAAAATGTCCAATTATAGAAGTAAAATGGGTTGCAAACCATTTTATGTTGATTTTAAACATTACATGAAATACATAAAAAGTAGGGGTGTAACAATACACTCGTGTCATGATCCGATACAATTCACCATACTGAACTCACTATATGATACCACTGCAATACTTTGAATACTACCAAAGAGTTTGCTTGCACTCTGTCACTGGCTACATATATTTAAAATAATGTATGCCTTTTTTACAGGTAAAATCAGACATTTGCCATTTTCAGGACCAACAAATATTTCCCCATTGCATTATTATACATTATATTCAATACATTATATTACTCAGTAAACTTTCATTTTTTCTCACGCAGTACCTTCGCGCTTTCAATGCAGGTATTCATTGGATCTCTTACACACACAAGCTGCACGCATAGACTCTTGCGGTGCTCACTATGTCCTGTCTCTCCCTCTATTAATGCACTTACATAAGAAGAAACCATCTAAAACACCTTGAATCATCATAATACTAAAACTAAACATGCGACATGGCGATTTAAATGAGGGGTGTGTTGTCACTTTCAGTGGAATGGGAGAGAGATTATAGGGGATTTCTGAAAAATATATTAATTTATGTTTGGAAGATGAACATAAATCTAATTTGAAACAACATGAGGGTGATTATATGACGACAGAATTTTCATATTTGGGTGAACTACAGCCTACCTTATCTGAGTCTTGGATAAAACTACCTCTATACTGTGGTACATGTTGTTCACATCACTGATACATATTGTTGCATTTTAATATTGCAATATTAAAATGATCTTTTATAATGATTTACAATTAGTTAACCTCAACTTCCCGCTTGCCTTCAATATTACAAAAAAAACTGCACTGTTCCCAGATCAGTAGTAACACCAACTTCTAATGAAGCCCTCAAACGGAGCCCAACCACTGGGTTTGTTTTGCGGAACTTTAAAGAGACTCTCAGAGGGGAATTTGGGTAGGTCTGAGTCCACGGCGTGGGAATAAAGAACTGCTGTGAAGTCAAGAGTTTAATTAACACATACCATTAATATCTAATATCCCCCGCCATGAACCAAAGGACCGAACCAACACAAAAGGTGCCCAAAACAATAAATCTAAAGCAAAGCAGCATACAGAACATGAGTCAGCCAAAGTCACACAACTCAACACAATAAACCATAGAGAGGTGCTGATAAAAAATGTCACAGAAACAAACACACAGCGATCACCTCTGCATGTTACGCTGCTATGGCATCTAATCCCAGCAGCCAGGACACGCAGCCCCTCGTGACCCAAGCATTCCTGATCACCTCGACGTGACAACAGGCAGCGCGCCATGAGAGAGAGCAGCAGGCACGGATGCCACGCAGAGCCTGGATGCCACAGGGCGCAGGGCACAATCAAAGGCATTCTTGTTTTGATTGAGCAGGCAAGATCTCTGATTATATAAGAACACAGGTCCTGTGTCCTTAAAAGTCACCTCGGCCCACAAATGACTCTCTCAGCTCTTTGCATTCTTTGTTTGTTTTTTTCTTCCCCCACTTACTCCTTTAGTTATGGTTTTATTCCGGCTTTCCCAGGTAACAGGGAACTTTGGCTAACATTCTGGCAAGGTTCTCTCAAAGTTAAGAACCAAGTTAAGAATTTGATCAAAGGTTATCTGGTCTTTAATAATGTTCTCAAAACGTTAGCACAAATATCATTTGACATTTTTCAACTGATGAACAATAAAAAATATTGACCAAACCACAGCCAATCAGAATCCACTCAACTTGAAAAAGCTTAAAGGAATAGTTCACTTCAAAATGAAAATGCTGTCATCATTTACTCACCCTCAAGTTGTTTCAACCCTGTATACATTTTTCTTTCTTCTGCTGAACACAAAGGAAGATATTTTGAAGAATGTCGGCAACCAGACTGTTGATGTACCCCATTGACTTCCATAGTAGGAAAAAAAAGACTATGGAAGTCAATGGGGTCCATCAACTCTTTGGTTACCGACATTATTGAAAATATCTTACTTTGTGTTCAGCAGAAGAAAGAAACTCATACAGGTTTGAAACAATTTGAGGGTGAGTAAATGATGACAGCATTTTCATTTTGAAGTGAACTATTCCTTTAAGCATTTAAAGAGCCAGAAGATATAGAACATGCTTATAATAAACATAATGTTACTGTGTGTTAATGTGGACGCTAAATTAGTTATTGTTATCATACTTTTTGTAAATGTGCTTTTTTTCAAATAGTAAAAAGGAAGCATTTCTTATTTAAGAAAACATTAGATACTTTTTCCAAGTAATGAATGGTTTAAGTGAACAAATAAATAAAAGAAATAATATGATGGTGAAATGTTGCAAGCAGTATTCAAACCCATTGCTCCAACCAATGAAATCTATTGTAACATATACATTCTCAAAACACACATATTAAGACCATGCCGAGTATGTGTGTGTGTGTGTAATCTCAATCTTTGTGATACTGTTCAGCTGTTATGTTATCATGAATGCGAGTGCTACAGCACATTCAAAGCTGTATCTGAATCATAAATGTTTGACAGTATTCACATTAGGCTATGAGATCTGAGACACCCATACAATACCTCTACAGCACAGACATCAGTCAATGCTGCCTATGGAAAAACACTTTCAAGACTAACAAAAACTTAATGGATTCATAGTACAAATGTTCAGTCATAATCCACACACTTAACAAACACAGATAAAAAAGATGTACCTGGTGAATAGGCTAGACAGAGGTAAAAAAGAAAAAGAAGCTCTAATCCTATTTAATTTACAGTCAACATGAATTGCATCACATTTTACTTCCATGATGTGATGTATTCCTGAATTAAAAATTCAGGATAATGAGAATGCAAAAGTTAAACTAAATCTAAACCTCTGTTCGGAAACTATCAATTGTGTCAACGGGCAGCTAGATGTGTTTCAAATCTGCTTTGGTGTCAATGAGTGTGTGTTAAACTGTGTGAACTTGACTCTCAGACCACCAAGGAAGTAAAACTATGATCCTTTCTGAGCTTTGTAATGCAAACTCTCCCACAAACATGCAGTCTCTTTTTACTCTTCATCTCAACTATTTGTAACACACACACACACACACACACACACACACACACACACACACACACACACACACACACACACCTCTCCCATGGGGTTTCTCCAGACAGTTCCTGTATTGCTCATCAGAGCATTCAGTTAACACGCACACACACACACACACACACACACACACACACACACACACAAATACTTATGGACCAATGCCATTTTCCCACACATGCTAAAGTGATTTGACATCCATCCACTGGGATCATAAGGATGTTTCTTGTTTAACTAAACATGACTCCGAAATTCCATTAGTATGTACCATGTCCTCCATATTCAAACTCAGTCATAAGACAGAAAAATCACAAAGGAAATCCTTAAATATCTCAGTAATTTCTTCTAGGCAGCCATAATGGTGAGCAAATGGACACTTTTGTTTAAGTATCAGATTTTGCTCCTGGGAAAATAACCCAAGTGATTTTAGAATAAGCAGCATCAGAGAAAAAAGTCGATGCTTAAATAAAACATATCTGACATAAAAGAGCATGATTTGAGCATTAACATTTCATCTGTGTACTTGCAAAAAGAAAAAACAAACTTTTTTAAAAATGACAGAATAGTAAAAACTTGATGCATATCATAAAGTTAAAAAAAGAGCCATTTGGGCTTCAGAGTAAATTGAAGATGCAGTTGGTTTCTGGTACCTCTAGGCATCGGCACGCAGCTGTGGTCATGGGTAAGATCCAAAAACCATATCGGAGTTCCCCGTTGAACATTCAGCGTGATTTATTCTATCAGTCTTCTAGAAGAGCCCGTTCCAGAGCAGCTCCTCTCCACCGCAGACCTCAGCTGTATGTTTCTCTTTCTCTACACTTCACCTCCCGACTGTAACCCTTATGTGCCAATCTCTCTTCCGCCCTCCCCTCCACTCCTCCAAACAGCTGGAGTATGTACAGTCTTCAGACCCCCGCCCCCCTCCTCAACCATGAACATGTGAGAAAATGACCATGTGCGTTTATCTTCAGTGCGCCATAGATCATACACACACACACACACCCGCAGCTGTAGATGCAACCCGTCCGGCTGCCTGTTCCCAGACAATGATACAATCCGTTCAAGTGCTGGGAGAAATTCCCACCGATATTTATTTTTACTTATTTTTACCTGAAAAGCACTTTGTTAAATTTCTATAGAAATACTGTAGAAATATCTATATTATTATAGTAATACCAAAAAATCCAAATGTAATAACTTTCTGATTCTATCACAGCATAACATGTTTCGATCCAATCAAATTTAGACAGATAAAATCAAGTCCCATCTTACATATTATGTCACATTTCAGAAGTTAAATGCTTAATTGTAAGAATTATTTATATTGCCTTTAAAGCAGAGGTTTTCAATATTTTAAAAAATGCTATACAACTAAATTTGAGTTGATAATATTTTATTTATTTATTTATTCTGACTACTGTCCAAATGGCAATTATTTAAAGTCAGCATTAAATGAAAATTCCCATCTATTTTCTAAATGTATATTATAGATCTTATTGTAAACCAGTAATCCATAGTTCCATATATTTTATTTTTAAACATTTTTTGTTTGTTTGACATAATCGTCATGTTTATGTAATCAAAATGTCATAACTAGACCTTGCGGTGAAAACGACAAACATCTCACTGGTATTTTCTTTTTCGATAACCCATGTGTCACAATTAGAAAGAAAAGTTACCTCAGTTTCAGCATGACTTTAATTTAAAAATATGGTTATCTTTACAATACTACACTTACTGTGGGCCTGTTTACACCAAGGGCCTCATGTATAAAACTTTCCGTAGATTTCATCCTAAAAGTGTTTGTACGCACAAAAGCCAGATTTTGCGTACGCACAAAAGTTTTCAGATTTCTAAAACCATGAGTACGCCAGAACCTGTGCAAATTTTCCTTTATAAAACCCAGTCAGAACATCTGCTATTTAGAACGCAAATTAAAACAGAATTATCATGCGCCAAGCAATCCTCGCTGTAGGTAAAACATTAAAACACAGCTTTCCACTGGAAAAGTGCTCAAAAGCAGGGCATCCACTACAAACATTTTTATTTAAATTTATATAAAAAATAATGATTTCATGAAATTTCAGTGCTTAACTCCATTAATGAGAGTAGCATATTTAATCTAAATGTGTATATCAGATGTAAAACAGTTTAAATCATTCTGTTTTACTTCATTACTTCGCTCACTCCAGTAAAAGCACGGTCTGGACTCTAGAGTGTCCGTACGGTGCGCACATATTTAGGCTACACCTAGTTTATTTTTCATAAATCCCGATATGTGCGTGGAAAATTGCGTACGCACATATCAATGCCTTTTTGTGTGCGTACGCAGCGTTTATACATCAGGCTCCTGGTCACTTTATGCTCAGATTTGATAGATATCTGATCGTGGAAAGATCCGGTGTAAATGCCCTCTGAAATGCTTTCGACACGGATTTAAATCAGATCACTTCAGGAAGTGGTCTGAGACGCATTACAAACGGAACTGGACAAGTGTAAATGCATCGGGTTGTTGAAACCGCACATGTCAATTTGACTCCTCCCAAAATGTAAAAAAATAAACATGTGAGAGTGTGTTCTATATGTGACATGTTATAGCCAGATATGACAACGACACTGAACAACACGCATCGCCAAAGATGAGCAGCGGAATATCTCTTCAGCAAGCCAACACACAAACTATCGCAAATGAAACAGAAAGTAAGTCGCAGACGCTCAACAACACACAATCATCTTTATTATAAGTAATGAGACTAAATGATCTTACCAGTGGTGATGCTGCTCTCTCTCCTATGCAGTCTTTGATCTTGAAATTAGCTGATGATAAATAACACGCAGCTCATATCTGTTGCTTTTGTTGATGTGAACTCTGTTAAATTTGCATGTAGCATGAGAATTGAAAATCAGATTTATATTCGTTTTGTGGAGACATTTATGTGGCCAAATCATGGAACCGTTAACAAATCAGATCCTATCAGTAAAAACACATGAAGTCACCAGGTGTAAACTGTCTCACATGGTATAAACGAGTATGAAATTATATAGCTGCTTTTATATTTTAGGGGGTTCTCTTTTTTTTCGTACTATGGAAGCCAATAGGGACCAGAAATGGTTTGGTTATACCCACATTCTTCAAAATATCTTCTTTTGAGTTCAACAAAAGAAAGAAACTCATACAGGTTTAGAACAACTAAAGGGTGAGTAAATTATGACAGAATGTTTATTTTGGGGTGGACTATCCCTTTAAAGATCCGTTTAATAGTCTGTTATTTACTTTATCTCACTTTCTTGCGCAGTCAAGCAGTGAAACGATAGGAGGAGGAATAACACTGGAGAAGAATGGTTCACAAAAGAATAACAACAGAGGAGAAAGAGAGACTGCTGTATGTGTGTGTGAGAGAGAGATACCAGACGGTCAAGTGTGGGCTAAGTGGCTCTGGGCACACTCCCTAGAGTCCTCACACATTCCCTTCTGGGAACAAGATGAGGCTGCACGTGTGTGTGTGAGTGAGTGTGTGTGTGTGTGTGTGTGTGTGTGTGTGTGTGTGTGTGTGTGTGTGTGTGTGAGATGGGAAGACAGACAGCAGTGGCAGACAGGAATGCAGGAATCGTATGGCATGAAGGGGTCAGAAGTGAAAAAACAACAATCTATTAAACAGTGGGCTATTCTTATTGATTTTTGTTTTGTTTTTTGGAATTATTGTGAGCAATGCAAAACATGCCACATTGCTATCGATCGCTATTGCATAAGGTGTTTTTAGCATGTTGTTATGCGGTCGCTCCTGTATGGTTACTAGGCGGTTCTGGGTGTTGCTAACTGACCCAAATCAAAAGTCTTTCAGGTCTGTGATATTCTGCTCTCTAGATTTGGGTTAGGTCCCTCCTTCCATGTAAGACTATGTCATTTTATCATTCACCAGGGAAAAATCATCTTTCTGATCGCACAAGCTGCATGATTTCAGGTATCAGTCACGTCTGCAGCACCAGCGGTAAGGAAAAGTTACGTGCCAAATTATAATACTAGGGTTACAGGGGCTAGGTCACATAGTTTAAGCAATACTAATACTGATTCTTGCCTTAATAAACACAATTAATAAGTAATATTCTGTGATTGACATAAATGATTATATATATTTTATCCAACAGAGGGCAACCAAGAGCCAGGGAAAAACTGCAAAATGTCAGCCCAGTGAAACTTCATCTCAAACAAAAACAAAACTGAATGGCTTTGCAAGACCCAAATACCATTAATGCAAATACCAGTTATGATACACACACAGTACACAGAACCGCCACAGTGTTTGATTATGTCTTGGTTTTTAATTATACTGTTCACACAATTCACTTCCTCAATCTACTCACTGACCCTACAGAAATGTTTAGTCTTAATTTTCCATCTTTAGAGCATGCACATCATGCAGTGCATCGAAATCACTCACATACTGCTTTTTAATCTTCTCCTACACACAACAAGTTCAGGCTCAAACCACTTTGTGACTTTGCTTTATGATGTCAATATTGAGTGTGGTTTTATAAATGTTACACATTAAAAATGTATGATACAAGTTAAAAAAAAATCTCTTTAGCATTCAAAATATATTTGCCAGTGATGATGTCATACAGTATGATGATGTCAAAACGGTCTGGGTCCATGTCACCCATTCCTCTGGCTTTCTTCTCCTCTTTTGGATTCAGGACTCTTCGGCACAACAAATGCTGCCTTGCTACTACTGGACAGTATATGACCAAAAATCTATATCACATTTATAACCTTTTGGAGCTAAATGAAAACAAATCTGAAGTTATTTTATTCCAAGTCTTTTCTTTCTGCTAAAAATTTTGAACAAATCATTCATTTATTTTATCTAGCCTAGACTATTACAACTCTTAATACTATGGAGTAAGTCAGTCCTCTTTAATGCATCTCCAGATGGTTCAAAATGCTACTGCCAGGTTGTTGACAGACAGACGATAGTTTAATCACTTTATGCCCATTCTGATCTTGCTACACAGGCTATCGATTTAACTTAGAATTGTTTTTAAAATTCTAATATTCGTTTTAAAATCACTACACAATCAATCACTGTCAAATCTTTCAGAAGTGATCTCCACCCACAAACCAAACAGGTCCTTGAGATCTAGCAATCTTGGTCTCGTCTCCATTCCCAGAACTAGGTTTCACTGCAGAGGTGATCGAGCTTTCACTGTTGCTGGTCCTTAATCTCTGGAATAACTTACCAATTTCTGTTAGAACGGCTTCCTCTTTACCAAGTTTTAAGTATTATTTTCAATAGCTTTTAACCAGGAATAACTTATCTACTGCATTGTTTATATGGTCTTTCTATTTTGTCTGACTTTACATGTATTTTACAACTTTTTAGGTCAACCATGAGTTGTGTTAAAGGTGCTTTATATACATATATATATAAAAATCTGTATTGCATTAAGAGCTCTATAAATAAAGGTGACTTGACTTGACTACCACCCTTTCGACCACTGTGTGCTATTTCAGTTCCTGCTTTTAATGTGTCATTGTTTTGATAAATGCTTATCTGTATGGACAGGAGATGATTGTTGTTGGATTAAGGGGCTGAACTGAATCACTGAAGCCCAGCCCTACCTCTCTGACTGCTGTTGAGTAACCGCACAGTCGCACACATGCCACAGCAGCTCATGGTATTACAAATGTACATAATCACCATCCAGGAATCCACTCAGCATACTGAGACACAAGAGTTAGATAAGGGCACTGATCATGACTCATTTTAAATACCGTTATATTTCATATTGTTATAATTCAAAAAAATAATTTGCTACTGTGTCTAATAAATGAGGCAAAAATGAGGTATAGTAATTAGATCTAGAATTATGGAGTATTTCATTTTTCATTACGTATTTGGCAGGTTTTCATTTAAAGCAGTGACTTACGTGCAGTCAAGAATCTCTAAGGTATGCTGTGCGTGGGTGAGGACTGCTTTTAGATGAAACATATCTTTCTTTCCAATACAAAAATAATATGAAAGTAGTTGGCAGGCTTGTACATAACTGTCGCAGCTGCAAACCATAAATAAAAGTAACAGTTCACTGAAAAATGCCAATTATGTCATCAGTTACTCGCATTGTTTTTCCAAAACCTGTATTTTCTTCCATAGAATAAAGCAATAATCCCTGTGAAGCTGTGGTTAACAGCTAAGGGGCGTTTAGCGGAACCCCCTTAGCTGTTCTAAATTCACTGTAAACCACAGCTTCACGGGGCTTATTGCTTTTATAAAATGGTTACCACACACAATACATATATTAAAGGCAAAATATCTGTATTAAAGGAATAGTTCATCCAAAAATGAAAATTCTGTCAATAATTACTCACCATCATGTCATTCTAGATGTGCAAGACTTTTGTTCATCTTCGGAACACAAATTTTGAGAGCTTTCTGTCCCTCCATTGACAGTTACGCAACTACCATTTTGACACTTCAAAAGGTTCATTCAGAGATCGTAAAACTTCCTGAAGAGACTTGATATGATGTATATGTATATTGATATATATGATAAGCTCTCAGATTTCATCAAGAAGATCTTCATTTGTGTTCCGAAGATGAACGAAAGTCTTATGGGTTTGAAACGACATGGGGGAATTTTCATTTTTGGGTGAACTTTCCCTTTAATATGTTACTTATTTAAAGTTAAATCCTTAAATGCCATCCTTCTTGGGTATAGAACATTCTGTTTCCATTCATTGTCACTGTTAGGGACTTTTTTCTAGCAGAAGGACGGCATTTAATGATTTAACTTTAAATAAGTAACATATTAAAGGGATAGTTCACCCAAAAATGAAAATTCCCTCATGTCTTTTCAAACTCGTAAGACTTTTCTTTTTCTTTTTTCATTATGCCTTATCTGATGGAGCTGAAAAAAGGGCCAGTTTGAATCAATCTGATTCACTGACTTGTATAATTTACAGCATAAGTAGAGAGAGCAAAATTAACTTTCTAAATAATATACATCCAAATCAAATAAATTTGAGAGCTTGTGAACCAGATTCAAACTGAATCAAATCAAATTGAGAGCTTGTGAATCAGAATCAAGAGCTTGTGAATTGGAATCAAATTAAATTCGGAGCTTGCAAATCAGATTCAAATCAAATCGAGTTTGTGAACTGGAATCGAATCGAGAGCTTGTGAACTAGAAATGAATAAAATCGAGAGTTTGTGAATCAGAAACAAAATCAATACATTTTGACCTCCAAAGACAGCTGACGAAAATGCAAGGGACATTATCAAGCGGACTCAAAAGATGCTCATATTTCTCATCATGGCATTGACTTCAGTCCACATTTAGCTCAAACCATTCTTAGTGGCAGACCCACTTTAACAAATTGCTGCGCATGACAGGCCTCGGGCCCAGTTTTTGATGGAATGGGGTATTCTTGGACCCGACTCACGGAACAGCTGCTAACACTTAGTCTGCAGTCAGGCAAAAAAGAAGGTCAGGTTAAGATTTGAGACAGAGGCAGTGAGAATCAAACTATCTTAAGTGTGGGATGCAAATAATTTCAAATCAATAATCTTGCTCCACAGATGTGAATAAATCATGCAGCATGATATGCATCCACATGCCACAACCATGACTGAACAAGCCTGTGATTTCACAAGAGCTCTCCAGCCATCCAGACATCCACAAGCCCAATGACAGAATAACCGGTGTGCAGTCCAAACATTCCTGCTGCCATGTGAGAGAGAAAGTGTGTGTGTACGTGAGCAGATTACAACCAAAACTAACGCTGCCACGCACAGCATTTCTATTGACCTCTAAAGCATTTCACTGTCAAACCAAAGCTAAACATCAGTAGTACTATAAACATATTTAACAAATCATATTTGTACTTCACAATAATACTTCTTGTTAATGAGTAGACAAACCAAAACAACCTGCCTTGTTAGACCTCCAAGAACATAATGCAGTGACGTTAACCTTTTGAAAATACTCGTCATGTGTTTTGCTATCATATGCATTAAGTATAAAAGGGTTATTCATTAATAATACTGTGGATTTTTGGATAATACTTTGGAGTTGGACAGACTGTTCTCTAGTGCCAGAAAACACAAGAAGTCTTGTAGCCTGTATTGCAATTGAGAAAACAGAAGATCAGCTAAGCACGTCAAAGCTGAATGCAAAGTGCTTCATATTCACGTAAACAAGAACAAAAAAATAAAACATTAAATGAGAACGGGCACATCTTTTGTTAAACTGGATAATGCCAATGGAACATGTTATAAGTTTCACTCACATTTCAAAAACAAAGATATCTTGTAGGAACAAAAAACCTAATTTTAATAGCCTATCTAAATAGTTTTTCTTAGACAATAAATGGAGAGGAAATTGACACGTTCACTCATAAAGATGTTTATACTAACAAAAAGACCCTAATAATCTCACACGTGAAACCGCAATGTCTCAAACTGTGCTCAGATTTGCTAATATACCAAAGGCTGCAATCAAAAGTCTCAGATTTCAATAGGAACTCACATTTGTCTATAGGTTTATATTCTTACTGTAGTCTCATTTAACGTGTCTCATTTAAAGTGTCTTTTAATTTTATTTCTCCCAATGAATTTTAGGAGAAACATCTAAGACAAACTTACAATACAAATACCTAAAACACTTCTCATACCTTGAGATATCTTCTTTAGCAGCTGTTGCCTAGCTATGATCCGGGCCAGGCGTAGTCCAGAACGCCTGCGGTGACTGTCCAGTCTGAGATATATATCTTGAGTCTCTGGAGTCATGCTTCCCAAACACTCACTGTCCATGCACTCGTCTAAGAGGTCAGTCAACATTGTGTCCATCTCTCCACTGTCCACAGGTACAGAGTCAGCCAAAACTGCTTCCCTCGAACTTGTCATTTAGTTACTCCTTTAACTTTCACACACAGTCAAATGTACTGCTGAAATACTCTACAAAGTGTGATCCTTTTGTCATATAAATACTGTCAAATATAAAGACTCAAACACACCTAGGCATGAAGTCAGTTCTGATCTGAGTGCACACTTTCATCTGCACCACCCACTCAATGGTCGTGTGACTGCGAGAAGAGCCAATGGGGTTGAGAGAACAGAAAGCTGTGCAGTGAGTCAACTGAACTTCAGCCAAGAACCTGCTTCAGAGTGATTTTAGAGTGTGTTTCTCAAGTACAGTCTGTGTGTGTGTGTGTGTGTGTGTGTGTGTGTGTTTCAGCCAGTGTTGCCAGATGTACGATAATTATCGTATTTGTACGATAATTTTGACCTCTGTACGATGTACGATCAATAATGGAAAAAATCCTATAATGTACGATAATTTCAGAACTGTGTGACACTTCAAATGATGGTCGTTGTAATAGGGCTTCTCATTGATCTAGCTGTGGATTCTACGTCTACTGGTGGAAGAACGTGTAGAGAGAGGGAGCGAGAGACCTTGCGTGTGTGTGCTAGTGTGCCTCACGAAGCGCATGTAAGGACCCAACCAATCAAATGTAAGTGCGGGCGGGCTTTTATCTATAGCTACTCCCAAACCGAATCAGAACCGAACTGTCTTTACGGAACATCTGACATGCTAAATATTTTAAATTGGTAACGATAGAATAATATGAACAGCAAACAGAAAGAAACACTACAGATTTTGACACTAATTAAAGCAACTGTGTTTAAAATGTCCCCTGAAATCAAAATTAATTTTTTTAGCTTTTAGTATGAATATGTTAGTCTTAAGGTTATCAATAAGCTGGTGTGTTCCAAAACAATGACAAAATTCACATTTAGGAGATATAAGCATTCAAAACTTACAGTCTCGCACTTCCGCTTAAATGTATCACAGATTTTTATGAGATCACTGCTGACTTCAGCTTCTCCTCACATCTTCTGTCCAATCAAATGCTTTCTAGAATCGAAAGCGTCCCGCTCCCTATGCTATAATTACCACCTGGCCAAAGCGACTGTAGACACGTCACAGAGCAATATGGGTTGGAGATGTGTGTTCGGTTGCTCAAACGCTCAAATTTTATTCCGTTTTCCAACTGTACGTTGGTTAAGAATGAAATGGCTAGAATTTATTAACACCTCTAAAATTGAGTCCAACGTATCATCAGCGCTCTGATTCGCTTCCATGGTGCTGACAAGTACGACTTGCAGTCTGTGAGGTAAACTAAATGCTATTGGCCATTTGAAAAGAGGGAGGAGCCATTCAATATATCCCGCCTTAGCTTCCTGTTTCAGTGGAAATGTCAACGCATCATACAAAGCTGCGCGTTCCAAGGCACTTCAGTCAAG
Organism: Abramis brama; assembly: GCF_963993115.1. Taxonomy (NCBI): domain Eukaryota; kingdom Metazoa; phylum Chordata; class Actinopteri; order Cypriniformes; family Leuciscidae; genus Abramis; species Abramis brama. The sequence goes on along the minus strand of NC_139987.1, from coordinate 18,096,280 downwards.
ACACTAAAGATATTTGGCCACCAGGACCACTCACATTTGGTTGGTCTTGGGAGATCGCTATAGGAAGTTCTTGGGTGAATCAATCCAGAAATAAAAATACTTTAGATACTGATGTAACAAGGGGACTGTCTTAATGGACTAGTGATAGAATTTTTGTTAAGCATGCCAGAGGTTTGGGGTTGTAATCTGCCCTCAAATAGTTTATTTTGAAAAAAAAAAAATTGTCATTAAAACAAAAGATGTTCATCTGTGATTATATTTCAGGAGCAGGGAAGTATCAATTAGTAGTAGAAGAAAATTAGTGGTATTGTCCATCTCTAGAGACTGCTATACATTTCTGTGGGCTCAGAAAATACCTTGTTCTCATTAAACTGCACACTGAGAAGATGTGGAGGTTGGAGAAAATCAACATCTACAGACCTGGCCAAACATTTCTACTGAACCATGATATTATTGAAAATTCTAAGAGGAAAATGGCAAAGCACTTCAAGTCAACGATTCAGACACCACTGGAGACAGCTACACAATTCTTTTGTATGCAAGCATTTGTGTTTCCACTTTGAAACATGCTTGAAACATGCATGGACACGCTTGGAAAGATGTAGTCTCAGCCTCAGACATCGCGACCATGGACCGCTGACTGAATGACGGATGCATATGGCACACAAAATAAGAATCACTATGGGAGTGTCGAAGTCGTCATCTGATTGGTTGAATTCTCCAGGATCTTTGGAAGACATGTGTCACGGTATTTAACAAAGCCGTTGTGATGCCAAACCCCCTTATGGAAGAAGAACACCATTGCGTTTACAAGTGACAATGAGTGCTTATCAGGATTGACTAAACGCTAAATTTTCAAAAGTATGAGGTTTACAGCACCACTGTTGCAATAAATGTGCATGACGTGCTTGAAGGAACTGCACGCCAGTCTGTTATTGTGGGGACATTGACTTTATATTTTCATGCCCCTAAACATGATGCTGAACAAATCAAACTGTGATTGTTTGCTTTACATGTCGGTCAGACGTCCTCTTGGGCTGCCCTTGGCCAATAGAAAGATGCGATGGAGTCCAGACCTTCTCCCGTCAGTCAGAATGTCTGGCTATACGTGAGACTAGGAAAGATGCTGTTGAAGCATACTGGCATCTTTGAGGGAGAACCTGACTACACTCTCAGAAAAAAAGGTACAAACGCTGTCACTGGGACAGTACCCTTCAAAAGGTTCTAATATGTACCGTTTAGGTACTAATATGTACACTTTTGGTACCAATATGTACCTTTGAGGGACTAATATGCACTCTTTAGGTACAAAGGTGTACCTTTTGAAAAGGTACCGCCACAGTGACAGCTTTTGTATCTTTTGAGAGTGTATGACTGCCATCTGGTGGTCATGAAATGCAATTAGTTTTGAAAACCATTCGTAATTGATTCAGTTCAGCTGAGGACTTGCTTCAGGCTGCATAACCTCCACAGAATTCAGTCCAGCCAACACACCCACATAAGGGCTGTGCCAAAATTACCTAAACAGGAACCTGATCCATTAAAATAAACCCGTGTCATTATGGGTATTCACTTATGAGCTAAATTCAGTAGGGGTCAACCAGAGGCGAGTTGTTCATGGTCTAAATCGGGGGGACACTGCTTACAGTAATCCCACATGTTTTACTAGAAACAAGAGTCCACAGGCTCAATATCCACTTGAATCCACTCTAAACAGGCACAAAGCAACAAAACACTGGTTTTAATATACGGTTTTTATATATATCTTTATATGCTATGTTTACCCAGGAGATAAAAGGTCTGAGTGCTGGAGCAGAAATGAATCCTGAGGTTAAAAAGAGAAGAATGAGGTTAGTAGGTTGAAGGAGAGAGAGAGAGAGAGAGAGAGAGAGAGGAGTGTCTGTACAGCACTCACTGAGTCCAGATTGCTTTTAAATGAACTTTTCCTGTCATTTCCTCGCTCAAAACCACAAAGGGGTAAGCAGAGCCCTGCCATTCATGTTAAAATGGACTCTACTTTACTAGAATTAGGCTACTTTATTCCCCATGGTGGAAAACAGTTAAGTGTCCAAACAAAGACATCTCAAAATTAGGTCTCAACAGATTATTGATTCAAATGAGGGTATCATTATCATTATTCTGCATGACTAAAAAAGTGATTTTAGAGATCACTCATTCACAAATCATTCACCTAAATTTAGTCAAATCAACTGAATCACAACTTTCACAAATCATTTAAGTTTAAACTGTCATCATCCTCAGGATGCTTTTTGATTTATTCAATGTGGAACAAAGTGTCAAAACTCTTTTCTATACAACAACACTGCTGATCACTGGTTGTCATTTTGCTTTTTTCTAAAATATTTTTATGCTTTTTTTCCCCCAAAGATTTGAACCCTGTCACCCTAACCAAACTGATACTGTTTTATACTCTTAACATTATTGTTGAACTTTACATGTACAAAAACTCACTTAAGATGAACTACTTAAAGATTGGAATTTTCTTCAATTTTTTAATTCAGCTGATATTAGATTATAGCTAGTTGATATTTCAGAGTGTGTGTGGAGGACAATAACGTTGTAAAAAGAGACAGTTTTTTAACATTTATGAAAACTATACTGTGCTGTACTTTTATATATATACTGAAAAAGTATATGATAAATGAGTAAATGACATGTTTTTACATTGCTTTAACTCATTAAAATAAGTTAAGCAATTTTCAACTTTTTAAATAAGTTATAGGCCTAGGCTACAAGATTCAATTACATTTTAAGTCAGTTTAATGTAATTTAAGTTGACTTTACTTAAAAATGTAAGGCAGCAACTTTTCTTTCTTTTTTGTGTAGCCTACAAACAAGTTGAACTTGATGAGAACTATTATATAGGCTAATAACATGTTCAAATTCTAACATGTCGGTCGAAATGAGAACAAACTGAGACATTGAAATTCCATAAATTGAAGAAAAAACAATACTCCACAGCATACCACTTTTTAGAGTGTAAAGAATATTTAAAAATGGGTTTAAAACAAAAACGTGACATGGATCGAGTGTCCTGATTAGTTTTTGTGCAGGAATGCGCATTTAATCGAGTTGAGAGGCTGCAGACATCAGCTAATGACATTACAGCGCGCGACTGCGGATTCACGCGCACAACAGACCGGTGGCATGTCAATGTTGATTTTAATTATTTATAGACAGCACAAGCATTCGTCACATGCAAGCTTATTAAATCCATCCCAGTCAAGACGGCACAAAATGACCATGACCTAAAACTTGACCTTCCCCAGGCCCATGTGGCAGTAGTAGGCATATGATTAATTGGACGATGCATTGTTTATTTCTAAAAGTTGATTCGTGTCCTGTCACTGACCTGCCAGTCGCTTCTCCCGTATGTTTCTCCACAGTAAATCCCAGGCTTTCGACGTGGAGTCACGCAGCTGCTCGCTGATTGACCGCCGAAGCTGCAGTTTGCTGGACTTTCGTCTCGTTGTCATTGTGAACGGTGACACATATCAGCACCGCGCCCGGGTTTCCTCTGAGAGGACCGTTATCCGCTCGCTCGCTCGCGCGCCCGGGTCTCTCGCGCTGGTGCCGCAGTTGTCGTCACTCCACCTGATACGCGGCGCTGCGTCACCTTGCAGCAAAAGAACAGCGAAGCGTGTTTATATTTCGCTCGGGCACGAGGCTGAATTGGACGCAGAATCCACTCGGATGGGTCTCATGCTCTCTGAGGTTTTCCCGCGTCTATAATCAGCGCAACATGACAGCGAGAACAGCTGTGTGACGTTTCCAGCACTAATGCAATGCAGAGGCGCGTGGTACCCTCACTACAACACACTACAGCTCTCTCACTCTCTCTCTCCCTCTCTCGCTCGCTCACTCTCTTCCCTCTAGGTGAAATATTGACATTTGGATCTCTTGTGAAACTGGGTAACGTTAGATGACAAATAAATGGATACTAGTCTGTACATATTTTTTAATGTATATATAATAGGGGAGATTGGGGCTAGTTGTCACAATTTCTACTTCAGTAGCCTATTTAGATGCATTGTTTAAGTCATTTAGCATAAAAAAGCAAGAATGCATTAAACTTACAAAAAGAACACAAAAAGACAGACAGAAAGAAAGAAAGAAAGAAAGAAAGAAAGAAAGAAAGAAAGAAAGAAAGAAAGAAGAAAAAAGAAAGGGGTGGTGGGGGGTGGGGATGGAACAGTTCATCCAAATACACTTATGACAAATGTGTGATGTTTGATCAAATAGCTACAACAAGTACAGGTCAAAACTTTGGGGTTTGTAAGATTTTTTTTAAGTGTCTAATGCTCACTAAGATTGATTTGATCAATACATTAAAAACAATAACATTGTGAAATATTAAAATTACATAAAATAATGTTTTCGATTTCAATACATTTTAAAAATGTAATTTAGTGATGGCAAAGCTGAATTTTCAGCATCATTACTCATGATCCTTCAAAAATCATGTTAATATGAATGACTGTTAATATGAATATGAATGGTGCTCAAGAATCATGTCTTATTAATCAATGTTGATGCAACTGTGATGCTTAATATTTTGTGGAAACTGCTACATTTTTTTCTGGATTATTTGATGAATATAAAGTTTTTTATACAAAAAAACAGCATTTACTTTAAATAAAAATACCACACTTAATCAATTTAAGGTGTCCTTGCTAAATAAAAATATTATTTTCTTTAAAAAAGAAAAAAAAAGACTGCCCCAAACCTTTGAACAAAATAGTGTATTTCTTGTCGATTAGCGTTCAAAAGATTAATATTTAGGGTTAGGGGCTACTTGTGGTTGCTAAGACTGTGTATCAATGTATTTCATAAGTCCTGTCCACATACACATAAACATTCTCTTACACACACATACACACACACACACACACACACACACACATTCCAGTGTCTATGGGTGTCAGGCATTACACTGGCTCAGCTCCTTCTCAGAGGGGGGTGTTTCAGAGGGAAGTTTTGCATTGGAGATTTATGTCAGTAGGTTACAGTGGTGACATGACTGGAGTGAGGTGTGGAGAGAAAAGGAAAGACATGAACGGAGGGGTAAAGCAGTCAGTTCATCCTGGGTGGGTCACAGTTAAACCGGATACGCCGCTGTAACAGAGAGCCTAAACCTCCTCAACACACAAACCGAGGGGAAAAGATTGTAACCGCAACTGAAACCTCAAAATAAAAACGCTGGAGTAACTCTACCCAGAAAACAGCGGCGCAGGAGCCAGTCTGGCGCTGAAAGGGTCTCAGCGCCACTGAGGTCTCGCACATTTAACATTTCTATATCCTAGTGAGGTGATTTATGTTTTATGCACTTAAGGAGGACCAGAAAGGAAAATGAATAAAAGCCTCTAATAATCGTAAACAACAAGGTAATTAACAAGCAATTTAAAGTTTTAAAGTATTGAACTGACACTGTATAAAATAAATAAATAAACTTATATGCCACTATATGGCCTGCAAAAAAAAATCAAGAGCAAAGTTGTCTGAATGTGTAACCTGTTTGTGGCCCCAAACGTCACTCCATGTTAGCGTGGTTATCACACAGCTAACTGCTCATCTGTGTGAAAGAGTGAATTCATATGAATCCCTGGGGCCCCTCAGGAGACCCTAATGAATATTCATATTAGAGGCCAGTGGGCGTCAGAGGGAGTCACTGGCCTATGGCATCCTGTACTACTTTTTCAAAATCGTCCAGAATGCAAGAATGTATAGCAAAATGTGTCCTTCACTTGTCCCACAAAAATCCGGACAAATCAACCTCCACATGCCTTACGGAGAGCAGCCAATCACAGCAGCAGACCTGTTTTTGACAGCAAACATGCCATTGAGTAGGGGCGTGTAATGGGATAGAATTAGGACAGACAGACATTCACAGAATCAATGGGAAACAGGGACTTAAGAACGGCAACTCTCAGTTTTTCTACCCTTGTCTGGATAAGGCTAAGGCTTTTCCCCCCTTCCTTTTCCTTTCAAAATACGTGTACTTTACACATTTGAGTCAACTCTTCAGTCACATAACATGACTTAAATGTTGAATGGGTTTAAAAAAAAAAAAAAAGTTTAACAGCAGCAAATCATAAGATCAAATTTATCACATCATAGCCACATTTCATGGGCAAAAAAAGGTCCATTGTCAATAGTGTAGCGATGTGTGAAACACAGCTCACACAGAAGTCACGTTCTAACCAAGCATCTTTCTGTTGATCAGCGTGGCGAATGTGTGACCAACTTGACAGGACAGAACCTGTGACCAAACCCGTTACAAAATCAGCATGAGGAAATCTTTCACCCTCACGTGAAATTCCAGATTGTGTGGATTCCTATTGAAACTGGATTTCGCCCACGAAAATGTTCTCTTTTGCCAGTGGTGGAGAGAAAAGCATGTGTGTGTGGATATCAGTGTGGGTAAATAATTACAGGGTTGTGGTCGTTCAGTGACGACGGAGGAATGCAGGGCCACAAGGTCAGATGGACGTATCTAACTTTCAGTATAGAGGCTTCTCTGCACATCAAGGGTCAGCTCTGTCAAAACATGATCTAGAAGGAAATCCCCTTCATGTTTCCAGTTCATACAACACTATTTCCTTCTCCTTTTTTCTTCTGTAACCATGTAGACATCTTTTAGACTGGAAAAACTCCCCCAAAAAAGTCATCCTCAGATTTCCCCCTAATCCCAAACATGCCCATAATCCTAAAACTGACTTTTCCCTGCTGCCTCTGAACTTCTGTAGACCCCCTGTGGCTCTGGAACCATTTCCCTCACCAGTTTTAAAATGAGAGACATCAAGATTAGGAAGAAGCTGCCTGCCAGATGGTGCTGTTTTCATTGACCTTATTTGTGGTTTGTGGCTGTTTTTCCTGTGGGGAATGTTTTAAGTCTGGGGCCAGATTCTGAGAGGTGATGAAAATCATCAAAAGTTTGGTAAAAGGAAAGAAAATCTGGTTTAACTTTAGAGGTTTGCTCAAAATTGACATCCTGACATGATATTCGGATGCTTTAACAAGTTCAACATTTTGTTTGGCTTAGACTAATTAAAGATCCGAATGAACAAGCCAGGGTTTCTTTCTGCTTTGCTTTTAAGATTTTGTATTTATAATGACACCTTTATACTGCAAACTTACTAATATAGAGAAAAAAAAAATCTGTTATGCTATACCCAAATGTTCAAGGAAAGAATAGGAAAGATCAGCTTCTTTTAGAGTTATCTTACATGAAGAATGTCTTCTAGACACATCAGCAATGAGTCACTAATGTCATCAGTCTCATCAGCAGCATTGGTCACCTCAACAGAGAGTCTAGTAAAATGGGTCAAAGGATGTGTGGAGCCTCAGTCAAATCCTGCCCTGCCTAGAGCGTCCCATCTTCGGATCTCTATTCCACAACATAAACATGCCAATGCATTGTTTTTATCCCCAGAGTTGTTTGAATTGATTCCTAAAGTACTTACTAATGGTGTGAGATTATTATCATAGAGGTGAGGATTACTGAGGCTGAGGGGTTGGGCCGGGTCGAAACAATGACTAATGGACGCAGAGGAAATCTGTTTATGTGTATGTGAGAGTTTACTATCCTGCAGATCCCACTGTTTGTGTTGGCCACCCAGAGCAACTGTTTTCCCCTGAGGCTGAGTGGGACAAAATATCCTGCTGGATCATGACCTCCCCTCCTTCTCTAAATCAGCCCCTCAGGGCCCTCCAAAACTCTCATGGTGGATCTCACAGATGCCAGAAGGGCCAGAGACAAGATGGTTCTCATGTGATGGCCAGTTGAAATGAACAAAACTGCAAAAAAACTATTTCTTTATCAGCATGTTTGTCTTGTTTCCAATTAAATATCTAAACATTCTTAAAACGTGATTAATAATGTATTAAATTAATAGTCATTTTCAGAGAATATATCTATAAGTATTAAAGGGGTGGTTGATTATGATTTGACTTTTCTAACTTTAGTTAGTGTGTAATGTTGCTGTTTGAGCATAAACAGCATCTGCAAAGTTACGACGCTCAAAGTTCAAAGCAACGGGAGATATTTGCTTTTAAAGAAATCGCTTTTTAAGGACTACAACAAACGGCTGGTAGAGACTACACGACATTCCTCCCGGGTTAGTGACATCACCAATCCTAGAATTTACATAAACCCCGCCCCCTGAACACGATTTATAGATTATCAAGACAGAATATGCTAATCAATGACTAGAAGATAACTACACATCAGCTTCATAAATTCATAAAATCTAACCATTCAGAAATGTCCTGTTGCTTCTACATGTTGTCACTTCTTCTTGAGTCTCTCCATCATTGTCTGACTCCGGTTTGAACATAAAATGCTAAAAGATTTTGAAATTTCCAGTGCATGTCTGTGTGAGTTAAAAGGACACTAGCTGTTGAAGCTCCGCCCCCTGTGTAGGAGCTTAATTTGCATTTAAAGGGACACACACAAAACAGTGCGCTTCTGCTCACCCTCAAAAAGTGACAATTTTAACATGCTAAATAAAAATATCTGTGGGGTATTTTGAGGTAAAACTTCACACACACTCTGGGGACACAAGAGACTTATTTTACATCTTGTGAAAAGGGCATTATACCAACCCTTTAAGTTCTTGCACAAATCACTTTATAAAATATATTGTAAATCTATCTTGTTTTAAGGGTGTAATGACATTAAGATATTACAGAATTTTGTCCTTTTCTTTCTTTTTTTCCTTGTCTACAGTAATCATGTCATTCCCAGACCACAGCATCCTCTTACACAAATGAAGATAAATGTACACATAGCCATTACAGTGAATTACAAAGACCTCCTTTAAATCCGGACACACACACACACACACACATAGATAAATGTACACAGGCTCCATTAGAGAATATTACAGAGATCCCATTTAAGCTTTTATTAGACTATGAGGTAAAGAGGATGTTTAAGCTAGAGTTGCATTTCTGAGGTGGATTTACTGATGTCTGAACTATAAATAGACAGACAGTCTAGCACAGACCACAACCACAAAAGCAGCAACAACAACAAAACACTCAGCAAGGGGCCAAAAGTGTGTGTGTAAACTAGATTTCTGGCAAGAAATAAAATCAGTGCCTTTGCATGGACCATAACATAGGGCTTACTGCATTATTGACCACTTTACTATGATAAAACTTAAACGACAAAATGTATATAACGTATAACAAAATGTATTAAATAATTAAAATGTATTACCATTTTTATTTATATAAATTACTAGACTATTTAGCGTTGTTTTTATTTAAAATTAGTAAAAAATATAAATTGATATTATAAATAAAAAGTAATAAAAAGGCATATTTAAGGTATGACATGGTAAAACAATAAACAAAATAATAATCATCATTACTAACACATCCAGAACAAATGCAGTACTTGAGTAGTAGAAAGAGTTCAAAACAACTCAAACTGCCATCCAGGAGTCGGGGGCCGGGAATCTTAGTGCCACCCAAGTGGGCAAGAGTGAGTGCCACAGTCGACTGGAAAACATGCCCCGATGCCAACAGTTCCATGGGAGGGTTGATGGTTGTGTGTGCGGTTTGTTGTAGGAACAGAGTAGGCTGTCTGCCAAAGCTCAGAGTGCTGAATTAGCAGTCCAATTAAACACACTCAACACTTGCACAGCAGGCTAATTAAGCGACCTTCGTTTAGAAGCAAACTGAATTGACATCCATCTGGAGTGGAATCTCTGAGACTCTCAAAGGTCTCTCCAGATATTACAAACATCCAACAGTTTTACGCTAGAGAATCTCTACAGTGCCTTACTGTAATAGCAACGTGTGGTTTTAAATGCGATGCACTGTTAACTGCTGAGCTAAGAGCTTTCTTTTTTACTGCCTGCAAAACATGCAGTTCCACACAACTCTTTTTATTGAGCGTTATTTTTTTAATCAGATAAATACCACACAAGATGAGTCTAATTGGACTTATGCACGCATTTCCACACGTATGCAGACATGCCAAATTGTTGCACCTTTCTGCACTTATATTTATACATATTAACATGGCAAATGGTACCTATGGTTGCATGTCCCCTGCCTGTCCTCAGATTAGCCTCGTTGAGTTTTTCCAGGAGAACACATGCCTGAAGTGCCAGAGACTTTGGAAATATTACTCTGTGTTCTATCAGGTTCTGCCCTGTCAGGCTGTGTCTAATCAGAAGACACAGATGCATGTCCATCCTCATGCGCGATACACATAATCCCTCCAGCCTGACACTAGCGAATGCGTGCTTTTCTCTCTGTAAGTGTATATTCTGGCAAGATTGGAAATTCAGTGAATTATGTACATTAAAAATGCAAAAGGGGCATCACAGTAGCCATTGTAGTGAAAACAAAAGTAGAAGCTCCAAAAACTATCAAAAACAGCATAAAAGAATCAGTCAAGTTTCCCATATGTGATAGTCTGGGGCGGGGCATACAGGAACATAAATATATGTAAAACCAGAAACATCTTCTAAATGCAAAATATAAACATATTCTGGGTGACAGTTTTCCAATATATTTAAATAAATCTAATTTAATACAGTAAAAAAAATCTTAGCTTTGCAAGGTCACAGGTTCATGTTGGTCTTGTTGGGTTTCACTGATGTCAAAATGTTTTTTGTTTTTTTCATGTGCTGGGTTTGTATTTCATAGATGCAGTTCTACTGTACCAGCTGTATATGCTGACATAACTCATGACAGACACACACATTGCTGACCCAGTCAGGCCCAACAGCTATGCATGCACTGTCACTTTCAAGCTCCATATATGCAGACATATACACATACATGACTTACTAATAGAAAAGGGCAGACAGTGAAGTCTTACCCTGACAACATGGGCATGTGTGCAGTGAAAATGTGCACAAATATCACTAATAATGCATTAAGAAACCAGCCTAACCGTATCTCTCTCTCTCTCTCTCTCTCTCTCTATCTATCTCTCTCTCTCTCTCTCTCTCTCTCTCTCTCTCTCTCTCTCTCTCTCTCTCACACACACACACACACACACAATGCCCCAAGGGAATGGAAACAAGTTAGTGGACACTTGGAAAAAACATTTTCCCTATCCTGTGTGAGATGTGAGATGAGGAAGGAATGACGGATCCAAATGTGCACTACTACATACACAAGGGACACAATATGAGGGTGTGTTTTTGTAGGTCATAGGGAAATCACAGTGAGTGGATTAGATCAGTCCAGATGAAATTGAAATTTTGAGATCAATGTGGTCTGTAAGCGCTTAAGCATCTCTAAAGATAATACAACATTACAGAATATTAATTCTCAGGGTGAGATGTGATGGGGGTTAAATCCTTCAGCTGGTTTTGAATGCAGAATAAAACATTTCTGCAGCCATGGCGCAGGTTAACCCGAGGGCAGGAAGTAGAGAAGACAGTGGGAAATTCTACATGACATAGGGGCCATTCACACAGAACATTTTTCCATTCCACTGTGCTACTTTTCCATTGTTTTTCAATGTAATTATGCACTAGACGGACGTGTTCCATGAATGCAAATTAGATCATACTTCAGTAAAGAAAGGCATATAGTTCATCACCACATTGTAATATCATATACATAATTCACCAGCTTTGTTGCTAAAAGAACCTGATTTTTCATATCAATAGAAAAATATACCGGGATAACCTGGATTCTCTTGAGACATCCCTGCTTAAGTTGACGTGACTGGTCACAAGGTAGTTTGTGACGTAAGAAACAGGCAATTTCAAACCATGTCTTTTTTCACTGAACGAGAATATCACTGAAATTTTAATGTAGCAATTTTGACAATATAATTAATTTAAAATGAATGGTAAGAATATAGAAAATCATTGTTTAAACTGAAAAACTTTTAACAATTACTTTATTGACTATAAATTTATTTATACAATTTACAGGCCCAAATGAGGTATTAAGATAAGTTATCAAACATTTTAGCCACCTGTCCCAACAAATTTTCATTCCATTTTAGTGCAGGATAAATTGTAATGCCATGCATGGAATATAATATTTACCATGGAATATTCCCCGTAAATCTGAGTAGCTTACTGATTTTATTGTAGCACAGAATGGAAAAATCAATGGCACCACAAAGCATTTAGAAGCTGGTTCCTGGACCAGCACAGACCAGTCAGAACACCTGACGTCCAATAACCATCAACCTAAAGACACCAAGAGCAGAACAAATGCTCTCCCTTCTCTGTACAACACTTCAATATCCACAGATTCTCTCAAACACACAGGCAGTGCATCTACAGAAGGCAGGAGCTAAATTTAACTCAGAGGAGGGAGTGGAGAACACGTTCTCTGCCTCTGCTGGTTTCTGAGACACGGGACAGAGAGGATCTGGGGCGGAATGACCTTCTATGCAAAACACACACATAAAACAGCTGTAAACGTGATTCTTGATTGTACAATTTCTTGCAAAAGCACACTGTAATTTGCACAGTACAGAACTGAGCACAAGATTAAAGAGCATTTATTCAGAGAAATCCCAGAGTGCATATACTCTGTTTATTGATCTGCCTTGCTGTCTACATAAACTGCCATCTTCTAAAGCAGCATCCCAACCTAAATAGAACCTTTTAACACTATTTATTAGTGATGCAAAATATACTGTATATAGGTACTGTATAGGTCATTAGATCTTTAATTGTTGATTTCTAATTTTTACATGTACATGTACATTAACCTTTATCTAAATCTCACTTAAAGTAACAAACTCAAACACATGAACTCACTTTGAAAATCTTTAAAAATACAAATCATTTAATAATGCTGTTAAATGTAATCTCAAACCGGATATCCATTCATTATAAAGTACATGCTGTGATGCCTAAATTCACTTAAAGGATTAGTTCACCCCAAAATGAAAATTTCCTAATAATTTACTCACCCCAATGCCATCCAAGATATCCATGTCTTTCTTTCCTCAGTGGGAGAAAAATTATGTTTTTTGAGGAAAACATTTCTGGATTTTTCTTCTAACAATGGACTTCATTGGTTACCATCGTTTTTAAGTCCAAATCAATGCAGTTTCAAAAGTCTTTGAAGTGTTTAAACGGGCTGTACGCGATCACAGCTGAAGAAGAGTTTGTTATCTAGCGAAACGATAGGTCATTTTCAATTTTTTTTTAATAATTTATAGACTTTTTACCTTGAATAGTTCGGATTGAGCTGATCAACAAACGGACAGGGAACTACGTCATCACGTTGAAAGGTCACGCCAGCGCCGGCAGAAGTACCGCTCCATTGTTTACAATGCGACCGTACATAGGAGGATAGTTCAAATAGTATTGTTTGCTATTATATATATAGTAATAGTATTCAGTGAATATGAATATGAATAGTATATGAATAACATTCTGATGAATATGAATAGTAGTTCAAATAGTATTGTAGTATTTCAACGTGATGACGTAGTTCCCTGTCCGTTTGTTGATCAGCTCAATCCAAACTATTGAAGGTAAAAAGTCTATAAATTATTTAAAAAAATGTGAAAATGACCTATCGCGTACAGCCCGTTTAAACACTTCAAAGACTTTTGAAACTGCATTGATTTGGACTTAAAAACGATGGTAACCAATGAAGTCCATTGTTAGAAGAAAAATCCAGAAATGTTTTCCTCAAAAAACATAATTTCTCTCTCACTGAGGAAAGAAAGACATGGATATCTTGGATGGCATTGGGGTGAGTAAATTATTAGGAAATTTTCATTTTGGGGTGAACTAATCCTTTAATAAGTTATCAGCAATAAAAGGGAAGTAACAAATGATAAAAAATAAATATTTTATTTTAATGTGTATAATAAATTTCTTTCAAATGTTTTTTTTAAAAACATTAAAAAAAATTCAACGACCCAAAACTTTTGAATGGTTGTGGTTAACTTTTTCCTGGGATCTGCAAAGTTTAATTGCAGTGCTTCCTTCGAATTTTTTTTGTCAAGGCTACAGTATGCTAGCGGCCAGGTACAAACAAACAGTAGCTTATCAGCTGTCAAATTTAAGAGTAAGAGTGTTAGCTAAAACATCATCCATCGCACAACAAACACAAACAAATCAATGATATGACCTATAAATATACACATTCCTACCAGATTCCTACAAACAAACACACATAATCTAGCCGCTTACCCCAACAAGCAATATCCATCATTTCACTGTCTAGGTTAATAGACCCGATGTAGTCCAGCTATGAGTACATTTACATTTACGCATTTGGCAGACGCTTTTATCCAAAGAGACTTACATTGCATATCAAGGTACACATTCACATTCTTAACAATTCTTGCTTTCCCTGGGAATCGAACCCATCACCTTGGCATTGCAAACACCAACACTCTACTGTTTGAGCTACAGGAAAGCAACTCACTTCTATAGCCAAAATAACCTTGAATTTGGTTGCATGTCGTTTTTGCCAAAATAACTAGCGAGATGTATGATATTCCATCATGTAAGCAAAGTCAACAGTGATTACAAGGTGTCTGGTTTCATTTCTTTGACGTTATCTAATTGATGACTAGTCTATTCTTGGGCTATGGTTAGACGTCTATAAAATTTTCACTGACAGCCCAAATTTTGCCTTGTTTTAGCCTAGATGTTAGGGCTGTGTTTGGACTATTAGACTTTTAAACGCAAAATTGTTTGCTGGGTACTGACGGTCAAATATATTAAGCACTTTCAACACACTTTCCAAACACACGCAGTGCTCGTCGCCAGTGAGGTTATGTGAGAGGCCATTTCAAGGCCTAGAGTGGCATGACCTTTGACCTCAAGGGGCCCTCCAGGGGCCCATTACACACATCCACACACTTCCCCAAGGCTGCTCAATAACAGTAACGTGACATGACTCCTGATAATGGTCCTGTTTCACTGGGAGTCCAAGGTAAACCTGAGTCCTTTATAAACACACAACTTGAAGCTGGTCCGACACTTACTCACTCGAGCCAGTGTCTGTGCAGTCTGACGCCTGACACTGTCAATCACAACAGTTTCTAATCCTCCTGCAAAGATTGTCTCTGTACAATAGACAAAAACATTGGCAATTGGCTTTACAATCATTTTGCTGACATGGAAACCGCATGGTTTTTTTCCTAATGTTACATGTCTCTACGTAGTTATCAAACCACCTTTAAAAATAATCTGTAACAAAGCCTCAAATATTTTAAATAAAAACACATACATTTAAAAACTGAACATCATGAACTATCATTTCCTTCTCCAGACTTTCTTGCTCATGTTTCCAGAGGCCACAGAAGCATGAAACAAAAACTATTTCACAACGCTAAGCAGGACATCACAAAAACTTCAGCAACCACAAACTCATGGAAATTAGACTTAATTAGAGAGATAAAGCCAGGGAGAAATAGCCATCTAAAACATGTTCTTTTCTCTCATTTCTTCTCATTATCAGCTGTTCATTTAAGGCCTCTCTGTGTGGTTTCTGTGGTGTGGTTGATTCTTTTGTGAAAGTGTTTTTTTTTTTTTTACCAGCGTGTGTGGCATAAAGTGAAAACAGCCTGTCATTATTTTTGGAAAGCTAAGCTTTGACATACTGGAAAGACCTGAGAAGTCATTCCCAGAAATCCTATTTTACTGTCATGCATTGAAATAGATGCCTGTGAAGAGACATTCTATGACTTCTAAGTGTGTGGGAATGAAAATAGGAAATTTAAAAAAATCGTTAATAGAAATGGGAATGTCAATAGGACTGGAATCGGGAACAGAAATTGGAATGGAAACAAGAAAAAAGCTTTAGCTGAAACAGGAAAGGAAATGGAACTCGAAACGGAAACAAGAACAGGAATTAAAACAGAAACAAATGTGAAACAAACGGAAGGGAAAATATAAATGGAAAGATGAATGGAAATGGAAACAATTAAAAGAATTGGAACAGGAATAAACAAAAACAAAACTTAATGGAAACAGAATGCGAATGAAAAAAAACACAATTGGGAATGGGAATCAGAAGAGTCTATGAAACTGAAGCAGGAACATTCAAAAGGAAAGGGAAGTAGAATCTAAACAAAACTGGAATCTGTATGAATAAGAATTACAATAGGAACAGGAATGGAATCGGTAATGGGAATAAAGGTCTGCCTACCTGGTGAGTTTGAATTCATCATCACCCTGTCCTAGGGAGAGAAAAAAAACAACAAAATGCTAATTACTGACGATATGTAGAAAATGACCACAGATAAACTTCAACTTTGACATTTGACCTCCAGAGGTTAACTGAAAACATGAATGCGGCAACAATAACAGCTTCAAAAAGTACCATCAAAGTTCAAAAGGCCATCAGCAATGCATTCAATTTCAGACAGATGGCAATAAAATGTCTCTTTATCGCGTGAGAAACGGTTCTTTAAAAACTCATGAGCATCATCAACTAACATCAACATTCCAACAATGATAGTTGGCTTTACACTGGCTTACAGTCTATAAAAGAGAACATGTCTTTAGAAGAAGCAGAAAAGGGATCACAGAAACTCTAAACTGGATGTGTGAGCCTCTACAATCTGCATCTATCCAGTTGATTTAAGTTGAGGGTTTTTTTACAGTGTGGGGATGGTTTAGGAGGAATACTTGTCCTGAGAGCTGATGAGGTTGTTTCAATTCTGAAATCCAGCGAGTGCTGATTTCATGCTTTTTTATTGATTGAAGGCTCCAATTACACAAGAGAGCCAGTAGACAGAGATCCTACTCAGCAATCAATGGACGCTCTATTTTAGTCTTTGATTTCAGAGCTACAGTATGTCTGTACAAAGTGAATAGACCGGCTAACCTCAGTCCAGCAAGCGAGAAAGGGTCAATTATTGTCTTGAAAGTATAAATATACCAACATTCAGTACCAGCATTAAGTACTAGCATCAAAGTAAGTAGATTGTTGAAAATACATTATTGCTAAATATTTTTCTTAACGCAGTAAAAAAAAAAAAAAATATCCCATCATATTTAATAGGCTCCCATTCTTTCTTTAATCAAGGGTTTAACCTCTAGCTCTAAAAATATTGACACTTTTAGTGAAGCGGGCGTTTATTTTTGGGTTGTTTCTGAACCTCATTCTTGGCTAGTCTCAGGGGTGTCTATGAACTGATCTAGGGAGAGAATGAAGGCCACTCGACTAGCTAAAGGAATAATAGTTTTCTGATACGACCTACATATCGGGCTTGCATGTGATATTCTAAATAAAGAAAGGACCCAGAGGAAATGCTGGCCCTCGATGTCTGACCAAGAATAACTTCAACAATACATGAAAGTGTTAGTTGACACTGTAGAGTTCGAACTGAACAAATGTTCTTTTCAAAGGAATAGGGGAAAGATCACATTTTTCTAGATCCACTCCCTCACAGACCACAAGTTCATTTTGAGCAAGACCAAACTGAAAAGAGGAGAATACAATAGCTCAGACAGAATCACATCCTCTGACACCAAAGGCAGAAGTTATTTCTTACTTGTATACCATCTTTAGGCCCTAAACACAAGTATGTGAATGCATTCTTACTACTGTCACAAGGTATGCTATAGATAGAGGGTAATAGCATGAACTGGTTTTAGCAGATTTATAAAAAACATATACGCTGTACCGATTCTTTCCAAAAACAGCCGAGTTCCTGGAGGCGTGCTGTGGGCGGAGCTAAAGAGTCACGCACATACATCATCGCATTATCCCTGGATAACTTTTTTTTAATTCACTATACGTTCATGTTGTTTACATTATATGCACTTATACTACCGACTTTGCTTGCAATTCCAACTCATGACCGGGATATTTTATCGCTGGGATCGCTCCATCTTTCAGTTTCAAACGATCTGCAAATCCAGCGTCGAACTGGGCCTTGTTTATAAAACATTTGTCACCGAAATGCCGGGAACAAACAAACACACTTCAACAACTCCGTCGCTGCCCCGGAAAAACTAACTGCATCCACTGTTCCCCTAACGCTTCTTTGGGAAGCTGAACAAGGTTATCTTTCCCATACAACCAAAATTTCTTTGAAATTCCACCCTTTATGACATCATATAGGGCCATACTCGGAGAAAAACTTTACAAAACTTAGAAGACTTCTGAAGGGGTGTATTTGGCACATAAATAATCCGTCATACTTCCAACTCATTTTTTTGAAACTTTGGCCATGTTTAGCATGAGAGTCCAACTCTTTAACAGTGTAAATAGACATCCCCTTTAAACTATTGACATTTATATAGCCATTATGTCATTCCAAACCTGTATGACTTACTTTCTTCTGCAGAGCATAAAGAAAGATATTTTGAAGAATGTTTTTATCCATACATTAAAAGTCAATGGGGTCCAAAACAACATTGGACTAAGTCAATCGTTTTGTGGATCCCACTGAATTTTACTGCATGGACAATAAAAAAAAACACTGAGTCATTCTTTAAAAAAACTTCTTTTGTGTTCCACAGAAGAAGAAAAAAAGTCAAACAGGTTTAGAACCAATTTTCATTTTTGGGTGAACTATCACTTAAGTATGTTCAACTTGACCACACGCTTACAATGACAAGCATTTTTGTCTGTGTTCTTGCTGTAGGCATTTCTTTGGCCTAAGAAAGCTTCATCCCAGGAAAAGTGAACTAAGGACAGAGCACCACATCAAAAGCCTGGTTAATTTACAGGTTTCTCTGTATCAAAATAATCTAATTTCCTTTATGTTTACATAACCCAGAAAGAACAATGTAGCTGTGCAAGCATGCTCGTCTAGAAGTGCACCGTGACCTGGTCTATTTTCTCGACCCAGAGGTTGGGGGAGGACAGACCAGTTATCTGTTTTCGCCTGCAGATGGCTGGACGGTGTGCAAGGCTGGGATGCGTTCAACCCTCTACGGCTCGCTCACCACTCAGAGACACATTTGGACAGCTGCATTTTATCAGCGGTAGCCGAGGAAAAATAAACTCAGTCCAAGAAACCTGGTATGATCCCACGACCTTATACTCCAACATATGCATTAAACAAAACAAAATGATACGAAGACACATGCACATTCGCACAAAGACAAACATTGCATTATGCTGCAATATCTGCTTTCTGATACAAACACTCACTTTCAAATGTGAAGTACACAAACAACACAGTCAAGTGCTTGTTTTAAATCATGAAGGTTTACTGTAACATGTCAATTTGCTCTCTATTTAATCTGATTGCATTCTAGGAGAAATAACTGAGATGTTAAAGAGACCCAACTGTGATAACAAATAAAACATCTGACTAGATTTCAAGAGCATTATGTCTCACGGTTTTGTGACCTCAGACTCAGACATGTTTGCTGTTTGTTGAGAGTGATGATAAGAGTAAGTGGTATTAAGGGAAAGTGGGGCCATTTTTGCAACCTCTGCCTGACTCAAAATTGAGTTCCAGGCAATGGATGTCCCCCGCTGCAGATTTACCGCTAGCCCGAATTTCACACACCACCCCTCACAGAGCCTGGAAACAACAGATATTACTCAAATGGCTCTGTAAATGAGGCATGCATGCATGGGTTTGGTTTCACCATTTGTAACCCTAATCCTTTGTGTACTGAGTTATTTCTATCTTCATTTGCAAGATATTTCAAATAATAACCCCCCTTAATAAAATAAAACTGTTTTTCACACTCTCTTACTGACAGGATAAAGAAATCAATAAAATGGAGGTAGAAAGAGGTTCTGAGGTGCATGTCCTGTATTAACTGACAGGTCGGCACTCCGCAGATGGGGTTTTAAAAGACCAGGAGGGATGTAGCATTCTGAGGACAATCACATTGGTCATTGTTTTCTGTAATGTACTTAATCCGCCCTTAATCCCCAAATGTGTTTGACAACATCGACATCACACAATCTCAACATCTGAATCCTCATCACGGACCTGATTCCACCTGATTCTGAGGCTCGGCCATGAAGCGATGAAATGAAATGAGAGAAAGTTGCATTTGGTGTAAATGTAATCATTAGAATTAGCACGGTCACCTTATTTCCCTCCTGTGAGCTCTCACACTACACAGGAGACTGGTCCAACTCAACCCGGGACTAGAGTCACAAGGTTAAGAAATGTCACACTGGATCACAAGGGGTGAAATCAGACCATATGATCTCTGGCTCTTTCTAAAATTAGTTAATTTAGAGAGTGATAATAAAATTATTAAACAGAGAGTTAAAAAGGAAACAAACAAAAATAAAACTTTCATACTTTATCAAGTTAAACAAGGTACATGAGATACAGTTCTTATGCTAATGTAAATAAAAGGAAAGGCTCTAAAAGTAATAATACGGATATCATTATATCTGGTTCATTGCATGATGTTTTTTTTTGTGTGTGTGTGTGTGTGTGTGTGTTTTGCAGGATCCATCTAGTTTCCCGAAGACATTTCAAACGGAAAGTAAAACCTGAAGACAGAAAAGTAATGGAGTAAGGATGCTGATATGACTATACACTACTGTAAAACATCATTAAACATTAATTCTGAAACCATCTCTTCATTCACACATATAAACATGAACAAAATGTTCCTTAGTTGTAATTAGATCACTGATATTGGATAGGAAATAGAGAAAAAAAACTTTAACAGGAACAGAATAAAACAAGTGAATACAGTGAAGATTAATACAATTTTCATTGTACACTAAAAAAATTGCCAGGGATTTACAGGATTAAAGAGTATTATTTTATAATAAGTTACTGTAGTCAGAAATTTACAGTGAAATGAAAGCATGCTGGGTCGCTTTCTTACGAATTACTGTTAATCAACAGCAAAATTATGCTGACATAACAGTAATTTACTGCTCTTGTTTTACTGTTAATTCACATTATAAAGTTTTCTTTAACTATGCCACAGTACGAAATTACATTGTTTAGTTCTGTAATTGTTTTAAAGTCACCATAATGGTGATTAGTGTTCAATTTGCTTGGGATATTGGACCTTGTATATTCATATTCAAATTTCTGATCTAGCCAAGTCAGAAGTGTATAATAAAAACAAGTTAGAATATAAAATAAGCTAATTGGCTTATTTTAAGTTAGTCAAACTATACTATTATTAGCATTATTTCAGCATAAAGATTTATTATTATTTTATTTCTTCTTTCAAATTCATAATTGTTTGTTGATCGATAATCCACAATAGTAAAGCAGCTGCTGAGATTTATCTTTGACATCATCTTATGTGTGACCATCTTGCAACAATATTTTTTATCTTCCATCACTTAATGATGCACAGACATCAATACTCGACATATCACACTCAACAAATAATTATAATAAAGAATATAAATTCTGAACATTACAAAATAAACAAACTGCTAAAAGTGAACCAAAAATAAGTTCAGTAGCAACCAACAAAAATCAAGAAACTCCACAGCATAATCTACTCATGCCGCACTGCATGCTGGGTACCTTCATAGTACATAGAAATACAGTATGATATTGTATCTAACTGAGAAGTCCTACTGTGGAATTACTGTGAAGGCACACTACAGTAAATTAATCCATCTGAGGGACTTACATTTTCTCTAATGTGGAGGCAAACATGGAGGATGTGCACACTTACTCCACCTTACATTTGCTGTTCACACACACACGCACACAATATAAATCTTATCTAGCACCACCTAATGAAAGTCAAACAAAGAGACTAACATGGGAAAGAGTCTTTCAAGGACACAGGCGATGTAAACATGATCGAATGTGGTGAGGGCTGTTTTTCTCAATAGCCTTGAAGACTCAAGGTTGCATTTGCATCGTCATGTATCACAAATCAAACTACAACAAAATGCCAGTGTTTGTTGATAAGATTGGGAGATTTTATCTGTGTCAGAAAGGAGTGTGGGCTCTCTCTGCTGGATTGATCAAACTAATGCGTTTGAGCTTCAGCCTGACTGCTTGCTCTGTAAATACACCTAATTCCATCAGTGTCAGCACACACTTGATTTCATTCATCAAGTTCCTAGAAGAAACGTCTAAGACTTTTTTTTGTTTCAAGAGAGCTAAAATCACTAAAGGCCTTCAAAACATTGTATCACTACAAGAAGCCCTTTGTTGAAACAGACTCAAGTATTCTCATGCAAATGAACATGACTTAGAATAAAGAGCAACTGCAAAAAAAAAAAAAAAAAAAAAAAAAAAAAACTTTCCCCAGGAAAATTCCTTAAATTTGAACTTTTCTTCATCAAAGAATCCTGAAAATGTATCACAGTTTCCACCAAAGCATTAAGAAGCACATCGGTTTTAAACATTGATCATAACAAATGTTTCTTGAGCACCAAATCAGCATATTAAAAGGATCATGTGACAATGAGGACTGGAGTAAAGTATCCCATCTACCTTTGTCAGATAACCACCACTCCCTTCACTCAAGAAGAAATGAAACAACAGGTATTCTGTCCAGTCTGGACCTCAGCGAGAGAGATGATTCTGCACTGCCATCACAGCAAACAAGGACTGAAACTCCAAAACTCCCCATTCCCCAATAAGAGTCACTGATTCAAGCTTACACATCAACAGACTGAAGATCCCCCTGTGCCAGCTTATGCATAGTGGAAATAATCTTGGCAGGGTGACAGCCATATGACCTCACATCCTCACCATTGAAATTTGTCTTTTTCTCAGATATAGCATGCTGTACAACAGCTTTATGGAACAAATATGTCATGTTGCTCCAAACGGAGGGGCCGTAGTTACATCCTCATCAAGAATACCACTTTTGTCTTCAAGACCCACAACAGACTAAAGTCAATGGACACAAGCAGCTATTTCGGTAGGGTGTGTGTGTGTGTGTGTGTGTTGGATTGAACTGGGGTGTTAAGAACATGCTCTTCTCTTTCAGTAGCTCTTGAGTCCCCCTTGTTCGTTCTCTCAAAGACCCTCACCCATCACACAATGGTTGTTTGTCTCCAAAGTTCCCGCTTGACTCTGGAGGAATGTCCGGCTTGAATCGGACACAGTCTGCACATCTTAACACTGTGCTGGGTCTGTGAGGGCACCACTTCAGTAACCCCAAAGACCTCTCGCTGGAGGTAATACTGCGGTAGAGTGGAGTCAGTTAGTGGCTTCTACCAGTTATATAGGAATTTACTTAAAGGTAGGGAAGGCAATTTTCAGAGCGGCTAGCAATAGCGAGCTAGCTTTGAAAGCATGAGATCCCACCCTCCCTTCAGAGCGTCTCCAAAGCCACGCCTCCCTCAAAACACATGAACGCACACAGCAGAGTCTGCAGAGCGTCACAAGAGACGGCGTTAAACTACCTCTCGACTCAAAACACATAACATTACAAAAATAATGAACATAAATAATTTAAAGAGCACTAACCTGTACCACATGACTGCTGCAGGTTCATTTCAGCATTGATAGTGTTGCCATTGAAATGCAAAAATTCTAATCACAAACTACTCCTAATATAATGTCACAGGTTTCCATCTCTTCCATATTACAGTAGCCTAGTTATGGCGTGATCACAGCATAAGCTCATTGTTTTGGTTCAGGAGGACCTATGGCAGCTGTTTGGGTTGCGGTGACTGTCTAACTCTGCATAGCATGAAACGCGCTGATGACGTGTGATGTCTGCGCGAGCAGGGTGCGCGGAGGTATGAAAATACATACGCTGACAGGCAAGTATAAGACATGCAATGATTGGCTGAATGATTGGATGAACATTTTATGGTCCTACGCCTTCCATAGACAATATAAACACATTTAGACCACTTAACTTTGTGATTGCTATCAGGATGTGAAGACACTTTCAACCAGCATAACAAAAAATAACAAAAAAACTGGAACAGATCACATGCCATGCCTTTAATGGCTCACGGTTCTAGATCGATTGGACTTTTTCAAATATTATGCTAACCATTGGCTGAATTTGTTAGATCAAAAATACAGTAAAAACAGTAATACTGTGAAATATAATTTCAATTTAAAATCAAGTCTAATATATTTTTAAATGTAATTTATTCTTTTAATAGGAAAACTGAATTTTCAGCATAATTACTCCAGTCATGATCCTTCAGAAATGATTCTAACATGCTTATTTGTTCCTCACAAAACATTTCTTATTTGCAGTGTTGAAAACAGATGTGCTGCCTTATGTTTTTGTGAAAATGTTTTTGTTTGTTTTTTCAGAATTTTTTTATAAAAAGAAAGCTCAAAAGAATAGCATTTATTGAAATAGAAGTCTTAACATTATACATGTCTTTACTCTAATTTTGATCAATTTTAATACGCCCTAATCTTACTGACCCCAAATTTCACTAAATTTACTATGGAACTACAGAAAGCCATTTTTGTTTTTATCACAAAAATCGCAGTGTGATTGTGCACTATTGGCTTAGGTGGTAATTTCAGAAGGTTTCAGCTGGGGGCCAGGTGCCACATTCTGTCAACCAATAACAAAATAGAGGATTTTACCATGGAAAAGTAACCGCAGGTTTACTCCAAAACAATTATCCTTAATTAATTGCGGGTGTTGTCTAAACGCACATGGCAACAAATTCCACTATGCTGTCATGACTGCTGATTGTCTCGTACAGTATGCTGAGCTGGTGTCAGTAATTATGTTTAATATGTTCTTCACACTAGGAGTTTCACCCCATCATTTATGCATCATGTAGAGCTACGCAATTTATACCTACTATATCATTTATCCATTTTGTGTTAAATTCACATCAATTTACTAGTGCTGGGTGTTTCTGACATTATGGAACTACATATCAGGGCAAAGCAGAAGTCCTGGATGAAATGGATCACTCAGTGAATAAAGTAAAGAGATGAAAATATAGTGTTACTATACTATCTTAAAACATAACTAATATAAGTTTATAATGTACAGTTCTTTAAATTTGCACACAGCTTATTAAACAACAAATACAACAGTAAAACTAACAAGTTTCTACAGACGATCTGAAGATAAACCATTTCAAAAACATACATGACTAGGCATCAGAACTGATGGCCACCAGCAGGCATCAAAATATCATATAAATGATCCAAAACAAGAGGAAACACCATGGTACTTTAACTATGATATTCATGTACATATCAATAAAACTCAAATACTATTTTTATGGTATTTAATTATTTAAAGATGCTTCAAATAAAACCATGGTACTACAACATACCCATTTTGTAATGTAAAATTTCCATTTTACAATGTCCAAAAAACATATTAGTTTTAGGCTATAAAATATATGGAAGGATATTTTTCAGTAATTCTGTCTATTTGCTATGCAACATGTCCAACAAACATGGTATTACCATGGTACTTTTTGGCATGCATGTTAGTGTAGCTATTACAACATGACAAAATTCATAAGATGAATATAAAACATCATTATATTATATTATATTATATTATATTATATTATATTATATTATATTATATTATATTATATTACTATATTATATTATATTATATTATATTATATTATATTATATTATATTATATTATATTATATTATATTATATTAGGCTAATTGATCATTTCCTTGGAAGCTTCATATGAAAGCATCTTCTCACCTCAATAGGTAACTGTGATATTTCTTATAATTGTGTTTTTTTATGTAACAAAAAGGGTCATTTAGTCATTTAGGTCACTAGCCAATGAATTGTGGGCCTAGTTCTCCTCTATGATTCAGCGTGCTTTGCAGCAACATGCACTTTTAATGAATGCTGAAAGCACTGCAGTGTATGCTTGTCCTGCAGAGAGTGCTTCTGTGTGAACATGTCTGTCCGTCAGTGCGTGAGTCCGTGTGACTCGCTGCAATTCATAGCTGAAGACATTCCATCACTCTATGCGTTCTCAACACTCCCCCAGCCTCGTGCGGGTAAAAATAGCCCCTCTCTCACACAAACACTAGAGCTGTGTGTTTGGGAATCTGGAGATCTGGGGTTGTAAACCAACAGGAAGTGGCTTCGTCGCCAGGCACTAAATGAGGGTTCTTTTTTTCTAATTGTCAGCATTACTGGGGAAAGATTGGAGGAATTTTCTTTCTTTTTTTGTTACGTTGCTCAAAAAGGCCCTTATGCGAGCACGGCCACTGACTACCACTTAGCATCCTGGGACGGATATTAGTGCCACAGCGCAAAGCTATTAATTCTATTAATCCGGTCTGTGTTCCTAGCATTAAATGTGGCCATCTACTGCATCAAAGCCCTCTCTTTCTCTCCTCACAATAACTCCTTACAGGCAGGTGTCACCGTCAATGCCAGGACAGACAGAGATCAGTCGTGTGGGGTGACGGGAGAATGCGGCATCATAAAATCATGTTTTTAACAGTTTAAAGATGTCCAAATACCCCCAAAACTGACCCCTGAATTCCTTTGGATAGGAATTACAATACTCAAAAGAGTCAAGGATGTATGTATGGAGTGCTGCAGCCGTGACGTCCAAACCTGGAAGATTATTTGGGTAAAATAAGTTCTGTTAAACTTAATAACTCGATGATACTTGGAAGTTTTGCTCTAACCTAAATCACACATGCCCATATCGGAAACACAAATTTTGATGCTGTTGTGTTTCTTTTATAAAACGTATGTTTCTAATAAATTACTAGATAAGATAAGAACGTTTGGTGTGAGAGTGAGTTTACGATGTGTAAAAAAACGTCAAAGTATCATCAAGTTATGTTTTCCACATTTACATATATTGAAAAACCCTTTTATAAAAACCCATAGGAAAACCTCGAGGGAACCACTGGTGAATTAGTCTTCTGGGTTTTGATGTCACAGCTGCAGCACTCTATTAGTGGCTATTTTAAGATTCTCAAGAATGTAAATAGGGCTTTAAGATCTCTAAAACATTTTACAGCATTTCAGTGAAAACTAATAGTCACTCATCATCACAACTTTCTAATCGACAGCAGAGAATTGATTTTACCCTGATCACGAGACAACCCGTATTACATTCGCACAGAGCAACACTGGCCCTGACCGTGACCATGTTTGCATGGTTAAAGAAAGTTAAAATAGAACAAGAAAGGAAGAATGACAGACTGACCCACTTTTAACAACACCTTTGGCATTGCTGAGAGCAGATACAGCTTATGCAGCATTTTATGAGCCAAGAATGTTATGCATTATTCATTAATGAAAAAAAAAAAATATATATATATATATATATATATATATATATATATATATTTTTTTTTTTTTTTTTAAGTGTGGATTATTATTATCAGTGTGGATTATTGTATTTATTACATTTACAAATCGACAATTTGCCTTCTCTCATTTATATATTCTGCTGATTATTTTTAAAAAATGAATTTGAACAAACCTCTAACCCTTAAGAATTAATCTTTGGGGCAAATCAAATGTAAAGCTCCACTCATATCTGTAAGAATTTCAGGCATAATGAATCCTCACTGCATGTTCGTCCCACAAACTCACAACCCATAGATATAAATAAATCCCTTTTGGGGCTTCAAAATGTCTCTGAGCTGCACTGACAGGAAACAGACTGACAGTGATGCAAAAAGCGTTCTCAGATGTCATAACAATATGTTTATGCAATGCATGCTGGGAAAAGATAATACCAGGACTGCCAGGCATCTGATCACACTCACCAAACTGATAAACACTTTAAATGCCTTACAGTCTCCTGAACAGCCTTATCTGTCCAACACAAACAATACATGCTCACTTTTTAAAAAGATGCACATTAGTAACCCAGAATGGACATGTTACACTACCGTTCAAATGTTTGGGGTCTGTAAGATTTTTAATAAAGTAATATTGTGAAAGATTATTAAAAAAAAATGTAAAATAACTTTAAAATAAATTTTCTATTTGAATATATTTTATTTCTGTGATGGCTAAGCTGAATTTTCAGCATCATTACTCCAGTCTTCAGTGTCACATGATCCTTCAAGAATCTTTTTTAATATATTATCATTAAAGTTGTGCTGCTTTATATTTTTGTGGAAACCATACTAGCCTACATTTTTTTTCCAGGATTTTTTTTTTACGAATAAAAAGTTCAAAAGAAAAGCTTACATTTTTGAATGGTCGTGTATGTAGGCCTATAACTTTCTCCAGGTTTTAGAACCTTCACAAGCTAAAAAAAAAAAAAAAAAAAAAAAATGTCCATTTGATTTATCTACAGTTGTTACTGCCATCTAGTGGAATAATTTTAGAATTGAAAATAAAAAATAAAAAAATAAATTAAAAATTAAAATCCACAAAACAACATTTTCAGATCTGGCTGGTGTCTCCTCATTCTTTACCTCAGTGAAGCTGTAACTGATAGAGAATAACAAAGGTTTTCATACTTGTTGATGGGTGCTTCTGTGTGTCACTCATGAATTTTTGTTGAAAATGAGAAAACTCTTTTAAAAGACGTTTTTCATCATCAGTGATAACTGAGGACGACTCCCTGCCATCTGAGCGATGTCATGCACGCCCATTTTCAATGAGAGATGGAGTGAGCGAGTGTCATAGCCTATGTTTGTTCGTAATAAAAAATCCGATCTTCGATATCTTGTCCTTTTAATAGTGAAGAGAACTGACTCTGACCCTGACAGCGCTAGTCAATGCATTTATGAGTTTGCATCTTGAAATTTCAGTACTTTCAATATAAAGTCTTCACTAGGCTACTAAATGACTCAATCATGAAGACAGCCTTTGCCGCCATCTAACGGCGTAATAATGTAACTCATGTTGCTTCACGATCAGGGACATTTTTTGGCTTTAATATTTGTATTGTGCGGTAACTGTTTTATAGCAGCAATAAGGTAGACTCCAGGCTAGTTCTGTATCGTAAATAAGTCACGGCTGAAGGGGTTGCAGCAGGCACGACGCAAAGCCGTAACTTATTCACGATACAGCACAGCCTCTCAACATGGCTTCCCATTGCTTACTTTTAAACCACTAGCCTACATCAACATCTTTCATCATACAGTATATGGGTGGGGGAACGGAAACTGCCGTAGAACTTACCTCATCAAATATTCATACACGCTGTTATTTTCAAGCGCGGTCTAGTTTTAGCATATCAGAGGAAAATGAAAATATCAGTGACGGTAAACACGTTCCATTTAGTGAAGAAATTGTTGGCTAGTTGATTTATTTTGTGCGTTTGAGGTGATTTGAAACATAGCCTTTCTACACTTCCCCAGACAAGTGATTATGGAGATCTGTAATGGGTCCAATCTATTGACCTTATAAATATGCAAATTGGAACCGGGTTTAACAAAAGCACAATTTGAAACCGAGGATTAATTTACCAAGGTTAAAATAGAGGAAAACATGGAAAAAGATAACACATAACTACGTTTAACCAGAGTGACCCTATGATATTTATGCTTTGTGAAATTGTGACAAGACCATTCATGCATGTGAAACATTATCAAGACAGCAGAAACCATTTAAACAGACAGCTGAAATTCCTCAGTTGAAATATTTCTGTGATATAAAGAGCATTCCTGAGATACCACAACACGAGCAATATCATTTAACAGCAAACACCACAATTCCTCTTTGTCATTCTTGCTCACATCTTCATTTACTCATGAACAGAGCTCAGGAAGTGAACAAAAAATCAGACAGAATGAGAGCAGAGTACAAAATAGATGAGATTCTGGTTTCCCTACAGACTTGTAAATGCTATGATTTCACCAAATGTCATACAATATTGTATGTTTGAGATCAACAGCTGTTTTGGCAGCAAATGCAGCATATGACTTCAAGAATGTGAGATATAGGACATGATTAAGGTGAGACTTGAGGAATAAACAAAAGACCTTGTTTATGAATGCCAGAAACTGTAAGAAAGCATCTGCTAAGAATATCCATGTACAGTAAGCTGTTAGAGCAGTGTAGTTTACATTCAGGTCCATTTTTTGAGGATGGCCTGTTTGGCAGATAGATCCTTTCATTCATTCAGAGGTAGATTGTCAGCTGAACCACACAAGCATGGGAACAGATGAACCTAAAAGGGAGATCTGAGCTCAGAACTGAATGGCCGTACAACCCACCAAGAGAGGACGGCGGGAATGGAAGTACAACCTGAAAATGACAGTCCTTATGTTCTTGATACAAAACATTTAGAATTATTATTCTACCTACTATGGTGTGCAACAGACTGATGAATGAATGAAATATGAATGAAATATCTTCAACAAATTAGAAATATTACTATTATTACTGAAAGCAGATGAAGCAGATTAACACTGCTCTTCTTACCTTATTACTATATAGGCCTATAACATTTTGAGTTGTTCACATGGTGAAAAATGGATATGGTGATTTTTTTTTCCCCCTCTGGAGGTTGACAGTATTTTCTGATTTATGGAGTGATAAAAACCTTTAACTTAACTCTAATATGTCAACAAAATGAAACAAGATTTTGAACATAGCTTTATGTTCATATTTCTGTTCTGGAAATTTATGCAAACCAGTACGTTTTTAATTTGATAGTGTTGCATTTGCATAACTGTCTTAATATGAGTAATAAACTGTGGGAAAAATGGTAATAGTTAACATTATTACATTATTCACTATAACGTCTTGCCTTAAAAAACTATATTAAATCAACATAGCTATAATAAATTAAATATGGAGATATGTATAGGACTATTTATATGATATAGCCTAACTGCAGGCTGTGGAATAATGTGATTAGTTTTGTATTTCCTGAAATGTATTGTTCTATATTAGGCTACTTCTTTTGAAAACAACAACAACATCATCGACAACAAAAGAGGTTAGGCAGAATCATTGACAACCTCACCATTCACCTTCATTGCACTATTTTCCAGACAATGAAATTGTACTTTTATTGTGTTTTTATTTTGACACGACCATATCATCAGCTTTAATATGTGCATCACCTGACGATAATAAAGCTAGGCATTATCATGAAATATTGTCAAAACAAACCAATATCTTAAAATAAATCCATACCAGTTTAATGTGTAATATAATTCTTGTATGTATGTTGTGAATTCATTAGTTCGAAACTGTAAAGAGCGCCGGCAAAGTATCGAGTTTTACGAAACGCGAAAGCACTTGTCCTTCCTCGCTCCCTGTAGTTGCCGTTCTGACAGCGCACTGCGCGGGTTTATGTTTCGCGGGAGCAGGCGGCTCAAATTCTCACAATAACATATTAAATATTCTCATCATTCAGATAGAAAAATGAGTTTATGGGTGGATAAATACAGACCAACGTCCTTGGCTAAACTCGACTACCACAAGGAGCAAGCCAACCATCTAAAAAACCTGGTAAAAAAGCAGAAACTATATATAAAGCTAATTGGTGTTGGTGCTGTTTATGCCTGACTCAAGTCACGTCAAATAACTAAACGTGAATTCAATTTTACCAACATGTACATCATTGCGCTCTCTAGCTGAAGAGTAGCTTTCTTTTTACAATTGCAGTAACAATACTGGTGATATAAACTTAAATGTGCCTAATATTAATTAGATAATATAATGGTCTCTCGCTGTTTAATTCTACAGGTCCAGTGTGGTGATTTTCCACACTTGTTGGTTTATGGACCGCCTGGTGCTGGGAAGAAAACACGGATCATGTGTCTGCTCAGAGAGTTGTACGGACCCGGGGTCGAGAAACTCAGGATTGAACACCAGTCCATCACGGTATTAAAAACATCAGATACTTTGAACATCTACTAAGTATATAGTTAACTACAGTATTAACTGCTACTGTTTGTCTCTTGTAGACTCCATCTAAAAAGAAGCTTGAAATCAACACTATTGCCAGCAACTATCATCTAGAGGTGAATCCAAGGTAATAAAAAAGATTTACTCTGTATGTTTGGAGTCTCCACTTGCAGTTCCCTCATATCTGATCTGTTTTCCTCAGTGATGCGGGGAACAGTGACCGTGTGGTCATTCAGGAGCTGATAAAAACTGTCGCCCAGTCTCAGCAGATTCAGTCCAGTGCTCAGAGGGAGTTCAAAGGTTCGGCTTTGTTCTTTCATTGGGTTAGATCATTAATCTGAATCAGCTGAATATCTTAGAGCTGTGTTTGGATATGATAACCTTTTATTAGAGATCGCGTACACTTCTAACAGTAGTGGCAGTAATGAATCTATTCACAGTGGTGCTGCTGACTGAGGTGGACCGTCTCACTAAAGATGCCCAGCATGCCTTGAGGCGTACGATGGAGAAGTACATGTCCACTTGTCGACTGATCCTTTGCTGTAACTCCACCTCAAAAGTGATCTCCCCCATCAGGAGCAGGTGTCTGGCTGTGAGAGTCCCCCTGCCAAGTGTGGATGAGGTGAGGTTGAAAGAAATTAATACTTTTAAGTTGATCAAAAGTGATAGTAAAGATGTTTACAATCAATGTTACAAAATATTTCATTTTTTCTATATAAATGCTGTTGTAACTTTCTGTTCATCAAAGAATCCTGGAACAATGTTTCAAGGTTACCACAAAAATATTAGGCAGCACAACTGTTTTCAACGTTGATAATAAAAAGAAATGTTACTTGAGCATCAAATCAGCATATTAGAATGATTTCTGAAGGGTCATGTGACACTGAAGACTGGAGTAATGATACTAAACATTCAGCTTTGCCATCACAGAAATAAATTACATTTTAAAATAGATTAAAATAGAAAACATTTCTTGTAAATTGTCATATTGTCTGCTTTTTTGACTATATATTTTAAATGAATTGTGTTTTGCCTTACATCTGAAAGCAACCCAACCTTCTTCATCTTCTCAGGTGTGCAGTGTTCTGTCAGGCGTTTGCAGGAAGGAGGGCCTGCTGCTTCCTCCTGAACTGGCCAGACAGATTGCTGAGAAATCTGGCCGTAACCTCCGTAAAGCCCTGCTTATGTGTGAAGCCTGCAGAGTTCAACAGTGAGAGCCTTCGCTTCAACCAGAATAAAGAGACTGTTCTTTTTTACCAGTGATAAATAAAAAATTGAATGATTGTATCCAGCTTCCGATATAAGAAACATAACTCACCTGAAGTGCAAGCCAAACATACATTTTATGTTCTCTGTTCCCAAATTTACTTTCCTGCAGGTATCCATTCTCTCCAGACCAGGACATCCCTGTGACAGACTGGGAGGTGTACCTCAGAGAGACCGCTAATGCTATAGTCAGCCAGCAGAGCCCTCAAAGGTCACAACATGCATAAATACAAGCAAAAACCAAATCACCAGCTGTCTGCCAGTGCTAATAACAGGACCTAAAAAGCGATAGATGTTAATAAATATCAACTTCTAGAGCATGACTTGCCAAAGTCCTTTTTAGGGTTAAGAAAAAATCATTCACTTCTTTGCTTTGGTGATTCTAGTAAATGTGGAATTTATTTATTTTTTTACATCATGATAACTTTTAATAATTAACTGTTGCCTGGTTTGTTTTTTAAGCAGTATAATGAGATGTTTGCAAATGGCTAAACTCTTGTTTTAATTTTGCAGACTTTTGGAGGTCCGGGCACGATTGTATGAACTTCTAACTCACTGCATCCCACCAAATGTCATCATGAAGGTACAGCTGCTTATTTTCAGCTTATTAAAATCAAAGTTAAATTACAGCTTGATTTGGTGTACAATCACAGCATCAACACTGTTCGCATTGGTATTCCAGGGCCTGGTGACGGAGTTGCTGAGTAACTGTGATGGACACCTGAAGGCCGAGGTGGTTCAGATGGCGGCGTACTACGAGCACAGACTGCAGCTAGGCAACAAAGCTATTTACCACCTGGAGGCCTTTGTAGCTAAATTCATGGCCATCTACAAAAAGTTTATGGAAGATGGACTTGACAACTTTATGTTCTGAGCTATTCTAGCCTAAAATTAAAAAGAAATGTTGGATAACTGTTTTTCATAATAAAAGCTATTTAAAATGTTTTTGGACTGTAGTTTTTGCTATTTCCTGTACATCTTTAGGGAACTTGGACATGTATGAAATAAGCAGAAAATTAACAACAAAAAGCAGAAAAATAAAGAAAATTGCACATATGAATATTACAAAGCTCTAGAGATTTTTGGATTGTACATATGACATAAAAGGCTTAGATGTAACAGAAAATTATAAATGCATATATATTATAACAGGTAATATAAAAAGAAAATTAAAGATATCGCACTTAATTACTTTGAAAATATTTATTTAATATATCTGACAATGTATGACATAATTTACCTATACTAACCATAGTTTCTCTTTAACGTGCCATTTTTTTTACAACCCCCTGTGAAATAACAAACTTGCCCAAATAATGCAAATATTTTACTTTTTACAAATAAATAGTGGTTTTACATGATAATGCTGAAATTATATATATGGTCAGGCTCAAAGTAGTGTTATGTAGCCATAAACTAACCATTAAAACAAATAAATTAAAAGTATAAGAGTCCACTGGAACCATTTCCCTTCATTTTTTGGTGGCTAATTTGTGCCTCTTGACTGCGTAGTAGATAATAAGGCACACTGTGATCAGCATGCAAGAGCTCACCAGAGAGAGAAAGCCAACGACAGGCTGCTTGGTGAGGATAAAACGGCCAGAGCTGTGCACTGGAGCATGGGGACACTGTTGCTGAGGTGTGCCTGTGGCAGGGAAACCATTGTGGTGGATGATGTTTTTGTAATGGGCCAGTGAAGATTTCAGAATGACCTCCTCCTGCACGTGACCATACATGCCAAAGCCTGGGTCCCGCTGGTCGCTGAATGCATATGCAAAGTAGCCCTTTAGATTGACTCCATCTAGCGTATACGCTAAAAGAACAAATAAGAGGTTAGAATGCGAGTGAAGTGAACTCCTGAACCCATGACGTAACTATAAAGCGAGGCCTTGCCGGTGTTTTGAGAATAGTAAACAAATATTTTTCCAAAGATCAGATGAAGAGCGGCTCGCTAGTTTTCCTAAGGTCAGCAAACTGTTTCCCTAGTTTTCTGTTTAATAATTAAGCCGCTGCGTGTGGATGTGTGTGTACAGCCTGAGATTTGTGCCTCTAAATAGAAACGGCATAGATTTGAGTCATCAGAACTTATCCAAGTGGGTTACAGTACTAGGAAACTTAAAACAATTCATCTTAAACAATTAGATGTTGAAACATTCAACATCTACGACACCCTACAGATATAAAAAAAAGTGTGAAATATATAATCTCTAAAACATGTGATAAAATGACAATGGATTCAAATAATGTTTGATTACTATGTATTAATATACAATTATACCTGTGGGTTACACTTACAGTAATATCAATATATAATTTGTTATGATTAATATAATTAATATTAATGATTCACATTTCCTTTAATTACAATTTAATTATAATATATTGGTTTTCTGTGCTTGTTTCTTTTATCAGTTAATTAATGTACAGTATTTTACACCATCATTTTAATTCAGTTAACAGTGACTGAGACAGTGCTTTTGACAAAGCCAAAAAAATGTAAATAAAATTCTGTATGAGCCACCCTAGTGAAAGCCAACACATAACATTATACAGTTTCTTACCTTTCAAGGCCTCATTAATGTAGTTGTATAGGTAGTAGACGCGCAAGCTATCCTTAAACCTAGCGGTGTCCTCTTGAACACCATTGGCCATCACATAAATGGGAACCCCTTTGTATCGGGAGTTAACCCAGTTCAGTGCCTTGCGAAGACCCCAGGGGACTACAGGAGAGTTGCGTCTTGGAGACATGATCCAGGTCACGTCAGATATCAACTGAACCTGCAACTTGTCCTTGAAGGTGTATTTGTCTTCCACTCCATCATATACCATTGAGGTAGTAAAATGGCTGATGGCGAAGAAATCGTAGGTTCCTTTTACCAGCAGTTGATCCTCTTTGCTGAACGTCGGTAAGTGGTAGTTGAAGAGATCGATATTGTTTCGCTGTTGGAGCCAGCTACGCATCACCGCTGGGTAATCACCTCTACCGAAGATGGGCTCAGCAAACCAGCCCACTCGAAAGTCCAGGACTCGGTTTGCAGGCGCCACATCCTCCCTGCTGAATGAAAACGCAGGTTCGACCCAGTCCATATGAAGAACCAGCGATACCTTTCCACCTTGGGCTTTGCGAAACTCGCTGTCGTAGACGTGCCAAGCTAACGCGTGCGCACGAAGAAGCTGGTGGCCCACAGTGTATTCAAGATCCTCATCGTTAGGCTCATTGAGAGTGATCCACAGCTTGACATGAGTTCCCAGTCGTTGGAAACACAACCTGGCGTAGTCTGCAAATGCCTGGACTGTCTCCTCGCTCTGCCAGCCCCCACCAGCCTCCCTGGATGCCGGGAGGCTGGATAGTTTCCCTGTGTGGTGCCAAAGGGTCACAACAGGGGTTACGTTAACCTTATGTAGCTCACTAACAAAGCAATGGTAGTATCTTAGCAGTGTTTCGTTAGCATCAGACACCCGGCCCGTTGGGATGATGGAGGACCAGTTGAGGGAGAAGTGGAAGTGTGAGACTTTGATCCGGTGCACATCAGACACCTGCTGGAGGATGCTGCCGAAGTCGGCGCAGTGGCGCGGCCTGTGCATAGGGGGCGCCTGCACACCAGGGACCTTTTTCAACTCTCCGTTACCAGAGATGTTCCAGATATAAACGCTAGGGTCAGCAAACTGGGTTGGTGTAGTGTCAACCTTCAAAACAGGATCAGACGACATTCAGATGATTTTAGATAATAAATTTGAAAAGTGAAAATTGAATAAAACTAGGTTTTGAATATATGCAAATGATGTTTATCAATGTTTGAAGTTTGAACAAAGGTCAAAGATTAAAGCTAGATACATCATATGATCAACACAGAATCTAAGTTCTATAAAAATGACCTTTGAATGGGACAAACAAGAACAACCAAGTAAGATTGATTTGCTGGCCTGCACTTTACATAGTAAGGACATTTTCTACATTTTGATGAAATGTGTGCAGTTAGATGTAATCAGATATATTTTTTTTAATGTGCATTAATCAACATTTAAATAAATGTAAATGTACCCTGTCAAATGTAAATGTATATGTGTGTGTGTGTGTGCATGTGTATAAATAGAAACATTATATAATATGAAATATTACTATAAAATATAAATATTAGATTTATATAATTTATGTTTTATAGTTATATTTCATATATAAAGTGTATATAAATATGCACACATACTATATATATATATATATATATATATATATATATATATATATATATTAGTGTTGTTAAATTGATTAATCGTGATTAATCGCATCTAACATAAAAGCTTTTGTTTATATGTGTACATAAATATAGGTGTGTGTGTGTGTACACACATATATGTATGCATATATATATATATATATATATACGTGATACTGTAAACCACCTTTTATGTTAGATACGATTAATCGATTTGACAGCACTAATATATTATATAATATGTAATCTAATAATAATCCATATTTTAAATAAATATATTTATTATTATAAATAAAGTTCAAATATAAAATATATATCATATACAGTATCAAATCAATGATAAAAAGTTGTGTTTTTACAAAATAATTATTAAGCATGCATGGCAAGCAACCAAGATAAGCTGTACCTGTATGGAATTGGCAGCCACTCCCCAGGCAAAGTCACATGGAAAGACACCCTGTGCAGGGCGGTTCTCGGGAAGCTGAGGGAAGCCATTCTTTTCTATTAGTTTGTTATAGAAAGTGGCAGATGTCTTCGGCTCTCTCTTCAGATCAGGAGTGTTGAAATCCACAAAGAAAAGCCCCCGTCGTATTCCATATTCACGGTACCACTCATACCCGTCCAGCAGAGACCAGGCAGTGTAGCCAATCACATTTACTCTATCAAAACGGATTGCTATAAAGAGGAGAAAATGATTGTTCATAATCAGTTACTGATCGTGAAATGTGAATTGTTGAAAATAGCAGTGCTAAATGATAGTTGGAACACATTGTAAATGCTTCTTTGACCATTAAAGATATGATAATCTCAAAATGGCCATATGCCTACAACATACTGACTGATATGTTCTATTCACTATATCATTCATTCTATGCTTATCATTTCATCAAACACCCTCAGTTCATATACAGTACCTTTCAGAGTCTCCATAATAAAGCGCTTCAGATAGTACATATGCTTGGCATCCTTTGTTTTCGTGTCACCACTTCCATACCAGCCACTCTCCACAACAAAGATGGGAGGATTGTTGTACTCGGCACGGACCCAGTACAGCAGCATCCTCAGACCTAGGTCTTCTGTCTGGCCGAAGCGCAGACTGTCATTGATCAGCTGAAAACTAAGAGCC
Organism: Abramis brama; assembly: GCF_963993115.1. Lineage (NCBI taxonomy): Eukaryota > Metazoa > Chordata > Actinopteri > Cypriniformes > Leuciscidae > Abramis > Abramis brama. The sequence continues at coordinate 18,058,038 of NC_139987.1, read as the reverse complement.
GGTCCATGAGACAGGGCAAAGAAGTCCGCTGTTCCGTTAACATACACGCTCTCAGCCTCCGTGAAGGTCGGCAGTCTGTGGGTCAGATTGTGTTTCATGCAGGGTGGATAGTCTCCATCCACAAACAACGGACGGGCGAACCAGCCGAGCACGAAGTCTAGAGAACACTGGCAGGCTCTGCGGTTCTCCTGCCTGGTTCTGCTAGGCTTGATCCAGTGGGAGGCCAGAGCCATGGACACTAGCCCACCCTGACGGGAACGATACCGGTCGTCGTACAAGTGCCAGGCTGCAGCATGAGCCTAGACGGCAACACAAAATACATGGCTATACATTATTTGAAAAACATATATTGTATACAGCACTTTGAACTACACAAATTGAACCAACATAATAATAAAGATGATGATAAAAAAATAAAATAAATGAAAAGCCTATTAATAAAATAAAAAACATATCTTTTTTAACACCAGCCACTTTATCAGATACACCTGTTCAAATGCTCTACTATCTAATCAGCCAATCAGCCAAGGCATGTAGAGATGGTCAAGGTGATCTGCTGAAGTTTAAACTGAGCATCAGAATGGGGAAGAAAGGTGATTTAAGTGACTTTGAACACGGCATGGTTGTTGTTGTCAGACGGGCTGGTCTGAGTATTTCAGAAACTGAAACACAACCATCTCTAGGGTTTACAGAGAATGGTCCGAAAAAGAGAAACTATCCAGTGAGTGGCATTTCTGTGGGTGAGAATGCCTTGATGATGCCAGAGGTCAGAGGAGAATGACCAGACTTGTTCGAGCTGAGAGAAATGCAACAGTAACTCAATGCACAACACGTCAAACCTTGAAGCAGATGGGCTACAGCAGCAGCAGGAGACACACCGGTGCCACTCCTGTCAGCTAAGAACAGGAAACTGAAGCTACAATTCAGATGGGCTCACCAAAATTGGACAATAGAAGATGGAAGATAGAAGACAATAGAAAAACGTTGCTGGTCTGATGAGTTTTAATTAAACAATATTTAGCATAAACAACATGAAAGCCAACCGTATTCATCCTGCCTTGTATCAACGGTTCAGGCTGGAGGTAGTGGTGTAGTGGTCCCATTTGGCACACTTTGGGCCCCTTAGTACAACTGAGCATCGTTTAAATGCCACAGCCTACCTGAGTATTGTTTCTGACCATTTCCATCCCTTTATGACCACAGTGTGCACATCTTCTGATGGCTACTTCCAGTAGAATAACACGCCATGTCACAAAGCTCAAATCATCTTAAACTGGTTTGTTGAACATGACAATGAGTTAACTACACTCAAAAGGCCTCCATACTCACCAGATCTCAATCCAATACCAGTATCTCTGAGGAATGTTTCCAGCACATTTTTGAATCTATGCCACAAAAAATGAGGTGAAAGGGGGTCCAAGGTGTACCTAATAAAGTGGCCGGTGAGTGTATATATAGTGTATATATATAAACAGACAGACAGATACAATTATACAGATACATTTGTTAATTAAATAAATAACTTAAACATTTGAGTATGTGGCTCTCATTACCTTCAGAAGATTGTGTCCCACTCTGAAAGGCAAATCTGAGTCATTTTTGATACCAGGAGCCACAACCCCAGTTCCATATCCATGCCAGGCCACAACAAAAGGATTGTCGATGGTAATCCAAAATTTCACATCCGATCCAAATGTTTTAAAACAAAAATCTGCATATTCTCTGAATAGATCAACCATAACCGAATTGCTCCAGCCTCCAAAGAGGGTTTGCAAACTGTCAGGCAGGTCCCAATGATATAAAGTCACGACAGGTTGCACTTTCACATCCTTCAAACCTTGAATTAGATTTTTATAATATTCCACACCTTTTTCATTGTAACTTTCTTTGGTGCCATTGGAGAAGATGCGCGGCCAGGACAGAGAAAACCGGTAGTGACTGACTCCAAGTTGCTGCAGGGCTCGGAGGTCCCCCGGGATGTTGTGATAACTGTCACTGCCCACGTCGCCTCTGGATACACGGGTCCCTCCGCGAGTAAAGGTGTCCCAGATAGACTTACCCTTCCCGTCTTTTTCCCAGGCTCCCTCAACTGAATATGCAGCCGTGCCGACAGCCCACATAAACTTCTCAGGGAAAATGTCATAAAGGAAGGCTTTGTCACCGGGATATGGAAGTTTGCTAAATCTATCCCATGTGTGCAGTCCTGCGCCTGGATCAGCTGCTGTCCACTGTAGCTGACTGAACAATATGAGCGCCAAAACAATCCATGCAACTGTCATGGTGCCAGAGAACTGGACAACTTTCCTAATGTTAAACAAGTGAGTTGCGTCTCTTACCTCACTCCGAGTCGCTTGCAACTGCGGTATAATGCACCTGGCCCCATCTGGTCCCGTTTTTTGTCCTCTCATGAAATCTATCAATTATTACCCAGGCACTTGACGGGTAAATAGGTATCCAAGCGCTGCGCAATTCCAGCTTCCATAATAACACATTTCCTCCTGCTAGTGTATGATAGGGCAAATATGATTACAAAAAAAATATATATTTGATTTCTCCAGTGGCTCTAAATGACAACTGATTATCTTTTAAGACTGAAAAACCCATATGAATGAACCATATATCACAGGAATACTGATCACCAAGTTATCCAGTAATCCAAACGGATTACTAAATGACTTTCAATGACAAATAATTTATGAATGGAATACATACTGTACAGTACATTACATTAATGTTACCAGCCCAAACTTTGTAAAATGTATTTAAAAAAATTATAAACAGAATTGAAAACAAACTGCATGTTTAAACTGCATGTTGTGGAAGTGCTTCGAACAGGTGTTTTTATTAACTAGAACTTGATTATGTAATAAAATCAACACTTTAGAATACATGAAAATACAATGTAATATGTACTAGGAAACAGATTTGTGTTTTTAAATCGAATTACATGCGTAATATATCAGAATGCATATTACGTTATCTCCATCTAGAAGGCTAATGGTAATGTGCACGGTGCACCCGCATGTCCTGAACGGAGCCAGAAGGAAAAATTGACATTGTAATACATTAATGCCAATAATATGTTCCCCGAGATTGTTTTATTAGTTTTAAACCAGCTATTGGGGCCTCTGAAGGGGCAATGTTCAAATTATCTGGGCTATTTGCCTGTCTGACTCAAGCGAAACATCAATATTACAGTAGCATTGACCGCCAATGTACATAATTTAATGAAATAAAGAATGTATCACTTCGATAAGCATGCAATTATTTTTATTGCAACTATCTGCTGCTCTCTATAATCACAAAATATTATTTCTCAACACCTATCCTTGTCGCATCCATATGAGGGAAAACCAATGGTGTGAGTCTTGTGTTTCCCTGCAGGGCTTGTTTGTCAGTTTTGAAAGGTTATAGTCAAATTTATTTGATCCCATATAGATGAATTATAGACACGATTGGCTAGAAAGAGAAAACAGAGGAGGAGAAGGAGGGAAAACAAATCCAAACAGTGCTTTGTATGATGTATGATGTAAATGTATGATACTTTAAGCTGGAATAAAAACAATACACCCACTGTGCATTGAACTTACTTGAATATTGAAGAGTGATTGAATTGATGTGTCAGGTCTTCTTCTGCATGGCATGGTGGTAATCCAAAGGTTGTTTAATTCAATGAAGTGAAGAATCAATGGGATCACTTAACACTTTTGTGCCCATCATGGGCAAGCTGATCTAACAGGACTGTCCCTGACATAAAAGTTACTTTGGTTGAGACAATGTCTGCTAAATGACGACTACTACTAACAGTGCTTGAAGACTAGTTATATATATATATATATATATATATATATATATATATATTTTTTTTTTTACATTTATTTTGCACTGTGCAGCAAACAAGTGATCCATACTTTATTTTATTTTATTTTATTATAAAATGAAAAGGTTCTTGACAAATAAAACAGAACAAAATCCTCAGCATAAGAAACACACGTTAGACTGGTAATGCAAGCTAGATTGAACAGCTTAAACTATAGTGAACCTAGAATTTAAGACCTTTAGTAAACCTTTAGTTTAGTTCTCGTTGTTTGCCTGAAGCATAACAGAGGGTTTTAAAATCCAGCTTTTATAACCCTCCACTTATTTAAACGCCTAGCAACATACATACCTCACAAATTATTATTGCTCTTCAAATCTCAACTCAGTAAAAGAAAGGCTAATCTGTAATCGGGTTGACAATGTCACCATTATAATTACCTTGTTTTTAATAAAATATATTTTTATAAACATATATTCATAGTTTTATAAACATTTATTTATAAATGAAACATTTATTTATTCATTATTTTATATTTTTGTGATAAATCTTTTTTTTTTTTTTTTTTACAGTGCAAATATTCAATGGTGTCTCTTAATTATTATGAGGCCATAAAAATTACATATATAATAATTATGCAATAATTTAAAACATGTTGAAATGAAATAGTAAATTTGTGTTACATTCCAGAAATCATCTTAATTTAATTCCATGTAAAAAAAAAACTAAAAAACTTGCTATTTTAAAAATAAAGGTTTAGTGAAATTGTGGAACCTGCATTGTCACTACCTGCCTTTTCATATAAAATACAGTCTGTACCCAACTGCATTTTCAACTCATGCTAAATTAAATATATAAAACAGGGAAAGACTACGATTCCTAGCGATCATTACCTAATGCTAATGCGTCATATTCGTATTGCTGAGCCACGCCCACACGTGATAGATGCTAATTAGGTCGCGCCAATTAAGGCGTGTGCTCAGGAATATCATAAATATTCAGCAACGTCTATACTAATGATTACGCCACAATGGAGGAGTATCTCATCCCACCTTACAACTATGGAGGGTATCCTGGCTATTTCCCCTTTTACCCCGGCAACGCGAAATTTAAGCAGCAAAACTGGAATAAAAAGGGAAACAATTTGTATGTTGCGCCAGATGCCCCCGATTATTTTGATGTTTATAAACGCGCGCAGTTAAAAGCGATACTTTCTCAGGTGAACCCGAATCTGACCCCGCGCCTCCGCAAGGCCAACACTAGAGAGTTCGGTGTGCAGGTAAACCCAAAGGTAGATGCCACTGTCCAGTGCTCACTCGGCCCAAAAACGCTGTATTATCGCGGCGATAAATGGGAGTCACCGAGGACGCCGTCCATCAACCCACTGAAACTGAAACTGAAAGACACTCTGCCCAGCACACCTGTCAACTCCGTCCGCTTCTCCCGTCCCGTCGCCATCTACTCCCCCGTCTTCGACCGCAGGATTTTCTCCTTGTCTACGACTGCCGGTGAAAGTAAGGACGATGGCGGGGATGAGAGCAGCAAGACGGACAGTGAGACGGACGACGACGACGACGAGAAGTGTAAACTGGATGAAACCACGCACAACGAATCACGGCAGGGGAAGTCGTTGATTCAGCGAAATAAACGGTCTAACTTTCAGGTATGTTAAGGGGAAAGGTTTAGCATAGCAACTATTTTCTCCCTAAAATACAATGGTTATTTTTCTGTGAAAATAGGTGACTTGCTTGAAATACTACGTAACGTTAGTCAGATTTGGAAATGTACAAATAATTAGTTCAAAGCTGATCGGAAGAATACCGCTTGTGACTGGTAACGTTACTAGAGTTTAATATTTTGTCTGGAAAATTCTTATTCTACTTAAACTTGCAAATGCGAATAAAATGCGGCTCTTCACTCGATTTAAAACGTTTTCTTTCACGACCCCCCCCCAACCCCCCAACCCCAACCCCCCAACCCCAACCCCAACCCCAACCCCAACATGAATATGTAATGAGCAGTTTGATTGGTAGTCGGTTCCTTAGTGATATTCACCCAAATGTGTCATTACTTGCCCTCAAATTGTTCCAAACCAGTTTCTTCTGTTGAACAACTTTTTGGAAGACTGTCGTTAACCCGACAGTTGACGGCACCCATTGACATCCATAGTTTTTATTATTTTTATTTAAGTACTATGGATGTCAATGGGTGCTGTCGACTGTTTGGTTACCAACATTCTTCAAAATATCTTTTTGTTCAACAGAAGAAACTCATACAGGTTTGGAACAACATGAGGGTGAGTAAATGACAATTTTCTTTTTTGGGTGTACTATCCCTTTAAAATTACGCGTGTACATGGAGTTTTGGTAAATTATTTATTTTGAGTTCTATTCTAACAATTTATTCTTATTTAAGTTTCTGGAGCAGAAATATGGATTTTATCACTGCAGCAAGTGCAATATTCGATGGGAAAGTGCATTTGTGTGGTGCATCTCGGGAACCTCCAAGGTAAAATGCAGTGACTTTAAAAACGTTTAAACTTGGTTTAAACCTAATTAAATGGCATCATTCCCACAGGTGTACTTCAAACAGCACTGCAGAAAGTGCCAGGCGGGACTGAATCCATTTAGGGTTGAATCCATTCAGTGCCAGGTAGGAGTTGTTTGTAATTGTGCACTTATTTTGAAGTTGTTTGTGCAGTTTGACCTTGCTCTGTTTGACCTCTACCAGGTTTGCTGCAAGGCTCGCTGCTGCTGTGAGCGAAAGCAGAGGCACATTGACCTGCGTCGTCCTCACCGCCAGGAACTGTGTGGCCGCTGCAAGGGCAAAGGCCTTTCCTGTGACACCATCTACAGTTTCAAGTACATAGTCTAAATGTTCAGGTGTATAATGATGTGTTTTAGAATCTGTATTGGTGGCCCATGTGACATTGGGTGGGATGTATTGTATTTTTGTATTTGTATAAATGTGCAAGTTTATATAACCTAATAAAGTATATCAGCATAATACTAGAGTCTGTGAGAGTTTCTGCTTTGTGAAGGACTTAAGAGCTCAACCAAAAATTAAAATGTTATGTGCTTTCCCTTATTTCTTTCCAAACTTGTAAAATGTTTTTCTGCAGAACACGAGTATGAAGAACCGTTTTTGCCCATGCAATGAAAGTCAATGGGGTCCAAAACGCCATTATCACTGTATGGAAATTAAGATCTTGATCCACAATTTAATTATGGTAATGCATAATGGAATATTATTTTGCTCAAGATTATGCATGCATAAAACCCTAAGATTAAGTGTCACTGAAATGCATGTCTTTGCTTTAATGTGTAGACTGTGCAAAATCACTATCCTTTAAACACCAGAACTTCCTCATTTCTTATTGAAATGAACAACAAACTGACGAATCTCAACATGAAGAAAGCACAATTTATTTCACAAAAGCTTTAAGTATTTACATAGTGAACGAAAAGAAACCATTTTCTCAAAGAAGCTTTACAATGTGCAATCTGTCTAGGCATGCACTAGAGAAAAACTAATCTTCATGTGATGCCTCCCTTTTCCACTTTATACAAATAACGTTTTAATAAAATACACTTTTAATAAATACAACTCGAAAGTACAATGATGCATGCTTGGCAACTTGAACCGACAAAGAACAATTTCAAAAACTACGTTCAACACACTGATTTCTTAAATACAAATTTACCCTAAAGGTGAGCCTGTGTTTGGCGTAGCGCAGGATGTCGATTGGAAAAACAGCCAAACAATCACTTATCAGCACTTGAAGTAGAATCAGGTTTAGCCGTAGCTTATCAGTTGAACAAATCGCTGAATGTCAGCATGTTTGCGTGTCTTTGTGCAGGTGCGGAGGCTGATATTTAGCGGTACGCAAGTGATGGACCGGTTCACAAAGACACAAGCTCTCAGCTTTAAACAGTTACAAGTATCATGACGATGACCAACGACATACAGATAGTATCCTTTGTCCCTCCTTCATTTGTGCGGCGTGTCCTGTTCGCTTTTAAAGACAATCTTGAACAGTTACAGTAGAAAGGCATCCGTTTCAATGATCCATCATTGCACATTCCCCATGTTAACAAACAAACCAAGCAGAAGTTCTCACTCAGGTGCTTCCTTTCCAAAAAGGCAGCATTTCTCAGTAGCAAACAGGATATATTTTTCTCCTCATGATTTACGACATGAAACGTCAACATAGTGCAATAATTAAAAGATGCGTTTTAGTGACTCAATCCAAGGAATCTCGCAGGAGCAGCTCAGTTTCTCCATTATTGCTGCACTTTTGAGGACCCGAGGACACGCTCACTCTCAGGAGCCCCTTCCTATTTAGTACGGTCAAGGATGCTCGTGCAAGTTTCCCTAAGAAGGGCACAATTTTATGTGTTAAACCCTCAAAAGGGTGGCAGCACTCCCAAACGTCACACTGGATCTGGCCTGGAGCGGGTGGCAGGAGTGGAGGATCATGGGATGAGGGCTGGTGCAGGAGAGGTTGGGTGACTATGGAGGGATCCAGTGGTCGGGGGGTCCAGGCCAGGGCTGGTCTGGGGTGCCGCAGGCTTCCTGTCAGAGACTCAAACCGGACACGCTGGAGTCGAGGAGGCTGGATGAGAACACCTGGTACCCCTGGGCGCGACGGATCATGTCCCGGATCTCTCCGTTGAGCTCCATGATCTTTGTGCAGACCTCGGACATGTCCTTGTTCGAGCCGACCAGTGCAAAGGTGCCAGTTTGGCCCAGAGTCTGGTGCCGGAAGTAGACGTTGAGGAGAGTCTGGATCTCGTCCTCTGAGCCACCGCCGAAAATGTCATTTGGCCACATTCGTCTAAAAATGAGAAGAGAGTTATATAACAGTAATAGCATTTTGATACCATTAAAATGTCAAGCTACTCAATTCCAATTTCAAGACCACAGTAAAAACTAACATGCTATTAAACACCAGTATTATTGTTAAAGAAAATTAAAACATTTTCATTAACCGAAATAAACTAACTTGAGTGGGGAAAACTAACTTAAACCAAATACATTTTCATTTTATTTCCTCATTGTTGTCTTTACCACCTAATTAACAGAGTTTTGTCTCTCCCTAGTGGTGTCATAGCTCACCTGCACTCTTGAGTGTAGCGGATGGCCATAGAGAACTCGTTGTTGTTCAAGCACTCCAGGATGGCCTGTACAGCTGCCTCTGAGCTGGGGAAGATGGGCTGGGAGCCGTGCCTTTGCCGGTCCACTAGATCACCAGCCAATGAGGCTTCAGCTAGCCGAAGGCAATTCTTCAGATCGCTCAATTCCCGAGACATGTTCCAAAGCTACAGATTGAAAGCACATGATTAAGGGTAAGGTTCGAATAAAATCAATCGGATCATGACCATGAGGTGTCTCGGTGGGGTCATAGGTGCATTGTGTACCTCTGGCACAGAGCTGATGGTGTTCACTTGTCCTATAAGTTTACAATAGGACTGAAACAGCAGGAGGAGCTGGAAGTGAAGTTTGTACAGGCGCTGACACAACTCCAATTGCTGTGGACGATACGAATACATTAGTAACATGATATAATAAGGAAATCACACATATGAAAAGCCACAAAAAATAAATACACAACTCAAACTTCCATCACTGAGTGTGTTTATATGCACAAAAAATGCTCATAACAATAAAAAAAATTACTTGTTTTATGAAAACCATGTTTACATTTTTAAATGATTCATTACTTCTACAGTCTTCAAAAACATTTTACTATATGATCTTAAAAGTATGCTTACTAAGCATAAGTTTGGGTAATATCATGCATGTAAACACACTCGCTGACCTAACCCTAACTGAACTGAATGCATGTGCTAAACTATAAAGCTGTAAACACAGATCACTCACTCTAACAGATGAACAAGAAAGAGAACTGTTCTTAGTTTCAAACTTACAGCCAGAGTTTCCATTTGCTGTAGAGCAAGCATGTCATAAAACAGGAAAGAGTTGAGAAGGGAGAAACAGACAGCATTAATACCCAGCATGCAATCTGTGAGACTGAATATGTGCCACTGTGCTCAGAAATCCCATCCACATAATTAGAAGATTAGTGCCTGTCGCATTCAACCCAACCCATATAAATCATGCAGAGGATGACAAGAAGAAGGCGCACCGAGTGACAAGAAGAGTAGTGAGGAAATAATGCATTGCATACAATACCATTTAAAAGTTTGGGGTCAGTAAGATTTTTAAAAGAAATGAATGTTTCTATTTAGCAAGGTTGCATTCAATTGACCAAAAGTGACATTTATAATGTTACAAAAGACTTTTGAACTTTCTATACATCAAAGAATCCAGAAAAAAAATGCATCATGGTTTCCACAAAAATATTAATTATTGATAATAAGAAGAAATGAGAAAACAGCAGCTTTCACCTTCTCCTCAGAGTCTCCAGGCTGACAGGTGATCACACCATCATCGGGATACTTCGGAAATGTGGACCTGCAGTTCTGCAACCACTGTTGAAAGAGGAGAAAGTGGATGTGCTTGACTAAATTCAAAACAGCTGTCTCACAATTTAAACATAAGTAGTTTTGCGCAAAACCCAACACCATGATGCTCGGGTGTTACAGCTGCCAAGCAGTTCTGCGTGAGTTTAAGTAAATGTAAATTGATGGGATGGGATTTTTTTGCCTGGTTCATAATCCATCAAGTCTGATCACTTAGAGAAGTATTGGCAAACCTCTACTCTTTAAGTCGCATGATTCAAAGTCTCATTCACAATCGTAGCATAAACTATTTCAGCAACTCAATTCAATGTAGCAGCTTCCAGTGGTCCTGTATGAGCAGCCTGACAGGTTAGAATGACTTACTGAGACAGCGGCTTCCTCCCGGGTGTTATATGTGTCCAGATACTCCTGAAGCTCAAGAACACTGAACTTCATCTTTTCTAGAAGCCCATATGAAACAATCTACAAGAGGACAGATGACATAAATGACAAAAAATACTTTCTGACTTGCAATTTAAAAGTTTATATACAAAATGATTCTCAATAATTTGTTAGGAGAGGTCCCTGAAGCATGGCTGGGGAGGAATATTCACTGACCGTTTCTGCGTCCACATACAGCGTGGGACAGTCTGAGCATAAGGCCAACATCTCTGATGATCGCACAAATTTTGACCCAATTCCCCTCAGGCCGTCTCCAAGGTAACAGGCAGCATCGCTGGTTAGGGAGCAGAACTTATTTTGGATGTTCTGTAGAGACAAAAATGAATTTTAACAATGCTAATTGTTATAAATACTTATGGGCTTCTAATTAACCAGTGTTTCCAGTTAATTATGTAGATTCTGGTGCCCTGTCACAATCTAATCTGTCCCGCCTATATTTTTACACTTCTCATGATAACATAAAAGGTCTGTACGATTGTGTTTTCCGCCAAAATAAAAGCTTGAGGGTTTAACTCTTGCAAGTGAAAAATGAAGACAAAAGTATTGTCATTTTTCTACAGTAAAGTAAAATAATATACTTATTGCGAAAAATTACTTCTAATTTACAATTATTTTACAGTGCAGTTGTATTGCAATAGTAATATACAGTATTACTTTTGTTGGTATGACAATAATGATAATATAAAGGCATTATTATTATTACTATATCCTAATAGTTTGGCTTCCTATAACACCAGTGTGAATATAATATGAACTGAGATACTATATCATGAACCACGAAATAAGGACAGAGGTCCACCCCCCCAGTCTTACAAAATCATGTGGGAAACACAGATTTAGCAATTATGAACATATTTTCAAACAGGACTGCTTTTTGTACATATAAGGGTGACGTTACCTGAAACATTGAAGAGAAAATGTGGAAGGTGTAGACGGCACAAGACCCATCTGTATCACACAACAGCTGGTTAATGTGACTCCGCCAGGCTTCTTCGGCATCGTCACACACTGTGGGCTGAAATGCTGCCAAGATGGCAGAGAAAAATGGGGAGGGTGGAGGAGGAAAGCCCAGCTCATCCAGATCATCTCGGTCCTCCCCAAAATGGTAGCTATGGAAACCAGAAGAAAGGATGTTACCCTTAAATAACCATTCCAGTTAGCAGTAGTCTAATGCTTTAAAACTATAGTGAAGTGTATCAGTATTAACCTGGGCAGGGAGTTTGGGTTTTGGTTGATTCCAGCACGGTTTTGTTCTGCAGGAAGGTCCAGATTCGTGCTAGAGCCGCAGTCAAACCTCACTGGCAGCTCATTCACACCGAATGGCAGGTCGTCCTCTTGGACATTTGACTCCTCGTCTTCTGGTAAAACCTGTGAAGATGTGAGAAGATCATTATTGATCTTCTCTCCTCAAAGTTTATGTTCTTAGTAAATCTAAATTAGTCAGTAATTAAGTCTCACAAACATGCCAGCAATAGTTTCAAACAGCATGTTGAAGCAGATGTCAACACATCTAGCTTCAAGGTTTGGTGCTATTTGGGCACGTTGAAGAAGCTTTAATGGACTAAATGTAATTTGAAACATACACGCGGCATGATGTGGTCATCTGGAAGCGATGTTCCCAAGCAAGGTGTTGCAGCATTAAGGGAATTTGGGTCAGCTGATGTGGTGTCATAGGAAGTGGACAGAGAGTCTGTATGATTGGTGTCCTCTGAGGGGGAGAGGTTCATGGTCTGAAATCAGAAAATGCCCAGCTTTAGAAAAATACCATTAGGCTAAAACAAACAAACAATAAGACAAACACTAGGTAGTATCATAGACAGACAGACAGACAGACAGATAGTATTATTAGAATAGATAGATAGAATGAAAGATAGAACTATAGAACGATAGATCGATATAGATAGATAGATAGATAGATAGATAGATAGATAGATTGAACATTAGATAGACAGATAGACAGACAGAGACAGATAGATAGATAGATAGATAGATAGATAGATAGATAGATAGATAGATAGATAGCACATACTAGTTGAGAGTGGGAGAGGCTTTGGCTGGTGGAATTGGACTCTTCCTCAGAGGAGTCATCAGAGTCTTGCTGGGGGTCGTGTAGGCCGATGCAGGGGGTGATGTCAGAGTGCTGGCTCTCCTCCAGGAGCTCAGTCAGGTCTGTGCTGTCCAGAGAGCGTCGGCGCACTCCCCAGTTAAAGTTATCCATACTCTCGCCCTATTAAAACATACACACAGCACTGATTCAGCAGCTATTCTTCCTAGCATGAGCTGATGTTGGGTGTGCACCACTCTGGCCCTCTTAGGGCCCAGGAAGTAGACACAACACACTTCTAATCAATCATGCAAAAATGAAGAACACGTGCAAACATACAGTAAATAAAGTAGAACAATATCTGAAATATGAAACAATATCTGAAATACAATATCTGCCTCTAAGATATCTGACTTTGCAAATGAAAAAAAGAAATACTAGTTATCTTCTTTGTAGTCTAGGGGAAACAAAGCCGAACAAAACAGAAAATCCTGATTTTATGGATTTTAGACCAGCAGTTTTCTCCAATAAGCATTTGAAACAATCTGAATTTTAATAGTTTTCTCACAAAACAAAAACAAGTAGTGAGGAATGATTTAATATGAATGAAACAAAACAAAAAAATATTGAAATGAGATGCTTCTAACATGAATTTCTATAGTATGTAATATGACATCCATGAATTGAACACATTCTTTATCTAATCTCTTTAGCAACAGCAGCCTGATAGATGAGAGTCTACATGACTGACACATATAATTCTCAGTGATTCTGAGCAGGAATGGAAACAAGATATCTGCCATTCTCTATGTCACATGCTAACACAGCTGTTCTTACCTGCAGCTCCTATGGCAGCACAGGAGAGAAAGAGAGAAAGTGTTAGCTACACAGTGAGAATGTCCAGAGGAAAAGCAATGGGCACATTAGTTAGGCAGTCTCTTATCAGAGCAAAAGAGTTAACTCATTATCCAGAGAGAACATGAAAGAAATAACTGAAGGAATAAGGAAATAAAGTTGAAAGGAACTGGGTTTTTGTTAGTAGGGACGGGAATTGTAACTCTGAAATCAACATCTTTTGAGTTCCTCATAAAAGTCATTTATTATGTCTATATCTGTATAGCTAAAATATATACACACTACACCGTTCAAACGTTTGAGGTTGGTAAGATTTTTTAAATGTTTTTGACATAAGTCTCTTCTGCTCACAGTAAAATAGTAATATTGTGAAATATTATAACAATAATAATAAAAAATTGTTTGTTTCAATATATTTTAAAATGTTATTTATTCCTGTGATGGCAAAGCTGAATTGTCAGCATCATTACTCTAGTCTTCTGTGTCACATGATCCTTCAGAAATCATTCTAATATGCTGATTTGGTGCTGAAAATATTTCTTATTAATATCAGATGAAAACAGTTGTTCTGCTTAATATATAACCGTAAAGCCATTTTTGCCAGGATTCTTTGATGAATACAAAATTCAAAAGAACAGCATTTATTTGAAATATAAATATTTTTTAATGTTATAAATGTCTTTTCTGACATTCAGAATTTTCTGAATTCAATTTAATCCAAATCAAAGTAAAAAAAAAACCCAAAACTTTTCAATTGTAGTGTATATTTTTAAATCAAACATATTTGAATGTAAATAATAATACATTAATAACATAAATAAATGATACCAGGTTTTCTACTGACCTCTCCATCTTCCAGCTCTACGTCTAGGAAGTCAAAGTCTCTGAAGACTCTGAACTGCTGCTCTGAGGTGGTATCATCCAGGGTGTCCTCCCGGGTCCCATCCTCAGAGGACACCTGACTGGGCTGATGCTCCATGAGGTCCAGATCACCACAGGATGAGAAGATCACCTGAGGCAAATAAACATGACAGTGGAGTCAGCGTAGAGTATGCAATGGTCCCATTACTAAGATGCCTTATAAGTCTTATAGGCTTATACTTAATTTGTTATAGCAATAGATGCATGATAATTAGGGCTTTAATTAATATGAAATAAACACAGATGTAATCTATTATTCCTGCATTCTATAAGACCAAAGTGATAAGTTATTATCTTTCCTCATAATAAAAAAAAAGTATGGTTGTCTACATACAGTGTCTTCCCAGGAATGACAGTGGGGACTCACAGACGGGTTCTTGGTGAGGCCAACTTCCTGTCCGCAGAGTGACAGAACGTTCACCAGCTTCTCTCTCGTTCGCTTCTGAGAAACAAAAGGAAATTACCAGCTGAAAAAGCAGACTGATAGAATCATCAAGATTTTCATAGTATCACAGGTAAACATTAAAAGACGATGTTCAGAACAGCCCAAAGAAATAAAAGTTCCCCTCCTTCATACCATGACAGACATGAACAGCATGAAATGCTAGTCACCTGTGATGATTGTGGCCGTTTCCAACTGACTGGCACCAGGACGGTGTTTGAGTTGGACCCTGAAGAGGTAGAGGATGTGCTACGGGTCACTGCGATCACACGGGCTTTCCCATCTCTTCCTCCAGATCCCTGCAGGTCATCATATCTGCGGCCAATAACCGGTGTCTGGACACAAACACAAGAATAAAAACACATGTCATTAAACAAACATATATTACAATAAAAGTTGAACATAGATATGTAACCCCCTACAAAAACATAAGCACACCAGCACAACAACAGGTCCTGAGCACGGACACTCATAGACTCACACTACCCGTGAGTCACAGCCTTCCTGAAGATAAACAAGCATGTGTGGAAAAACAGCCTAATTGCTGGACTCCTTATCAGTGTGGACCCACTCCATCTGGACAGGATATCACTGCTTCCATCAGGGTGGATAAGAGGCAAAAACTCAATTCTAGGAACTGTGAGGGTTTCCTGTAGTTGCACATGAAGCCACAAGAGGGAAATCATACACAAAGTTGGCTCTAAGGAGGTCTTTGTTATAACTGGAGAAAGCAGTACTTCTGGTGGTTCCTGAATGGAACTGGAATCATGAATGGGAATGCAAACAGATAGCTTTCTCCAGGTATTATAGACTTCCTTGTTTTAGATCAGATTAAATGCAAATGAATATAACCAGAAACTGACTATGAAATTTAACATTATTATTGGACAACCCAAGATTTTAAACAATATTGGGTTGTCCAATAATAATGTTAAATTTCATTTAATTTTGCTTTATGTTATTTGAATTCACATTCACAAAATTCACATAAAAAGCTGTCACTTTCCCTAGAAGTTGCCCTAAAAGACCACTACCTATTCATTAGGTTTCATAAGAAACCCTCAGAAATCCTCATTACATCCACCAACACATTAATCTGAGAGGTTATTAATCACAAATGCAGTCAAAACACATCTCTCCAAACTTCCGTTGATTATTATCCCCATTTCTCCACCTGAAAGCAAGCTGAGAACTCGACTTCCCTTTAGCCTAAAATGTACCAAAAACAAAAGGAAAAGGGGCTGTGTCCTTCATGGGATCTGATAACAAATGCATGCTCAAAAACAACAACATGGCCACGCCTGAAGAGGTGAATGAGTCAGAGAACCTGTTGCGTGTAATTGCATTGAAAACTGATATTTTGTAAAGCATTAATGGTTTTTGTGCCTTCAGCAAACAAAAAAAAAAACCCATGCATTTCAACAACTGAACGACAAAATATATTGTGCACACTATGTAAAGTACCTCGGATATGTCAAAATGGAATTCCAGTGTCTTTCCTGGCAGGGCTTTAGATGAGCCATCCCACATCATACGGCTAACCTCCAGGTGGGCTAGATCACCATGGGCATAGGACGGCAGGGACAGGCTGGCTGAGCGGGAAACGACCAGCTTCAAAATGTTCAGAGCTTCTTTCCAGTGAACTGTCTATAGAGGACACACACATATTGGTATGACAAATCAGATCAAAAGTCTTTCAAATTACCAGATTAATCCTACTTCAAGTGGTTTAGCAGAAAGGATCTCACCTGTACAAATTTCTCAATGGTCTTTAGCACCTCTACATTGAAAGGTTTGACCTGAATTCCAACCAAATCCATGTGGCTCAGCAGACTGTAGATGATCTGCAGCAGGGGCTGTTGCATGCTGGGTAATCCTTTATCAAGCAACTATGAAGAGAGGTCAGCTGGTATTAAAACTGCATAAGCAACACCATATCTGCCATTTTGTAATTTTATACTTGAGGATAGTTAAGCCTGTCAGGACATCTCACCTCAGCCATATATGTCACCAGACTGAGCGTGATGTCAGAGAAAGCCTCGTGCAGGTAGCGACAGACCACATTAACCCACGAGAAGGGGTCTCTGGTGTAAGAACGAGTCTTATACAGGGTCATTACATGAGCCAGGTGAGATAGTTTAGTGTTCTTGTCTTTCTCCTCAAGACACACCTAGAATAGACACCACACCATAAACAGTCAAATACATGTGTAATTGTGTTTCAAAAATAAATATTATTAGTATGCACTATTCATATTGAATGTATTTGGGATTTGGGAGCTCATATTATTTTTATACTTATATGATGTAATATTATTAATATTTTATTTTTGGTGGCCAATTGTTTATCACATACACAGAATGTATTCTACAACAGACTGACACTTTGTTAATCAAAAATAAGACACCAGAAATATGCACACTAGCTGAGATTTTATTTTAATACGTGATAGTTTTCTTGTTACAAGAAAACAAAAGAGTTATGAGTTGGGATATAATACAGGATTAGGTGTTGAGAATGAGTCTTCACATTCAGGTGTAAATATTAATGAAGTCAAGGGTGTGTTTTATAGTAGGAGTGTGTAGAGAAAAGGAGGCGGGGCAGACCTGTGCGATCCTCTCAGCACTTTCTTTACAAAACTGCGTAGGGCTACCGAAGTGTTGCACCAAGTGAGGCAGCAGACAAAGCACATTCAAAGGAAAACCTGAACAGACAGAAAATAAAACATACAATTATGTGTAAGATCAGAAAACTTGCTAAATATCACAAACAATCAATATTCAACAATAACACTCATAATAGTCTTAACCCTGTCACAAGATTTTAATACAAATTATTATTATTAATTATTATTAACCTATTATTAACACTTAAAACATTTACACACACTAATTGTTTGGACACAGACAAAGTCTAAAACCAATAAGGAGTAAAAAGCAATCATAAATACAGTTTGCCACTGCTTTCAAGTCATTTAGCCACATTAGACCTACATTATATAAACAAGTTTTAAGAAAGTGCCAGTACAAGTATCTTCTCTACTACCCACCTATAGCCTGCGATGTGTCCACCACTGGCACTCGTGAAACAGGCGTAAGCTGACAGAACAACTGAAGCGTAAGATCATTTGTAGCTGGAGAAGTGAATCCCTTTAGGAGCAGCTGTTGCAGTCCGGAAAAGCCACTCCACCTCAGCTGACCCTGGAGCTTCTCTAGTCTCTCCCTGTTCTCCTGCAGATCCAATGGAACCCGAGCCAGCAGTTTGTGAACCAGCCTCAATGACATCTGGTATTCAAATTCAAAGTCCGACTCCATGAGCGACACCGCCACCCAGAAGATGGTGGCGAGCAAGTTTGCTGGGTGACTGGAGTGGGAGGGGTCGGTGATGACACTTGTGTCGGCACGGGTGGAATTGGAGGACGTGCTTCGGGCCGATCGAGCGAGACACTGTTGGGTACAGGCTTGGATGCGGTCCAAAGTGGCACTGCGAGGAGGGTTGGAGGACGAGTTTTCCCCGCTTTCGCCGAACTTTTTGGGGACGGAGTAACTGCGCTGGTGCCTGTTCCGCTCATTAGTCTCTTGGTGCAGGTTCAGCTGCCCTGTGCTCTTACGGTTTGGGTTGAGCTTCCCGCTCACCAGGAAGTCTGGCGATGAATCTCTGTTTGTAGAAGAGACATTGCAGGAATGAACTGAATGTACTGAACAAAAGTCTTATTTTTTGTCAAAAGTCAAACTTTTGAATGGTAGTGTAGTTATAAAATATTTTTACTAGGTTGAATTAGTAGGAAAGCATAAAGTACAGCATGAAATTCTAACCTTGTCAAAGCTGCCATAAGTTCACTGTTGTTCAGACATTCAGCTAAGTTATCCACAACAGACTCCAGAGTAAGTAAAATCTCCATGACGTAACCCTGGAAAGCAAAATAACATTAAAAACTATAGCAAAGAGATTGAAAAGTAAGAGCAAAGAGATATATTCGACCAAATGCATTTATTGTATAGATGTTATTTAACACTCTGGTTGATGGATACACACCTGTACTTCATCCCCGTGCTCCCCCACAACCTCCACGAGGCGTGAGAGCAGGTCGGACACGGCGTGGGCAGAGAGGGGCTGTCTCAGGGCTCGGAAGATCTGGAACGAGCGTCCAGCGTAATGGCGGGAGGAGCTGCAGAGGGCTGTCTGCAAAGCAACGTCGCTCAGCTGATGCTCTAGGTGGAAATCTGACACATGACAAAGACGCTTATCAACCAAACACTGTGCCAATGTAATGTATAAGATATTTAATTCTGTCAATATGAAACATAAATGCACTAAAATATTTGGTAATTACCTGATTTGGACTCCTTGAACACAGAGACCACATGCCGCAGGAAGTTGGTGAGCTGCTCTGCGCTCTTAGAGTTGGGGTTCTTCGGCGTGATGTCTTCGTGGCACCAAAGCGGTCCAAAAGCCCTGAGTAAGGACAGGACAGTACTCCATGCACTGTACCACCACCACCACCAAAATCACAAATACATGAACTACTACTCTCTAACTGCCTGATTTACTGACCCTGGAAAATCCCCAAAAGTTTTGCTGAAGAAAAAATGCAAAAAATATGTGGATAACATATTTATCAAATTGCATGTGTGAGAATTTCAAATGTAAAATAATGAAAATAAATTGAAAATAATTATTTTAGTAAACTAATTCAAGTAATTAGAATAATATTAAATAATAATAATAATAAATATAATAATTAATATTTCAATAAAAAAAAAAAAAAGTGTTCTTTGGCCACTAGGGGATGTGTGAGCTTTGTAATATTTGATCGTTGATGCACCATCCATTTTTGTCGTCATTCTGATTATCATTATGCATTCTAGATCAGCATCTGACTCCTCCTTTTTAATGGGAAAAAGACTGATTTGCGTTTTAATTATTTTCATCCGCATATATTGAAACAACTGCTATACATCTATAATTGCCACATACCTGGTGGTGAGGAACTCAATGAGTTTGTTGGTTTTCTCATCTGAATCTGTGGAGGACTCGTCCAGCTCCTCCAGGTCAGCTGTAATTTGTGGCAGGTTCCCAATGCTTCCTCCCAGGCTCACACTGGAGGAGGTGGAGGATGAGCTTAGTCCAGAATCCGCCACTGGTGACGCTTGCCACTCTCGCAGGAAGTCAAATCCTCCTGTTCAGACGAGAGTGTGGTTTAGTGATGTAGTGCAAGCAGGTTATAAATAGTATTGCAAGGCCCAGTTTCACAGACAGGACTTAGATTAAGCCAAGATTAGGCCTTAGTTCAATTAGGGCATTTAAGTAGCTTTTATAAACATGCCTAAGAAAAAACAGTCAGTGCAAGTTGCTTTCAGTTAAAACAGCTCAAACATTAATTTTAGTCTGGGACTAGGCTTAAGCCTTGTCTGTTAAACCAGGGGCAAAACTGTAAATTCTTAAACATTTTTGTTTTCCTATTTCTTATAATTGTGTCTGTGGCCTGGTTTTAAAATTAGCCTTATACCCAGGGGGCAAAGGGGGTTAAGCAGACATGGGCTGCTGTAAAAGGTTGTCATATAAAAATGAAATCTATGATGTCTGAGGATCACAACCTGGGTGGACAACCCGGTCAACAAGCTGCTGGAAACTTGTAATGAGGGTCAAAACAATGCTACCTCAAATTCTGCTTTAACACCCCGGAATCACCCAATGAATTAATACAAGAGGCATTGTTAACTCTTACATTCTAATTACATGTACAGCTTATCTTCCACTCTTTTGAAAGGTGTGCTCAGTTTGTTTCTAGCATAAAGTATCAGGGAGATATGGATCAGGATTCATGAATATAATTAAACCTTTTTAGCATGTTTGGGTGATTCCGGGGAGTTAAAGCAGAATTTGAGGTAGCATTGTTTTGACCCTAATTACAAGTTTCCAGCAGCTTGTTGACCGGGTTGTCCACCCAGGTTGTGATCCTCAGACATCATAGATTTCATTTTTATATGACAACCTTTTACAGCAGCCCATGTCTGATTTCCTAAAAAACAGGTGTTTTGCCCCCTGGGTATTAGCTAATTCGCCTATCATGGTTTACAGACCTGTAATCTTTGCTGCAGGTCTGTAAGATAAGCATATGAACCACACTTATCTAAAAAATATCTAAAAAATGTGAGATGTATTCAAAGCTTTAATTGTGTTTATTCAGATATCATTAAACAAGGAAACAAAAACATCAGAGCAGTGCATGTGCAGGATGAAAGATTAAGTGCTAGAAAACCCCAAGTCATTATGCAAATTGGGACTTGGCATAGAGTCTGGCCTAATTACCTCCATCTCAGTCTCTTCTATAGTAGGAAAGACAAACAGCTGCCAAAAATACTTTGAATTCTATGCCAAAGAAAGTTAAATCCTAACCCTTGGGGTTTTTTTTTGTTTTTTTTAATAGTAACCTACTTCCTCATTGTAAATTCAAGCTGTTTAGTAAATGTAGGTGAATCTTATGCTCAGTAGTTCACACTAGCTATGTTTCCATCTACCTATTTTTATGCAGATTTTGGGATTTCACATTAAAAAAAAACACTGTATGGGAATGACAAGATGTGGATAAATTCTAAAAATGCGCATAAAAACTAAGATGGAAACACATTTGCCGAAATAAATTTCTCGATGCGCGCTCTGAGGAGTAATATATTATACAAACAACATTTCTATATATAGTGGCTACTCCTACTGCATCAACTTCCATTTTTCTTAGTCATATTTATCACCAGTTTATCAGGAAACTGATTTTGTTCTCTTGAGCACATGGGATGGAAACAGTGCTTTATTCGCAAATGTTTTATGCATTATATTCCAATTTAAATTCACAACTTTGGATGGAAACATAACCAGTGACTGCTCTGTGCTGCAGGTGAAGTGACAAAATTAGGTAAGGAGAGTTTAAGGCAAGGTATGTGTGTTTTTTGTGCATTGATCTTGCTGTGCAAGTTGGCAGGACTGAAATGTTGTTGTACAGTTGTTGTATTTAAAACAAAGAATTGTGGATAAAGAAACAATGACTGTACCCAGGAATATTTCACAGGTTGTTCTTCATAGATCATGTTTAATTTGAGGGTCCACTTTGTTGTTCTCAGGCAGACTTTTGAGATCTTGATATCTGAGCACAGTCTGAGATCTTTTCTGAAATTTTTTTCTTATGGGAATTGAAACAAATCTTCTAGCGAGAAATTGGAATTGGTTTTGTGCAATGTTATGAAGAAACTGTCAGTGAATGTTTATTTCTGTTGGTGGTGTCTTTTTATGTCATGTTGTATTTGAAGCATGGGACTCTGGGTTGAGAACTGATTGTACCTGTGTAGTGGTATTCAGGCTGGTAGCTGGATTTAACAGTGAGGGTCTTGTTGTCACCGATCTCTCTGGTTAGTAACAAGACAGAGGCGATAACCTGGAAATTGTTGTTGCAGGAGAGGGCGATGAGGAGATGCAGGAGTAACCTCTTGCTGTGCTCAAACACCTCCGGCCTGTAATGATCCAAACCTGTGAGGACAGAGATACAAAGGTAAATGAACTGAACTGATTTGAGATGAATAGAACAGAAGCCGGTGAAGTAGACAGGAGTAACTAAATGACTTTCAAAGGGTGTTCCCACTGTTGTATAACATGGATAACACAACATACATACATACAGACTAGTGCCTCTAGTCAAAAGACATAAAGAGAAACACATTGTTTGGCTGAAGGTGCTGATGACATAAAGAGTCTAAGAGAGATAAGCCATGAGTATATGGCATTTCGCCAGCCCTCTTTCTTTCCTTCTCCTCCTCATTTTCCATTACAGACATTTTTCACATTTTTGACATTGTTGTGCTGGTTATTCAGACAGCCTGCTGGGGTGAATTAAAGTGGAGAATGCGGGAACTATATAGACCAGACAAAAGATGTGCGTTCTCACAGCGAGAGACCCAGACACAAACACACACTCCTTCATAGTTTTTTTTTTTCAGCTAAGAAAAGAGTAAACACTGGATAAGGGGTTCCCCCACATTTTAATAACATTGAAAAGAAAGAGAGACAAAGAGATAAAAAAAGAGTGCTTACCTAGGAAGAGAGCATGAAGAAGCAGCGGCAGGTGTAGGGCCCAGTCTTCTCTCACACTGTGGTCCACCACCATCTCCGTCATGAAGATCACAGCTATGTTGCACCTGTCAGAATACAGCAAGAACAGTTTTAAGACCAAATCACACAGCACCGACAGACACAGATCAACGCCGACAGTCACCAGATTACAGTACGTCACTTCTCAGATTCCAAGACCGACCGTCGCTGATTCAGCATTTTCAATCGGCAAAAAGGAGAGGGGTAACAGGGGTAACACACTCATCCAACAAAACCCAACAAAGAGTCTGTTGCCGCCAGTCTGCGTCTGTCGGTGCAGTGTGAATTGACCTTTCGGCTGAGAGATATACATATTCAGTAACTGCATTCATCAAATTACTTTTACAATTCACAATCTTTCTGAACAAATATTGTCAAATATTTCATGCCCTCTCGTCACTATTGCATCTATAAAGATGGTATAAGGGCCAGGGTCAGGGAGAGCTGTGACCATGAATCACCAAATAAATTTAAGATCCATGAAATTGCAGACTGGTATAGACAGATGATCTCTTCATTTGGCTTGTGTATAACCAGACAGAATACACAAAGGAGAGTTTTTAGCAGATATTCCTGCTATGCAATTCTGCTCATATTTTCAATAACTCCACCCAAGTTTTGATGTACATCTTCCTGTTCAGATGTCAGCGCGAGTCTTCACATATCTGATTAACTTGACAGATGATTTATAAAAATCTAAAACACGTTGATGTACCACCCTCTGATGCATGCCTGACCGCCCATTCCTCCCTCCCGAAAAAAATCACTGAACGTCATAAGGATGCTAGTAAGAATCACTATTGTCATGGTAACGGAACAACAGTTCCTCTCTTGTAAACAAAACAGAGCTGAGGGTAACTGCTGTAAAATGCCAGAGCAAACTAACACAAGTGAGTTTTATGGGATTGGGTAAATAAAATTCATCCGCTGGACATGAACAAAACAGACTCTGTAAAGATGGCTTTATTGTATGAATCCATGCATCTTTGTAAATGTTTTCCAAGTCATGTATGTGTGAGGAATTTTTGTAGGAGGGTAGTAAAAGTTCAAACACAAAAGGGACAAAATGACTTTGAACATTTAAGACCTTTCATAAATTTTCTGTTCGAATAAGTCTGACTTCATGAAATTGCAAAGGAAGCAAAGAGTAGATTAAAAGTTTGGGCAGTACCTGTGAAGAGGTCCCCGTGGGGTGATGGTCTCGGGCAGGTAGTCCACGAGTGGGGCCCAACAGCCTCCATTTACGGGCATGGGGAGAGGCTGAGGTCTGTTACTCTCCAATACACTGATCAGCCAGGCGGCATATGGAGGCAGAGGGTCATCTGCCAACACACACAATTGGCATAAAAAAAAAAAATCTAGACATCGTCGTAAAACAGAGTAATCAGGACCCTAACATGAACAGGTAAACAAATCTAAATCAGTTTAGCACCACTATACAACATTTGACCACAGAATGCTTTGATTAGTTTCTGATTGGTCAATCTGATAGTCTTTAGTTTCACATACAGTTAATATTAAATCTGTAGTTGAATAAACTGAATCTGAGTTTCTATAATCAAAATCAATCAGGAAACATTTCTAAAATCCCTCCTGCAAATTTCTACATTCATGTAGTATAATATAATATTATTTTATCTTTAGATTAATTTTAAAGAATTGTAATAATTCTAAATAAACTGACAATCTATCATTTAAAAAATTATGTAAAAATAATGAATTGATTTTAATTAATTATTAAATTAAAGAGAAATTTCAGTCTGTCAATTCATATGACCATTTGGTGTGAGGAGTCGTTTTAGAGCACATCATCCAGTCAGATAATCATTTCTCTCCATTAGAGCTGACATGTTGCCACCCATCCATCAGCTGTCATGACAGGTATGTAGAGAGGACAAAAGCTGTCGGCTCCCACACCCAAATCACAAGTACATGTGCACAACTGGCTGACACGCAAATAGTGAAAATACATACAGACAAAAGGATGCAATGTGACCTAAATTTCAGAACCGAATTCCTTAAAACGGAGGCTTAATGCTGTACTAAGCATGTATTTTTGGTAAATACAGTATGTGCTAACTGGTAAGTCACATGTACAGATATCAGCTGTTAGAAATTTACAGCTGTAAAACAAAGAGTGTAAATGTATCCTCAGCTACATGTGTCAGTGAGTGGATTGACAGCTGTGAACCATCTGTTGCTCTGTTCTTGTAATCTCAGGGATTACTGGCAGTAACCTATAAAGTCTGGAGGTGCACAGAGGGCTTGTGAATCAAAAAGTCGTCCATAACTACGTTCATAATACAGGTCAGATGAAGAACTTACTCTTCTCCTCATCATAAGAACCTCCTGAGCTGTTGCTGTAACGTGATTCCAGACGGTTATGAGCCCGTGCTGCGTTGCTCAACCTGAGTAAATGTGTGCACAAATCACATGTTAGGGAACATAGAATGCACATGCATCCTAAAATGCATATTGACATAACATGTATTCACTGGCTGTTTAACAACCTAGTAGCTACATTTTTTTTTTTTTTTTTTTTATCTCAGCTGCATAAAGAAAGATGCACCTCTCTACATTCTCTCTGGTGATCTTTGCCTCATCTGTCTCCTGGAAGTTTTCTTGCCCGGCCACTATTGTATTACTGCTAGACGTTGTGCCTTTGCAAACAAACAAACAAAAAAACAAAAAAGTCAGAACCATGCGTTTGGTTATGAGATTCACAGCATTGGATACAACACAGGGTTCGCCAATAAAGATGTCACAAAGCCAAAGAACTGTCACTGCTCGACTGCTAGTCACAACTAGTACTATATTTATGTTTAAACAAACCTATTTGTTAATTTATAGAATGAATTATTTAATAATTGAATAGTTCATGCAATAATTTACAGATTATCGACCATTATTATAAAAGTAATTTCATGTTCATTAGTTTCAAAGTTGATCTTAGAAATGTAAATATTTAAAAATTAAAATTAAAAATGTCACCAGACCAAGTAAAAACCAGGGTAACACTTTATTTTAAGGTGACATATACATTACTACATTAACTTACTATAGAAATAACAATAAATTAATGCAATTACAAGTAACTAACCCTAAACCAAACCTAACAGTAACTCTACAGTAAGCACATTAAGTTAATTGTACTTACTCAATTAACTACTGAGCAATATTAATGTAACTATGTCACCTTAAAATAAAGTGTAACCAAAATCAGTACTACTGGCAGACATCTAGGCATTTCCAAGTGGGGGATCATATGTGCCTCACCTGAGGCCACAACCGAAGTCTTGTTGCTGGCAGCAAAGCGGTAGAACGGTGGGTTGTCACAGTGTAGAACCACTGGGTTTACCGGGTCTGTCTGCTGAAGCTCAAAGAGCAGCTCCTCCATGGTCTGAATGGTGTTATTCCGACACAGAAATATCACCACTTTCTTAATCTAAAAACAGTTAAGAGACAAATTTAGTCCATTATATAGATCTAATAAAATTACCATGTGGGTTAAGAGTGTCTGTATGTGTGTTTTCCTTACATATGGCAGCAGTGTGGTGTCGCTGCTGACTCCACACAAGCTTATGAGGAACTGCAGCGTTATTCTCAAGTTGTTACTCCACTTGTCATTGGACACAATAGCATTCCAGGCGTTCTCCATTTCAGGACCTGGAACTTCATCTCCATACTGATAAAAAAACCCAACAACAGTAACATCTTAGTTGACTGTAGAACCTTTAAAGGGGCAATTCTGTACACTTTTACAGCATTGTATTTTCCCCTAATGTTATGTAAGACAACAATTCTTGCATAATGAATAATCAACTCTTTGCAGTCTAGGACAAACAACTGAGATATTAAAGAGATCTAATTTGTGACTTTTCTTTCGTATTGGGTCGAGCCATCGCCACAACTGGTATTTAAGCAATAGCCGCAGCGCCTCTTACCTTTGCTGTCATGAACATGAGGTTGTTTAGGACCAGTGAGGTGGCCTGCAGAGAGCCCCAGCCGTTGCCCTTGAGCCTGTGGGTGATTCCCAGGTTGTCGGCCTGCTCACGGGCCTCTTCCTCCGGGGTACTTGGGCTGGAGGTGGGGGGGAGCAGTCCTGTGTCCACCAGCTCTATGTTGTTCAGCCAGGGCAACAGATAGGTCAGCATGATCTGTCTGCCATTAGGGTGAGTGGTGGGGAACCTTTGGCTGACCTCTGCATGTGAGAAATAATTGTGGAGGGGGAAAAAAGCAGGCAGATTTAGCGTTCAAGTTCAAAAGTTGAGCTGCAGTACAATAACAGAGCACACCTGACCAGGCCCATTCTTTTACACGTAGGTGTTTATTTGCCTTTAGTAGGGCAACACTTTGGTGACACATCCAAACATGTGGCTAAGAGGTATTCCTTGTAAAGCATGAGAAAGTGTGTGACACACACAGACACGCACACCTTACCTGAGAAGAGAGGCAGGGTGAGTTCAGGATACATGCAGGCCAGCTGGTTTGAGAGCTGGAAGAGAGAGACGCTGTATAGCGGTGGTAAAGGACCATGTGTGCCATACAGGATATTTCCTGTTTTCTGCCCCACAATCCTCTTTGAGTAAACAGACAACTTGGACTCCAGAACCTGAGCGACAAAGAAAATAGAAAATAATATAAAATTCCACTGTATGTCATTGTTTCCCACAAAAATTGTTATTATGAATTAACAGCTTCCATGGAGCTAGTAATTTATTTATTTTTGGAATAAAAACTTATATTAAACTTATAACATATGGAACAAAAAATAAATCTTTCAGCCACTGAAAATATAGGAAAGACAAGTAAAAATCTGAGCTACTGGCTTGAATGAGCCAGCACAAAAAAGACAAAAAAAGGTTAGGTACCTGCATAAGCTGCATGGATATCTCGTAAATCTCTCTGCTTGTGTCAGATGACTTAAACAGCACCAGATTCAAAAGGGTCACAATATCACATGGATAATTCCTGAAAAGTAAGAAAAAGTAAAGTGACATCAAAATCTTGAAATATCATGAAGGGTAACCATGGCAGTGATGAAGGTTCTGATTACCTGCTACCACACACAGTAGCAATAGCTTTGAAGCATCCGGAAGCGAGCTGGTATGATCCAGTGAAGCAGCGATCCACAGCCCAGTTAAACAGATTCACCTGATCTGGGTTTAGTTCCAGGAGTAAGATAACAACCTCACAGCCAAGCCGATGCACCTGCAGTCCAGGTAAGTGATATAAACATGAGTGTTTAAATGTGTGTTTTTCCCATAATCAAATCCGAATGAAAGTTTTCCCATCCTACTAGTCATTAAAGGGTTATTTCACTCAAAAAATTTTATTCTGTCATTAATTACTCACCCTAATGTCGTTCCAAACCAATAAGACTTCCGTTCATCTTCGGAACACAAATGAGGATCTTTTTAATGAAACCAGAGAGCTTTCTGTCTCTCCATTGACAGTCTACGCAACTACCAATTTCAAGCCACAGAAAGGTGGTAAAGACATTAAAGTGATCCATGTAACTCCAGTGGTTTAAGTGACGCGAGTGCTTTGTTTGCACAAAAAAGACAAAACATAATTTCCGACTTTATTTACAAAATATATTAATCTCCAACGTGCGTGTTCATGCAACGTCTGCTCTCGCGTCAAAACAACATGCATGCTTCGTTGTGCTCTCGTGAATGTGCGAGCACATACGTGTTGGACGGTATTGTGTTGACAGTGCGTAAGTCTGCTCCTGCTGTCGTGTCAACACAACATGCATGCATCATGGTGCTCTTATGAACGTGCGTTTAAAAATTTACAAAAGTAAATAAAGTTGTAAATTATGTTATGTCGCTTCATAAAATTGAGGTTAAATCACTGGAGTCAGATGGATTACTTTAATGATGTCTTTACTACCTTTCTGGGGCTTGAAAGTGGTAGTTGATTAGTTGTCAATGGAGAGACAGAAATCTCTCAGATTTCATTAAAAAAATCTTAATTTGTGTTCCGAAGATGAACGAAAGTCTTATGGGTTTGGAATGACGAGGGTGAGTAATTGAAGTAACCCATTAAACTTTAATAGCAGGCATAAACAAATAAGATTACTTATTATTTTAATGGTTGACAACCCAGAACCATTAAAGTCAGTAAAGAAGAAAAGCATAAAAAACAAAATATGTCCTTCGGCCAATCCTGACAGGCTTGTTGGTTTAGTTTTAATGATAAGTATTAAACCTGATGCAGGTATTAAAAGCAGCTATAAAATTTTAAACAGGAAGCCTGTTCAGCATCAACAGGTTAAGACAAGGACTACAGCCGACACCTTTCTAGCAATAAAAAAAAAAGAAGTGCATGCATACCCGGAGATCATGGCAGGCTAAGATATTGTCCAGCCACTTGTAGAGGTATCCGTCTGTAGAAAGGCCCACGTTATCGAACACAGGGCCACAACACAGTACCGCTGACATAGCCTGAGGAAAAGCAGTGTACACACACAAACACAACATTACATCAAAGGAAATCCCATATCAACACAGTGATTTGGAGCATGTGGACAAACCACAGTTCCGACCCATTTCAACATGAATCGTCATCACGAGAGACTTTATACACAAGCTTCTTCTGTCTAAAAGCCCTGATCCATTGTAACACACAGAATTGGATTTTCACGCCTTCTACAAAAAAGAAAAAAAAGATCAGAGCATCGGGTACCTGCCAACTGCATGCCTGTTTGGACAAAGAGGGTACAGAGAGCTTGGGGAATTTTCTGGTACTTCTGTATACAGCTTACAGGTACTTTCCAGATTGGATTTCAAATTTTTCCACTTGATTTAGTGGCGTTAACATGACTGTATCATTTCGTCCATCCACGAAACTGTGATGTCAAATTCTAAACAATTCAAAACTTCATCTGTTCTCTTAAATTACAAGACATTTATAAATGCCAAATATGAGGAAATAAAGTTTTTTTGCTAAAATGCCTTTATGGTGAACCTCTAAGAGACATCAATACCAGATTTTTTATCAAGGTTTACCTTCAAAGCGCAATACTGGTAGCGTGTGATCTGGTGGTTGCGGTCACTATAGCGGTCCAGAGGTGTGAACATGACACTGAAGGGTCCGGCCCACTGGCTGAAGAGAATGAAGAGGTGATGTCTCAAGCTCTGCTGGGGGAACAATAACCGCCTGTTGTGGACTAAAGAGAAAAACACAAATGAGATTTGAGGATCTAACATGCTTTAATGTTTTGTTTTACAAACAAGAATTAATGGTACAGTGTAAAATGTGTTTGGACAGGCAAATCTACATTTATTGAAAAACTACAGTAAAACAGTAATACAATTTAAAATAACTGTTTTCTGTTTATTTATTTTAAAATGTAATATATTCCTATGATGACAAGGCTGAATGAATTTTCAGCATCATTACTCCAGTCTTCAGTGTCACGTGATCCTTTAGAAATCATTCTAATGTGTTAGTTCAAACACTTCTTTTGTATTATCGATGTTGAAAACAGTTGTGCTCCTTAATAATTTATGTGTACAATGAATATTGAATTAAAAGTAATTATAATTATTTGAATACATTTTAATATTAAATGATAATACTATTATAATTTATAATACAATTGATGAATTAAGGGTCAGATCAAGTGGAAATAGCTCTTTAAAGTATCATCTGTGTACATTTGTCCATTTACTTTGTAAAGGTAAATAACTTGTCAAATAAACTCCCCTTTTAACAGGTACAGACTGTCATATTTATTTATATAAAATGCTAATATTCATCCCATATTTTACAGGATGTGAACACACTGAACAGCCCTGCATCACAAACAGCTTTTGATTTGTGAGCTGGCTGTGACGCAGGGCTTTTGATGGGCTTGCGTAGGCTACTTGTGTGTCAGAGGGGATGTTGTGCTTTGCTGGTCTGAGGGTTTTCTTGGTCAGTCAGCGCGTATTAATCAGAGCCTGCACAGTTCTATTCATAGCTCTGATCCTGGGCCTTTAATAAGTGACTCACTCAGTGTTGGAGCCTATTGAGCCTTTGAAGGGGCGGTATGTTTGGATAACCTTATACTCCAAGACCTGTGTATCAATGGCTCTATTATACCAGCTAAAATATCTCACCTGCTCTAATTTGGTATTCAGGAGT
The DNA here is from genome assembly GCF_963993115.1 of Abramis brama. Taxonomy (NCBI): domain Eukaryota; kingdom Metazoa; phylum Chordata; class Actinopteri; order Cypriniformes; family Leuciscidae; genus Abramis; species Abramis brama. The sequence goes on along the minus strand of NC_139987.1, from coordinate 18,026,758 downwards.
ACACTTCGGAGTATTCTGAGAATTCATTATACATTGGGAATGATCACTGAGATGCTAATGGAGAAGATGGTTCTAACTAAAACAATAAATTAGTAATATTCAAAGTATTTGGTCTATGTTTTTAATGTACAGTCTTACCTGGAACACACTGGATGAGGTTGGCCACCATTCCACTGAAATGAGCTCTCATGTCTTTCAAAATGTCCAGCTCTTTGTCATTCTCTGCTTCTAAGAGCATCCGGGTCAGATCAACATACTCCAGGAAAAGGGCTCCTAGAGCCAGGGAATCTCGCTCCAACGCCCCATTAGTACTGCAGAGAAGAAGAGAGTAAAACAGGCGCATAAGGGATTTTTACAAGACTTTCTCTTTCCTAATTCAACAGAGGTCAAAGATTCACTTCAGTTCAGAAGATCAGTTAAAAAAGTTAAACCCTGGATTTGACTTCACAAGTCCACAAAACCAGTCAGTGGGATCAGAGGACAAGTTCACCTGTCACTGATGACCCCTGAGTCAGCAAGAAGCTCAAAGATACGCAGCAGCTGCAGCCGGAGCAGATCTCTCCGCTCTCTCCGCTTCTTATTCTACAGAGACAGAAATACAGAAGGACACAGAGACCATTTAAATCTAAAAATGTAAATACTACTGTGCATGAGCACTGCCACTGCACTATAGACACAACAATACACATAATGTTATCTATGGGGGTTTCCAAATTCAGCTGGATTTGGCCAGAGCTCTCACCTCAGGCCTCCTCTCCAGAGCTTCTTTCATTAGAGGATGGAGTTCTTCCACCAGCTCCCTAATCAAACACACATGAGAAACAGTCATGAGACACCCGCAGAATGAAAGCAACATAAATATTTCCACAAACATGCTTTTGGCTCAAAATCTTGAAGTAAATAAGGCTTTTTCCTGCAATAACTGTAATAATGTTGCGATGAATTCATATCTGACAAAAAATGTCAAAATTAAAATCCATACATCTAGGGGTTGACATTTCAAATGACATAAAATAACCTGTGCTGAGTGTTATTTAAGTATTTTATATGCTTTGTATTTCTTTTTAGCTTTATTTATTAATTATTTTATTTTGGTTTTAGTAAAAAAAAAAAAAAATACTTAAACTGATTTATTTCAGTTAGTTGCCAAGGCAACTAATTTTATGTTTACGTATTTTATCTAATATTTATATTTTATTTCAGCTTTTTTCCGATTACAGAAAACGATTTTAATAGTTTTAGTTAACAATAAGAGCTTCAGTGAACCACTAGTAGTCCTATAGAACCCGTAGACATCTGTCCTCTTCGAAGTAACGACACACGTCAGAATGGAATGACAGTCATCTCTGCTATTTTGTTTGGGACACACATTACTTGCTCTTTTCATGCGCTGTTCTCAAACACCTCACATTTTTCACAGCTCCCTCAGTGTGTGTGGCAAAAGTCCAGTGTAGCTGCCAGAATGCTTTGATAAATTTGCTATAAAACTGCCTTGGTTTAGGAAATAATTCAAACTCTGAAAATCAGCTGTTTTTTGGGGTAAAATTATGCTAAATAGCTCATTAAGTGAGAAAGAGGCATGTTTATTAAAAGCAATACCTGAACACAAGGGAATTTGTTCGCCCAAAGCCGAGGACCAGAGACTCTGTGATCTCCAAACTTTCCGATCTCATGAGGGGAACCAGCTGTTTCAGGAGCCATGCCACTGATGGTGTGCCTATCACCTGATCAGAAACACATACATGTACTAACTCATGACATCACAGTTCTTTAATCTTCCAAATCATCACTGTCCTACTATGGGCACAACGCACCTTGTTATCATACGTGACACTGCCATCAGGTGTGGTAGCCATAATCTCAGGGGTGGAGGCTCTCAGGTGACCCGGACTCATGATGCTGGGTTTGGCAACACCGAGGCACAATATCAGGTAATTCCTCCACAGCGTCACATAGCCATCGGCTGGGCCTGGCGTGCTGGTCTTTTTGGCGTAAACGGGACTGCTGCAAATATGTACCAGAGAAAGGGAAATTCTTGAAAGTCTGTTTTCCACCCCAGTATTCGTAAAAAATTTAAAATAACAAAAACTACTATAAACCGGACGTTTTAAGAGTAAAGATGATCGAAAAACTCACTTTGGGTCAACAAGTGGCATAAGCAGCTGTAGGCGAGTGAAGGCGTAAGGCCAGGCATAGCTGAGTGCCGTTGGGCAGTGTTTGGGGAGGTGCTCTGGCCTAAGGAAGCTATAGAGGCAGAGCACCCAGGGATCCTTCACCGAGTGGGCGAAGATCCACACGTGAGAGGGACTCTTTACATCATAGTGGCTGTTAACCAGGCGGGCGTTCCACTCTACCAGCCACTGCAGGTCCACGTGATGACTCATGGGCAGGGTGGCCTACACAGAACACAGATTTTAATAGCTGAACTTGAGCAAGCATGCATGAGTGTTATGACTTTAAAGACAGACATTTGGCAACTGAATTCTATAAAACTCTTGTGGCACAAATCAATTTAATGCAAGTTGAGGTCAGTACTGAGAATGACACACACACACATATGGATACACAAACAGAAACACATCCGGAGGGTTAATAGGGAATGCTTACAGAGTCAGAGACAGCCACATGGACGAAACTGTCCAGCACGCTGGGGGCCAGTTGGTCCATAACCTCGATCATGGACTTATCGTCATCCTGAGAGCAGAATCACATGACAGTTACAAGGCCTGTGTTGAATAATGTTTAGGTTACACACTAACAGGTCTAGTACTGATTAGGATTGCATCTGATATCCACTGCATGTGAATGCATGTTTATGATTAATTCAACTGGTCACATGACATCAAATTCAGTCAATAAGTTTTAGTTCAACCTAATGTTAGGTTATTATCTGTGTTTTAAATTATTTCCAAGTATAAAACTAATTTCTCCAACAACAATAATGGCAAAAGAGAAACTCTTCTGTCTTCTCTTCTCTTTTCTTTTCTATTCTATTCTTCATTTTTCTTTTTCCAAGTTATTGTACTCGGTTGTATTCTATAATTTTCTCTTCTGTCTCTTTCTATTCTATTTTATTTGTTCTAATTGTGTTTTTTATTCTATTCTGTTTTATTTATCTATCTAATTATATATATATATATATATATATATATATATATATATATATATATATATATATATAAAATTATATTATTGTGTCTTTTTCTATCCTATCTTACTCTTTTCTATTATGTTCTCTTTCTCTTTTCTATCATATTGTCTTCTATTCTATCGTATTCTATTTTATTATATTCTGTCTTTTTCTATTCTATATTATTCTATTCTATGCTATATTCCTCTTTTCTTTACTATTTTGTTTTTTCTATTCTACCAGAATCTGTTCTAATATATTCTGTCTTTTTTTATTATATCTTATTTTATTCTATTCTGTCTTTTTTCTAATCAATGTTATCCTTTTCTTTACAATTCTGTCTTTTTCTGTTCTATTCTGTCTTTTCTTTTCTGTTCTATGCTATCTTTTTCTTTATAATTCTATTGTCTTTTTTTATTCTTTCAGATTCTATTATATTATATATATTATAATATATATATTTATTATATTCTGTCTTTTCTATTATATCTTATTTTACTCTACCTTGTTCTACGCAATTCTGTTTAGTTTAGTTTGTGTTTCTGGCATAATCTGCTAGAGACCCAGCAGCCTGTCTCACCTCGGCTTGTCCGATGGCTGTAAACAGGCAGCGTATCTCTCGGAGGACGGACACAGCCAGTTTGCGAGTGCTGGTCTGGCAGGAGCACAGCAACAGCAGGGCCAGACCCTCCACAGCGTGCAGCACCGTGGAGTGAGGACTGCGATCGGGCGCCAGTCTGGAGCTCCCGCTGCTTTGAGATCCCATCTAAGGTCAACAAATATACACACATACACATGATCATGCACACAGCCCCCAAAAACCATTTACACTGGTTAAGTGTGTATAGCCATTAAAGAGAAAAATTCATGCTGATACCTCAGCCGAGCGTTTTCCAGGCGCCTGTATCGCCAGCCTCCACTGTGTCAGGAAATGCAGCAGCAGTTTAACGGATGAGTCCTGCAGGCCCTGCTGCGTGTCCTGCACCTCACGCAGCAGAAAGTTAGTGTACCCGAACAGCACGTCCTCTCGCCAGTCGGAGAAGTCCAGCAGCAGACTCTGCAAGGAATTCTGGGCAATGAGTCTGAGTTCATCATCCATGTGGACCGTCAGCCTGCAGAACGCAGAAAGAAAAACAATCAATGACAATTACAGCTTCTCTTATGTTTTTAATGCACAGTGTATTGTTTATACAAAGGGTACATGGTGAAACTCACCTGGCCAAGAGATCGATGAGCTCAATTTTGGACATGCCATCTGGCAGGATACGTGGAATGGCCGCAACACACGTCCGGAACAAGTCAATCTTCGGTTTTCTCTCACCCCTGACCCGAGAGAAGGGATGAGGTAAGAAAAAGTAAACAATGAGAGAGACAGAGTAAAGAGAAACACAAGGAAATGGAAAAAAGAGAATGTCAGACTATCTAAACAGGGTGTGTGTGCTGAACGTGACTCATAAGTTGTCTGGCTGTGAGCGTTTCCTTCACCCACTCATGTTACACTCTGAGATAAATAATAGGTGGTGACAGGTCAGAAAAAACTGTTTACGTGATCATGTCTTCGGGCTCCTTGTTGAGCATCTGGGCATTGGTGAGCATCATGCAGCGGCCCACCTCCTTATCCAAGTGCCTCAGGATGTTATCAATGGATTTCCTGACCTGGGAATAATACAGTGCCATACCTGCAGGGAACAGCATAAACAACCCAGACTATGAAAAACTGAAAAAAGAACAACAACGACAAACACAAACAGGCAGGTGTTTGTAATAGCTAAGTGCCCTGACCTATCAGTTTTGCTTCCTCCTCAGTTAGAGTTTTGCTGAGGTAGGTTTTTTTCTTCTTCAGTGTGTTCCCAGAAGGTAAAGTGGCCCCTGTGTTTGGCATGGGTGGTTCACCATCTTTCTGCTGCAGGTTATCGGCTATGACGAGGAATGCTCTCAGGGCGATGTTCATTCTCTAGATATACATCAGAAAATAAACAAAATATGCATTTCCTCATAGCAGGATCTCATCTCAGGCGGTCTATTGGGTTAAATGTGTTTGTATGGGTTCAAACACAATTCCATATTTATAAATCTATAATTCTATTATTATTAATAGGTGGTATTAATAATGAGCTTTAGATAAAATCATTACAACATTTGAAGTAAACGTGTGTGTGTTTAAGCATTACCTCTGGGTTTAAACTGAAAGCTTTAGCTGATTTTCCAACACTCAGCAGATCACATATTATTTCTTTCATAGCAAAATCCAGTCTTTCCTACATCCAGAAAAGAAACAAAGATTACATTACACAGTGTTAAATGATAATCATTTGTGTGACAACAGTGTAAAATTGCAGGACCTGCAAAAAGGCACAGGAAAAGATGTGGAATATTTTCTTAATGCGCATCAGACGTCTATAGGTGTGTGTGTGCGAGTAGTGTCAAACCTGGGCAATGAACTGAATTATCTTGACAAAGATGTTGAGGGGCATGTCTCTGGGAACGACGCTCCGTGAACCCTTAGGGAACAGTGTTGATATGATTGAGGTGAGGCGGCTGGAATGGATAAAAATATAAAAATGTCATATTAATGGATGTCAATCAGAATCAACATTATTATTTTCTTATTCCTTATCATTACTGTCAGTGCCATGCATTTAAAATGAAATCCATTATATGTCTTATATTAGAAATATATTTCTTAAATCGTGTTGGTATGAATTAGTTTTACAATATGCTACCTTTGTGTTGCCGTGTTGCTTTCACATTTGATTCGGATCATATAGACCCACAGCAGTCGATAGAGAGATTCAAGTGCCACCCGGGCCATTTTGTGGTCTTTGTTCTGCAAGAAGAGCACTTTGTTGTAATTTCCTGTTATGTTCCTGTGATGCATCTTATAAATTATGATCACCAAATGAGTGCATTTTTTATACTTCTGTATAATTTCCATTAATTCCACGATTTTCACCAGTTTGTTTTCCAATAAAAAAATTATCTAAACATTTTTAAACCAATATAAATTTACTTGAGAATATACAAAAATGTTAAGACTAATAATAATTTCAGAGAATATCTCTTGAATTAAGTTTAGTTACTTTTTTCTTGTTATAAGCATAAATCTAATCAATTGTAGTGAGGTTTATGATGAAAAGAAAATGAAAAAAGAAAGATATATATTTTTATTAAAATATATTTATTTTATTTTTAATATTTTAGTATAATATATAAAAATATATTATTATAAGGATGTTTAGATATTTTTACTGGCAGGACAAACATACAAATGATTTTTCCCCCTGAAAGTTTACCTTCTTTTTTTAAACCTGATCTATTCTTTCTTATCTATTCAGGTGTTTCTTGGCTTTAGTGTTCAATTTCCTTTGACTTTTGACCAAATGTGGGCACTGAAACAAACAGGATATTTTTCCTGCAGGTCAAAAGCCTTAATTACATAACAAGTCAGCAGCTCTCAGACTGCAGCAGACCTCTGCAAGTACAACATGACGACTGACTGAGAGATAACAAAAAATCAGATAAAGCTGAAATCTCGATAGAGTGATCCAGGATCTTATTAAACCATTCTCACAGTTCTGCACATCATGGTTGTTGTTATTATGCACCTCTTTTCTGTTGTCCAGACTAATTTCATTAATTCTTTCATTCCACCTCTCTCACACCCCCACACAGGTACAGAGACTGAAGTGCTGAGCACAAAATGTACAATGAGATGTTACAGCTAACGATAAAGGATTCTCCTATCCTACAGGCCTCTCCTTCAAGCAAACAAAACATTCCTGCAATCTGCTGCACTCCCTCTGCATTTCACACATTTTTAACAGCTATTTGCTTCTAACTGCTGCCACTTTAAATATTTGTGCACTTGACTGATGGGCTCCACTGGTTAAAAGAACTTGCAATCACATGATGCTGACACAACCCCCTTGCACAACAAAAACTGCATTCCTTTTTGCATGTGATCTGCTGTTATTTGCTGATGTATAAAAGCTGTATCATACAAGCTTTGTAGATCTCAAATACTCACTTTCAGGTTGGACAAGCAGTTGTTGAGGAATACGTGCCATCTGTTTAGAAAGATTTGCTTCTGGCTCACACACAGAAGACACGTTACCAATGGATACAGAGCCTAAGAAAGACAAGGAGCAAGTCAATGGTTTCATTATATGTGCTTAACAAGAATTATGTAATTCAATGACTTTGCAAAGACAGTGAAAAACACTCTAGAACAAAATATTCAAACTTTCTTTCCCCAAGACCCAATAAGACATTCTGTGTTTACTTGAGACTCAAAAAATACTGGTAAAATACATTCCATGATATTATAAACCCTGGTAACCACAATTCCAATCAAAAACACCACAGTTCTTAAATTTTTTACTACTAATGAAACTGTGTAAATGTAGTTAAAACTCTCATCAAAAAAGTAATTAGCATATGGCATAAACATAAAACTAAACAAATATTCATAGACAGCTTAAATAGACAGCTTAAAGGAGATGTGTGTTTAATGTTTTAATAGCATAAAATAATTGCAGCAACTGTTTTAGTTTGCAGAAACTATGGTTGCATTAAAAATGTTGCTAAGGAAATGCCTGAGCATTTGCTTTTAGTAATTTCATTTAATGTAACTTATTAAAAAAATTGCTCATTATATGGGTATTTAAGGGTTGGGATCCAAACCTTAAGAAGCACTGCTCTCAAAAATATTTTAGAAAGCAATTTCCTCTTTCCTGTCACAATAATTTTGCACTTGAGTTGTTTTCTTTAAGTTGGATTGTAAAATATTTATACGGCAAACAAATCAACTGACATTTTTAACAAGGGTGTCAAAATGCACACACATCACACAGCTATTGTGTGCCAGTGTTTAAAATCAAAAGTTGCTATGTTAAGTCGTGAAAGATATTTAGAGATGGAGTATTTGAAACATCACAGACAGCGAAAAAATGTCAGCTATGAGCCAATTACTGTAGCTGCATCTCCCTCTATTGCTCTCGAGCATGAAAAAAGAGAGGGCAAGACTTGCCAGAGAGTGTTTCTTCCTGGATGACAGGTCTAAAGTTGTGTCGTAAAGCGTTTCCACAAAATTCCTCAAACAGGGCACATTCACCTCGTTCTTCACCGTCTGAAGAGAAACATCACATCAAGTGTGAATTACAGTTTGGACAAGAGACACATTATTACATTATTCAAATGTACATATTTGGTAAGCCTTTCTCAAACAAATTACAATTTAGCGAATGAATGAAAACAAACATTTTGAAGTATTCAAATATTTAGTTTGGCAGTGCTTACTGCAGCAGATCTATCAGAGACGGCTGTACTTACTGCGGCTACTGGGACGAGAATCTCTACAAAGAGTCCAGCCATAGAATGTTTAATATCCTTATCTTTCACCTCCAAGAAATACTGAGCACACTCCTATAAACATATAACAGTATTTTAAGTCTTTTTGAATACCAAGAGAGAGAGAGAGAGAGAGAGAGAGAGAGAGATTTTTTTTTATATAATTGTGTACATTGTTTGTCAAATAAAGTAGAACATTGAAGTAATTGTTGCATTGTGTACCTGCATAAACTGGAAAGACGCTTCGAAATCTTCCACTGGGTACATCTTAATGCGGAAGAACTTGACCCCCATAATGAGGCTGATAGTGCTTTGGAGCACATATGGGCTCTGCTCTTTCTGCCTGAGCTCCTTCAACTCTGAGATGAACTTCTTCCTCACTGCAGGAAACCTGGGAAGATTGGGAAAGAGGGATTACTATTTATAAAAATAATAAAACATACAGCAGAGTTTCGGTTTGAATCCCATCATTTTGCACTGGCTTATATATACAGTATATCTATACTGTATATCTGCATAATGTACTGTACCTTATGATAAACTGGTTAAAATATTCCTCATTTGTAAGTTGTGTTGGATAAAATGATCTCCTAAATAAATAAATGTATGCTGAAGCTGAAAGACGGTATACAAAAATGTGTTCTGTCTGAAAGCATCCAACTTGATAAAAGATTGATAAAAACTCAATTTACAATTCACTCAACTAAAAAACAAAAATAATATACTGACTTTTAAATTCACTTGTTGTCTATTAATGCTTTACCTGACTGTCTTTAAATTATCCTCCTTTGAGGGCTTTTCTCAGGATGCATGATATTTGCGACAATTAATTCAATTAATTAATCAGAATATCATCAAATTAATTCAGTTAAATAACGATGGGAAGCCCAAGTTTAAATCCATTTCACCATTTCAGCCACCAAATTCCAGGACTTGGATGTTTCATGTATACATGTGTGTTAGGGAGTGTTTGTGAGTTTGTTCTGACAGAGAAAGAGATCTTCAGACCTATATTTAGAAAGGCATCTGGAGGAGGGATCTCACTCTGTGTCTCTCTGCAAGTCTTAATGTTTGTTTTAGGTGAGCTACAAACTAACTGGCTACTTTCCCACTGAGAGAAATAAAGAATATTAGAGTATTTGCATTGTACACACTGTTTGACTGAATTATACTATTTATCTTGTACTGTACTGGGGTGATGAAGCACATGCATGTCTAACATTTCATTTGACTTTTAACAGAACATGTAGACACCAGAATTTCAAGACTTCCTTATTATATGTGCTGCCACAAATACATTTTTCACACTATTAAATATGGAAAGAGGCCATTACTGTCAGGACTGGAGCTCTCATACTGATAAGGAGAAACTCCATCTCTGTGCGACACTGATGGAGCTCCCTGTGAACATGACGAGACGTCTCGTCTATCAGCGTAATGGCCTCCCATTAGTGCTTCATCTAACAGTAGACACTCTGTCGCAGGAAGAAGAATGCGGCCATCATTTTGAGCTCGAAACCAGGTCGCTGGCTTCAACGGGAATCATGAAGCCATCCATTTAGGGTTTAAGTTAGGTGGGAATTTTATTGCAAATGGAAGTGGTTTTGATTCAGGATCAAGATTTTACATTGGACTTCAAAGTGGTGACCCAACACATTACCAAACAAAAATGTCCTTAATATCAGATGGTTTCACTGGTCCAAAATCCCACTCCACATATCTAAATATGAAACATTAAATAAGCTCTTATTAGCTGATTTTGCTGCTTCATAATTTACCTGGACTGGGCCACGACACCGACAACCTCTGCATACAGATCAGCCACAATGTGCATGTTGGTCGTGTTGGGCCCAAGGTATCTGCAGGACAGAGAAATATCATAATTCTTCCTGTCCTTCTGTAGAATCCAGTCACACTTAACCACACTTACATTTACAGCGAGTATGCATGATTTAGTGAAAATTTAAATGATATAAGATGCTTATTAGGCAGATTAACTAATGAAAACACATGCAGGAAAATAATGGCTTATGGTGGATGGAGGAAATAACTTAAATGGATCATTACCCCTCTTTGTATTTGAAGTGTTTGAATGCCAGGTTAATGACTTCCTGAATGAGGCCATCCAGAAGAGGATGGAGAGGGATCTACAAAGAGAGAAAGCGGCAGGATAAGTAAGGGGAAGAAACACTGTATAACGTAAATGAAATAATAAAACAAAATAAAATAAATGCATTTATCTATTCGTTTTATTTATTTAAAATAAGCAAAATTCAAGGGTTAAAAAACTAAAATTAAATGAAATAATATTTAATTACAAAGCAAAGGATTAATTATAAATATATTTATATAAATTATGTGTTCATGAACAAGGAAATGGCCAAATTAAATTATGACAATACAAATTCCAAAGAGATATTTCTGCTTCTTGTTGCATTTGTTTCAGGGCAGGTTGTCAGTTTACTGATCATTCAATCATAACCTACCTGTTTTAAAACCTCAATAAGCACAAGTGAGAATATGAAATCTATTGCCAAGTCTCTTCTTTCCATCAGATAATCTTTCTGCTGTTCATCACTGAAAGAGACAGGGAACGAGAAGAAATTGAGTGAAATTGCATTTTGATAATCACTGCTTGCTTACTGTAAGTCAAAAATATAAACATGCTTCTGAGGTCTGTGTCATGAGAGCTTCTGAAATCCTCTATGGTCTGTATTTGATTCTGAAGCACTGATGTATTCAAACCTAACTGCCAATAATGTTATTTGATTAGGTTCCACAGTCATGAGATCCCATATCATTGCTGAGAAAATGTCTGCTTTGCCTTCACCACTCAGGGCCTGAATTTTGGTGTGGGGAAAAAATCTGATCTAAAAAAAAAATATCTGATTTACGCAAAAAAAATAATTCCTGCAGGTTTCGAGCTTATAAGATGGGAAATACCGGCAAACATTTATTCAGTTAACTTATTGGTTGAATAAGCAAATGACTCCACACAGATTATCTGATCAAATTAGTCATTTGAAAACTTTCTGTGAGACATACGGTCACAAAAAGCAAGAGTGATTCAGCACTACTGCGTCTTCTTTTAAAATGTGATTCACATCCCCACATCGTCTGTACAAATGAGCTGCACGCTGCAATACAAGACCTTCGCTCACATTTTGGGACAGAATTGTCACTTGCCCAATCGGGCCAGTGTTGCATTCAGTAGTACTCGCGAGCGCCCAGAGCGCACACGCATAAAGCCGCCTCTTAAACAGCTCGTGAGAATCAAAATGAGTGCTTTTTTGCGGCTTATTACACTTAAACTGTTCCTAAACCTGCTACTGTCTGTGTCATTAATGTTAATCAAACAACAAAAGGATTTAATTTATACAATGCAACATTTGATTTATTTAATTTCTGTAGTAGCTATTCCTGTACCTGAATACTGGTAGACCTACCTAAAAACCTTAAAGCATGCACTCTTTATTTCATTTGTATTTTATTTTATTGTATTTATTAGTGCTTCTGCTTGTAATTTGTTTATTTGTTCTTGTTTACTTTGTAAATTAAATTCAAGGTTGAAATCAAGCTTCCTTGTTCTGTGTAAAATCATGCGCAACAAAATGACCCCACTGTTAAATGACAAATACATAGAGTGAGCATACATTTAGGTGAGATAAATGTAATTTAAAATAATAATATAAAAAATTAAAATGGGACTGGAAAAGAAAATGGGACTAATTTCTAAAATACACAATAAATGTTAAAAAACCAGCAGACAATGCTAATCTTGTTGGCACAACAGTTTAAAAACAGCCGATCATCACATTCCTTTCGGCTATTTACTGGCCTTATATCGGATGAGCTGCTTCACAGTGCACTGCAGTACAGATTGTATTTCATCAGATGAAGGCAAGGCTTCCTGATGACAGCCATTAATTACAAGCTCCCATCCACACTAGATCACACATGCATAAACACACAAATATACACTTGCGCAGAACACCATAAACACGCTTATGCAACAGACATGAAATCAGATTATATTGACACAGACCTGTGGAAATGAGACGAGCAGACACTTGTGCTCTAGTTTTATCTAAAGTTTGCACTACAGACAGGGTGGAAACTGAATACACTTTTCGCCATACCTGCCAATGGCAATTAAGTAGGGATGCACCAAAAAAAGAAAATTCTGGGCTGAAACCGAAAATTCAGGATGCACTTGGCCGATAAATATATAATAAATAATAATTGAATAATCTATTAATTAATCAAAATGATTTAATAATGAACACTTAAAAATCTTGAGTTGTACAAACATTTAAATTGCACATAAGGCAGTTTTTATGTCAACTTTTTAATAACATTGTTTCTACCCCAGTTTGTTGGTGAAATAAAAACATTTAAATGACAATAAACTGTAATAACTTGTTTTTATTCAAACATACATTAAATAATGAAGACATCACTAACAGGTTAAGAAAAATATAATGAATATGTAATACAGTGCATATATTTAGCAAAATGCCCTTCTCTAGAGTCATTTTATTGTATTATAATATCATCAGTCCAGAGCTAGAGTCCACACAGCTGACATGTTTAAATGCTGTAGCTTATCCATGTTGTGTGCATGAGATTGATTCTGAACACAGTCAAAATGTGCCATCGGAGAAGCGCTAATTAAACCTTTGTTTCAGTCACTGATTTCGGCCTTCTAAAATCATTGCGACCCGAACCGAAAATAGCTGTTTCGGCTGAGATTTTTTCCGGTAGCTGAAATTTCGGTGCTTTCCAACAATTAAGCATCTATTTTGTACATATGAAAGGTACAAAAGTTAGTTACCAATACCCTATATGGGTATTATTTTGTCTGAGGAGAGTTCACACACTCCTAATGGCATTTCAGTTAATATTTTCAGAGAGTATAAAAATAGTTTAGAAATGTAACTTTAAATGTAGGCAAGGGAACTCACTTTTTGGACTTTGTGTTTGCACGTGGACGGTACTCATGGGACTCGTCTTCCAAACCGTTCTGTCTTTTATACCAGTCAAACAGTGTCCGCAGGATGGAGGGAAGACAATACTCAGCAAGAGAGCTCATAGTGCTGATCAGCTGTGGAGAAAAAAGGTTTTGTCACAGCACTAATTGTACAGCTCAAAATGCAATGTGATTTAACTGAGGCTAGACACGGAATGGAATATTAGCAGTATACTGTACACCACCTATCTTATAAAAATAGGATGTGAAACAGTATGCAGTTTCGATCAATTATGAACTGGAGTAATTTAAGCAGGCAGAAAATGTGACTAAATTAAAAACAGAGGGTAGTATGGTGTGCCGAACATCACCTGAATGTGTACATATGAAAGAAACACAATATATTGCAGGTAATTTAGCGCAGTCCGTTAATGACACAATTATGACATGGTCCCAAAACATGCCTGTTCTTCTGCAACACACTCAAAAGTATGTCATTTTTCTTCACAAAAAGTGTACATACTTTAAGGGCATAGTACGAGTAAGCGAATTGGGACACAGTGAAAATGTTACCATGACGAAGTGAAATGTTACTTATGGGTGGAATTTGGGTAATCAGAAAACAGCCAGAATTAAGATCTAGGGAGTGAATGTGGTCATACAGGCTGGGCTAAACCAAATAGAGGAAAGGAGTGGTGTCTGGGCAGAGTTGGCCTGGTATTCCCCCAGTCACTGTGAGATGTTCAAGAACCCACACACATTCAGGCTACTTAAGAATTCAATACAGAAGGGTAAAGTCAGGACAGCACAGCACCAGCTACAGGAATGCTATTCTTAGGGTCTGACTGATGATGACTCAAAAAAAGTTGTCCATCAATAGAGAAGGGCCGGAAACATTGGATGGTATGGGAGCAGATCATTAATTCTTTGTCAGTCTTTTTCAACATTACTTTATATTTTCTGATTGTGGAAACAAAACAAAATCATGTCTCAAAGCCCTAATTGTTTAATTGTCAGTGTGTGTCTGGTAGAGTTAAAGTCTTAAATGTTAGGAAGGATGTGGAAAATGTTACTTAATCTCACCTGATCAAACTGCGGGTCTTCTCCTCTTTGTAGAGATTTGGTGAGGGGCTTTTCCTGCAGAACATCAAAAAGAACTTAGGAGGCATAGATCATTGGTTGCAGATCTTGCTTTTGTAATGCATGAACTTGAAAAGCCCAGATTAAACATATAATCAAGACCTAGGGGTGGGCGATATGACCAAAATCTTATATCTGTCACAGTCTTAGGCTGTATGAATGCACAAGGCAAAAGCATTACGAATAAAGTAGTCTTTAATGATAACACATGGAGAGAGTACAAAACAACGTAATACAATAGACGAGAACCGACAGGGGTCTGAACACAACAGGGAGCTTAAATACAAGATGAACACAATGACTTAAAGGTGTAAAACATTAGTAATCAGACACTAATAAGGAGAAAATCATTAACCAATGAAACCAGATCTAAATGTAGAGTAGACAAAACAGGAACAAACAGAACAGAACAACAAAATAGAATAGATAAATGTGTCAGTACAGTACGCCCAACCCCCACCGAAAAGGTGAGTCTTCGCGTCGTACAATGTCCAACTGAGGAGGGAGGGAGGGGTCTTTGGAGGTAGGTGTGGAGCTGGTAAAGGTCAGGGACCAGGAGGACACCATGGTGGACCCGACGGTGAGAGGAGCCAGGGTGGAGCATTGACTGAATGGCTGGGTGGAACTCTGGGAACAGACTGGCGAAGGCAGAACAAGGGTGTATGGAGTATCTGGTGAAGCAGAGAGGCCAACGAACCAGGGCAACATCCACGGCCCGGAAGCCCAAGGTGGAGCTGCTGGCTCCTGGGTCTGAAGCGGAGACAGGGGCTCGGCAGACCGGGGCAACAATGGAGGGAGTGAGGACAATGGAGAAGTCAGAGGGACGGAGAAACGGGTGGAGCTGACGGGCTGACTGGCTGAGGTGGAGACATGGGCCTGGAGGCCTGAGGTGATGCAGGGAATCCTCATCATTGTGTCAAGCTGCACAGAGCTAGCAGCGGGGACAGAGCCGAGGAGCTGAACGATACTTGTGGAACCAGCGGAGTACTGGACGGAACCAGTGAAGGGGATGGGACCAGGAAGTTGAGTGGGAACCCCGGAGCAAGAAGATTTCCGGATGAGACCGGGAGCATCCAGATAGCCGGACAGGACCGGGGAAAAGGCAAAGACTCGAAGGTGGGGAATCAGGATGGAACTGGATCCGTGGACCCTGGGCAGCTATCGTCGACTCCAGAAAGATCCAGGTAGCTGGCTATGGCTCCTTTTCTGCCTCGTTGGTGTAAACGGGGAGTCGCCCTGCTGTAACAACCACAACCAGTATTCCACCAGCGACCTTTGCTCACAGGTGACGAGACGACATAAGGATGGTAAGTCCATATTTCTTGTTCTGCTCATTTTGAGGACCCCTACCAAGACCCGCAGACTTTTACAGACTTCAAACTACATTCACCAAGTTCTACACAAAGTCCTTGAGTGTTTGATACATATTTAGGCTAATTCTGATCAAGTTAGTACATTCAGCTTTCTTGAACACATTATTAATTTTTTCCTCTAAAATCTGTGTAGAAAATATTTAAAAAAACTTGTCTTGCTGTGAGCATTATCAAAGGCTTCAACAATCCTTGAAGACTCTTTGACAGATTATTGACGCTAAAACAACAGTAATCCTCTGAAATTCCTTAATTTGAACTAAACAGGACTAAACTTAATCTGAACAGGCGTGGGAAAGTGGGCCAAAGAGCCAAGAGAACAACTTTACTGGGGCTGGAACTGGAGGTCAAGTCAAGTGATTAACCCTATAACACGCAGACACACTCGTGGACACACACACGCGCTTTCAGACTGGCGAGGATTGACAGGGTCAGATGAAAGGGCAAAGGAGAGCAGAAATTCTACAAACAGGTTGATGTCTAGGTCATGGCTTGTGCCCTGCTTCTAAAGTTACTGATTTCTAGTATGGTTGAAATTTGTGTTTCCTAGATAATAATCTGGTGCAAAGTTACTGTTGTGATCAATAAATTGAGAACTGTACATTAGGGCTGCTCGATTATGGCAAAAATCATAATCTCTATTATTTTTGGTCAATATTGAAATAACGATTATTTAACATGATTATTGGTGGGCGATGTGATCACAGTCTTATTTCATGATATTTCACGATCTTATTTCACGATAAAGTTTTAAATATGGATATTTTTCTTACACCATCGCATCACTTCACTTCAGAAGGCCTTTATTAACCCCTCGGAGACGTTTGGGATACTTTTATGTTGGATATGATGCACTTGTATGGACTTAAAAAAATGGTGCCCATTCACTCCCATTATAAAGCTTGGAAGAGCCAGGACATTTTTTTATATAACTCCAATTGTATTTGTCTGAGAGAAGAATGTCATGTACACCTAGGATGGCTTCAGGGTGAGTAAATCATGGGCTAATTTTAATTTTTGGGTGAACTAAGGCATTTTGACATATTTGTGTGTAGGTCTGCGGTAAGGCATGTATCCATATCCCATTTGCTTATCCGCGTTCGGCTCCGACTCGAAGCACGCACACAGAAAGCCACCTGGGGAACAGTGTCTCTTTTGCGGTTTATTGCGCTTTTAATATATAGTAGACTGCATTTCACAACAGTAGACTGCATTTACTAAACTGAATGTAAATGAATGTAAATTAGGTAAATAAGTTTTTCTGCAAGGTCTGATGATTTTAATTTCTCTGCCTCTCATGATCTGTTTTATAATCTCTTGTACAGAGTGGTAATGTGGACTGTAGTCCAGCAATTGTTATTAATGAAAATGAGATTAGTCAGCAATTAAAGTGCCTTAAGACAAAGCAGCAGGCCCTGATGGTATTCACCCACGTACTTTGAAAGTCTGTGCTGATCAGTTGTGCTCAGTTCTTCATTAAATTTTTTCTTTGTCCTTGTCTTCATCAAAAATACCTGAAATGTGGAAGACATCGTGTCTTGTTCCTATTCCAAAACATGGTAATGTGGGTCGTAGTTTAAATAATTTGAGACCCATTGCTTTGACATCACATATAATGAAATGTTTTGAAAGGATTATCCTTGGTCGTCTGGGTACAGTTGTCAGTTTTTCAAGATCCATTACAATTTGCATATCGAAAAGGTGTGGGAGTAGATGATGCCATACTTTTTATGTTACATAATATTTATAATCATTTGGAAACAACTGCCAGTTCTGTTAGGATTATGTTTATTGATTTTTCTAGTGCTTTTAATACAATTCAACCACATGTTTTAGCCGATAAATTGCTGCATTGTAACCTTCATAGTACAACTATTATTATGTGGGTATTGGATTATCTTCTCGACCCCAGTTTGTTAGCTGGGTGATACAATGTCTGACATTATTTTAACTAAAACAGGAGCCCCCCAATGCACAGTTTTATCATCCTTTCTTTTTTCATTGTATAGTGCTGAATATAGGCACACTCAGACATCAGACAAGTTTTCAGACGATACCACCCTTGTGGGTTTAATTAATCAAGGTAATGACGTGGACTATAGAAGAGAGGTTGAAGTATTTGATACATGGTGTGATGAAAATTTCCTAAAATTGAATGTGGAGAAGACTAAGGAGTTGGTCATTGATTTTAGAAGAAAAAAAGAAGTGATATTACCAGTGATAATTAAAGGTCAGAAAATAGAGATTGTTCAGTCTTATACATATCTTGGTGTCCATTTGGACAGTAAATTAAAATGGAAGAAGAATAGTGAGGCTATTTTTAAGAAGGCACAATCAAGACTATTCTTTTTGAGGAAGTTGAGTTCTATTGGTGTCAGTAGGAAGCTTCTTTATGTTTTTTATCAGGGAATCATGGTTAGTGTTTTGTTTTATGCAGTGCTCTGTTGGGGATGTAGTATCACTGTAGATGATAAAAATAGGATTAATAAATTGATTAGAAAGGCTGGCCCGGTTATTGGCCTTAATCCTGATTCACTTGAGGTCATTGTGGACAAGAGAACAAGGGCAAAATTAAAAATGATTCTGTGTTACAAAGGTCATCCACTACACTGTATCTTTAGTGGACTTAAAAGCTAATTTAGTGGAAGATTAGTAATGCCTCAGTGTTCTACAGAGCGATTTAGAAGGTCTTTTATTCCTACTGCAATTAGGTTTTTTAATGAAGTTGTGCAATTTTTGTATACTGATTGTTTTTGTTTTTAATGTTTATTTGTCTATTTGTTGTGTTTGTAATGTGCAATTGTGGCAAATGAGTTTCCTCTTACAGGGATTAATAAAGTTTTCTAATCTAAAATTTCACAACACTTACTTATTTGGCTGTTTGGATGTTAAGTTTAGACTTAAAAGAAAGCGCACCGCTGTGAAGAAAAGGAAGGTGTGCTTGATGAAATGCGGCAGTGGCACAATAATTGTTTTACCTCGATTATCTTGTTTTCATAATCGTTGGAAGTCAAAAACAAAAATCAATTACAATTAATCACAGCCATACTGTACATTACTGGAAGTTGACTGGAAAATGCACTTTCTGATAAAGCACCTCAACCGTGATGACATTTATTCGCTTAAAGTACACACCGTTTAGGTGCGGTATGCATTTAGAGATGGGGGTGCTGAGAGCTTTGACTGTTTCTCATACAGAATAGGCGAAACCCATTCCTGTCCACTTAAATCCACTCCAGCATAATGGAATTACAATGATTCAGGGAGACCAGGCAACCTGAGCCACTGCAGAAAAAACAGACACAGTATCTTACGGCTATTAGTGCAGTTTGAAGATATATTGTGAAGTATTACTGTTCGATGCCTGCCAGCTAAAGCAATTACAAATGAAAGCCATTGCAGGGTCATTAATATCGTGTGCCAGGGCTGTTAGATATCTCTACTCCACTGTATAACTGATTTAGACAGCATACTGTATACTTCCTGTTTTTCCAGACTACTCAACATACCAGAGAATCAGCTAAAACAAGGCATAAAAAACCTCAAACCCAACTGTGACTTCTGGCAACTTCTTATAATATGGGCTAGATCAGGGGTATTCAATTAAAGTTCCAAGACATATAGTCTCAATATTTCCTTCCCAGCGGAGGTCCGTACAATACTTTTATGGAACAGTTATCCCTTTCCATTGAGGCACCCGTAGTACTTAAAAAACTAAACACTCAATTTATTCATCAAAGATGAAAATCTTGGGCCCAGAGAGCCAAAACAGTGATGTCTAAGAATTTTTACCAAAAATTTACCAAAAAAGTATTTATTTCTCCCAACTGGATATGAATATAAAAACGTTAGATCAGATGTTTTAACAGGCTATTATTTTATTTTACATTTAAACACCTTTGTGTATGGCACATAGAAATTCTAACATAGTTTATTATGAAATGCCCTTTATATGCTGATTAATAATGCTAAATATATGAAAAAACGTCACGTTAACTTGTCTCAAACCTGGTTTAGTTAAACAGTCAGAGTCATCTGTATGACAGATTAAAATATATATATTTGTAAGATATAGATATTTGTATTAGCTGCACTCATGTTTTCTGCAGTGTTTTAGCGAAAGTATCTATTTTGTTGCTCACCGTGTTTCTGCTACTGTTGTTAAAATAACGCGTCATTTGCAGATCTTAATGTGGTACTTTACATTGTTAGAGAGGGAGAGAGAGAAGCAACGTGCACGGAGCAGAAAGGGCTTAAAAGAAGCACCTTTGTCTCTTGATAAAAATATTATAGATAAAACTCCGAAAGATCATTACCATAAACAACCCTGAGTGCTTGTGGTGTGAACCGCTCTGTTGTTTTGACGTGCTGCTCACTTTAATCTGTAGAAACGGTAAAATGGCGCAATTATGTCGCGCAATCAACCACTTGAATATGGACAAGATGTTATTTACTTGCATTTGAGGTCTTGTGTCTTAGATTATCTGCATGTAAAGGCTTTAAAAAAAAAAGATCCCAGTAGATGTTAAACTTTGTCTTGTCTGAAAAATGTCTGATAAATATAAAAAAATAGGTCTCTTACCAGTGGTTCTGCCATGATGATGCGTATTTTGCGTTCAGACAGGGTGGTGAAGTTGGCGAATAGGCTTTTGAGGACATACTCGCCCGGTTTGCTCTCGGGGTCCACGGTAACCGGCATGGTGGCAACAGGACCTTTCCTCTCACCCGGAGCGCAGCTCACTTGGGGGAGGGGGCGCTTTCCTACGGGGGATGCTGGGAACGCACAAAAAATATAGGATTAGTTTATTATGGATCTTATTAGTAGCTCAACTGTTGTGAGCTCAATTGTTGTGTTGTCCACTCTCCAGAACATTCTCATTCACGGTTCCATGCTGGTGGAATGATCTCCCCACCCTCATACGGAATGCAGAATCCCTGGCAACATTCAAAAGACAACTTAAAACTCACCTCTTCCGTGAGCACTTAACCTCTTAAAAAAAAAAAAAAAAAACTTTCCTTTTCCCTTAATCCTCCCTTGTCTGGCTTATGCTACTCTAAGCATTGCCTCCACTTTGTATTTTTAGCACTTCTTGCATTGTTTTTCTCTCTTTTCACGATGACTCGCTTAATTTAGTCCTAATTTGTAAGTCGCTTTGGATAAAAGCGTCTGATAAGTGACTACATGTAAATGTAAATGTGATAATTATTCTATATGACTCGGTGCGCTGTGCACAAGCTCTGACGTGTGGTGCTGGTGAAATTATCTTAAATCCAGCTTGGGTCATTTTCTGATCCCACACAGAGGCAAAAGTGTCTGACCAATCAAATGCTTTGAGATGGAATGGTCTCATCAGATTAGCAAATGAGAGTGGTGCTGTCAAAGGCCCGGGACTATGCCTTGAGAGCACCATCTCACAGTCGGCCAGGGCTAGAGCAGCTGGTGTTTTCATTTTTGGCAAGACCATGTCATCACTCCCAAAGGAGGGAGGGGGTCAGCCGGCTGGCCGGGGCCGGGGGAGCCCACGTCATGTGGCTGCAGGGGCTTCTAGCATGTGCTCCTCTTAGAATAGACCCCTGCAACATCACAAGTCACAAGCAGCAAAACGCATGGCAAAATATAATCTTCCTAACAGCAATATGAGCAGTTTAAAGAGACTTGCAGTAACTTAAAATGAGGCAATTACCTTAAAATGATGATTGCCTAAGCGGTTTTATTAAGAGTTAGAGATTAAGGCTGTAAAAAACTTTTAAAGGGGTCTCTCATCCACATGCTTTTGCTCATTTAAAACTAAAGCAATCTATGTAAAAACACTGATGCATTGCTGCTGCTGCAATAACAACAAACAAGCAGCATCAAAGAGGACACAAAATCAGTATTACACTTTTTCTTCTTTAATCTTAAATGTCATCTAGATTTTTCAGTTTTTTTGAAGAATAAGTGAATGATGTACATGCAAAACTTGTTGCACAACAACACAATATTACAGTGATGTAGATGTTGTCAAATCTGCTGTCAAATCAGTAGATGCTGTCTACTGAATGCAGTTGTGGTTTCTATGATATTCTGGTGTTAATACATATATATAGTTCTGAGAAATACAACCTTATGCTCCAAATAAGTAATGGACTGCAATAAGTAACATCAAGCTGATGTTATGTGAACTAAATTTCCTCTCGCAGACCTCGGTACCTGAATAGTTTAAACTTCACACCATGTTAATGGGAGTTCATGACCTGACACCAGGGTTTCACTGCTCAGGTCAACAGTAGAACATTTGAATGACAGCTAAATCAGTATGCTAAATGACATGAGATACAAACTAGACAGAAAACCCCAATATTTAGCAGCTGTTAAATCATTATCAAACAATACTAAAACAGACGTCAGTTGCAAATGTATTCATTTTCGATTTGAAATTGCTACATATGGTTGGCTTGACAGTCATCTGGAGACAGAATTAACGTCAACGTTATTTATGGACAAACAGCGGATATCAGTTGACACCTCCGAAGTTTCTGTCGAGCCTGAGTTGTTCAAACTGAATGAGGAGGGGAGCTGCTGGAAAGGAATTGTAAAATATTTTGTTCACTACTTTAGCCTTGAACACACTACAAGGAATCCACAGAATGCAACCTCCTTACAGCAAGCGTAGAGAACAAGAACAACACCCACGCACCCACAGACCTTTCGCTCAGTGGCACCTACCAAGGCCCTTGATGAAGCTGATGACGCTGGCCCGACTCCACCGCACGGGAGAAAGCTCCATGGTGCGGCCACGTTAGTTCCAGTAATCCGACACAAAACTAGCCCTTTACCACCACCAGAGCTCCATACATCCCATTTGTTTTCCCGTCCTGTCTTTGTGGACCTGCACCATGCTGGGCAGCCCTATCAAACAGCCATGAACTTGGGATAGCTGGGCTTTGCTCTTGGAGTTATGGGAGTTGGAGAACGCAAGTTCAAGGAACACACCCTTCCTGTGTATAGCTCTTCATAGGCTTTTGACAGAAGCAAGCCCTAACTGAGGAGAAGGTCAAGCTGGAATTTTAGCAAAGCCAAGAGAGAGAGAGTGAGAGAAGAGAAATAGAGAGAGGGTGGGAGGGGACTATTTGGTGCTATATTTAACCTCAGCACTGACACACACCATTCTAACATATTCATTCCTTTTTATTGGGAGCATACATGAATGATCATGAAACATATACAAGATTTAATAATTATAAAAAGCATTGCATTCTAAAAAAGCATTACAAGCACTCTTTATGATATCATAATCGGTGCTATGATTACATCATAATACCCATTATGATATGTATTGTGACATCATAATACCCATTATGACATCATTGATGGCATTACTGGATTTCACTGAAATTCATTACGACACATTGCAGTGAAATCCAATCATGATATCACAATGTTTCCAGTGAAATCCATTGATGCCATCCTAATGCTATCCTAACACTGGATTTCACTGGAATGCAGCAAATGTTATCATAATGCAATTATGACATCATCACTGGATTTCACTCCAATGTGTCACAATGAATTCCAGTTATGATTTCATAATTGCATTGTGATGTCATTCACTGCATTACAGTGAAGTCCAGTGATGATGTCATAAATTGCATTATGATATTGTTCACTG
The DNA here is from genome assembly GCF_963993115.1 of Abramis brama. Taxonomy (NCBI): domain Eukaryota; kingdom Metazoa; phylum Chordata; class Actinopteri; order Cypriniformes; family Leuciscidae; genus Abramis; species Abramis brama. The sequence continues at coordinate 18,003,151 of NC_139987.1, read as the reverse complement.
GATTTCACTGCATTATGATGGCATTCACTGAATTCCAGTAAAATTAAGTGAGATCCAGTAATGATGCTACAATGGACATTATGATAACATAACTTCCAGTAAAAACATCATAATGTCCATTATAACAGCATCATTGGGTGGATATTCTGACATAATAAATGCACAACAAGCAGCACGAAAAAACATTCAGTGGAACGAGTTTAATTTGAGTCACAAAGAATGGCTCTTATGAACTGTCTCTTTCTGTCCAAAAAGACCCAAAAAGCATTATAAACAAATGAGAACATTCCCAGATTTAGAGGGACAAATTTAGCAAAGGAAACACAGATGCAGAAACACAGAAACTACAGCAAAGTATAGGCTATAACATAATAATTTTGAATCAGTGCATGGCAAGCCCAGACACACTACCTTCTGTATAATGAAAGCGATTGCTCGGAAATACAGTATGATGTAGTAATCGCACTCACTCTTGATGATGAGTGTACATTAAAAGGAAGCAGCGAAAAGCACTTTATTTATCAATATAATCATAGACTCTCCATATATCTATTTTTCTTTATCTAGCCTTGATTATTTGTTGCTCCATCTCAACCCAATCATCAGTTTATACACAAGCTAATTCACAGCAGGTTGGCCTTATATAAATAAGGGTTGATCTGACAGAAAAGACAGGGCATCTGGAAAGCGTAATAAGTGATAGGGAATTAAAGTGGTGGTTTAGGGAGAAAGAGAGCATGCAGAAAAAGAGATCGGGGGACTGGAAAGAGATTTGAGTGGATTTGCTTGAGTGAGTTAGCAGACTGTTATCAGGCCACCTGTTCTACTTCACAGGGATCGAGCTGCACGTCTAAAACACATGGGAACAAATTAACAGCCACTGTACAGCAACACAGCTCCTTTGTACAAGAAAAAGGCTTTATCACCTTTAGCTGAAAGTTTTACCACGGCTGGCGATGCAAGTTAGAGATCCCTCTAAAACAAACACACTCGCAGCACAGAACAGTGACTTAACATCTCAGAAATTATATAAAATAAGTTTAATAATCAATGAATCAAATAAACAGATGAATCAATTACCAAAATAGTTAAATAAAGCTGTAGGTCCATTTAATCTAAACCACTAACTAGTATGTGAAATTAATCAGGTACATTACGTTCTCCATTTCTCGGCTCGCTTACCGTATGTAAAACAATAACACTTTTACCAAACACAACCCATTTTCCACTCAGCCTTTGCATAAGATGAGTGATCTGATGCATCATTCTTACATCATCAGAGATTTATGATGTCACAGTCACCATCATCATTTTCATACATCATCGGTGAATAACCTTGACATTGTGCACACTCACACACAGTTATGTTTGTACACTGAGAGGTACTGACACGCTCAAATAAAAACACTGCACACGATTAAAAAAAAAACAACAGCACAAATCCTCCTGATCCCGTCACGAGCCCCTTTGGTCTGCAGTCATTACATAACGCAACCTCTCCATCCAAACACTAGTGAACCGGACACACGCACATCATAAAGTAACATCCTAAGTGCATCTACAAGTGTGTATACTGGACAACTAAAGTCAATAATCTCGTTCAAAAGCAGGATGTAAACATCCCAGAGAGAACTGAACAATTTAGTCTCCTGATAAAGTTGACATGAAACAGATTGGGTTTAAATCTCATCACTGGCACTAAGGGATATAAAACTTATCTTCAGCAGATCATAAACAACTCTGTCCTACACAAGGGTGAGCACACAAATGCAGCTGCATCTCACGAGGATGTAGAACATTGCGTGTGTGTGCTGAGTTGGTACTCACTGCTGCCCCAGGATTTCAGCAGAGACTTGATGCTGATCTCAAAAAAGCCTGAGTCCTGCTGGCTGGCCATGGCTGGTTAGCAGCCTCAGTCGCTGTAGCGACACAGAGATGAGAGTCCAGGCAAAGAGAGCTGGTGGAGTGATGCAGAGAGAGATAGAGAAAGGCCGCTTTACAGCGCCATACGCTGCAGCACTGCCTTTCCCTACGTGTCCTGTGTCAGCTCTGAGCACCAACTGTTCTCTCTCCTCTCCTCTCTCTTTCCTGCCCCCTCCCTCCATCAAACTCCCTCATCAGCCGCTCTCTCTCTCGCTCTGCATTAAGAGGATTGGCTCCCAGAGAGAATGAAAGAGAGAGAGAGAGAGAGAGAGAGAGAGAGAGCTGCTGTTTGTGTTGTCCAGTCTCCCTTAAAGGACATTAAGAAAAAAGAGAGGGGGGAGGGGATTTTTGGTTTGTTTGTTTACTGCAGTATTCCCTGAGCAGATCGGTACAACCGTACCTCAACGCCCTTGTTTGCCATCCTGACAATTTACTAAAATGTAAATGTGTTCTCTGTAGGATGACACTGCAGAGATTGCAAGTTGATTTGCTGATATGTTCATTTTCAATGTCTTTCAGCAAATCAGCTTACAATGTACAGCCAATGTATCTGGCTGCCATAAAAACAACACACGCTTCTCTATTGCACACAGTATTTTAATATTAGAATATTAATAATAAGTACTTTAATTTGATATGCGCAATTACATTTTATAGCAGGTGGTGGAGGGCAACAGCCTGTCACTCACAGATCATGTGATCCTGTGTGTTCACTGTGCATGAGAAGATGACAAGCGAGTACGGGAATGGGATTACATCGTCACACCATCTGCTGGCTGACATGCAGAACTGCAGCAACACAACGGAAGATCATTCAAGGCACATGCGCTGTGGGTTTCTAAAGCAAACATGTGGTTGAATACTGCACTGCTGAGCATTTCATTTGACTCATGTTGAAGGTGTAACAGTTCACATGATGACATCTTCGTCTTCTCTGTCTGTTAGGCTTGTTAAATTCCCATGATAGTGTTGTCACCACTGGGCAATGCCTCAGGACAAAGGGCAATATGCTTCAAAATCAAAACTAGTCAGCATTAAACACCAGAATCGAATTGATTCACACCTTTTGCTTTTCACATTTAAAAGAAGAAAAGAGAGACAAAGAAGAGGGAGGGGACTAGAGCTGTATTGAAACCTGTAGAGCTGGTCTGATCATTTCTAAACATTCTGTGCAGGAACAGCAAATGTATGGCGAGAGATTCCTAAGAAATGGCTTCAATGTACACATCTACAAGTGTACAGCTGTACTTACAAGAATATAGAGAAAAGAATTTGTATAAGGGATAATTAAGGTATGTAATGGAACATACCTGAATTTTTTTTTTTTTTTTCAGTTTTTTTTTTTTTTTTTACCAGAACATTCCAGAACATTTCCAAATCCATTTTAATATTTAAAGAGAGCAAGTGCTTAATACACACATACATATAACATTTCTGGTCGTTTTTGGCCTCGTTTGCTCACCAAGGCTGATTTGGAGCTCAAGAAACTTTTCTTATCATCAAGTTGAAATTGTGATTTATATTTTTTGGAGGATTCTTCCAAACGTTCTTACTGTCACTTTTGATCAATTTAACTCATCCTTGCTGAATAAAAGTTTCAATTCCTTTTAAAAAAAAATACCCCCACAGTTTTGGACGGTAGTGTATGATTAGCAGAATTCAACAGAAGCATCTTATTTACAAAACATGCTCTGAGAATTGAACAAGCAAAGCACTGTGTTGCGTTAATGGTTGATACACATCAGTAAAGGAATGTGATGCTAATATCTCAGAGGTTCCCTCACAGCAGAGAGAACATAAGTGTTTTGGAAGAAATGAAAGTAAATAGTTTCCATGTGAAAGCAGTTACCAAACATGTTCTCCTCTATGCCCTCTAAATTGTTGTTGTTTTTCTTCTTTTGTTATCCTTTGCCCTGCCTATATTAAGACGTTGACAGAAACATGCAAAAAAAAAATAAAAAAAAAAAAAATAAATATGAGCAACTGTAATAGTAATGCTTACCTTAGCAAACATACAGTATGTTTACACCAAATTAACAATTTTGGAAGGAGCGGTGTGCTGTATATGACAACTTGATTGACGGAGCATGTAATTACTGCAGCTTTCAGCTAAAGGACTGGAAGAAGATCATTCACATTCTGTCACATCCGAATAAATGTGAAACAGAGTAACTGATCTGTATTCTATGAGATGTGTTACCAAATTAGGCATTAGTATGCATTATATAATGAAATTACACAGCCCAATGAGGGAAATTAAATATGCATATTGTGTAAATAGCTTTAAATTGCTTAAAAAATGTATGCTTTATTTTAGTGCTACTCATTGCATGACAGCTGCAGCTCGCTTAATATGCAGAGAGCCAAAAAAACGTCCCATGAGTCATGACAAAGCTCTGGTAAACACTGCTAGTATTTATAAACAGTAAAGTGGTGAAACAAATCAGTGCAAAAATGAATTGTGTTTGCACTGAAAAAGTTTGGTAACGTGCTGAATTGAGGAGTGTCTGGGTCTCTTGAGGGTTTTACTGCTACTGTGGACTGTGGAGTCGTCCCAGCTGACACTGAGCTCTCCCAGCTGCCCCGGGCACATCTCCACAGCAGCTGGGGTCACACCCACCACTTCCACCACACAGAAACGCTCTCACGGTTTCATCTGGTGAGCTGCTTCAAACAAATCACTTAACAGTACAGCTTACTGTCCAACTGAAAAAATAAATGATCACAAAATACAACTTTTAAAGTGTTTTCAGTTTACATTTTTTTCTGGAATACGTTTTAATGGTATAATTAAAGGATTAGTTCGCATAAAAACGAAAAAATTGTTATCAATTACTCACCCTTATGTCGTTCCAAACATGTAAAACGTTTGCTCATCTTCGAAACACAAATGAACAGATTTCTGTCCCTCCATTGAGTCCAGGCAACTACCACTTTGTAGATTCAAAAAGTTCATAAAACTAATACATATGAATCGAGTGGTTTAGACCAAATTTTCTGAGACTCGACCGGTTTATATGATGAACAGATTGAATTTAGGCTTTTATTCACATATAAATACTAATCTGCAAACAAACAGAAGATTGAAGCTTGAAGCGTAAGAACAAATCTCATTGGTTCTTGCGAAGCTCAAACGTGAAAGTAACACAAGAATGAACCTCATTGGTTCTTGCACATCAAGCAAGCATGCTTGAGCTTCTGTTTACCATATCTAATGTGTGTGTTGTTGATAAATGATTAGGCCTATATATAAATAAAAGTCTAGATTAAATCTGTTCATCATATAAAGCGATCGTGTCTCTTCAGAAAATTTGGACTAAACCACTCAATTCATATGGATTAGCTTTATGATCTATTTATGAACTTTTTGAAGCGTCATAGTAGTTGCATGAACTGTCAATGGACGGACAGAAATCTCTCACATTTCATTTACAATATGTTCATTTGTGTTTCGAAGATGAACAAACGTTTTACGGGTTTGGAACGACATAAGTGTGAGTAATTGATGACAGAATTTTCATTTTTGGGTGAACTATCCCTTTAAATTGTAATAATCAAAACTGCAAACATCTATTTAATTCATAAAACTTTAAAAATGGCATAATTTATTAAAATTTTAACAATAATAGTGCCCAATGAAATGTTTTTTAATTCTGTCTGTTCTTTTATGATTAAATACAAATGTATTATCAAAAACATTAAATGTAACATTCACAGACACTAGTTCATATCACAATTTAATTACTTTTGATGTATTAATCCAAATTTTGCCCAATTTCGTGACATTCCACGTTATACTGTAAAATCCATTTTTATGACTAGATTCCGCAATTCTGTCCACATTTTCCACATTGCATTTATATCATAGGGCCATACCTAAACCCCATTGACTTTCATTGTATGGACAAAATGTTCTGCTGAATTGATATTTAAACATTCTAAAATTGTAAAACGTGTTTGGCAAGCCAAACAAAGAGTGCTATTACAGAAGCCATGCAGGACAATTATGTATGTCCATGTCTGCAGGTACAAGCTGAAATCAACACAGCTGCTTAAAATACATTGCATTAATAATGAAGAGCAATTAAATGCTGAGGCATGTGTTTATTTTGCTGCGTTACTCATGTTAGGCATCAACCGATGATGTTCCTAGCAAACTGTTCAGGTTTTTATTCTCTGTTACGAGAGCTTCACAGCAGTCAAGCATGGATTATCTTTACAAGAAACCCCCAGAATTCCAGGCATTCAGAGCACCAGGCGGCCTCTGCCAGCTGTTAAGACTCTGGCACAGGGATCACTGACTCATAACTACTCAGTAACCAGGATCCTGTTAACATGATCCTAGTTCAGTGTCAGTACTGGCGAGCACACTGGCTTCTAAAACCCATGATCTAATTGGGCTGTTTCCAATAAAAGTCAATGACGGGTCAAGATGCTAAAATTAAATAAGGAAAACCGAGAGAGACTCCTTCAAATGTTACTTGCGGACATTCTTCAAAACAAATCTTTGGGGTTAGATCAACATGAGGGTGAATAAATGAAATTGACATTAATTGCTGTACAGGATTCAGGATTCAGAATTCAGGATTCTTAAGCAATCTAACCAAAACCTCCTCTTTGTTTTCAGCTGTTTTTTTCCTCTTCAGACAACCATCAGTGAGGCTTCTGTGAGGGTTCACAGTCTTTCAGGCATCCAACACACCTGTTCAATGCAGCTCTGAAAAACCAATCACGGGAGACACATGTGCCCACTCAGCAGAAACCCATAATATACTCCCTTTTTAGTTTTGGAGAGGAAAGGACACGAGAATATAGCACCAGATAAAACACAAGACCTTTTCAAACCTTTGAAACAACTAAATTGTTTATTATACTACTAAACCTATCCACTTTCCCTCCAAAGTCTCTCTCTTCTCTCTCACTCTGGTTCTTTGTTTTAAAGGGATAATTCACCCCAAAATGAAATTTTTGTCATCACTTACTCACCCTCAAGTTGTTCCAAACCTGTATGAGTTTCTTTCTTCTGTTGAACACAAAAGAAGATATTTTGAAGAATGTTGGTAATTAAACAGTTGACGGTAGCCATTGACTTCCATGGTATTTTTTCCTACTATAGAAGTCAATGGCTACTGTCTGTTTGATTACCAACATTCTTCAAAATATCTTCTTTTGTGTTCAACAGAAGAAAGAAACTCATACAGGTTTGGAACAACTTGAGGGTGAGTAAGTTTTTATCCCTTAAAATCTTTTTTCCTTTGTTTTATGTTTCAAATATATGCTGTCCTTTTGAACTTTCTATTCATCACAGAATCCTGAAAAAAAAGTATAGGCCTAATTGTTTCTACAAAAATATAAGCAGCACAACTCTTTCAACATTGATATTAAGAAATGTTTCTTGAGCACCAAATCATCATATTAGAATGATTATGAAGGCTCATTAAACGATAATAAAATGGAAACCAGTTACACTAACTGTAAAAAACATGTTGCCATTTATTTTTACATCATATTTTTACAATGTTTTTCAAATTGTAATAAAATTTCACAATATTGTTTGCATTTTTGATTAACAAAATAGAGCCCTGGAGACCATGAAAGACTTTTTTAAAAAAACACCAAACTTTTGAATGGTAGTGTGTCACTATTTTTTTCTTCTATTGTCTACAACCAATGTTTTGGATACTGCCCTCATAAAAAACACAATCAGTGGCAAAACATTCACTAACGTCTCAAACATTCTGGACCTCCAAACCACATCTGCATTATTACTTGGAGAACTGCATTTTGAAAAAAAAAACAAAAAAAAAACTGACCAAACATTTAAAAAAAAATCGAATGTGTCTAAATAAAAATTTGAATTTAACATTTCCCCAGAAGTGTGAACAAAGTCACTTTAACTTAGACAAACACATCTGTTTCTTTGTGATCTTTTTCTTTGCCTTTTCCTCTATATGTTGGCTTTGCTTAAGGACCATCCCAGTTGTGGTTCCGGATGATTTGAGATGCTGGTTTAACTAAGGTCTAATTAAAACCCAAAATGATCTCTTTCCTGATGTTGATGCTATCTCTCATCATTCACATCCACCCTTCCCCCTATTCCATCATCGCTCACGTAGGCACGGTTGACTCGCAAGATTTGGGTCCCAACTGAAGCCATGGTCTTGTCAACCCTTGGGAACCTCTTTTTCTTTGTCTCTAACTACAAATCAAACTCCACAATGAAACGGGGTGGAGGTAACATTTTATGGCTTCTCAAAACCTGACTCAATAACGTGAAAAGAAAATTAAATACGATACCACCACAACCAGCCCCAAGTTTCAACTACATTCCCCGCCCACTCAATGATCTCTAGCTGAAGGCTACCAGAAAGTCTTACAACACATGACATCATAGCGTTGTGTCACAGTTTCACACGATGAGCTATACCACTGAGACAAATTGCAGGCTATCAACTGGCTGACTAAGAAAAAATACCAGAAACACAAGTTTGATGTCCTGTGTGTGAGGTAAAGATGGGAGTCTACGCCTTGGCTGGACATAAAAGAAAAATCTAATTAAATCGCACACTATGAAGGATGACTTGCGTGTCATAACACATCAAGACATTAAAGACAGCAGCACTACCAAAGCAAAACCTGAGCAGTACCTTCTTTGATGATGGTGGGTCTTTTTCTCGGCTGGATCTTCCTAAACTTCCCTTTAAAGTCTGCTGGAGTGAACATATGCATGGAGAGACTAGCCATCTGGACCAAAACAATCCCATCCCGGCACTGAGTTTCGCAAGGGTTCGGTTTACCATCCACCACAACTCCGGCACTGTTGACATCCTCCACTGACATATCCGACACGGATGACAGAGGGACTGCTTTCACCTGCTCAGGATCAGCATGGATACGGATCTCCAGAGAAGTTCCTCTCAGTTCTGTCTGACTCTTCTTTTTGTCCCTCTTTCCTCAGTACTGGGTACATGAGCTTTAAAGTGTGAATTAAACCAGAGAGTGATGAGTGCTAAAGCTCTCTGTCTGCTCTCACTGGTCCAGGCTGTTTAGCCAGTTGCAGTAACACGCCTGAATGGGGCAGGTGTTGAATTACTCAAGACGGACACGCCTCTTTTGTGTGAGAGAGGGTGGAGATTTTGAAAGTAAAGGAGGAGAGATGGGGCAAGTGAAAAGTGTGACTGTATACAATGTTTATTTTAGAGTGCTTTAAAAACACTGCCAATTGGGAATAGAAAGCAACCTATCAAAATGACTTGCTTCTGGTTTATATTAACTTGTTTTATGTTTTGCATCCAAGGTGTTTTCAAAATGGTCGTCAAGGCATCGTGTCCCCCGAGTTTGATTCCCAAATGCAATGTGCTCACAAAACAAACACATCATTTATAGGTTGGTTTTTATAAGTCAGAGGGAATGGATAAATGTGGAGTCCTTGGGTGAGGGTGTTTATTTGGACCACCTTTTAATGACATTAAGCTAACAAATAGCCGCACTGTTCACTGATCTGCAGGCGTTGCTGGTTTTATGGAGTAAACCTTTTGAAGGTCAACATGGAACAACTACCTTATTCTGTCTCTCTCTCCAAGTGGCCCTGGCTGAAAGTGCTGATGAAAAAGAGGGGAAAAGAAACAGAGAGACTGACCACTCCTTCGAGAGAACAAAAAACAGCCCTTTTCTTCAATAAACAACATTTTGATGCAAATCCAAAAAGGGTCAGCGTCTCTTCCCAGGGGCCGTCTCAGCCATCTCAGAGCTGCAGAACTGAAGGCTACTCTGTCTTTACGCCTGCAAAAAATAGTGTTTTTTTGTTTTTTTTAAAGTCAAGCACAGACTGGCTGTATGAACAGCTTGCTAATAATTTCCAAGTCAAAACTTGAATACAAACTCAGATTTCCTATCAACCCCCTAGAAACGCCCAAGCAACAATTAGTACACCACAGAAACTATGGCAAGTGTTGTGGGGGCAAATTTTGCATGGACAAACAATCATATTTTTCAGAAAATAAAAAAATCTAGTTTTCAAGTTAGAAATTAGAAAAGGCCTCCATGAAAAACTGCATTTTTCAAAGCTAAATGACACAAAAACAATCTGAATGTACAATGGCATGTGACCTGGACTCACCCAAATGTTTATGTTTGAATGTATGAACTCTAAAAATACACATGTGAAGAAGAAAACACACATAAAGTCACATTTTGTTCACACAAAAAAAGTATTTAAAGTCCCACTGTAGTCAATCATTTTATCCCTTAAAACTCATCTTTGATCACCAAAAGTACATATTTAAATGTTTTTTCCTGTGAAAAAAAAGTGTCGTGCCTTAAAATAGCTTGAATGCAACTCTACCCTCTTGCTTCATGTAGTATACGTGGAACCATGAATATGCTAATTAGCCCCGCCTCCACTCACGCCAGCTCATAGATTCACTCAGCCAACATACTGAGGTAAAAGCTGCACAATGGTATCGCTTTTTAAAACGTTGAATGGTAATTAATATGATTAGCCTTTTGCTTCACTATGTTATCAAACAGCTAATAATGTGTTGCTAATGTTACACAAACCATGTTCCTGTTCGCCATCTCAGTCTGCCTTCTAACAATCATCAGAAATGCTTTAAACAATTCAGAACGTCAGTGGAGAAAGGCATATAGTTCATCATAACATCGTAATATACATCATACACCCGCTATATTGCTAAATCTACCCGACTTTTCATATCAACGGGATAACCTGGCATCTCTCGAGACTCCCCTGCGAGTTCGCTTTTAATGATATGCTAAAGCATAATGATTACAAGGTAGTTTGTGACGTCAGAAACACCAGTGATTTCAAACCGTCTTTTTTTCACAGCAGTTTTCAGGAGAAAATACTCAGCAATGGTGTTGACTTATGAATTTGCACATGGTTTGTCTTAAAGCACATTAAAAAAACACACCACAGATAAACAACATTAAAAACTTGATTTTCACCACAGGGGGACTGTGGAATGGGGGGAAAACGCACGGTTATTAAAAGTTGAACTGATTTTTTGGTTTGTTTTTAGAACGCTGTGTCATGTGCGAGACGCTGGCTCGGCAGTTATACGCATCTGTCTAGCGCATGTTTACATAGAAAAACAATGGAAAAGTAACGCATTAAAATGGAAAAACGCATTCTGAATGGTCCCTAAGGCCATGCAAGCATGAAAACTCATCATCCCATCCTTTAAAAATGTGTCATCTATATATAACAGATAAAAATACAAAGAACCCTTCAAATACCACTGGCCTACCCGAAAATAGCGCACTTAATTGGTGCAGCCTAATTACTGGAGATAACCTAGAACTCCAGACTGTGCGCACACACAATCGTGCTCACCACATCAAGGCAGGGTTTGTTTTTATGTAATCACCAGTGATCTTCACAGATATCACATTCCTCAGATGGCAGTTAGGACTGGTCTGCCAGGAGAGTGACGCCACATGGACACGCTGTCCAGAAAGGCATTCTGAGACGCTGTCAAGTGACTTCATGAAGTGAAATGTCAATATTTACATAAATGTTCATATTTCGACAAGTGATTTTGAGGGGTCCACTGGCTCTTCATCTCAAGGGCACTTTGAAATGCTCTTCTATTGATCTCTCTCTCAACAATTTATGCATTAGCAGAGTCATGTTTCAAAAGCTCTTCAGTTAAAAAGCCCTTTAAAGAAAAGTGATTTAGAAACTGTGAAAATGGCTTTGTGGAAGATCTAAAGAGAGTCAGAAATTTTTAAGAGGTGTTTTAGATTGAACTGTGAAAACTAGAAAAGAGGAGTGGATATAGAAAGTTCTCATTACAAAACATTTCTATCAAGAATTGTGAGGGAAATGAAGTGTGAGGCTGCCCTCTAGAGTTTAGTAGACGTACAGTTCATGAGTTTATCTCAAACTAGTTTTATGAGAAACTTAAAATATGCTATCCAAATAACTTCAACCAAAGCTAATGTTAAGAAGCTACATTTCAGCAAAAATATTGTCTCTTCTACATTATAATTTTATTTATACTAACACATGTTAATGTAATTAATAAAATGTACTCAACCATCCAAGTTTTTCTTCAGTTTTCAGTGTCACATGATCTTCAGAAATCAAAATTGGTTATTTGAAGAAACATTTCTTATTATTATCAATGTTGAAAACAGTTGTGTTGCTTAATATTTTTGTGTAAACTGATACATTAAATTTTTCAGGATTATTTGATGAATAGCTGTCTTTTATTTGGAATATATATATTTTTTGGTAACATTATAAATATCTTTACTGACACATTTGATCAGTTTAATGCATTCTTGCTGGTTAAAATATATATTTTTGATAATGATAATGTACACCAATAATTATTTTATGGCATAAAGTATGTAAAAGCATTAAAATTGTATATTTTAGGCCAAACTTAAAATGCAACACTAAACAGTGTCCCTTTAAGCGGTCATCCATTCAAGGGATCCCTGTAAGCTTTCAATACAGTATAAGATATCTCTAAAAAAGTATTATGGTAATAGTTTATAACTTTACACTTGACAATAAGGTTTCATTTGTTAACATTAGTTCATTCATTAGCTAACAGAAGCTCTTAACGACTAGTGAGCAATATCTTTTTACAACATTTATTAATCTTTGTTAATGTTAGTTAATAAAAATACAGTTGTACATTTTTCCATACATCCATCACTCTCCAAATCTCTTATCCTCTGTAGGTTCAGAATGTCAATTCACATTACATTAATGTAAACAGATACAACTTTCAATTAAAAAAAAAATATTAGTAAATTAAATTAATGTTGAAATCATCCATAATAATTTGTTTATTTAGAACTATTGTTAGTACAGGTTAACTAATATCAACAAATGAAACATAAAGTGTTACTGAAATTGAATATTTGTATAAATAAAAGTGATTTTTGTCATAGCTCTGTTGTTGGGTTACTGTGTAGATCGCAGAAAGTGATCTACGCTAGTTACAGTGTACATCATTCTGATCGCTTAGTCTAAGAAGGCATCAAAAGACAAAGAGATAAATGATTTGAGGAAACGTGATGTGGAAATGGATGGAGATAGAGGTGAAAGAACAATGCAGTGTTGCTATGACTGTCCTTTTTTTGCAGCTCTTACTCCCCAGTTAATAATTCATGACTTGAGCTTTGAAAAACAGCCAGAGAGAGAGGAGAGACATACAAATATAGAAACAGCAGGTGAAACAGTGAACAACTCTTGACTAAAAATCAGTCACCATAGCACAGTGGCTAGTTTCAAATGCATTCATCTCTGTTTCTAAAACTACCTGTCAGAAGCTGTTATATAAAATCCTGTAAGCGCCCACTAACCTACACACAATAACCAAGAGCATCTCTCTAAGATTACATAACGTCTAAGTGGGCAGTGCATCACACGTTCGGTCAAGTCTCTCAGTAACAGTAAAATGTGTGCTCTTGTATGCACTAGTATGGACAGAATGTAAAACAATTAGATCTGCACTTCCTGAAGAAAATACCAGTGCTTGCAAAAGCAGCAATTACAATTATTTATGCAAACATCAAGATGATGTCATCTCTGTTGTTTAGATTTTGAACGACAACACTCTACCAATTCATTAGACGAATAGTTCATTCTAAAATGAAAATTAAGCCATCATTTACTCAGCCTGGTGTTGTGTTGGACCACAAAAGGTGATTTTTTTTGTCGCATTTTTGTTAAAGCTTAATTTCCCAAAACTTGTGTGCTTTTTCTGGGTGAGACGGAGCGAACAGTGGCACTAATAACCATATATTGTCGTAGTTGTGTGTTTATTAGTCATGTTTAATCAATCAAAGTGTTTCAATCATCTGTTTATTCAGCTACAGTGATACAGATGCCCATAGGGATTTTCTAGAATGACTGCGGGGCATTTTTGGAGTTTCCGCATGAGAGCACCCTCTGGCTTTCAGATGGAGCAGCATTTAATACTGATTAGAGCCGTGCTCTGTAAAAAAAAAAAATAAAAAAAAAAAAAAAAATCACAGCCTTTGCACAATCACGTGCGGTTTAATTTTGATTAATCGAGCAGCCCTATGGCATGTTTCGCATGGGATCATTCTGTAATACTAATGCATTTAAAAAAAATAAAAAATTATGCTGTCGCTATTCACTGCCATTACATGGATGACTGCGAGCGGGTGTAATGTTGTGAATTCAAAAACAAAGGAGAGCTGGATCCAAACGTTCTGAGTTTTATTCAAAATGATATCCAAATGAGTTTTATTGACAAAAACAAACAAACAAACAAACAAACACAAACACAAACACAAACACAAACACAAACACAAACACAAACACAAACACAAACACAAACACAAACAGAATGAGAGCACCAAACATAACATACATGTAGGAACAAGACTCGACAAACACAAGAAACACTGGGGTATAAATACACAAAGACTAACAGGCTAACAAGAGGCTGACAAGGGACAGGTGTAGGTGATAAGTAGTCATGGAAACAAATGAGGCAGACACTAGGCTTGTTTGAGATGTGAGAGTACGGCTGCAGTGAGGGGAGGAGTGAAAAAGGTGCAGTCAAGACGGACAGTTCTCTCTTCTCGGATCAGACACCAATGAGATCGAAGGAAGATATAGCGGGATTCACATTCATGTGCTGTGTTGCTAATAAACTGGATGTAATTTAAGTTCGGTTGCTTTTATATGAAAATAAAATATGATGAACAAGACACCCAAAGTACTTGTTATTTAATTCCATTTGAAAAAACGTTTATCAATCATTTTTACTTTAATACAGACATGTTTTTATATTTTTATAGAAATATGACAATCACATAACCCATAGAGATTGCACTGTCAGAGAGTTTGGAAATATTCACACATAATGCAATTTTTTTAAGAATTTATGCACATAAAAACATGATATCAGAATTTTAAAATCAAAATGTTTAAAAGATAACACTTTTACACAGTTGTTTAAACCAAAAAGCATTAAGCTGTCGTCAGCAAGTCGTTTCCAATCGTGCTTTTGATCTGACTGCAGAATCCGACACGGCCGCCTCGCCGTCGCGAGAGTTTTTTGACATACGTCAACATGACATCAGAGCAAGTCGGACCACACTCGGACACATTTCTAACCGGGATGTAGTGATCACCGGTGATCAGTTCCGCACAGATTTTACTCATCGCAAACGAGCCTAATGCAACAAGGGAAAACAGGAACTAAACACAGGACGTGAACACAGAAACATTTGGAACAGAAAACAGTCCTTTCACAACAAGGGACCACAAGACTGGGATTGTGACAGCGGGACTTTTCTTTTTCTTTTTTTTTCTTTTTTTTGTAGTCCAAAAAAGAAAGAAGGGGATATGGCAACAGGGTGAGCAAATGATGGCTTAATTTTCATTTTAAGTCAATGGGAAATTTGAAGATAGACATTTTAGGGTTAACTATCCCTTTAAGTCAATGGGAAATTTGAAGATAGAAAATGAAAATACAAAGCACACTTAAGCCTAAAATGATCTAAAATCTGCAGATATTACAGATATTACAAACACATCTGGATAATGTGGATGCTAAAATATGTCCTTTAATATTTAATCATGCAAATAATATGGTTTCCACAGTGAAAATAAAACCAAAGTTATCTTCACTAACTGCAGATCAGGATATGACTGACTGACAAACCAAATCGCAACACAGTGCAACCTAAAATCCAGTGAACTATCTGACAGACCTATGCAAGCCATTCCACATTTGTATAACAAATTATTAGAATTCAAGCTTCACAAATGGTTTCAGCAACTGAATGTAAATATTTACAAACCCTCAAGTAAACACACATGGTTCAGAGCAATGAGGATGGCTGTCCGCTTTTGTCTGAACTAGGCTACATGAAATGAATAAAGCACAGATATAATAGCTGTTCCTGCCTAGTGAAAACAGACAGACTCAAAACAACAACTGGGAAAAAATATGAGCTCTGAAAGTCAGTGAGTCCACTATAAAACACTATTTTGTGTATTCTGTTTACAGTATTACATATAACATTATTTAATAGGCATAACAAGTTCACATGGTCACTGTCACAAATTTGCTTATTTGATTAGTGACAAAACAGAGCAAAACAATTTTACGTCATCTTTTCTTTGTTCAGTTTTTATTTATTTATATTTTTTTATTAGATTTTGAATCCCTGATGTTCAATAGGGACTTTTGGACCACACAACGGTTTGTGCTTTGTTGTATTAGCTACTCAGAACTTAGATACAATACATAAACAGTAACATGAATACTGTAATTAAATAATGACCAAAAAAAAAATCTGTCACGACTCACCCTGTTTAGACAAAGGAGGATGCGATTGTTGCCATGCAGAATATAAAATCATCCAATTTCCTAAAGGTAAAATTCAATATCAGTGATGCTGGATAGTGATGGTCCGTATCAGAAGTAGATGTGTATCAAAAGCGCGTGAGCTGCCTTAAATAACCCACTTTTAAAATATGTATATATATTTAAGTCACGCGCAGAATTTCAGTGTATCGTAAGCGCGTTCGACAAAAGCTGCACGCGCCCGTGATATGCCCAAAAATGCTGTCTATGTAGGCAGCACACTCGATTTTGAGCACAGCCACTATTACATTGTTGTCATAATCACAGCAGACATCTATCTCCATTTACAGCTATAAGTAAATTACATTAATTCCGCTTCGTGAACCCAGAACACCAATGGCAACCATTTAGACACCATACATTATTTCTAATTATGCAAGGGACAGTTTGAAGCCAAATATGTTGTGCTGTGTTTGTGTTATCAACAGACAAACACAATCTGTGTTGGTGGTCTGGCCTTCCTCACGGCTTCTCCGTCAATTTTAAGCGGTTTCACAAATAAAAGCTCACTGGAACAGACACGGGATTACATTTAACACCCTAAAATCATCGAGCAAAAAACATCATACCTTGTATGTTTGTGTTTAGCAGTTTATATGTTCATATCTTTATCCAAGCGTCGTCGCTGAATTCTGCTATTTTCACTTCATTAGTCTCGCGTCTCCTCGCATCGACTGACAGAAAAAGACGGCCGCTGAGGATGGCAAAACTCCGCCCATAGCGACCAATCAGATTGTAGATATTTACCGAAGAGAGAAATGGAGATCGCTGATTGGCTGAGACGCACGTTCGTCTGTGTCCTTCCATCCATTAGGTTCTGGAGCGCCTGGAAAGATGCTGCTGGATACTGACAGGTGCACAGTCTCAAACAACCCAGTTAAAAGGCAACAAAAGCAATATTTTGAATGAGTTTACCTTTAAAAGAGCACAATTTCATTCAAACTGACTGGGAATTGTCTTCCAATGCAGTCTAAAAATGGTATAAAACGTATTGTCAGAACTTACAATTTTCTGGTTTATGTCTGTCCTACCTGTAAATGTTCACAGCATAAGCAGAAATATACACTTTCTGTCAAACGTTTTGTATAATTATGATTTTTCTGTAAATAAATGTTTTTGATGAAGTCTCACCTAGACTGCACTTATTTGATCAAAGAAACAGTAAAACATTTCAAAATGTAATATATGCTGATCAGTTATTATCAATAATTATTGGTGCTCAATTATTAATTGATCAATGTTGAGAACAGTTTTTGCTGCTTCATATTTTTGTGGAAACCATGACACATTTTTTTTTCAGGATTCTTCAATGAATAGAAAGTTCAATGAACAACATTTATTTGTCAAAATAAATCTTTCAAAACATTATAAATGTCACTTTTGAATTTCTTTCTCTTTTTTTATTCGCACTTACCCCACATTTTTGAATGATAGTGTATCACGGTTTAAACAAAAATATTAAGCAGCAACAATGTTTATCAACATTGATGATAATAATAATAATATTAGGTGTTCCCTGAGCACCAAATCAGCATATTAGAATGATTTCAGAAGGATCATGTGATGTAATGATGCTGAAAATTCAGCTTTGCTATCACAGGAATAATTCAAATAGAAAACAAATAAATGCAGTCTTGGTGAGCATACGAGACTTCTTAAAAAAAAAAAGATATAAAAAACGTTTATTTTTAACATTTTATAGTGCAATCCATGCTGTTTTATGTAAAATTGCACAAACACAAGACTGTGAGAATGAAAGATCACTCATTTGTGGGGTATACTGTCTTTTATGATAAATTATAAACCATCAACAGGGTTTTTTAAAAGAGTTTAAAAACTCTGTTATACAATGATTGAAGTAGCTAAGGAAATCCTTGACACTGGTCATATTGTCAATTTTATATTGCTTGACACATTCCACGAGACTTCGGACTATGAACATATTTACAACTTTGAATGTTTGCATGTATCTTGAGATGCGTAGAAAAACCTAACTTATAAATAGTCTACATGAGTATGAATATAAAATGACAAAGAACAAACAAAAACAATGTATGTTATATTATCTTATACAGATGAAAGAAATGCACCTCTTTATCTTGATTGCATGCTTCAGTAAACAGTCATCTACTTTGTTGACCAAGACAACTTTGAGGCATTTCCCTTTGAGTCTGAAGTGGCAAAGCAAGCATAAATCCCTTTACTGTACATTACAAATAACCTCTCAAATTCAATCTCAAAATCCATTACATTTTCAAACATCCATAAAAAAAAAAAATAATTACAAATTTTTCCTTCATAGAAATTATGCTTTAAAGTTCCTTTGATCTCTCAAAGATGTGCTCTGTCAGTCTTCTGCATTGTTCAGCAGTCATTGCTTTTCTTCTTTAAAATCTTTTGAGACAAACAACAAGCCCAGCTCAAGGGCTACAGGCCTGACATGCTGTTTAGGGTGAAAATGGACGCTGGAGGGGTTTGAGGCTCTAGCTGAAGTGTTCAAAAATGCTTCTCCTAATGGAGAAAACATCAAAGTTAGAGTCATGTGTCTAAAAAGATCACTCCATACTGGAACAAAAACAGCAGGAATCAACAGTGCCATCCTTTTACTTAAATTGTTCCAGGAAAGACCGTCAATCTCCTTTCTGAACATGGATAATGATTAGGATAGTCCAACACTATGATCCCTTTTACTCACTGGCTCTTTCACCCATATTGGTTATCCATGTCTGCCAAAGACAGTCGTGGCAAGGAAATTTTTGCAGGGTATTCTGCATTTCGAGAGGGATCCATGTAGATGGTGGAGCTGGTGAGACTCTTGCGGTTTTTCTTTGACGCGGAGCGTCGCTGCCAGCGGCAAAGGAGAAGCTCCACCTGCTCTCTGAAGAAGCTGGTGGTCAGGGTGTAGAGGATGGGGTTAAGGGCACTGTTGATAGGAAGAATGAAGATCACCACCCAGGAGTTTATCGTCCCTGCAGAGATAAACATAAGACATTGACGTCAACAACAGCAGAACTCATTGTACCGATCATCTTAAATTGAGGATTTGTGACACACTTGGCTAGAGGGAACTGGGTCGTTTTCAGGAAACGGTTGTTTTTTGCACGAAAGAAAAAAATAAAAGGATAATTAAACTTTTTATAATTTTACTATTAGTAATTAAGTAATTAATAACATTAGTAAACAGTTATTAAGGTTACTGCAAAACTTTTATTTAATTTGTATTTATTTATTTTAATATAAATGTCAGGCCTAAAATACCAGGGCCATGACCATCTTAAATATGTGGCTAAACCTGGCAAAAATACCAAGTTACTTATTACATCAACCTTATTTTCTGTGAATGTGCTAGACTTCCGATTCATTAGCGCTATAGAAGAATATCAAAGGGCAGTAAGCGGTAAAACTATTTGCAACAATACATTAAAATAATATGGTAAGAAATACCAGTTTGCAGTATCAAGCAGCATAACAAGCCGTTTTGTACAGCTAAAAATAACTGGAAGTGCATGAGACTGGACGCCTTGACGCATTCAATTTATGGCTGCTCTCGCTCTTACTTTAAAAATAAAGTGGATAAGTAACCACAGAGAGCTACTTTATTTTAAACCCATCACAGTAAGTTTGGAACTTGAAATCTTTATTTGAATATATGACTCAAATTAGTTCATTCTGGTTGCATCACCCAGTTGTGTGCCTTATTAGAAATAACAAGATATTTATCTTTTAAAATATATTTTGTGCCAACTGCCTTACATTCAGAATGTTATGGGGTTGAAGACTCATGCAAAAATGAGAAACGTGCCTCTGTTTTAACCATGTGGTCAAAAAATGGTGCTGCAGAAATATACAACATACCTGGAATCTCAACTTTTAGAAGAGAGAGTGTTTTGACCAAAAATATGGGTATCCAGCAGAGGGCGTCAGAGAACACAATAAAGAAAAAGCGGTTGGCCACAGCCACATCTTTGTGCAGCCGACTGCGCACATCTGTGGCATTGATGCCGGTTTTATAAATGGAACAGAACATACTGGAGTAAGAAACGACAATCACCAAGAACGCCACCAGATTAAGACCTGTGAATACATAAGACACTTAGTTCAGTATATGCACATAAGGACTGACTGACATACTAAGAAAGTAATAAGCAGGACTGTAGATACAGAATTTAATAATTGCAGGGTGACCAGACATCCCCGTTTCCCAGAAAAGTTACGTATTCATGATGAGTAGGCTAGGCCTACTTAAGGTGTAAATTTCACAAATTTCTGGTGCTTTAGTATTTTCCTGATCATATATCTATATCTATATATATATATATATATATATATATATATATATATATATATATATATATAAAAAAAATACTAAACCACCAGAAATTTGTGAAATTTACACCTTAAGTAGGCCTACTCATGAAACTGTAACTTTTCTGGGAAATGGGGATGTATGTGTATATATATATATATATATATATATATATATATATATATATATATATAAATAATTACAATAACAATCACAAACATTTTTATGGAAGCTTAAAAAAAAAAATTGTCCACCGCATGCATTTTCCTTCGACACAACCCAAGTGAGTTTTTTTCTAGGAATTTTATTAAATTAAATATTAAATATTTTCTGTAGCCCACAGTAAATCGTGGTAAATCAGACATTGCAGATCATCCCCTTGGTCGGTTTGGGCTTAAAAAAAAAAAAAAAAAAAAGAGAGAGAAGAAAAAAAAGGTCACCCCGCTTAAATTTAATATAACTGAAGAATATATATGAATGAATAATATATAAATTAAAAATACTAAATAGCCTACATGAAAACAATTGAGTATATTATTAAAAATTCAATCAGTGAAGAACCAAGATATCGAACCAAGAAATATCCCTGTGGAGTATCCTTTGGCTGTTGGTTTCTCCAGTCTATCAGAGTGCAGAGGGAAACAAACTCCATTTCGCCCATAATAGTTCCCAAACACGTCTTCATTTAGCAGGGGAACAGCTGCTATGACAAATCCCAGGATCCATATGAAAGCCAGAACTAACACTGTCTGCAGCTTTTCTGGCCGCAAATGGCTAAAAGGGAAAACAATGACTAGGAATTTCTCTAGCGTCAAGTAGGTGAGGAGGAGAACAGATACTTCAGAGGAGAGCATGGCAAGAAAGCCAATTGTTCGGCATTCCACACTGTCCATCCAGATAAGAGCGTTCCGGTTATATTCGCCACGAAATTTCACGTCGAATATCCCCAGGAAGAAGAGATAAACTCCCATCAGACAGTCAGCACCTAGAAAACATTAAAGCAAAAATAAATAAATAATCAAAACAATGACATGGATATTTAAGCATGATGTCATACAATACTTAATATTTTCATAAATGAAAAAACATCTCGGCTTACTCAACTGTAACCCTGTTCCCTGAAAAAGCAGGAACGAGATGCTGTGTACTCATACGCATTGGGAAAACATCTTTGTTCGATCGGTTGTGAAGCATGTGTTCAAACACGCCAAGAAAGAGGCTTAAATAACCTCCGATGATGACGTCATTGGATGTTTCCTCGTTAACTCGTCATGGCGGTCTTCGAAGAAGGGGAGAGACTGTCGCCCAGGCCTCTCCCCTCAGCCACCGGACAGAATTCTATCCTCTAAATTTGTGCCCTTGGGGGTCTCTTGTTTCTGTGGCCGGTCCAGTTGTAACCTGGCCACTGCACGAATCAACTCTTCTTGCGCTTTATCATCGTGGGAGGAGCGTTCAGACTTTCGAAATCATCTCGCCTGAAACAAGAAATGCAGCGTTCTCGGCCCGGTCCGAAGAAGCGCCAATGCGTATGAGTACGCAGCATCGAGAATAGCTTTTGAAAGGGAACTGTAGGCTTCTGCAAATAAACGTAACACAAAATCGGTTTCCCCCTGCTGAGACTTGGTTCCAAGTTCTTCAGTTTTGTCCTCATTTCATAACTTTGGAATGAAAGACAACATCTGCACTGATTATAAGATTGCTACTCCTGGTTTCATCAGGTCTAGTTGCAGACTAATTAAATTGATTTAAAACAATAGTGACTAGCTCCTGCTGCATCAATTTGTGCAGTGGATGTTAATATCGACGGCATCATTTCTGTTCCTCATTACCAATATAAAAGCCATGTGATGATACCACCCTCTTGTGATAGCAGGCGATCTTTGATTCAGACAGCATGGCAAATGTGAGCAGAGAAATGCTATTAAATTCAGTGAACAGCTGGAGGTAAAGGCCAAGCTCCTTTTCCCACCCTGACTATAATCTAGACACGCTGGTGACACTGCTATAGCTGAGATTAACAGTCCAAGTACAGATAAGGACACTGAACTCAACTGAAAATGTGTCACCGGCTAATAACAACCCTCCATGAGATTGGAGCCCAGCCCTCAGCCACCGACACCCGGCCCGATGGAGATACGAGAGCCCAACTGCAGACCATGGTCTTTGCAGCCAGCTGCGATTGACGAGTCTGAGCTTAAAGACAGGACGGAAGGAGTCGTCTCCCCGGAGCCTAAACCACAAGGTGTGTCTGACCAGGTGCGTAAGCCCGCAACATCGTGTGCGGCCGAGGGAGCGTTTGTGGAGTACGAGGGCTGGGAGGAAAGCCCCACCCACAACCTCACAGTGGTGTTCGAACGAAGAGCTTTAAAGTTTGGTCCTTCAAGAGTCATTAACCAAACAATTGGTTTTCCCCATGTGTAAAATGTGTTCTGTTCTAATGATGATTAGGAAAAGCCTTCAGATATTAAGAGATGACAGCCAAAAATCATTAAGAGCCTGGTGAACTGTTAACTGTTCTATTATATTGAAATAAATTTCAATATAAGAAAATGTTAAATTACTTTAACTTCCCATGGCAATTCTGTCATACTGATACGGTTCCAGCCTCTGGTGCCGTTTGCGTGTCTGTAAAAAAAAAAAAAAAATGACAAGATAATGTTTTTTTTAATTAATATTTTGGGGATTTTATGGTACCAAATGATATTTACGCTGTTTTATAATCCATTTATTCACTTTTTGAACATAGACCTGAAAATTCGTAAATCTTGAATGATTTAGAGCACAGACTTAAGTTCTCTTTTCAAAGACGACACTTATTGCTGGTGAAAAAAGTTGAAAAAAAGTTAACTTAAAAAGGAAGTTACAGAATTCTGTTTATTGTTGCACAAAAATACTATTTTAAAATTTTGTATGAAATATATATTTTCAAAAACATGTTTTACTCTAAAACTGCAAGAAAAATCAAAGCCTTGAATCTAAACAAGTTGTGTTCCAAATGTGAGCTTGATATCTCAAAAAAGCTTTCAGTAAGTTTTGTTTGGCCGCAGTACAAAAAGTTTTCGCAAGATAAAATTAATTTCCAGTGCGGTCATTTTTGATCACGAGGAGCATAAGTGTGACAGTTTTTTTCAGGACCATTTAACCTTTTCAAATCATGTCCATGATTATTATATTTTTTTTTTTCACATAGCAAGTGCCAAAACCTTTACCAAGTTTTGTACCATTACGATGAAGTAAAAAAAAAAAGAAAAAAAAAAGAGGGTTAGATAATATAAAATACATCAAAAATCCTGTGTAAACAAGTAATTGTTAACTAGGCTATTACTTTATTGCAGTTATGTTATCAAAAAACTTTGCATGTGTGGATGATAGGCAAGATACCACAAAAGACCATTTTTTTTAAAATAAATAAACAAACATATCTCACAAGGGAGCATTCCCTGGGACCCCGAGGTTCACACTTGAACCCCCCCAATGTTCAAACCAAAACTACGCCCTTGTTATATACAGTATTAAAGTAATATGTTATAATTTTTGATCATTTTACCTTTTTTTAAAATCAAGATAGCTTGCTGGCTTAATTTTAGCAAAATATGGTTCAGCCAAAAAAATACACATGGCCAGTAATATTATCTCACCAAGTTTCACATCAAATTGACCCTTCGCTAAACCCCACCCTCCATAGTTACTGCTGCTACGCCTGACAAGCTTTTGCGCCTGGCACGTCTATTACAGTATGTATGCACCGGTGTCAGACATTCCCAAGGAGATAATTAGTCATTTTTGGCGAACAGGTGAAATATCTGAGAGAGCAAGACAAAAGGGACTGCAGTATGCATTCGAGGGATATATCCACGACATAATATGCAACCGATTAGAGAATAATTTCGTCAAAATTGAAGCTAAAGCCTATAGGTCCCATCGCAAGCAGCAGCCTGATACAGCAGCAGCAGATACGCTGACCATTCAAATGGGAAACACACAAATTGAGGAACGGCTATGTTCATGCACAGCAGGGTAAGTGAAATTTGAAAATAATCTAATAATTATAAATCAAACAGCTTATCCATACATCTTGTGGAATAAACACAAGACATTAGCCTGACCACTTCTCCCGCTTATATTGTTAGCGCGCCAGGCTACTGCTCACACATCGTGGAGCAAATGTAGGTGTTTTTGTTAATCCTGTTGACATTTAGTTTTGAACGGGGCCTCCCACACTGCTTGATCCACGCCTGGCATTTCTCCCCTTGGGTTTTAGGTTTCGGGAAGGAAAAAAATTCCACCCCCCGTCCAAACTTTAGGATAACGGGTATCAGATTTGCACAATCCATACGCACAACGCTTCGGCATTTCCCTCGCTCGAAAGCTTGCCAGACCTC
The DNA here is from genome assembly GCF_963993115.1 of Abramis brama. Lineage (NCBI taxonomy): Eukaryota > Metazoa > Chordata > Actinopteri > Cypriniformes > Leuciscidae > Abramis > Abramis brama. Next base: position 17,978,150 of record NC_139987.1, on the reverse strand, counting down.
CCGCGCCTAGTTACGGTTGCTAAGCCACGTTTGGCCTGTGGCGGTTTTCGGGCGTGGCTTAGCAAAGGGTCAATTGTGAATACACAGGAAAAGCTTAAAACCACAATTTTCAATCAGTTACAAACTGTATCCCTATTGGATGCATGTCGGTAAAACTGCAGTATTGAAAAATAAGGCCTCTATCTGTCCGGACAAAAATACATCTGTCACAGATTTCCTGAAGTATTAGTAGATCGTTATTGTTCAGTACATCAGGAAGTGATCGGACAGTGGAACAGTCTGTAATTTTACTTTTTAAATAAGTTAAAAAATGCTAGCATATGAAGACAAACAAACTGTCACTCTCTTAATAGGATTATAGATGCATGCATAAACGTTCAGGAATGAACAATCAAACACCCACAAGAATATACATTCAGACACAAAAGCAAACCAAATCATAATAGGCTTTACTGACAGCTTCCATTATTCAGATAAAATCCTTTATCTATTGTTACCCTTGTTTTTTCTGCTGATACCCCCATTGATGAAGGCCTTAGCATTACTGGATATATTTTCTGTCCAGGAAAATCCTTTTTTGTTGTTGCCATTGTAGAATGTGTAGCCAAACTTTTTTGGAGCAATTTCAATTCGGGCCGTGTGTGTGTGTGTGTCTGTCTGTCTGTGATGCAACATGTAATTATTGGATAATAATGATAATAATAAATAACAACAACAACTAATAATAACTGGTCTTTGTGCTGTACACTTCATATAATTAAAAAAATAAAACTAATAATAAAATATTTTAATGCATTACTTTTTTATTTTTATCAAATATATGAAGTGTTCAGTGCAAAGATAAGATTAATCAATAATGAAGTTAGTTGTTTTATTATTATTATTATTATTATTAAAAAACAAAAAATTGCACACAATGTATTAATTTATTCAATATTAAAAATCGTTTCAGCCCTACTCACAACACAGGACTTTGATGCAGGCTGCATGCAGGTTGTTCTCCGCTCTAATGAAGGAGCGCATTCCGATGACAAAGAGATTCCCAAAGCAGGTGATGAAGGCCATCACCCAGACGGACACCCGCAGAACCAGGCTGGCTAACAGGTCTTCAACTGATGAAATCCCATCGGTGTTAGGTTTACATTTCCGAACATGTGGGGCATAGGAACAGTACTGAAAATCCTTAAAATATCTAGAAAAAATAGATATAAACAAACAACAGATTACAAACTGAGCAGATGCAGATCATTACACAGACCACACAATGAGAGGTACGTACATGTGGGACAGATTTCCCATGGGAAGAAACATCTTGGTGGTTATATCAGGAATTTCAATGCCCTCCAGACTTCTGTTAAATATATGAATCTTGTATTTCATCCGACACCTAATAAAAGGGTCTTAAAAGCCATTATTTTCCTACGCAGAGCATGCAATGCTGATACTTACAGAGACTCCAGTTGAACCAGGTGATCGAAGTGACTGGCATGAATATGGAGAGCAGGATTATGGGATATGTTCCTGCAAACATTAAATGGAATATGTCAGCCAAAAATTATTATTCACTAATCACATTTCAAATCCATTTTTCTTTAAACAGAATTTTTTTCTTGCCAGCAACAACAGTGGATAGTTACCAGGAGTCATCAAGCTCCATAAAGGACATGAAACACTCATACGCTATATTTCAAGTCTTCTGAAGTCCATACATTTTTTTGACATCAACAGTGTCAACACACCATTTTTGAATGCAGATGTGGGCTATAGACAAGCTTAAATTCAAGTCTGTAAAAAGCTTGCACATAGGCTCTGAATACAGAGTACTTGTGTGGTGCTTTTTTCAGCCACCAAATGAAGACTTGTTTGTTCCATAGAAGAAATAGACGCACAGAGTTTTGGAAGGACATGAGGGTGAGTGAAAAATGACAGAATTTTTCCTCTTTGGGTAAAATATCCCCATAAAATTTTTATTTTGTCCTATTGTATCAATCATGGCATCATTTATGATGCACCAGTGCACCACGCAGTGCACCAACCAATTCAAACAATTTTAAATAAACGATGTAACTGATATTTGCATTACTCACAGTTTCTGCAGATATTTTAAACTCTTGAAAGTGTTTTTAGGAAGGTCGGAAAGTCTGTTGCAAGACAAATCTCTAAAAAACAAGGAGAAACAAACAACAATCAGATGAATGAAATCCATGTGCATACAAAGACATCTCAATTATTATTTAAGTGCAGAACGTTATTAAATCAAAATAACCTCTCAAATCAAAAGATTGTACATCCAGATTATGTGCTGCAGTACTCACAGTTCAACCAAAGATCCAAGAGAATGAAACATGCTTTCTGGAAGGATCTTGATTTTATTGTCATGCAGTGATCTGGGCATATAAAAATGAGAGAACAACAATGTTATTTTTTTAATGAGACTAAACTTCAACATTTTCAGTTGTGTGGAAAGCCTCAAAGAACAGTCACTGGTCCGTGAAACAGCCAGATGATAATGAAATCCTTCTGCTTTCTGCTGCATTTCCAGCTTATTTTTTCATCAAGGGCATGCTGACCCTGCTTGCAAAGATACCACCTCTCCCTCAAAATCTCATTTAAGATATGTCTGACACTTCCCTACATCTATTACAAAAGAGAACATCTTAATAATAAACTAATAGAGCCTTGAGAAAAAGTCTGGAATGGGTTTAGTTGTCGCTGTCAGAGACTTCAGTCTGTCCGAATAAAGCGAAATCTTTCTTTCATCACACTGTTCCAAGGAGACAATCTGCTTTCATTTGCAACAGTTTTAGGAGGAAAACAGTACCAGGACTACAAATTCACAGCTCTCTGAGAAACTGGGATTAGATTCCTCTATTTTTATACTCCAAATGTGATCAACAACAAATGAGTCAGCCCATATATAAACATCCCAAGGTATTGATTAACTTGTAAGAAAGTGATGGGAGTTAGATTTCTTTTTCCAAGTAACATCATCAGTTGCATCAAACTGTTACTTTGCCCAAAGCAAAATGAAAAGGAGAATAGAAAGTCTGTTTAAAAAAAAAAAGTCTAATTATCAAAAAGAAATAAATAATTGGCAGATGGAAGCCTCATTAGACAATGTGCAGCTTGTATCTCTGAAATGGAGACCTTTCAACATATTCTTCACAACTCAGGCCATCCTTAAAAATATTTTGGTTTGCCGTAACAGCCCCCCCCCCCCCAAAAAAAAAAGGATCGGTAGGTCGGACTATTTTTTTTTTTTCAAGATTCAATGTAAAAAAAAATAATACAATTTTGGTCATGGTGATTACGTAGGTATGAATTTAAACAAATTTGCATATCTGGACTTCACTGACAGAATGTCGTGCCAAGTTAAAGAGGTGTCGAGAGAGAAAAAAAGGAGAGATTTTGATAAAAAATAAAATACATTTATCTATTAAATAACAATTAGAAAACCTGTATAAACTGAACACCAAAGAATAATATTAACTATTGAGTGGTGGGGGTTCATGTGTAAGGGTGGCGCTGCCAATAACGCACCTAAAAGCTGTCACAAAGAACTAGGAAAAGTAATGATTATTAATATGTCAAATATATCAAGGAGACATTTCAATTGTTTATTAATAAACAAGTGTTTTCTGTGTCAAAGATGACTCGCGATCTTCGCAGCAGTGAACGCGCCAGAGAGAAATGCACATTTCATACGGATTATCCCAAGCAGAGAGCAGTCTGTTTTCTTTCGTTTTGAATTGTTTTGTTTAAAAGTACACATTTCATGCTTTCTATATAGCCTATAGCCTATTTCTCAGGTCTGTGAGGCAAGTAGCTTATACGCTGAGTTTCGGTTCATTTAAGAGACGATCTCGCCGGCGCCTCCGTGTCCTGATTATATTGCCTGTATTTCTTCTTATTTATTAAATCCAGGCAATTGGTTGATGAAACATTGATTAAAATTAAGATACAATTAATACAAAACGAAATTCACTTTAAAGAAAGGCTTTCTACAAAAACAAACTTAATGAAGTGGTCAAAATCATGTCTGCCCACTCCAGTCCATTTGTCTCCCAATATTTTCGGGATCATCTTATTCATGCTTTTCACTTTTCATATAATCAACATAAAATTAAAAAAAATATATATTATTTTATTTAAACATGAATATGAAACTAAATCGTTTTTTAATGACTGGGCTGCAACGCTTAGGCCTATTAGCCTACAGGCTACAGAGAAATTTAATGTCGGAACGTCTTACCGGTGAGCATGTGGGGGGAGAGATACGATTTTCGATCAATCATCGAATATTATTTTGCTTGATATTCCAATCCTTAATATTTGGTGTTTTAAATGCCTGTTTGAGATCTCTGCGAAAGTTTAAAGCAGTCTTGTAGTGCCGCTTTCAGAGCGGTCACGTCCGTAACAATGTTTATTCCTCATGCGAAATGCGAACACGAAAAATAAATTAAAATAAATATATTATGTTCTGTGGAGAGCCAACCCTTCTTCATCCGGTGGGTATATTACTTTTGGTTTGCCAGTGTAATTCATAGAATTACTAAAACATATTTTACCACCTAAAAGTTAAAGATTTTTTGTGTCACGTCCGGACCTTAACGCAAGTGTATTTCCCTCATATTAAATATAAAACGCATGTGTATACTGATATTTTTCTAACGTCTGGACTCCTTTATTAAGGGAGTATGGATGTATAAACAGACGTTTCAATATATTAGTATTAAATGCATTTTCTGATAATTTATATTTCAGGTTTTGACTACAAATGTCACGTCCATAACGCTGGAACTCCCCAATAGTAGGCTAATGTAAAGATGTGGTAGCATTGGATCTGGACAGGAAGGATAACTGCGACACAGGTTCGTGCCCCTGAGTGTCGTGATTTCGGTTTCATTTCGCATATAGCCTACAGCCCTTATAATCATAGATGACGCCACGGGTTTTTATTTAAAAGAAAGAGCATAGCCTACGTTTGTATGTAGGAGTATGGGCAATTTCTATTCACAATACTTAATAAAATATAATTAATATAATTTTACTGCATTTGTATTAGTTGTTTGAAGAGTAAAAAAAAAACATCGGTAGGTCTTAACGCAAGTTTACAACCGGCAAGTCGGTCGGACTAAAAGGGAAAAAAAATAATTAATTGGGTCAGTCCTAAATTGACAGGGTCGGTCGGGTTACGGCAAACAAGAATATTTTTAAGGATGGCCTCATTCGCAATCTGTGGTAGAATTGTGATGAGTGCAAAATTTGCTCTGGTAAACTGCAAAATTCAAAGAAATTATTATTGTGGTGAAGCAGGGCGGGGCAGAGAGCTGTGGGAGCAGAGCGAGGACAGTGGAGAGAATGATAATGTGCGAAATCTGCAAGACACACCATTCTTGAGTCCCACGGAGAAGCTCCAGAAGGATAAAAGGAGGAGTGATGACAGTGGAAAGGAGAGAGGTCAAGGCCTGGCCTGTTTGCTCCATTTTGTTTCTTTTTATCACTAAAACTTTACGCTGAACTTTGCTGGTTCCTGCCTCATTTCTTCCCTGAACTGAACACTGTTACAAAATGCATCAAATCAAATACTTTTTTTTTAAACAATGTTAGTTGTTAAATTGTTAATCTGACAATATAATTCGGATAAAAATGGTGAAATAAAATAAAATTGTGGAATAAAAAAAGGCAATGCATGCTGACATGTTTGATGCATTTTCAAAAGTGGTCCCAGTTGTGCCCCACAGTATATGGCATATAATAAATGTCCCAAATTTTTTAAACTCACAGTTAAATTAAGATTTCAACATGTGCTTGACATCATTCTCAACAAGGGCATCAAGCTTTGTTCTTCACTTGTTAGAAACACATGCATGCAGACACTCACATCCTAATGACTAACTAAGAACATGCATTTCCCTTTAGAGATAAACTGGGAGTTAAGAAAACATGACTGGCATTATAAACTAACATCTGTAACACATTCAATTAAACTGACTTTTAAATCAAATTTTATTACCATTATAAATTGAGATGCTGGCATCAACGTAAGCATATCACGTACACAAGGAAACCAACTATGGCTGAGGGTAAAAGCACAAAAACACTTACAGCACTGTGAGCTTGGTGCATGTCATCAGAGTGGAATAATTCAGCAACTCAACGTGGTTCTCAGCAAAGTCCCTGCGAGGAAAGACAAGCCAAGGAAAAGAAAAGAAAGAAAAACAGCTGTAAATTTAAAAAATACATATAAATCCTAAATTCGAGTACAAAATAACAGCACCGACAGCTGCAAAAACTCATCCCTCTACTCTGCCTGCAACAACAAAAATAAATTTGTTCAAGAGCCATAGGTGCATGACAACTACATGAATAATAAGCTTGCCCCATGCTGAAATCGTTCATTCAGTGAGTGCCTTTATCAGAGGACGTGACTGACTTTGATAGTGCCGCTGATAGTCTTTCTCTCAGAACTGTCAGGCTGGACTTGCAGATGGCAAATTGTCATTCAGTGTCGAGAGTATTGCAGTACGAGTGAGCCTGCTCGGATAAGTAACATAAAAAAACAGACCCCCTGGTGATGTCCACTGTCCATCTCTTTCCATTCTGACTATAATTACCAGAGTACATTGCTCACAGAAAAGCTGTAAATGAGTGCTCATTATGAAGGGAGAGATGGTCGAAAAAACACAGACGACACATTTGGCAAAGATACAGGCACTTTGAAAGAAGTTTTCATTGTTAACTCAAGATGTGTGACAGTCAATGGAGTTGTTGTCAGACCTTTGACTAAACAGCATAAGCAGCTTAATCTTGCCTATAAGCACCAACTTAAACAGGAAGAGAATGTCTGACTGACATGTCAAGCGACAAAACAAAAATCTGTTTTGCTCGCTCTAACCTGAAAAACTGGCAGATCCAAAGATTATTTCATCCTCAAAAGCATTTGTCGTTTCACCCAGGACCTCATAAACATGACTTTGTTTCCAAGTAGACTGATAATAAACTCTGTGTTCCCTTACTCAAGGAAGTTACTTAAAATCAGCCAATCAGATTAAAGCTTGCCAGAAAATGCTTTCCAGTTTTCGGTGCGATGCGCATCGGACATCAGTCATTGGCCTGTGGGCCAGTCCATGGGCGCCCTGTCTGAGAATAATCATGTTTCTTGGTTATTGTTGACTATAAAACTTCGGAGCACATATCTTTAAAGGTTTTCCAATAAGTGAGTGTGGTCTTCTCTGCAAGGTTCAGCTGAGCAAAGCAACTTATTACAGCAGCGTAAGTTATATTGAGAGGTTTAACTTGGACAGCTGTGGAATGCTGATATGATTTATGCCGAGTGAGATTTGCTAAATTCAAACCTACCTGACAGTCTAATTATATAGCAAATACAAAAGAGGATTATGATAGGGTCTCAATTGTCTAGAGTTCAGAGACCATCAGGTAAGTGTTACGGACTCTCTCTGTTTGTAAACCTCAGAATGACCTATTCAAATAAAGCAAAGAGCTTGATGACTAATATACTAATGGAGATATGGGTATAAACACACACATACAGACATATACAGTCGCTTACACAACTGAAAGTAGCAACAACAAAAAAACTTCCCGGTGTACCAAAACCTTACTGAGAAGTCAGTTTGATGATATGTTGAGGCCACTTGGATCAAAAATAAATGCTTTCTCTATACAAGATTCAGTGCAAATGTACACACACAGAAATAAATGGACCACCCAAGAAGGCTTTAACATTATTAAAGTATCATACAGCAACACTGTAACACTAACAAATATCCTGTTAATTTTACGGTAAAAAACTGACAGCTGTGGTTGCCAGAAATTCACTGTAAAAATACGGTGACAGTGTTTCCAGTTTTACAGGATGCCTGTATATTTTACAGCACATTTCATTAAGTGATATAATAGAACTACCAATTTTATGTCAAAGCAAATATTTTTAATTTAAATTTTTAATTAAATTGATTAAATTTTAATTGAATAAAAACTTACATAAATCATATATGTGAATTGCCAAATTATAATACCACATTATTATATGGCTAAACATTAGCCATTCATTAACAAATGAATAATTTTTCAAATGATAGATGTGGGGTAAACTGTACCAGATGCTTTGGGGTAAGCTGTGTCAGTGGCTGAACTGGCCAAAATTAGTTACGTTCTGAAACCGAGATGATTAAGGATTTCTGGCACAAAATGATTAAGGATTTTCCAGAATAAGATTATGTAGAATTATGAAGAAGCTACTTCAGCCTGGGAAAATTGCACAGAGGGAGTAATATTTCCATGCAACCTTGATTAATGGAATGTTGAATAATAATATTTGTAATTCTTTTTATAATCATGAATTTAACATTTTTTATGTTTCACTATTTCATACACATCTGAATTTTTAATATATTAAAATGTATTCCTGTCTCATTTAAAATAAAAAATAATAAATAAAAAAATAAAAAAAATAAAAAAATAAAAAGGTATTATAGTGAACTATAAACGTTTTTTGTTTTACCTCATCTCATTTCTCCTTGATAGAGGACAGCTACTGGCACAGATTACCCCACTCTCCCCCACTGAATTTAGAGAGAAACATCTAAAACACAATCCACTATTGTGTGTATGTTACTAAGAGGGGAAAAATGGGTCAATAAAATGAAGTACTCACAGCCAGCTGAGCAAGGGCATGTGCTGACAGAGACTCGAGTTGGGCAGCCACATCAAGGACGTGTTCACCATAGATCTGCGATTAAGCACAAAAATTATAATCAACCACCTAAAATGGCAATCCAGCCTCGATGTGCAGACTGTCACAGCAAGAGCCTTGAAGATCTTTATTGTAGAAGTCAAACAAATCCCCTGCAGCACTTCAAGGTGCAACTGAATCAGTCTCAGAGGGAAAACAATCAAGGCTTTCTACTTTGTGCTATTAGACGACAAGTGTTCTCTGTTTCACAAGCATAATTAGCTTTAAATTAGTTTTTGTAAAACGAGTCCTTAGTTATTATCAACTAACTAAGAAATTAGTCTTAACCTCTGAAAGGAGGTCATGCATATAATCAAAAACACCGGAAAATTTGAAATTAACATTAAACATGCATTTAGCTAATTATGCTTATATAGAGAACAGTTTCATCTGTACTCATAAATGCTAAATTAATGGAGTGCTTGTTATGCAGTGAGCACTTGTATTACAAATTTACAATGTAGTATTTATTTTTTAATAAATTGGGCAAAAAGTAATTTTCTGTAAATACAGACTCCCGCAAGCTAAGCTTTTGCATGCAATGGCTAAACTTAAACAGAGCCAGGCAGCTGGAAAACGTTCAAGGGATTTACTACTGTTATTTCAGCTATTATCCAGGAATCACAGAGCAAAGTGAACTGGCTGGAGAAACATTCTGGGCTAGTGTATAGTCTCTTCTGGGATGACTTCAGATATCTTAATTCATGAAAGGTAATCTCATGAGGTACTTTTCTTTTGATTATTTGATTATGTATTATGTCAATAAAGTAAAAATAAATCCATGTAGCCTACAGTAAAAATCTATTTTTGTATTTATCATGATGAAAGTTTTTTGTTTTTAGACAAATGTCTATAGCACCAATTTGTGTGAATTATGTAGAACAACCCCAGCAAAGGTTTTGGCAGAGTCTAGGCCACACACACACACACACACACACAAAAACATAAATTGGAGGTGAACATGGATGATAAGATAATACCAAGAGGAAAATAATAAAATATAAATTAAATCTTTTCGGTGAGGAGGGGGGAAAAAAATTAAGAACAAGTATTGTGATGGTAAAACATTTCCTTATTTTACTCTAGTTAGTTTTGGCACATAAGTTATCACAAAGCAGGCATGAAAGCCATAGGATATTAATGACATTAGCCTTCGGGTAACCCACAAGTTTCAAATTTCTTTGGGTACAGACAGTTCTGTATCACGGTGAAAAGATCTAAAAGTTGTTTTGTTGCAAAAAGAAAATTGGCTGTGTTACAGGGTTAGTGATCCCTAGATCCCTTTCTTTGTTTCTTGAATGACGTCTTGACATTTCCTTGACATGACATTTCCTTTTGGCATACTTGTTACCAACAAGCCAATAAACTCAGATGTGTCTTTGACATATCAAATTGTTGTGGGAATTGATTTCATTCACAGTGACTGGCAAATTCTAAACAGAGAAAAAGTAGTAAAAGTAAAAGATAATATTGCTTAATTTCAACCTCCTAAAACAACATCCTATAGTTTTCAAATTCACTTGACTGGTCAGACACAATTGTATCAGAAACAGGGACAAACTTGATAAAATTGATAAAAGAGATATAGATATATATATATATATATATATATATATATAAAAAAATATATAGTTAATTCCTTAGAGAGTTAACAGCTGATTAAACTAAATGCCACACTTGAGAAACACCATGAAATATTTTTAAACAGCAAGATACTTACAGAAATGTCAGCGACCTCAAACCGATGAACGCATCACGGGTGATGCTTTTAAGTGGATTGTGATCCAAGACTCTGAGGAAAAAATAATAATACAAGAACGGAAGTGTCTTTTACGAAATGTTAACCACAGGAATACATTGTTATGACGCCATATTTTACCTTGTGTGTGTTTTTTGTTTTGTTTAGTTTTTTGTTTAGTTTGTTTTTTGCATGATAGAAAGAAATATCTTAATGGCACATCTTTTGTCAGTGACTGTGCTTGTTCTAAAGGTGCCCAGCCTGCGTGTGTGTGTGTGTGTGTGCTTCTGACTGTGCCAACAAGCCACCCAAGTCATTCTCAGCTTCTTGTTGTTAAATCACAACTCAGAGCTATTATGCCAAATTTAATTAAGTATTTATTTTTAAGGAGACAGTGCCTCGCCAGAAATTTAAATGAGAAAATAAAATCAAAGTACACAAAATAAAAACAAATATTGCAAAATATGGTATGAAATGTCTATGAAGTGTGTAAAGCCAAAGTGTAACAGAAGTACAAGAAATTAAAAATTAAACGTAAACTAAAATATAAACATAAAACAAAGAAATACATATAAAAATATATCCAATAAAATAGAAATATAACAATGATAAATGGAAATTAATATTACATTTTGTGACTGATATTTGATGCAAAAGATCAAGAAGAAACCATTTTCCCTTTTGTAATTCATTAAATGTGTTGTGATGCATACTCACAGCCAGTTTAATTTGTGCAGATCTCTGAATACACCCGGGCCTAAATAGGTTATGTGGTTTTGGCTCAGAAACCTGCATAAAAGACAATGTTTAATTAGGGACACAGACTTGAAATTGATAAAAAGCTCCATTCGCTGTCAAGTTATAGGCATTAAATTGTCCAAATGATCGATTTTCGGATATAAAAATAATAAATGGTCCTATTAAGAATCCAAATGAATACGAGCGCTGCAAAACTGATGTCTGCCTCACACACACACTGAGTTTCATCTGAGATGCTTTCAAATGAACTAAAGGAAGATTGGAAGAGTAAAGAAAAGGTAAAAGATCGTAATTCCTACAAAACTCTTTAAGAAAAATTGATAATTTAATTTATCATCCAGACCCACTAGACTGACTTTCCCTAATGACATTACATCATCATCTTCCCAGGATTAGGTTTGTCCTCATCCTGCTGTTTATGGGAGCAAGGAGATCTCAGAGCTGCTGTGAAAGAAAGACAATTACTATATGCTAGTCGCAAAAACTTTGTTCAAACCACCTTAAAAAATAGCCTGCACCCACCTGGCCCCACATACAAAAAGATCTACAGCCCAAAGAAGCCATTGTGCTCTGCATCATTGAACAAATAATGCAGTTTTGTGAAAGGGCGCACACTGTTTAATATTCGACCGGAGACTGTAATTTCTCATCTCTGGGTCTGAACACCTCTTCCATGACCGTACAATCTCTTACTGGCTTTTAATGAAGGAGCAGTTGCTTATACAAGTCAAAGAATGAAATTGCAGAAAAAACTAAACAGAAATATTATTCATAATCTTTTTGAAAAGGTAATCTTAAGTGAAAGGTAAGAGGAGTACTCACAATTTTTCTAGAGTGAATAGTCCACTGAAGGCATGGCTTGAGACCATCTGAATTGTGTTGTTCTGAAGAAACCTGTTCGAAAAGAAAGTCAGAACAAATAAGTGCTGAAAATGTTCATGGATACTATTATTCAGCTGTGTTAATTTGGACGTCTGACACCATAAATGGCTAGATATTCAGCTGAAGTCTTTTAAATAAAAAAAGCTGCTTTATGCAAATTTTAACCATATGCGTTTGCATTACTTATAATATACTTCTCATGCTGTTCACTATTGCCGCGGTTGGTTTTGGTTCACTTTTATTTTGTAGTTTGCCTTAGCCCTATTTCATGTTCCTGTCATGTGATTCCCTTATTCTGTAACGTAATCTTGCCACATGCTTCCCTTGTCTATGTGTTATGTTCTCATTGGTTCATTGTTTAATTGTTCACAGGTGTCCCTTGTTTAGTCATTAGTATCTGTGCATAAATAGACCTCATGTTCCCATTGTCTTTTGTTTTATTCCCTGTTACTGCTGTAGGTGAGTTTGTTATGTTCATGTTTATTTCAAGTATCAAGTCAGGTTTTTGTTCATGTTAAATAAACTGCACTTGGGTTCAGTTCACCTTCATAGACTACTGTTACAACTATAGCAGCCATTATAAAGTACCTAATCAATACATCATTTTTACAAGCCTCATTTACAGTGTTACAACAGTGGGTGGACTGAGACTATTCAATTATTTACCTGTCATAACTTTCCTTTCGTCATGCTCTTGATGATTAAAGTACAGTCATCTAAATTTTTTCAGGAAAACAAGGCCACAAAGTACTAGAACATTAAGTGAAAGTCACTAATAATAATTGTGTATGCCTACATGTGTGAGACAGAAAGCAAGCAGCATTTACATGTATCTTTACCTATTTACTTTACAGGGATGGACCATAAGCTGATAATAAATTTGAAAAAAGGGACACACACCATCTTTGGCAATCAGGACACACACCATCTTTGGCAATCAGCACCATACCCACATGTTATTTGGTTATTGAGGTGATCTTGAAAATAATCTGAAAATAAGATTAAGGCAAACAAGGCTATAAAGTATTAGAATTAGTATTATGTTACTCATAATAATCTCATAAGGAAGACACAAATGAGCTTCTGCATTAATACAGAAGTGCAGTACATCTTAGGTGATCTTGAAAATTTTTGAAAACTGATTTTCAAGAGGATACCCCAAGATACCCTCCAAGCCCTGATGTTTTGGCCTTCATCCCAAAGAGCTAATTAATTGGGCAACAGGTGAACGGCATGATCAATCAAGTCTCAGAACAAAAACACAATGAAACAGCCAAAACAGAATAACTGAATATAACCATTACTCTGCGAGGTTGCGAGGGTAAATTATCTCTACTTGGGGCTGCAAGACATTTTGTGGTTTCTAAGTTTAAAATTCATTTTTGTTGGGTCCATGAGCCAGAATATTTTCTGAAAATGCAACGGTACATTTTTAAGAGTCTTTAAAGTTGTTTTTTAATGCCAATTTCTGACCATTTACTCTTGAAATACATATGAATATGATGTCAACTCTCTTCGATCTTGTCATTTTAAATATATTTAATAAAGCAACCAGATAAATTTCAGATAATCAAATATCAGCCTAAACAAAGGAAGGAATGATGGATTTGATTTGATGATTTTTGGTGTAAACATTATAAGAATTATTATTGGACTAACATCAAGAGTGGGCCACTCATTCCATAAATATGTGCTGCATTTTCTCTCTGCACTGTATTGTAGTAGGCAAAACTCAAAAAAAAAAAAAAAATTTTAAAAAAGAATGCAGTGACGGCAAAAGTTGCCATGAAATTTTCAACTGAAGTTATGCCAGTCTTGACTGAACTGATTTGTATCTGGAGAGAACTACAACTGCCTTTCTTTATTTTAAACAGAATATATATAGAGAGATAGAGAGATAGATAGAGAGATAGATATAGATATAGAGATAGATATAGAGATAGATATAGAGATAGATATAGATATATAAATATATAAATTAAGGTTTGAATAAAAGCTCCAAGATTTTGAATATAATTTAGGAAATAGCCTCTCTTCCAGATCCTATTATTTAAATTTGGAAGAATGATGATAATCTCATCTGCACTTTTTGAGGGTGCAGAAGAGCTTAAAAAGGAATGTGCAATTCAAGTAATATGAGATCAGAAGCATGCTCTCAATTCAGAAGATTCCTCCAAACTGTGAGGAACATGTTGACCCCGTGAGAGTTGCAGAGCTCTGAAGCTCTTACCTGCAAACATTATCAGCCATCACCACACGCTCTCAAATTCAAAAGGGAATTTAGTGGTGAGAAGCAGTGAAGCATTCACGGACATGCTAGGAAGAACTGTGCGCATAACTGAGAAAGACTGAGCTTTCTCTGAGCTCACGATATTAAAACAAAAGTATCTGAACAATTCAGGGATTTCATAGGTTAGTGGAACGTAATGAATTTTAGACATTAAGGGCCAACAGCTTGCGCCAGCGCAAACCCTCTTTTGGCATTAAAAGCTGTCAGACATACAGCGAAGAAAATTGCGCTGGACAGTTATTTTTGTGGCTGACCTTATTGCATATGAATTTGTAGGAGTTTTCCTTTCAGACGCAAAATGTATGGGTTGAAAGATTTTAAATAAATCATGCAACATGGTTTACAAAGGTTTGTGATAGTAAGTTTACTGGTATTTTTGTGCCATTATTTAATGCCCAAAAACCATGTCTTAACCCATTTTGTGCTTGACATGGCAGTGATAGTTGCGCTGCTCTTGGTAGATTGCATTGATCATACTGGAAATGAGCTGCCTGGGTCTGTGTTCTTTAATTTGCGTTTTGCCACTAGATTTTTTCCACTCCCATCTGAGCTTTTATGAGATTGTAGTCTCTTGCTAATTTGTCCTGTTTACTAAATCTGGCCCGATAAATCCCATAATTCCGCACATGCATCATAATATTGGATCACAAAACCCTAAAATATATATAAGATATTAAAACCAATAGGCCAAAACTGCTGTAAAATTCTGAACACAGAGGACCCGTCAAATATAGTGCTTAACATTCCACAGACGGTCCCAACAGCCCTTCACTGTACCTTTTAGTTTTATGGCCTTTAAAAAATGTATTAGTCTGTGGCTTTAAGAGTATTTTATCCTCATCACCACATGTGAATGCCAGTTTTTTTTCCATCATCACTCAAAAATATGATGTGCAAGTTAAACTGCTTTATGACAGGGTTTAAAGTGTGAGTCATACCCGGTGTTGAACCTCTGCTAAATAGTTTAAATAAGTCTATTCAGCTGTTTATTATTTTACGCATTGTATCTTTGGTCTGTCATCTGTCAGATATTTATGAATCATACTTTTTCAATATCAAGTGAAAAAACAGGATTTTCCAAACAAAGTTATGAAGTTCTGCACACACATTAATGTGCTTTGGAATTATGCGTTTCAAGATATGCCAAAACAAAACATTTCATCGACACAGTACTATCAGACAAAAGATTCTGAGCTGATAGACTGTACCAAAAATTAGAGTTCTTCTGCCTGGCAGAGATCTAAATTATTTATTTAACCATTTATTTTACTGTCTGGCAGAGACAGTACTCAATTCTCACTCAATTCATTTTCACTCGCTTGACATCTTAGATCTCACTACGGGACTCGCCTCTGCGGGGCAAAAAAATGAAGCCCTATATTCTGTAGATGCCCTCTGCAAGCCCATTCCAACTGTTAAATAGGGTGGATATAAAGACTGTTCTCAGTTCTAGGCATAGTCTATAGCCAGTGGTGTCTCTTCTCTTTATTTCTGATAGGGCACAATTAATCAGAACCCTAACTGCCCATCTCGTCATCAACTAATCATTCATGTTAAGAAAAAATAAAGTGAAAACAACCACATTGATGGGTGCATATCTCACACAGTGCATTTTTTCTCACAAAGAATAACAAATGCATAATTCTCATGGTGAAGTGTACTACAAGACAAGATAAATCATAAACATCTCAAAAACAAGACGAAATAAACAGTGCATGTTCACTACAGCCAATAAAAAGCAGTAGGATTAAATCAGCTTAACACACCATTAACATCCATTTGAAAAGAAAGTATGCACGAAAGTATGACCATTATATGCACACTTGTTTGTTACTTTCCAGTCGAGATATAGCAGCCCATTAAACCAATTAAATTTCAGCTGAAACTGTCTCTGATGACTGGACTTTCAATTTTCAAAGTTTTTTCATATTGACTCCACCAGTATAATGGTATTGCTCATCAGCTCAGAACAATCTGAATTATGAATGAAGATTTAGGCCTGAGCAGTAGATTATGTAGACAGGAGGAAGGCTTTCTTGCTGCACTGGCCAATGGCCTAAAATACTTTTAAAGTGTTTTATCGATGGCCAGCAGATCGGTGAGATATTGCACTCATCTCCCTCAGAGAACCAGGGTTTGAGGCGTGACCTAAGGCTGAGATATTTTGGTTCATCGGATATTGGAAATTTAACAGCATCCATAAATTTAGGCATCAACAGGAACTGGAGATACACAGCAAAAGTAAAACTGTAGAATGACTCAGAAGACATTGGCTGAAGACTTTAAGCAAATGCAATGGCAATGTGCATTTTATACTCACAGTCTCTGCAGTTGTGTATATTTGGAGAAGATGTGATCATCCAAAATCCTAATCCTATTGTTCTTCAGAGACCTGTATAATTATAAAGCATTGAATTACAAACAACACCACATTACTATCAGAACATTCACAGGCATAGTTAGTCACAGTGGACTGTCACAGTTGGGTTGCAGAAACGAGGATGAAATAAAAGCTGGATTCAAGTGCAATGGTCCAATTTATTTAAACACAAAGAAACTAAGCACACTGGCAAAGCCTATACACTGACGAGAACAGACAAAGAACTGAACAAAAAAAAGACCAAACTAATCAAAGAAATCAACATCAGTAAGCTAATCAATCAGTCACCAAGAAGACAAATCAAGAGCGGGAACAGAAAACAGAGCAAAACCAACTCATAGTAACACAAATAGAGATAAGACATATCAGAATGCTGAATTGGACATTTTAAGTATCTCCTTTGGTGTGCACAGAAAAACAATTGCACATGTTTCGAAAGATATGAGGGTAATTTGAAAGTAAATCATGAACAGAATTGTCATTTTTTGAATAAATTCTCCCTTTAAGGAGTCTTTTCATTCCACAAAGATGAAACAATGTGGATAAATTATTGGATACAACTTAAGTGACCACTGATATTCATCATCTAACATTCCTTCATTCTCCAAGAACATCCCCAGAATCCAAAAGATCAACTCCAGAATCCTTATTCCAAAAACCATAAATTATATTTAAATACCTCTTCCACCCTGTATATCTCAATATCTTCAATGTCCAGATCACAATAAAAGTATCAAAAGCACAACTAGAATTAATGTAGAACAACTGAAACATAATAACCAAACAAAACAAAACCCCACCTTTCAGGCAGTGCACATCATTTTTCTTTCTTTTGGTAATTGTACAGTGCAAAGAAGCTCTTTATCTCGTTAAGCTTCATAATTCAGTGCTTTAAAGCTCTATGTCTCACTGATGTCAAATCTGTACTCCTCTTCTCCAGCTACAGATTAATAACCTCTAGTGGAAGCAGAGAAGTAAAGCTCTGCAGTTGGCTCCCAGTTTGATGTACTTACAACCAAGTCACATTGGAGGAGAAGACGGGTACGGCATGCAGGTTCTTGTCCACACATTCCACCTCTGTCTTAATGCAATCACATCTCTCTGGGTACTGCTTCAGAACTATAAAAGATCAACATAAACAAACATCATAAACTCAGTTACCTGTTAAACCTGTTAAAGTAAATCTAGTACATAAAGCTGTAAAAAATAAATAATAATAATTGTTGCGTCTTTAGTTTGCTTACTATTGTTAAGTTCTAAGTTCTACTATCAGGAACGCATAAACAATCATACAGTAATTGATGATTTGCATTAATGCATTTTTTGTTCAAATTAGGCCTACACTGAGAAAAATATATTTTTTATCCCTTTTGTCCTATTTCTAGCCATTGATCTCTCTTTCTGTCCCCTCACCCTCTTTTAAATATTACCATTTTTTGTTAATGGGGTCTACTAGAATATGGTTACATCATTTAATGTTTAAATAATTATTTTATTATAATTTGCATTGTTGTAGCACCTGTTTTCACCCTTAGCCTAAACTAGGGTGACCAGACGTCCCGAAATCTAAGCTGTTGTCCTGAATCCCGAATCCGGCCCTAATTGTCCCGAAAATTATACTAAAGCAAAATCTTGAGTAGTTATTGTCTGATAAAACATTAAAAACTGTCCGTGGAGGCTGAGTCGTCATTGGCTGCAACACTTTTTGATGTTCTACAAAGATACCAGGCACGAATTTATATGCATTGATAAGTGAGCACAAGTTGCAGCAGCCACGAGGACAGTGAATGTGCAGCAGCCAGTCGTAAAGGAGTGATTGATTGGTCGCAGCACTGTGTGCAAAAAAATACTTCGGCCTAATGTCTGATGTCGGATTACACAAAGCACATAATCTTCACAATTATTTTGTTTTCTTATTTAATGACTGACAGTTTAGTTGTAACAATCATTTTGGCGTTTCTATTAGCGTTAGGCTATAGCCTGAAAGGTCTGATTTACGCACTGTTACAACATTTTTTCACAATGACATTTGAGTCCATGATTTTAATGTTGTTTTTTTGTGGTAGACTAAAGACTAATGACAGACTATTGATCTTTGAATAAAAATATGTTTGGTTTAGGTTTGAAATTCATTATTTTTTATTATAGGCTATGCAGTCTAATATGTAATGTAATGCCCCTAACCATAATCGGCGAGAATCAGCTCCAAAGGCTTCCTGAGGCACTGTGAACATAACTGTAACTACGCAAACTGTGCCATCAGTTTTGCCAAATCAGTTCAAGCCTGAGTTCTCTCCAGCAAGAAGAACAAGCTGATCAGCCCGAACCACCTTCACAAACACTACATGTACCAGGGTGGAAAAAACACCTTCTCTTGGACATGGTGACTATAGTGACAACAAATGCAACTCAAGTAGGTGCCAGTTGCATAAACATAGCCACTAACTTATGAAATAGTCTGACCAATAGGCAATTAGTTAGTGTTAATCAGTTTTACTTTTAGGATTCAAACAAGACCAATCTACCTTTTTATGTAACCGGAAAAAAAATATGACCCGTCTTGAAGAAAAAAGTAAGGATAAATGATAACCTTAAGACTAACCAGTACTGTCAGCAAATGCAGAAGCAGTAAGTAGTTTTACTATGGTTCATGCCCACTTACCTGCCTTTCAGCAAATCTGTTTTGGGACGATTACGAGGCAAGTGTCGCTAAATTAATATTCATGATCCATTCCATATTCATAAAAGTTTATAACGTTCCCTCATTTTTCAGGTCATTACGAGGCTCCTGGTAACAACAAAAATTTCAAGGCCAACAGACTTTGAAAGCAAATAGATTTCCAACCAGATGCTTCTACAAGATCGTAAAACTCATGCAGATTTATGACGCATTACAGTAAAATGAAACCTATAGCATTTCTAGCTTTAAAGGCAACCAGTAGGCTATTGAAGGTTGTAAATTCATGAAATAAACTCTGGACGAAGAAAAAAAAGACTCTCTGATTTTCTGTCAGAAAATCTGAGCCTGGCCCTCACATGAAAATTGCAGTTGAGTTTTGGACTAAATTTTTTGGATGAGCCTCAAGATAACATCATGTATGCTTATCTATTCCTATCTTTTCCAGAGAAAATCAGATCAAGACCGGGACACATACAGCAGTCATTAGGAAGGTCCTGTGGCTCTGCCTTTTTTATGGTGCGATCAAAAATATCCGCCCATCCGCTGTTGTCCCCTGCAAAAAGTAAAAGCAAGTCTTTGTAAATAATGAAAAATGACACTTTAAAGAAAGAAATGACCTAAGAAAGATGTCAGAATGTCTCCCTGCAGAAAAACTGATAACATCAATATTGAATAAACATCAGCTCCTAATGTATTTTAAAGTGTTAACATAAAATTTTGTCCCAGTTGTAAGTCTGAACCTTACTTTTCAAGCCTATTTTAAATGGATGAAATGCTTTAGAACTGAGAACAGCATTAAAGTGAAAAAGACAAATATATGTGGCCTCACCGCAGTGTTCCTCATCTGCTCCGTTTTTGCAGTCTCTGTGGCCATTACACTGAAGGACCTGGGGCAAACACACACTCATGTTCCCACAAGGGAACTGGCCAAGAGGGCAACCTTCTGTCAGCGCCCTGTTAGCCATCATGGATGCTGCTGGCGGCAAGAGTGCAGAAGGAGGAAGAGAAGGAAAAGTTATAAAAGTACAAAAAGGACAACCACCGGTGAAAAGCTCTTTAAATCACCGCAGTGCTTTGTGCTTCCATCAGGGCAAAGTAGATGACTAGAAGCCCTCCAGCTTTGGTAGATGGAAAGCACAAGCCAATGCGGATGATTGTGCACCAAAACACAGCAGAGTTCGATTGAGTTTGACAAAAGATCTGAAGATTTACATAATATTTATTTTACCATCCTAACAATGCACGATTACGGCTACAGATGCTGCAGTAAATACAATGACGTGAAAAATCAACACACACAGTGCATGACGACAATGCTGTATTCAGGGTTCGTTCGGGTGCTTGAAATCCTTGAAAATGATTGAATTTTGATGTTGTGTTTTCAAGGTTTGAAAAGTGCTTACATTTTGGATGCTTGAAAATGCTTGAAATTGTAACTGC
The DNA here is from genome assembly GCF_963993115.1 of Abramis brama. Lineage (NCBI taxonomy): Eukaryota > Metazoa > Chordata > Actinopteri > Cypriniformes > Leuciscidae > Abramis > Abramis brama. The sequence continues at coordinate 17,957,223 of NC_139987.1, read as the reverse complement.
ATTTCTTTCACAACAAATACATATCTGACTGAATGGTTAGTTTATTAAATGGAGAAATAAAATGTAGCCCTTCAGATACAGAGCGATTTGCGCTACGCTGGCCAGAGCAAAAGTAGGCGAAGTTTTCATTTTGATTTCGGCGTTTGTTTGGATGTCCCGTTTTAATTGGCCGCGCGGGTAATCGTCACAGAGCGCAGGGTAAAAAGATGAACTATGCACTACTGTGCGCGCGAGCTCGCCAATGCTGCGCTCCGCTTTGGTCGACGCAGCAACAAAACGTCCTCGCCGGCGCAAGCCATTGAAATAAATGGGTGTCATAGCACAGCGCATTCCGCGTCCTGGCTGAAAGGGCCATTAGTGACTGAGAGTACTTGGTGTGAAAATGTAATGTTAATATTGCATGTCCGTTATGGCGTGTTCATTTGTGGAATATGCAGTGAACATAGCCAAAGTTACAGCACAGTAACTGTAACGTTAACTACCCGCAAATTAAAACCTGCAAACGTTAGCCCAGTGTATAACAACAATCGTTGATTACTGAACAGAAATCGTGTCAGATGGAGTGTCATACAAGTAGCATAGCCTACTGTAAGGTTGAGGATGGCCTTAAAATGTTTATGTCTTGTTAATGAAATATATATATTTTTTTTTTTTATTAATATAGGCTATTTTATACCAGTGCCTGTGCACTGTCAGAGTCTTCTGGGTTAAAATGGAATTACAGGTTGTTGTTGCACTGTCTCAGAATGTGTCCCAAATGTTCAAAACCTGTCTTCATATTTTCAGCCCTTGAAATTACTTCAGTTTTACAGCCTGAAAATCACATTATCTGGGAAGCAATATTTGGACATTAATATAATGAAAAGTATTATTCATAGGCATTATCTACTTAGACAGTGATACATTTTGACAAATAAAACTTTTTGAACTTGATTTGCTTAAATATCTGATCCTTCTGCTGTTATGAAACACAATTTTGGCTGTTTATTATTGCATTATCTCTTTTAATGTGATAAAAACACTGAATAATAATTTTGACTATGTATTGGTATTGTGGTGGTGTATAAGGTGCTGGAAAAAGCTTTAAAATGGACCTTGAAAGTGCTTGAATTTGACCTTAGAAAAGGTGTACAAACGCTGTGTATTTTGTAATCGGAAAATATGACTTTACGAAGACGGGGTTCCCTATGGCACTCAATTCTTCTTCTTTCCATATGACATGACAAAGAGAGGTGTCAGGCCAGAATATACAAACGAAAAGTTCTGCACAAAGGCTTTTTCGCAATAAAAAAATAACTCTGACAGCTTAATTTTAAATAATAAATTTCTGTTTGTGTTTTTTTCTTATTGGCTCTCACTAACACTCATCACAAAGTGGATTTTTAATAAATTGTGAGGGTGGGTGGCTCTCAATACGGAGCTTTATCATAATGAAACATGGCCTTGTTTTTAACAGCCTCGTATACAAGAAATACGCTGTTCTGTTTGAGGCTATTTGTCACACTGTCCGTATCTCACATTGGGCATTAGTGAATAATACGATTTAACTAGCCACTGAAATGACAAATTATAGGTATATGCAGCCAAGATTTTTTTTTAAAATATATTATTGGTTTATACAACAACCAGTGATAGATATAGCTGGTTAGTCTTATACAGCTTCTGCATAAAACTGACCACTATACTGAAACGTGGTATTCCAGACCATACCGTTTTTACATGCAGCACATTATAGTGTATTGAGTGTAATGATATTCACTTTGATAATAAAAAAAAGTTTAAAATAACTGGGTTATTTTCTTGAACCAGAAGCTTACTGCTCCAGTCTGCCCACTTTTTTTTTTTTTTTTTAAACTGTATAAAAATGCTTAGTGCACAGGCTTCCACACATAAATTAATAAAAGAAATAAGCTTCAAGCATATACTGTAAATAAAAAGTCTTCATCAAGCAACCTCAAGTCATGAAGAGTAGCCTATTATGCCACAGGAGCCAGAGTGCTGGTAATGAAAAACAACTCCTCATGGAACAATATTTTTATAGTGTTGTTTTACAGGTGTTTTAAAGTAATAACGCCAGCCGCCAGGGCTCAACAGAAACCTTTCTGTCCACCAGCCTGATTGGGCCAGTACTCAGACGTCATTAGAATTTTATGATTCTAACTGAATTCTAATGAATATTTGTACAAGTATTATTCATTTGAACTATTTTAAAATTATTATTTATTACATATTTTCCACATATATATTTTCAAATCATATGTTACACTTTCTTTACTAAGACAATTTGCAATAATAACTGAAATCCTCATTTACGTTAGCCAGATAATTAAATAATGGTAGTTGACAAGTTTAAAAAGTTAATAAGCACATTTTGCAAACCAAATGTCACAGAAAGTTTGCAGAGGATAAAAAAAAAAAAAATTACAAGATCTAAGATCAAGTATACTGTCCTTATTGTTGAGCTCTGAATGCAAAACGCAGAGAAAGAGAGACATCACATCCAGTCAAAAATAAATTATCTTATCTTTTGTTAGTTTGTTTTCCTAATTTGAGTAGAATCATTCTTTTTTACTGCCTGTCTGTGAGTGAAGTCTGTGACCAAGAACTAAAAAGGTTTTCCCTAAGTTATGGGGACCCGGGAAACAAGCTTACAAAACATATAGAATGATCTTTTTTGGAAATCTAAAATATGTTCTGTGATGGATGGGTTTAGGAGTAGGTTTAGTGTAGGGGGATATACAGTTTGTACAGTATAAAAACCATTACGCCTAATGAACTTTTACTGTTGTTAGTTTCACTCGAACCATCCTTGTTCACTTAAAAAACTCATGTAACTACATTAGTACACTGTAAAAAATTTCTAACCCTCCCAAAACAAAAATTTCAAGTGACCGATAACATCTAAATTTTTCAATTGGCCCAAGTGAAATTCTTGTTGCAATAGTCTGTTAACATTGGCTCAATGAGAAATAATACGTCAGACTAATTGAAAAATTTAGATGTTATCAGTCACTTGACATTTTTGACTTGGGGATGTAATTTTTTTTTACAGTGTATATGTTCAACAAAAAAATTGTATTGTCAGCTTTGCTTAAAAAGTGTTTGTTCAGTCAACTTAACATTGCTGAGTGAAACGCACATATTAATAAAACAATATAGCCTGGACCTTTGCGCGCACCATAGCTGCTTACACTGAGCAACAAAAGACAGAAGAGCCACGTTGTGGAGAAGATGCGGGTGACTCTGTCAGGTATGAATATTTGATTAACAGTCCTTACCATCCTGATAAAAACTGCCTAGAAAATGAATGTATGTGTCCACAGTGTTTTATTATTTTAGGTTAGCAATTTATTGTGGCTATACCAATCTGTTACATATAGGTTAAGTTTTCTTTCTTTAGTATTTTTCCATTTTAGTCAGTTATGCTAACTTGCGTTTCTATCTCAAGACTATGGAAGGCATTTTCTGCCAAATTTAAATAAATTTATTAAATGATTAAAATGAAAATGAAAACCAGATTAAAGATTTCATTACAGAAAACAGTACGCAAAATATGTGACAAAATTGAGAATGAAATTAAATGATTTCATTTTCACAGCATTATCCCTGTCAAATTGAAAAATAAAATGCAATTGGTGATTTCACATTTCATTTTCACTACAGTCTCGAGGCAAGACTGCCAATTAGGGCTGCAACAAACGATTATTTTGATAATCGATTAATCTAACGATTATTAGAATGATTAATCGACTAATCGTCGATTATTTCGCCGACTAATCAGTAAGTTTTAGAACGATTATTCAGCTTTTTCAATTAGTTAAAACACTCTAAAACATTAGTTATACAATATTCTAACTATAATATAAAAAAAGAAAATCACTTCAGCTTTTGAAATGGTTGTTTTAATGAACTTTGAGCAACTAAACAGGTCATTCTCTTTAAGTTTTCAGATTTCTGTCCAACTCAAATCACACACAAATGCTCTCTAAGCATTGTTTAAATATTCGGTTCTTTTTCAATAGAAAAAAATCAACAAAAATGAATCAGCTGCAATACAGACAAACTTAATCTACAAACAATTATTATAAGTTGACATGAGTTAAGTTGATATTATAAAATTGACATGACAATTGAACTAATAGAGACATTCTCATTCACCTTTTAATTTACAGTATGAAAAAGTAACTGACACGATATTCTTCATAACATCTCCTTTTGTAAGTCTTCATGAATATGGAACAAAATACAGGCAAGTGATAAGACTGTAATACCTAATAGTGTTACAATAATAAAAACAGCCCTGACTCCTAATATAAGCAATAAGGTACTCCAGGCTAGTTCTGTATCTGAATAAGTCACGGCTGAAGGGCGTTGTTAGGCACGACGCGAATATGAAACATTGGCCGAGGTCCTCGGTTAAAGCTAGCGGGTATTAATGTCTGGCTATAATTGTTGTAGAAATTGTGTTAAGACCTTTGTACAACCAAATAGTTGAATTTCCAAAACAGCCTAATACATGAATGAACCTCATCGTCGAGTATGGTCTAGTCTGAGTCTAACATCATAACTAACATGGTCAGGCTGGTTGTTTCCATGTTCTAATGCTGCGGCAGCTTCCCGCAAAAGCTCACTAACAGATTTCGCCATATCTCGTCGTCTCGATTACAATATAATCACATTTAAATAATTTCGTTTCACACATTCAACTCATGCACACGGACGTCGATGACTTAGCTTTACAGAAGGCGTGTCTCTAGCGCCGTTACTAGAATAAGCCACACCCACTCATTAACATAGAATTTGCATGCAGGTTGTCTTTGAAAATGAAAACGAAAATGAAAACTGAAATAAAAGAGGAATTAAAATGAAAACGAAAATTTACATTTGTATTTGAATTGTGTCACTATTATTGCGTGAGCGTTACTAAAGAGCATTGTAAAAACTGTATTTGTAGTTTCTTTTTCACGTTTGGCTTTTCATTTTAATATTGGCAGTCTTGCCTCGAGACTGTAGTGAAAATGAAATGTGAAATCACCAATTGCATTTTATTTTTCAATTTGACAGGGATAATGCTGTGAAAATGAAATCATTTAATTTCATTCTCAATTTTGTGATTATGTTTTCTGTAATGAAATCGTTAATCTGGTTTTAATTTTCATTTTAATCATTTAATTTATTTATTTAAATTTGGCATAAAATGCCTTCCATACAAGACAAGCATGTAAAGACTGCAAAATAACAGTGTCAACTAGATTGCAATTGTTGAAGTACTATAGATTAGTAATAATTTCCCATCCACTTATTCCGATTGGCCCTGCAGTTTTTAAACATGGAGTGCACAAAAACAATGCTGTTTTGTCTTCAGATGTCATTGATTAACGCTTAATGTATTTAAAAAAAAATTAAAGCCATCTTTAGTGTTGTGTTGTGTCTCTTAAATCTCTACATTGCTGCTGAGTTCATTCGAATCATCACCATCCCACTGATTCAGACATTTATGTCAAAACTGGACAGTTACACAAGCAAACTGCCCAGCATCTACCAGAGAAAATTAGTTGCAGGACGAAACAGTTGTAAACTAATGGCTGTCATTGTCCAGATTTGTGATCTGTTTATGATGCTTGTGAATAAATTTCCACTTCTTCTACAGAACAATACCATCTTAACTAGGAGAGCTTGCATTCTCAGAGCACTTTCTGTGCATCTTAATGAAGACTGTGAATGGAGTATACAGTGTTCTCAGGCATTCTTTTGAATGGTTACAATAAATAATACCCCCAATAAAATCACTAGACAATACAATAATCACATATGGATACAGAATTCTCAGAATCTTTGCTTTTACTAAATGTATTCCTAAGTGATGTTACATTTGCATTTGTTGGTGCAATTAAAATGACTGAACTGTTTTACTGTTGTTTTGTGCGTTTTAGGACACAGATTTTGAGAATGCTAAGAGAGATATGGCTAATAAAATCATTTTGCTTCAAACCTGTAAATGAAGAGGTTTGTGACCACATATGTGAACAATTGCACATTGCAAGATTTTGGGTGGAACTTTTGCTGTTGACCAGATTTCGTTGTTTTATTGTTTTTAAAGGTGCAGTATATTTTTTCTCAAAGTCGTTGCTGAACAGTGTTTATATTTGAACCCCTCTCTTCATTGCTCCGCCTCCAAAGCTCACCCTCCAATCCTAACCGCCCTGCTCCGAGTCGGTCTTGAACCCGATCGCTGTCATGCGAGGCGGGTGCACTAACAAGGATGCTAAACAGTAAACACCGCATTCTCTAGCAGTCATCAGCCTGCACAACTCTCACTAGCTGGCCTCCATTTCACATGCAATGCAAGAGCAGATGTCTATTTATTCTAGCAGTAGCACAACAAAATAATGCTTCACGAAAAATTAATCGCAGATGATAAACAAACGACAAGAAAGCAGAAAAAATGAACATACATACACAAGAGTAAATACAAAGAGTTTGTTGTTAATTGTCAACAGCACAGCAGCTCCAGACAAATAATGACACTCAAAACCAGTGTTACTCACATATTCCAGTGTTACTAATTAAAGCAACCTCCGCATCTGTTTTCAGGCCTTCCCGCTCAGCTCTCCAGGGCTGGAAAACTTTTCTAATAAGGGGGTCCTAAAGCTCTATCCTGATCATAACCCTCCTTTTTCCAGTGATATTCTTATGAGCTTTTCTCTTTCTCTCAAATCTCCATCTTGCTCGTTCTCTCTCCTCCACCATCATATGCCCCCTAATAATGATTGGCTACACGTTTGTTGTTGTGTCTGGTTGTGTCTTTCCGACCAACTTTTAAAAGTTTTTCAAATATCGCTTACCCCACCTTCAAGATCTGTGAAATTTAAATTGTGTTAGTGGTTGATAAAAAAAAAAAAAAAAAATAGGGGCCAGATTTATTGTTACCTTTATTGATGGCTCAAAAATCTTTTATTGTTTTTGTATTACTTTTGTAAAAATAACATAATGAAAAAATGACATAATGAACTGATAATGACCTGTTCCCTATAAATGGCATATTTAATTTGCCTGATGAGAGTCAAGGGAAGCCAGCAAATCTGTTTTTTATGATCTCAGCAGTCGTCCAGATATGCCGTCTTTTATGGCGTGTCTGGATATGTTTGGAGTTGGGATTCAAGCAAAAGAAAACCTGATCCTTCAAATCAGGGGAACAAATAAAACCTTTAAAAGGTGTATTGAATAGAGAAAGAAACAACAGGGGCCAACTCCATGTTTCTGACACATTTCATCGACTGGACGTCTAAGTTTGTGGCATGGATCTTTATTTCAGGAGTCTCTTTTATGCTACATGGAAAAACACACATTCTCAGTCTGGAAATGTAATAATTTGTTCTGTAAAACCCAGATGCACATTTTACATCTTCCTGGAGATTGAGACATGTTGTTGGTTAAGAGGGAGCTAAATATTCCAAGTTAACAATTTACCTGAGGAAGAGCCGCAAAGGGATTGTAAACATACTGCTTATCAGCACCAATTTATATTTCTGTAAACAAAATTAGTGCTCTAAATAACTGCATTATTCCAAATTCCTGTTTATCATGTATTCAGACCAGTGAATCCTCCACTGAGGAAACTGGAAATGATGCCCCTACCATTCTCCAATTAGACCGGGAGGATATATATACAAGTGTCATTACTGCTCGGTAAGCATGCTCAAACTGCTCACAACCCTCCCGCCCTCACCACTATAAGTATCAAGCATATTACTGTGCACCCTCTAGCTGTCGTTTTCTTTTGTTTCAGATTACCAAGGCTTTCAAGTCCTAGCTGTCACGGACATCATTGCTGAGAGACATTCATCCTCATAGCCAAGTTACAGTATAGACGCCCCGGGATTTACTGCCATGTCTACACGTTAACACTGTTTTGCTTTAAAGACATTACTAAAGAGTCTTAATCATCTGTATATCACTCAAGCTGATGGTTCTGTGGGGGGTTAATGGTTGAGCTCTGTATGCCATTAATCATGGAGCAAGAACCCCCTTAAGGAACCATACCGCCAAAGATAAATTGTGTTTAATAAACTCAAGTAACTTGCCAAAGTGGTCCTGTCTGAACCACATTAATGTAATGTCATGGAATTATTGTTGGAGACTTTATAAATATTGACATATGCAACTCATTTATTGAATCAGCATTCAAGAAATTAGCTTGAAAATGTTTTTAATTCAGTTGACAGTCTTAGAAAAACACATTAGTAATTTATGCTAATAGAGGATATGCACAAAAGATAATGCTACAGCAACAAATTCAAAAGAACACTTGCTTATGAGAAAGCATAAGAGAAGAAGAGAGCATGATGACACAGATCAGGAAACCAAGTGTAACAATTGGCACTACAGAGCAGAACGGTGCTCTCTAAACTGTGGAAATGTTTTAGATTTGCATTTAGTTTTTTTGTTTCATGCAATTGAGGTTTGTAGCTCTCTGTAGGGCTCACATGAAACATTGGGGCGCTAACTAATATGTGCCTCGAACATCTGGAAAGAGGCTTACTCCAGTGGCAAAAGGATTTTTAAGGCAATATTGCCAGGCAACCATACTGGGTGACAATAAGATACTGCCAACCAGTAGTAATTCTACATCTTTTTTCACTGCCCATAGCTACAATAGCTGAAATGCATGCTGTGCATCAAATCCAAAGAAAAACACTCAATTCAAAGCCTAGGCAGAAAAAAACCCAGAAATGTGGGGGAAAGGGGTACATGGGACATGAACATTTAAGTACAATACAGGACAGCCCCATGACACTGCAGATACAGTGAAAGAGACTGGGTTCCAGTCCATGGTGGCAGGTGCTCATTTGTCTCAAAACAACTCTCTCAATTTGTTTATGTATATGTTGTAGGTTGGAAAATGTGTGTGTGTATATATATATATATATATATATATATATATATATATATATATATATATATATATATATATATATTAAAATAAAAGAGGAAAAAAAAGGACACCCCTTTAAAAAAAATTGTATTGTTCATAAATGTGCCTTCAACATGTTTATTGATGGTTAAATTTATCGTTACCTTTGTTGTGGGTAAAGAAAACGTTTTTATTGTCTCCTGTTAATTAAACTTTGCCGGAGCTTGCAGCCAGTACTCCTGTCTCACGGCATGTCTTTTATTACTCTACAGGTGAGCAAAAACGATTCAAAAACTGGTCGAAACTGATGTTAAACACTGTTTCAAACATGTAAATGTTGATTTTGATGGGTTACTGAGAAAGACGCCGCGTCATATATCGGATTACACACGAGTGACAAATATGTGAATCTGAAGTGAAATGAGAGAAAATACTCATGTGAAAAGAGTTTAGGAATGTTTCTAAAGTGTTTTGGATGTTGATTGTAATTGGATGATAAAGTTTAAGCGAGTTAAATGTACATTTGCTACTGGAGTTATCTCGAGCCAAAATGGTGGCACATGTTTATTGTTTATTGTTAAAAAAAGTATCCCTATTAGCTGTCACCAAAGTGAGATGAGCTAGTCTTCCTGGGTAAAACATTGTAGATATCATTATAAACATCATCAGAAATTATTCAGAATAAATTATTACAGTATTACATTCATACAGTAAATATGTCCATTCCCTACTCACAATTTTAAATAGTGCATTCTTAGATCGTACTTGAAAGAGACTTTGCCATTCATTTTATGTATATTCAGTGGGCAATTATTCCAATGATTGATGGCACGATAAATAACTGTTCTCTTTAAAGCATTTGATTTTGGGCATGGTAACATCATCTGGCCATTATCAGCTGACCTAGTCAAATGAGAATGAACCTGATCACACCTAACAATTCGGTTGTATAAGAAAACGGGTTGAGAAGAAAAGACAGTGTTTCTGAAAAATTTAGTTGTATTGAAAACCAGCCTGTTCTCCACCGTTAACCATGAGAGTCGACGGTGCATACTGATAGTGTTTGTTCTGATGGGACAATGTAATACTAACCTGGCACCTCTGTTTTGGGCAGTTTGTAATTTCTTTAGTTGACCTTTAGATGTAGATGACCATACAGGGGCACAATAATCCAGATGACATAAAATGAAAGATTTAGCCATCTGTCCCAGGATGTGTGTAGGGACATAAGAAAGACATTTCCTCACCATAGAGATACCATAACCCATCTTCTTCACTATCAATATGTTCTGCCCATGAGAGCTGACTATCTATTATTGTGCCCAGTAATTTTACTTTATCTACCTGTTCTATAGGTTCCCCAGACAAGTTCAAACTCATCTTTGGTGTAGATTACAGTTTATGACTCGATCCCAAGATATCCCAAGATTCATGCATGTATGTGTGAACTAGAGCCAAAATGGCGACTTGCATGTAAAACAGGTTAGTGTGAAGACAAATGTGAGATTCATTTATGTGGCAGTGTGAAAACGGAATTAATGTTTATGATGATGTGAAAACATGTGAAAACACTGTAGCAGGTCAATGTATTGTGATTGATTCTAATGTGTTGCAGAACAAGTCAAGTACAGACAAAAGTAACTTCTGAAAAGCTTTATTGAAATATTGTTTTCTTTGGTGGAATGTGTTGTGTTGCAGAGAAACAAGTATTGTTGTTCTGTAAATATGTTAGATTTGTGACTACATAAAGAGCTAAGAAAAGCTTGAGTGTTAATTAAACTTTGCCGGAGCTTGCAGCCTGTACTCCTGTGAGTCCTGTCTCACAGCGTGTCTTATTCTACAGAGCCAGCAAAAGTGGTCCATTCAATTTACCCATTCAGGCTTCCCAGCCCTGATGCAAGTAACAAATAACGGGCCAAGTCATTACCCGAAATCAAAAACCCAAGAACATTGTATAATCAGGAGTTTAATGGAGTAAAGTCATGTGGAAAACTGTTGAAGTTGATAGAGTCATAACTGAGCCTTTATGTTCATCTAATTACACAATTAATGAAACAGGGTTCTTGTGCGACTTAATTTGCATTCAATCTTCTGGCTATAGTGCAGGTTTTTGACACTGGACTTTTGAAATGCAGTGTAACAACTCTCCATCAATTTTAGCTGAGACTGTGAGGAGATAAATATGGAAATGAAATGCAGATGCTGCTATCAGAATTAATGTGTTCATCTCCTCTTAGAGAGGAATCAATCTTCCCCTTTCACACAGCGTGTTGATCCTAGGAAATTGCTGTAAAATTGCTAGAATGCCTTCTGTGTGAACGCAAACACGTTCCGGGATCGATGCCGGAATGGGGACCTAGTAACATTGCCGGGATCAGTCGCGGAACGCGCCCTGCGTGAACAAAAGCCAGGACCAATGCCGTAAGGGGTATTTTGTTGCTCTTAGAAGAAAGTCTATGTTCGTCATCAACAAAGAACGAAAAAATGTCTGCAAAATAGAATGAAGCAGAGACCAGCGAGCTCCTTACCATCCATACTGAAGCTGAGATCGTTCGCCAGCTTTGTTAGACTGGCCTTTCTACAACACATCTACATCACGTCAAGTGTCTTTACGGCATGCGTGTGAACACACTCACAGATTCCGGAAAATCACTCGCAGTGGGAATGAACCAAAAATCAAACGATCCCGGGACAAATCCCGGGAAACATTATCCGTGTATTTTCCGGAATCTCTCTGTGAAAGGGGCTTTAGAGAGGCATTCAAGTCTGGTCAGATGTTGATAACACGATGCGTTTGCAGTGAGAGTGTTCCCTAATTGACATGGCAAATCCTGGACATTTCTTAAGTACAATCTTTAAAATTAGTCTCAAATCTCAATTAAATTAAATTAAATTAATCTCAAAAGAACCACATACGCTTGGGTAGATGCCATATTTAAAAGTGCGGTATGTGATTTTTGAGAAGCTTCAACCCCAATTAAACACCACCTAACCCTAACCAGCAAATAAAGCTCTTACTGGGCATACTAGAAACTTACAGGTAGGAGTGCTGAGGCAAATTGGAGCTAAACTGTTCCTCTATCCTCCAGGACCAACTTTGGACACCCCTGACCTAAACAAACAATTTTGTGAAGATCTCTTCTGTGTGTGTGTGTGTGTGTGTGTGTGTGTGTGTGTGTGTGTGTGTGTGTGTGTGTGTGTGTGTGTGTGTGTGTGTGTGTGTGTGTGTGTGTGTGTGTAAATAGTGTTTGTAAATAGTGTTTGTAAATAGTCCTGGCTGTGTAAATAGGAGAAAAAACAAAGTGGAATGGTTGAGATGTATTACCAAAGAGGAAAAGCTATCCAGCACTGGAGAGAGCGGGAAGGCCTGAAAGTGGATGCCGAGGTTGCTTTGTTTCTGCTCAATATGGTTGTAACATCAGCTTTAGCTGTTTCACAGAACCAAGATGCTGTTGCTGTTGTTGTTGAATCACAGCTGATTCATCCATATTGTGTGAGCTGTATTATGCACCAGCTTTTAGTAGTTGCCTGTGTGGTATAGCGTGTTTGTTATTTTGGGGGCAGAGTAATGAAGGGATTGGTGTGTTTATTTGGGTGTCGATTTCAAATATCAACAGTGATTCTTAGAAATTGCTTGCTTACTGCACCTTAAAGGTAACGTGACTGAAACAAGGCTGTAAGAGAGTGATAATGTTTGTTTAATTAATTTCAACAAGATACATTGTCCACAGCAATTTGTTTTGTTGGCCGAACGACTGACAAGAAATTACAGTGGCACAACCCAATGGGCTTGAATTTCTGTACACTGTAAAAAGTGAACAGTTGGATCAACTTAAAAAAATTACTTCAATTGGTAACACCTAAAGAAATTAAGTTTTCTCAACTTAAATTATCACGTTTTTCACGATAAAATGTGATAATTTAAGTTGAGAAAACTTAATTTCTTTAGGTGTTACCAATTGAAGTAATTTTTTTAAGTTGATCCAACGGTTCACTTTTTACAGTGTATAAATAATTCATCAATTAATTTGCATATTTGTAAATGGACTACTTGCACTACTTCCGCGTTCTACTCGAGAGTTTCTGGTAACAGCGTTCAGCGCACCTGCATACAGACAGTTACATGAGGATGCAAATTATTACTACATTTTATGGCTGTCAATTTATTAAAACACTGAATCATGTTCTCTGCATTAACATGAATTATCTTGAACCTCTTATAAATATATTTTCTTTCCAAAGGGGCATTCTGAATAATAAATAAATAAATAAATATATTTCCTACAAACCTGCAGCAGTTCAGTGCTCATCTTTTCATTAACAGTGTTTTTTTCTCTTAATACCTGTTGAGTTTCCATTTTTAAATGAATTTGCTAATGAGCATCACCTGCGCGCCACACCTGCTTTGAGTCTCATGGAAGTAGATCTGGAAGAATAAAAGGTGGCGTGATGACAGTGCAAGACGAGAGAGAACCAGGCCTGGAATTTACCTTGTGTTTTGTTTATGTTTGTGCGACAGTTATCCATAAGGGGCTGACGCTTTACTTTCATTTCGTGTTTTTTTATTTTATGATTAAAGTTTCATTGAAAGTTTGCAGGTCCCGCCTCCTTCTTCCCTGAACTACTAACATCATTACATACTATTTCAAAACGGAAGTGCACCACGAAGCACAGTGCAAGTAGTCCATTGTCCCGCTGAACTGAATGGGACCATTTACATACTGAAAGGATGGTTTTACCCATAATTCACCCTGAAGTTCATTCTGCTTGTGATTCAAAATTAAAGCTTTTTAAACAGACTGCACTACAGTCTATCCCTCACAGCATAATTTTTATTCTTGTTGAATAAAACATGGCATCTACCATGACTCTTCTGTTGGTTTGGAATGGTCTTTAGTCTATTTCTGACTCAAGCAACAGATAAGATCTCTCTGCACCATGACACTCAGATCCCCTGTGTTGTTTGCCTGTGCCACCTTATTTCACCTCATGAAAGCCTGTAGCCATTTAACTTTACTTATCCGAGAGAGGGGTATGACTCCACATGGTTCTGTTAAGAAAATAAATGCTGATTTTACTTATTAACCCTCATGCTTTGTTAGGGTTCTGAGAGACCCTTTTAATAGTTCTAAAAACATGCTACATACTTATAAACACAATTCCAACTTGATCCTTTAAACATAAACCAGGAAAAAAGAAAGTTATTAAGCATATGTGAGGATAGGAAACTCCAGATATAAAAGATGAATAAATGCAAATAAGTTTTACATGAAAATTTCTCATATTTGTAGTAGGCTATTTCACTCTAGCCAACTGTTAGATTTGTTTTGTTCAGTAAATATATATTTTGAATTAGTTTTGTTTTTTATCTTACCACACTGGCAAAATTTTGTGAGGTTTATCCTTAAAAAGAAAAAACTATTTAAATGGGGATAACAATTTATTATTGTATATCATTTTGCATCTCAAATTTATCCTGTTTTAAGGATATTTTACTGGTAAATGTGACCACAAAACGTTTCATTTTTTGAAACATCTTATTTTCTGACATACAGTAATAGAAGGATAAAACTTAGGTAATATAAGACCAGGGACTTTAAGACACAGATACATATTAAATTAATTTGAAGGGAAAATAAGAGGTTAATTTTGTAGCCTACATATTTTTCACATACACATACTGTCTCTGGGACCTCAAACAAAGAGAGTAAAGTCAATCTCAAAGGTTTAAATAACAGCAGAAATAAGAGTCAACAACCCATACCATCTTAAATAGATGTGAACTCTTTAAATAAGGTTTTTAAACTAAAAGGTTTATTTATAGAGAGGACTAAAATGTGGAAATGAAAAGGGATTAAAATATTAGAATTCAATAGGCTATAATAAATTATAGTAATAGAAAATAAAGTCAGTTACTAACTAAAACTGAAAATCAATGTAGCTAATTTATATGCTACTATATTAAAAATTACCCCAATAGCGCATAGCTCTCCAAGCACTGACCCCTTTGCTTTTTATTCATCCTTTTTACATCCACTTAAAATACTCACAGATGTCCAAAAACGGCTTATTGTTTCTTTAAGGCTTGGGTTTATGAGCAATGCAACTTTTTATTCAAAACCTGTAGTGTCTGTGTGGGGGGGGACCGCAGTGCGCACAGGCTGAAACGCAATTCAATCGAGTCTTTGTGTAGAAAGAAGCACCTGTGACTGACTTAATGCGATAAATAAGAACCCATGAAACAATGTGTTTTGTAGATAAGCAGCGAGAAAAGCCACCACCTGTGCCACGTTTTGTTTTATCTGATAGAAGTTCGTGAAGTCAAAGAACGCGTGTTATTAACAAGCAAAATATTGTCATGCCACGGGAGTGTACCGCGAGAAAGCTCAAAAGTTCCTCAGAGGTCTGACACTAGTGTTTTCTTCTTTTCCATGAACTACTTTGGCTGTAGCATAGCCTAATACATTGCTGATTATGTATAGGCTAGATTATTTTATATCGCATTAGGCTATTTATAATCCATTCAGTAGACTAACCAAACATACAGCCACTTCGAATAAATCATCAGAATAAGCATAATGACTCGCATATGTAGCCTAAGAGGTTAGCAGATCATATGGACGAAAGTGTAAAAGTTTGCAGGAATTAAAGAAGACTGTTGTGAGAAAGACCACCATGTAGCTTAAATTTTACAATTCACATCCAAACGAAACCGGTTATGAAGCGCCAAAAAATATCTTACCTTCGGTTTCCACCCTGGATTTTTGAATGAACAGGAAAATGACGGTTAATTCCAAAAGAGCGTTTGAAGGATATTTGAAGGATTTCATGCTGAAGCCTCACAGCGGTCCTCCAAAGACATTACCGACCGGACAGACTTTTCTCTAATCGCACTATTTCCAAAGGAAGATGAGCGTTTATCGCTTTCGTGGGGACGAACGGTAGAGCATCGCTCGGTTGGTCCAGCAGTTTCTGTCACCTGCTCCCGCGGACTGAGAGACTTGATGAGCTGGAGCAGAGCTCGACATTATTCATTGAGAATTTCGTCACTGCAGCGTGGTTAGGGATTATAAACACTTAAGTAGTAAATGTCTTTTGTGAGAACGCCTATTCATATTCCTGTGATCAATAATGAGAGATGGGAACAATATGGGAACACTTACACGTTACTACTACTACAGTCACACAAAACCAGTCAAATTGAGTGAAAATGAATTACATTCATAAATGGGTCAACAACATTGCTATTGCCATTGCTTAAACCCTTAAGCCTTCATTGGCACACTCAGAAGAAAGACCTTTGAGAGTGTTTTTAATATGCTTCTCATTCAAATAAGTGATTAAGTGTCTTTATTTTCTCTCCTGCCCTGTGTGTCATTGTTTTCTTGTTACCTGTAGGCTTACAGCCCAACATACTGTATTTGTCATAGCATGAATGTAATCGCAATGTTTTTGGTTGCCATACTTCAACATAAAATAGTAGCCTAATTAAAAAAAAAATCTTGCAAAAAGGGCACTATCTAGTCAGAGGCCAAAATGGCAGGTGCTTGATTGTGTCTGGAAATTACTGACTTCCGGTTTATTGTCTGTCGTACAGTAAAAAGTATCAGGTGATCTTTCATTATAAAGCTAATATTAGTTAGCAACATTTTACCGTAACTAGGTTGGTATATATAGATTTTAGTTTTTCAAAGCAAGCGTTTGTTTGTTTTATTTCTCCATATATTTTTAGATATCTGGTATCAATCTCAGACAGGTTTGATAAATAGTTTGCCAGGTCTACTTAGGTAAAAATTTTGCAATGTGGGCTCTTATCTAGTCAGAGGCCAAAGATTTTAGTTTTGGAAATGGAAACCAGTCAGTTCTCAGTTCTCATGCAATAGCCTACATGGGGAGGAAGAAAGATAATTTACCACTTTATTTACAAAATATTAATCTCCAAAGCACGTTCACGCAACAACGTCTGCTTTTGTGTCAACACAACATGCATGCGTCGTGCTCTCGTGAATGAGTGTTGAAGATTAATATTCGATAAAAAAAGTTTTACAGGTTTGGAATGACATAAGGGTAATAAAAAAAAAACAGAATTTTCATTTTTGGGAGAACAATGAGCAATAAAAGTTTTTCTGTTTTCAGTTGAAAATGGTGTTGTGTTAACGGAAACTAATTTAATAGCCTAACTAATGATTTTTACAACGGAAATTAATCAATCAAAAACTTACTTAAGTTGGACATGACTCTCTTTCTAGAGCTGCTACAGCCAAAACAATCTTTTTCAAACAAAACAATTAATTTTCTATTATCACTGTAAAGCTGCTTTGAAACAATCTGAATTAGGCCTATATAAAGCACTATATAAATTAAGGTGACATGACTTGACTTGACTTTCCACGTGTCACTCTTTTTTATGTTATCTTTTGCTTTTGCAAACAAAAACAAAAAAGAACATCTTGCTGAAACCAGCCTGGGGCCAGTTGCATAAAGCCATAAAACTAGTCTATCAAGTTAGTCATAAAATTTGTTTTAAGACTGTTGATAACTTTTTTGAGTCAGTAACATAAAAATGTAGATTTGCCTGATTTGATACTGAAAAGTCTGACTGCCCCTTGACTAACTGCTTAGTGGGTCAGGGCCGGATTAAGAATTCAGAGGCCCCTGGGCACAATGTAGTACTATGCTGGAGTAAAATTCATAAATGATTGGCGTTTCCCATAGGATTTTGTAAAAATATGTTGGGTGGACCTCTGTCCCTCTAGGTAAATTTTGTAAATTTTAAGGTTAAATGCATCAATCTAGCACACTATGAGAGCTAAAAAATTAAGAGCTTCAACCGGCTTCAACCCATGAACTGTGCACATTGAACAAAGAAAAAGCATTGACTTGTAGGGCTACCTGGACATTAAAGAGGGCTTAAAGGAACACTTCGACTTTTTGGGACTTTAGCTTATTCACCATATCCCCCAGAGTTAGATAAGTCCATACATACCATTTTCTTCTCCGTGCGTGCCGTAACTCTGTCTGACGCACCCACCGCTAGCCTAGCTTAGCACAAAGACTGGAGGTAAACGGCTACAGCTAGCATACTGCCTAGAGCCCTGCACGGGGCAAAACATCCAGCCCTAAACAAGACCTGGCTCGTGGTGTTCAAGCCCTAATCCGGCCCCAGCCCGAAAACATCTGCAATTTTTCAGCCCGAACCCAACCCCAGACCAACATCAATATCACTTTGAGCTCTCTCTGACGCGCGCTCTCTGATGCGCGCTGTCTCTGCTAGACGCACACACATACACACACACGCTACTAGGTACAATTTTATTATAGGCCTCAAACATAACTACCACCACCGACAATTATGCCCACAAATATTAATACAGACGGTCCATTACAGAGAAGCATAAGCATGCAGTAGAGAATATTATAGCCAAATGTGATCAAGCAGTAAATAACGATTTACGGCCCACCTTTTTTTGATGTCAAGTAACTTTACTGAAGAACAACGTTTCAAAGAACTCTTCGCCAACTGGCTAACATTAAATAATAATAAAAATATAATAAAGAAAAAAAAATCCGTTGAACTGAGTAGGCTCATTCACTGTTTATTCGCAATCGTTGTGAAGAAAAAGAATATCATCCACTGTTGAAGGCTTCAGGCTCGGTAATCAAATCAAAACTCTTTCAAAATGCAGCTTTTTTCTGAAGTATTGGGAACTTTTAGTAACTCCTTATGCTCCAACTTCTCCCTGATGCTCTGTATGGTCAACTGTCACCTAATGCATTGCACTTGCGTGATCGCATATTGCGTTGCATATTTATAATATTATCAATATAACAATATTTCATACAGTAGCCTGCGCTCTGCACGTATAGGCTATTGTGGGCACGATGAAAGGAGAAAAGCTAAATGAGCCCGAGTCCGACCAAAGAAAATTGACCCGACTGCTCCCAATAAGTGACAAAATAACGCCAACATTTTCCTATTTACATGTTGTGATTTGTATAGTCACAGCGTGTACAAATAACATGGTCACATATTCTCAGAAGGCAAAGCACTGCTACATGGGCAGAGTGATTTGCTCGCAGCGCCTGAGAAGCCCCGTGGTGAGGAGCAGAGTTCGCTCAGAATTGGAGTAAATCACTCCGCAGAAGTAGCAGTGCTTCGCCTTCTGAAAATATAGTTCCCAGTATGTACACGGTTAGAAGATGGTTGTGTCTCATGTGACATTGTTATTCGTACACGCTGTGACTATACAAATCACAACATGTAAATAGGAAAATGTTGGCGTTATTTTGTCACTTATTGGGAGCAGTATGCTAGCTGTAGCCGTTTACCTCCAGTCTTTGTGCTAAGCTAGGCTAGCGGTGGGTTCGTCAGACAGAGTTACAGCACGCACGGAGATGAAAAAGGTATGTATGGACTTATCTAACTCTGGGGGATACGGTGAATAAGCTAAAGTCCCATAAAGTCGAAGTGTTCCTTTAAACATATTTTTAGTTATGATATAGAGTCTCAGTCTACATTACATTATCACTGGTGTTTTAGGATGCCAAACAATTATTATAATAATATAATAATGATTTATAATTATTCCTATGACGTAATATCCATATAGCCTATTGTAAAACAAATGTTTATTTTTTTTTCTGCCACTCGCTTGTGCCCAATAATGCCAATTGGATAATCTGGCCCTTGGTGTCCCCCTATTGGCTGGTGCCCCAGGGCACTCGCCAAATCCCGTTTATGGATAATCCGGCCATGTAGTGGGTCATAGCTGTTAAAGGAACGCGCAGACTTTTTGGGACTTTAGCTTATTAACCGTATCCCCTAGTCTGGCTATCACCAGACCAAGCTCAATCTTTTAAGATTGAACATTGGTCTGGGGAGTCTGCTCTGTATTTCTACTGCACAAGAGGCGTGATCAACGGGCATAGTTCAAATGACTCAATTGTACACAATTGGATAGTCCTTCAACCAATCAGCGACGTGAAAACTCCAGGCAGGAAACGTGTCAACAAACGTGTTGGTTTGTAGCATTGATCAGCGGTTTGCAGAAGCAGCAATGACATCGAGCGATTTTTGCAGGTTGTGCAAAAAAAAAAACATGAAAGTGAGTGGTATTTACACCCACTAGAGTGATTTGTCTGCTAAACTAAATAAGACATTGCAGTGCAAAATCAAATCGCCGGCAGATTAGATGAGGAAACGAAGGGTGCATTTGGCGTCGCTTTTGAATCAGGGTAGCCTTCGTCGCGCCGCGATGACGTAACCGGCCTTCGAATACGGCCTTCAAAGGATGCACAATTGAATTGAGACAGCCTTCATCGCGTCGCGGTGACGCAATCGGCCTTCAAATGCGACCTTCAAAGGGTGTAGCCTTTGAATTGGGACATCTTTTTGTCGCGCCGCTGTGACAAAGCTGGCCTTCAAATACGGCCTTCGAAGGGTGCAGCCTTTGAATTGGGACATCCTTTGTTGCGGTGCTATGATGCTTCGTTGCGCCGCAATCGGCCTTCAAATACGGCCTTTGGAGGATGCAGCCTTCACATTGGGACACATCTTGTGTTTGGAACTATTGGCTGCTCCACGACACGCATTACTTCCGCATTCCAAAATTCCCATGGCAGTCTATGGGAGAGTCGTAACACTGTTTTTCAATGGCTCTGGGTCATACTAAATCTTAAGAAACTGTTTTAACATAATGGTGATGTTTATGCAACTGGGCTGGTCACAAACATAACATTTCAGCACATTACAAAACCACTGGGCTACATATTAGGTTGTTATGTTATTAAATATATTGTTTGAGTTATTTTTAGTTGCAGGTCTCACGGCAACGATTTAAATTGTAACCATTGAGTCGTCTGTAGTCAAGATTTACTCCATTTATTTTTACATGTTGGAGAAGGGAAGCTGTAGTTACAGACAGTGTTCGAATTGAGGGGGGGCTGACCTCCCATAAGCATCAAGGGACCCCCACCCCCCATAAGGCCCAAAAAAATTACCTTGGGGGGGTCCCCCAGTTTTTCATTAAAACTAAAATACTAGAAACATAATATATGATGTAATATCTATTTTTTTAATCAATGTATTGCGCTGCCACTCCCATCAGAAGCTATTCCAAATTAGATTTGCGTCTGAACATACGCTTAAGTGCACCACGCGCTGTTTTCTGAAGGAATTTACAGACAGCGACGTTGCTGTGTGACTGGCCAACACAATCTCATGAAAGTGCGTATCTATAGCACAAATGTTATTTCTTGTGCCATACACCAAAAATATTTTTTGCATGCAAATGATACGCACTGTAAACCCTTGGGTAGGATTAGGGATGTGGAGTGCGTGCGTATTACACACCATAAAGTGCGTATCATATGCACGTGAAAACTGCGTATAATAGGCTATGCACGCAAAAAATATTTTTGGCATATAAATGATACGAGAAATAAAATTTGTGCTATAGATACGCACTTTAATGAGAGTCTTGCAGAGTGGATCCTCATTTTCACCTCATGATGACGGCAAGATAAAATTTATTTGTTTTATGATTGTTTGGTTAACCTAATTTACTGATACTGAATAAGTATTTGTCTTAGAACCGAAAAGTCACGATTATTATAATTTTGGTCTGTAAATAGTCTTTTTTTATCTTACAAGATGCTAGGTCACTATCGGACAGTTGTATATCCATCTAACATAATTCTTAGAGAGAGAAAAACCTCAATTGGAGCTAGCAACCCATTCAGAATTAAACAAACAATTTGAAATCTAGTAACCTTAACTACTTAATAACAGTGTTCATTTCCTTAAGAAAATTATGAATGATGAATTGATGTATTATACCAACTGGTATTGAGCTGGCGTGATGGTGCCATTGTCTGTGGCATGCCTTCTGTTGCTCTATCATACCGCAGCCGGTGGAGCCCCCCGTTGAGCACGCTGGTCCCTCTGTAATGGACCGACCAGCCGTTTCATTCGGGGCCCCTCCAGAAGACAGGATGCCGATTGCAACATCGGAGGGGAGCTGGCCTCTGGAAATAATGACTCGGCTGCGTTATCTCCCTCTGGGAGTATTGCCAGATCCAGAAATGTCCCTTTCAGCCCAAGAGGGTCAGACTGGTGGTGTAAATGGTAAATGGACTGCATTTATATTGCGCTTTCACAGACCTATGGCCACCAAAGCGCTTTACATAGCCTCACATTCACCCATTCACACACCGACGGCGGTGTCAGCCACGCAAGGCGCCATCCAGCTCATCGGGAGCAGCTGGGGTTAGGTGTCTTGCTCATGGACACCTCGACAGGTGGAACCGGGGATTGAACCACCAACCTTCCGGTTTGTAGACAACCTACATGAATCACTGAGCCACTGCCGCCCTGGTGTACGACCCTGTAAAGCCTTGCACCCCTCTGCCCCCTCTTGTGTTGCCAGCCGGCAGCTGAGTGCAGTTCAAGGACCCGATTATGCCTTCTCACGCACCCCCTGCCATCCCATGGAGACAGGTAAGTGTTGCACCGCACACTCAGACCCCGCTTCGGGCCGCCTTCGGGCCCTCCGAACTGGGTTCCTGTTCTCTACCTTGCTGCCCCACCCCAGGTACGTACCAGCAGACTCAGCTTACGATTCAAGTCCTACCCTTTGAGTGCTCCATAGCCATTTGGGTCTTCAGGTCAACTGGGAAAAGAGTAAACTCACCTATGGGCTGAGGATATCTTTACCCGGTATGGAGATGGACTCAGTCCAACACATCTCTCAGGGGAACATGTCTGGCCAGTGCTATACAGAAGTGAGAAAGGGTCCCACTGAAACTTTTCAGAGGCTCCTGGGGCATATGGCAGCCGGATATAGCTCGGCTTCCTCCATATGAAGACCACTTCAGTACTGGCTTCATGGCCGAGTCCCGAGGTGGCCGTGGCAGAGTAGCACGCTCTGTGTGACAAACACCCGTCCTGCCGCCAAACTCTCAGCCGTGTTCAGACCTTTGCTTCTCCGGGCCAGACGCTCCTAGAATAAGTGTCTATTTGTGTCCATCCATTGCCTCGAGTTGTTAGCAGTTCACCTTGCTTGATGCCACTGCTCAGCAAGCCTGCACTGCTCAGTACAAGCGACTGTTGCACTACGCTTCCCTCGCATGTTGCAACTCGCCAGCCACCTCCTCCTATGGAGTCAGAAACTTCTGAGGTCGCTTCTTCCACTTTAAGTTCCAGCTTGCTCAATCATGCCGCAGACGAGGCCTCACGACAGCCTGTGGCCGATTAGAGTGGAGACTCCATCCCCAGGCGATCCAGCTGTTCTGGGATCACTTCGGGGCCGCACAGTTACATCTGTTTGCCTCTCCGAACTCGTCCCTTTGCCAGTTGTTTACTCCCCGACCAAGTGGAAAACCCTCGATACGGAGACGCAGCATACATCTGGCCCCGGGGCCAATGCAAAAATGCGTTTCCCCAGTGAACCTTCTTGCACAACACTGTACTAAGTCAGGAAGGAGAAGGAGCAGGTCTTCTTATTTGCCTTTTAAAGGCCCAACTGGACCTTGTTCCCCCGAACTTAAAGTGCTCCTCTCGACAGCCCCTTCCTGACCTATTCCTCTGAGACATCTCAGGGACGGGGCACTGTTGGCACCCGCACCAGACCTCTGGAAACTCCATGTCTCAATGCGGTGGTTCAGGTATCTACCTCAAAATGATCGTAGATACCATCACTTCTACAAGAGCTCCCTCTCCCAAGTGAGGCTTGCTTACGACCTGAAGTGGAACCTGTTCGTTGTTGGTATTCTTCTAAGGAGATGCAGTGGATCTAAGTCCGTGGGGAAGCACGACTTGATCGTCAGGTTCTTGAGGGGAGCAAGGATACTGAATCCACCTTGCGCCCCCTCTATACCTTCTTGGGACTTATCTCTGCACTGCACTTAGAGACCTCCCCTTGAGTCACTGCAGGCAGCTGAGTTAAAAGCTTTTTTTTTTTTCCTGTTTTTAAAGAAACGGTTCTCCTGCTTGTTTGCCTCTATCAAGAAGGCAGAGGACCTGCATACATTTTCGGTCAACGAATCGTGCCTGGAATTCGGGCCGGCCAACTCTCATGATATCCTGAGACCCTGGCCTGTTGTGTGCCCAAGGTTCCTACCTCTCCCTTAAGACGGGACCAGGTGGTGAGCCTGCAAGCGATGCCCCGGAGAAGGCAGACCCAGCCCTGGCTTTTCTCTGTTCCTTCCACCTTGCGGGTATACAGGACAGAATGCAAAGCCTCAGGACCTCATCCAGCTCTTGTCTGTTACAGAGACCAGCAGAAGGGAAGGCTGTTTCCATGCAGAGGTTGGCCTACTGCATAGTGGTTGCCATCATCTTGGTGTGTTTACCCAAGGTGCACCGTGCCCACCTGGGTAGTAAGCCCCTCCAAAGAGAGAGTGTAGTTCCTTCCTGGGAGTTGACACAGAGTGCCTCGCTGACAGATCTTTTAGAGCTACGGGCATGGGTGACACCAGCACATTCGCTAGGAAAATAGCCTATGTGTCGAGCCGATTGCTTTCCGTGGGCTCCCTTCACATGAAGCCAGCTTCACTGTTAGCCCGGTTTGTAGTGTCGGCTTGCTGCGCCATTCCCCTCCTATGGACTGGATACATGCCCTATTCTTGCTCCAGTTGAGTTCCCCTTAGCCAAACCCTGTTGAGTTCCTCCACACCCCTTCGGCATTGGATGTGGCGAGCGTCCAATGCTTGGCCTACCACTCGTATGCACTGGTGGAACTTATGCTAGGCTGGGTCCATATGTTGTGATCCCTACAGCGATCCCATATGTGTATTCTTCCACGGTAAGGCTTCCACCTGCGGCGAGCCCGTGTCTTCCCTTGGCAGAGTCTGCTCTGCCGTTACTAACGGTTGCGTCTTTCCCTTTTTCGGCTGGAGCCACCTCAGTGACATTCCATATGTTGTACTGCCGGGTAACGCCTAGTCCATATGTGTATCCTCCACATGTTACCTCCCTTATATACTTATATACATTCAGAAGGTCTTCCAGGTTTGTGGAATTGCACACACAGACCAGCCACTAGTCATGTGCCGATCACTGAGATTTGATCTCTGGATTTACAAAAATCCTTTCACTTTTAAGTGTTTTCTCAACATTGCATATCTTGTCAGCTCCTGACAAACACAGAAATTACTATTTTAATTATCACTCAGTGAGTCATTTAACCATTTTTATTACTGTCCTTGGAAGACTTTTGTCTTTCAAACATATTAAAATGTACAAATTCAAGTCGTTTTATAATTATATGCAATGCAGGGATTCCCCAACTTTTTTGCCAGCGGAACCTCTTTAAACTAATATATTTAGATTTTAGAGATTTTAGATTTTAAATTAAGTTAGGTCATTAAAAAAAAGTTCACAGTTCTCTGATGTCAGGTAATGGTCACATGATATGCAGATGAAAAAATATTTGTTATTATATTTGTTATAATGTTTCATCTTGTTTTTATTTTAAAATTATTTATTAATTATTATAAAGACTTAATGATTCAATAGCGTTTCAATATATATATATATATATATATATATATATATATATATATATTGAAATTACCATTTCATGTAAACCCTTTAAATAGAAAAAATAATAAATGGATACTAAATAGTATTATTTGTTATCATTAATATAAAAAATACTTAAACATGTTAATTTAAAAAAAATAAACTCAGAATATATAAACTTCTAATCATTTTCATACTTATCAGTGGTGCTTTTAACATTGCTCTTTTTGTGTTTTTGGAGAAGTCTGACATGCCAACTTTTAGCTCAATCAACGATGCGAGTTTGCTCATGCCACCTTTAACTATACCCACAAAAATATCCTGATTCTAAGGAGAAGAGAATAAAATTCTTCATCAGAATCTTGAAACATGCTTTTTGTTCAGGTGTTTTTTGAGGCAAAATATTCAGCATATTTAGAGTGATCTTTGATGTCCTTGTTTCTCTCTTTTACTCCTGAATATTAAAGAAGAATGAAAACAACTTGAAGTCACCTCAGCGTCTCTGTTACTCTTATTAGCATATAAACTAAAAGAACCAAATTAACTTTAAAAGAGGACTGGAAAAACAAATCATCTGTAATGGATTATTGCCATGCACATTCACAAAGAAATGTTATTCATGAACTAGCAGCTGGAAAGTGAATCTCATCAGAGTCTGATAAAAAAGAGGGAGAGAAAGGATGAATGAAAGAGTGAGAGATGTAACATTGTTTGGTGGATGAAAATATGTCGTGAAATGTCTGTGTACACATGTGGACAATCGCCCCCTTTCCATCTTTTCATTGTACTTAATGGACATTGTTCATTGCTTTGGATTCAAGCTCAGTTTTAATGAACTTTAGTCGTTCTAAATTGTGCAAATCACTGATCTGGCAGAATTGTTGGTGACAATAACCAGTGGAGAATCTTTGAGCCCGTAAAGCACAGATCCAGAAGTGGTTATTTCTGTTATACTCTCAATAGAAAAAAAAAAAGGCTTTACTCATATCCCCTAGACTCATTATCTGGCAGCCTGCCTTAGAGAACAGCAAAAAGTTGTTGTCTCTGAAGTCCATCTGCTGTTGTTACTCATCCAATTAAATGCGGAAGTTGTATGTCTGGGGGACTCCTACTCGCTTCCTCTCAGCTTAATCCTTGTGTTAAATCTGTACAGTCAAATAGACAGAATGCCACAAGAAAGCCCTTTTTTTACATCAATGGTCAATCATTTGGTACACTTAGTGCTCTTTAAGTATCATACTCAGATAGTTCCACCCAAGAAAATTAATTTTTGCAGTAACCTCACGATCATTCACTCACTTTCATGTTGTTCCAACCCTGCATAGTTTTCTTCTATGGAACACAAAAGAAGATATTTTGAAGAATGTTTCAACTATTTGAAACTGTGACTTTCACTGTTGGGGGGAAAAACACTGAGAAATTTTTCTGCAAAAGGAAGAAAAATCAAAAATATGTGTCTTTTTTTTGTTGCAGAACAAGACCACACTCCCCTGAGCCTTTATTAAAATTGAAGCACCGTTGGTTGTCACTGTTCTTTCAAGCATTTTATGTACAATATATGCACTGAATCCTGCCTCTGCTATAGGTTTTGCAGAAGCAGCAGACAATTTGAATCACCATCTGTCTTGGGGGCAAGCAGTCTCAGCGCCATTTAGTCTTCTGGTCACAAATTAATCGAACGAGAGTGAATGCAATTTAAATGTGACATTAGAAGGTTTGTGGTAGTCACAATCACTAATAGTCCAGCTTGGAAAAGCTAATGACAGTTATGCGAAAACAAGTAGGCCTAAAGGAATTTTGTCATAAGCTTTGCCTTATCATCATTAAAAATCAGCATATATGTTGAAAGCCTGTATAGATGTTTGGCTGCAGCTTTGCTCTCATTGGGAGATTGTGGATATCAACTGTGGTATTGAAGGCAGACAAAAGGGGTCCAGTACAAATGGAAAAGTGCAGTGCCGCCAGCAAGTCCACTGCATTGGACTCCTGTAGGCTCTTCTGTATGGCCTTATAGGAAAAGATCAATAATCATGACTAGGAAAAAGGTTAGAATCAGTCATCAGATTTTTTGTTCTTCACAAAAGACAGCTTGAAAAGGAGTGCCAGTCGAAAGGCCATTCAAGAAGCTTGCAAGTCAAAATACTACTATTTTTATAGATATGCTAATTTTGCACCTTTAATATGTGACACGTAAAATTGAAGGAAACAATTTTTTACCTAATTTAACAAGCACAATGTTTTGCTGCAGCAGAGTGCCTAGAAATGCTACGTTCACGTGTATGCCACCACTCGGAGCGACAAAACAAACTTAAAGGGGGTCATGATATGGATTTATTTTATTATTAAGTGTGCTTGCTGAAAGCAGCACACTTATTGTTCTTCTTAAGTTTTCTTATTATTATTATTAAGTGTGCTTGCTGAAAGCAGCACACTTATTGTTCTTCTTAAGTTTTCTTCTTCTTATTAGGGGTTCAAGCACGAAGTGCTGAAACCCTATTGTAATTGCCCTGATTTTTATTAGGGGTTCAAGCACGAAGTGCTGAAACCCTATTGTAATTGCCCTGATTTTTAGGGGTTCAAGCACGAAGTGCTGAAACCCTATTGTAATTGTACTGATTTTTATTATTAGGGGTTCAAGCACGAAGTGCTGAAACCCTATTGTAATTGTACTGATTTTTATTATTATTATTTTTCTTCTGCCGTAAAACGCATCGTGCAGCCCAAACCGTAAGTGCTAGAGACTTGAAACTTTGCCAGATGGTAGTACAAAAATCGAGGAGAGGTTATCAAAATATGACCCCGATTGGCCCATAGGTGGCGCTACAGTGCAAAAAACAAAAAAAAATCATATTTTTGCTTAAATCTCATTAACCGTTTGTCACAGACTCAAGTGTCTTATATCATTGGAATCCTTGGGTCAAGCCGAACAAAAAAGGCCTCAAGGATTTCATTTCCGGTATGCAAATTTTCCGCCATTTTGAATTATGTCCAAAACCTACTTTTGCGAACTAGTCCCTGGTTTTGTGTCCGATCGGAACCAAACCAGTGCAGAAATGTTCTCTGGAGTCAGAATATCAATAATTATCGAAAAAAAGTTGAAATTTCGATTGACGGTCACTAAGGGGCGCCAAAATGTTTGAAGAAGGCGGTGCCTATTTTACTAAAATGGCTATAACTCCAGAAGTAAATGAGGTATCTTCACCAAACTCGGTACACCTGTTTAAGAGGTCAATCTGAGGTCATAGTATAAAGATTGCGGCGATTGGCCACATGGTGGCGCTATAACATGAAAAAAACATAAATCAGGCTGTAACCACCTGACCGTTAGTCCGATTGACTTGAAAATTGGTATGCAGTGTCTTGGTCCAAGCTGTCATGTATATCTATGAGGACATTGGTGTATCTCAAAAAACATGGCCGCCATCGGCCAATGAAGTTTGAGCACCTATTAGACAAGGTTAACGGAGGCCGATCGGAACGAAACTCGATGGGCATGTTCGACTCATGGCCCTAGAGGTCTGTAAGAATTTTGAAAGAAATCGGCCACTAGTTGGCGCTAACGAGTTTTATGGCTCTGTAATCACGTGGTGTTACACTTATCGTCACAAAGTGCATATCATTTGATAGATCTGCTCATGCTGAACAACTTTGCCTCTAGAACCATTGCTGTCAATCAAACAGTTCATTAAATATTCATGAATATGTTCAAAACCTACTTTTGCAAACTAGTCCCTGGTTTTTCGCCCGATCGGAACCAGACCAGTCTAGGACAATTCGCTGGACTCTCTAGATCAATAATTATCAAAAAAAAGTTGAACTTTTGTATTTGTATGGCTGTAATAGGGTCATTTATAAAATGGGCGTGGCAAAATACACTAAAAAGCCTATAAATCCTAAATGAAAACTCAGAACTTTACAAAAATTGGTGAGCATATGTGACATAACATCACAAACAAGCATGCACAATTTTATGGAGATTGGACCAAAGGTGGCGCTATAACAGTTAAAAGGCTTTAAAACCATATATTTCCTATGGTAAACTGCCTGTATTGGCTGTAAATGGTCTTTTCCATCTCTGATCATATAATTTTCATATCATAATGAACTACTTCATTTGGATAGCTATAATAGGTTCACTTCAAAATGTAGCCTTTACCAAGTGTCCCCGAAAGCCTATATCTCTTTAATGAATGTTCAAACCTTCATAAAAACAAGTCAGAACATGTGAAATATCACTCTGAACATGCATGAAAATTTTCAGACAGATCTGACAAAATTTGCCTCTATAACAGTTGAAAAGGTGAAAATGATATGATTAGAATGGCATGTTAAGCCAATAAGTGGTATTTTACTGCCCCCTGCTGTTCAAAATAGTCATTTTGTCATATTGTTCTATAATTTATATTTAGACTTTATAAAATCACTATTTTAACATTTACAATTACATTTAGTCAAAATCCATCTGTTAAAGTATTAGTATTGACAGTTTGATCACATCATACAGTTCAAATGTCTGTATCTACAACATAATGTGTGTGTGTAGTCTTAGGTTTCTGAATAAATTCTGAAATGTTTATAGACCACTCAAATATATTTTCATAATGACATATCCCAATAGCATTGAAAAAACAACAACAACATTTGTCTTTGTGTGTGTGTGTGTGTGTGTGTGTGTGTGTGTGTGTGTGTGTGTGTATGTAAACATGCATTATGGAGTTAAAATGGAAAAACTGGTTTGCTTTAGTGCAGAAAAATGGTGAAAATCAAGAAGTTTAAAGTGAAAGTGAGCCAATATGTGGTCTTCTACTGCCCTCTGCTGGCCATTCTACTCATTAATGAAGTCTACTCACATATGCTTTTGCATTCATTAGACACTAAAAATCACTTATATAACAATAAAACACAAAAAATCACTTATATAACAATTACTATTGTAGCACAAACATATTTTGTCAGAGTTTATCACTTCATTTTTACTGATACTTCACATAATTGCTAGCAATGTGGTAAATCATGGTAAATCACACTTAAAACATGGTAAATCATAATAAATAATACTAGAATGTGGTGTATCAAGGTAAATCACACTACAATCCTGGTACATCATTCTAGAACATGGCATATCATGGTACATCATGCTAGAACATGGTAAATCATGGTAAACTATGCTAGAACTGTGATAAAACAGAGAGAGGTCCAGAGACGAAAAGCAGGTAATGTTCTCTTTTAATTGAAACAAGATAACGCCGTGCAGGCTGATAACAGAAAGTCACTTCTCAGACAATGAAACAAAGACTTAGTTCGTTGCTTCTCTCAGAATATGAATAAACAGAGGATGCTGTAGATCAACTCATTGAATGAAGAAACTGAGGATACTGTCGATCTGGCCACTCCTGGGCAGCGAGGACTGGGAAGCAGGTGAGCAGTGGAACCCTCTGCTATTCTCCATGGAGAACACTGGGTACAGCACAGAATAGGTAACTCACAGCAAATGATAACAGTTGCACAGTTAACAGCAGGACCCGACAGGACTGGACAGGACAGGACTTAGGTTTCTTTTCAGAGCTATAACAATCGACGTGCATCACAGTCAAACAATAATCCGACAACACAAACAAGAAAGAGAAAGCTAGATATAGCGAAGACAAAAGAGAAAGATTGAGAACAGGTGTGTAAGAGGGATGTGAATGAGAACCAGCTGATAGAGATGAGGTGATGCGTTAATGAGTGTGTGCGTAAATGTGTGAGAGAGGAGGTAGTGAGACGTAAAACAGCCAGCAGAGGGAGACAAAGGAAAGAAAAAGAGAAGGACAGAACCAGGATCATGACAAGAACAGGGTAAATCATGGTAAGCCATGATAAATCAGGATAAACTATGGTAAATCATGTTAGAATGTGGTATATCATGGTAAATCATGCTAGAACATGGTAAATCATGGTAAACTACGCTAGAACAGGGTAAATCATGGTAAACTATGATAAATCATGATAAACTATGATAAATCATAATAAACTATGGTAAACCATGCTAGAATCACAGTAAACAATGTTAAATCATACTAGAATGTAGTATATCATGGTAAATCATGCTAGAATATGGCAAATCATGCTAGAATCACAGTAAATAATACTAGAATGTGGTAAATTGTTGTGGGAGGATCCTATTTTACTAAAATGGCTATAACTCAAGAAGTAAATGAGATATCTTCAAAATGAGATATCTTCACCAAACTCAGTACACATGTGTATGGGTTCAATTTGAAGTCACAGTAAACAATTTTATGGAGATCTGACCATAGGTGGCGCTATAACTGTTAAAAAGCTTTAAAACCATATATATCCCATGGTAAACTGTCTGTATTGGCTGTAAATGGTCTTTTCCATCTATTATGTCAGTGGTTATATGCTTGCTAAATAAATCTTAATAACTTTTGATGCTTTTGTGCTTAAATGCCTTAAAGGCCTTAACTGCTTGAACCCCGATAAATGCTGCTTGCAGCTTTAATTATTATTATTATTATTATTATTTTCCCCTAAAACGCATCGTGCAGACCAAACCGTAAGAGCTGGAACCTTGAAACTTGGCCAAATGGTAGTCCTCAATTTGGGGAGAACCTATCAAAGTATGACCCCGATTGGCCCATAGGTGGCGCTATAGCAACCAAAAGCGCGAAACTGCTCATAACTACTAGACCGTATGACGTAGACTCAAGTGTGTTATATCATTGGAAAGCTGGATGCCTGACGAACAAAACGTATATCTCCGATTTCATTTCCGCCATGATAGATTTTCCGCCATTTTGAATTTTGTCAAAAACATACTTTTGCGAACTAGTCCTAGGTTTTTCGCCCGATCGGAACCAAACCAGTGCAGAAATGTTCTCTAGAGTCTGTTTATCAAAAACTATCGAAAAAAAGTTGAAATTTCGACTCACGGACGGTAAGGGGCGCCAAAACGTACGTTGTGGGAGGGGCCTATTTTACTAAAATGGCTATAACTCCAGAAATAAATGAGGTATCTTCACCAAACTTGGTACACATGTGTAAGAGGTCAATCTGAGGTCACAGTAAAAAAACCGCGGCAATTGGCCACATGGTGGCGCTATAACATGAAAAAAACATAAAACAGGCTATAACCACCTGACCATTAGTCCGATTGACTTGAAAATTGGCATGCAGTGTCTTGGTCCAAGGTGCCATGTATGTGTATGAGGACATTGGCGTATCTCGAAAAACATGGCCGCCATCGGCCAATGAAGTTTGAGCACCTATTAGACAAGGTTAACGGAGGCCGATCGGAACGAAACTCGATGGGCATGTTCGACTCAAGGCCATAGAGGTCTGTAACAATTTTGAAAGAAATCGGCCACTAGTTGGCGCTAACGAGTTTTACAGCTCTGTAATCACGTGGTGTTACAAATATCCACACAATATGCATATCATTTGATAGATCTCCTCATCCTGAACAACTTTGCCTCAAGGACCATTGCTGTCAATCAAACCGTTCATT
Source organism: Abramis brama (assembly GCF_963993115.1). Classification (NCBI taxonomy): domain Eukaryota; kingdom Metazoa; phylum Chordata; class Actinopteri; order Cypriniformes; family Leuciscidae; genus Abramis; species Abramis brama. Next base: position 17,924,277 of record NC_139987.1, on the reverse strand, counting down.
AAATATTCGCAAACATGTTAAAAACCTACTTTTGCGAACTAGTCCTAGGTTTTTTGCACGATTGGAACCAGACCAGTCTAGGACAATTCTCTGGACTCTCTAGATCAAAAACTATCAAAAAAAAGTTGAACTTTTGCATTTGGATGGCTGTAATAGGGTCATTTATAAAATGGGCGTAGCAAAATACACTAAAAAGCCTATAAATCCTAAATGAAAACTCAGAACCTCACAAAAATTGGTGAGCATATGTGACATAACATCATTAACAAGCATACCAAATTTTATGGAGATCGGACTATAGGTGGCGCTATAACTGTTAAAAAGCTTTAAAACCATATATTTCCTATGGTACATTGCCTGTATTGGCTGTAAATGGTCTTTTCCATCTATTATGTCAGTGGTTACATGCTTGCTAAATAAAACCTGATAACTTTTGATGCTTTTGTGCTTAAAAACCCTTAAAGGCCTTAATAGCTTGAACCCCGATAAATGCTGCTTGCAGCTTTAATTATTATTATTATTATTCTTCCCTAAAACGCATCGTGCAGCCAAAACCGTAAGGCCTAGAGACGTGATACTTGGTCAAATGGTAGTAGTATTGCTCGCTACTCAGATACACGGACTTAGCCAAATCGGCCCATAGGTGGCGCTACAGCGACCAAAAGCGCGAAACTGCTCATAACTCCTAGACTGTATGTCGTAGACTCAAGTGTCTTATATCAATGTAATCAAGACCTCATGGCAAACAAAACGTATATCTCCGATTTCATTTCCGGTATGATAATTTTTCCGTCATTTTGAATTTTGTCAAAAACCTACTTTTGCGAACTAGTCCGTGGTTTTTTGTCTGATCGGAACCAAACCAGTGCAGAAATGTTCTCTGGAGTCTGAATATCAATAATTATCGAAAAAAAGTTAAAATTTCGATTCACGGTTGCTAAGGGGCGCCAAAACGTACGTTGTGGGAGGGGCCTATTTTACTAAAATGGCTATAACTCCAGAAGTAAATGAGTTATCTTTACCAAACTCGGTACACATATGTAAGAAGTCAATATGAGGTCACAGTAAAAAAACCGCGGCGATTGGCCACATGGTGGCGCTATAACATGAAAAAAACATAAAACAGGCTATAACCACCTGACCGTTAGTCCGATTGACTTGAAAATTGGTATGCAGTGTCTTGGTCCAAGGTGCCATGTATGTCTATGAGGACATTGGCGTATCTCAAAAAACATGGCCGCCATTGGCCAATGAAATTTGAGCACCTATTAGACAAGGTTATCGGAGGCTGATCAGAACGAAACTCGATGGACATGTTCGACTTATGGCCCTAGAGGTCTGTAAGAATTTTGAAAGAAATCGGCCACTAGTTGGCGCTAACGAGTTTTATGGCTCTGTAATCACGTGGTGTTACACTTATCGTCACAAAATGCATATCATTTGATAGATCTGCTCATTATGAACAACTTTGCCTCTAGAACCATTGCTGTCAATCAAACCGTTCATTAAATATTCATGAATATGTTAAAAACCTACTTTTGCGAACTAGTCCCTGGTTTTTCGCCCGATCGGAACCAGACCAGTGTAGGACAATTCTATGGACTCTCTAGATCAATAATTATCAAAAAAAAAGTTGAAATTTTGCATTTTGCGCATGGCTATAATAGGGTCATAAAGAAAATGGGTGTGGCAAAATGCACTTAAAAGCCTATAAATCATAAATGAAAAATCAGAACTTCACAAAAATTGGTGGGAATATGTGACATAACATCATTAACAAGCATGCAAAATTCTATGGAGATCGGACCATAGGTGGCGCTATAATTGTTTAAAAGCTTTAAAACTATATATTTCCTATGGTAAACTGCCTGTATTGGCTGTAAATGGTCTTTTCCATCTCTGATCATATCATTTTCATATCATAATGTTTAAAACTAGTGCAATACAATTCTCTGGACTCACTAGAACAATAATTGTCAGAAAAAGTTGAACTACTTCATTTGGATAGCTATAATAGGTTCACTTCAAAATGTGGCCTTTACCAAGTGTCCCCGAAAGCCTATATCTCTTTAATGAATGTTCAAACCTTCTTAAAAACAAGTCAGAACATGTGAAATATCACTCTGAACATGCATGAAAATTTTCAGACAGATCGGACAAAATTTGCCTCTATAACAGTTAAAAAGGTGAAAATGATATGAATATAATGGCATATTAAGCCAATAAGTGGTATTTTACTGCCCCCTGCTGTTTAAAATAGTCATTTTGTCATATTGTTCTATAATTTATATTTAGACTTTATAAAATCACTATTTTAACATTTACAATTACATTTAGTCAAAATCCATCTGTTAAAGTATTAGTATTGACAGTTTGTCAATGTTGTGATATCTGTATCTACAACATAATGTGTGTGTAGTCTTAGCTTTCTGAATAAATTCTGAATAATCTGATTAATGGCTTACAAAGACTTTGTGAAATGTTTATAGACCATTCAAATATATTTTCATAATGACATATCCCAATAGCATTGAAAAAACAACAACATTTGTCTTTGTGTGTGTGTGTGTGTGTGTGTAAACATGCATTTTGGAGTTAAAATGGAAAAACTGGTTTGCTTTAGTACAGAAAAATGGTGAAAATCATGAAGTTTAAAGTGAAAGTGAGCCAATAAGTGGTCTTCTACTGCCCTCTGCTGGCCATTCTACTTATTAATGAAGTCTACTCACATATGCTTTTGCATTCATTATACTCTAAAAGTCACTTATATAACAATAAGAAACTAAAAAATAACTTGTATAACAATTACTATTGTAGCACAATCATATTTTGTCAGAGTTTATCACTTCATTTGTACTGATACTTCACATAATTGCTAGCAATGTGGTAAATCATGGTAAATCACGCTAAAACATGGTACATCATAGTAAATAATACTAGAATGTGGTGTATCAAGGTAAATCATACTAGAATCCTGATACATCATTCTAGAACGTGGTATATCATGGTACATCATGCTAGAATATGGTAAATCATGGTAAACTATGCTAGAACAGGGTAAATCATGGTAAACCATGATAAATCATGATAAACTATGGTAAATCATGTTAGAATATGGTATATCATTGTAAATCATGCTAGAACATGGTAAATCATGGTAAACTATGCTAGAACAGGGTAAATCATGGTAAACTATGATAAATCATGGTAAAATATGGTAAACCATGCTAGAATCACAGTAAACAATGGTAAATCATACTAGAATGTAGTATATCATGGTAAATCATGATAAACTATGGTTAATCATGCTAGAATCATAGTAAATAATACTAGAATGTGGTAAATTGTTGTGGGAGGAGCCTATTTTACTAAAATGGCTATAACTCAAGAAGTAAATGAGATATCTTCACCAAACTCAGTACACATGTGTATGGGTTCAATTTGAGGTCACAGTAAACAATTTTATGGAGATCGGACGATAGGTGGCGCTATAACTGTTAAAAACCTTTGAAAACCATATATTTCCTATGGTACATTGCCTGTATTGGCTGTAAATGGTCTTTTCCATCTATTATGTCAGTGGTTACATGCTTGCTAAATAAAACTTAATAACTTTTGATGCTTTTGTGCTTTAAGGCCTTAAAGGCCTTAATTGCTTGAACCCCGATAAATGCTGCTTGCAGCTTTAATTATTATTATTATTCTTCCCTAAAACGCATCGTGCAGCCAAAACCGTAAGGCCTAGAGACGTGATACTTGGTCAAATGGTAGTAGTATTGCTCGCTACTCAGATACACGGACTTAGCCAAATCGGCCCATAGGTGGCGCTACAGCGACCAAAAGCGCGAAACTGCTCAGAACTCCTAGACCGTATGTCGTAGACTCAAGTGTCTTATATCATTGGAAAGCTGGATGCCTGACGAACAAAACGTATATCTCCGATTTCATTTCCGCCATGATAGATTTTCCGCCATTTTGAATTTTGCCAAAAACCTACTTTTGCGAACTAGTCCCAGGTTTTTCGCCCGATCGGAACCAAACCAGTACAGAAATGTTCTCTGGAGTCTGAATATCAATAATTATCGAAAAAAAGTTGAAATTTCGATTCACGGACGCTAAGGGGTGCAAAAACGTACGTTGTGGGAGGGGCCTATTTTACTAAAATGGCTATAACTCCAGAAGTAAATGAGGTATCTTCACCAAACTCGGTACACATGTGTAAGAGGTCAATCTGAGGTCACAGTAAAAAAATCGCGGCGATTGGCCACATGGTGGCGCTATAACATGAAAAAAACATAAAACAGGCTTTAACCACCTGACCGTTAGTCCGATTGACTTGAAAATTGGTATGCAGTGTCTTGGCCCAAGGTGTCATGTATGTCTATGAGGACATTGGTGTATCTCAAAAAACATGGCCGCCATCGACCAATGAAGTTTGAGCACCTATTAGACAAGGTTAACGGAGGCCGATCGGAACGAAACTCGATGGGCATGTTCAACTCATAGCCCTAGAGGTCTGTAAGAATTTTGAAAGAAATCGGCCACTAGTTGGCGCTAACGAGTTTTACGGCTCTGTAATCACGTGGTGTTACACTTATTGTCACAAAATGCATATCATTTGATAGATCTGCTCATGCTGAACAACATTGCCTCAAGAACCATTGCTGTCAATCAAACCGTTCATTAAATATTTACAAATATGTTAAAAACCTACTTTTGCGAACTAGTCCTAGGTTTTTCGCCCAATCGGAACCAAACCAGTCTAGGACAATTCTCTGGACTCTCTAGATCAATAATTATCAAAAAAAAGTTGAACTTTTGCATTTGGATGGCTGTAATAGGGTCATTTATAAAAGGGGCGTGGCAAAATACATTAAAAAGCTTATAAATCCTAAATAAAAACCAAGAACTTCACAAAAATTGGTGAACTTATGTGACATAACATCATTAACAAGCATGCAAAATTTCATGGAGATCGGACCATAGTTGGCGCTATAACTGTTAAAAAGCTTTAAAACCATATATTTCCTATGGTACATTGCCTATATTGGCTGTAAATGGTGTTTTCCATCTATTATGTCAGTGGTTAAATGCTTGCTAAATAAAACTTGATAACTTTTGATGCTTTTGTGCTTAAAAACCCTTAAAGGCCTTAATAGCTTGAACCCCGATAAATGCTGCTTGCAGCTTTAATTATTATTATTATTATTAAGTGTGCTTGCTGAAAGCAGGAAGGAAGTATCAGCAAAAGATTAATTGATTTCTAGCCCTTGCATTAGCTTTACTACTAGATATATTTATGGAGAAATAATAAGGCGCCCTGTACAGCTATGATCAGCTGTTTGGCCGAGCATTCAATGTTTACGCTGCGAGCTGACCAGTTGGTTCGTTGCTGCCGCGCTCTATCACTCGCACACCATAAAGAGCAAATTGTTTTTTAATGTTTCAATTTCATGATTAAAATTACATAATTTGGAAGTGGATAATTTTTTTCACAAACAGCTCATTATGACTCAATGTTAGAATGCTGCACCTACACTCGATAGTGTGAATAAGATCAGCGCAACGCAGACCACTGCATTGACAGCGTGAAACATATGATCTGTCTACAGCCAGGGCTCAGCGGAAGACAGAAAATGCCGGTCCAGCGCTGATTGAGGAATTAAATTCAAAAATAAAAGACAGTTTGACATCTTTTTTCTCGCATCTCGCATTTTTTCTCGCATCTCGCATCTATCCACTACCTGCTAACGTTAGTGCACTGCACCCGAGCAAGCACACTTTGCAGTTCCTCCGGAAATGCATTTTTCTAGTTATTATTATTATTCCCGGGAGAAAAATTTTGGCCAGCTCCTACACCTAGGCCATTTGAGACAGAGACACCGTTCCAACTTTAAAACGTCCGGTCAGTACCGGTGTAAGTTGCTCGCGAAGATGACATCACGAGTCCATGTCGTTCGTCCGCAATATTGGATTGAACAGAAAGCTAAACTAAATTTTCACAGGTCATAAATTTGGTCCGAACTTCACGAAACTGGACGTACATGATCCTTGGACCAAGCCTCACAAAAGTTACTAGAAGGATTTTTGATTTTCGGAAGCGTTTGCCCATCACAGCCAAACGAAATCAGCGGCGTAGTCGCCAAACAGGAAGTCGCCCATATCTCAGGAACTCTGTCACGTATCGAAACCAAACTTTGTACATGAACTCGGGACTCCAATGTGAGGATGCACAAGATCTGATTTTTTTAATTTTTTTTAATTTTTTTTTATTTCAGGCTAATTGACAAACCCATTTACCTATGTCTATGCAAAAGTTTCACCTCACACTTTTAATGTTAATGCATTTAGACAGTAGGTGGCACTGTTGTATTACATTTCACAGAGCTGCCAAGTCAGTGTATAGATTGCATTCGTTTTTATTAGGTTTGTCTTAATAAATGCAGGGCCTGAATTTCGTTTTTTGCATCGGTCTAATTTAATAATCTTCATTTATTAATATATACAGATTTGTATGCATGAATTGTGCATTTCCAGTTCTCAAAACAGTTAATAACAAAAAAAAACAACTTTATACAAAATACATCATGCTCTTCTTCGCTAACTGAACAAACAATTCATTGTCTGTGGCTGTGTTTGTGCACACGGGAAATATGCTGCGCATAACAATAGAAAACAAGGAGAAATGCGCAGTCACATGCTCAAACAATCAACAACGTCGCTCTAGAGGTGCGTTGTGGACTGCGAAGTGGACTTCACAGGGTTTTCCGCCATCTTAAGTGAGATTCCAATCCGAAGGGAGCGAACATGTTCAGTTTGAAGGGCACTGCGCACGGCATAGGGAATAAGGGAACATCGATACATCACTTCACAGGAAGTGGAGAGCGATGATCACCCAACTGTCATTTCGCGCACTACGTCATCACCAGTCAGAACGGTCATAACTAACGATGGAGGAGTTTACATATGTGTGTAAGTATTCATACATTTCGCCATTGTTATACAAATGACAGTATTTTAACGGTTATTGTTGTGAATATTACATATACTACTTTTGATGATTATAATTTACCTCAGTGAATGCAGCCAGCTTAGCTAGTTTGTGAAGTAAAGTGATTTTATTTTAGGTAGTTGTAAAATAGTGCAATATAATTGTAAATATATAATATAATAATACAAATTAAAATATGAATGTAGTCCTATATATATTTATGTTATATCATAATCTGCGTGACCCCGTCGTTGACTTTCTTTGATGACGTTTGCAGGGCGTTTCAAATGAGCGGTTATTGTCAGTGAAGTCCACTTCAACTGATATACCGTGCTCAGGGAGTAGGAGAGCAGTGAACACTGCGTATGGACCCTGTCGAATGGAACGCACCTTAGATGTGTAAAAACAAGTGGAAAGCGCGAGCGCGCCACTCTCTCCTTTCCACAAGCGATTGCTGTCCCGTGGCGTCTGTCGTTGCTATGCAACCATGAACTGCGCTCTCCATGATGACAAGGAAGTATCAGCAAAAGATTAATTGATTTCTAGCCCTTGCATTAGCTTTACTACTAGATATATTTATGGAGATGAAAAATAATAAGGCGCCCTGTACAGCTATGATCAGCTGTTCGGCTGAACATTCAATGTTGTTACGCTGCAAGCTGATCAGTTGGTTCGTTGCTGCCGCGCTCTATCACTCGCACACCATAAAGAGCAAATTGTTTTTTAATGTTTCAATTTAGTGATTAAAATTACATAATTTGGAAGCGGATAATTTCTTCACAAACAGCTCATTATGACTCAATGTTAGAATGCTGCACCTACACTCGATAGTGTGAATAAGATCAGCGCAACGCAGACCACTGCATTGACAGCGTGAAACATGATCTGTCTACGGCCAGGGCTCAGCGGAAGACAGAGAATGCCGGTCCAGCGCTGATTGAGGAATTAAATTCGAAAATAAAAGACAGTTTGACATCTTTTTTCTCGCATCTGTGAATTTATTTTTTAATCATTTGCTCTGAGATGAAGCGAATATATTTGTGCGGGAATTTCTCGCACTATAAAAGCTAACCTTGCGGGAATGGTTTAAATTATGCGCAATCCCCACATTCCCGCACCAAAATTCAAGCCCTGAAATGGCAGCTGGATGTGTAACTCTAGCATATGGCGCATATGTCATATAAAGTTAGGCAAGGCCAAACAGCGTTATCCATGTTGTTGCGATTGCATCGCTAGAATAAGCTAATAGTGAAACTGATAGCGTTTTTCATTTAATTACAATATGAGGACTGACGGTAGGCTATAAAAATCAGCGTTTCTTTGTAGGTGATGACAACCATCTTGACAGCAGCAATCAAAGCATCGCTAATTACGGTAGACCTTAATTTGAGCTAGTAAATTTGTTCCTAATCAAAGGGAACACTCAACCACAGAACAGCTGGGTGAGTTTTGTATTGGCTTATTGGATACAGTAAATTAAGACTGTCAACTTCTTTTCAATACTATTTCATCACCCAAAACACTCCCACTCTCTGCTGTATATTCATAACCAATTATTTCAAAACCAACAACCAAGCCACATAAACAATGCCATTGGCACTAGTCTACATTGCAGACATGTCTCTTAATGCACATAACTTTTCACCTTTTTGCACAATCTTGAAAAAAGTACTATTGTTGAAATTATCAGATCAAGCAAACTTCAATGCACCCTTATCCACTACCTGCTAACGTTAGTGCACTGCACCCGAGTAAGCACACTTTGCAGTTCCCCCGGAAATGCATTTTTCTAGTTATTATTAAAGTTGCATTTGGGTCCGCTCCATCTTGCCTCCAGAGGATTCATTCGTTACACTATGAAACTTAAAACTTGCAGGAAGTTTCAACTGTACAAAGACCTCGCATAAAGGGGAGAGCAGGGCACAACCTAACGCAGGGCTAGTTGTAACACCCTTTTTTAAATACTTCCACACATGCTAGTGTAGGATTACAAATTTAAGAATCTATTTCAGATATGCTTCCTTACATAACATCATGGTGAAGAATACTTGTTTTAGCATTTGAGGTTTTAATTTAGATTCCAATACAAACTGATAAAGTTTAGTAGACTGATTTCAGATGATTATTGAGTCTCCAGCAAGAGTCTCTTTTCCTGCCAGTCCTGTTTTCTCTATTGTATTTTAAATGAGTCAGATCACTGAGATTCTCACCTTTCAGCCTAGACGTTGAATCGTTAGGTTGATTGGATTAGCTGTAGGGGAGACAGCCTTTCACCTTTTGTCTTTAATGGCTCTGGAGTCCCAGTTTCACTCAGAGCCACAGCCCAGACATTGAATCGTTGGGCTGATTGGATTAGCACATATGCGTTTGAATGGTTATGCTGATTGAATTAGGATTGGCCAGACCCTCAGTCTAGGGTGTTACCTAAACCTGTTACATGCTTTGTTTGAATTTGTCTCCACCTTCAAAAGTCCCTCCTCCTAAAATGCCTATAAGATACCATGTAAAGTTCCCTTAGTTAGATAATGTGGGAAGTACTACAGCCACGTACAGCGGAGTTCTCAATAAAGAATAACTTCTGTTGAACGCGATCCCAACTGTCTCCTGGTCTCTGCTTCGATGAAAGAAAACTTTACAACAGATGGTGCCTGTGACCCGGATGGAGAAAAAGGAAACTCAAAGAACTTCAAGCTCAGAGATCTGAATCTTGAAACTTCAAGCTCAACAAAAGATCTGACAAAGATTTCCAGACTGAATCTTTCCAGCTTCCTCCAGTTTGAAAACTTAAAGCTCCAAAAAGATCTCAAAGCCTGACTGAGTTCCAGACTGAATCTTGAAACTTCAAGCTCAAAGATCTCAACAAAGCTGACTGAGTTTCAGACTGAATCTTGAAACTTCAAGCTCAAAGATCTCAACAAAGCTGACTGAGTTCCAGACGAATGTTTTCTGTACAACCAAAGACTCGGTGAGTTTCACTCTATTCAAAGAACCAATGCAGACCAGTACACATTTGTTTTCCTCTGCGCCGACAGAGAAGAAGTTAACAAACAGCTGCAGGGTTTTGTTAGCCAAGTTATCCTCTAAAGTCTTTTAGAGATGAAATTAATCCTCTGTTCTTGTCAGGCAGGGAAGTTTTAGCATAAAGTGCTAGTAATTTGTGTTATCCTTTGCTCTGGGCAAGGAAGGTTAACAATAGTTGATCTGTGTTAACGTGTACCCTCTGTTGATCAGAGAAGTTTAGTGTTTGTTTGTGTGGTAACATAGAAATTCACAAAATGTTTAGGAAAAGTACTAGACTGATTACACCTTTATGGACAGATCGTGAATTCAAGTCTTTGTTATCAGAGCACATGGACTCCAATGTGAAAGGTATTATCTTTTGTCACAGAGAATTTAGCTTATCCATTGCACAAGAACAAGCACAGTGTATTGCTAAGTTAAAAGAACAGATCAAACAATTTCAGACTCAGGTGTCCTGTCTCAAGACAAACGTGGGCCATAACAAAGCCTCAACCAAATGTGACTCAGAAAACCAACAGTCAGATGAAAGCTATCCTGATTTACAGTCTTTTGATAGAATAGAGGACAATGTCAATGCAGATGTAAATGCAGTTGAAGTGTGCGGAGCTAGACAAAAGGCTAAGAATAGGGGAAAAGAGGTTGATGCACCAGTTACATCTGCAACCCCAATACAAGCAGTCAACACAGCTTTAGGTCCTAAGGATATAGATAGACTCTCCCAGAGTTTACCCTCAGCACGCACAAATTTTTCTGAATTTAGAGGAGCATTAATCAGTAAAATGCGTCTTTACGACATGTCATTGCCAGAAGTCACACAGCTGATGTCACAAATTCTAACTGAATCTGAATTCAACAATTTTGAGTCTGCTGTTACTTCCGAACTGCAACATGCCAGTAAAGGCGATTTGAGAGAAGGTGTTTTGAAAATCCTAAAGAATATCTTATGACCCAAAATCGATTGGTCGAAAATTACCCATTGTGTACAGAAGAAGGGTGAAACTGTTTGTGAGTACATAGAAAGATTTTGCCAGACCGCTGCCGCTTACAGCGGAATTGCTGACACTTCAGAGAAGGTGCTAGGTGATAATGGTCCCCTAGTTCGCGCATGGTTTCAGAGTCTTCTGTCAGAACATAAAAAGGCATTGCCTTACTTAGAACTAACATGGTCCAGTAGAACCCTGCAAAACAACTTGGACAAGTTAGCTACTTGGGAAAGAGACTCTGATGTCAAGGCAAGAGTAAAAATTGCAGCAGCATCCTTTAAGGTCAATTCAGAGAAACAGAAACGCAAATGTCCTAGAGAAGCCAGTTGTTCTTACTGTGGCAAGCACAGACATTTTGGAAAAGAATGTAGAAAAAACAAAAATAACTTAAGACAAGTTAACAATGTTATGCAGCTTTTACTAAATTTGTTTGCTACTTTGAAGCAACCCCTCCCCTCGTCATTGGACTCGTGGGTAAGCTTTTTTAGGTGTTAACCATTTGGGCTGTGATTGCTTAATCTCCCCAGTAACTTACAACAAAGATGAAAGACTTATTGACTGTCACAGCCTTTCTTTGGGAGACATTAAGTAAGACTCACAGCCTTAAATGTTATACCACAGAAACATTACAATCAGACACCATCCTCTGTTATGATGCCTACTAGGACTGATGTTTCACTGGAGAATGGAAATGTGCCAATTTTCTCACACACTCTACAGTGTGCACACAACAGGGACAGAATAGGACACAAAGACCAGTGCGGAGCCCAGGGAAGAACCGAAGTCCAACAGGCATCGGGGGAAAAACCTTGTCGTGAAGATTTCCTCATCCCCCTCTTATCCCCACTTCACTGGTCCATAGGTGTCAAATAAATTAAGAAATAGGGAAAGAATGAAACAACAAAAGCAGACTCTGAAAACGATACAACCCGTATTTAAACAAATACTGCTACAACTGAGCAAGTCAAAAAGCATTAGGTTGTGCCCCGCTCTCCCCTAGTACATGTCAAAAGATCAAGGCAAATTAAATTTCTCATGTCATGACCCATTTAATTATTAGTGCTATCATTTCAAATTAAATGAACTAGAATTTTGTGACGCCCCAGAGCTGACTCAAAAAGTGAATATGCTGGGTCTTCATCACAATTAATTTTATTCTAAATGACAGCACTTGTAATTAAGTTAGTTTTGTCATTCTACTTGTCTGTTTCATGCTGGCTGTGCATTATCACATTTCATGTGAAAACATAAGTGCATTTCGCAAACTGCTGAGGAAAGAGGAAATCGGATGCCTGTCAGTTCCCATCACACAAACTTGCTCCTCTGCTTCGATGAGAAGCAAGAGCGTTTGTACCCTGTCCCTGGACACTTATATTTCTGGACATATCTGTAAATATACACTGAAAATTGTTTGTTTAAAAACTCATGCTGTAAATGTATGGGGTGGCAAGGTGGGCCTTTTACCCCACAGAAGGGGTAAAAGGCTCACCAGCATGGAGCAAAGGCACAAAGTAGTCATACAAATAGCTAATAGCTAAAATAATATGTTTTAAATAATGTCTAAATTATTACTTGTCAAAAAAAAATCACTTTAGCAAAGTTTGTACTATTTTCGGGTTATTTTGATAAATAAAACAATTTATTTTTATATGATATGATTAACATCATATTTTTAAATATGATGGTTTCATTATAAATATGGTGATTTATCTTTAATGTGGACACCCGATTTGATAAATATTTACCATCTACATCTAACCATGTCATGTCAACAAATGAAAAAGTCAGCCAGCTATTTCTTATGTTTATTATTGTGCCTTAGCCCCAACAGCAGGGGCCCCTTTTACCCCAAATACCATACTTTTACATATCCTTCCGTTATTGAAAAACTGTTGCTTTACTTACCTTGAACAAAACATAACATTTTTGCTACATTTATGCTACATAAATCTACAACATTTTAAAAAACATTAAATATTTGATCAAATTAGAGCAGAATCAACTTTGTGTTGCTGTCCGGGTCAGCATAGTTTTATATATGTATATGTGTGTATGTATGTGTATATATTTCAATAAACTTGTCAGGATTTCGCCAGGCTCTACATCACCCAACGCTCACAATCTCCTAAGTATTAACCAGTCACACCTGTTCCCAGTCACCTCACCAATTACCAGCAAATAAGAGCACACTCTTCTTACTCCCATGTGGACGACGAGTCAAAACCTGAAAGACTCTTACCTGTTCGCCAGTGACAATTACCTCTGTGACTAACTGGACTCAATCTCCAGTGTCTCCCCTGTGTTCTCTTCTGATCCTTGCCATACTTACTTGCTCCACTTACCTCTCCCCAGCTCCTGAAATCCCCAGATCTCTGTTCTGGGAAGTGTGTGCTCAGAAATCAGTCTATCTACTCCTGTGCTTCCTTCCTCAAGTAACCTGGGGCCCGTTCTTCGTACGTTGCTTAAAACATCCGAGATCAAATGAGACATCCAAGATGATATCATCGTGCTAATCATGATCCGGCTAATTGGGTTCTTCGAACACACCTGTTGTTTATGATTAGTATCGCTGGATTGAGTTATCTGAGATAACTGCGCGTTCATGCGCTAGTTAAAAGGGGATCTGTATCGATAGTAGAAACATTGATCAGCAACGCTGCTATTGGCTGCTCAGCGTGGCCAAAGAGCGGGCTCAGTTTTTCTCCTCAGCAGAGCAAGAACTAATAGTCGAAGTTTATTCAGAATTTTAATGTTTAATCAAAATGCCAGGGAACACCTCAAAGTCTGCAAAAGCCAGGAGAGAGGGCTGGCAAAAAGTAGCAGACAATTTAAATCCGTTAGAAGTGGCCATGTTAGATGTTTTTATCACTTATTAGCCTATATTTTTGTATTTTAATAATTGCATAATTACTTTGTTCATTGTAATGTCAGAGTCACCACACTAGAACATGGGAACAAATAAAAGTGAAGTACAAAAATATTCTACATAATGGTAATTTTTAGTTATATTATAGTCTCTTTTATAAAAGGCACTGTTAAATAAATGGTGTTCTGTTTATAAAAGCAACCAAGAAAAAGGCTGAGAAAAAATTTGAAAAGATCTTAGTAGCCTACACTGTAAAATAATTTTTGCTGCATTAAATTAAGGCTGTATAGTCATTTCAACTGTTAAATCTTGAGTAATGATGAATTGCTTTGACTTGTGAAAGTGAAAACTGATAAACTTATGTTAATGTAAAAATATTTTGCCATGAGTTATTGATCACATTTTTCCCGAGTGTAGTTCATTGTAATGACATTGTGTTTTCCTCTTTTGTGCACTTTTACACAATACACCAACACTTGTATCTGTTATCAAGAAAGTGGTGGCTGAAATATGTGCAGTAGGTGGACATTTTCTAACTTTCCAAAGGAAAGAAAGTATAAGACTTTGTAATGTCTATTTGTTTCCATTGCACTGGACAGTGAATAAACCCTCTCAGATAACTGTCATATGGAGGAACTATAGCCTACCTGCAAGTGCATAAAGAACTTTACTTAATTTATACTTGTATATGCTTTATGGCTGCAATATAAGTTGCAGGATTCCACATCTACAGAAAGGCCTACAGAAGAGTCTGCACAGACAGAGGAGACATAGGCCTACAGGTGGGCAGTGCATAGCCAACTTTTCCTTTTTATTTGTTGCATGAGGCATGTGTCTAATATCTCTTGTTGCAGGCACTTGACCACTGGCTTTTCTTTACAAAGAACAATTGAAATAAAACTCAAGGAACTAAGCATATTTGTCTTTTATTTAACATTTAATGAAAAGTGTTGTTGTTGTTTTTTTTTGGCAATGTTGTGTAATATGGCACATGCAACAATGTCACAGGCCCTGTCAGGTGTGCAACCCTCATACATTTTTCAGACACTGAAATCTTCCCTTTAGTTAGCCAAAGTTCATTTCATTGTGTGCCCTTGTCCTGGCTAGAGCTGCATTGAAACTGGTTTTTGGGAATGGGGTCATAAAACACCTGTCTGCAGGCAGGAACATGTCATAATCACCTATGAAAAAATGCACTTCTGTTAGGATCAGCATAAGTGTATATAATACAGTGAGCTTGATATTTAATTGTGGAACTTTTCTTACCACTTTCAAATAATGTGCATAAATGTGAATCTCTGAAAATTCTTAAGTCATGCACAGATCCTGGCCATTTTGCTTTCACATTTGTGATATGGAAGATTTTAGTCAACTGCCTTTTTATTTTATTTGATATAATATTATTAATCTGGAATATTAAGAATCCCAATAGTAACTGGGCTGCACATTTACATTGTGAACCCCCTTTCTGTTCACATAATCCCCTTCATTGAGGCCTTGATGGCAGTCTATGGTAGCCTATAGTCTATGGTACCAATCACGTTAGTGAAGCCTGAGTGACATATACTGTAATCGGCATGGTCATGATTGCATGATCTTCATAAAAAATTATGATAGCCTAAAAAAAAAAAAAAAAAAAACTGCTTCACAACATTGGGTCTTCAGTGGCTTGGAAATGCCACAAAAACCTAAAACTGTTTTTTAAACCTAAAAGCGCCAGGTAAACTCCGAATGACACGACAGACAGAACTTTCCATCAAGTTCTCCGCATCTCCAATAGTGTAAAGGAAAGAGCCACTCGCAAATAATCTTAGGGCAATGCTGTCACAGTGTTTGGTTTGTGTTCCCTGGGTAACCACTAGATGTCCTCCTTCCCCACGGTGTCTGTCACTTTCTGAACTACATTCCCCACGATCCTTGTTTCTTCATTGCACTCAGCTGTCCCTTGTCATTAATCATTGCACTCAGCCAATTCCCCATTAGCATTGTCATTCCCCTGTGTATATAACCCTGTCTGTTTTAGTATGTGTCACGAAGTCCTTGTATTTATCACGCCACTTCAGTGTCTGTTTCTAGTCTGCTCTTGTCTTTAGACCCGTTCGTTGTTCTTGTGTATGTTTGGATTGCTACCCTGGTTTTGACCCCTGCCTGGACTAATTACGATTTTGGATTTCCCTAATAAACATTCTTACTGCATCCTTGGATTTTTTCCCTTCTTTCCCGAGTGTGGATCGTGACAAATGCAAACAGTTTGTGCTGTAGTTAAAGCCAGACTGCGACAAGTCGAAAATAAATGTGCGTTTCCAACAATTTAATAATGTAAACGACAATCTCACGAGTCACGAGAAAAAATATACATCTCAGAAAGTGCACTATCGCGCTGCGCTGGACTTCCCGTATCAGCTCAGTTTATAAAGCCGCAATCTAATCCTGTTTACATGAAATAAGCCTGCTCCCGAGCAGGTTTAAGATTGCGCACCTGTTGCTATGACAGCAAGTCCAGGATGAGCTTCGAAAAACCAAACAATCCAAGATCATGCCAAATTGTCAACAATCAAATCCAGCTAACTGAGTTAGCGACGTACGAAGAACGGGCCCCTGGTAAAAGAGAAAAGACTCTGGTATTAATTTGCTATTACCTGCACAAGTCTCTATATGTGCATTACTTACCTGTTTAATCTCATATGATGCAATAAAATACCATCAACATTTGTAAGTGAGTAGGTTTAAATGATTCCCTTGTTTTTTTATTTGATTATGCTGTTCGCAATAATTCATAAGATTGTAGCTATTTGTTAACAACAGTGTGGAATCAAGTCACAACACAACGTCTGTGTGCATGGGAGCATTTCCATTGTGTTGTGGGGATTCTGTTGTTTTGTGCTGCTTGATTCTGTTGTGTTGCAGCGATTCTATTATGTTGTGACTTGTTTCCTTTGTGTTGCGGTGATTCCGTTGTGTTGTGGCTTGTGTTGATTTCATTGTGTTGTGAATTGTTTCCATTGTTTTGTTGGGATTCGGTTGTGTTGTGGCTTACAGTTTTTTTTTCCAATTGCTAACACACAATTTTGCAAACTAGGCTGGTTTTATCAAAATACTTAACACAATTCACAAAAACACACACCCAAACTGCAAAATACCTAATATATCCTGCAAAATTAAGCACTGCAACCAAAACTACATATAGCATTATCAAAATCGAACTATTGCACGAATGGCACACACTTCATTCATATTACCAGATTTTTGTCTAACCACCCTTATGAAAAAGAAGTATACTTCAAGTTAATTTTATGAAGTATACTTAAGTAATGTTCAAGTATATTTTTAAGTATACTTTATGTAGTAAGTATACTAATATTAATGTGTACTTGTAGTAAACTTGTAAGTGTACTATTTCAATACTGCTTGGGACTAAATTGGCCCACTTTTAGTATATAAAAGTATACGTTTAAGTGTAAGAGTAGTAAACTACTTAGTTTACTATTTTAATATACAAGTAGTACATTTTTTTTAGTTTATGAAAGTACACACTGAAGTGTACTCTCAGTAAACTACCACTTTAGTAGTTTATACCGCAAGTATAACTTTAAGTTTTCTTTAAAGCTGCAGTCCGTAGCTTTTTTGGGTTAAAAATTATCCAAAATAAATTTGAGCAAGTGCATAACCAGCCAGTATTCAGAACTATCTGCTTGCCTTAGCTCAGGTCAAAATGGAAAGCTTGTAATAATGTTTTTAATTCCAGTGGTACTGGTGGATTTCCGCGGGAAATTCAAGCATGCTTTGCGTCATAGGCTCTATGCACGTTACAATTACGGGTTCGCTTGTACTAGGCTATCAACTTCATGTTTATACACGGACAGATATGGCTCTCATTTATAGTCGTTGTCTTCAGGACTTGCCTCGTCTGACGGTAAATGATGTTGACCATCTCGTAAAAAAATAATGTGCCGCTCCCAACAGCAAGCGGGAAAAAGGATTTAAAATGTACATCGGCAGCTATATCGACAACTATGAGGGTAAGTAGCTAACGTACTCTACTATATTAAAACAGACAGACCAGTGTACACAGACACACACACACACACACACACAGACAGACCAGACTCAGTTTCAAAATGTATGTTCATCTTTTTCCCTAACAGTGTCAATGAAAAACAAGGTGACAGGAGAGGTCAGCGTGAGGGCAGTCTGTCATAGATCCATGAGGAAAAATGAAAAGCCACACGAATTAAGAGTAGGGTGACTAGGGTCAATGTTAGGGTAATGGTTAGGCCTGCTGATAAGTTGCCCATATCAGCTGATAAATAACATTATCTAAATGTATATGGCTTAGTCTCTGTCTATTGTTTATGGACGTGAATGGGTAGGCCTACATTTTAACATATGTGCCTCTCATCTAGAATACAACCGTATGCTTTTATTAGTTATATTTTCTATAACTAATAAAAAAAATCCTCTTGTTAAAACATAAATATATATATATATACTGTATATATATATATATATATGTGTGTGTGTGTGTGTGTGTGTGTGTTAATTTATATATTTTTCTCTTGTTAATGTTTAGCTCTTAAGAGGTATTTCTCATCTTGCTTCTATTTCTCCCTAGATGGTGTTAAAACACTCGAAACCTGTCATTTTGCCGAGCACTCACTGCTCCTGTGTGGCAGGGTGTGCCTTATGCAACCATTTGGTTGCACTACTGTATCAAACAGCACGCTTCTCACAATTAAGCATCCCTTCTGTACCCCCCAGTGCACAGTTGCACAGACACAGCAGATCTGGCATAAACCAAGGACCTTGGTAAGTCATCTGTCTGTCATGTGAATTGTGCCTATGCACATTGTGATGCCATGTCAAAATGTGTCTTTGCTGTCAGGGTGTTAGGCCAGGTCTGGTGGGAGACGGAGGTCCGCAAACCCCAAAATTCCACTTTTGTCCCATTAGTTCAGTCAGATTTTTGTGGCAGTCCAGGCAGGGAATGTGCTGTCATTTCAGCTAAAACCACCAGAAATGCGGGAAATCATCAACATCCCAGACGCCCCTGCCCAACCTTCCATTCCCATCCAAAGCTATAGGCTTGAGCCAACCACATGCGCCTATGTGTTATCAGAGGGGGAAAATGTATATATGAAATCGCTACAGGTGTCATTCGACATGGCCCACAGGGTTGAAGCTGCAACACGGGAGCAGAGCTCATGCCAGGAATGGCATCGACTGAGAAAGATGCGAGTCACATCTACACGCTTTCACGAGGCATGCCATGTTTGCTGACATACATCAGCTGAAGATCTGGCACACAGAATTTTGAGGGGGACTGTCATGACGAAGGACATGAGGAGAGGAATCGATATGGAGCCAGTTGCCGTGACAGAGTACGGCAGTTTAAAAAATGTGAATTATTCACCCTGCGGGTTCAATATACACCCTAATGCTCCATGGCTGGGATGCTCTCCCGAAGGAGTCGTTTTCGATCCTTCTGACAACCCACCATTTGGCCTGCTGGAAATAAAATGCCCCAGCATCCAGAGTTATGTTGACTGTCCCTACCTCAAAATGTCAGATGGTTCTTTGCAGCTTAAGAGGCAGCACAAGTATTACTGGCAAGTGCAAGGTCAGATCCTCCTAACAGGTTTCGAGTGGTGTGATTTTGTTGTATGTGCACAGGAGGACATGCTTGTTGAGCGCATATACAAAAATGTTGATGTCCTGCGCACCATTAGAGACCGAGCAGATCTGGGGTTTTTTTACCACTACCTACTGAAGTGTTTGCGTGTTTAAGTCATTTCAGATAACGAGTGAAGTATTTTTCAATTTCTACAATTGTACAAATGTTGCTTTATTTAATGACTGTGTGTTAAGTTTAACAGTGTGGCCACATACCACTGGTGGTCCATTCAATTATATTGAAATTATTATATACAGCATTATATTGTACTATTCTTATTTATTTACACTATAAACAATATTTACATATATACACAATATACACTCATGTACATATATACACACACACACTATATTTATACAATATATACAATATAATACTATCTATATCTATTACATTACATTACGCATGTACATATACTATATCTTTAGATTTTTATAGTTATATTTTATATATATATATATATATATATATATATATATACATATATATGTGTGTGTGTGTGTGTGTGTGTGTGTGTGTGTTATGCATTATGAAATTATAATAAAACACATATAAGGAAACACTGTCTTCTTTTTGTCTGTTGATCACAGTTATGAATACAGAACAGAGTGTGAAATCTATAGTATTTACAAAAGTATATGTTCAGTTTTTACAGGTGACAAACCTTAGCATATTAACAAGGATGATGGTTTTTAGACTCAGTGGCTACATGCCTTGACAAGTGGTCCACATTGGTAGTTCACAAGCAAACATGCCACTGTAAACAGTTGGTTTATGCTACCAGAAATGGACACGGGGATGACTGTGTCAAACAACTGATGCTCCTTCACTCTGCGGATAAGACGTTCAACGTGTACCCTGAGCCTGGCCACAGACTGAGTGTGTGTCACTTCATGAGCTAACATTTGTTTTTCCTTAGTCAGGAAATTAGGCCAGTGGATTTTCCATGTCACTAGGCTATCAATTAAGAAGCCCTTATCCACCATGATGGCCATGTCAGGGGTAACAAGGTTAATGATCCCTGACTGTTTAAACAACTCCCGGTCACTAATAGACCCTACATAGAGTCCAGACACAAATGTTATTGCACCATGAGGTGCCATTCCTATTAAAGCCTTGAAGGTGCAGTAAGACAAGTAGTTTGAAAAAATCTCACTTTGTAATAGCAAAGAGGAAGGTGTTTGGCAGCGGATCTCAGTACAATCCAGGATAACCTGTGTGTCTCAAAAATTATGCAATTCCTCAACTGTGATGTAGATTACCTTACACTTTTTTTAAAATGAGACTCTAAAAATCGAGGGGATGGGGGGCCTACAAAACCTCTCAGCCCTGGGGCCTAACATTAGGTTCAGGTGGCTCTGGCTACACACCTTTGTGTTTTTTGTTGACTTGGAAGTCATCCCTCCTGATCTTAACGATCCATTTTTTTCTGAGATCCTCTTCCACAGGAAATGAATGAAAACTCACAGTCGAGTTGTATCTTGCCGACACAACGCACAACGGCACACAACAATGTTCCGATCTAGGTTGCATTAGCTTCTGATATTGGAAAAACTTTTTCTCCTTTTTGTACAGTTAAGCTGCCAAGATAAGAATAACTACAAAGATAAGAATGACTAGAAAGATAAGAACAACTAGAAATGTGTGTCGTTGTTAAAGGTCCCATTCCATGGATTATTTTATTACTTTAGAATGTTACCTGGGGTGCCCTTATAATGTTAGTATGTTTTTTAGATCAAAAGTTGTTATAATTTAGAAATAAAAGGCATATTTCCTAGCCTGATTTTAGCCTCTGATTTGAACGCTCTGTTTGAAGAAGCGTGTCTGCTGTGAGACTTCAGTGTAAATGCCCTCTGCTGTGATTGGCTGACATGCTTGCATATGAAATATTTAGCAATGCATGTGCAACTCTCTCGATAACTTTTACTATTACAGCTATTATACGTTTTTACTATTACATCTATCGGGATTAACGAATTGTGAGAAGTTTTTTAAGTATTTAGATCTATTCCCATCACATAAAAGGTTGCAGTGATGATCATTGAGCAGCCTGTTGATCACATGAATGAAGATCTTATCATTGCAACGCAGTTTCTGCACTCTCACTAATGATTTCACCAATGCAAACATGAGGTAAAAAATACCCAGGGCTTGGTTTACACCCATCAAAACGTCTAGCCACTGGGGGAACATAGGCAGGCTAGGGGAACTCATATTAAGGTTAAAAAATCTCATAAAGTGAAATTTTCATGCAATGGGACCTTTAAGTTTTGCGCCATACACAAGGTTATTGCGTGAGTTAGCATCAAATCTAATACGGAACCTGAAATTGTTTGCCCAGTAGTGAGTGTAGCCGGAAACACGGGTGGGACGGGTGGGACATGTCCCCGCCACTTTTTGCTAAGGTCGATATTGTCCCCAGCACCTTTGAAACATCTTGCTGCACGAATGTATCAATACAAATAAATAAAACATCTCCAGTTAACTAGCAGAGCATTCATTTTGTTCGTTTGTTAAATAAGAGGCGATCTAGTGCTGAAATGTGTTGTTTTTTAAATCAAGTGATCAAAGTGATCGTTGCTGCTGCGATCAGTGGCGCAGATACTGTGTTTGTTTGCGGCTCGCACACAGTCTTCACTCGGACGCGCGCTTCAATCCGTTGTGGGGAGACTCTCTATTCGTTTCGGTGAAATTACAAAACAAACGTGTCCCTGCCTGATATACAACCACTGATAAACATAATAGGTTTTGATGAGAGGAAAAAATATATGTATATGAGTGCGGATTAGAACCCAGAACTTCTGACACGCTTGGCAAAAGTTCTGCCCCTGGACCATTTAAATACACACTAAAAATAGTCAGATCAACATATAATAGGCCTCATTAAACGACTTATTAAACCCAATTAATGTACTATTTAAATCGATTGCTGAACATCATAATGTTATTGTACATACGTCTGTTTTATGATTTAGCATTGTGTTACATTCTCACATTCTCCTCAAAACATTGGATTCATCCGCGCTGTGCGGTGCTGAGGTACAACGCACGTAAAGTTGTTAATTCTGCGAATAACTGCAATTGCAGATTTCGAACAGAGATGGCGACAAAGAGGAAAAACTGTGGACTGCAGCTTTAAGTGAACATAACATTATACTTATAGTTTACTATTTATATATTATTTTTGCACTTGCAGTATACTACTATGTTCAAATGTACATATTATTTTTTATATTTTTTAACTGTACTTTAATTTTAAAAACATTTTATTAGCTTCATGCATTCTTTTTTTATCAAGACTTGAATGTCGGTAAGTTTCATAAAGAAAGGCAACATTTTAAACAAAAAAGTTGAGAGAATCACATTTGTCGAAGACTATGCCTTGATCTGATTCAGAACCATGATCAAAACACAGATGGAGTAGATCGAGTCCAACACCCCCGAAGCTTCACAGTCGTTTTCTCTTCATGGGTTCCGCTTCATTTCATTTGTTAATATTAAGCAGTTTTGATTTACACGCTGTTGTTTGATGATCACGTTATTTTACATTTGAGTGAGCAATCTTCTATCACTTGTTTCAGCTTCTTCTTCTTCTGTGTTTTGATCCGGAGATTCTGTACTAGAAGATGTGTCATAGCGCCCCCTACTGCATAACAGTGAAAACATGCATGTGTTGTGGTGATTTCGTTGTGTTGTGACTTGTTTCAGGTGTGTTGTGGTGATTCCGTTGTGTTGTGACTTGTTTCAGGTGTGTTGTGGTGATTCCGTTGTGTTGTGACTTGTTTCCGTTGTGACTGCTAAAAGCCTTTGACAGCCAGCACATATATTTATCCACTTATCCTCTATTACAACTCTTATTCCATTTCTTTATGTCATCAGTGTTGGTCCTGCATTACCTTTCTGTAAATATGTGATAAATGATTTATAGGAGGCAGATTATGTTTAATAATATTAATCAAATATTTTTCAACATTTATTGGAGTTTATTATTTGTGACATAGTTTTGTAATTGTAAATATCAAAAGAAATCATTAGACCTCAATGTAAACCTGTCACATAATTGAGAAAAAGACCTTATAGTTTCACCATCAAAAAATTGATTAAACCACTTTTTGGTTATTTTAAAGTATACAGTATATCTTTGCTTCTAAGAACAAGTACATTTTTACCACCTGAAATAAGACATTCATCCACATCCATCTTATTAGGTAGTTAGAATCAGAAAGAGCTTTATTCACCAAATATGCTCGCACACACAAGGAATTTATCCTGAGTAACAGAAACCTCCAATACTTAGACACATAATATCTGTAAAAGATAAAATAGAATATTGTATATTGAAATTCTCAATCCAACTCACCCTGATGGAAAAACAAAACAAAAACAATTCAGACCCACATGCTGAAATCGTGCTGATATCTTCTGGTAGTCCGGCACATCATACTGATAATTTAGCTTAAACTAGAGACACCAGCGTGCCAACATTCAAACACATGATTTATTTAGTAATTTATTTCCAAAAGTTCTGGCAGTGAAGTGCTTTTCCTCAACTCTGTTGCAGCTGTTTGATTTTGATTATGTACATATTGTGTCTGCACTAAGCATCCAAACCTTGAACCATGCACGTATAGTAAACAAACTTATTTCCTGAAACGCTCAGCCAGAATGAAGCTGCAGCGAACTTGAACAGTTTTTACAGATTCATTGTCATTGATTCAGTCAGGTCTAGTGAACGTGTTGCATTGCATCAATAGCTCTTAATAGCTCTCTGTCCAACTCAATAAAAAAATGTCCATTTAAGTCTTGTGAGATGTTCAACTTTGTCATTCCTGAAGCTTATTATGGACCTCATTAAATGCTATTTCTTATGTCTTAATGAAGTACATTAGCCTACGCATTAGGCCTGCTTCACAGAACCTGTGAATTCAAACACTGTGGTTTAGCATTGTTGATCAGCCGAATCTTTAACTTGTGCCGCGTTTAAGCACAGAGGGTAATAGGCCAATGGCCAAATAAAAAGCCGTTAATGCATCCTACATCTCAGCCAACTTTCGAATTGGCTCGTGTGTGCCAATGTAATTAAAATCTGTAAACTGAACACAATGCTCAACAAACCATTCCGAAAAGAGGAATATGAACATACAGCACACAAATGTCATTGTAGTTTAAGGATTTTGCATATAACAGATATCGATTATTCTCCTCATTAACAGCTGCTCAAAATGGCTGAGAGAGCTGAGAAAGCATGACTAAATTGAAATGTCTACCATAAAATCCCAAAGAAGCTTGAGCCATGAGCCAGAATGCTCTTCCACTTACCGCAGAACAACACTTGAGCAAGAAAGTTGTCGTTTTTTGTTGTTGAAAGAATCATTACCATTACTTTTAGTGCAGAGATGAGAGTCCCATTTGCCATAAAAAAAATCCCGTTGTTTTTACGGAAAAAAAACTGGCAGCTGTGGTTACCAGAACAACACTGTAAAAAACACATCAAACCGTAAACATACTTACGGAGTTACATGTATTGGATTTCTGTAATATGATATAATGTTAATTTACTGACCTATTTAAGTATTAATATCTGTTTTGTACCATAGTATTACACTGACAAACCAACAATCACAGCAGTAATGAGAGTCACATGATTAATCAAAGCAAGCTCATCACAAGTAGTTCTTCCACGAAAAAGTTAATATTAACATATATAGAAGCTGCACAGTGTCATTCACACAAACATTAAACACCATCATGGTAACACACATGAAATTTTAAAAATACAATAAACATTAATTTAACAACATTAAATGTAGCCTAACATAAAACCCTAATGTACATAACTGATTATAAAAAAAACTAAGAAAACTATGACGAAACAGTTATTTCAACAAAAATACATCAAATGTGAAGTGTCACGCAGGGAATTGTGGGAATGTCAATTTACGTTTTTTCACTGTAAATTCTACAATGACTTGTTCGTTTTTACTTCCAAAAACTGTAAATTTAACGGTATTTTACAGTAGAAATTACATTAAATGTACCATTAGATCTATCACAGTTATTTACCGTGTATAGTAAGGAAACTTTCTGTTAACCAATTAACAGTTTTTCACTGTAGCATTTTTACAGTCTTTTACTGTTAAAAATCACGAATTTACACTTGTGCGGGGCGGGCTATATTCAGAGTGGCTGACAGCAGGAGCATTTGTGCATTTGTTCTAAAAGGATGGAAGCTCTTCACAAATATTACCTGCTAAGTAACATGTACATCACACTGACTGAGAAACATTACCAAGGACCCTTCGCTAAGCCACGCCCGAAAACCGCCACTGGCCAATCGTGGCTTAGCAACCGTAACTAGGCGCGGGAGGTCTGGCAAGCTTTCGAGCGAGGGAAACATGCCGAAGCATTGTGCAAATCTGATACCCGGTAGGGGCGATTCTAGGATTTTCATTTTAGGGGTGCTCAGCCCCCAATGAGGGTATGATTTAAAAAAAAAAAAGTTAGTTTATGGTCTAATGCGCATTATTAACTAGTTTCATTCATTCATCCATTAACATGGATATGGCAGGGTTTTATAATCACTGAGGAACCGAATGTGAGGTATTTAGGGGGGTTCGGGGGCATGCTCCCCCGAGAAAATTTTGATTTCTCTGATCTACATAATGTGCATTTTAAGATGTTTTGAAGGCCAAAAAAATTGAATAACAACAGCTTTAAAACCATGTGCGGGCAGCTGTTTATTTTTCACACCTCATCAGCATCACACAGTTCTTCTCTTTGTTTTTCTCTTGCTCTGTCTTTTCCCCTCCTAAAGCTGAGCTTTGACTGATATAGGCTTTTCATTTTTGTCTGTCAGTGAAGAAAGTAAACATAGGGTCAACTGATAGGTTGATTCATGAATCATTTTCTCAGACAAAGCTACCAGGAAAGCTAGGTTTATTAAATTCATTCACAATATGTACACATTCATTATTGATCTAGGCCTAATACATGGCCGTAGACAGGGCTTTATAATCAAAGAGGTCATACATTTGAGGTTGTTATGGGGTTAAACATTTTTATTTCTCTGATATGTGCATTTCAAGACGTTTGAGGCCAAAAAAGGATAAGAAATAGATTTAAAACCTGCTCTCTCCTCATCTCCATTTTTTCTCTCAGTCTCCTGATCTTGCCCTGTCTCTTCCCCTCTAAAGCTGAACTTTTTTAATTTACTGAAGGCTACAAATTGTATTATATTAATTCTCAACATGTACACATGCATTATTAATCTTGTGCCTATGAAAACGGCTTTGTTAATGTTTCTTGTCCCCTCACAATGACATAATTACACGTTATAGGCCTATTTTCAGCTCAAAATGGCGAAATTAGACAAAGGTTTATTAGTTTTCTAATTATTTTTGTCATTCGTTTAACATTTATGACCTAAAAAACTGTCAAATATAAAATGTTTAGTTTAGCTACTTACATCTTCTTAACTCGCACTTGACCGTAAACTGAAGCGTCAGTCGTGCTGCTAAAATTCGCGCTCAGCAGCTTCTGTGAACATAAAGCCCGCCTACTTTGATTTGATTGGTCATCTCAAATATTCTGACATTGACGAGAAGTGAAAGACCAATGAGGCTCAGATGAACAAACACACACACACACACACGCGCGCCTCTGTTTCTGACCTGCGCTCTGCTTGGCGCTGCTGCGGATTGAAGATGAAGAACATTATTTAACCTTGTCAAAGACAAAAAAATATATATATATATTTTTTTAGAATAACAACATTTCTTACTCCAAGTTTTAGGGGTGCTGAGCTCCTTTTTAGGGGTGCTGAAGCACCCCTAAAAAGGGGCTAGCCTCGCCCATGCCCGGTATCCTAAAAGTTTGGACGGGGTGGTGGATT
Source organism: Abramis brama (assembly GCF_963993115.1). NCBI lineage: Eukaryota > Metazoa > Chordata > Actinopteri > Cypriniformes > Leuciscidae > Abramis > Abramis brama. The sequence goes on along the minus strand of NC_139987.1, from coordinate 17,896,851 downwards.
TTGTTCCCTTCCCGAAACCTAAAACCCAAGAGGAGAAATGCCGGGCGTCATCTTCATTTATATAGCGCTTTTAACAATGTAGATTGTTCCAAAGAAGCTTTACACTGATAATAGGAAAATAAAAGTAAAGTGCTTTGGCTTTATAGCTCTAGAATAAAGTTATTGTCCAGCTCATGGATCAAGCAGTGTGATTAAAAGCAAGACGGAGGCTCACTGACATAACTTAACGTTACTTAAAAATATATTTCAGCATTTTGTTTATCGACGGACAAACTAGTACCCCAATCCGATCGCGACTCTCCCGGTGTTAGTTCTAGTAAAAGTAAAAGGTAGTTAGTAAAAGGAGGGAACATCAGGGGGCTTGCCGGAGATCTCCAAGGAAAAGGTTGGTATGCAAACTTAATCAGTTCATAACAGCAGTCAACTTATGTGTGAGCAGTTGCCTGGCGCGCTAAAAATATAAGCGGGAGAATGTTATCATTGCAAAGTGGTCAGGCTAATGTCTTGTGTTAATTCCACAATACTTATGGATAAGCTGTTTGATTTATAAATATTAGAATATTTTCAAATTTCACTGCTGTGCATGCACATAGGCCTAGCTGTTCCTCAATTTGTGTGTTTCCGATTTGAATGGTCAGCGTATGAGGCTGCTGCTTGCGCTGGGACCTAACGTTATAGGCTTTAGCTTCAATTTTGATGAAATTATTCTCTAATCGTTTGCATATTATGTCGTGGATATATCCCTCGAATGCATACTGCAGTCTTGCTCTCTCAGATTTTCACCTGTTCGCCAAAAATGACTAATTATCTCCTTGTGAATGTCTGAAACCGGTGCATACATACTGTAATAGACGTGCCAGGCACAAAAGCTTGACAGGCGTAGCAACAGTAACTAAGGAGGGCGGGGCTTAGCGAAGGGTCAAATGTTTTGATGTCAAGCTTCCAATTTATAGGATAGAACAGGATGAGATTCCACTGCCAACCAAGACCAAAAATCAATGAAATTACATCTCTGAGGTATAAGGATTGTAAGCCATGCTAGTCTCAATGACAGTTTTTTTTTGTTGTTGTTGTTGTTGTTTTAATTTACTTTTATAAAATGCATGCACATACAAACTCAGCAGAGAATCTGTCAGTTTTAGATGGATTTAATCCATGTGTCTGATTTTGGACACTCTGAAGTACAAGTACTTTACAGATGTTTTATTTGTTCCCTCTGCAACTTTTGGGAGCAAATCGAATCTCTGTTGGAGAAATAACATTACTTAGATTTACAGATAGCATAAATCCTGTACAGTAGTGCTTTTTATTCTAGTAATTTTTGTAAATTATAGTTATTAAGTGGATCAAGAAAGGCAAGTTCACATAAGACTACGTTAGCACAGCGCACTAAATTAACTGATAACATAACTTCATTGGTCACAGTTTAACTAGAGCATTGCAATTTCTTTGAAAAAAAAACTTCTAAAGCAAGAATTCATTTTAAATGTACTAGTCAAAAAAAAAAAGGAATGAAACTTTCTATTATGAAACATTCTATGTCTTCCACTTCCATCATTTTTAATCAGACATGTATGGTAATTTAGCCCATTTAAAAAACAAATGTGACTTTGCACAGCATGAATCTTATTGAACTCAAATAAAAACACATGACAAGATTTATATGATAGGACCAATTAACTAGATGTACCGCATGGCGGTACAAAAAATGACCGCCGCTCAGGCCTGCACTGGCTTTCCACAAAAAGAAATGACGTGGAGCAATTTGGCTGTATTGCGTGTTTATGTATATACCTAAAAAAACTAGTAGTATGTGCATGTCTGTCTGTGTGTGTGTGTATGTGTGTGTGTTTGTGTATGTGTGTGTCTGTGTGTGTGTCTGTGCGTGTATGTATGCGTGCGTACATGTGTGTTTGTGTGTGTCTGTGCATGTGGATTTGTATGTGTGTGTGTATGGGTGTGTGTCTGTGCGTGTGGATGTCAGTGTGTGTGCATGCTTGCGTTTGTTTGTATTCCTGCATGTGTGTGTGTGACAGTTAGGGTTGCCAACTTCAGAAAAGGAAAATGCGGACAATCGTGGTTATTTATAGGAAAATGAGGGACACTCAAATTATTTGTACTGTATCACACAGTGTACGTCATTTCAGTGTCTGCAGTTAAGTTTGTGTTTAAAAGGTTATCAGACATAAACACATTTGTATTGCTTAACCTATTTATGTATTTAATTCTAAAAATAATTTTAATGTCATACATGAAAAAAGTCACATTACAAACAAACCATAGTTCAAAATAACAGCATTTATCTAAAATAGAAAGCTTTTTTAACATTATACACTAGGCTTACAGTTCAAAAGTTTGGGGTTAGTAAGATTATTTTTTGGGGAAAAAAATAAAGAAGGTAATTGCCTACTTTTATTCAGCAAGGATGCATTACATTAATCAAAAGTGACAGTTAAGATAATGTTACAAAAGCTTTCTATGTACTTTCTAAAAGCTTTAAAACATTAATAATAATCAGAAATGTTTTTTGAGCATATTATTCCCTCAGGTAGATTACATGTTTTCTTGCGTGGCTGGATGTTAGACTCATGAACAATAATCACGTTGTTTGCATTCGCCAAAATTGATTAGCCGAAATCAAAACGTGGACAGTGAAAGGAAATTACTGTTAGCGCGAGACGAGTCCGGCTTGAAGCGGAAGCGACCAGACGGCAGAGGATGTTCGCAAATCAAACAATGATTTGTCTCAAAACAGTGATTAAAAAAAGCTGTGATTGGATGATGACAGGTGTCGGTGATCATTCTCAAGTGTCGTGGTCAGCACTGCTGCTGTTGCTGTTGTATCAGTCAGTGGTTTATCAGCTTGTCAAAAAACGGGACACGGGAGGTCACGCAAGGGACAAATAAATTAGGCCCAAAATGCGGGACGTCCCGCCTAATTCGGGACAGTTGGCAACCTTAGTGACAGTATCATCCTAAACCAGCAATCCTTCGCTCAACACCACCATCTACAGGCCGATGAGTGTACAGTCACTAAATGTGCACATAAATTAATTTATTTTATACCCCCCCATGGATGAAATTCTACGAAACTTAGCATACCCCCAGAGGATGTCAAGTTAATCATACACATGAAATATGGTGCAGTTCTGAACATCTCAACTGAAGATAGGGGCGATTAAAGCAGAATAATATTGCATTTTCATTTTTTATGGGAGGGGCGCAAATCACAAATGAGTGATTATGGGCTAGGTTGATGTGGGCCCTTAAGACCAACATACCATAAAAATTTCTTCATCCTCGGTGCCACGGTTCAGGTAGTTATTTAGGAAAAACTGCATTTTTGGGGTTTGGGGGGGCCCAGCGCGGGGGGGGGGGGAGTGGCCCCCGGGGACCAAATGAAATTTTTCCGTAAAAGTCTAGTGGGGCTACATGCCCACCAAATTTCATGTTCCTCAGTGTCTCGGTGTCCCTGGTATCGTTGACGAAAAAATTCAGTAGATGACGGGAAAAAAAAAAAAAAAAAAACTTTGACAATCCCTATATGACCGCTTTCGCTAGCTACGCTAGCGGCGGTCATAATTAGTTTAGTTTAGTTTAGTTTAGTTTAGTTTAGTTTAGTTTAGTTTAGTTCCTTTATTGTCCACAAGTGGAAATGTGTCTTTGGCTTCACTCTACACACACAAGGACACCAACACAACATAAAAATATACATAAAAAATAAAACAATAACATTCCCATGTACCTATGCATAGCCTACATATCCACCCCTACTCATATTCATATCTTCTCAACATTTAAAATTCGATTGGCAGTTGGCACAAATGACATCTGGTACACATTTTTACTCACCCTAGGTTGTCTAAACCGTCTCCCTGATGGCAACAACTGAAATTTAAAGTGTAAGGGATGAGAAGAATCCTCTATAATAACCCATGCTTTTTGTTTAACTTTTAATAAATATATCTCATTCAATTGTCTTTGTGTCTTACCTACAATTGCGCTCACTACGTTAACCACCTAGACAATTTCTGCTTTGATTTAAGTCAGAACTCACAAAAGACATAATACTCTCTATTAAATGAAGCTAAAACAGCTGAATCCTATGGCTTTCTATTCGTGAGAGCATTGTTCTACTCTGCTTGGAAAATTATAGTATTATGTAAAAGCTTGAAAACTGGCAAAACCCCAAGGAGCCATTTGAGTTAAATCAGAAAGTATCTCAGCAAGAGTGCAGTTCTGGGAGTTTTTCCTTGTAATAACTTTACCATCTCTCATTCAAATGAGTCCAGCTCTCTTGCTGCGAGTCACTTTACACATATAAGCTCAAATACTGATTGACACCCAGAACACATGCTATTTTTCTTTAAGCTTATTTGAATTTATATCCTTGGTTCCACTGAACCACCATATACAATCAGAAACTATCAGGGTTTGCTAGAAGAACAGAAATGCTATACATACATTTAAATCCACAAGGTGGATGCATGTACATCATCCTAGCAGTGGATACAACAATGTTCAACAATATTCTAGATTTAAAAGAAAAAGAGACACTGTCAAACTTCATTGAAGTTAATGGAGACTCACTGCTTCTAAAGAACACAGTGTTGCCAACTGAATCCTATTAAATGCTGCCAAGGTATCAGAGCAAAACCTTCTATCTTCAGGGGAGTCACAATGGTTTAAATTCCCCTTCTTCAGAGGAACGCATAGGTTATCCCCTGACAATTTAGAAGCATATTTCACAAAACACCCACAGATGGCCCATGCACACAGACCTCCTCACAAGAACATTGTTGAGGTTGGTGGGAATATGAATGAATAAGAAGATGAATAATAAGTAAATGAAAGATAGATCCTTGAATTAATCAAAATATAGAAATTATACATAACTCAATCTAATGTTTGACACGTATTTTCTGCAGCATTAGGTTTGTACATGCTTTAAGGCCCATTTTCACTAAGGACGATAATTATAACAATAATGAAAAAGATATAGTTCTAAAAATCGTATAAATATAAAAGAATACCAGAGTCCACACCACGTCTATAACGATAACGGCACAGAAAAAAAAACATTTCCCAGCCGACAAAAACAATGACAGCCAATCAAAACCCACCAGACTAAGATCTTGAGCATTTAAAGAGGCAGATGTCATAAGTGCAGTGCGCGCATATAATAAACAGAATGTTATTGTCTACTGGTGTGGACGCTAATATAGTTATCGTTATAATTATCGTTCTTGGTGTAAACATGCCTTAAGACATGTTTATCAAACTTTAGCACAAAACATTTTTCTAGTGTTTTATCGGTAACACTTCACAATAAGGTTCCAAAACCTGTATGAATGCGCACACAAAAGACGACATTATGAAGAATATGGGTAGCCAAAAAGTTGATGGACCCCACTGACTTCCATAGTATGTAAAATAAATAATATAGAAGTCAATGGGGCCCATCAACTTTTTGGTTACTGGCATTTTTCAAAATATCTTCTTTTGTTTTCAGCAGAAGAAAGAAATTCAAACAAATTTGGAACAACTTGAGGGAGAGTAAATGATGACAGAGTTTTAATTTTTGGGTGAACTATCCCTTTAACAAGATTTATACTGTAACAAATGTATGGCTCACTGTTAGATAATGTTAGTTAATGCATTAACAATGTAAATTCAGTTTGTGCACTGCCTTTGGTCCCTGCCTACGTAGACCGTAGACTCCGGTCACTAGATTTTGGAAAAGCTCATGTCTTCACTCCAGAGCTTGTTAGTCCAGGGGGAAAATACATCATGTTTTTTACAATATTAAAATTTCATCCCACTTTTAAAGAGAAAAAAAATATACAGAAATAATGAACGCGCCTTGAAGGTATTTCAACATTTAATTGCAATGTTATCTATTTCTTTTTGTTCTCCCTAATTTCCAAGGGGCTTTGAAAGTTCCCTAACGTGTTCTCTTCATTGTTCAAGCATTGTTGTTCTTTTTCATTGCGCTGTCTTTCTGCTGTCAATAAGCTGGCACTGAAAAGACAATAAGGACTATTCTTTATGTTGAGAAATTCGCCATGACCAGCCAAATTATAATATCTGAGCTAAGATGTCTCATTCAGCCAAAGTGGAAAGTTCAGTATTAAGCCTTAACATGCTTGAGTAGGTTCTGGGAAACAACTCCATGTTAACCTCGAGCAGTTTGTCAGTGATATAAAAAATAAAGTGTGGCCGGACGGACAACATGCCGGACAAAATGTACGATTATTTGCTGCTCAAACAACAGCTCAAACCCTTGGCCGTACCTTTGACCCTGTCAACGTGTACTCTTGTACACGTTGTACAGGAGAAAATATTTAAACATCAAAAAATTACACAGGACCTTCTCCCCTCACCATTCTGGGTATAAAGAAACAATGCTTCTAATTCTGTGCTGTCAACAGTATGTCCACTTTATTAACTTCCTCTTTCTGAATACTTGGAATAGACACCAGTTTGGTTGCCCTTGCTTTTCTTTTTGATAATTTAGATTTTCCAGTATTTAACTTAAGAACTATTTTTTTAAAAACAACAACTTGTGAATACAAGTGAATACGAGTTCTGGTGGCACTAGCACAGAAATGACACAGCTCAGCTTTCACTGAAAAACAACTTGCTTTCATATTTAAAGCCAATGTGAAACATAACTGAAAGCATAAAACCACAAAACAAAATCCCAAGATGCATACTTTGTCAAAACGGTATCTGTAACATATCAAATGTGACCACTCTCCAAACCATTCGTGGAATATTGTGTCCCAGGCACCCTGTTTATGCATTACAGCATGCTTATAACGTTTTTGTACTGTTACAGTAATATCCTCTTCAAGAGAAGGTCACTGTTTGGCACTGGATGGCTATTAGACGTAATGTGATACAGCTTCTTCTCTGCATGTATTGACAGATACATTTCTGTGTTTTACGGTCTAAATTGTATTAAATCACTCTACCTATACACCCGCATAGAGACTGTTGTTTGCTGTACAAATAGATTTAACTCTCAATAAGACAGTAAACAAGTTAAGCTGCTTAACGCTTGTGGAAAAAAAAAGCACTTTAGTGTACTTTTATAAAGTGTACTTATTATACAAATAATATACTTTAAATGTATACACTTAAGTGTAACTCAAATGCAATGTTTTCACCGGTCTGAATGCACATTAAGTATAATTGATTTGAAATATATCACATATTAAGTTGAAATAAAATGCAATAAGTTGTCATTAAGTGAGATTTTTTGGTACCACTTAAGTGGGACTTTAATACAACTTTATATTTACTTTCATAATTGCTTCTAGTGTCTTTAAAATTGATTTAAAGTGCACTGCTCAATACACTGACAAGCAATTAATGTGAACTAAAATGTACTTTAATGTCAGTTAACAATACACTTAAGTGTGAATTAAATGTAATGTTTTCACCGCTTAAGTGCATTTTATTTGTATTTAATTTCAAATGTATCACAAATTAAGTTCATATTAAATGCAAATAGTTGAACTTTTAAATGCTTTTTTTAAACATAAATGGGACTTTAATACATATTTAATAAGTACTTTGTGTATTTAAAATATAGTTAAAGTGTAGTTTAATGAACTGACAAGCAATTCATGTGAACTAAAATATACTTTAATGTCAGTTAACAATACACTTAAATGTGAATTAAGTGTAATGTTTTCGACAAACGTATTGCATGTAATTGATTTCAAATGCATCACAGATTAAGCTCAAATTAAATGAAATTAGCTGAAATTAAGAGTGCTTTTTTGGAACAACTTAAGTGGGACATTTTTATTTGAACTTTGAAATATGATAAAAGTGTACTTCCAAATATACTGACAAGCAATTAATGTGGACTAAAATATACTTTAATGTAATATACATGTACACTATTATATAATTAAATACATTTGTAATTAAAAAAATAATAATAAAGTTGCAATTTATTTCAAATTTGAATAAAAAAAAATCTTAACCTAGTTACAATCAACACAGTTAAAACCCTCTACGTACATTTACTGACAAAATCTCTAAAATAAATACATAAAAACCATTCTGTTGATGCACAAAACCCCCCCAAAGAAACACTATACATAAACAGTTACAACACCTTAAAGGGATAGTTCACTTTAAAATGAAAATTCTGTCATCATACTCGCCCTCAAGTTGTTTCAAACCTGTATGAATTTAAGTTAACTGTTTGGTTACAGACATTTTTTAAAATAACTTCCTTTGTGTTCAGCAGAAGAAATAAATTCATACAGGTTTGAAACAACTTTTGAGGGCGAGTATGATGACAGAATTTTCATTTTAAAGTGAACTATCCCTTTAACTCATTTATAAAGAGTCTGGAGGACAATGATGCTTATTATGCAATCATTTTCTCCCTCATACAAAGGTACCTAAACCTATCCATCACAGAAAACATTTAGCATTTTTACATTTTCAGAAAACATCATTCTGTATGGATTTATAAGATTGTTTGCATGTAATTTACTGGTATTACTATACTTTTGGGGTAATTTGGTCCCCATAACCTAGGGATTACCAGTACACGCATCATTTTAGAAGCAAACACACAGTACCTCAAACACACAACCCATGAATTAATACAAACAAAATGTGAAGAAAAGTATCATTCCATGTACAACACTAAGATTCAAACGGGTAATGCTTTACAAAAAGGTATTATTAGTTAACTACTTCAGTTAACATGACCTAAGAATGAATAATACTTTAAGCATTTATATGTCTTAGTTAATTTCAACATTTAACAATGCATTATTATATTCAAAAGTTGTGTATTAAAATTAGTTAATGCACTGAACTCACATGAACAATGACTATAAATGGTATTAACTAACTTAAACTATTGTTACGTTCCCACTTTAGTTCTACAGTCTAGGGGATTTAAAGAAAGACGTAACAATAATAAAGAAATAAAGAAATAAAGGTGAGAAGTCTCCTTTTCTTCTATCCCAGCACTAACTGTGTTTCACATTGTCAAAAAAGGTTTACACAACACCCTTTAATTCACACCTGGTCACAAGAAGGAAGCTGAAAGAGTTTACTTAAATAGTTACTTTCTTTATTAAAGGTTTAACCAATATAGTTATAGGACAACTAAAGATCAGATAGGAAAACAAATTAGAATAGAAACCAAATCGTCAGGAGAGGGCCAGGCCAAAATAACAAACAAAACAGGGACTTACTAAAGTTTAAACCAAGTTAAACTCCCTAAACAAAAACAAAACAAAATTAAAGACAATTACCTTACCTTTCTCCCTGACTAACCAAAAATAAACAGGAGAAAAGTTAAGGAGTGGATACTCCAAACAAATTGGCGCCCAACTCCCTACACGGTTTAAACTCACATTATCTTCAGACAACACTCAGACAATAGAATTCACAAATATTTCTTGGTCAACTACAGTTAACACCAACGACATCTGGGATAGCCGAAGGGGGGGGGGGGGGGGGGGGGGGAGAGAGAGAGAGAGAGAGAGAGAGAGAGAGAGAGAGAGAGAGAGAGAGAGAGAGAGAATTATAATAAGTCACCAATGCATTTTCACTATTAAAAATAAAGAACATTCATAAGTTATTGTAACGATAAATTATTAAACCAGTTATGATCTAGACAACGCATCCGCAACAACGTTTTCTGAGCCCTTTTTATAACGGATGTCAAGATTAAACTCTTGTACCGCAAGAGACCACCGCATAAGCCGCTGACTCGCATTGGACATGCGCTCAAGAAAAATTAACGGGTTATGGTCTGTGTACACTACTATTGGAGCAACACTACCACCCAAGTACACTTCAAAGTGCTGTAGTGCCATCAACATCGCAAGTGCTTCCTTCTCAATAACACTATAGTTCTGCTGACACCTTGAGAACTTTTTAGAAAAGAATGAAACTGGATGCTCTACACAAAAATTGTCTTCCTGCAACAGGACCGCACCAGCTCCTGTAGCTGAGGCATCAACCTCTAATTTAAACGGGGCATCAAATTGCGGGGCTTTGAGTATCAGAGCATTACAGAGCAAGTCTTTTGCTGCATTAAAAGCATACTCACAACTGGGTGTCCAGACAAACCTCTTTGTAGTGCTTAGCAGATCAGTTGAGGCGAGACAACTGAGGAAATGTTTGGGCAGAAAGCACGATAGTACCCACACATCCCAAGGAACCTCTGCAGCTCACGTTTATTAGAGGGAATCTTGTATTCGAGTATAGCTGCAACTTTAGCCTCGACAGGCTTCAACATTCCCTGTCCCACTTGCTTACCCAAATAGCTGATCATTGCTTTTGCAAACTCACACTTGGCAAGGTTCAAGGTCAATGAGGCATCGGAAAAATGCTGAAAAACATTCTCGAGGGTGGAAAGATGTTCTGTCCAGGTATGTGAATGGATAACCACATCATCCAAGTACACTTCACAGTTTTTCACACCTGCCAACACATTATACATTAAACGTTGGAATGTGGCGGGAGCGTTTCGCATCCCAAAGGCTAAAACCGAATACTGCAGAAAATTGTCTGGAGTGACAAAAGCTGAGATTTCTGACGCACGTGGAGTCAGAGGCACCTGCCAGTATCCTTTCAGGAGGCCTAGCTTTGTTACAAACTTCGCATTACCCACCCTGTCCACACAATCTTCCATTCTAGGAAGCGGGAAGGAATCAGCTTTAGTTATGTTATTGACTTTACGTCAGGTTTTGGTACCAGGAGGCAGGGCGAACTCCAGGGACTTTGACTGGGCACAGCAAATCCATTCTGCAGCATATACTCCACTTCAGCCTTCATTATAAGGATGCTGTTTGATCGGGGATGCATTTCCAACATCAATGTCATGAGAACACCTTGTAGTTTTTCCAGGCACATCTGAGAACAGACTAGGGAATTTGTTCAGTAAATCAGTAAGTTCTTTAGCTTGACTTTCACCGAGATGAGCAAGGTAACTCTTGAGGTCGTTTAGAATGGCAGAGTTCTGTAAACGTGTGGAGGAAATTTGAACTTCTCTGCTACACAATCCGTCTTCTTCCATGGTATAATTGGTAACCATAGCAACAGTAGAGGTTGGCACACTTGCAGTCTCACAGTTCGTTTCATCTGTGGGTTTATCACACTTCGTTTCACTTTTGCATTGTGCAGTCACATACCTTTTCAGCATGTTGATGTGGCACAAACGGCTTTTACGTCTGCGGTCAGGTGTGTTAATGACGTAATTTGTGTCACTCACTTTCTTCTTGACAATGTAGGGACCATTAAACTTTGCCTGGAACACAGAACCAGGAGTGGGTAGCAAAGCTAGAACCAAATCGCCAGGCTGGAAAGATCTGTTAACAGACTTCAGGTCAAAGCGTGCTTTCATCTTGCCTTGTGCGGCTTCAAGGTGTTTTGCTGCCACTTCACGAGCGCTCTGAAGTCTCTGGCGGAGAGCCTGGACATAGTCAGGGATAGCCACAGATGTTGGATGTTCAGTCAACAGCTGCTCACTCAACAACTTTAACGGTCCTCGCACCACATGACCGAAGACAAGCTCAGCTGGACTATATCCTAGAGACTCTTGTACTGTCTCTCTCACAGCGAACAGAAGAAAGGGGAGACCCTCGTCCCAATCTTTTCCCGTCTCAACACAATAGCTGCGCAGCATCGTTTTAAGAGTTTGATGAAACCTTTCGATCGCACCTTGTGACTCCGGGTGGTAGGCACTGGATAACTGATGATTTATGTCAAGCTCCTTCAGAATCTGTTCAAACATTCTTGATGTAAAATTTGTGCCACGGTCCGTCTGGATTACTTTTGGCAGGCCGATAGTGAAACAGAACTTGATCAGCTCTTTCACAACTGCTTTGGCTCTCAGGTTGCGTAATGGAACTGCTTCGGGAAAGCGTGTTGCAGCACACATGATTGTCAACATATATTGATGTCCTGCCTTGGACTTGGGCAACGGGCCCACACAATCGATGATCAGTCGTTCAAATGGCTCACACATCACAGGGATTGGCGCAAGAGGAGCAACAGGAACTCTTTGGTTCGGTTTTCCTGTGAGTTGGCAAACTTTGCAAGCTTTGCAAAAGGTAGACACAGCAGACTTTATACCAGGCCAGTAGAAGTATCTGGAAACTCGATGGTATGTCTTCGTCACTCCTAGATGCCCGGACATTACATGTTCATGAGCCAGCTTCAACACATGTGTTCGATAGCCAGAAGGCAAAACAATTTGTTGCACCACCTGACAATTCTCATCATCTTCGTCTGGTTTCCATCTACGCATCAGCAGTCCATGATCCCAGAAATACATTACCTCGGAATTAGGCGCTTGCCCAAGATCTGTAGCTTTAGCACACTTAGCTAGCGTTGGGTCTTCTCTCTGCGCTGTTATCAAATGTTCTCGACTCACTTTTAAGGGGATTTTTGACTCCGAACTGGGATCAGGTGCAAGCTCAGGCTCTGTGGTCAGTGTATACTCACATGGGGTAGTGTCAGGAACCAGAAAGGAATCAGTGAGATCCACCACTTCTTTGAATTTTTGTGCTTGTGCACGGGTCACTGCGCATGCAGGGAATGCTGAAGGATACAAAGTAGCAAGATTAGTCTGCTCCTCTACACTTGGGGTATATGACAATTGGAGAGGGAAAAACTTTGCCACCTGCTAAATCATTCCCAATAATTAAGTCTATACCTTTTACAGGTAACTGTCTACGGACACCCAGCTTAACAGCTCCACTGACAAGACCTGACTTTAAGTGAACCGTATGCAAAGGTACATTAGCACAGCGCATCTCAATACCACGGATCAACACATCATACCCTGTGTATGTGTCAGCAGAAAATGGTAGGCTACTCTCAAGAATGAAGGATTGCGCAGCTCCAGTATCTCTAAGCATGACAACTGGCTTAAACTCAGCATCAGGGAATATAGAAACCATGCCCTCTAGAAGAAACGGCTGGTAACTTTCTACATCAGCTGGGCTTAATTTTGGTAATGACTGAGCAAGTGCTACACTCTTAGTTTTCGAACCCTTCTGTTTCCACTGGTGACAGTCTACAATCAAATGTTCAGGGCTTAGACAGTAGAAACATTCCCGTCTCTCACTATTACCAGACTTAAATTTACGAGCACTCTTCGTGAAATTTTCTGCTCTAGCAGGGCGCATTACATGAGGCATCACATTTGGCGTATCGCCCGCATATGGCGCAGAGAATTTCGGCTGCCGTGCTGCAGCAAAAACAGTGCGATGTGTTAATACGAACTCGTCAGCCAAAACAGCAGCGTTAGACAAGCATGCAACTTTTTGTTCGTTCAAATGAACCACCACATTCTCTGGGACACAATTCTTAAAGTCTTCTAGCATGATCAACTCTTGCAACTGTTCCAGAGTTGTTATCTTGCTAGAGAGACACCATTTATCGAAGAGGATTTTTTTCTCCCTTGCAAACTCTACGTACGACTGCCTGGCTGTTTTCATGTGTCGCCGAAATTTTTGCCGGTATGCTTCAGGGACAAGTTCATATGCGCGTAAAACCGCTGCCTTAATTATGTCATAGTCGAGAGAAGATTCGATTGGAAGAGCAGAACAGACCTCCTGCGCTTTTCCAGTGAGGCTACACTGCAATAAAAGAGCCCACATCTCTTTTGGCCAGCCTAACTTTCCTGCGACTCGCTCGAACGTGACAAAGTAGGAATCTACTTCCGCTTCCCTGAACGGTGGTACTAGTTTAATATATCTACTGGGGTCAAAAGGAACTGTAGTAGACACATGGCTATGCCCTTCAGACAAAGGACTAGTTGCTGTCACTGTAGGAGAGGAAATTGAAGATGTTTTGGTACGCGGAAAAGGGATTGGTTGTAGAGCAGCACGCTGAGCTTCTAAAGCCAATTTTCGCAACTTAATATCCCTATCAGCCTCTGCTTCAACAGTTCTCAATTTAATCATCTGAGCCTCACACTCTTGCTTCTTTATTTCCAGTTCTAACTCCTTTAACCTCAGTGCTAACCTAGGGTCTTGAAAAGCAATAGCATCAGTGTCAGGTGGACCTACACTACCCACCTTCTTTACCTGCTACGGCGTCGAGTTGCTCTACCACCTCACGATCGTCGCTCTGACTAGGCAAAATTCCATCACTGACCAATTTGTCATACAACTTTTCTTTAATGACTTGTTTGGTAGCTTCTTTGATAATGACGATGTTAAAAAAATTCTGCTATCTGAATAAGATCTTTCTTTTTACAGCGATTAAAGACTTCAAAAGACGGCGCAAGAGTAAACGAGAGCAGATCAAATTCCATCTTAATCCCCTACTACACTCTCCTCTTTCACCCAAAGAAATAAAACAGCCAGCAATCAAGAAAAAAAAAGTTGTACTCACCAAAGTAGAGTTGCTTGCAAACGAGTAACGAATTCTCAATATTAGTAAAGACGAGCAAATTGTCATGGGGCAAAATTAGTAGTACTTTGAAAAAAAACCAACAAGATCACACAAAAGAACGCAAAGGACGAGCCCCCAATTGTTACGTTCCCACTTTAGTTCTACAGTCTAGGGGATTTAAAGAAAGATGTAACAATAATAAAGAAATAAAGAAATAAACGTGAGAAGTCTCCTTTTCTTCTATCCCAGCACTAACTGTGTTTCACATTGTCAAAAAAGGTTTACACAACACCCTTTAATTCACACCTGGGGCCCGTTCTTCGTACGTCGCTAACTCAGTTAGCTGGATTTGATTGTTGACGATTTGGCATGATCTTGGATTGTTTGGTTCTTCGAAGCTCATCCTGGACTTGCTGTCATAGCAACAGGTGCGCAAGCTTAAACCTGCTCGGGAGCAGGCTTATTTCATGTAAACAGGATTAGATCGCGGCTTTATAAGCGGAGCTGATACGGGAAGTCCAGCGCAGCGCGATTTTGAGATGTAGCCTATATTTTTTCTCGTGACTCGTGAGATTGTCGTTTACATTATTAAATTGTTGGAAACGCACATTTATTTTCGACTTGTCGGAGTCTGGCTTATACAGCACAAACTGTTTGCATTGCCCTAAGATAAGATTATTTGCGAGTGGCTCTTTCCTTACACTATTGGAGATGCGGAGAACTTGATGGAAAGTGCTGTCATTCAGAGTTTACCTGACGCTTTTAGGTTTAAAAAACAGTTTTAGGTTTTTTGTGGCATTTCCAAGCCACTGAATACCCAATGTTGTAAAGCAGTTTTTTATTTTTTTTATTTTTAGGCTATCATAATTTTTTATGAAGATCATGCAATCATGACCATGGCGATTACAGTATGTGTCACTCGGTCTACACTAACGTGATTGGTACCATATACTATAGGCTACCATAGACTGCCATCAAGGCCTCAATTAAGGGGATTATGTGAACAGAAAGGGGGTTCACAATGTAAATGTGCAGCCCAGTTACTATTGGGATTCTTAATATTCCAGATTAATAATATTATATAAAAATAAAAATAAAAAATAAAAAAAAACAGTTGACTAAAATCTTCCATATCACAAATGTGAAAGCAAAATGGCCAGGATCTGTGCATGACTTAAGAATTTTCAGAGATTCACATTTATGCACATTATTTGAAAGTGGTAAGAAAAGTTCCACAATAAAATATCAAGCTCACTGTATTACATACACTTATGCTGATCCTAACAGAACTGCATTTTTTCATAGGTGATTATGACATGTTCCTGCCTGCAGACAGGTGTTTTATGACCCCATTCCCTGACCCAAACCAGTTACAATGCAGCTCTAGCCAGGACAAGGACACACAATGAAATGAACTTTGGCTAACTAAAGGGAAGATTTCAGTGTGAAAAGTCTGAGGGTTGTGTAACGGAGGCCAGCTAGTAGTTGCTGTGCGTGTAAAAACCTCACTCCTCTGATCTCAAAAGGCGCTCTAGTGACAGACGCTAGAGGCTGCAGTCTTTAGCCTCCTTGTTAGAGCGCCTGACTCTCATGCCGGAGACCAGGGTTCGAGACCCGCACGGAGCGGGGTGTGAAGGACCCGGGTGAGAGGGGTTACATTGGTGCCGTGACCCGGATGGGAGTGAGGTTTAGGGGGGTGAGTGTAACGGAGGCCAGCTAGTAGTTGCTGTGCGTGTAAAAACCTCACTCCTCTGATCTCAAAAGGCGCTCTAGTGACAGACGCTAGAGGCTGCAGTCTTTAGCCTCCTTGTTAGAGCGCCTGACTCTCATGCCGGAGACCAGGGTTCGAGACCCGCACGGAGCGGGGTGTGAAGGACCCGGGTGAGAGGGGTTACAGTTGCACACCTGACAGGGCCTGTGACATTGTTGCATGTGCCATATTACACAACATTGCCAAAAAAACAACAACAAAAAAACACTTTTTCATTAAATGTTTAATAAAAGACAAATATGCTTAGTTCCTTGAGTTTTATTTCAATTGTTCTTTGTAAAGAAAAGCCAGTGGTCAAGTGCCTGCAACAAGAGATATTAGACACATGCCTCATGCAACAAATAAAAAGGAAAAGTTGGCTATACACTGCCCACCTGTAGGCCTATGTCTCCTCTGTCTGTGCAGACTCTTCTGTAGGCCTTTCTGTAGATGTGGAATCCTGAAACTTATATTGCAGCCATAAAGCATACAAGTATAAATTAAGTAAAGTTATTTATGCACTTGCAGGTAGGCTAGTTCCTCCATATAACAGTTATCTGAGAGGGTTTATTCAACTGTCCAGTGCAATGGAAACAAATAGACATTACATTCCTTTGGAAAGTTAGAAAATGTCCACTAACTGCACATATTTCAGCCACCACTTTCTTGGGAACAGATACAAGTGTTGGTGTATTATGTAAAAGTGCACAAAAGAGGAAAACACAATGTCATTACAATGAACTACACTCGGGAAAAGTCCGTTTTCACTTTCACAAGTCAAAGCAATTCATCATTAGGCCTACTCAAGATTTAACAGTTGAAATTACTATACAGCCTTAATTTAATGCAGCAAAAAATATTTTACAGTGTAGGCTACTAAGATCTTTTTTTTTCAGCCTTTTTCTTGGTTGCTTTTATAAACAGAACACCATTTATTTAACAGTGCCTTTTATAGAAGAGACTATAATAACTAAAAATTACCATTATGTAGAATATTTTTGTACTTCACTTTTATTTGTTCCCATGTTCTAGTGTGGTGACTCTGACATTACAATGAACAAAGTAATTATGCAATTATTAAAATACAAAAATATAGGCTAATAAGTGATAAAAACATCTAACATGGCCACTTCTAACGGATTTAAATTGTCTGCTACTTTTTGCCAGCCCTCTCTCCTGGCTTTTGCAGACTTTGAGGTGTTCCCTGGCGTTTTGATTAAACATTAAAATTCCAGAATAAACTTCGACTATTAGTTCTTGCTCTGCTGAGGAGAAAAACTGAGCCCGCTCTTTGGCCACGCTGAGCAGCCAATAGCAGCGTTGCTGATCAATGTTTCTACTATCGATACATATCCCCTTTTAAACCAGCGCATGAACGCGCAGTTATCTCAGATAACTCAATCCAGCGATACTAATCATAAACAACAGGTGTGTTCGAAGAACCCAATTAGCCGGATCATGATTAGCACGATGATATCATCTTGGATGTGTCATTTGATCTCGGATGTAATGAGCAACGTACGAAGAACGAGCCCCAGGTCACAAGAAGGAAGCTGAAAGAGTTTACTTAAATAGTTACTTTCTTTATTAAAGGTGTAACCAATATAGTTATAGGACAACTAAGATCAGATAGGAAAACAAATTAGAACGGAAACCAAATCGTCAGGAGAGGGCCAGGCCAAAATAACAAACAAAACAGGGACTTACTAAAGTTTAAATCAAATTAAACTCCCTAAACAAAAACAAAACAAAATTAAAGACAATTACCTTACCTTTCTCCCTGACTAACCAAAAATAAACAGGAGAAAAGTTAAGGAGTGGATACTCCAAACAAATTGGCGCCCAACTCCCTACACGGTTTAAACTCACATAGTTTAAATTCACATTATCTTCAGACAACACTCAGACAATAGAATTCACAAATATTTCTTGGTCAACTACAGTTAACACCAACGACATCTGGGATAGCCGAAGAGGGACTCTATCTGAAGCCGGTTTCTTTGCTGTTTTATACACACTGCCAATCTCCTGCTAATTAACATCAGCTGCTGATGGTTTGGAGTACTGTATGGGAGAGGGAGAGGGAGAGGGAGAGGGAGAGGGAGAGGGAGAGGGAGAAAACACGGAAGGAGGGGAGAAAACATCACCAGAACAACATACACAGTAAATACTACGTCATGGGACGTAACACTGTATTTTAATTAGCTAATATTAACAAAGATTAATAAATACTGTAAAAAAATTCTCATTTTTTGCTCATTGTTAGATCATGTTGGCTAATACATAAACTAATATTAACATAGCACACTTTACATAGCACCAACATTAAACAGGACAAAATGCTTACTCCAGCATTACAGTGAATATAAGTTTGTCTAAAAACAAAACAAAAACTGAAGAAATCCAAATGCACAAAAACAAGAAAACCAAAATCATGTCACCAATTTTTTTTTAAGTTGTTGGAAAGTGCTGTTTATGTCAATGTCCCAGAAGCTCTCCAGAGTAAATGTGAATGGAAATGTTCCAATCACCTTGTGTTACAAGCGTTCACGAAATGGCGGACAGTCTGCATATCAACATATTCACAACCCCGAACGTCATTACTCGAAATATCTGCGGCATATACATTTGCATTACAGATCTCGTGTGCATATTAAGTTGTTGTAACAATAATACCTGCAAAATAACAGGAAAAATTGATGAGACAGGAGCCACTGTGTCACGTCGCACCAAATCCTTAGCAGAGAGCAGATGTGAGGGCGCAGGCGCACACAGCTAACAGCGCATTTTTCAAACTCTAGTGAAGTAGTGCGTCATCATGACGTAGTATTTCCGACGCATGCGCATTAAACAACATGTTCGTTTATACTACAGGGCCGTTGAATGCTTGAATCTGATTGGTTGACGAACGTTCTAAGGTGTGCATTATTTTCAGGGAAACGCACGGCTAAAGTAGTTCCAGGCAGGTCTTGACCGCATTACAGTTCCATATCACTTCGCGTAGTTAACTGTAATAACGGAAAATAGGATACAATTCATAACAAGAAAAAGCATTTAGCCCCATGCGCTTGATCTGCAATTTTCAATGTCTAGCTTCACAATTAATAGAAACATGCAGTTTAATTTTAATAAATAAAGTATATAGTCCTATCTATATTATAATCAATAGAAAATTAAACTGAATATAGGCTAAATAAATGGATAATCCTGCAGTACGGATTTTTATTGCAGATAATAACAAATAAATAAGTATTGATAGGCCCACTTGTTAATAGCTTTGTGTTTCATTTATTTGGCTAGTCTACTGTCTGTCAATGAAAAAAAAAAAGAATGAACGAATTAATTAAAACGAACTAAATTAATAAATAAATAATAATATTGACGACGCACATGCTTTTCTGTCTCATTATTGCAACATCTCTCTCTAATAACTGCATTAATAACTGCATAAAGCCGGGGACACACTTTAAGGCCGGTTATGAATGTAATTTGATACTTATGACTGATCATGCCCAAACGCGTGTTCAGCGCGTTCAGTCTGTGTTCAAAGTCGGTGTTTAAAATATGCTGCGATGAAAACAGTCAGAGAATGTGTCAGCTAGTCGTGTGTCCCAGCATTAGTCCGCTATCAGTGGCTCAAACCTCCGTTACTAACTCTAAAATGACGTTTTGGAATTAGCAACGGAGGCATTGGATTAGATGCGTAAGAAATTAGTCCTACATACAAGAGCGTTTTAATGACAAAAACTTTACAAACGTCTTGAAATACATAATCTGAACAATGTTTCGAGGTGTGGTAACTGTAGTATAAGCGGAATAATTGACTTCAGGCCGTTGAATTATTAGAAAAATAATGCACACCGAGGTGTAACGGCCACTCCGCTTCGCGTCGTGACCGCATTACCACCTCGGGTGTGCATTATTTTTCTAATAATTCAACGGCCTGTCGTCAATTATTCCTTACATATTTCATGCATGATTAAATGTTATTTCCATAGACAGTATATAAAAGGGTTATTTATTTCAGCTTTTCTGTTTAAGTTGAAGTTGTTCTAACTCATTGTGTTGTTAGACTCTGTAGCCTAAATTCACAAAACTTGACTCTTTCACCTAACTAAAAATCAATATTTTTGTTCAGTGTAGTGTAGTCTGATTACAATTAAATGTGTTTAATTGACTAAGAACAACATAATGATACTGAAAGTATTCTGTTCACAATTGTAAAGTACAACACATTACTATTATGCTAAGACTCCTCTCATAAATTACATTTTATTGTCAAATATTATGTATAAAACACTATGTCAACAATATGTTGTACTTGATTATAATGTACAAGCAAATGTATTGGAAAAATACATTTCAAGTGCATTAATGCACAAGTATATATTATAGACTAAACATATTTAAAATACATTAACAAATTATTTTTGGACAACACACCTGAGTTGTAATTAAAATCAATTATTTTCCATGTTTTCCATTAAAGTTCTTATTTTATTTAGTATATTAGTCAATACATCAAAATAAATTTCCTTTAATAACTTATAACTTTAACTTTAATAACTTTAAAACACTATACTAATACTAACACTTTAATACACACTAATGTTTGTTTAAGTAAAACTTAAGTAGACATTATTAAAAAGTGCATTTTTTAAACCTGCACTTAAGTGTGTTTAGAAATATTATCATAAAAGTGTACTTTCTTTAACCCTCTGGGGTAAGCGTTTAAATAAAAAATTAGCTTCATCGGAATGGTCCGAAACTTGGTGACTTTATTGGTACTTGATATATGAACACCCAAAAAAATTGGGGAGAGGATTTGAAAAGTCTAAGTGGTCATAAAAAAATAGTCACACTCAGGACCTTCGGGTCAAAAATGACCCCCATAGGAAATGAATGGGAAATTGGCAAAAATATGAAAATACAGATGTTGTGAGGTTTTGCGCTCATGCACGGCTGCTTATGACAGCTGCACGTGGCACGCGGCATGCTTATGGGGCGGGCAGCTAGCGGATCGTTAGGAAAGATTTGGTCTTTTTACTCGTATCTTCATGAAACATACATCGATCATGAAAAATGACACATCGTTATTTACAGCAGGAGCTCACGATTAAAACGATATATAATATATATATATATATATATATATAATCAATATATTCCATCAATCAGATCTAAAGATATTCCTCATGGCGTTCTAACACAAAAAATACCACAGACGCACCAAGGAAGTAGCAATATCAGTGATGCTATTTTGTTTTGATGTGACGTTTCAGCTCATAACTCAATGAAACATGCATGGATTGTTGGATTGTGAACAATCAAACATCTTTATTTACAGCAGATTCTCACAATTACAAAGAGCCCAAACACAACATAATCCATTGCTTTGATCACGAGATATTCCTCACGAAGTTATGCATACTTGGCTAAAAAACAAGTTTCTCATCTTTCCGGGGTGCAAAGTGTTTTCCAATTTTCCCGGAACCGTCTGTGCTCGTTTTCAAACGTGGAATAACACAAAATATATGTAATCTTAAAGCTTAGAATCTCAGCTTTTTAAAGCATCCAACCACTTCGATCAACTCTGAACGAGTGCTGACAAGTTGCGCTAAACCGGAGTGTACCACCCGCGGACGCCACCTAGCTGCGAAAATATTCATTATCATATTGTTCAAAAATATTGCCTTGATTAAAACAAAATTGGTGTCATTTGAAAGCTTAGAGTCTGATCTTTACAGTGAATGTAGCCAATTTGAAAAACTCCTAAGTATTGCTGAGTTATTTTCTGATAAATAGAATATTTTTTTCATAATCTATAAAATATTTTTTGTACTATGTACTGCAATGTGTCAAAAACATCATACATCTCATGAAACATTCAAAAATCGTTGAAAATGGCACTTCATTTTTTACAGCATATTATTACAATTAAAATGAGCCCAAAATGAACTTAATCTATTGCGTTTACGACAAGATATTCTTCATGGTGAAACAATATAAAAAATGCCCATGAGGGGGCATCAAAGACTGAACAATTTGGTTCCAAATGCTGTAACTTTTGATTCCTTTATCCAAATCACCACAAAATTTTATCCAGATGCAGCACATATGTAGAGGGACTTGCCCAAAAAAGAATTTTCCTCCTACCTTATTTCCTTCCTGAGTTATTCCATGTCAAATAAGAAAGATATGCATTATCATTATAAAAATTATATATATTTCTTGTCTTTTATCAGCAGTTTTTCAGCAGGAGAATGTCCAAATGTAATGTAATTTATATTTTCAAAAAAATTGAAAAGTGTTCTTTCAAAAGATACCTACCTTTTGACTCTCCTTGCTAGAGTTTTGATGTTATGAGTCTTTAGTTTTGTGTTTGTCACTCAGACAAAACTCTAAAATGCCTTAGTTTTTTGTTCATAATTGCTGTTGCCAATTTTGTTACTGAGTTACTGTTCATTGAATTGTACAAAAAATAATTTTAATGAAAATGTTTATTATAAAAGGTTAATAAAAAAATGTTATGACTGAAAGAATTGCATTTTTATTAAGTTAGAATTAAAACAATGGGTAACAAAATGCTTTCCATTTGTTCTCTTTCTAATGCAATGTTCAGGTTTGACTGTATTATAAAGTAAAACTGGCACTTCAAATTACCATTTAAACCAAACAAACAAACAAAAAACTTTACAAAAATAGTCTTTGAGAATCTCTTATTATATATTAAAATCCACAACCTGAAAAAATAGAGCAATATATTTGCAATATGTGCAAAAACAACTAGAATTCACAAGCCTTTCTACAGAGAGCTGTAAATCCATCTAGTGATTAAAATATGATATTGCACGATAATTATGCTCACTACATCACCAGATGGCACCAATCTGACTTCAAAAATTGTTTTCTATAGGCCTAGTCTCTACTTTAACCTGAAATACAGCATTAATTAAAAAATAAATAATTTCTATTATATTCAATGGGAAAAAATGGATCATAATTATTGCATAATATTAATTATTATCATAAAATTCTCTCAAAACACCAAAGAAAAAAAGAAAAAATATTATTGAACAAAAATACAATTCATTGATTTTGCTGAAAAAAAAATAATATCTGAATCCCGCCCTCCGGGTCATTTTTGACCCGAAAGTCCTGAGTGTGAGTCATAAATGAAATACCCCAGAGGGTTAAATAAAATTAATTAGATATTATTACAAAGTGCATTTTTAAAAAGTACACTTAAGTGTGTTTAGAAATATTGTGAGGAAAGTGTACTTTCTTCAAGTAAAACTTAATTAGACATTATTACAAAGTGCATTTTTAAGAAGTACACTTAAGTGTGTTTAGAAATATTGTGAAGAAAGTGTACTTTCTTCATGTAAAACTTAATTAGACATTATTACGTGTATTTTTAAAAAGGGCACTTAAGTGTATTTATAAATATTGTCATGAAAGTGTACTTACTTTAAGTTAAGCTTAATTAGATATTACAAAGTGCATTTGTAAAAAGTGCACTTAAGTGTGTTAAGAAATATTGTCATTTAAGTGTATTCCATTTAAGTACATTTAAGTGGTCTTTAATTTTAATTATATTATATTATCTGCAAGTGCAATTTTTTAAAAAGTATACTTTTATTATTTTAAGCACACAAAAAGTACGCTTTCAATACAATTAAGTACACTTCTTTTTCACAAGGGAAATTTCAATGATCAAATCAAAAACAATCTGAATAATACATAATAATACATAATAATACATAATAATAAAAATGCAGCCGAATGTATCCAATTTATCTAAAACCACAACCACAACCACACCACTATCATTATGAATGACAGTTAAAAAAAAAAGAAGAAAAATCAATATAAACCCATACCATAGCAACCCGGTTTACTTCTGTAAAATATATATTTCTGAGTTTCTGAACAGAATATTTCAACAAGAAAAAATTAATTGGATTGTGATTTTTAACTAAATATGGGGTTAATTTTGATTTCAGGGTGCCTTTAAATTTTCTAGAGCATCAAATGATTAAATAAATACACACCTCTCCTCAGATTAAGCTCCGTAAGCCAGTGCTGGTAGATGGCCACAGGGTTGATGTTCCAGTGTTTGTGGAAGGAAATTGGGCTCTGCCATGCCAGAAGTTCTTTCACATAATCAACCTGTCGGCCTGTGGTCAGAGAAGAGACCATAGATTACACTAGCGGTTTCACAGCTCAGCATACAGACGGAACCTAATTTATAAAGACACATCTGTGAACTTCTTGTACTGATTGTGAACGTATAATCGTTCCTCAAATGCTACTCATCAAACTTTCTCGATACTATACTATCCTTAGGATAGTATCGAGAAAGTTTGATGAACCTGGACTTGAATTCGTGTCGTAATAAGCTGAAAGACAATGAATGCCAGTGCAGAGTGTACTGACCACTAGGCTATTGGGTTCTGTAATTATCTAAAATGTGATAAATATTACAACCTCATTGTGTTAGAAACATAGGGGGAACAGAATCCGACGGCAAATAGTTCAGCTGTCGAAATCCGTTCCCCCACCCCAATGATGAGAGATGTTGATGTATCTGCTTAAAATATGCTTATTCTATTGTGTGTGTGGATGGAGCTTAACTTGCATCAGTTTAAAGAATATATTTTTTTGCCTTTTATTATGATAAGACAGTATAGTATCAAGAAAGTTGACGAACCGGGATTTGATCTTGGGTCGCCCAAAGCTAAAAAAAAAATATATTGTCAGGGGCCACACTGAACAATTTATAAATGATGTACATTGAAAACTTTTCTTGTCTTTTCCGGCCATTGATAATTCTGTTTTTCTATATAATTTTCAAAACTCCTAAGCCTTTTAAAAGGATAGTTCAACCAGAAATGAACATTCTGTCATCATTTGATTACCCTCATATTGTTCGAAACCCATATGGCTTCTTTCTTATGTGGAACACAAAAGAGGTAACTGGCAGAAAAAAAGTTCTATCTGCTTTTTTCCACACAGTCAAAGTGAATGGTGGTGATGACACTACAGTTCAAAATGGTCAGAAAGATAATCATCCATCATATGGTCTCAAAAGACTTGGGCACAAGAGTAATGGACCACTTTTATAATGCTTTTATGGTGCTTTTTTGATATTGATGGCCCCTTTTACTTTCATTGTATGAAAGACAGCAGTGTGAACATTCTTCAAAACTTTTCCTTCCAGGAAAAAAATGGGCTTAGGGTTTGGAACAACTGATTACATAATTTATAGGTAAACTATTCCTTAAATTAACAATCAAATAGATGGCATATCTTATTTTTCTAAATGAGGCTCTAGGGAATACAAACTAAGCCGGCACAAGGAGATAATAAAACTGTCTGCATTTACCCTCAATTCTGCTGTGAAATATGCACAAGATTGCTCTCCAGATTTACAGCAAGAGATTTCAGCTTATTTGTTGCTCTGCTTGGGTGCCAAAGTATGGAAAAAATGAAAAAAGAAATCGCAGACAGCCGCAGCCACCTGCCAAAATGTTCTGCACCCCAACTCTACTGAACACCATCCTGTAAGAATATAGAAACTTTACTCTATGGAACACGTTCTACTGGACATCATTCAGTTTACAATGTGAAAAGTCAACATTTCAGTTCCAGTCTCAAGTGAAAGTGAGTCACACTCACCTGTGTGACAGTCATGACACCATCGTGTCTTTCACAAAGTACCTACATTGCAATGGGAAGTCACTGTCTGCTAATTTGAATGCTACAAATAAACAAAAAAACTCCTGAGGACAATCACTAAGCACCAAACTGTTAGGACATATTGATAGCATGACAAAACAGGTAGCATGCCACTACCAACACCATGTTGCTACGTGTTTGCAACAAGTGGTTTTTAGCGTGTTGCTAGGTGGTTGCTTACTAACAAGTAAAAAAAAAAGTATAAGCAATAGTAATATCTTGGCAGACTGTATCTGTAAAGTGTGACGTAATTTTCATCATTAGGAGGGTCTGTGGAGGTCCGAGTGCAGCCCAATTTGTGTGACCGTGCTTACAATAGGTTGAATGACACGTTTGCCAGAGCCTGACGGGGGTCTGTATCGCTTTTACTGGCACTACGTAACTTCGGGGTTCAGGTAGTAACCCGAGTACAAAAAGAACTACAAAATTCGACTGCTTTACGGCATACGTCACTTCCCCCACCACTTCCTCAAATTTGGACGTGAGAGGCCAACCAGCATTTGTTTTCGGCTTTTGTGCGTATGTTTTTGTCATGATACTTATTCACAAATGAATAAGCGCGATGATTCAGGGAGCAGGCTACACTCAGAAAAAAATGCTACGCTTGAGCAAACAGTTTGTGAATAGGCTACTACAAATGATGGCCGTGAATAAAATATAATATTCAGAAGTAAACAGTGTAGCTGACTTAATGTTTAGCTAACAGAGTGTTTTTGTCAGAATGTTTATTTTTAAACCACAACCTTCTAAGTGCTTATTTTACCAATATATTTACCGATATCTTTTGCATTTCTAATCCAAACAACGTCAAACTTGGCACTGCACTTACTCGTGCCCATAGCAAGACACCTGTCAAGTTTGAAATCCATCGGACTAATGGTTCGAGAGATATGCGAATAACAGACAGACATACGTATCTGTAATTTATAGATAGATGGTCATGAATCATAGGGTCATAAATCTTTACAAATATCTTCCTATGACTTTACCCATTTTTTCCAGTTAATAGGATAGAACTGAAGAGAAGTAGTGGGAAACATCTGTGAGAACAGATTGGGAAATGACCTGTGCCAGATTCAAAGCATTGAGTTGTCCACGGTGCAACATGTCTGGCCCTTCCATTCCTTCATTATACTGGAATTTTCCTGATTCTGAGGCCCAAAATGTTCCAAACACTTTCAGGATAAAATTGCAGAGGAAGGCATTGGAATACAAAGGAAGTCAATCATAAAATCAATACAGCAGCTTCCATTAAAGGTTTGCCACTGTTTGCTGAAAATGTGCCCTGTGGACTGTGCTGTTACATAGGCATAATTCCATATTCCTGTGGTCCATTACAGGGTTTGAAAGAACCACAAGGATTAGATTCAGTGTGGTTTATAAAGCACTAAACTTATGGCCATCAAAGATATGCAAGACAAGAGGCCACATCAGCAAATTTGCCTGGATGTACGATTTTCACCCAAGAACTCGGGCGAGCTGGAGCAGAAGATTTATTTTGCTCGGGTTCAGGAGGTTAATAACGACTTTGTGACACAGGAAAGATGAGTAAAAGAGTGGTATAACAAAGCGAAAGAGGGAAAGAGAGGTGGCACAAAATCTTTGCAGCACCCATGAAAGAGAAGTTCTCCTATGGCAGGTGAAAGAAAAGGCCAGCTAGACACAGACTGAGAGATGGGAAGAGGACAGGAGGAGGACAGAACAAAACATACTGAAAGAAGCTCTGGAACACCGACTCTCTAGATCTGTGGGAGTAATGTCTGTTCAGAACATTACCACACCACAGCTGACTGAGCTCTCCTCTACACACACACACTCAAGAGAAGACTGCCCACTCCCCCAGATGTTTAGCTCCTCATTCTGGTGCAGAGACAAAGACACAGAGAGACAAAGAGGGGTGGAGAAGTCTAATTTAGGGGACAGGTGTTGAGAGTCCTCAGAGAATATCCTCAGCTCTTTCTTCATTTCAGTTCCTGAAGAATGACCCTGGATGTATAAGGTTATTGAGTTTTGGTTGCTAGCTTTAGGGGCCTGGGGAGTTTGTGAAGGAAGAAGAATGTCTCGAGGCTGACGGTGCAGCCAGGTATATTGTGCATTTAAATTAGTATCCTTAAAAATTAAGAATGTCCCACTGTTTAAGAGTCGAGTAACACGACGAATTGAAACTTATTAAAATGACTGTCATCAATTACACAGCAAGCTTAAATATCTAGCAAGTTTAAATATGTCTGTCTGTCTATCGGAAGAAGGGCTATCTGTCATGGCAGCAAACTTGTTATTTAGAAGTCCATTAATAACTGTGCGTAAACAGACTGGAAGCAACCAATGCCCCATCCATTAACTTGCCGCAGTCAAGTCATGAATAAAACAAATGATCTGCTTTTACAAAGTTTGGCGTCTGACTGTTTTCCATTAAAGAATCCACTGCACATTTTGCACATCACAGGAAATCGGCAAAGACAAGAGGGAACAATCAGTCCATTTAAATGTTTCATTTCAGAGACCTTGTACTTTTCTATGGTTTTGGGTCACAGGTAGAGACAATATGAGCCATGTTCTTAGAGGATACAAGGACATTATGAAAATGCAAAAATGTTTTATGTATTAAAATGTATTTTAAATCCCATTTGTAAGTGTTCTTTTCACAGACATATCCCTTGTATGAGCTCAGACTCAGTTGGACAAGTTGATGTTTGTCTGAGCATGGTAATTATTACACACCTTATATTAAGGAGTGGCTGGCTGTTCCTCAGAGAACACACTGATCCTGTTGTCAGCCCAAATAAAAAAGAGACAAACTTCTCTCTGTGTTAGGGACTCCCCAAGTGGATTGTGGGTATATATGGGTCTGTGATGTCACTGTAGTATTCCAACGATGCAGCATCTTTTCTCATGTCTGTTTAACTAAAGGAATATATACTGTATTTGTGAACACAGTTTTAGACAGAATTACATTGACTTGAGACTATAACATCATCTAAAAGGGCAGTAAGATAAGCAATAAATCATATAAAAATAATATATTAAAGATATCCTGCTGCAAATTTGCATATCTGCACTGATATTTATGATCTTTTTAACCACACACAAATGTTGTAGCATTTAATGCTGCCTCGAGACGAAAAAATAAAGTCAAACCCTAAACATACCAGTAATCATGCAAATCAGTGCAATTATAGCTGACCAGGTGCAAAAATGAAAGGTTTCCTGGAATATAAAACAGCCTTTATACCTGTCCTATTATACAGTAGAGAGAGACCAGAGAGGGGGACTGGGAGAGGGTTGTAAATGTTTGAAAGTACAATGTTTCTGCAAAGCCACAATGGAAATTTGTTTGGCTACAATCAATAAAATCAATTCACTGTCACTTAAAGATGTGTGGGCTGAGATGGAAAGCATCTGACGGCTGTAATTATTCCCTTTTATTATTGTCTATCTGTAATCCTCCTGAAGCATGGACTGAAGGGCTCTTTTGTGCTCTGCTGAACCACATAGGCTTTGCTTTTTAATCAAGACTGAATGATCCAATCCATCTAAAACACACTGTTGCTCATTATTTCATTTAAATAAAAGCTAAGCTAAATAAAACAAGAAGTCATACATATTTATAACAAGCAAAGGTTTCTCAATTTTTAAATGGCATCTAATGTATCTTCATATGGATGGCAGTGATGAAGCTTAGGTGAAGTGTGTAACTTTGACATAATAATAATAATAATAATAATAAACTTAAAAATTATATTTATTAATAATAATAATAATAATAATATAATTATTTATTTTTAGTTCATGATGTGAACTAAATTCAGTAACTCATGTTAACATATACAACTTTTATATTAAACTCCATTATTACATGCAGAAAAGAACATTGACCAAAATGAATAAATGCTGTACGACTATTGATCATTATTACATTTATGTTAAACATTGTGTTACTTAAAAAGCACAGACTTCACCTTTCAAGTTTGGTTAGTGATGATCCAGTGATGGTCTTTTATCTTTTTTTGAAGAACAGCTGACTACTCCCACCTCTATCTCAATGAAATCTTTGACATGTTTTAACAGCAACAAAGATGTCCTCATTTTGCACAGGGTTTCCCTATGAAGAACATAACAGATTATTCAAGCAATTCAGTAGCCTGGTTTCCATTACAGATTTGCGAAATAACAGCGTTTCGTTAACTGATGTTATATGACTAAAATTTTAACTAGAATTTTTACCTCTCGTGATAAGTCATTCCAAAAATCATGGCAACGGATGTTGGTTGGTTTACGTATATCACAGCAGCCACACTAGCCATAATTTTTAATCGAAGGAAACGTATGCACGTTATCCAAGCATTAATGGAAAGGAAAGCCCCTTATACTTGGGAGCAGAACATATGAGGTATTTCTGGCTGTTTCTCCCTCCTATCTGCTTCCTTTGAGGTATATAGAAATGCAGCTAGTTTCTGCTACCATCAAAGCCTGTTAATTTCAGTCTTTGGGTTAAAACCAGAGTACCTCCTGTTCCTAATTTAAGACATAGTAGGTCTTCCAATGAGTTATTATAGAATGTCCTGCCTGTCAGCTCTGAGAGGATACTTTGTGAATGTGGTTCAATTTAAGGAATATGAACTCATAGGCCTTTGATTATCATCATTCAAACTCAGAAAGAACAGCAACAACCACAAGCAGGAATCTGGTGTTCACTTTTGAAGGCTGTCATTTGTATTACAGCAGGGAAAGAGTGATGGCAACGACAACTGAAGCCTGAACAGTACAGCTTGTTATAGTTTCATTATTTCACATGGCTGAGAGCTTATATAAATCTCTGAACCAAATTTGTAGGAGGTGTGTTAGTGTTTATAGTACTTACACAGGAGGACAAGTAGGTGTTGATGGTCGTAGCCTCCTGTGGAGCAAAACTCCTTCACCGCTGTCAAAGCAAGACCCCTCCCTTCCTGCCAAATGTAAAGGGAAATCTGAAACATCAATAAGTGGAGCAATGTATGACTTCTACTCCATCAAGGAATCAATGACTGTTAAACAAGTTGAACTAAAGAGACAAGTAAACACGCAAGTGCAAAGAACAAAGCAATTCAGAGATCACAGAAAGAGAGTGTATTTTATAAACAAAAAATTCACCCACAAATTAACAATCTGCAATCATTCGTTCACCCTCATGTCATTGGACTTTTTAGCATGAATTCTTTTCTGAATGAGTAAAAGTAGTGCACAGCGACTCATGCACTACATTCAGTGTCTTCTGAAGCCAAATACAGAACATCAGGTTTGATGTTAGTGATATCAAATGACACTGGTTATTTGTGTGTATCTTAACCAGTCATGATACGAATTTAAATAAAAGATTTTCATCGAATAATGAGTAAAACGCAGTGTAAAATGGCATATAGACTACTGTTATGGTACTTTTGTAGCTACTTCCATTGTATGGAAAAGAACAGCTTGAACATTCTGCTAAACATCTCTTCTTGAAAAGAATAGCTTGAACATTCTGCTAAACATCTCTTTTTGTGGTCTACGGAAGAGAAAAAGTCAACCAGGTTTGGAACGACATGACCGGCGAGTAAATGAAGACAGAAATTGAATTTATGAGTGGACTATCCCTTTAAGAACAAGACCGGTGCCAGTCAGTAAAACCAGAGTGTTTTGAGCAGACTCTTAGAGAGTACTACATCAATAGAGATTACAAAAGTAGTACTGAGAGTTCTCTCTGGAACATACGGTCTCGTTTTTATCAGCAAGAGAGAAAGAAGTGATGGCAAGAGAAAAGGAGTGAGAGAGAGAGAGAGAGAGAGAGAGAGAGAGAGCGAGTCTTTCAATGTCACACAATTCAAAGCCCTTCCTTTAATGATGACAGTTCCTCCATTAAAAATATCAATGAGAATTAATATATATACACAGATATTCCCATATGTAGGCAGATGGCAAATTATTTTAACATGAGATGCCAGACACCTTGATTTAAGATGCGACATTGAAGGAAGTATGTAGAATGTGAATTATATAAGCTGAAAAGAGCTGAGATGATAGATCTGAAGAGGGGGAAAAAAGTCTATTATCCGTGTCTGGGTCACTTTGGGGAAAAATGTCTTTTGTTGAGATGCTTTCAGAAAGATTTCTAGCTGATGCATTAGAGCAGCTTCCATTACAAATTATTCATATTTATTACAAACCTACAAAAAGAAAGCACTTCCATTGCAAAATAATGAATATTATAAGTGCTACTGCCATATGTAGAAGAACTCCAATTACATAGAAATAATTTGTGATATTTTTCACCTCACGTTGAAGGTCAATTGTGAAATCCAATTTGAGTGGCTAATAATTCACACGTTCTGCGGGTCTGAGACACCAGACCAAATAATATCTGTATTAAAAGTCTAAAGTAGCTGCTCCCTGCAGAGTTACGCAAGAAGCACGGAGATGAAATCTGACCGCTTAGCCAGGGGGCAGCTGAGGGCCCAGCCAGCCATGAGGTCAGAGTAACTGAAGTTGTAGGGGTTCTCTCAGAAAGCATAGTGGTGGATAATTGTCGGTTCATCATCATGGATGGGTCTGCCCAGAAAACACTCCTATGGAGAAAAAACACTTGGATAAAAAACAAGAAGCATTGGATTAATCTTCCAAGCCATGTTTCAGGCTGCTCTTTAATTTCCTCTAATTACTTTAAGTTTGCAGAAGATGGTTTTATGTTTTGTGTTGACATATCTACAGTTTTCTCCAGTGATTGTTTGTTTATGGAGTAGTAGCACTTTTAAAGGATCTACGGTTGATTTTAAGATTAAATTCATATGGCCTAAATAATATTATCCAAGAGACTGCGGCACAACATTTGTTTTCAGGTCGATGAGAGTCAAGAATATTACAGGTGAAATTTCACACAATCAAGAAACGATTTATAAGAGAATTGATCCCTGAGGGCTCCCTCACAGCTGCTGATGATTGGATGCCTGAAATTCAAGTAGCATAGAGCATTTCAAGTGCTGTGTGTCCTAAGAGTGAAAAGTACATTTGGCTGAAAAAGTAAATATGGGCAAAACTGTTCAGTTGCTTGTCCACCCTTATGAAAAGAAAATATATTTCCCTATATATGAATGATCAATATATTAAATGGTTTGACAGTATATTTGAAAATATATTGTGTTAATATATTACAAAATATTGAATAATACATAAGGAATTGACACGTTTCATATATTGAAATATATGTGACAATATATTTACTAATATAGCATAATGTATGTCATTTTATATAGTAATACACTTCATGATATATAGATGTGTGATCAGATATGGTACTGCATGTGTAATATATTGCAGATATATTTACTCA
Source organism: Abramis brama (assembly GCF_963993115.1). Taxonomy (NCBI): domain Eukaryota; kingdom Metazoa; phylum Chordata; class Actinopteri; order Cypriniformes; family Leuciscidae; genus Abramis; species Abramis brama. The sequence continues at coordinate 17,863,621 of NC_139987.1, read as the reverse complement.
TGCAGCATAAACACACATATATGGAGAAATATATAATGTAATATATTTCTTGTATTTTTTAACTATTTACATTATAAATGTTTCATATTTTAAAGCTAGTTAACAAAAGCACAAGCACACCTGCATGTACTAAATAGCCAAGAGACTATCACTGTGATAAGGAGTGCACAGCAATTACTTTTAAAATATAGTAATTATTGTCTTAAGATTATTCGGCCAATCGTCAACCTAACCACAGGCTTTACTCTTCAGCACAATGGTAACCCCCAAATCTCAGATATGCCAGAAAACCTTTTAAACTCCAAAATAATAGAACCTTAAACACTAACAGACCCAAAATTGTATTTTGCAGTATATTCCCATATATTTTTGTTCCGTAAGGGCAGTCTCAGTGACATTAGTTATTTGCAGAACCTCATCCAATGACATGCTCTGTTAGTTTTCCTGATCCATAAACAACAATTGTAGCTGTAAGAATGCCACAGTGAACCAGGCATGAAGTCTTGATATTGCACCTTTCTTGTATTAAATTTGCTCAGCAACTGCATAAGGTTGTGCAAATTCACGTTTGTCTCTTCTTCCAAAAACACAATTTAGGCAAGGCTAAAAAAAGAACAACATACAGCTGCATAAAATGTGATTAAGACAACCTTGTGAACAAACACTCATAATTCTGACATCAAGAGGTGGAGTACATTTGTGTTTGTTTTTGCGTTTTACCATGGCAGTGCTGGAAGAATGCTCCAGTTTCCATCATAATCTGACAGCTGGTGCATGAGCACAACATATGGTGAACTCTGCAATACAGCAAAAAAATGTAAGAGTTTATGCACAATGTTATTCATTAACTCAATGCATTCTGACTGACAGTTGATATCAATTAAAAATGAAATTTCTGTCATTAATTACTTGTGTGGTTCAAAACCCGTACAACCTTTGTTCATCTTCGGAACATAAATTCAGATATGTTTGATGGAATTCGAGAGCTGTCTGAGCTTTCTGAGTCTCCTAAGCTGATCATGTTGTAAACACAGTGCAGTGCGTCCGGTTTCTACGTCAGAATGCCGGCTCAGTACTGACCCGCTTCTGCTCATGTGAACAGCGCCGGCCAATAATTAGAAACCGGACGCACCGCACTGTGTTTACTACATGATCAGCGTAGGAGACTGACACGGAAGAGAAGAAATTGTTGAATAAAGTCATTATTTTATACACACAAAAAGTATTCTCATCACTTCGACGCTTCATAACATTAAGTTTGAACCCCTGTAGTCACATGGACTATTTTAACAATGTCTTTACTACCTTTCTGGGCCTTGAAAGTTGCAATGTTCAGAAACCTCGGATTTCATAAAAAATATCTTAATTTGTGTTCCGAAGATGAACGAAGGTCTTACGGATTTGGAACGACATTGAACGTATTCGTATGAACCAGATGTGCTTAGAAAACTGAAACAGTAGCTTGTTTAGATGAAGCATGCATGCGATAGCAGAGAGTTTGTGGTTATTCTGAATGTGCTGGAAAATTCAGCAGATGGAAGATCAAGAAGACAACATTTGTGAGAGTGTGGACAAAGGACATTTAGATATATTGACAGAAGAAAATTAAACACCCCACATGACTCACAGTTTTAAAAACATCAATTGTGTTCTGTTATAGGAAAGCTTTCAAACTTGTATCTTTAATGTTCCATTTTCAGACTAGGCTGTTAACTCCCTCTGACAAATCAGTTAGCATGCACAAAAACAATAACAACCTGTTTTTTAAAGCACATTGTAATTCTTGACAATTTTCTAATCACATGGTATGAAAAGTTAAAAGTTAAGTGTGTAATTTCCACAGTCCTAGCATAACCAAAGGAATAATGCGAACATAATGGCTTTCATTCACTATGCCAAATGTTTATAAAACGCCAAACCTTTCCAGGGCGTACTGTATGACCTCACTCTTTTCTTGCTCTTGTCTGAGAGCATGCACAGTAAGATCTTCAAATAAAGCAAAGTGTGCCATTATCAAAACCAGTTAAAACCCAACTAAAGAATTTTTTAATGATGCATTATTTAAAAACAGGTTTCCTGAGCAATTTTTAGTGGCTCAAGTTTTTTTTTAAAGGGAAATTAACCAACAGATCGGTCACTTATAGCTGTCTCTCAAAATTAAGGTGCGATAGGAGAAAGTATTTTAACATCAAATTACACACACAACCATAAACATATAAGAACTTTGTTAAAGTTTAAATTTACTTCCTTGGGGTCTGAGTTAATGAAAAAACACCCAAATGTCATTGTAACATACACTGTAGATGATGCCTTCAATTTTTAAGTACAATCAACTTGGATGTTTCATTTCAACTTAAATTACATTAAACTGACTTAAACAATGAGTTGAATCTTGTATAACTTTTAAAAAAAGTTTACATATAATTTTATAAAATATATTTTTTTAAAGTGTAGTGAAGCTTTGAAGGCTTCCTGACTGCTGCACTTTTGAAGGAGGGACAAAAGCAAACTGCCCAAACTTGAGTGCCAGTTATACTGCCAATAGTGAGGAACTGGATGATGTTTATGACAATGCGGTGGAAAGAAATCTGGCCTTCTGAATTCAGGCAGTAAAAATGCTTCTAATGCCAGGTCACAGACAGTCAGCGGGTCTATCCTTGCCCCAGCACAGCACAGAGTGGTTAATAAGCAAGGCTGATGTGTCAGGCAGAGCGATGCTCAGAAAACCTTTTCCAAATGCCGTAGCCTATAAGGAGTCCTGCCGATTAACAGGAGGTCAAGATAACAACTGGAGCGTTCTTTCCTTCCCGCCAGCCCCACTGTGAAAGTGGTCTTCTAATGAGCCTGAACACCATAAGTTTCTCAACTTTCAAAATCAGCCAAAACTCATAAGGAAGATGGGCTCTAGTAAAAGTAAAAAAAGAGAAGAGGCCTTATTATTTGGAATGACTCACGGAAGGTGAGATTCGATTCAGAAACTTCCGCTTAAGAATTGGGATGCAGAGAATTCAGATAGCTAATTAGCAATGATAAATTCAATCTTCCAAATATAAAATATGCATCAGCGAGAAACTGAAGATAGTAAAAGTAAGAGGCTGGGAAACAGATGGCATGATAAAAAAAATATAAAAAAACTCACCTTAGAAAATGAAAGGCATCATCAAAATTCCTTTCCTAGGCTCTGCACAACATGCTCATGTTCAACATGCACTTTTTGCCAAACAATATATAATGTTCTTTCTAGGAAAAAGACATCTGTCATGAGTCATTTTCAAATGGTAGTTGTTGTGGCAAAACACTAGTCACAACATTTACAAAACTGAAAGAAGTTAATCATCTGTTCATGGCAACACATGCAAATTTACCTCAATGTTTGGAGCAGCCATATTAGGCTATATTTATTATTATAATGGTACAATTATAAAGCATCTATCTATGTACTGTAACAGCATCGCCTATTCATTCTAATTCAAAATGCATTATAGCCCTATACTGAATATTATAGTCATACGTACATAGACAAACCCTTTTTAATTTTAAGCAAGGTTTTGTTAAGCCAACATTAAATCATTGTCTTGGTTTAATAATAATTCATTACATTTATATAGTACTTTTCTCTGCACTCAAAGTGCTTTACTTAGTAGGGGGGGAATGTCCTCAACCACCACCAATGTGCAACATCCACCTGGATGATGTGACGGCAGCCATATTGCGCCAGAACGCCCACCACACACCATCTTATTAGTGGAGAGGAGACAGAGTGATGAAGCCAATCAGTATACATGGGGATGATTAGGAGGCCATGATGGACAGAGGCCAATGGGCAAATTTGGCCAGGATGCCGGGGTTACACCCCTACTCTTTCGAAGGAAGATTTTTTATGACCACAGAGAGTCAGGACCTCGGTTTAAAGGTCCCCTATTATGCAAAATTCACTTTTGCATGCTGTTTGGACATAAATGTGTGTTGGCAGTGTGTGTACACAACCAGCCAATAGTGATAAAAATCCACTCACTCCTTTTTTATTAATCCCTATAAATCATCAGCAGTGTCTCCCAACGACCTGTTTTCAGAATGCTGTTTTAGTGACGTCACTAAGCACAGGCCCCGCCCACGAGTGTTGACAGACACTGCCGTTCTAACATAGACCCGCCCTGATCGCGTTCACACCTGCTGCACTGACGAGAATGTCTCCCAAGCAGGGGCGTCAGATAGGGGGTAATAGTGGAACTGAGTAACAGGGACCCTTGGCAAAGGGGGGGCCCCACAAAGATATATTGATATATATTAGTGTTGTGAGGGGCCCACCTCTTGGTTCTGTGACCGGGGCCCAACATTTGGTGCTACGCCCCTGCTCCCAAGAGTTGTAGGTGTTGTGTGGCTGGATGTATTAATCCACATAGCACTCTCTATTTACTCCCGAAATCTGAGGCAGCCGCTGAAGACGAGGTGGAATTATTTTGTTTTTAAAGAAAATGCTCCCTCAACTCTACCGAAATTCGTTTATGTACTTGTGCACTTCTTAACTTACTGTGTTTACTCAGCTCTTACGGTGATTTTCTGAAGTAAAACTGACGCTTCATCTTTTGTGTGATGTACAATAAACTTAATTAAACTTATCAGTATATGTTTGATCATCATTCGGACCTGGTCCGAAACAGCAGACTTGTAGGCTATTAATAATGGATACATACAAGCAGATGACAAATACGTTATAACCGTAATTAAACTACTAAACTATACCTGTTCCATCTCTATACAGCACTCTGACTCTGTAGGCATTATTGTCCGACTCGAAATGAACACCGTTACTGAGAGTTTCTGATATTATCATCATTCCGTGAGATGAAATTGTCCTGAGAGACTGAGCGCGAGCTCATGAAGCTCCGCTCCCTGTGCCGTGCATCAGCAGCTTATTTGCATTTAAAGGGCACACACTAAAACAGCGCGTTTTTCTGAATTTAAACATGCTGTAAAAAATTATCTGTTGGGTATTTTGAGCTGAAACTTCACATACACACTCTGGGGACATCAGAGACTTATTTTACATATTGTGAAAAGGGGCATAATACGGGACCTTTAACATCTCATCCGAAGGACAGTGCTTTTTGACAGTATAGTGTCCCCGTCACTATACAGGGGCGTCAGGACCCACACAGACCACAGGGTGAGCACCCCCTGCTGGCCTCACTCACACCTCTTCCTGCAGCAACCTAGTTTTCCCAGGAGGTCTCCCATCCAGGTAATAACCAGGCTCAGCCCTGCTTAGCTTCAGTGGGCAACCAAACTGATATATTTGCTGGTGTTTTTTTCTATTTGCATGCAGCCATATCATCCTGTAGCCCAAGACTGGGTGCCCACTGAAGCTAAGCAGGGCTGAGCCTGGTTATTACCTGGATGGGAGACCTCCTGGGAAAACTAGGTTGCTGCTGGAAGAGGTGTTAGTGAGGCCAGCAGGGGGTGCTCACCCTGTGGTCTGTGTGGGACCTGACACCCCAGTAAAGTGATGCTGTAATAAGCACCTTCCTTCGGATGAGACGTTAAGCCGAGGCCCTGACTCTCTGTGGTCATTAAAAATCCCAGGACGTCCTTTGAAAGCGTAGGGGTGTAACCCCGGCATCCTGGTCAAATTTGCCCATTGGCCTTTGTCCATCATGGCCTCCTAATCATCCCCATATATATTCATTGGCTTCATCACTCTGTCTACTTTCCACCAATAAGCTGGTGTGTGGTGGGCGTTCTGGCGCAATATGGCTGCTGTCGTATCATCCAGGTGGATGCTGCACATTGGTGGTGGTTGAGGAGATTCCCCCTTCTATGTAAAGCGCTTTGAGTGCAGAGAAAAGCACTATATAAATGTAATGAATTATTAGTATTAGTATTATAATTATGCATGTGTTTTCTTCAGTTGCAGCATGTGGTGCTCTAAACTGAACAATCTGACTTTTCCTAAGACAACAGTGCCATCATGTGGGTGAAATTCAGCATCAGGACACACACATTTATTTGTGCATATAGTCTTCCTTTAAACTACCTGTTTTAGGGTATGAGCCTGATGGAGAAGTTCTGTTGTTCCTTGATCGGCCCTGTAGGTATAATACAAGTTTCTCTGGCTCTGTATCACAAATACCACATCCTGCAGTTCTTCCATATAAAGAGAAAAAGCAATAGGGAGATATATATGAGCCATAATTATATCTCAAATAATCTGCTTGATATTGCAAGACTCAATGCAAAAAAAAAAAAAAAAAACACATTCAAACTGAAGATATTTTTGTATATTTTCTGTGTCATCACACCATAGTTGCGTGTAATTTTGATTAATTGTAAACATGTTGATTTTACATTTAATGGCGACTGTAAAATAAACAGAAGGATTAAGCTACACTATGCAACTAACCAGTAAATTAGTGTGACGGTTTCAGTGATTAACCTGTTATCTCTTGACTTGAGTTGCAGATGATTGGCTGAAGTGTATGGTTGAACACCTGAACGTAATTATGACGCTCTATTAAAGACTGGGACAGAGATGAGAGCGGGCGGGCTGAGCTTGGGCTGATCTTGGGCTGATCTTGGGCTGATCTTGGGCTGATCTTGGGCTGATCTTGGGCTGATCTTGTGCTGATCTTGTGCAGGTTTCTTTTGTGCTGTATTGGAACTCTTGTCGGCTCAAAGAACTCAAGAGATGTGAGGGATATGGGAGATCACCGCCGACGCGTTTGTTCCATCTCCCTTGGGATGGTTGGACTGTTACTTTTCATGAGTGATATACATTTGCACACAACAACTGACACACTGATTGTCATTTATACTGATCCTTAATGTCGTCCTGTCTTACAGGAGTTTAATAAATTCATTGATTAATTAGCTATGGTGTGTGGTGACTCCCTTATTTTTGTTGCGTCTCAGAAGAGATCGTAACAAATGGAAGCTCGTCTTAAAGCGAAATTACATCATAGGATGAAATTTGATTCATATTTGGTGTGATTTCGATTGGAGAAAAATAAATAAAATCTTGGGCTTTCGGTATTGCATGTTGTTTTGAGACACATAGTGTTTAAACCATCTCGTGAGTTCGAAATTAGTCATTAAAGGTAAGTGCATTTTTCTTTTTCGCATTGTTCATTTTCTCCCGAGTAGGAATTAGCAAGGCTTAGCGTTGACTTATTATTTTGCCTTTTTTATTTTTGTGCAGGCTTTTGGTTTTTGATTGAGCTGTTTGTTAAATTTTTAAACCATCGGTATTTTGGTGTTTAAAGTCGCTTTGCTCTTGAAAGTTGCATGAAGATTAGGCACAGGTTAAGGCTGATTTATACTTCTGCGTCAGACCTACGCCGGAGTCTCTACGCTGTAGGCAACGCGTTGGTTTTCATTTATACTTCTGCGTCGTTGTTCGCGTTGACGCGCGCAGAGGGAGCATGTGAAACCCGAGGGAGCGGTCCTAGCAGACCAATCACAGCGCTTGCGTCCGCGTAGAGTTGACGCGTTGTTACATTTTTGGAGAGGTGCACGTCAGGGTACGCCGAAGGGTACGCGCGCTACACACAGCCTACGACGTAGCTACGGCGTAAGTTCGACGCAGAAGTATAAATTGGGCTTTAGTTTAGTGGTTGGTAGGCAGTTTAGGAAAGGGGAGAGTGAATAATTGTTTCACCTGTTTTGTTCCGAAAGGGAATTAAATGCACTTGCTTTTCGTTCTGTAATTAGTATTTTTTGGAGAACACAATGGCGTCTATAGAAGAATTTATTAAAGATCCTTCAGAGGAGAAATTAAATTCATTTGTAAAACAACAATTATGGGACCTTGTAGATCATTTTAAAATCGGTGAGGTTGATAAGAAAACACAGAAAAAGGAACTATGTTCTTGTAGTGAAGTTGTGTGACGTCAGTACAATTTGGTAGGTGGCCAATGAGCATTCGCCCATTGGGGCATATAAACCGTTCATTCATGCCTCCTGGTGTGTGTCATGGTTGAAAGCCCGCCCCTTCCTGTCGCAACTATGGATTGAGTGTGCCGTTGGGTGGCTGAGGGTTTGTGCGCGTGGGTGGCTGCTTACTCCCAGGTAGGCTTGGTACCATCTTGGGGCGTAGTGGGAAGTTTTATTTTTGTCCTGACTTGGGTTGTGACAATTTGTTTCAGTACGGTGTGCCTTCAGGGCTTCCATCGGTGTGGCATTGCAGCTTAACTGATCGGAACACCACCTGTTGCAACCAACAAGGCTGTTACATGATTCTCTTACGGTATATGTTGAAGTGTAACGATCGTATTCTCTGGTAGGTAAACTGGGATAGTACTTTATTGTATTATCAGGTGGGTAACTGGTCGATAACTTTGTTAGTCGTAACCCTTGTTTATTGTTTTGAAGATCTTCACGGATGCTAAAGTGGGTTAAGTGAGCAGTCGCATTAAACAGCGCGCGCGCTCTCTCTCTCCGCCACTCGCTCTTTAAAGCCACGCTGCTGCTTTCTACACACCATTACATTTAAGTCAAACATGTTTATGCGGGCTTGAAAGATTTTTTTTTTTTGTTATTTGATTCTGAGTGATTGTGTTTGCTTGGAATTATTTTTAGGTGTAATGTTATTACTGTTAACGCTGTATTTGGTGTAAGTTTCTGCCGCGGTCACAGTAGATCTGTTTGTTTCTCTTGAATGTGAATGTGTTTTTTTCTTTAATGTGAATGTGAGTGTTTAGAGTATTTATATTTTGGGATGCATTGTAAATTGTTTATTTTCTTGTTGGTTTCCGTCATGTTAGAGTCAACAAATTGACTTTGAATGTTTCTGTTTTCTTTGTTTATTTAAATTTAGTTTGATTATCTATTTTTCTTTTTTTCTTTAGGAGCTGAGGACTTCCAGGAGCGGGCTGGTTGTCGGTTTCACCGCAGGTTTTGCTTCACTAAGAGTGTTATTGCAGTTTCATTGCCGTGTCACTACCATTGGTTATTTGCAGTGAATTTGGTGGGTGTACGTTGGGTTGGCGTGCTTCTTATGGTAGACCTGCTGCCAGCACACTAGCCTGCTCCTGACCGGAAGCCTCAGCCCCTGTGAAAGTTTATTGTGAATCTTGTGATGGTTTATTGTGAATCTTGTGATGGTTTATTGTGAATCTTGTGAGGGTTTATTGTGAATCTTGTGAGGGTTTATTGTGAACCTTGAAGGTTTAATTTTGTCGCTTTGTCCAATTCAATCATGACCCATGTGAACTACTGATTTTAAATTATTGATCAACTTTTAGCTTTAAATAAACATTTTTGCACGGAAGCCCATGCCTCTTGCCTTTTCTAGGTGGAACGTATTTGTGTGCTTTATTTGGGTTGTTTTCCCCGTTAACCTGGGGTGGCGTAGTCGCTAAAATTGAGCCACTTGCTACATTCTGTTGTGAAAAATTGGTTATGTAAAAATAGCCTTATAGTGGGTTCTCCACAGAGAAAAAGCGGCATATGTGAAAGGTGCTTTAGATATTTTTTCCGGGTTATCTTTTGAGATTTTACAAATGCAGCAGCTTCACGATAAAGAGTTGATTAAAGAAACTAAACTGTATGAATTGGAGATTGAAAGACTGAGAAATGAGACTGTGCGCAGACAAAGCGAGCTTGATTTTGAACAAATTAAAATAGATGCTGAGAAGTCCGCACGAGATCATGAGTTGCAGGTGGAGCGGTTGAGATTAGTAAAGGAAGGGAGAGTATCAGATGTCGCGGGAAGAGGTTTAGGTTTATCTGAAGGGTTTGATTTGGCAAGTAATCTAAGACTGCTTCCCAAATTTAATGACCATGACCCTGATATTTTTTTTTCTCTGTTCGAAACTATGTCCGAAGAAAGAAACTGGCCGAGGTCTATCCGAATTGTCATGCTTCAAACGGTAATCACAGGCAAGGCACAGGAGGCGTATGCAGCGCTCACAATGGAGGACAGAAAGGATTATGACAAGGTAAAAGTTGCAATTTTGAAGGCCTACGAACTGGTTCCTGAAGCCTATCGCCAGCGATTTCGAAGCTGGAGAAAAGGTGATCGTCAAACTCACTCTGAGGTGTTAAGAAATCTGGTTTCTTATTTTGTGTTGCGTCTGCTGTTGATGATTTTGAAACGCTGCATGACTTGCTCATTTTAGAACAATTTAAAAAATATATTGTGCCCGATGACATTGCTACATACTTAAATGAAAAGAAGCCAAAAGACGCAATGGAAGCGGCAGTTTTGGCAGATGATTATTAACGCATAGAAAGGTGTACAGAGAAGACAGATCGGGTCAACAGAGTGGTAACTTTAATGAAAACAGAGTTGGAGCAAAGAAATATGAACAAATGTATCCTTCAAAATCAGAGAACCGTGGTCGAATGAAATCTGACAGAGATTTAGTGTGTAATTAATCTGGGCCATTGGAAGAATAAGTGCCCAGTTTTGGCTGCTAAGTGGAAGTTGGGGAAAAAAGAAATCCCATTAGTCCTGTGTTAGTGACTGATGTTACTGAAACTACCAATGATCATGGTACTTCCTTTGAGGTGGGAGAGGAAGTATGTGACTCCAAGTTAGTAGCCATGAAGAACTTTGTACCGTTTATTACGGAGGGTTGTGTGTCTTTACCAAACTCTGAGAGTAAAATACCAGTTAAAATTGAGAGATACAGGCTCATCAGAATCTTTTATTCTTGAATCTGTTCTGCCCTTTTCTCTGGTATCAAGTGAAGGGAGGAGTGTTTTGATTAGGGGAATTGGATTAAACACTCTTTCTGTTCCTCTACATAGAGTACACTTGACTTCCGACCTGATTTGTGGAGAAGTATCTTTGGGAATTCGTCCGTCTTTGCCAGTGGATGGGGTTACTGTCATCCTGGGTAACAATTTGGCTGGAGGTAGAGTATGGCGAGAGGTGATCCCACCTCCTGAGGTAGTGCCCATTACAGTCTCCGAGAACTCCGATTTGTATCAATTTTCCTGAAGTATTTACAGCTTGTGTTGTGACTCGTGCAAGGAGTCGTGAGATGGCATTTGAGAAACAAGAAGTGTCAAAATATGTTGTACCTGGTTTATCCACCCTTTCACCCATTTCTCATAGGGAGTTGGTAGATGCGCAGCAGGAGGACCCTGAGTTGCAGAAGTTGTTTGATGCTCTTATTTCGCCTCAGGAGGTAAGTGCTGTGAGTGGGTGTTTTATCCAAGATGAGGTGCTTCTAAGAAAGTACATTCCCTGTAAAAAGATTTTGCTGGAGGAGTGTATAATTCAAGTGGTGGTGCCGAAACAATTTCGAGACATAGTATTACAACATGCACATGGCGGAGTGGCTGGACATTTAGGAGTAAAAAAGACCTATGACCGAATTTTACGTTTAAAAAAGGATATATCGTCTTTCATCAAAACGTGTCACACGTGCCAGATGACTGGGAAGCCAAATCAGCTGCTGAAACCAGTGCCTTGAGTCCCATAGTTGTTACAAGCAAACCGTTTGAGCACTTAATTGATTGCGTGGGACCCTTGCCTCCATCTAAATCGGGGAGTGCATATCTGTTGACCGTTATGTGTCAGGCAACTCGCTATCCAGCAGCTTATGCTATCCGAAGAATTACCACCAAAGCGGTTGTCAAGGCTTTAACTCGGTTCATATCTATTATTGGGATACCGAAGATTATTCAAAGTGATAACGGTACCAATTTTACGTCTCGTATGTTTGCTGAGGTTTTGAAGGTGCTTAAAGTGAAACACAATCAGTCGAGTGTTTATTATCCTCAAAGTCAGGGTGCGATTGAACGGTTTCACCAGACTTTGAAATCACTTTTGCGTGCTTACTGTGTAGAGCTAAATCGTGACTGGGAGGAGGGTTTACCCTGGCTATTACTTGCTGCTAGGGAGGTACAGCAAGAGAGCTTGGGATTTAGCCCAAATGATTTAGTTTTCGGCCATCGTATACGTGTATATCTGTTTTGCGTGAGGGACTAGGTGAGGAGGATCCTCCGCAAAATTTGGTAGAGTATGTGAATGGTTTCCGTAGACGTTTGGTTTTGGCCGGATTGAGTGCACAGAAGAATCTTGCTGTTGCGCAAGAGAAGATGAAGAATCACTTTGATAGGCATGCTGAAGGTCGTGTCTTTACACCAGGTGATCAGGTGTTAATTTTGTTGCCATCTTCTGGGTCTACTTTTTGTGCTAAATTTACTGGGCCATATACTGTCCTTTGGAAACTGTCTGACGAAAATTATCAAGTTGCAACTCCCGATAGGCGCAAATCTAAGCAGTGTTTCCATGTAAATTTGCTTAAAGCTTATCGTTCTCGAAATTCTGAGATTCAACCAACTAAATCAGTTGCTCCTGTTGTCACTGCTTCTTTTGAGTCTTATCAACCTTTTGTTGAGGAAGGAGAAGATATGGTTAAGGAGGATACAGTTGTTCCTGAGGATTGTGTTTTGCTACTTCGATTAAAGAATTCAGAGACTCTTCAGAATTTAGATGCTCTGTTTTCACATTTGACAGAGGTTCAAAGTAAAGATCTAACCAAGATGTTAATGGAGTTTTCTGGTTTGTTTTCAGATATACCCACTCATACTCATTTGATAGAGCATGATGTTGATGTGTGAGAGGCGCAGCCTATTCATCAACGTTTCTATAGGGCTCCAATCAGTAAGAGAAGCATTGGAATCTGAGATTCAATATATGCTTGAGAACGGAATAGCTGTCCCGTCGTACTCAAGTTGGGCTTCACCTTGCTTGTTAGTAAGGAAAGCAGATTCAACTTATAGATTTTGTACTGACTATCGCAAGTTAAATGCCATCACAAAGCCCGACGTTTTTCCACTTCCTCGAATGGAGGATTGTGTAGATCAGGTGGGTACAGCTAATTTTGTGAGCAAGCTAGATCTTTTTAAGGGGTATTGGCAAGTGTCGTTAACCCATAGAGCTAGAGAAGTAACCTCATTTATTACATCGTCTGGGTTATACTCTTACTCAGTTATGAGTTTCGGTTTGCGAAATGCACCTGCCACCTTCCAGAGATTGATGAACCGAGTGGTATTTGGGCTGGAAGAGTGTGCGGTGTATGTTGTTCTTGTTTTCAGTGAGACCTGGGAACAACACTTAGTTTGTTTGCGAGCTCTTCTGACTCGGTTGGCTGAGGCACGTCTTACAGTTAACTTGGCAAAGTGTGAGTTTGCCAAGGCTACTGTAAGTTATTTAGGGAAAGAGGTTGGCCAAGGTAAAGTGTGTCCAGTTCAGGCCAAAGTTCTTGCCATTCAGCAGTTTCCTTCTCCGTCTACCAAGAAAGAACTCATGCGTTTCTTGGGGATGGTTGGCTATTACCGGGGTTTTTGTTCCAATTTTTCAACCGTGGTTTCCCCGCTGACTGACTTAAGAACTCAGTGAAATTTGACTGGAGTGAGAACTGTCAGAGAGCTTTTGAAAATGTTAAATTATTATTGACCACTGCTCCTGTTCTAGCGGCTCCAAGGCTGGATATGCCCTTTAAGCTACAGGTGGATGCCAGCCAGGTTGGTGCTGGAGCTGTCTTATTACAGACAGGGGAGAATGGTCTGGATTATCCCGTAAGTTTTTTTTTTTTCTTGTAAGTTTAACACTTATCAGAAAAATTACTCTGTGATCGAGCAAGAGGCTTTATCTTTAATTTGGGCACTCCAGTTCTTCGACGTGTATGTGGCGGGAGGAATGCCCGTAGAGGTGTTTTCTGATCATAATCCTTTAACATTCTTGCATTCTTTACAGTCGCCGAGTCAGCGCTTAATGCGGTGGATTCTATTTTTACAGCCCTACAATTTAATTGTCAAACACATTAAAGGATCGGATAACGTAGTGGCAGATGCGTTGTCCCGTGTTCCTGATCTGGTCAATTAAGTACACTGGTTATACAGTTGTTTCTGTTTCTCTGTGCTCTCTTGTCACCTTAATTTGCTTTCAGGATCCAGATTGCTGGTGGCAAGGTGGGGCAGTGTGGGAGAATGGATGGAATTGTGAAAATCTTGGTTGTACTGTGATCAGAGGTGGTATAACAATGAGTGTTGAAATATGATTTCTAAGTTTATGGTGCTGGGATTTTTTTGTTTTTTGATTCTTGATCCGATTTATAACGGATCTCTGTTAAAGGGGTGTGTGTGACGGTTTCAGTGATTAACCTGTTATCTCTTGAGTTGCAGATGATTGGCTGAAGTGTATGGTTGAACATCTGAACGTAATTATGACGCTCTATTAAAGACTGGGACAGAGATGAGAGCGGGCGGGCTGAGCTTGGGCTGATCTTGTGCAGGTTTCGTTTGTGCTTTATTGGAACTCTTGTCGGCTCAAAGAACTCAAGAGATGTGAGGGATATGGGAGATCACCGCCGCCACGTTTGTTCCATCTCCCTTGGGATGGTTGGACTGTTACTTTTCATGAGTGATATACATTTGCACACAACAACTAACACACTGATTGTCATTTATACTGATCCTTAATGTCGTCCTGTCTTACACGAGTTTAATAAATTCATTGATTAATTAGCTATGGTGTGTGGTGACTCCCTTATTTTTGTTGCGACTCAGAAGAGATCGTAACATTGGTCAAACTTGTGAGGATTACTTTCTGTGATGTGGAAATATAAACTGTTAAAGGGATACTTCAGGATTTAGCATTAAGCTTTGTATTAGTAGAAAACCTGTAGTATTTTCGAATTACCGTGCTTTCCACCCTCATATCCCCCTGAAAGGAGAGATTTATGTATTTTTTTTTTTATCTGGAAAAAATCCTCCGATGACGCAAAAATCGTCATTTTGCGTCATCGGAGGATTTTCTGGCCAGAGGCTAAAGACTACAGCCAGTAGGAGGAGCTGTTCCGCATGTTTTCAACCCGCCCATAGAGGGTGGGATCTCACTCACAGAATGTACACACAGTGTCAGCCGTCTTTCTTTGGAAGCTAAGCTAGCAGGCTCTTGTTCTGTGGAGAAAGCTGAGTAGTAGGAGAAAGCTGAGTAGTAGGGGTTACCATCCTCCTTTTCCCGGACTTGTCCGGCGGGCGAGATCGTTCAAAATGTCCGGGATTCGGCTTTTGCTTTCTGTGGTCGCCTTTCATTGTTTACATGCACACCTTTTGTTTCAATCTAACTGAATTCATTCCGATTGGTGAATCTGAATGTAGTGTTTACATGAACGCTAAACAAGTGATCGGTTGATGTGCATTTTAACATTGTTAACAAAATTCCCGCTCCTCCGTGAGAGATGCGAGACCGGTGCTTCTCAGTAATGACGCCACTGGCCTCGTGCCGTTCTCCCGCGGCCAGCCTCGTCCTGCTCGCCACAGTAAACATGATGAATGGCGACTGTAGAACGCAAAAGCCGAATCCTGGACATTTTGGGCGATCTCGAAATCCCAGGCAGACTCACTAGTAGCCTAACCTTGTTGATTTCAACTGCAATCTCTTACCGGTAGGCGTGGCTTGGGAGTGGCCTCCTAGGGCAGCGAAGCAAGTGCATTCTGGGAGTTGTTGTCTTTCATCCACAAGCCAAAAATACATTTTCTGGCTTTTCTCAGTCTAGAAAGCTCCAAATTCCAAAAATTCTTCACATTTCTTCTACATAAATGACCTATTTTAAATACACATTCATCTTTCCAGAGGTGAAGTATCCCTTTAATATTTTATTCAATGTTACTGTAATAATATATACATAATTCTGTAAATGTTTAATGCAAATGAGCCATTGCATATATATATTTTAAATGATACTTAACACTAGCCTTTGGAAAATAACGCAAAAAAGTCAACTGCTTAAAATAGAAAACAAACATAGACAAATATTAATGCCATTATCAGTGGACAGAAAATTAAACAATTAATGTGAATTTGCTTTCAGCGAGTTCAACATGAATTATTGGCAGCTATATACCAAGATGACTTGTGTATTAAATTGGGGATGTGTAAAAAAAATGGGCTGTAGATCAGCTGTCTGCAAGGCCTGCTGTTATGAGATATGAATGTGCTCTTCTGGACATGGTGGCCCTGAGTTTGAGACAAGAAGTGAATAAACCCTATGATAAATATTTGACCATTTTTTAACAATAATTCCTGCCAAAACTACATAGTTATTTCCATGGTAACCTTACCAAAACATTGCTAGTTGATTTGCTGGAAGACAAGAACAGCAATACACACCTTGTAAATTAAAGTATGCTACGCTATTAATATATATATAATTTTTTTATCTTGAGATTAAACTTTGGGCACTTCTCAAGATGTAGGGGGAGACCGGGATAGTTGTAACACAGCTTAATTGTAACACTTTCTCCAATCAGGAACAAGTTACAAATCACCTGATCCATACATGCTCGACACAGCAGATTTTAGAGCAGAAAAACTAATTTTAAAGTAAGAACGTTTTTTTTACTTCATTTATTTTTGTACAGGCAATTTCTGATTTGTTGTTAAACTCAGTTTATTGTGTTTATTGTGTCTGTGTAGATCATTTACATGCAAGTTGTTAGTGCAAATGTTTTGTTTGTTAGCTGTAAAGTGAGCTAGTTCATACAAGACTCTGGGTTAGTTGTAACATCAATGAAGCATGTTACAACCTACCCCTGGTAAATATTTCAGTTTCCTTTGAATTTCAGTAAGCATAATAGCTAAAAGCGGACTCGCCATGCTTAGAGTGAACCCTTGGTATTTCTAGCTGATGTGATCCTAATGATCTGAGTGATCTGTTGGGTTTATATTCAGTGAGCATATCTGCAATGTATTGAGGTCCTAGGCCATTGAATGATTTATATACCAGTAATAATACTTTAAAATCAATCCTAAATCTAACTGGGAGCCAGTGTAAAGACCTGAGGACTGGTGTGATATGTTCATATTTTCTGGTTCTGCTCAGAATCCTGGCGGCAGCGTTCTGTATGAGCTGCAACTATATTATGGTCTTTTTGGGAAGGCCAGTGAGGAGTCCATTACAATAATCCACCCTGCTGGTGATGAAAGCATGCACAAGTTTCAAGTCTCTAAGAAACAAAGCATCTAATTCTTGCAATATTTTTCAGATGATAGTATGCTGATTTAGTTATTGCTTTGACATGACTACTGAAACTAAGGTCTGAATTTCAGCATCCAGACTCCTCAGCTCCACGCACGTCCCGCCTCTTTGCCCATTTTCTGTTATCGGGGATTGACGCGCTGCCAAGATGGCGACGGCCGGCTCCGCCCACTTTAGGCTTCAAAAATGCTCTTCAGAAACCTACTGTACGGGTGATGTCCAAGGGGGTAATCCAGCACCCAGAAAGCGTACTTTCCCTGGGGGCCGCCATTGGTTAGCAAGCCATCACCTGCTGTTAGCATTCCATTGACTCACATTCATTTTGGCGTCACTTTGACAACGAATAACTTTACATCTGAGGCGTTTAAAGACTTTATTTATCCATTGTTTATTTCTAAAGAAACATGACAATGTATAAAAGGCTCCATTACCTTGTATCTTACGTTATGGCCCCGTAGAAGCAGTTTTTGTAAAAATAGGCTAACGATTGCGTCATAACCACGCGACTCTGTCGCACAGTAGAGATATTACCGTATAGACAGGAGGAGAAGCTCGCAGGCAATCGGGGGGACATAGAGGCATAAAGTCAAGGGAGAAGCCCATAGAGAGTCATAAAGTTGCTCCTGCTCCTAGCTCATAGACAGCTCCTACTCACGCTCTACGCCTCTGCAAGATTCGGAAGGGAATGATTCAGATTTCTATTGGCACAGCTACTAGAAGACTTACAACTGTCAGACAGGTTGCTCACGTCACATCTACGTCGTCAAGCTCAGTTTGAAGTGAAGTGAGTGCTTCTAATTGACTTCACTTTTCTCCGTTGAAGTCTATGGGGTCGCTGTGTCCATTTCTTATACTGTCTAAGGTGATGTCACAGACACTATGTCCATATTTTTTTACATTCTCTGGATTGAAGAGACTGCATTTGGGTCACTCTACCCCCACCCTCTTTTTTTGGTTTCCTGTACAGGGGCACAAGAGGGTGTATAATAGAGTGTTGGGTGGTTGATTATAATTTCACTTTTCTAACTTTAGTTAGTGTGTTATGTTGCTGTTTAAACAAACATCTGCAAAGTTGCGACTCTAGTTCAAAGCAAAGTGAGATTTTTTTTTTACAGAAATCACTTTGTAAGGACTATAACAAACGGCTTGTAGGAACTACACAAGCTTCCTCACGGGTTAGTGACATCACAAACCCAAAAATTAAATAAACCCCGCCCACAGTAATACAAGCAGTGTTGATAAGAGGAAGAGTTGTTGTAGTAGAGCACATTTGTGAGTCTGCTCAAGCTGTCGCATCCATCTTTTCACATTTATTGCAATACTTAACGTAACACAAATGCAATAGCATGTCACTCTGTAGGCATCTTACAACAGTTCCCACACTAGCAATTTATAGATAATCATGAAAGAATATGCTAATCAATGACTTGAATATAGTTAACTCCACATCAGCTTCATAAATGCATCAACTAACCATTCAGAAACGTCCTGTTGCATTCTACATGTCGTCACTTCTTGAGTCTCTCCATCATTGTTCGACTCCGGTTTAAACATAAAAGGCAGAACAGTTTCTGACATTTTAGTGCGTGTTTGTGTGAGGTAATCGGAGCTGCTAACACACACACACACACACACACACAGTTACACCAGGTTACCTGTTTCTCCGTAAATGACTTAGTTTCTGTGACAAACTCTTTTAACTACCATTAAAAAATAGTCAAAAAAAGTACAACTGAAATTTTGGTATTGTGCATTTATTTGTGTCAAAAAAGTAATACATACTGCATTACAATAGAAATATCAGAACACAAATAACAATCTTTCAATATATATATACATATATACATATACATACACATATACATACATAATATATATATATATTTTTTTTTTTTCACCATTAAAATATCCTTTGACTTGGCATATCAATACAAAACTAAAGTCCTTCAAATTTATCTTCACTATAACAAGACATGTCACTAAAAAACTGACATCGCTTTGGGAAAAAAATATGCTGATTTTTAAATGCCAAAAAATTCAAAATAGAGTTTAAAAATCACTAATATTGTTTGCTCAAATAAGTGCACTATCAAAAAACCTTCCAACCATTCATTAACAGTCTTTGATGTTTAACTGTAAATGAACATATATCAGTACACACATTATTGTGGGCAGTGACAGCTTTGTTTCACAGAAGAATTGTGCGTTAAAGGTTGTGGCACAGCTGCTACATGGCACTTGAACTAGAAGCCTGTTGAACGTGCTGCTGTATGTGTACTATATGTTCTCTGCAAGCTGTGTATGACATGCCTCTCCGTGGGGTTAGCAATGTATCTGTTCTGCGTGTTACTGCAAGCCTTGTTGATGAGAGAATACGGTACTGCATACAAATGATTTTATATAATCCTCAGCACAGGGTTTTGAGAGCCCCTGAGGCGCAGAGCAGAGTTTGCATATGGTAGGGAGTTGGAGACTCCACTTCCACCGCAGGCTCTGGCCTGAACGGGGGCAGCTGGAAGCTGAAGGGCGGCAGCTTTTTCTTTAAAATCTGCCCGATACCCATGGAAGGGAACTTGCTGCGGTGCTGAGGGCTGTCGGGTTCTTCACTACCCCCGCTGCTGGGAGGGCTGCCGCCGCCTGGCTATCGTGGCCGCCTTCAAGTATGAGCTATCAGGTTGAAAAGCAGACACATGTCGAGGCGGAGAAAGTGCTCCGTTGGTCAGTTTGTACCATGGTGATGGAGGAGCTTCTTTGCTTGGTTCCTTGCTTGCGAAAGCCCAGAAATGAGCGCAGAGGGAGGAAGGTGAGCGAACAGGGATGTTGACAGCTTTTGAGGGTTCTTTGGAGCTGTCTTTCTGGGGCGGCTGGGTCTCGGGTGTAGGATGGGCTGGCTGCGGGTTGTTCGGGAACAGGGGGTGGATCTCCAGGTACTCCAGAGTGGAGGATGTGATGCAACTACCACGTCCTGAGTAGACATCTTTAAAACCTCCAGTCACAGTTTTCAGAAGACCTGAAATTGATAGGAGAAAGAGTTTGATTCAGGGCAGATCCAACTCATGTCTTTATTTGTACAAGCAAATATCTTTATAGTACTGTCATGCAGAAAGTCTGATGGCCTAAGGAAAGTATTTTGTAATTTAGTGCTGGACATTTACATTTTAAACTAAGAAAAGATTTTGTTGAACGTTTCCACTGTTTTTGTTCATACAATGAAAGTCAGGCAAAACAGCCTTGGACCCAATTGATTTTCATTGTATGGACAAACAAACAAGCAGATATTTTGAAAAATTATCTTTTGTGCTCCAGGTTTGGAGTGACTTCAGGGTGAGTGGCTGAATACATTTTCACTTTTGGGTGAACTATCGCCCTAAGTGAAAATTTCAACCAACTGTATGATTCACACATTATACTGAGTTTGTGGAGTTGAAGCATCTTTGAGGCTTGAAATACTTCAATATAGTCACATGACTTGGCAAACAAGCAAGAGAGAGTGTGTGAAACAGGTTTTTCTATACATTTGTTACATGTGCCTAATGAAGTCATCTTTAATCTTCAACTTGATCTTTCTGGTGATCTTGAACAGCCCTGAAGGTTTTACATTTGTTTGATTTACTGTCAACCTATTTGCCAAGTAAAAAAATGGAATTATCCCTCAGGCAACAGAGCTTATTCCAAATCTGCCTTCAACAAAGAGTTATATTAAAAAACGGTTTAATTTATACCATTGTATATGTACCATTTGTTCTCATTCTGTCAATTATTGTCACATACATCTAAGTCACGCATCAATTGTGTGCCAGATCACGTCTTAACCACATGGTTGGTTCATACATGTCTATGTTTAACTGTGTATATAGTCTTGGCACTTACCAGTTCTTTGTTTCTTCTCCTTGGTGGGGCCTTTGCTCACAGCGAGATAGACGGGTGTCTGTTTGGGTGGAATCGTGACCTTCTCAATGTGCTTCCTCCACTGGGTCTGAAACAGCTTGCTCTTTTTCTCTTTCTCCATGTTGTACTGTTTCTCCTGTGAGAAAGAAAGTATGTTAAACACTCAGGAAACACATCTGACAAGGTTCTATGAAGGATAATCGTGTAGATGTTGGTTCCTCAAACCTACCCTGTACTCTTTTGAGAGTCTCTTCATTTTGTTGTTGAGGAGGAAGTACACAGCCAGTGTGTGGGAAGCTTTGTTAGTGAGCACCGCACTCAGCACCTCACTGTGTTTGTAGCCCATTTTCTCAGTCATGTGGAGCAGAACCGTATGGTTGATCTCCTCAATGTGGATTCTGAGAGTTAAAAGGAGATGTTTTAGGTCACAATGTCATAAAAGGTGTAATAAAAGCAATTTAGCTTAAAGCATATTAGATGACTAACCTATTTAAGTAAGGAACTCCAGTGTGAGGGTTGCCCAACTGCAGCCACGAGTCGGTCATCACTTGGTGGATGTTGGGTCTCTTGTCGGGGTCAGGCTCTAACAGTCTCTTCAGCAGATTGACGGCAGCTGTGAACACAGACAGGAAGCAGTGAGGAATTTGTGCAATGTTACTTTAAGTAAACAAGAAAATTATAAGCACATCCTTGGTCAGTCTCTAGGTTTAATTTATTTATTAGGACAAATAAATCATTATTTATCAGGACAAGCATATAATGTTGTGGCCATTATGATTCTCCTACATCTAGCATTAGTCAAGGGATGACTGCACAGCCTTGCGTGCTTGAGATGCTAAATTATGGTTTTACATAATGAATGAATGAATCACCTGTTGTTGAGAATGCTCACGTAAGTGTAATGCAATGGAAAAGTCCACAGAATGTGATTAACAGCAATGTTGGGTGTATCATCATTTTCAAGAGAATTTATCTGGAATTCTGCTTGCATCATTTAGGTCAGTGAACTTCAATGGTAATGTATTCTATTATATTCTAATCAATGGTAAGATGACTACTTAACTACATACCATGCAAAAATCTTACATCTTTGGAAGGTTTACAGACAGTATTAAAAAAATATGAAAAAAGCAGATAATATAATTTCTTCTAGAGAATAAAACCGTTTTTTCCTGTGGTTGAAAAATAAGCCGCCACTTGTCTGGCATATTTGCAGTAAACAGTGGAATGGAACGGTCTGGAATTCTGCTTGCATATTTTCGTTCAGTGTAATACAGTGGTAATGGTATTTGTAGCAAGTAAGGCGGAGCCGAGGGAACGGAGCGAGGCTGGTGGCGCAACTGCTATTGAGCCTCGAGTTTCTCAAGGAGGAGCACCGGAAGGATAGAAGTAAGAATGATGACAGTGAAGGACGAGAGAGGACCAGACCAGGAGGATATTTACATTGTGTTTTGTTGTTTGTGTGGCAGTCGTCCGTGAGGTGCTCCCGCTTTACTTTTATTTTGTGTTTGTTTATTTTATGATATTAAAGTAATGTTGAACATTCGCTGGTTCCCAACTCCTCCTTCTCTAACTATTAAACCTTGTTACAGTATTCTTTTCTATAATAAGACGAGTACTAAACTACATGCTATGGAAATACCTTACGTCTTTACAGATAGTATAAAAAAATCTGAATAAAGCAGATCCTATAATTTCTTCTAGAGAATAAAACCGTTTTTTCCTGTGGTTGAAAAATAAGCCGCCACTTGTCTGGCATATTTGCAGTAAACGGTTGTTTATGAGCTGACGGCTTTGCACTGAGAATTTTGACTCTGTGTTCTTTTGAATACGTGTTTGTTGCCATTAAAATGAACCATGCGTAATAGTCAAATAAAAAACAAAGTTAAAGGAGAATTGCACAATGGTAAATGGAAAACCTCAATATGATGACATAAAAACTAATAAGTATCTAAATGATGACCTATATAATGATTTCATAAAAATAAAAAGATTACACATGCAATGGTGTTGACACTCGGAAATGTATTTCTATGGAATACAGGTTTACAAAATAGCGTGACATAAGTCAGAAAATTAGATGTTTCATGAAGACTCACTGCTTTATTAGATTTGTCTTTTATCTCCTAAAATATTTAAAACACCAGTGGACACCAGACCATCCCTATTTTTTTCAATTAAGCATTCAAAAGCACCATACTGGACTAAAAAAACGGTACAGTCTCACAAAGACTGCATTCATGCTCAACTTTTGGAGCATGATACCCATCAGAACGTAATTGGTAGGAGTACACAGGCTAATTTTCAGCATGTAATAGTTGCTTGTGTCAAATGTGGAACATCTGTCTGTCTATAGTATTGAACCCTTTGTGTGTCATTTATTTCACCCACGTAATTTATTTGGTTTGTGTGTGTATTTTGATTACTTATTGCTGTGTCACTGGTTGCTTATGTGTGGGTCTAAATACTCCCGAACAGTTATGATTGACAGACCCAACCCTCTTGCTTTGACATTGGTGGCATTTGGCAGCGCTGCTCGGACTAATGGATTAATTAAGGACAGGTGCGGCAGTTTGTATAAGAAAAGGCAAGCGAGAAACAAGAGAGCGCGGGGGCAGAGTGAAGGTGTGCAGAGGAACGCACGCACACCGCGAGCTGAACTTACGGGCAGGAACACCGATCGTTGCGATTGATTACAGAAAGTCACAGCCAGACGAACAGTGGGCACGGATCTGATTACAACGCATAAGTGGAGATAAGTGAAGGAAAGTGCTCAGCTTACCGGTGTTTTGGGTGCGTGTGATCCATGTCTGTGTGTGTTACGATCTGAGGGTTTTGTGTATTCCTCTACAGCGGATCAGAAGAGGGACGCAGAGGTTCATGCGGTGGATTCAACGCCTGATTTGAGCTAAGTAAAGGAAAGTTGTCCTGCCTATCAACTTATGTGTGTGCGAGAGAGCTGTACTAGTATTTTGCGTGAGACTAAGGGCTACTTTTACTCCTCAGTGCTGCCGCTGTTTATATTGGATCACGGAGCTGCGTAAAGGGACGGACTAACTAGACTGCCTCATCTGAATCAGCACTCCCTTCCGCGGTCCGCTCGTCTGTCGGATTTCCATATAAGGCCAATAGACCTTGAATGTGGTTTGGGATTTGACTAAAGTCGAACATTTTTTAATACATTTTATTTTTATGCTTTGCTGATTTTATATACTGATGTAGGATAGGATTTGGAGTATGGAGTATTTCTGTTGCCCATTTTATTATTGTGAGTAAATTGTTATATAAATAAACTGTATAAATCCAAGAAGTGGTTGCTGTCCTTTTCCTATCAGTGGAGAAACTAAACGCTGGTATAAATTAAGAACTTCACATTCTGGTGTGACACTTGTTCCTGTTTGGATGTGATCTTTGTGGTCATAAATATCTTTTTGAAAATCTCAGATATGCAGTTCTGTCAATACCTGAAGAGATAGATGGAGGTAGAGGGTTCATATCTTTGTCCACCATCCTCTGATGCAGAGCTTTCAGGCTAAATGGCTCCACAGTGAATGGTAGGGTACCAGTCAGCATGGCGTACATGTTCACCCCTCTACAATCAAAAACATACATGGTCAAATCCAGAAAAAAATTACTCAATGTGAGCTTAGAACATGGTGTTTCACATTTAGCAAACTCACATTGACCAGACATCCACTTTGGGCCCATATTTCTTCCTTGAGAGAAGCTCTGGTGCGGCATATGCTGGGCTGCCACACTGTGTGCTGAAGGGATCAGAGTATCCCAGAATTCCCGCACAGTTACTGAGGCCAAAATCTGTATGGGGAAACAGAGAGAGGGTTGTGTATAAGACAATGTTTATGTGTACTGGCTCATAGAGGGATTGACTCTAAATACCTTCCCACTAGGAGGAATGCAAAAGTGTATATGGCTTCCTAACACTAACCCCGTCTGTCACACACAACTGCTAAATAAAGGCCATGTGTTTGCCAACAGTTTAACAGAGAGGTAGGAGGTCGTTCGGTTTTAATGAGATACTGATTACTCAATCAGTCTTCACCACATGCTACAGATGAACACTTTCATGTCACATCACTTTAGGTCAGGGGGCAGGAACCTTTTTTGACCAAAGAGAAAATGCATTTTTTCGTTTTTGGTTAATGCATTTTTATAATTATAAATATATTATATATTATATAATGCATATTATAATTGGTGTATAAAAGGACATTTAAGGATATTTAAGTATAAAAGGTGTCTGTGATGCGGCAAAAGCGAAAGTACCCGGTGAAATGCTTCAAGATGTCTCTTGGTACAGCAGTGCACCAGTTTCAATAAAAGTATATGTTTCTGTCCAGGCACTTTTTATATATTTTTATACATTTTCGCTGTTGCTCTAAAAATCTTTCTTTTCACCATTACCACAAACAAGCTACGTAGCTGCTTGAATCTGAGTGCAGGAGCTCTAGTTTACCATAGAAACATAAGTGGTTTGCCGTTGATTTCTATCATGATACAGCACTGAACATGCCCTTTTGCCAGTACAACTTGAAATATGTTATGATAAACTTTTCATTACCTTCTGTAGACTGTACAACAAAGGATTTGTAATTGGCTGCTTTTTATGCAGAAAGCTGATAAGGTGGGTCAAATATTTATCAACCATTTGTTGGTAAAAGGTGAGAGACCTGGCGGCATGATTTTTGTCAAAGAGCCAGATGTGCCTCACAAGCCATAGGTTCCCGACCGCTGCTTTAGGACTTATTAGTGTGACTTTGTGATGTTAAGTAAACCTATCAGGAGGATCAAACATTGCATAATGTAAATCTCAGACAATGCTTACCGATCAGTTTTATGTTGTCCTGTCCGTCAAGTAGGAGGTTATCAATCTTCAAGTCTCTGTTGAAAATAACTATAAATAAACTATGCCATAATAGTTCTTAAAAAGATTTAACTGCCCATTGTGCTCTAATAAAGACTTATATACATTACAGAGTATCTAACACATGGTTTCTTAGTTTTCAGAATGAATTCACTAATGTTTGGAAAGTCTCATTTAAAGTTTCCTTATCAATGACCTCACACCCTGTGACTTTTTGTTTCTCACCTGTGAACAACTCCAGCCCTGTGTAGACGCTCCACTGCCATGACTAGCTGGCGTAGGTATTTCTGGGCTTCTCTTTCATCCAGCCCTTTCTTCTCATAAATGTGGTTCATGAGGTTTTCACCAGGGCAGAGCTCCATGACGAGGTAGTAGCTGTTCTCCGTCTCCAGGATGTCCAGCAGTTGGGTGATGTGTGGGTGTCGGATCATCTGCTGAATCTGCCCTTCACGCCGCAAGTTCTTTGTGACATACGAATCCTTTTTGGCCCTTCTCTTGTCAATCACTTTCACCGCCACCTGTGAATAGTAAATAAAAAGGAAGTTTCGTCAAGATAGAAAACACAACAGGACTGTTTATTGGTCTCCTTATGTATGGAATAATTCTAACAGCCCTGAACAGGTGAGGTGAGCCAGACTAAGACAGTCTGTCTCCTCACGTCTCCAGGGTTGAATGTTTGACCCGAGTTCCTGTTGAGGACTC
Source organism: Abramis brama (assembly GCF_963993115.1). Lineage (NCBI taxonomy): Eukaryota > Metazoa > Chordata > Actinopteri > Cypriniformes > Leuciscidae > Abramis > Abramis brama. The sequence continues at coordinate 17,837,152 of NC_139987.1, read as the reverse complement.
AGTGGGGGAGGGATAAGGAAAAATGATTGATTGTAGTCACTAAAGTTTATAATTTGGATTTCTTTTAAAGTCTTGCCAGTGTTTAAACCACTCAGCACTCGCGCGCTCTCTTAGAGATAGAGCGCTCATGCACACTCACAAACAGCTCGCTAATACCAAATTGCGCATAAATGGTCAAATACTCACAAGTGTGTGTACAAAATTACCGTCTTGACCAGCAGGCACGTAAACAGTCGTTTTTCTCTTAACGTAAGCAGGTGAAAAAGAACATGCATGCAGTATATTGGATCCGTCCATTCGTTCTTAAAGTGACACTGACAGCCAATAAATAATCCTGCATGCTGTCTCTGATTTTCTTTTTGTTTTTTGTTGTTTGATTAACATTACACTCACTGCTCTTGAATTTTTGTTGGTTTATTTGAAAGAATTATTCTGTATTTAATTTATTAATGGAAGACAATCCAGTATTATTTTACGTTTGATTCCTTATTCAATTTCTGTAGTATTACCTCAATAATACTGTTTGACAAAAAAACATTAAAACATTTTATTTGTATCTTTATTCTGTTGTATTTATTTGTGCTACTGCTTGTAAATTGTTTATTTGTTCTTATTTTATTACTGACTTTTTAATGTCTTTTTGTGAATTCAATTCAACATTTCAAATCAGGCTTAGCTATCAACATTTCAAATCAATAAGCTATAGTGCAACTCAATAGCCCCATTGTAAAAAAAACAAATATGCACTGCATTTCTATAAATAATTCTACATGATAAAAAAGGCTCCGCTGGCAAAACCAGCAATGCAAGTTTGAGAGGTGGCACCCCGACACAACTTGCTTTACGGCACGACGTCACATACATCAACAACATATGAAGCAGCCTCAATGGAAGACACTAGCACGCATTTCATAAGTGAATCATGGCAGAGTCGACGAAGAAAACGCGGTCAGAAGAGTGCAGACCAGGGGGGTAATCCAGCATCCAGAAAGCGCACCATCCCCGAGGGCCGCCATTGGCTAACAAGCCATCCCCTGCTGTTAGCATTCCATTGACTCCCATTCATTTTGGTGTCACTTTGACAACGAATAACTTTACATCTGAGGCGTTTAAATTGCGTTTCATTGTTTATTTCTAAAAAAATCACGACAATGTATAAAAGGCTCCATTACCTTGTATCTTACGTTATGGCCCCGTAGAAGCAGTTTTTGTAAAAATAGGCTAACGATTGCGTCATAACCACGCGACTCTCTGGAAATTACCGTATAGACAGGAAGAGAAGCTCGCAGGCAATCGGGGGGACGTGGAGGCATAAAGTCCGATAAAGTCAAGGGAGAAGCCCATAGAGAGTTGCTCCTGCTCCTAGCTCATGGACAGCTCCTACTCACGCTCTCCGTCTCTGCAAGTTTCGGAAGGGAATGATTCAGATTTCTCTTGGCACAGCTACTAGAAGACTTACAACTGTCAGACAGGTTGCTCACATCACATCTACATCGTCAAGCTCAGTTTGAGGCTGCGCAGTACGCTCAGCCATCAGGAAGTGAGTGCTTCTAATTTGCTTCACTTTTCTCCGTTGAAATCTATGGGGTCGCTTTGTCCATTTCTTTTACTGTCTATGGTGCAGACACGGCTCTGCGTGAGTGGTATTTACGACACGTTAAATACAAGTGTGTTTAAGGACTTGGCACTTAATCTGGACTGAACGACTGAAGGAACTTAGCCTGGACTGAGGGTCTCTGGAGTATGGTTGTAATGTAATGACAATGAGGATGGCTGTTGTTAATGTTTTTGTGTTTTTTTGTTTTGTTTCTGCTTTTATCTTCTACAAGCATTTAATAATAAAAATAAATAAATACAAATAATAAAAAAACACGTTAAATACAAGTACTAAACACAGCGACTCTAGGGGTCGCTGTCTGAGAAAAACGGACACTGCATAGTGTGCCTTTAAAGACATTTATTTTGATGCTCCTTTGGCTGCGTTTACACTTGGCATTAACATGCGACCTGTAGGCTATCTGGCTGTTGTCCACATACACATTGAAAAGACAAGTGTAAATGCGCTTCTGATCGGAATGTTATCCGATCAGCGTGTCCAGGTTCGGAGGTAGTCGAGGACGTATTGTGATCGGATCTCAGTGTAATGTAAACGCAATCCAGCCATCGTGTCTGCATTCACAGGTGGACCTCACACAAAACCCCGCCCACTGTCATTATCCCCCCTCCTCTCTCCGGAACTGAGAGCTGTGTGGTTTTGCGATACAGTCGAGTGCGAAGTACATCGCAAATATATTGAAATGTTTGCTTTCGCACTCTAAAGTTGCAGAATCATTCATTTTCTGTAAAGAACTCTCATTTTTCCCACCACAGCTGGTGAAGTTCTCGGATACGTTTCTCTGTACCGTTTCCATTACGGCAGCCTCTTCATCCTCCTCATTTTGCGAGATTTGTAAAATGTACCCCGATTGAAAACTGTTTTTAAAAGAAAACCCACCACATCAGGTCGACTTTGCACCGGCGCCATCCTTTTTCTTTTTTTTTCGCGGGAAAGCGAGATCCGATCTGTGATCCAGATACAGAAGCCACTTGATGGACAGGTGTAAACGCACCGTGTCCTGACTGGCTTATGATCCGATCTGCTTGATCGGATCACGGTGTTCGCATGTTAATGCCAAGTGTAAACGCAGCTTTAGTCTCTGTGCATACACAACCGACGCCTGGCTGACAGGATTATGTTTCTAACAATTTTTGTCATGTAATTTGGTATCAGTAACCGACAACAATTTGTAGGTAATCTACCCAGCTCTGCCCGGGACAGACCTCTACTCCTTCCCACAGCAACAGTGAAAGGGGGCAATAGGACTGAACAAATCTTGGATATGCTTTGAAGATATTTCATTTCACTCAATGAAAAAGCAAACTACTTTTTTTCTAGCCTATATGCAAATAGAAGCTTCACACAATAGAACATAATACAAAGGAAGACAGCAGCCAGTTAAAAAGAAAAACACACCCTGGGCTACTCATAGAAGAAGTTAGGCTACATATTCACAGTCAACAAACAATAACTAATAAATATATATTGTCATAAACCAGATATCAATTCTAAGTAAAACACATATTGAAGATACATTCTGCTGGTATATAAAATTATAAAGAATAAATCGTGTTAATCTGTAATCTGAGATTAATATAGACACCTGAATGCAAAGCAGGCTCAAGGATTGCATGCATTTAATGCACAGATCCGATCTTTTGACCAGATCCGATTTTTTGGCACGATCTGTTTGTACTCACTTTAGACAGGGCTTGTATCCGATATCTGTGTTTACATTAATTCCCGTCCAATATGATTTTCGGTGATCGTTTTATTATCCACATGGTTTGATGGCCGTGATATTAAAATTAGGCTATATAGGCTATAGCTATATAATTCATGTCGGGTGGTCATGATTATTTTCCAGCATGGACAAGACGATAACAACTGTCATCATGACTCATGAATGTTTTGCAGCGCAAAATCTGACGGAACAGATATAGGACCTAGTCAATAAAAACGAAATATTTTTCGTTTATCTGCAGCTCAGATCTAGAATTCTGAAGTGAAATAAAGTAGACCAATAGACTATATATTTTTTTAATGATTCCAACCCGATCACACTAAATGCGTCTCTATAGCACTGTGTTTATCGTGAAATTTATATCGCGAAAATGAGTTTTTACATCCATATGATACGCTTGGGTAGGTAACCTACTAAATAACAAGTAGGGCCTACTAAATTGTACTAAATTTATTTTTTTATTGTACTAAATAACAACCCACTGCGCATAGACACGTCGAAACGACGTCTTTTCTACGTCGTTTTTGCACGTCCAATTTTGCTCCCCTGAAGGTGCAGACTGTGACGCCAGATGACGTCTTTTTTCCGACGTCTTCCGCACGTCTAATGTTGACGTCCGTCCACAAAAGTTCGTTTGTGGGAAGAAGGAAGGAGACGGGGTCGGCTTGCTGTGGATCGTGTGTTTTATTAGATAAGTCTTTTCCAAACAATAAGCTCAGTGCGCTCAAACAGCGGCTTCTTTAGAAGGCTTAGGACGGCTTCGTCTCCAGTTATGGTTATCACCTGATGCTGAGACGATCAAATGTTTTTGGAAAATGATCTTAAATATAAATAATCTGTATTCATATGTATTAATCATGTTGATAATAACAATGTTGATATTTGTAAATAAAATAAAAATATTACAAAGAAATCAGGGGTATACGCGTATTCGTAGGCTATTGAACCGTTCGGTACGAGGCTTTCGGTTCGGTGTTAGGTACACATTTTCAAACCAAACGGTTCGTTGGACCATTTTTCCTGCCGACCAAAATTTCATTATTTCAAATGTAGGCGCGTTGCGCGTGGCAAGCGCGCTCATAATGTAAGAGACGCCGGCGCGACCACAACATTGCCCAACATCAAATGTACATTTAATTTTTTACATTTACATTTCATTTAATTCAATATTACATTTATTTTTTTCCAAGGAGCTGTTTTGTTTTATATGCTCCTAAGAAGAGTCAATTATAGCTCTAGAATTGCTCAAAGTAAAAAAATCATACTTTATGATTTTAGTTTTAATAAATAAAAAAAAAGAATAAAAAAAAAATAAATCAAGGAAATTTCCCTGGCATTTCTTTCTTTTTGCTGTATCAAAAACGTACCGAACCGAACCGTGACACAAGTGTATCGAACCGTGAATTTTGTGAACCGTTACACCCCTAGTAATCATGTAAATTTCCTGCACCTGTCATAGATGTCCAAATGACGTCCAAAAAAATTACCCAGTTCAAAGGTCCAATGTTGAACGTCAATATGATGTCCAAGTTGGGTCATGGTTGGACGTCCAAATAGTGGACCTAGTTTGGACGTCGAATAGATGTCCAGAATTGGTCATGGACCGACGGACCCAATATAGACATGATCTGCACGTCTATCCGACGTCCAATGTTTAGTGGGAAGTAGCCTATACAATAGAGAATTCAACTCGTGGTGTATAACGTTACCACTGACTAGGCCTACACTGAGGGGGGTTTGACCAAAACAATTTAGACAGATGTTATTTCTCTTTTTAACTTTACATTTTCACTGGAAATAACAAATAGCCTACAACAGCATTTAGCCTAAGTCATGGTTTTGGCTGGGTTTTGACCAATTTCTATTTTGTTATTTCTCTTTAAAACAAGTTTCGTGCTTAAAGAATTATAAAATCTCAAATATAATTATAATAATATAATATATAATATAATATAATATATTATTAATATAATATAAATATTATAAAATCTACAAATCTCACCTTCTCGCCGGTGGTCGCATGAAGCCCCTCTCGCACTTTGGCGAACGCCCCCTCTCCCAGCTTCCTCCCGATCAGATAATTCCCAACTCTTTTCGTGTGGTAAAAGTTTTGGAGGATGTCAGCTGGAGGACCGTTGCTTAGAGACGAAGGATGGATGTTTTCTGTGGCTACGGGAGCCTTAGCTTTCATCCCAAAAATCCTCCCGCTGTCCGTACCCATGTCTGTTCCTGCATCGGGCATCCCTGCGCCTGTTGAACGAAACCCGATATCCTCTGAATCTACTGCTACTGCTTACTAAGAGCTCTATGAGAATGAGACATCTGAATTCCTGTCCCTTATACTAACCTGACACACGCGCCACCCAGGGGCGGATCTAGAAAATTGTTAATAGGGTGGCAACACCAAAGCAAGAGCAAATGCGTAGTTTTTTGGATTTATGGCCTACAAAGTAGCCTAATCATCTTTACTGTTATATACTGTTATTGTTAAATAACAAAATTTCATTTTTGATTTCATCGAGGTACTCTATATGAAAAACATCAACAGACTCTAAATGTTTCTGAGCTTGTATCTCTAAAGAAGACAAGCCTTTTTTATTAATATTACATACTGCTTGGATGGTAAATCGCATGATTTAGTGCAAGTTAAAGAGCAACAAAAACTTTAGAATTTCCTAACGTTAGAAAGAAATTAGATGGGAATGTCTATGTGGTCACCCAGAACACCCTACCAACCACATACTAGTGGCCAATCTATGTGTTTTAAACAAGAATTTAAGTTGACTTTAAGACAAGTCAGTATAAATTTGTATTTCAAACTTTTCAATCTAGTTATTACGGTTCTTCTTGATTGCTAACACACAATTCATGAAACTACTCACCATTTTCTCACAATTATCTCAAAACTTTACACCAACTTGCACAAACCTCAAACTTCCAGGTCAAAATAAAATACTCTAGTCAAAATACATTCTCTTCTGTCAAAATCAAACTTTGACCTCATGACGCACAAAACGTAACAAATACACCGATTACTTTCCTGCCCAGTGAACACTAGTGAGATAAATTAACTCGGTGTAGCAAAAAAGTTTGAGGGTGTACAACATGTGATACAGTTTACTACAGTTTACTATTTTTTTATGTCATCACATTGAAGCACCACTGCTGAAAAGCAGTAGGCCTACTTGAAACATTGCTTACATCTATATTTTATTTTGTGATAATTCTGGGGTGGCTATTGCATTCAAAAATCGATTTCATATAAATGCTGTTCCTTTAACTTTGTTCATCAAACCATTCTGAATACAACATATCACGGTTTCCACAGAAATATGAAGCAGCACAACTGTTTCCTATATTAATAACAGTCAGAAATGTTTCCTGAACAGCAAATCATTATATTAGAATGATTTCTGAAGGATCATGTGACACTGAAGACTGGAGTAATGATGCTGAAAATTCAGCTTTGACATCACATAAATAAATTACATTTTAAAATATATTCAAATAGAAAACAGATAGCCTATTTTAAATTGCAATAATATTTCACCATATTACTTTTAAAGAAACCTTTTTGAACTCTCCTTCGTCTTCATCTTCTTTACCTGGTGACATATAGTAACCATCCACACGACTAATTACAGGTGTGTCAAGAGTACAAATCACAGAATCTTTTAGTGGTCATGAAAATGTGTTTAGATTTAGCATATTATTGATGCATTCTCCTCGTGACACACTGCTTTCCACAGAAGTGCAGAAACAAAACCTCCAACAGTGTAGCTCAAAACAGGATTTGCCAGTCTATTCTTGCTAATATGCAAATTGCATACATGGGTTCTAAGGAAAACAACCTTTTCATTCGTTTGCATGCCTCAACATTCCTTGCAGTTATGAGGAAAACAACTGTGACCTCCTGAAGTTACACCACAATGAGTTTATTAGAAATGCAGTATGCATATTATAGGCCATATATATTATTTGACACTATTTGCACCACTTCATTTTTTAAGTTTATTTCGGTTTCTTGTGACTTTAAAGTTTCAGATTCACACACACATAAAAAAATTGACTATAATGCCCATACTGGCTGGCTTGCCACTAACTGTAACACTGTACTGTAACATTTAATATTTTTACCTATATTTATCCACTGAAGTTCGGAACACCAAGGTAGGTTCACTAGAGGGCAAGTATTTATAAGGCACGTATAAACACAGACAATGACTAGAAAATGTACCAATTTATATTTTGTTTGAAAGATTGATTGAATGTAGATTAAATAAAATTACAATAACAATGAAATAAAAAATAAAAGCACAAATGAATGATTTGTTCTCAATCCCTTATGAGTTTATCTTTTATATCGAAGTGTTATTTTCAGCTCTAATGTTATTTGAATTATCTATACTTGTATTCTAATTGTATAGTTTATAGTTTGTAGATATTTCATTGTATTAACTTGTAGTTCAATCATTTAAATTAGAGCTTTTGCTAATCCTTTGGATTTTGGTTTGTTTCAGCATTATTATATTATTTAACTCTGAAATGGAAATACCAAACCAAATTAAAACATAAAAAATATGACAGAGGGGAAAAAACTAAAATAAAATTCAATATCACAGTAACTCCTCAAACAATATAACAGCTCAATAACATCTCAATCTGAACGTGTCACACTTTCTGTGTTTAGTTATTTTAATTATTTTTCCCTTTATTGTTATTTAAAATTACACAATGACTTCGATTACACATTTTGTTGCATCTTTTCAGCATTTTTGTTGAAATTATATTCTTTTTTTTCCCAGTCAGTTCAATTCTGACCTGTGTTACATTTACTTGGCATCATAGTCCAGTCATTTTATGAAAAAAGGTTGAAAAAATACATCAAGACAAACAAAAAATGTACAAGTTTTTTGAAATTGCTTGTTAACATGGACAAACGGTGTATAATCTAATTATGTATGTGCTAATTTGCATAAATACCACAACATATCTAAACATTGGGTATAGCCAGGTGAAAATGTCTTGTTGAATCTTGTTGACACAACAGTAAAATACCTAATATTAAGGTCTGAATGGAACCCATTTAGGCTACCCATGAGGGATTTACTTTTTTACCTTTTGTCTTCTGCATTCTCCTTACCATTGTCTCCTGTTCTTCCCTCAGACTTGTCCCCCAGAAACAGTCCCACAGACCCAGCCCCAAACCCTATCTCTTAAAAATTAATAAAGGCTGGTTTCTAAAGTAGCCTACTTCTTCCTGCCTCTATGTATTAATGCTCATGGGTAGCCTAAATGAGTTCCATTTAGACCTTAATATTAAGTATTTTACTGTTATATGTCAACAAGATTCAACAAGACATTTTCACCTGGCTATACCCAATGCTTAGATCTGTTGTGGTATTTATGCAAATTAGCACATATGTAATTAGATTATGCACCGTTTGTCCATGTTAACAAACAATTTAAAAAAAAACTTGGAATACATTTTTTGTTTGTCTTGATGTAAGTAATCAACTCAGTAATTTTCATGGTGATATCTAAAGGTTAAAATTGTTACCCTATTCACGTGAGAAAAAAAATGCATAGGTGTATGAATAGGCTATATTTGGGTCTTTTTCTAAACTTTCCCCTAATGGGATTCTTCGGGACTTTTTTTTCCTTACTCAGGACATATTGAGGATACAAAATCAGTTGAGTTTGCTTCTGTTGCAATTTGTTTTCTCATTATTTCTCATTATTTTGACACATTGCAAATGCTTTGGTACATTCATGCAATTGACAATTGTCTGCTTTTCCTACACCACTTGCTTATGTCATGTTGATCAAAATATATTATACTGGTTCACTGTTGAATATTCTAACCCCTTGAAACATCTTGGTATTAGTTATATGCATTAAATACAAAATGGTTGAGCTACTGTAGTTGCCATAAACTGGCAAGCATATTTTCTACACATTTCTATTAGACTTTTTTTTTTTAAAAGATGTGTCCTGAATTGATGAATTGCGGGGGTGAATTTTGAATTTCACTAATAAAGGGAAATGTAAAGGGCTACATCAACCAATGTTCTCTAAAATTGCTCAGATGTGCATGTCATGAACCTTCATTTGGCAAGCATATAGACAGAGCACAACACAATGTTACAAATTCTGACCATGGAAGAACAACAAGGAAACAAAAAGGGTCAACAGCCAGGAAGAAGAAGAGGAGTAAGGATGCGTGGTAGAAGGGTACAAAGGCAAGACAGTGGAAGAGGTAGAAGAGGCCAAGATTGTTGACATGATTTTGATGAAATAAGGGCCAATATTGTGCACCATGTTCTCAAACAATGGCTGAGGCGGGTTGAAAGGTACAGCCGAATGTTGGGAGAACAACCGTGTCCTTAATCATTCAAACGTTTAGAGACAGAACAGAATGCAATCAGATAATATTCACTATACTGCATATGCAATGCTATATTACAGTAGTCCATGTTCATTTTACATTATAAATATACTTTATAGAGACGTAGTAAACAAAAAAAGTGTTAAACAACCCAGAATATGGTTTATATTTTATATTTCCCAAAGTAGCCATGCACACTCATGACATTCTCTCATCAGATTCACGAGGTAGTCACCTGGAATGGTCAATTCAAAGGTTTGCTTTGTCAAGAGTTAACTTGTGACATTTCTCGCCTTACTAATGTGCTTTAGACTAGACTCATCAGTTGTCTTTTGCAGAGGAAGAGTGGGTACAGAGTCAATAGCCTATTAGTGCTACTACAACTACTGTACAAATCCATATTACTGCAAGAAACACTCAGTTAAGCAAAGAGAAAAGACAGTCATTATGAAGGTGAGAATGAGAAAGTAAAATTCCCTGTTATTGGGGAACATGAGCTTTGAATGAGAGAGAGAGAGAGAGAGAGAGAGAGAGAGAGAGAGAGAGAGAGAGAGAGAGAGAGAGAGAGAGTCCTACTTGTCCTACGCATTATTACCAATAGAGAGCGCAATAGACCTACTCACCTTAATTTCTCTGTACATCGCTCGTCTCATGACCGCATGGTAATGTAAACAAGCTGCCGGCTAGCTGGGGTGTGGTGACGCAATATTATTAAAAAGCCAGCCTTCCATTGTCCTGAAGATCTATTAATCATGTCAGGGTAGTCATCGCTAAAAGATTACACTTTAATGAACGAATGAACACCAAGGCATTCATTTACAAAACACAATGTATGTAAGATACAATATGATTAATGGAATTTAGGGATAATTGAAATAATTAAAACGACATTGGTGGTCTTTCGATTATCATTTTGTAGGATATACAGTTTTTTTGTTTCAACGATAATATTAAAATGGAAACAAATGAAGCAACGTAAGGTACACTTGTCATATTTGTTCATCATTTATAAAGCAAGACTGGCCTATGACTGTCCGCATTTACAATATTGCCACCATTTAAAATACTTGAAGTGTTGAAATAGACATTACAGAAAACAAATGGGGTGAGGTAATCTAGAAATACATACATTTAAGGGAAAATGAAAGAAACTGGCATGGTAAAACTAAAACTAAAGGTAAATAATACAACGGGGATGAATTTATGTAGCTAGCTATAACATGTGGTAAATATAAAGTAAAATGTTTAATAAAATAAGTGTAATTATATCTGATGAGGTGAATTGCATTAGCAGATTAGTTAAATAAAATAAAATCAACGCTCCACATCATATGCATGACATCACTGCATAAAACGCGTTTGTGTGCATAAGCATGTCCGTCTCATTTGAATGAATAATCAATAGATAATTTAGTCGCGACCAATAGGTCAGCCAAAAGCGATTTACGTAAACCATCACTGGGGAAAGCTGACAGAAATCAGGAATCACTGCGAATCTGACCCCTCAGCAACATGCTCTTTGTTGTCTAGGTAAGCATGGGTGAGAGGCGGGGTTCATTTTACAACTCAGAAGAGGGCGGAGCCTCTGATCCCGACGCGGCAGCTGATTGGATTAGATTTTAACCCAGTGACTGAGAAGATATTTGCTAGCAAATAAGAAACGCCCCCACCCCGTGCCGGGAAACTAACTTCAAATAACAAATATGAGAGACTCGGCAGCCAGACATTCACTTAATTCTCACTCAGATACAGAGAGGTGCTGGAATCTTTTTAGCTTTGTCATTCGGAACAGTTGTATGTAAATGAGACGATTTGATAATTTGATTTAGATTAGGATCGAGTGGCTTTATTCATTATTCCATGACGAATGCAATAGTTACGTAGCCTAAACCTATTACAATCTTACAGTTTGCGGACTGACTGGCAGCTGAACCGAACAGGTGGCGCGTGTGTCAGGTTCCGCTAAGCGTTTAGTATTAGGGACAGGGATTCAGATGTCTCATTCTCATAGAGCTCTTAGTAAGCAGTAGCAGTAGATTCAGAGGACATCGGGTTTCGTTCAACAGGCGCAGGGATGCCCGATGCAGGAACAGACATGGGTACGGACAGCGGGAGGATTTTTGGGATGAAAGCTAAGGCTCCCGTAGCCACAGAAAACATCCATCCTTCGTCTCTAAGCAACGGTCCTCCAGCTGACATCCTCCGAAACTTTTACCACACGAAAAGAGTTGGGAATTATCTGATCGGGAGGAAGCTGGGAGAGGGGTCGTTCGCCAAAGTGCGAGAGGGGCTTCATGCGACCACCGGCGAGAAGGTGAGAAGATTTGAAGAATTGTTAGCTCACTTGCACCTAAATGACACTGAAAAAAATGTCATAATAATAGAAACATAATAAACCATCAAGTCAATATAAACTGGTCAAAATCCAGCCAAATCATGACTTAAATGCTGTTGTATTTGTTATTTTCTAGCGATTGTTCATTGTCTACATGAAAATTGCTCACTGAAAAACTGTTGAGAATCCAGCCAAGACCTGACTAGAATGATGTTGCATTTGTTATTAACTACATTTAGTTGATCCGTTTGTCTGAATATGAACATGTAAAGTTAAAAGAGAAATAACATCAGTCTAAATTGTTTTGGTCAAACCCCCCTCAGTGTCAATGGTAGTCAGTGGTAGCCTAGTCTATGGACCAGGAGTTGAATTCTCGTTGTATTTGTTATTTAGTGATTTATTCTAAAACAAATGTTTTCCATCAATGTGAATATAAAGCTTAAAGCTGAAATCTATTTCAAAAGTACCCAGAAATCAGTTTGTGTTGGGTCCTTGGGGAAGAACAGCAGAAACATCATCCCCTGATCATCAGGTTGAGTTGAGATGTTTCTCACTGGTCTCATGTTCCCCTTCATACAGATTAAATTGGGTAACAGAGGCAATCCTTGAGCCTGTTTGCATTCAGGTGTCTGTATTAATCTCAGATTACACCAAAGAAAGTGTGCAGCCCTTCACAATGAATGGAGAAATATTTCTTATATAGGCTATATATATATATATATATATATATATATATATATATATATATATATATATATATATATACATACATACATATATATATAACACATTCAGCAGAATGTATATTCAGTATTTTACTCAGTTAGACATGATATCTGGTTTCTAGGGCGTGTTTTATGACAGTATATATTAATTATTGTTTGTTGACTGTGAATGTCACTTCCTCAATAAGTAGGGTGTGTTTTTATTTTTAACTGGCTGTTGTCTTTCTTTGTAAAATATTCTGGCTGAAGCTTCTATTTGCATACTTAGAAAAAAAAAAGTTGTTTGCCCTTCCAGGGAGTGACCTGAAATACCTTCTTAGCATATCAGAGATTTGTTCAGTCCTCTTATGCTGTTGCTGTGGGAAGGAGAAGAGGTCTGTCCCGGGCGATGATGCAAACGCTAGCAATCACAAAGAGAAGCAAGGCTGCCTCGTGCTCCTCTTGTCTCCTGCTTCGCTCTCGTTCTCTGACATCACCTAGAAAAACAGACAGGGTGGGGCGGGGCTCACGGTTGGTGGGCAATAGCACATGCTTCCCCCATGTCTGTTGTGAGCATAGCTAACCCACTTTCACCCTCGCCGCCTTTGTCTGCCTGAGAGAAAAACAACATGTTAGTCATGCTAGTCCGGGGGTCCCCCTGCCACCCCCCTTTAACCATCGACCACCAATCGACCTTATCAACAATGCTGGCAAAACACGACGGTTAAGATCCAGTAATGTCGGATTAGCATTTTGGGGATTGTTTAGAAATGGAACTTTCCCCCTTTTTCCTCAGTTCCTCCTTTAAAATGCTCCTCAGTTGGAGAAATTGGTCCAGTTATCTGCTCAAATGGCCATGTTTGATCGGTTTGCTCAACAGTCTGTTTTTGTACCTGATGATTTGTGGGGGCACAGCAAGTCACCCCTTCAACCCTCATCGGGTCACGCTCTGGGGCTCTTTCAAGGGTGGAACCAATAGCACCAGGCTATTGTTACAGCACACAGAGGGACATTTTACCCAGGACAAAGAAACCTTGTTTGATAAAGAACAAAGACCCTCCCCTCCCACCTTAATTGAGAAAAAACCCATCAAAATCATTAACAAATAAGCTAATTCACTTCCATGTATATATGCATGCTATGCTATGCTACATTACATTGTCCGTGAACGTGTTTTTGAGGGGGCAGAGATTTTTTTAACCCAATGTTTATAAAGCATTAGTGGTTCACAGCATGTTGGTGACAAATGGGTGGCATTAACAGGCCATTTGGACATTCTTCATTCAACTGGAGGTGCTTTAACGACTACAAATCGGTCATTTGTCCTTATCCCTCCCCCACCGAGTCCTTCACAGGAACTCGGGTCAAACATTCAACCCTGGAGACGTGAGGAGACCGACAAATGTGAAATAAGAGTCCCATCTGTCTTAGTCTGGCTCACCTCACCTGTTCAGGGCTGTTAGAATTATTCCATACATAAGGAGACCAATAAACAGTCCTGTTGTGTTTTCTATCTTGACGAAATCTCCTTTTTATTAACCTTCACAGGTGGCGGTGAAAGTGATTGACAAGAGAAAGGCCAAAAAGGATTCGTATGTCACAAAGAACTTGCGGCGTGAAGGGCAGATTCAGCAGATGATCCGACACCCACACATCACCCAACTGCTGGACATCCTGGAGACGGAGAACAGCTACTACCTCGTCATGGAGCTCTGCCCTGGTGGAAACCTCATGAACCACATTTATGAGAAGAAAAGGCTGGATGAAAGAGAAGCCCAGAAATACGTACGCCAGCTAGTCATGGCAGTGGAACATCTGCACAGGGCAGGAGTTGTTCACAGGTGAGAAACAAAAAGTCACAGGGTGTGAGGTCATTGATAAGGAAACTTTAAATGAGACTTTCCAAACATTAGTGAATTAATTCTGAAAACTAAGAAACCATGTGTAGATACTCTGTAATGTATATAAGTCTATTTTAGAGCACAATAAGCAGTAAAATATAGTTCAAACGGTTGATGAAAGTTGTTTGAATACCTTTTTTATTTTCAACAGAGACTTGAAGATTGAAAACCTCCTCCTTGATGAACAGGACAACATAAAACTGATCGGTAAGCATTGTATGAAATTTACATTATGCAATGTTTTCTCCTGACAGGCCTACTCAAAGAACGTCACAAAGTCACATTAAGTCCTAATGACCTAAAGTGATGTGACATGAAAGTGTTCATCTGTAGCATGTGGTGAAGACTGATTGAGTAATCAGTATTTCATTAAAACCGAACGACCTCTCACCTCTCTGTGAAGACTGTTGGCAAACGCACTGCCTTTATTTACCAATTGTGTGTGACAGACGGGGTTAGTGTTGGGAAGCCATATACACTTTTGCATTCCTCCTAGTGGGAAGGTATTTAGAGTCAATCCCTCTATGAGCCAGTACACATAAACATTGTCTTATACACAACCCTCTCTCTGTTTCCCCATACAGATTTTGGCCTCAGTAACTGTGCGGGAATTCTGGGATACTCTGATCCCTTCAGCACACAGTGTGGCAGCCCAGCATATGCCGCACCAGAGCTTCTCTCAAGGAAGAAATATGGGCCCAAAGTGGATGTCTGGTCAATGTGAGTTTGCTAAATGTGAAACACCATGTTCTAAGTTCACATTGAGTACATATTTTTTTTCTGGATTTGACTTTATGTATGTTTTTGATTGTAGAGGGGTGAACATGTACGCCATGCTGACTGGTACCCTACCATTCACTGTGGAGCCATTTAGCCTGAAAGCTCTGCATCAGAGGATGGTGGACAAAGATATGAACCCTCTACCTCCATCTATCTCTTCAGGTATTGACAGAACTGCATATCTGAGATTTTCAAAAAGATATTTATGACCACAAAGATCACATCCAAACAGGAACAAGCAACTATTACAGTTAGCCTGAAAATTAGCCTGTGTACTCCTACCAATTACGTTCTAATGGTATCATGCTCCAAAAGTTGAGCATGAATGCAGTCTTTGTGAGACTGTACCGTTTTTTAGTCCAGTATGGTGCTTTTGAATGCTTAATTGAAAAAAAATAGGGATGGTCTGGTGTCCACTGGTGTTTTAAATATCTCAGGAGATGAAAGACAAATCTAATAAAGCAGCGAGTTTTCATGAAACATCTAATTTTCTGACTTATGTCACGCTATTTTGTAAACCTGTATTCCATAGAAATACATTTCCGAGTGTCAACACCATTGCATGTGTAATCTTTTTATTTTTATGAAATCATTATATAGGTCATCATTTAGATACTTATTTCTTAGTTTTTATGTCATCATATTGAGGTTTTCCATTTACCATTGTGCAATTCTCCTTTAACTTTGTTTTTTATTTGACTATTACGCATGGTTCATTTTAATGGCAACAAACACGTACTCAAAAGAACACAGAGTCAAAATTCTCAGTGCAAAGCCGTCAGCTCATAAACAACCGTTTACTGCAAATATGCCAGACAAGTGGCGGCTTATTTTTCAACCACAGGAAAAAAACGGTTTTATTCTCTAGAAGAAATTATATTATCTGCTTTATTCAGATTTTTTTAATACTGTCTGTAAACCTTCTAAAGATGTAAGATTTTTCCATAGTATGTAGTTAAGTAGTCATCTTACCATTGATTAGAATATAATAGAATACAATAATAGAATCTATAGAATCTAATAATAGAATCTAATCTCTTGAAAATGATGATACTGCCAACATTGCGGTTAATCACATTCTGTGGACTTTTCCATTGCATTACACTTACGTGAGCATTCTCAACAACAGGTGATTCATTCACTACTAAATCTGTGACAGGATATATTACAACAGGATGATGCAGTGTTGAAATAAGATTAGCCTCATTATGTAAGACCATAATTTAGCATCTCAAGGACGCAAGGCTGTGCAGTCATCCCTTGACTAATGCTAGATGTAGGAGAATCATAATGGCCACAACATTATATGCTTGTCCTGATAAATAATGATTATTTGTCCTAATAAATAAATTAAACCTAGAGACTGACCAAGGATGTGCTTATAATTTTCTTGTTTACTTAAAGTAACATTGCACAAAGTCCTCACTGCTTCCTGTCTGTGTTCACAGCTGCCGTCAATCTGCTGAAGAGACTGTTAGAGCCTGACCCCGACAAGAGACCCAACATCCACCAAGTGATGACCGACTCGTGGCTGCAGTTGGGCAACCCTCACACTGGAGTTCCTTACTTAAATAGGTTAGTCATCTAATATGCTTTAAGCTAAATTGCTTTTATTACACCTTTTATGACATTGTGACCTAAAACATCTCCTTTTAACTCTCAGAATCCACATTGAGGAGATCAACCATACGGTTCTGCTCCACATGACTGAGAAAATGGGCTACAAACACAGTGAGGTGCTGAGTGCGGTGCTCACTAACAAAGCTTGCCACACACTGGCTGTGTACTTCCTCCTCAACAACAAAATGAAGAGACTCTCAAAAGAGTATAGGGTAGGTTTGAGGAACCAACATCTACACGATTATCCTTCATAGAACCTTGTCAGATGTGTTTCCTGAGTGTTTAACATACTTTCTTTTTCACAGGAGAAACAGTACAACATGGAGAAAGAGAAAAAGAGCGAGCTGTTTCAGACCCAGTGGAGGAAGCACATTGAGAAGGTCACGATTCCACCCAAACAGACACCCGTCTATCTCGCTGTGAGCAAAGGCCCCACCAAGGAGAAGAAACAAAGAACTGGTAAGTGCCAAGACTATATACACAGTTAAACATAGACATGTATGAACCAACCATGTGGTTAAGACGTGATCTGCCACACAATTGATGCGTGACTTAGATGTATGTGACAATAATTGACAGAATGAGAACAAATGGTACATATACAATGGTACAAATTAAACAGTTTCTTTAATATATATTTTAATATAGCTCTTTGTTGAAGGCAGCTTTGGAATAAGCTCTGTTGCCTGAGGGATAATTCCATTTTTTTACTTGGCAAATAGGTTGACAGTAAATCAAACAAATGTAAAACCTTCAGGGCTGTTCAAGATCACCAGAAAGATCAAGTTGAAGATTAAAGATGACTTTAATCGGTGCTTGTTTGCCAAGTCATGTGACTATATTGAAGTATTTCAAGCCTCAAAGATGCTTCAACTCCACAAACTCAGTATAATGTGTGAATCGTGCAGTTGGTTGAAATTTTATCGATAATTCATAAAATTCGCATAATTCGATAATTGGGCGATAATTCACCCAAAAGTGAAAATGTATTCAGCCACTCACCCTGAAGTCACTCCAAACCTGGAGCACAAAATATTTTTTTTCAAAATATCTGATTTGTTTGTCCATACAATGAAAATCAATTGGGTCCAAGGCTGTTTTGCCTGACTTTCATTGTATGAACAAAAACAGTGGAAACGTTCAACAAAATCTTTTCTTAGTTTAAAATGTAAATGTCCAGCACTAAATTACAAAAGACTTTCCTTAGGCCATCAGACTTTCTGCATGACAGTACTATAAAGATATTTGCTTGTACAAATAAAGACACGAGTTGGATCTGCCCTGAATCAAACTCTTTCTCCTATCAATTTCAGGTCTTCTGAAAGCTGTAACTGGAGGTTTTAAAGATGTTTACTCAGGACGTGGTGGTTGCATCACGTCCTCCTCTCTGGAGTACCTGGAGATCCACCCCCTGTTCCCGAACAACCCGCAGCCAGCCCATCCTACACCCGAGACCCAGCCGCCCCAGAAAGACAGCTCCAAAGAACCCTCAAAAGCTGTCAACATCCCTGTTCGCCCACCTTCCTCCCTTGGCGCTCATTCCTGGGCTTCCGCAAGTAAGGAACCAAGCAAAGAAGCTCCTCCATCACCATGGTACAAACTGACCAACGGAGCACTTTCTCCGCCTCGACATGTGTCTGCTTTTCAACCCGATAGCTCATACTTGAAGAAGGCCACGATCCCCAGCCCACCTGTTCTCATCGTCAAACCTCAGCCCAAGAAAAGTCCTCCCACTTCAGACTGGTCTAGCTCCTCAGATTCCAGCGGTAGCCCTCCCAGCAGCGGGGGTAGCGAAGAACCCGACAGCCCTCAGCACCGCAGCAAGTTCCCTTCCATGGGTATCGGGCAGATTTTAAAGAAAAAGCTGCCGCCCTTCAGCTTCCAGCTGCCCCCGTTCAGGCCAGAGCCTGCGGTGGAAGTGGAGTCTCCAACTCCCTACCATATGCAAACTCTGCTCTGCGCCTCAGGGGCTCTCAAAACCCTGTGCTGAGGATTATATAAAATCATATGTATGCAGTACCGTATTCTCTCATCAACAAGGCTTGCAGTAACACGCAGAACAGATACATTGCTAACCCTACGGGGAGTTATTTGGCATGTCATACACAGCTTGCAGAGAACATATATAACACAAATAGGTCTTGAGGTAATAAAGCCCCAGGACAGTAGACACTGAAAGCCAAGTTCACATACAGCAGCACGTTCAACAGGCTTCTAGTTCAAGTGCCATGTAGCAGCTGTGCCACAACCTTTAACGCACAATTCTTCTGTGAAACAAAGCTGTCACTGCCCACAATAATGTGTGTACTGATATATGTTCATGTACAGTAAAACAACAAAGACTGTTAATGAATGGTTGGAGGGTTTTTTGATAGTGCGCTTATTTGAGCAAACAATATTATTTGATTTTTAAGCTCTTACTTAATTCAACCTCAAATTGTAATTGCACTCAGGTCAATGCTTCACTTTTTTAATAGCCTCACTTTTAAACCTGTAGTGAAATGTCAATAATTCATTGGAAGACAACATTCCTAGTTTTTTCAATGTTGGACAACATTCCATTCCTCCTGTAGGGGATTGCTGGCATTTTGTATAGCCTTAAATATCTTGCATTCAGCCTTTGGGCTGTAATGGAAGATTTTCAGAATTATTTGAACTCTTCGTGTATAAGATTCATTTTATCTGCAGAGCATCATGTGAAGTAATAGATTGTGCAATAGTGTGTATATATTTAATAGCTGACCTGGTTATAACCAGGGTGGTGTTTTCTCTCCATTGAACGAAAGAGATTCAAATCTGCCTGTACATAGAACTCAAGTGTCTTTAATTCCATGCATTTAAAAATGATTCATGCTGTCTTTTTCACATTAGATTTACAAAGCAGACCTCTTTCACAGTCTTCACGTGCACAGAAGACTTATGAGCTGTGAACACATTTTCTGATCTCAACTACACTTTTGCATGCTCACCAGGATTTAAAAAAAAAGTGATGTCAGTTTTTTGGTGACACGTCTTTGTACTTTTGTTACGGTGAAGAAAAATTTGAAGGTCTTTTGCAAGTTTTGTATTGATTTGCTTTTTTGCCAAGTTAAAGGAGATTTTTTAACACTGTAAAAAAGATTTTAAATATTTATATTTAAAGATTATTATTTGTGTTCTGAATTTTCTATTTTAATGCAGCATGTATTGGGTTTTTTTGACACAAATAAATGCAGAATACTTAAATTTCAGAGTTGTATATTTTTTGTTCACATAAAATGGCTCTAAATAAAACTATAATTTTTGATGGTAGTTAAAAGAGTTTGTCACAGAAACTCAATTTTAACAGTCATTTACAGAGAAACAGGTGACCTGGTGTAACTCTATACGCTTTTCCCACGAGAACCCAGCAATAACCATTAAATGAGTGACAGCTGAAAGACCCTGTGTCAGATAATCCAGTCAGCTGTACCCTCACATGCACAAACACTCATATTATACACCCTCTTGTGTCGCTGTACAGGAGGGGGGGTTGACCCACAGACACAAACACTCTAGCCCAGATAAGTCTGTGCAGCTAAGCTGATAAAAGCTTAAGGACAAAAGAGGCTGCAAAGTATATTAAAGCAAAACTCTTTGTTTACAAAGGACGACACTCACTGAAAATCCTTAGCGAAAAGTGGTGAGAACAAGCTATGATTAAAAAACATCTGATTCAGAGTAATTCACAACAACAACATGAGCTGAGGATAAATTGGCTGCGAGATATAGTGATATAGAACAACATTAAAACCAAACGCCTGACTTTAAACCTAAATGTTTTAGCTCTGTAACTTACTTAAGAACATCCAACCAGACCTTACAAAGAAATGCTGAGATAATTCCATGGGACAGTGATGACATAAAAAAGAATTACAAAGCTACATCAGTACATTCTATGTTAGTGAATGATTACCACATTCATCATGTAGCATGGAATCAATGGTCCTTCAGTGAATACCGTTGTGTTTCCCAGTAAATGTCCAATAAAACATTATAGTAGCTTTAATGTAACTTTTGTTAGATTTGACCAGATTACTACTTTTATGGCTTTGGTAGAGGAATATTCTGTGTTTTATACAAATTAAGCTCAATCAACAGAATTTTAGCAAAATAATTTTGACAAATGCCTCACTGTAACCCAGATTTTTGGTTCTTTAAAAAAAAAAAAAAAAAAGGATCATAATGTTTATGATTATCACCATTACACCTTACATGCTGTTGATTGGGCTTAACATGTGTTGAACCCAGAATATACAGATACAGAAATACAGAATATGTTATTTACCTATTTTAACTAGTAAGTGCTGATTGACTGATTCAGTGATATAAATGTAAACCGGAATACCAGTCAGGAAGCACTTGATGTCAGCAGAACAGAAATGAGTCTTCCATTAAGAACATGATTGGCCGGTTGCATAGGTAGTCTTAAAAGTTAGTCATCTAATTATTTTCTTCAAGACTGGTGCTACGTTTTTAAAGTCAGTTACATAAAAAGGTAGATCGGTCTAATTTGAATCAGAAAAGCAAGACTGATTACCTCGACTAATTTCTAGTTGATCAAATTAGTTGTCTTAATTAGACTTATTACACAGTCTTAACATAGTGACTATGCAACTGGCCCAATGTCTGAGTTTAACACAAGAATAGAAGGGCTCCACAAATGTCAAGTTAACCTGCTGACATCATAACCTGAGCTAAAGGAGGGATAAATAATAAATCCCGGATATCCTTTAGTGTCATCAATATTAACCTACCGGGGCATGTTAATACGGCATCGTCACAATTTAAAACTCTGTGTCCAGGGTGTGCAAATCCCTATTTACTGTTTGTTACATGGCAAAGACCATCATTAGACTCAAAGTCAAATAAAGGCCCTCTTGCTGTGCTTAGACCTCTCAATCTCTCAATCTGTTCTGGCTTAGACCCTGATTGAGACTAATCCTGTTTTCAAATGTTTTTTTGTTTTGCTTTTTTTATCAGCTGAGGAGCATTTTCTTTGTGTCTGAAAAAACAGACAATTAATACCATCCTCACAGACCCAGTATAAAAAGGGGAGACAGGGGCTTTTCAGGGTAGGTTTATTTTTGAAAAGTCAGTTTCTGTATAGATAGATACACATAAATGTTTTGAGGGAAATAATGTCACACAGCACGGACTATGTTGTAACAATAAAACAATTACACTATCTTAAAATTTCCAGCTAAATTTATTTATAAAACATTTACAAAACTTTAAAACAGTGTAATGTAAAAAAAAAAAAAAAGTTTTTTTAATAAGCTATTCAATAAATAACCTTATAAAACTCATATGATAAATTGCACCAATCTGATATTCATGAAAATACCCTTGTCCAGAGAACAAGCTTCAGTGTGGTTTTATGGTCTTTAGCTGTTTAACTATTAAAAAAACAGTTATATTAGAATTTTGGTTTAGATGACAGAAATCACCAAATTATTTTAATTTAAAAGCGTTTCAAACTAGATGTAGACATTTGGCCTATTAAATAAAATTTACAACAACATTTCTAACAACCTCATTCTGTTCTGTTACTTCAGGAAGTTTGAAAATGTTGCAATTCTTTTCATCATAATTGCAAGGAATGTTGAGGCGAATACACGTAAATGAAAGGGCAGCTGTTACATAAAACCTAAACATGCAATTTGCATATTAGCAAGAATGGACTGGCAAATCCCGTTTTGAGCTACACTACTATTGGAGGGTTTGTCTCTGCACTCCTGGTGTCGATTGCTTCATGGGGTTATTTGCAATGAAGTAACCTTCGCTTAATCAGACTGTCTACATTATTGATTACCACCCCACCAGTCCTCCAGGACAAAGTGTGTGTGTGTGTGTGTGTGTGTGTGTGTGTGTGTGTGTGTGTGTGTGTGTGTGTGTGTGTGTGTGTGTGTGTGTGTGTGTTTGTGTGTTTGTTTATGTCTGGACACTTAGATGAAGGTGGATGGGGTGGGTAAGATCATACTGAAAGTGCAGCGCATCAGCACTCCAGTTCAAGTGAGATGCACTCTGAGATTGCAGCTAGCATCCATTAATCAAAATGACAGCGGCTGGCGGAGCAGGTGAAAAAAAATTAGGCTATGGGAGAAAAATACTTGAATTAAAAATTCAGTACAGCAGAACAGAGACAACAGCATGTACAGTCATGTTTTGTTCATGAACAAATCTGTGTTTTTAAATCTTTGAAATAAATCACATACATTCTGGTTCATATATTTTTCGTTTATTAATGTCATTTTGAGGCTTTCCTTCAACTGCTTTCCTTCGAAAATTCATTATACAACGAGTAAATGGCTTCCTAGAACATGTTGTGGAGAATTTCATTGTTTTGACCGACCGAAGGAGTTGTTTGAGATTCAATGCAGCATTTGGACATTTAATTCGTGAACGAGTGAGGCATTTCATTTTGAAGTTTGTTTTGTGAGATTTGTTGTCACGCATATTTTAATAAAAGACAATAAGACATGTTTAACCATGAACGATCTGAGTTGTTGTGATGGAATCAATGGTTCGGAACACAGGATAGCAAAAGGACACTGAAGAAAACTGGAAGAAAACGATGAGCAAATCTGATATATTTTAGGCACCTTTTATCTTAAAAGTGTTTGTTGAATGTATACAGAGCTACGGCCCGTTCACACAAAGACAATAAAGTTTTAATAATCATTCTAATTCTCTGAGAACAGGAAAGTCCGCACTACAACTACTGTATAATGATAAAGGTCTGTCTGGCTTTAAGTCTTTCCCTGCCATTGCCGGGAACTTTCCATCATTATGAGACAACACTTCCCTGCCACTGACGTAATTTTTGAGACCGGGATAGCTGCAGGTGAGTAATAGGCTTACTGAAATGAGGTGTCCCGAAAGGTGAATTACTACAACAGAAATGGTGAGTTATGCATATAACTACTCTTCCCAGAAGGACGGAAATGAGGTACAACACATGACTATGGGAAGACATGCCTGAAAGGCCAATGATAACACATGACGATATGGGCGGGGTGCCCACAGCATATAAATGTAGTCGCATACGTCATTCCCTTTGTTCAGTCCAGCTCTTCACCAAGCCTCCGACTGCGCGGGGCACAGAGGTGTTGTATCTTGTTTCCCTCCTTATGGGAACAGGAGGGAACAAGATACACGGCGAGCACAAACTGACCTACCACCGCCGCAGTGACATCTAGTCTGTAAACCAGACAAATGTGCATGGTGATGCCCAACTGACATCCGCATGAAAATCTTAAGCCATGCCCATAACATTTCCATGCCCCTCGTTGAGTGCGCACACACTCCTCCAGGCAGAACCAACTCCTTATATGCTATACACATAGCTTTCTACAATCCAGTGGAAAAGACGTCGCTTAGATAACGGCTTCCCACTGACCAAGTTTAAAAAGATGACAAAAAGCTGGTCAGATGAGTGCATAGCCTGCATCTGCTCAATGTACCTGTGTACAATTCGCACAGGGCACACAGCAAGTCTCCTTTCTTACTCTGAGTCAGAGACTTTACAGGACAGGCAGCTCAAAGGAGACCACACTCCTGACATGACTTTAGGCGTATATGCCATGTTCGGGGCCCTCACTTCACTTCCAACCACCACCTTGGAGGAGCCGTGATCTGCCTGCTTGGAAAAAAATATATCATCAGAGCATTCCTCACCCACATCCAGCGAGACAGAAACCTTCCCCGGACAGTCAAAGTTCTGCTTTCAGGGGCAGCCATGGGAACCTTGTCGGGAACACTACACCGACACTAAAATGTATATTAAACATTGTATACATTTTAAAATATTGCTGATTACTTACAAAGCACTAAATGGTTTAGCTCTGCAGTACTTGAGCGAGCTCTTAACACATAGTCCTTCACGTCTATTGCGATCTCAAAATTCCGGCCAGTTGATAATACCTAGAATATCAAAATCGACTGCTGGTGGTAGATCCTTTTCCTATTTAGCACCAAAACTTTGGAACAGTCTTCCTAACATTGTCCTCACTCTGTCAGTTCATCTAGACACATCTATTTGACCTAGCATACACATAACACATTATAGACTTCTATAATTCAATGTTAGGCTGCATAGTTTAGGTCAGCCGGAACCGGGAACTCTTCCCATAAATCCTGATGTACTTGTTACATCATAAGAAGAATGGCATCTACGCTAATATTAGTCTCTCTGTTTATCCCGAGGTTTGCCGCAGTCCGCCGGATCCAGGCCGTATCCAGATCTGATGAAGGACCTGCGTTTTTAAAGTTTGCGCAGAGAGAACTTAAGGGTTTTCTGTTAGAACGGTGTCGTGTTAGCGGCCCCTAAGTTAATAACTAATGATCGTTGCGACGGAAGTGAATCAATCAAAACTAACTTTAGCTGGACAATAACTTTATTCTAGAGCTGCTGTAAAGCCAAAACAATCTCTGTTACATTAATTTCCTATTATCACTGTAAAGCTGCTTTGAAACAATCTATGTTCTTAAAAGCGCTATATAAATGAAGGTGACTTAAAGGGGTGGTATAATGCCCTTTTCACAAGATGTAAAATAAGTATTTGATGACCCCAGAGTGTGTATGTGATGTTTTAGCTCAAAATACTCCACAGATATATTTATATAGCATGTTAAAATTGTCAATTTTTGAGGGTGAGCAAAAACACACCGTTTTGTGTCTGTTTCTTTAAATGCAAATGAGCTGCTGCTCCCAGCACAGGGGGCGGAGCTACAACAGCTTGCACTCAGACATGCACTGAAAATGTCAAAAAAATGTAGCCTTTTATGTTCAAACTGAATTCAGACAAAGATGGAGAGACTCAAGAAGAAGTGACATGTAGAACGCAACAGGACGTTTCTGAATGGTTAGTTAATGAATTTACCTGTGTAGTTATCTTCTTGTCATTGATTAGCATATTCTGTCTTGATAATCTATAAATCGTGTTCTGAGGGCAGGGTTTATGTAAATTTTAGGGTTGGTGATGTCACTAACCCGGGAGGAATGTCGTGTAGTCTCTACCAGCCGTTGGTTGTAGTCCTTAAAAAGCGATTTCTTTAAAAGCAAATATCTCCCGTTGCTTTGAACTTTGAGCAGTGTAACTTTGCAGATGTTGTTTATGCTCAAACAGCAACATTACACACTAACTAAAGTTAGAAAAGTGAAATCATAATCAACCACCCCTTTAACTTGACATTCCTCTGCCTCCATACAATCGTTCCAACTCTCCATGGCCCCCATAAATGGCGATCGCCACATCTGGATCAGCACCTGAAGACAGGAGCAGACCGTGTCTGGCCACTGCCCCACCGAGCATGTGCTACACACCGCTCGAGTGCAGAATGATAGAGCTGCCAGCAGTGCACACATGCCTCTGGGTTGGAGAAATCCAGCCAAGTGTGGACAATTCCAAACACACCTGACATGCTCATTATGAGTATACCATATACACCCAGAACAAGGTTCAGATATTTCTCATAAAAAAAGTATATTAGCCATTTGTTAGCTGTGCTAAACTCAAGCTAAAAACTTCTCTTTTATGCCTTTTTCTTCAACAAGAGTCACCACCATGGGTTTTCTTGTGAATGTGGCATGTTTGGACATTTTGTTTGAGAAAAGCTTATTAGCCCTTCATTAGCGAAGCTAAACTTGTGCTAAAAGCTTTCTCTTCTCTGCATTAGTTTCGACAAGAATTACCACCGTGGGCTTTCCTTCTTGCAAAAATGTGGCGTGATGGTGTTCTAGCAGCACGGTGAAGAGCTGAAGAAGAACAAGGGGAATGACGCATACGACTGCATTTATATGCTGTGGGCAGGTAACCCCACCCATGTCATCATTGGCCTTTCAGGCTTGAATAAAGGTGTCTTCAGCAAATGGCTCAAGAGCACGATATCCCAGTCATGTGCTGTACTGAGTGAACCGACTGAATGGGAACACAAAACCCTAGCCCACACAGACAGCTTTCATGACCAATGATAAACACCTTTCGCCACACCGCAACCTTTCATCATGCCCATCAATCCAACCTGCAGATACCCACCTGGAATTTTCCGGCTTTCCGTGTGTTCACGGTTATACCGTAGGGGGGCTATTACGCATTGGCAACTTCTGAAAGAATAGAGAATCTCAGGATCAAAACACAGGCAAAGGAGCAGAAACAAGCGATAAAAGCATTGTATGCACGTTGTAGTCTTTGGGGGGGAAACATGATTTTCTTTGTTCAAAAAGTAGCTTTTTTAATGAAATTTACCCACATTCAAGTTTTGATTGAAAAAAGAATGCATGAAGCTAGAATCCCTTTAGAAAATGAACCATGGTTTTACTGCAAAAATACACACACACACACAAATAACATGGTAAGTTAAACCATGGTAACCACAAAATAATCATGGTTTTGCTACACTAACCACCATAGTTTAACCATGGCATTTGTAGTAAAACTGTGGTTATAAAAATGGTAATCCACAAAAAAAACATGGTTACTACTTTTACTATAATAAAACCATGCTTAATTTCAGTAAACTTTGTGTGTGTATTGTTTAAAAGCAAAGGCTCTGTTCTTTCTTTTAATATATTGCATGTTCAGATATTCATACACCAAAATGCGTGCTTAACATAATTAGGTTCGTTATCGTTCTTGAATTTGCACGGGCCTTTACTGAGATGAACCCCCATGACCTAGTACAACTAGAAAGGATATAGGCTACATGTAGAGTGATGTTGTTTCCCTCTACTGGACACAAACAATAAAAATGATGCAATAATACAATGTCCTATAAGCGTGTTTTACCTCTTGTTCCTATTTTTAACACTACTGGATAAACAGGCAGAACGGAGGAGGAGTTCAAAGACACAAGAATGAAGAAGTCTCTGCGGGCGCGGGAGATGGAGACAACGCCCCTGCGAACGACTGACGCGCAACGTCATCAGACTGACAGACCGCCTCGCAAGCTGGTTGGCTGTCCGGCAAATAAGGAAACGACGGATGATATGGCAACAGGCTCTAACGACAGCATGTGCGCTTTGTTTCCATAGCAGCATGTCCCTTAGATACAGCTCTCTGGTTGGTCCGAGGCGCGTTTTCTCTCAGCCGCTGTTGTTATGCTACCCCAGGATTCGGGATTGGGGGCGCGCACCTTCAGGGGTCTCTAGCAGTCTTTTTCCCGCCTCTTGGTGGAGTGTGTTGCTAGGCACATTAGACAGGAACTGTAAACAAAAAAATGGCTTAAGCCACCCCGCCCCCCTCCATCCTCATGCACTATCCACTTGTTATTGAACCAGTTTTCCAGAGGGTTGGAGCAGGGATGTTTTGATACAAAAGATGAAATATCAAAAACAAACAAGTGGAGGGGGAAAAAACAACACGTGTGATGCTTTACCATTATATTTACGGTGCAGTCTCACCCTGTGCATCACATGACAACAACACAAGGATCACTTCTGACAAAATATAAGCTGGTGACAAACACATGCTTTCCATGAATACCGGTAGTTCTCTAACATACAGTACAGCAAAATTTAAAGAACAATAAAATGTTGTTGTTACATCTGTTATATGCATGTATCTATATCCAAGGACATCGTTTAGAATGTGTTTTACGACATTAACAAAAGGTAGGACACTACAGATGTGTGTGTGTCACTTGCAAACAACTGTATAGTAAATGCATTACAGTCAGACAAAATTATCTTACACTAAAGAGTCCAAAATTCTCATTCATGACAGACATGAGGGATTATTATCCTCAGTCATAAAACAACAGCTCACGTCATTTTTCAGAACTGCACTGGAGGTTAGTTTCAATCTCCAGTAGGCGTTGTCCTATTATCACGGCTAGGGATTTTATCTGCAAGGTATATTAGAAAATGACAGGGGCATAAGGACATGACTATAGAATTTTGTATAATAAAATTAAATAAATTAATAAAAACCCATAATTGCCAAAACACAATGTTCCAGTACATATCAGAAAAAAATACTAAAACATATTTTCACACTATACTGAAGACATTTCATCATCACCCACAGGAATCTTATTGTAAATCTTATCAGAGGTTTTCATTTGATTTATTTAACAAACACATAGACATGGAAAAATTAATTAAAACATACAAATATCTCAAACAGACTGTCAGCACTCCCTTCTAGATATAATTCTTTAACAGCTCCTAATATCTATTGTTTGCCGGACTCAGTGACCAAACAAAGAGCTCTGGCATCACCACAAGAGCGCCATCTGCTGTTTACTTGTGCGTTTTGAAACAGCAAAAAAGAAGCAGATATTCTTATTCTTTTTCTACATATTTATATCTCTTCTTTGAACCCCCATCCCTCCCCATACTAAAGCACATTATTATTATTAGAGATATATTAGTTTGAATTTATTTATTTTATCTAATGTTTTAATAACAATTAATATAACAGTTTTAAATTATTTGTTTTATTCTTTGTCATATTCTATACGCACTCAATATTGGCATTCATCTCTACATTTGTAGTGCAAAAGAAATTGCTTATTTTTAAACAGAGAGAGAGACAAGATTTACATCGGTTTACATCATACTCATAGATCAATAATTTAAACGGTCTCTAGGTGAACTATTTTACCTCAGTCATCTGCTGCTCCACAGTGCTCTGGTACTCCAGGGTCACCGGTTTGTCTTGTCTGTCTAATTCTGGCATCTGCTGGCCTGGACTGCCCACTAC
Organism: Abramis brama; assembly: GCF_963993115.1. Taxonomy (NCBI): domain Eukaryota; kingdom Metazoa; phylum Chordata; class Actinopteri; order Cypriniformes; family Leuciscidae; genus Abramis; species Abramis brama. The sequence continues at coordinate 17,807,358 of NC_139987.1, read as the reverse complement.
ATAGCTATAGAGAGAAACGAGATGTCCTCAATGAGAATTATGAGTTATGGTAAACATGAAAAAATCCAAAAAGACCCAAGATAAACAGCACACAAGCTTGTGCACAATAGGCTACTTACCTTTCAATATTTTCAACGTTAAAGCAGAAAAGGGATCTCTTGAAATCAAGCTTTTTTGGGGTTGATATGTACATGATTCCTAATTCTGCACAACACCCACGGCAGGTGAGATTAACAACGAGGCTAAACGTGAGAGATAATTTTACAGAGACATTGATTTCATGTTTTGGTGGTTAGGGTGGGAAAAATACATCTATGACATATACTGTATATAAACAAATCTCTCACCATCCAAGCTCCTTTTGGGTACCAGAAACAAAGGGCTCTTTCCCTATGACAATATTGTCAGTGATACCTGAAATTCAAGGTGCAAAAATCAAGACATTGCATGTACTAAAAACATTACTGTCACAATCCCTTCATGTGTTGCTTAGTCCGTTTTCAGTACATGCCCATGTGTATAATTACAATTTCAGCTTATCCATTGAATTGTTTTATGCTATTTTAACAAATGCATGCAAAAATGTATATTTAGATGTGATCATTATCAAGTCAAAAAATAACATTAACCACCATTCAAAAGTTTGAGGTCTCTGACATTGAGGTCTGCATTTATTTGATCAGAAATGCAGTAAAACTGTTAAAAATTATTACAATTTACATACAATAACTGTTTTGTACTTTAATATTTTAAAACGTATTTTATTCCTGTGATGGCAAAGCTGGATTTTCAGCATCTTTACTCCAGAAATCATTCAAATAAGCAGATTTGGTGCTCAAGTAACATTCCTTATTATTATCAATGTTGAAAACAGTTGTGTTGCTTAATTTGCAAACTCTGATACATACATTCAGGATTCTATGATGAACAGAATATTCAAAATAACGTTATAAACGTATCTACGGACATTTTTTTTTGTCATTTTAATGCGCCTCTGCTGCATAAAAGTATAATTTGTTTTATTTATTTTTTAAAATCATACTGACATCAAACTTATGAAAGGCAGTGTATATCAACCCAAGATATAACAGGTTATCACCAGCTTAACTCAACTTAACTTAACTGAACATACAACAGCAATAAAAACGTAATAATATTTTACGTTTAAGCATGATTTGGTTCTGCTCGTCATCACAGCCTGCCCAGGACAGACTGTCTCCGATGGGCAGCTTGCATTTGCCGCACATAAACACCGCTGGACCGTCGATTTCGCCATCTTCCTCCACTCTGCTGCTGCTGTCAGCGGCACTCTCGCAAACAGAGAATGTTTTATAGCTACAATCGTCCGGGACTTTAATTTTCCCAGCCATGTTATTTTCAACACTAGTCAAATGTTTTCAAACGTCCGCGGGCAGCTGTACTTCTGCTGATTTGCAGTGAGCCGTGAGCGCATATGAGAAGATAAGAGCAGAGCGCCCTCTGCTGCAACGGAGTAACACTTTCACTTCATTCTCAACGGGAGGTTCGTACAATAGCAGCCAGACGACCCTTCTCGGTTCGTATGGTTTTACTAGAATATTATAAACATGACCAAACTCATAATACTCAGGCAATCAATTATTAAAAAACACACACACCAATATGAATAAACATTTTCTTGTAAAACCATCTTTTAAACTAGGCTATAGACTTTATGAAGGCTCAGGGGTCCCAAAAGTTTAGCTTCAAAGACAGTCGGTTCAATAATTATATGAAATATTATTGATTGTAAAGGCAGTTTGAATCAGATTGGTTACAATACTGTTGGCAGTGTCTCAACTCCTACAGCACTGCCAATTTTAGGCATTCACCGCCACGCCCCGTTCAAACGTCCTATTCCTCATCCTCCTCAAAAATCACTTTCTGAATGTCAAGAAGTCTCTTGTTACTATTTGTAGTCTTGCTAAAGACCATACAATCATCAATATTCGAATACATAATGCGAATGTCGCTGTTTTCAGGCACAACTGACTTGTTGCGCACTTGTTATTTCCCATAGGCTGCAACACATTGACTGCGTCGCTTTGAAATGTTTTCTTTTTGCCTTATATCTTCTGACTTCTTTTTAGATTGAAACGATTCCGAGGAGTTCGCTTTCTTAGACTTTGGCGTAAAAGGAGTGGGATGTCAAAGTCGTGATATGAGAATAATATACTTTAGCGGGGTGAGATATCCCTGGCAGGTGAGAGAGAGACGGGAATTCCTGACAGCCTTTCTTTCACCAGCACGCGCTTGAATGCACGCGGCTTGATGCAGAAATAATTGAAGAATTTGAACATGATCTCAGCGCTGCACCCAAGAAGCTGCCGTGCACCTGGGCTGTGTGTTCAAATACTTTACAGTGTTCTCATACTGTGGACCAAAGAAATGGACGGACTCTCGGATTTCTCAAGTGAGTCAATAATGATGATGAACTGTAAGACTAAAAAATATTTATGAGTGCAATATTCAATAACAATCATAATGGAAAACGATTAAACGAATAGATATACAAATAATTTGTATTCATTTAGTTAAATTGATGTTTTTATTAAGTATACAGTCTAAAATAAATACACGTATGGATCAATGCCAAATCCTCCGTGATGGTTTCATCAATGTTTGAAATGTTTTATAACATTTCTAAAAATATTTTTTCTTTAATGGCACTAAAATGGCATAAATAAATCATAAGCTACCCAATAATTTAATTATTTATTAAACTTTTATAATAACTTTTATCAATTTAAAAACTTTCATAAATATATAAGTAATATGTATGTGAATACTGGATAATCACACCACCTATAGACACTTTTGATGTGAAGTCTCACAAAAAAATGACTTTAATTTTGAAAACAAAAAGTAGTTCATAATCGCATTCATAATGTATGTATGTGTGTATATATATATATATATATATATATATATATATATATATATATATATATATACTGGACAGTTACTCCATATTAATCGCACTGATAATGTATTTTTAATGAACTTATTAGATCCATTAGATTCATATATAGTATATACTGGACAATTACACCATCTATAGACACTTTTGATTTGAAACCTCACAAAAAATAAAAATAGAAGAGGTGAAATAATATTTAGCATGTTTTCTAAATAGCGTTCATAATGTATTTTTAATGAACTTATTAGTTTCTCCCTCCCAAACCCCTTTCATTAGATTATCTGTTTAGGATCATCAACAGTCAATCAGCTCAAGTCTGTGATGGAGATCTCCTGCTCCTCAGGTGTCCACGACACTCCACCATAACTATTCAGTCTGCATTTTATGGACAGAGTGAAACCCTTCCCGGGATCGTGCCAGGAATGAGATGCCAATGGCGTAATCACAGCTGTTCTGCTACCACAGCGCTGCAGGTGAGGAGCCTGAGCCTTGCTTTCAGGAAAATAGACCTTTAATTGTGCATCCACTAAACTTGATTAAGTCATTTTAGTACCTTTTAAATAGTCCCACTGAGACTAGACTTCTGTGGCAGATCTTTTTCACTTCTGGCTCAGAAAATATAATGTGTTTTCCAGAGTCAGGACAAGGCTATACTACATTTTTCCTTCCTTTTGTATAACACACAGTTGATGGTCTTTGATTATCCCTCTCTATTAGAAAGTGCTCTCTGAATGCCAGGGTCATAGAGATTGCCAGTTCCTGGTTAATCATCAAGTCTTTGGCAGAGATCCTTGTCCTGGAACTCCTAAATTCCTCCATGTATCATACAGGTGTAAACCTAGTAAGTATTTCCTTCTTTAAAGCCTTAATTCATTATTTCTTCCTCAAATATTTACTCCTCTAATAATTTTTGCCTTACAGCAGAGCACAAGAAGAAAATAACATGTGAGGGAGATCGACTTCTGCTGCACTGCAAGTATCCGAAAGTTCTGAATATCTACTCTGCTGTTTATGGTAGACCGCTGGAGGAGAAAGACTTGTGCCCAGCCGAGGAACAAGAACCTCCACCATTTGGTACGTTTTTAGGTTGAAGTCAGATTTATATTTAATATTACATTGATTTAATGGTAACATTTGGCTGTGGGTTAAATCAGTGGTTATCAACCAGAACCTGATTTCACCAAGAGCAACATGTTCCTGGATCAACATCTTTGTTGATCCTGGAACAAAATTCCAATCATCCAATCAGATTTGAGTTTGCCCAGTTTAGACTTTTTCAGCACACTTAAAAAACACTATTGCCAAAGTGCGATTCATCTTGCTCTATTTGTTTACCAGTAGCGCATGCTGATGACGTGTTATTCTTCTATACCAACTTACGTCACAGCCTACGATTCAATTGGTGTCATCATCGTACAGTCTACATACATGTCGTACCCAAGTTTATTAGATCCATGTCGTACAGTGTGATTTGTTCTTATAGGATTGCCGAAATCGCACTGTCTGTAGTAGGAATAATTCGGCTAAATCAGGGTGCGTATGTCCCAAAACAACGTAGAATGCAAATAATATAATACTAACATGCTCAAATAATGCATAGCTGGGATAACAGAATAAATAGACACATTTTTGCACTGTTGAATATGAGTCCATGCAGTCTATTTATAAAGTTCTTAATTTGATTTGAAGAAAAAAAAAAAAAAAATTGTGGTTTGTACTGTATAATAAGCTATTTTTTTTCTTTATTTTGGCAGAATGTCTTTTTCATGGAGCTGGTGATGTGGTATCCAAAATCTGCTATGGCAAACAGAGGTGTTTTTTTACTGTAGACCAGGAAAATTTCAAAGACCCCTGCCCTCCTGGAACAAAAAAGTATATCACCGTCCTTTATGCATGCGGTATGAACACTCTTATATCCATCAGAATCTTCCTAAAGCAAAACCTATTTCTTGAAATGTCTTGAATTTTTTTTAAATTAAAGTTACTGCATGACATGGCAGATTTTAAATAAGTTTCCCATTGATTGAGAGCGTGGGAAAAGACTAACATATGGCCTTTGTCTCATCTCAGTTTGTTGATTAACCCGTCTGTTTTCTTCCCGTCCTTAAATTACAACGAAGACAAAAGTTGTTTGGGAATAAAAATAGGGAATGAGCCTGGCATTTTGTAGCTCTCAGGGGTTTCCTGTGTAAGACTTCCCGTGATTGCTTTGAATGCCAGGCTTTTGTTACTGATTGAAGGCAGAATCAGTTCACAGGAAAAGTAAAGATTACTCATCATCGTCGTATTGAAAGATCCTGGGAGATACCGACTGGGAGTTGGAAGTTGTTAACTTGTACTGTGCCTTTTTTCAGTTCCACAAAGTTTACTCAAGGAAGCTGATCCCAGAAGTTTCCAAACTACCTCAGTTCCTAACCAGAGCACCAAAAAAGGTGACAGTACACCATACAGTTCACTTTATATAGAACTGTGCAGTAGAGGTAAATGAACAATTAAACTGACTTATTTTGTTGTTATTCGTAGGGGAACAGCCAGTCATAAGAAGTTCAAAGTTTCCAGAGAACAGGATTATTGTCAGCAATTCTTTAATGGCATATTTCTACATTACAGGTAAACTGAAATATATAAAATGTCTTAAATGGAACATACTTGGACATTTTTTATGATCCAATTCCCAGGGGAATATATTTTTAAAATAAAAATCCAATTAAAATGAGTTTATTTATATAAAATTCTATAATAAAATAAAAAATGCTATCATTATTTACTCACCTTCATGTAATTCAATGCTGTAAGTTGTTCCTCTATGCTATAAGTGTTCCATCATGTTCCTCTATGCTACAAGTTTCCCCATGCAATACAGATTAGAACTTTTAAGAATCTTCATGTATCATTTTATTGAACTGTTTATGAACTGTTATACTGAAAATGTTATTTTTTGTGTTCCTCTGAAAAAAATAACTGCATTTTTTTTTTTTGGTTACACTTTATTTTAAGGTGTCATTGTTACAGTGTAATTATACATTTAAGTACTGAGTAATATTAATTAACTACATGTACTTATTATAGAGTTAGGGTAGGATTAGGATTTGGTTGAGGGTTAGTTGCATGTAATTATGCATAATTTACTGTTATTACTATGGTAAGTAGGTAAGTACATATGTAACAAGGACACTGTAAAATAAAGCGTTACCTTTTTTTTGTCAACTATTCTACCTGAGTACTTTTCTCTTGCTCAGAGCATTCAGAGATGGCAGGACTACTCTTCACGTCAAGTGTTTGCGTGGGCCTTCTGATTGTTCTAATAGCTGTTTCAACGCAGCTAACCTGCAGTAGACATCTAAATACACCTAGAACATTTAGGAAGAAGAGTGGAACAACCAATCTGGAAGAGGAAGAGCCAATGAACCAGGATAATGATGAGGAAGAAGATGAGGATGAGAAAGGGTCACTGATGGACAGTTCTAACCTGTCAGAGATAGACAGGAAGGTGTATTGCTGGGAAGATGTGACATACACCACAGAGGCAGCAGAGCTCATGGAGAGAATTGAACGCAGAGAGCTTGTGATTCAGGAAATCAGGATGAACGCATACCTCAATGGAAACACGTGCATCCTGCAGTCATACATGCCAGCTATTACACAGAATGTGCAGTAGCTGTAATTCCAACCAAATGGGAGTTAACTTTTTGAATGTTTTCTGTTACCAAAACACTGCAATGAAAGGCGAAGTGTGTAATTTCTGCAACACTTTTGCTAATCAGAACTGCCAAAACTGTCTTCAAACAGGTTTCCTGAACACTCCCCTCATCTCCTATTAGTCAGCCAAACAAATGGCCCCGCCCCAAACTCACATTATTTGTTGAGCTAATGTTGCTGTTGTTGGGCAGCTCAAATAAGTGAAGAAAATATCAAATTTTAAACGGGAATGTCTTTAAAAACATTGCCAAGTGCCTTATTTAAAAAAAAAAGAACTGGCACAGAGGACATAATAACACAGGGCTAGCGATACCTGACTTGTTTTAGTGATTAAATGTTTATTTATATAAAAGTAGCTGTTAAATAATATATGTGGTATTGAATGTAAATGCAAATTAAGATGGCAAAACATTTTTAATTAAAAGTGTATTATATTTAAATGTACAATAAAAAAAAAGAATTAACACAAACAGAATGTTCTTTTATTACACAACATCACACTCAACTTTCCTCTAACCTCTTTCTAGTGAAACCACATCTCCCGATACTGTAACCTCTCTTTTGCCTTGAGGAAAATAATATGTTCAGTAACTCCTTCTCAACGCTCTCCAAATGAACTCTGTGGTGCCACAGCAATCCTGAGTGCTGCTCAGAAACATCCTGTCTTTAAACTGCATCAAGTTTCAATTGAGCAATTGCCAGAGGCACAGACAAAGAAAGGAAAGGTGTTGCATCCTTTTGCCAATGAATTAGTACAGGGAAATCTTGTCTCATGCTTGCATTACACACACATTTACATACAGACACATTAATTAAAGGATTAGTTCAATTCAGAATAAAAATTTCCTGATAATTTACTCATCTCCACGTCATCCAAGATATTAATGTCTTTCTTTCTTCAGACGAAAAGGGTTTTCAGGAAAACATTCCAGGATTTTTCTGCGTATAGTGGACTTCAACAGGAACCAGCGGGTGGAAGTTCCAAATTGAAGCTTCAAAGGGCTCTATACAATAGTTATCTAGAGAAACGATCAGTAATTTTCTAAAAAAAATAAACATTTATATACTTTTTAACCACAAGCTCGTCTTGCACTAGCTGTGATGTGCCACGCATTACGTAATCATGAAAGGTCACGTGTGACGCAGGTGGAAGTACATTCCTAGTGTTTACAAAGCAAACTAAGTCAAACGCCCTTTACAAATAAAATAAATAAATAAAATGTAAAACAACGATGTCTGACGATTTTGAAGTTGGAGGAGAAAAGTGTTTCGCCCTACTCTACATTTTCCGTCTACATCAGGTTACCGCCTGACCTTTCCAATGTGATAATGCGTGAAGTCGTGGACGTGCATTTGTGGTTAAAAAGTATATAAATGTTTGTTTTTTTAGAAAATGACTGATCGTTTGGCTAGATAAGACCCTTATTCTGCAGCTGGGATTGTGTAGAACCCTTTGAAGCTGCATTGAAACTGCAATTTGGACCTTCAACCCGTTGGTTCCTATTGAAGTCCACTATATGGAGAAAAATCCTGAAATGTTTTCCTTGAAAAGCTTAATTTCTTTTCGACTGAAGAAAGAAAGACATGAACATCTTGGATGACATGGCGGTGAGTAAATTATCAGGAAATTTTAATTCTGAAGTGAACTACTCCTTTAAAACCTTTCATATGTAATGAAGGCATCAAATTGCATAAAAACAGCTGTAGAAGAGTTTAAGGTCTCTGATGTGCCAAACAGTTATTGTAGAAAAGCTGTGATTTTCTATGTTAATCTATCTTGGGCCCCATTTGATATTTGTGAGTCCCTGGAACTGTCTTTTTAGGGCCTGTCTGTCCGACCAACTGGACTGAAGATGTGTGTCATCATCTACCTCTTCTAGTTTCTAGAGCAAAACAGAAAAAACAATGATGAATGCTCAACAATAATATTAAAATACGTACACACACACACAATGCAATATATAATGAGGATATAAAATAAAAACAAAAGAATTAGAAGCTTCACTCACTTTCAGTTCTTCCTGCCTCTTGTAATAGTGCAGCATCATCTGTTTTTGTTCATCTTCACCTACTAGAGGTTCTCGCGCTGGTGCCCCCTGGCCTCTCTATAATGAAAATGTGAAGATGGTGATTAGTTTTCATTTCATTTAATGGAAAACCATGGCCAAATTGAATTATTTGCAGACACTTTCAAACACCAGGAGCCAGTTGCATCAATTAGTTAGTCATAAAAAAAAATATCTTAAAGACTGTTTATACATTTTTTTAAGCCATAAACATAAAATCTAGATCAATCTAATTTGACACAGAAAAGTAAGACTGATTACCCCTAACTAACTGCTAGTTGGTCATACTAGTTCTTAAACACAGTCTTGAAATGTTTATGCAACTGGCCTCAGATCAAGGTAACAAAAAAACTACTAAAATTCACACCGAACACTTACTTTCTGAAATTTCACTATAATTTTTGTTTTCTCATTTTTCCCAACATAATCTTGCAGCTTTTTGCCCCTCTGCAGTTCTTTAGATGCCCACCACAGCTGAGCATCTTCATCTGGGATCACTTGTAATGAGGCCTGCAGTGGAAAGCCTTTGTATCAGTATTACAGCTTTTGTTATGTTCATCAAACAAATAAATAAAATTACATTAGTCTGTTTTATTTATGAAGTTAAAATGCTAACCCTGCAATGTGCATGTAGTTATTTAAGAGGAACGTTCCACCCAAAGATTAAACGTTTTAATTTCAATCATCATTTACTCACCCTCATGTTGTTTCAAACCTATATGACTTTCTTTCTTCTCCAGAACACAAAAGAAGATGTTTTGAAGAATGTTGGGTACCAAACAACATTGAAGCCCACTGACTTCCATTGAATGGGCAAAAAAAACGAAATTCTCGAAATATCTTCTTTTTTATTCCATAAAAGAAAGTCATACAGGTGTGTTATAACACAAGGGTAAGTAAATTACTTCATTTTAAATTTGGAAAATCTCATACCTGTGTTCCAGTAAGATCCTCTTGATTTTCAAACTCCATCCTAATTGGATCGTGTGGAGGCAGTCCCATTGGGTAAACTATCATCACAGCTCCTCGCAACTGGTCTAGAGCCTCTTTGACCATATCCATGGTGACACAGACATTTGCTCTTACTTGTTTCTAAATAGAAAATACATAGTTATTACAATAATATCAGTAGGGTAACAATGTATTGAGGTTTAGAAGTATTCTATATTAAAAACAGCTTCATACGTTTGAGATTAAAGCCTTGGCTTCCTCCATTGTTTTCCTTAAAACATCTTTCATCTTCTCATTTGGAGCTAAATGGAAAAGAGGAGTACAGTTATAGCAATTAATGAGGCAATTCAAACTTAAACTTTAAATGTGACATGATGACTACCATGTCCATTTCGACGTCCAATCTCATCCTTTTTAAACTCAGCACCACCGCTGGGAATGCAGCGGTCTTCCCATTCATCCTTTAGTTTGAGCTCCATGATCTGATCATCGGCCAGGCCCTGCATATTTGGTGGAAGAGAGATCCCATGATCTGCCAGCTCTGTAATTTCTATGGAGATACAAATGAAAAGTGTCATGGTTGTGCACTTTTACACTTGTGAGTACTTTACTTCAATCATTTGTTAACTTGTAACTGCCACTGACAAAATACATGCATTTTTAAAACCAATTATGTATGAACTTGTCGATCAAGAACATAAATCGGCTAAACCCAAAGAATATGAGGCATTTTTACTGTTTTCACCACAAACTCATTGTCATACCAGAGCAGATCCTGTCCACTTTTAATCTTCCATTGTAGACCGCGCTGATCTGCTGGGACAGTGTCTCAATAGAGACATCCACTGTAGTATTGAAGAGAAACTGACTCTCATCTCCTCGTTTGACGTGCAGCTGAACCATCTCTCACTTGCTGAATCAGTCCTGTGCAGGAATATTATAAATCTGAGATATGAAGGTAAAGTATATATAAAACCACTGGACGATAAGGGAGATGTCGCGCAACTCGCGCCTCCCTGTGTTTGTGTGTGTTGCCATGGCACCCATAACATCGCGTTTCAAGAAAATTCTAGCATGCTGTGCGAGCACGTCGCAGAAAATATGATTTTGAGGCATGAAATTAGTAATACAAGTAACAGAATAGAAATCGATAAATAATTATTTTAAACTAATTTCCACTATCAAATTAATCAAAATATACTTACTCTTGATTCAGTGCACCAACAAGCAGCAGCCTTTTACTGTCTATGGCAGCAGCAGTAACGATACTATTTCCACAGGAAGTGGCTAATTCAAAATAAAAGTCTCTTTAAACGCTTAACGTTATGCTTCACCAAAGAGTCAGATTATAGGTTCAATCGTTTCTACTTTCATACAAAGTAGTTTACTTAATTAATTTAACACGAATTTTAGTTTTCAATAATGCCACATACTCATGCGCATTCACTTATATAATATACATGCGTGATAAATATTGCATAAAAGAGGTAGAAGATACCAGATCAAGTTACTCACTGGTTACTGTAAGGGTTTATGATTTATTATAATTTATATATTTTTTTATAATAATCTAAATTGTATAATTTATTTATGATTATATAATTTACATTTATAATTTATTGCATATAATAAAACCATGCTGCTAAACCACAACAACGTTAATTTGTCTAATTAATTTAGACGCGTAAAAGATTTAGCTGTTGTTTATTATAATCAGACAAATTCAGGTATTTGAGCCTTGAAAGGGACTTTGTTTGAGCTCTTTATCAGAGTATATTTTCATACAGCAAAAGTTCATTTATTTTAAGTGAGTGATTATGTAAGACAGGCAGGTAAAATGCGTACAAGACTTATGTATACTATGTACTATGTTATGAGAGCCATGTTGATGATTGGTGGATAGAGGGACAGTGGGGTGTGTCGCAGCAGGAATATTCAAGTGTTGGTCAGCCTGGGACTCCTCACACTGGGCGAATGTCTAGAGCAGTGTGATATTTATCTTCACAGAAGACATAGAAAGGTTATGATTTTAACAGGAGAGATGAAACACAGTAATAGTGTCCCAGCTTTTGTCAGCAAACTTTGGGCACTTGTAGAGGCTGAGTCAACGAACGAATTGATCTGCTGGAGCCAAGTGAGTGTGTTTTTATTTTGCAGAATACAGATGATTTAATTTAACTTCTGTTTATATTAGATACTTGTTATATAGTGGTTCTTTATTTACAGTATTACATGTCTTGTATATATCGTAATACAAGCAACAAACAGTACAAATAATATTAACTTCAGAATATCAATTTTACAATAATAATAAACTCTTCAGAATTTCTTGTTATTCATTTAACATTGCCCAGTAACGTTAGACGACTATTCTGATGTAATCAGGTGCCATTTAGTAAGACGCTGTCTGACCTAGTTTACAAAACAGATCCACGTGTACTGTGCTGATGTCGGTGGAGGTAGCTCGCTATTGGTCCACTGTACGTCCAATCGCTGCTCATTATATTATTAGAACTTGCGAACTAAAGTTGCCTGCAAGAATGAGTTTGGATTGGAACAGCGCGCTCTGAACCGATGCATCATGTGACAGATTTTGGAACGTCATGTTTCCGCCCCCAAAATAGAACGTTTATCATAAACATCCATCAACAAAAAAGAAAAATTCTGCCTGAGACTAGAAGTGACTAGAAATTAGACATGTTTCTAATAAAATAAAGTAGAACCTTTATTAAACACCATTTAAATTATTTCATATTTTTGTTGTGGATTTTGAATAATGCAAAGTAGTGAATTGAAAGTTTTAAAGTGTGATATTTTTTATTATTACAATTGAATGACTTTATGGATATTAACTTTTTTAATATCAGTTGTATATGTATTTAAATATGACTTTATTTTCCTTGAAGTTGTTTTTATTAACAAAACCACCTATATATTATATATAACCACCATAACAATTATATTAAGTATATTATGCTGAATAAAATCAGTAATTAATATGTACTATATCAATGATTATATATTAAAATTATTTATTTATTAATGTTATTATATATCAGTATTACAGTTATTAAAGTATTGGTTTACTAATATTTAACTAATCTGATTTTTTTTTTTTCTTCAAGCAGGCATTTGTAACAAATACTAGTGTTGCACATTTGAGTGCACATACTAGTACCTGCCTTATTCGATTGTGAGTTTTTATATGTTAAAGAAAACATGAGCTGTGCAAAACATTTCAGGTTAAAATAAGTAAACTGTAATGGAATTCAGGAAGCAAACTGATTATAGAAACCTGCGTTATGTTGATGAGTGCAAGTGACCTTCAAGCACAAAATAGTGTTTCATGCCAGACCAGAATAGGCTCTTCTTTAGAAGTTTAACAGATATAACGTGATGTAACAAACCACATCCGCCTGTTTCCTGTCTGTTAGGATGGCTGCAGTTTTCTTGTCCAGGATGAGCAACGGTTTAGCAGGGAAGTCCTGCCCCTTTACTTCAAACATAGCAACATGACCAGCTTTGTGCGTCAGCTTAACATGTGTAGGTGTTCAGCTAATGATGATAAGATATACAATGATAATATATGTATAATTATAGCATGATAGATGATACTGTATGTGTCTGACCTCCACATACAGATGGCTTCCACAAAGTGGTACATGTAGACGCTGGCTTGCCAAAAGCTGACGGGCAGGTAAATTGTGTTGAGTTTCAGCACGAGGACTTCCACAGAGCTCAACCCCATCTGTTGGGCCTCATCCGCAGGAAGGTGAAGCTGATAAACCTTATCATACTTGTGCAGCACTCAAACTGCAGTGATATATCTGCAAAGCAGTTGCTATCCATCATATTCTCTCATGCTAAGTAAGATACATTTGTGTTGTATATATGATTTCATGACTAGGTGTCAGTTAGCCGTGGAGTTGAAGAGGGAGGGCAGATCTCTCAGGTACTCGTTCAGGTTAGTCATGTCAAAGGCTGGCAAGACTCCTCAGACCTCAAACTCATGGCTTTGTGCAGGTGAGCCTTCCTCCAAGACAAGTACACTATTCATCAGTGTAAACCTATAGTAAACTTCAGCCCCGTTTGTTGCACTTAATAAATTTATTCCAATAAGGGCAAAGTAGAAATTATTCTAAAATGCTCTTTGGTGCTCAAGAAACATTTCATCTTATTATCAAAGTTGAAAATAGCTTAATATTTTAGTGGAAGCCCAGTTCACTTCACATTTTTCAGGATTTTTGGATGAATAGAAAGTTCAAAAGAACAGCATTCGTTTGTAATAGAAATCTTTTGTAACATTATAAATGTCTTTACTGTCACTTTTGGTCAATTTAATGCATCCTTGCTATACTTGATTCTCTACCATGACTAAAAAGAGCCATTTTCTTTTAACCATTTATCCGTTCCTGAAGGGATAACGAGAGTTTGTGGAGAGAACTGGACTTGTTAAGACAGAACTATCAGCAGCAGCACAATATCATACGCAAGGTAAATGAAAAAGACAAATTATATATATATATGGCACTATACACAACTGATCCTATTTCACTTCTTTTCAGATTATAAAGTTCATCATCAACAGCGTCCAATCAAATGGGATCAAAGGTTGCAAAAGGAGACTGTAAGTTTTAAAATATTCAAAATATTCTTAGTCAGTGAGAAATGCTCTTTTAGTTCTCACTTCTTGCATCACGTTTCCTTTCAAACAGCCCTATGATCGACAATTCTGTCGAATTTCAGTCGGCACCGAAATACGCCCGTTCCTTCAGTGTTAATCACACCCAAAGCACTTCCTCCCTCCAAGAAATCCCTTCGTTGCAAGAGGTACCTGCTAAAATCTTAGTTTGACCTACTTGTGGTAAATTATTCCATGTTTAACTTTTTGAGTCACGTCATCAAACACAATGCTGTTTAGTTATAAAAGTAGCTCGATTTCTGTCAACTTTAAAGGAAGTGACACCACTTTGGGTTTCTGGGCAGCTGGATGTGTCACCTGCTGACGTGTACTCAAATGGTACGATCATCTCTGACATCACCAACCTGCTGGATCAAACACCTGAGCCTATCAAGTAAGACAGCAGCAGTCCACCTGTAGTCATCACCCTCTACACAGGAGTCATGTTTTGCATAATTATAATCTTTTGAGGTTTTTAAACATTCTTCTTTAATGTGTAAAACAGGAAATGAAAGTATTTTTCAGAGTCACAGTTTCTTTTCTGGTTTCTGTTTTACAGAGAGGCCGAGACAGAAAGCCTTCCTGTAACTCTCCAACCATTCTTATCCCCCGCCTCCCCGACTCTGCCCTCTGTGGAGCTGGCGTTGTCTTTGCTGGATGACCCGACTGTCCAGGAGTTTGAGGAAATACCCTCGGAAAGGTTCATGCCTGTCATTTATTTGATCATTTGTAACTCTAGTTGTAAGTCTAATTGTGATTTTTATGATAAAAATTGTGAATGTGATTTTCCATGTTTGTTGCCACAAAAAAAAGTATATATCAAGATGACAATAAAATAAATATATTAAACAAAATAAGAAATATTACTAGACTATTTCACTCTAAAAATAGTATTTAAGAATTATAATACTAATATTTGTGTCTTAATCTATTTTCAAACGTTAAACCACTGAGCTTTTATTTTGACAGGAAACTGCACGGTTAAAGCGTGTCTTTTGCTGGCAACAGGTTTATAAATGCTTCTGGTGAAACGCAGCAAATTTGATAATAGCACCAAGCCACATCATGTTGACTTCAATTCGATTAAATGTTCAGCTCTAATATTTCACTCCCCCTCTTCTCTTGAGAGCAGAATTGATGTGTCTGATCCACTGGAGCTTATTGACTCCAGTTTAGCAGCGATCCGCTCCTGCTCTCCACCTTCACCAGACCTGGACAATTTCAGCAAGGTCTGGCTTGCAACATCACACAACACAGAGGTTATTACAAGAGCACAGTGCTTGAGTTATACGTAGTTAACATATCTGATGTGTCTGATTTCTTGTTCATGTTAGATCCTTAGTCCTGGCTGGCATGTTAAAGACTCTATCACAGAAACCAAGATCAAACAGAGAGGCCAGAATGAAGATGACACGCTACCTCAAACCGACACAGGTACACATACTCCCACGCTTCCCTCTCACACCGTCCTAGACCCACACATGAATTTCCTGCACAAAACCACATGAACTCAGAACTTGCACTATTTTTTTTCAAGTCTCCCTGTTAAATATATTGTTTTTGTGCAGTTATACAGCAGAGAAGCCTGCAAGAAAATGCAGACTCGGAGCAGGAGCACTATGATGGTGAAGATATTTTACAATCTCTGCTGCAGATGGCGCAGGAAGCATCCAGCTTCTCCTTCAGTAACACTACACTGCCCTTAGAGCTCTCTTTTGTCATTTAAAGCTCTACTGCATGGGTCATTTCATATTGTGATATGGTGGTTGATAGAGAAAAGTGCTATCTGAAACGGCCCAGTTGAGAGTTGATAGTCCTGTCATTTGATTAAGGGTTCAGGCACGTGTCATTTTGCTATTTGTCAATGGTAAATTATATAAATAATGTACATTTTCTGTCATGTTCTATTTGTATCCATCAGTGAACTGTAACATGGTAGTACTTCAATTCCCCTACAATTCCATGTAGGGGAATGCAGTAGAGCAAAATGACAGAAAGCACTCTGAATCTTCTCTCTATGTTTTAAAAAGTCTGTAAATGGTGGAATTTTTTGGGCGCTGGTTTAAAGTCAGTATTTGTGTGGGAAGGTTGCCATGATGAGAATTAGATTTCTAAATCAGTACATTTACATTTATAAATTCCCCTTTTTTTGGCACATAGATCTAATCTTGTACGCAAGTTACTTGATATTGATGTACCATATAAATATAAAAATATATGTACAATAAAACAATCAAAATGTATCATAGCATCTCTTACATATGATGCAAAAATATAATTGATTATCAGTTTGTTTAATGGTTTATCTTCTTCAGAACAGTAAATTTCCCCACTGAAATAAAGATATGGTAGCGAATTGTATGATAGCACAGAAGTGCAAAGTTTGTTTACAGTATGAATTGTGACGTGAAACATTTATTTTGTTGTACTTGATTGTTATATACAATGTCTACATGTAACTAAAGGTCAGAATATATATTTATTCCTTATACATATTAGTATTGCTTATTTTAGGTTTTTGATAACAGTGCGTTTTTATGTAAAAGTGAACTGTAATAAAAAATAAAATGGGTTATTCTAATTCCTATTTCTTCTAAATCCTAATCTAATTACTATTTTCTTTTATACACAAATTTAGCATTCAGTTCTTTTCATAACAGGCAGTGAGCAAAAAAATGGTTTCTGGTGAACAGGAAATAGATACGTCAACCCACAAAGAGCAGATACATTTAGAGCAGAACAGGGAAGACTGAAACAGACACAAAACAAGTGAGTTATGTAAACATGTCCAAGATGATATTACTATTAGTCAGTCTTTTCCTTGGGAATATTCCTTCATTTGTATTTTCAGAATCATCTGAACCGAGTGAGTATGGTATAACTATGCTATTTTGAAAATAAAATGTTGTTTTTTCTTTATTGATTAGATTTGACATTATGTTGCCTTTACAAAACATATAACAAAAAGTATTTTAAAAAAACACAAGGTTTACTAAAGTAATACTTAAATCAGGGGAGGGTACGTCGTCTTTTTATTAATTTCCTCCCCATTTTGTGGTTTTATATACAAATTTTAAAACTACGGAAGTAATGTGGTTGTACAACATTTAAGATGTTAAAATATAATATGTTAACATATATAGGGCCTAAAAAGTCTGGCCACAGAGTTTATTTCATCAGAAGAGGTGAACATTCAGTACTACTCAGGAAACTGTGAAGTTTTTCAGCAACCTGTCCCTGAGAAGTTGACAAAATGTTCAGATGGTTGCTTTCCAAAATGTCTGATCTGCCATGATGTGTACACGCAACATGAGCTTTCGGTTTAGTTTTTTATACAAATTACTGTATTAAAATAGTCTAAGAATTCTTATGCAAGACATATGAGTTTACTTTTAATTTTAATCAGTAAGATTGAATAAAATAGTGTTTTTGACTAAAAAAAAAACATACTTCCTGTATGTAACCGTGTCTGTCTGGTCCTCTGGGGCCTCATTTATAACCGTTGCGTACGCACAACAGGCCCTGAAAGAGGCGTACGCCACATCATGTATCCAGAGATTGTCAAAACAAGCATCAGTTATCAATATCAAAATGATTTAGCATTTCCAATTTATGTATTAAATTATTATTATTATTATTGTATTATTATTATTATTAGGGAAGGCCTATAGGCTACATTTATTATTAAACTGGGCTATTATAATTAATTTGCTACGCAATAATTTCATAGCGCATCACCGCATAACCAACGCGCTGCTGTGAGGATAATAAAATATTACATAGAAGCTTCCTCCTTATTGAAAATTGTCTAAAACATTTAGGTCGATTACAATGAATTAATTAATTATTAACAGTCTATGTCCGAACACTGCAATAATTAGTCATCAATGAAAATTAAAAACAGCTTTATTTCAAAAACATTGTTTAACAAATTAATAAAAGAGGCACGGTGTAGATACATCGCAGGTGGCTTGGTTGGAAGATGGGGGTAATGGTTAATCCAACAGTAATTTGTTGCTAGTTTGAATTACAGAACTTAAAGATCTTCCTCTTTTCGTTTTTTCTTTTTCTTTCGCGCAGGCGCAGTGAGGGAAAAAACACTGAGTTTAGGGCAATCGGTTCGTAGCTTTGCTTCAACTGTGCGATATAGTCACGAGGAGAGGCCAAAATTTCTGACATGCCTGAAATTCATCCGAGATCCGACCATCCGATTGCCGGTCGGGAGAGGTTAATCGCCTCTCGTTTACCCTACACTGCACGAATACTGCACGACAAACGACGCACGACAAAGCTGAAAATCGGCCTGACCCGAAAAAGAGTCGCACGACTTGAGTCAGAATTCGGCTCAAAATCGGACGAAAATCGCACAGTGTATGCCCGCCTTTACAATTCTACGTTGTTACAATGTTGCGAGCACGTAGACAGCGACATTGCCACAACGTAAATGTGTTTGCTGGGTAAGATGCATAATTATTCAAAACCAACCTCATTGTCTATTTTGACATTTATTTGAACATCTTCTGGTCAGGTATGACAAATATTTACCTTTATGTCAAAAGTATGAAGCCAAAATGACTTTAATGATGAGTAATTGATTTCAGCACTCCTTGAACAGGCAGCGATTTAAGCACACAGCCTACTTGTTGCACGTTAATGTTTTTTCCTTTTTTTTTGGAAACGCACAGAGAAATAAGTTGGGTTGACCTCAATATCCAACTTCAGACTGGCGTCAACATCCGACCTTGGACAGACATTGGATTTTGGTTGGAACTTGGAAATGAAAGTTGGGTTGACATCAGAACCCATCGTCAGATAATACATTCAGTTGTTATTATTATTATTATTATTACTATTATTATATTATTATTACTATTACTATTATTACAACTTTCATTTCCAACCAAAATCCAACGTCTGTCTGACGTCGGATGTTGACGTCAGTCTGACGTTGGGTTCTGACATCAACCCAACTTTCATTTCCAACCAAAATCCAATGTCAGACAGATTTTGGTTGGAAATGAAAGTTGTAATAATAGTAATAGTAATAGTAATAATAATAATAACTGAATGTGCGCATGTGTGCACAATCTTTCGCTGACTCGGATTTATAAAGGGAATTTTGCGCAGGTTCTGGCGTACGCACGGTTTTATAAGTCTGATGCCTTGTCCAAATACCCAAACTTAAGATCTTGGCCACTTGAGAGCACGTGTATGCGACAGGAAGTAAGTGCGCAAGACTGCCCCATTTTAAAAATGCCAAAGTGCAGTGCCCTTAATGCACACTAAACCCACACTTTGGAGCGGTATTCGAGGCTAAGCGTATCCCATCATGCATTATGTCCGGGACCTCATGTGCCCCGAAATCGCGAGATGTCGAGGAAAACATTCCACTGTAATTTAAATTAATACTGTTTTTATCACTTAATATTGTTTTTAAATTTGTGTCTTCTGTTAGTTACAAAGCGACTACTGAACCGACTGAAATGCAAAGTATTGAAAATATAATAAATAAAATCTCTGTAAACACTTGTATTTTTTGCAAGACAATAAGTATGTCCCATCGAGTAATCAAAAGTCTCTTGCAGTCTTTACGCCTGCTTGAACACTTGGGCCAAATAGAGGAAATACGTCATGCAAGTGACAAGTGGTCAAGTGCAAAGACCGCAAGTGTGGGTGGGTACAGTATTTGGACAAGGCATGAATATTTTTTGGTGTACGCCATTTTGGGCTTTCGGGCGCACATACACTTTTAATAAGGATCCTACGCAATGAGACCACTGAAGCTGAGCATCCTCTATGGACAAACAATATGCATTACAAGCTGTACAAGCTTTCTTTTCTTTCTTTTTTTTAGAAAATTGAATTGAGTTTGTAAATAAATTAAGGTTCTACAAAGTATACCCAAGGTGCGTTTACTGTACTGTTTCTCTCATCTTTATCCAGAAATAAACTGCCTTATCATAAATCTGGACTATGTTAACTGCACATGGAGTGAGATTGGGCTCAAGTACAATTACAGTTTCAAGAGCAGGTGCGTATGTTGAACAAAATAGAAAAACCTGTAATTTTAATTAAAATATCAAGACAAACAATTTTCTTTTGATTTCTTTTAGGTTTTCACATCACGGAATTCTGAATTGTTCTACATATCACAAGATTAACAGTGTTAATGTGGGCTGCATGTTTCCCTACAAAAAAACACAAAGGTTTAATTTGTTGACCACATGGCTGTACAGTGACACTGGCAGTTTGGTGACAGAGCAGAACCATTCTCTGAAAGAATATGGTATGAAATGTTATTCATATTTCTTACAACTTGACAACAACTGTATGGCAATAACTGGTTGATGGACTGATACGTTATACTGTGTTGCTAATCAGTGAAGCTTAACCCTCCGTTCAACCTGTCTGTGGTGGAGAGAAAAGACGCTGAACTGTGGCTGTACTGGAATGTCACGAATGATGACAGCTGTATTGAGAGTGAAGTTCGTCACAGGACAAATAACAATGACTGGAAGGTATAAAATTAGTATTATAAAAATTCATTCTGATTGGATGAGCTACATTTGAAGCATGTGCACATGAATATTTATTTAATACAGCCTCTCACAGCTTATTAATTTATTATGAGAAGCTTGTGCTGATATTCAGACAAACAGCAAGATGGTGATTTGATATTGCCTTTATGCAACTATTAAATAAACAAATAAAATGATTTAAAAAAATTATTATTGTTATGCATTTCACCTTATGGTCGTCTGATAACCAGACACAAAACGTGGCACAGTTAACAACTTCTCTCTCTCCAGAACCCCAGTGCGGGCAGCAGGACCTCCTTCATTTTGACTTTTCCCTCCAAAAAACGGTATGAGTTCCAGGTCAGGGCTCGAATCTCATCATCCTGCGGAGAGTCTAAGTTTTGGAGCGACTGGAGTGAGTCTGTGTACTGGGGATCTTTAAAGACCAACGACACAGGTACCAACGCAGAACTTATCACATCTTATCTCTAGTCACTCACTGATCTATATACTGTATGCCTATACAAATGTTCTTTGCATAGATCAGTGGGCGTGACACGACAGATCAGTTTATCACAATAACAGTTCTCTCTGCTTTCGCACGCTCTCACACTCGCAACGCACTGCAGCGCAAATGTATCTTGTCATTAATATACTTGAGGATGAGATTTCAGGGTTTATCCATTAAAGATGGGAGTCTCTCACTGTTTCCACACTATGGCAGAGAGTACCAATACCCACACTTGCAGTCATTGCACTCAACCACTTGTCTACTTAAATGACGTATTTCTTGTGTTTGGCCCAAGAAAGTGTTAAAATGGGCTTCAAGAACTTGACTACCTGATGGGGCACGTTCACACTTGCCATGTTTGGTTCGATTAAAACGAACCCTGGTGTGTGCAGTTAATTTGAATGAGTGTGAACGCTTATGCGAACCCTGTTGCGAAACAAAACAAGCAGACCGAGACCGCTGAAAAGGTCCTTCCCTTCCTTTCTTCCAATCCCCCTCTAGGTTATCAGAATTGTGTATTGCTACAAAATCTTTTGCCATCATCTCTGCCTTCTCCTTGTCTGTCACTGCCTTCTTCCCCTTCTTCCCCAGTACAGGGTAGTCCCATTCCCTCCTTACGCCACCCATCTTACTTATCATACCCCATACTTCTCCCACAGGTGGTATTCTACCTATTGAGCTGCATAACTCACCAATAATTACTCTTAACCTTGCGTATTGTCTTTTTTTTACTAATGCTTGAGCTCTTTTATATTGAAACAAATGCTCATAATTATGAGTCCGTCTCAATTGCCTGAAGGCCCTATTCCTACCTCTTACAAATTCTCTGCATTCCTCTGTCCAGCATGGAAGTGATGGAACTGCTTTCCTTCTCCTTTTTCCAGAACTCTTAGGAACAGTTTCATTCACCACCCCTCTTATAATTTCTTGGAAACTACTATACTCTCTATCAATATCCATATCTCTAATCTCCCCAGATAACCTTTCCTCACATAACTCTTTGAATTTTCACACAGTATTGTTTTGGATGTTCTGTAAGTTCTGTCTAGAAATATACGCCATAAAAGCCGACCAATCAGGTCGAACATATCCCTATGCCTTTAGGTTTGGTATCTTTAAGTTCAGTGTTAAAAATGACAATGGGAATGCTAAGCTAAGCTAACCAGGACTACAAGTTTTTTTTTTTGGTCCGGACAAAACGAACCAAGTGAACCAAACTACAAGTGTGAACACACCCTTTATTTACAGCTTTATTTCCACATTTTAATGTTCAGTGTCAAGTCAAGTCAAGTCAAGTATATTTGTATAGCACTTTTCACAATACAGATTGTATCAAAGCAGCTTCACAGTATTAAATTAAAATAATACAACAAGGTTTGTTTCTAGTGGAATTTATTGATTGATAAAATTAAATTAAATATCCCCAAAATATCCAGTGCTTTAAAATAAAGTTCTAAATGTCTGTTCAGTAGTCTATGTGACAAATGACAATTTAGTACATTGTAAGAACACAAAGGCTTGTAATTAAGTGATAAAAAGCGGTTGCAAACCTTTTACAAAATACACATACAGTGAGGAAAATAAGTATTTGAACACCCTGCTATTTTGCCAGTTTTTCCACTTGGAAATCATGGAGTCTGAAATTGTCATCGTAGGTGCATGTCCACTGTGAGAGACATAATCTAAAAAAAAAAATCCAGAAATCACAATATATGATTTTTTAACTATTTATTTGTATGATACAGCTGCAAATAAGTATTTGAACACCTGTCTATCAGCTAGAATTCTGACCCTCAAAGACCTGTTAGTCTGCCTTTAAAATGTCCACCTCCACTCCATTTATTATCCTAAATTAGATGCACCTGTTTGAGGTCGTTAGCTGCATAAAGACACCTGTCCACCCCATACAATCAGTAAGAATCCAACTACTAACATGGCCAAGACCAAAGAGCTGTCCAAAGACACTAGAGACAAAATTGTATACCTCCACAAGGCTGGAAAGGGCTACGGGGAAATTGCCAAGCAGCTTGGTGAAATAAGGTCCACTGTTGGAGCAATCATTAGAAAATGGAAGAAGCTAAACATGACTGTCAATCTCCCTCGGACTGGGGCTCCATGCAAGATCTCACCTCGTGGGGTCTCAATGATCCTAAGAAAGGTGAGAAATCAGCCCAGAACTACACGGGAGGAGCTGGTCAATGACCTGAAAAGAGCTGGGACCACCGTTTCCAAGGTTACTGTTGGTAATACACTAAGACGTCATGGTTTGAAATCATGCATGGCACGGAAGGTTCCCCTGCTTAGACCAGCACATGTCAAGGCCCGTCTTAAGTTTGCCAATGACCATTTGTATGATCCAGAGGAGTCATGGGAGAAAGTCATGTGGTCAGATGAGACCAAAATAGAACTTTTTGGTCATAATTCCACTAAACGTGTTTGGAGGAAGAAGAATGATGAGTACCATCCCAAGAACACCATCCCTACTGTGAAGCATGGGGGTGGTAGCATAATGCTTTGGGGGTGTTTTTCTGCACATGGGACAGGGCGACTGCACTGTATTAAGGAGAGGATGACCGGGGCCATGTATTGCGAGATTTTGGGGAACAACCTCCTTCCCTCAGTTAGAGCATTGAAGATGGGTCGAGGCTGGGTCTTCCAACATGACAATGACCCGAAGCACACAGCCAGGATAACCAAGGAGTGGCTCTGTAAGAAGCATATCAAGGTTCTGGCGTGGCCTAGCCAGTCTCCAGACCTAAACCCAATAGAGAATCTTTGGAGGGAGCTCAAACTCTGTGTTTCTCAGCGACAGCCCAGAAACCTGACTGATCTAGAGAAGATCTGTGTGGAGGAGTGGGCCAAAATCCCTCCTGCAGTGTGTGCAAACCTGGTGAAAAACTACAGGAAACGTTTGACCTCTGTAATTGCAAACAAAGGCTACTGTACCAAATATTAACATTGATTTTCACAGGTGTTCAAATACTTATTTGCAGCTGTATCATACAAATAAATAGTTTTTTTTGATTATGTCTCTCACAGTGGACATGCACCTACAATGACAATTTCAGACCCCTCCATGATTTCTAAGTGGGAGAACTTGCAAAATAGCAGGGTGTTCAAATACTTATTTTCCTCACTGTACCTATCTCAGCAACAATAAAATGTGCAGCACTTTGTTTTACTTCCAAATTATATGTAATATATATTTAAATTCACATCTCACGATTTCAGGGCATTACTGAACATGATGATTGATGGGATACACAAAAGGCACTCCGAGGCGGCATTAGAGATTGTGTGGATTTAGTGTGCATTAAGTGCATTTTTACCGTATTAAAGCATAAAAATATCATAATATGTTTGAAGAGATTTAGGAAATATGCTAAGTTGAAAACAATAATGAAAAGTGCAGCAGTGGCTTTAATGGCAACTCTTTTCCCAGACAGTCTGGCTCCTGTGTCTGTGACGACACTGGTGCTGTATACAGTGGGAGCCACAATAATACTCATCATACTCTCCTGCTTGCTGGTCCGTAGTGAGAGGTTAGAATACATTTTTTTGTCCATTAATTTTAAACATTTTAATTTAATAATTTTTAACAATAAAAGTCCATAAGTGTTTTATTTACTCTAATCTAATGTTTAATGTTCCTTAGATTAAGAATAATTTTAATACCAGTGGTACCAAATGCAGGACGAAATGTAAGCCAATACCTTGCATCCCTTTTTGACAATGATGGCAATATAGAGGTAAGCAGTTTTTTGTTTTTTAGTCGTGTACCTTGAATTTGTTTTTTAATTCATAGAGGGGAATGTGAGAATATATCATCTTTTTTTCACACAGAAATGGCTGTCCATGCCTAAAGATCTGGAGAACGGCTTCAAACCCAATTTCACAGAGCGTGCCTGTCCTGTGCGCGAGTACAGAATGGTGTCCCAGTCCAGCAGTGACAGTGAAAGCATCCTTTCAAACCCAACAGACCTGTCGTCAGATTACCAGTGCATGCATAGCTATTCATCAGCCTCCACCATACCTGGACCTGCTGAACCCCTACCAACCCAGGACCCATCTCCAGTGGATAACCCAGTCTAGGTATCTGTCTTAATCTGACGGAGGCAATTCAGTCTAAGAGTTTAGAAATAAGTGTTATGAAATTAGAATTTTGATTGATGAAAAGCAGAACATTTACAAGTGAATTTTTTTTTTTAAAATAATGATGAAATCCAGTATTGGCATTTTGCACACATTTTGTTTTAAAAAATCAACTCAGAGTCAAGTTACATATCAAAACAGTGAATGATAAACGTTTGAATGTTTTAATTTCTTATGTTCTTTTGTTTAAGCAGGATAATGTAGTGTTTGTCATTTAAATTGTATTCTTTTTTTAAATAAAGATGCCGTTAGTTTTCTCCATTTTAGTAGTCATGTAAGCAATTTTCATGTGTTTTTTCCCCAGATTGTTTGCTCTTGTTCAGTTTTTTATTCAGTTGTGTGTTATTATTTTCCTTGACATGTTATGTCCGCTGTTTTCGACATGAGATTTCTGTAGTTAATACTAACATTTTTGTTAGTAGACATTTTTGTTAGCAATGAGCTTTGTATCATAGTGTAAGATGTGTCTGATAAGAGATATATTTGGCAGAAAGAAGTAAATTCCAGAGTATGATTTGTGTACTGGTGGGAAAAGCCCTTCACCTTCCAAACCATGATTTAGAGTGCTTAATAGTTATTTGTGATTCATGCTGCTGCCAATTGGCAATATAGTTGCAGTTTCATTTCAAATAGTTTTATTTTAACTACAACTGTTTTACATGTGTCTCTTTGAAAAAAAAAAAAGTCTTAAAAAGGCATTTGAAATCTTAAAGTTAAACAATGTTGGTAGCACCTGTATGTTGCTGAAATGTATATTAGCTGTATGTTTTCATCAGGATTTTTGCATTTGTAGCATGTTGCTCATCAGTAGTACTGAACAACATGTTTTTGGATGTTTAACATTTGCAATGTATGTGAACTTGCAATTTTAAGATTTAAGATTAGATGTTTGTACACAAATATTATGTTTAAAGAATGTAATGCTTTTAAAATCACTGAATAAAACCAGCTAAACTACAGTTTATCACAATGTTTGTGATGATGATTATTTACACATTTGGAATAAATGATTATTCTTATTTAATTTTTCAGTCAATTCTGATGTTCGAGCTGATGTTGAAGTGGGATGCTTATGCTCATAACTGCAAGAACATTAAATACAATTCATATTTATGAAACAAAAGGTACTTTTAGGTACTTGGTTAAAACTTAATGTGACACACACTAAAGAATGAGATAGGTCTTAGCAACATGAACATTTTAAATAAGAAGATTCTTAAAAACTACCTAAAATGTACTATAAATAAATAGCATGCATTTTGAGTGTATAACAGAGTTTAAATGATCTGGTACTGTGCATGTCTACAACATAATTTATAATTAGAAATGTCCATAAAACATGGTTTGTCACATAACATCATAATAGTTTTGTTAGTTTAAAAACTAAGTACAAAACAGAATTGCATTTATCCAAGCTAAGGCCAATTCACACTGCACCGACAGACGCAAACCATTGCCGACAGTCACCAGATTACAGCACGTCACTTCTCAAGGCATTGTAAATCAGATTCAGCATGTTCAATCTGCTAAAACAAGCTCCGACAGACGCCAACAGACTCTGACTCAGTAACACACTGATCCAACAAAACCAACGAAGTGTCTGTTGCCATCTGTCAACACAGTGTGAATTAGCCTTAATGGTTACTTTTCTGAAATGAGGCATCCCCGATTACATAATATGTGGCCGACAAATGTGACCTCTAGAAGATGCAGCCTTTGTAATGTGACAGCGATTAATGCGTATTAAATTGCATACTCGGAATACTTCTTTTGAATAAGTAATTACTTTGCGACCGTTAAAAATGTTTGTTCTATAATATAATGAATTCCAGACATACTACATTAATTATGTTGTCACTGTCATGTGATGTATACTAGCCTAGTTGAGTCGCTTCACTGACATTCACAAATCCTCTCCCATATTTGCCTACTATAGTACTAGGGAAGTATACATAGCCATTGAGGACATAGTGTAGTGATAGCAGTGGAAAGTCCCAGTGCTCAACCTAGGCTATCAGATTTGAGGCAATCTGTTAGATTTTCACCTTATTGACACAAAACATGACACAGTTAACTTCCTTTTCTCTCCCTAGAATATCACAACATTCTCATCCAGTTTGCCTTTCCCTCCAAAAAAACTGTATGAGTTCCAGGTCAGGGCTTGAATCTCATCATCCTATATGGAGAATCTAAGTTCTGGAGCGACTGGAGTGAGTCTGTGTACTGGGGATCTTTAAAGGCCAACACTGACACAGGTATACCAACGCAGGGCGAACTTATCACATCTTATCTAATATTCCTTACTGACTAATCATTTTCCTCGCCATGTTATGTTCGCTGTTTTCCACAGTAACATATGTGAGATTTCTGTAGATTTGTTGGAAGAAAGCCAAACAGATTAGTCTACTAACATTTTTGTCAAAGCAATGAGCTTTGAATCATAGTGCAAGATGTATCTGTGATAACACATATATTTAGCAGAAAGAAGTCAATTCTAGATTTGTGTACTGGTGGGAAATGCCCATCACCTACCAACCCATGTATTATCTGATTATTTAGCTGAGTGCTATTTGTGATTCATGCTACTGCCAGTAGCAACAGTGCTGGGGCTCGTTCTTCGTACGTTGCTTATTACATCCGAGATCAAATGACACATCCAAGATGATTTCATCGTGCTAATCATAATCCGGCTAATTGAGTTCTTCGAACACACTTGCCGGATATGATTAGTATCGCTGGATTGAGTTATCTGAGATAACTGCGCGTTCACGCGCTGGCTTAAAAGGGGAAATGTATCAAGAGTAGAAACATTGATCAGCAAAGCTGCTATTGGCTGCTCAGCGTGGCCAAAGAGCGCGCAGTTTTTCTCATATGATATCTATGTTTTTTTCTCCTCAGCAGAGCAAGAACTAATAGTCGAAGTTTATTCGGAATTTTAATGTTTAATCAAAACGCCAGGGAACACCTCAAAGTCTGCAAAAGCCAGGAGAGAGGGCTGGCAAAAAGTAGCAGACAATTTAAATCCGTTAGAAGTGGCCATGTTTGATGTTTTATCACTTATTAGCCTATATTTTTGTATTTTAATAATTGCATAATTACTTTGTTCATTGTAATGTCAGAGTCACCACACTAGAACATGGGAAAAAATAAAAGTGAAGTACAAAAATATTCTACATAATGGTAATTTTTAGTTATATTATAGTCTCTTTTATTAAAGGCACTGTTAAATAAATGGTTGTCTGTTTATAAAGCAACCAAGAAAAAGGCTGAAAAAAAGAAAAGATCTTAGTAGCCTACACTGTAAAATATTTTTTGCTGCTTTAAATTAAGGCCATATAGTCATTTCAGCTGTTAAATATTGAGCAATGATGAATTGCTTTGACTTGTGGAAGTAAAAACTGATAAACTTATGTTAATGTAAAAATATGTATTGAAGAAGAGTTCAAAAAGAGTTATTGATCACATTTTTCCCAAGTGTAGTTCATTGTAATGACATTGTGTTTTCCTCTTTTGTGCACTTTTACATAGTACACCAACACTTGTTAACTTAAGTGGACATTTTCTAACTTTCCAAAGGAAAGAAAGTATAAGACTTTGTAATGTCCATTTGTTTCCATTGCACTGGACAGTGAATAAACCCTCTCAGATAACTGTCATATGGAGGAACTAGCCTACCTGCAAGTGCATAAATAACTTTACTTAATTTATACTTGTATGCTTTATGGCTGCAATATAAGTTGCAGGATTTCACATCTACAGAAAGGCCTACGAGTCTGCAATAGACAGAGGAGACATAGGCCTACAGGTGGGCAGTGTATAGACAACTTTTCCTTTGTATTTGTTGCATGAGGCATGTGTCTAATATCTCTTGTTGCAGGCACTTGACCACTGGCTTTTCTTTACAAAGAACAATTGAAATAAAACTCAAGGAACTAAGCATATTTGTCTTTTATTAAACATTTAATGAAAAGGTTTTTTTGGCAATGTTGTGTAATATGGCACATGCAGCAATGTCACAGGCCCTGTCAGGTGTGCAACCCTCAGACTTTTCAGACACTGAAATCTTCCCTTTAGTTAGCCAAAGTTCATTTCATTGTGTGCCCTTGTCCTGGCTAGAGCTGCATTGTAACTGGTTTGGGTGAGGGAATGGGGTCATAAAACACCTGTCTGCAGGCAGGAACATGTCATAAATGCAGTTCTGTTAGGATCAGCATAGGCGTATGTAATACAGTGAGCTTGATATTTAATTGTGGAACTTTCCTTACCACTTTCAAATAATGTGCATAAATGTGAATCTCTGAAAATTCTTAAGTCATGCACAGATCCTGGCCATTTTGCTTTCACATTTGTGATATGGAAGATTTGTCAACTGCCTTTTTTTTTATTTGATATAATATTATTAATCTGGAATATTAAGAATCACAATAGTAATTGGGCTGCACATTTAGGCTACATTGTGAACCCCCTTTCTGTTCACATAATCCCCTTCACTGAGGCCTTGATGGCAGTCTATGGTCTAGCCTATAAGCCTGAGTGACATATACTGTAATCAGCATGGTCATGATTGCATGATCTTCATAAAAAAATATTTCAATAGTCTAACAAATAGTATAGTCTAATAAATAAAAATAAATAAAAAAAACTGCTTTAAAAAACTGCTTTACAACATTGGTCTAAAGTGGCTTGGAAATGCCACAAAAAAAACTAAAACTGTTTTTTAAACCTAAAAGCGCCAGGTAAACTCCGAATGACACGACAGACAGCACTTTCCATCAAGTTCTCCGCATCTCCAATAGTGTAAAGGAAAGAGCCACTCTCAAATAATCGTAGGGTACAGAACAAAAGGGAACCGGAGCGCTGCTGAAATCCCTTGTGTCCTCCGGTGCTCTTGGAAGGGTAATAATTGAAAAAAACGTAGGAAAAAATCCAAGTCCAGGCACTCAGTGGATACAAAAAGTAATACAAAAGTCTTTATTAGAGAGCTAAAAAAAAAAAAAAAAAACACCAACGCGTATCGGCCCACTGGCCTTCATCAGAGTGTTAGTGACAAACAAACAGGAGCAGTACTTATACAGTAATTGATTTCAGGTGTGCCACTCTGGCACGTGTAACACAACTCTTTGGCCACTAGAGGCAAAAGAGTGGCCAAAGAGTTGTGTTACACGTGCCAGAGTGGCACACCTGAAATCAATTACTGTATAAGTACTGCTCCTGTTTGTTTGTCACTAACACCCTGATGAAGGCCAGTGGGCCGATACGCGTTGGTGTTTTTTTTAAAAAAAATTTAGCTCTCTAATAAAGACTTTTGTATTACTTTTTGTATCCACTGAGTGCCTGGACTTGGATTTTTTCCTACGTTTTTTTCAATCTTAGGGTACAGTTTGTGCACAAGTCGAAAATAAATGTGCGTTTCCAACAAATTAATAATGTAAACGACAATCTCACGAGTCACGAGAAAAAATATATCTCTCAGAAAGTGCACTATCGCGCGCGCTGGACTTCCCGTATCAGCTCCGCTTATGAAGCCGCGATCTAATCCTGTTTACATGAAATAAGACTATGGCTATTAGCTATAGCTTCGAAGAACCAAACAATCCAAGATCATGCCAAATCGCCAACAATCAAATCCAGCTAACTGAGTTAGCGACGTACGAAGAACGGGCCCCTGGTCAGAATTATTTGCCCCCTTGGTAAATATGATCAAAGATGTCTGTAAAACATAAATCTGCATTGTTAATCCTTTTGATATTTTATTTTAAAAAATTAGCAAAAATCTAACCTTTTATTGAAGTAAAAGAATTGAAAGTGGGGGGAAAATCACATTATGAAATAAATATATGTTGGGATCCAAAATACGTTGGGATCAATTATTTGCCCCCTTTTATAACTTAAATGTATTGTTTCTCTTGGGAAAAGTTTTTTTTTTTAAAGACATCTGAAATCTTAAAATTAAACAATGTCTGTATGTTGCTGAAATATATTAGCTGTGAATGTTTTAATCTAGATTTTATTTTTGTATTTGTAGCGTGTGCTCATCTGTAGCAACTGATAAAATAAATTACAATTAGAATGTAATTATATAAACGTGTTTACGATTTTAATATGATTAGAAGTTTGTACAAATATGTTGCTTAAAGAATGCGATGATTTTGTAATCACTGAATAAAAACATTTAATTTATCAATGTCTATGATGATTATTTACACATTTTAATAAAACAGTCAATTCTGACTTTCGAGCTGATCTTGGAAGTGAGATGCTTATCATGAATAGCAAGAACATCAAATACAATAACAGTGTGGTATTGTGAATGTGATACACAATATTGTGATCTGGTATTGTGCATGTCTACAACATAATTTCAAAGTATAATTTTATATAAAACATGTAAACATTCATGTGAAAAAGAAAGGACACCCTATTAAATTCTGTGGTTTTATGTATCAGGAATAATAAAATAAATATTAAATAAAATAATTTGGTCCTTGGCAGGTCTTATAGGTAAATACAACCTCAGATGAACAACAACACATGACATATTACACCGTGTCATTATTTATTTAACAAAAACCAGGTCAAAATGGAGAAGCCATTGGTGACAAACTAAGTACTCTTACTGCTTCCATAGGAATTAAGAGGGTGAGTAGCAGTCAGGCACTGCTAATCAAATGCCTTTGATGAATTGATCATCAGCGAGTGTGATCACCTCTATAACAGCAGAAGTTTGGGCAGTTTGCTGGTCCTGAAGCCTTCAGGTGTGTGTTAACACAATGCCAGGGAGGAAAGACATCAGCAATGATCTTGCAGCAACTGTTGCTGCCATCAATCTGAGAAGGGTTATACGGCCATTTCCAAACAATTTGATGTCCAACATTCTACAGTGAGGAGAATTATTCACAAGTGGAAATCATTCAAGACAGTTGCCAATCTCCGTCTCAGTAAATTCGCCCTAAGCTCAGGCCGTGCAATGCTCAGAAAAATCGCAAAACATACCAACTGTCCATCACACTGATGGAGGATTGATGATTTGGTCTTGTTTTACCGCCACAGGACCTGGGCACCCAGTCATTGAGTCGACCATGAACTCTAGAGTCAAATATCTAGAGGCCATCTATACGCTTGGTCAATATTAGGTCATGCAACAGGACAATGATCCCAAGCACACCAGCAAATCAACAACAGAATGGCTGAAAAAGAAAATAAGCCCAGTCAAAGTCCAGACCTCAACCCGACTGAAATGTTGTGGCGGGACCTTAAAAGAGCTGTGCATAAACAAATGCCTGCAAACCTCAATGAACTGAAGCATGAAGAGTTCAGATGCAAAAGCCTCTAAGTGCCATCTGAAATTTTCTTCTAGAATGATCATTTTTATCAAGCTCGTTTAAGTTCAATAATTTCACTTAAATGGCAATGCAAATTACCTATTAATTGTCATTTAAGTGAAATTACTTAACTTAAATATACAAGCTTTATAAAAATGATCATTCTAGAAGAAATTTTCAGATGGCACTTAGAGGCTTTTGCATCTGAAGTCTTCATATAAATATAATCATATATACTAATATATATATATATATATATATATATATATATATATATATATATATATTAGTCTTGCTTATTTTAGGTTTTAAACTCAATATGTGAGTTTTTATGTACAAGTGAATCAGCATCTGAAAAATAGTGTGTAACAATAGATGCAAATTAAAAACAAATTTAGCATTCAGTTTTCAGGCGGTGAGCAAAGAGTGGATTCTTCAGAAACGAGTATGGGGTCTCTGCGGAACAAAAGTGGGCTTTTCTAAATTTGTGGGTGTTTTCAAACTAGTAGGTGTTTATAAATCATGCAATGAAAATGATGCCCTTCACCCGACCCCACCCCTAAACTCTACCCTCTCTGTGACGTGGGCAAATCAGGTAACACGGTGGAAAACGCCCCTCTGTTTATGGCCTCGCCCACTGATCTGGTAACTCCTATTACTGTCCTGCAGAGCAGAACAAGGAAGATTGAAACAGACACAAAACAAGTGAGTTATGTAAACATGTCCAAGATGATATTACTAGTAGTCAGTCTTTTCCTTGGGAATATTCCTTCATTTACATTTTCAGCATCACCCGAACCGAGTGAGTATCATATAACTATTTTGAAAATAAAATGTTTTTTTCTTTATTATTAGATTTGACATTATGTTGACTTTACAAAAGTAAATTCTGAGGGTAGGGTACGTTGTCTTTTTATTCATTTCTTCCCCATTTTGTGGTTTTATTTGCATTTTAAAACTACGGAAGTAGTTGTACAACATTTAAGATGTTCTGTGCGTTCACACCGGACGCGAATAGCGAGTCAAATTCGCGCCTACCGCGTCTAGTTCTCTTGACCACTTTGTGTCCATTCGCGCGTCATAAGCGAAATCCGGAGGCGAAAGTTTCGAAACCCGTTGGCGGCCATCTTTTTTAGATGTTTATCGAGCATTAGCATTTTTTAGCAAGATTATTTGCTTTAGTAATCTTATTTAAAATGACATGAACTGTACATAAAAAATATATGTGTGTGTATGAAGGTGTAGAGAAGCCTTTTGGCAGGTTTTGTGAAGTTTTTTTTATTTTGCATGTTCACAAATTCAGTTTTTCTTTTTGTTGCCTCAGGGCAACGTTGTGCGATAAGGGGTACTTTTCAAGGATGTCTTGGACAATACCTCACAATGGCAAATAATGTGTTACAAGTAGGGAAGATGTAGGGTTCCTGGGTGCACAGGAACACCCAAAGTCACCAAAGTGACACCAATGTGCAGCATCCACCTGGATGATGCGAAGGCAGCCATATTGCACCAGAACGCCCACAACACACCAGCTTATTGGTGGAGAGGAGACAGAGTGATAGATGGCTCACAGTCTCTGCTCTAATTCATCCCAAAGGTGTTCTATCAGGTTGAGGTCAGGACTGGTGCGCAGTCATGTTAGAACAGAAAGGGGCCATCTACAAACTGTTCCCACAAAGTTGGGAGCATGAAATTGTCCAAATTGTCTTGGTATGCTAATGCATTAGGAGTTCCTTTCACTGGACCTAAGGGGCAAAGCCCAACCCCTGAAAAACAACCCCACACCCTAATCCCCCCTCCACCAAAAAACCCCACACCATAATCCCCCCTCTACAAAACTTTACATTTGGCACAGTGCAGTCAGGCAAGTACCGTTTTCCTGGCAACCACCAAACCCAGACTCGTCCATTATATTGCCAGTCAGAGAAGCGTGATTGGTCACTCCAGAATCCAGTGGCGGCGTGCTTTACACCACTACATCCCACGCTTTGCATTGCACTTGGTGATGTAAGGCTTGGAAGCAGCTGCTCAGCCATGGAAACCCATTCCATGAAGCTCTCTACAAAGTTTGGTGGTCTGTAGCTATTGACTCTGCAGAAAGTTGGCGACTTCTGTGTGCCTCAGCATGTACTGACCCCACTCTGTGGCCTAGTTGCTGTTGTTCCCAATTGCTTCCACTTTGTTATAATACCACTAACAGTTGACCGTGGAATATTTTGTAGTGAGGAAATTTCACGAATGGACTTATTGCACAGGTGGCAACAATTCACTGAGTTCCTGAGAGTGTTTGTTGAAGTGTCTGTATGCCTAGGTTCTTGATTTTATACAACTGTGGCCATGGAAGTGATTGGAACACCTGAATTCAATGATTTGGAGGGGTGTCCCAATACTTTTGTCAATATACAGTAGTGTATATGGGGATGATTAGGATACATGAAGTATATGATATGACATGACGCACTACATGATACAAACCTATGTCTGTATCAAATCAAATATATTGATGTGTTTCAAGTGTTTTTCCCTTTTTACTTAAATGATTTCTTGACATTTTTTTTTTTTTTTTCTTATTTTTGTATTGCTCTCTGAGAATTTTATAATGATAATTTTCTCTATGATTCTTTACCATTGTTGCACAACGTTGCCCTTAGGCAACAAAAAAATATTTTGGGGTGGGGGGGTTGAGGGAGGGAAATTTTTCAATAAATCAATAAAATGTTCCCAAATGAGCCAAGAAATGATGTGGAATAATTTTTATCATGTGCCATCAAAATGCATGCAGTAGAGCAGGGATAGGCAACTCCGGTCCTGGAGGGCCACTGTCCTGCAGAGTTTAGCTCCAACCCTAATTAAACACACCTGAACAAGGCAATCAGTGTTTTCGGGATTACTAGATAGATACAGGCAGGTGAGTTTTTATGAGGGCTGAAGCTAAACTCTGCAGGATAGTGGCCCTCCAGGACCGGAGTTGCCTATCCCTGCAGTAGAGGGTTAATCGAGATGTCTAATAAGGCGAGAAGTTTCACTCTCAGTACACTTCCGGCTTCTGAACTGGTTGCAGTTCCACTCTGATTCCATATGAGGGCGCTCACAGGACGAGTGCACAATGAATGGAGGTCTATGGCGCTATACCAATCAAAATCCACTTTTCTCAGGATATAATTTTTTGTCTAGTAATTTGAATGTTGTATTCAAAAGGAGATGCAAAGAAATTACACAATACTGGGTGTTAGATTTTTTAGAGTCACTTATTTGCTTAAAAGTGTCAATGACGTCATACACATTGTACGACCAGAGATACTGCTTTACGGCAATCCTTCAGTCTCTATGGTGCTTTCGCGCTCTGCACTTTCTTTTCTCTCGAGGCATCGACAACACAGCTGACACAGGTAAATACACGTGCTAGACGAGGTTTTGTTTTGTTTGTTTCTGGTCCCGCTTCGGATGCCACGATGCCATCAAGCGGTATCTCTGGTCGTAATCAGTCCTTCACTGACCAATCAGCGTTCATTAGCAGAATGCTAGCATGTTATGGGCAACAACAACTCAACCTGTAAGAAATCGAAAGGACATAAGTACTCGTTCATTCAACTTTAGACCTATAACCCATGTTGAACTTGCAAAACCTACACTCAAATCTGAGATTTCTCAACGGCAATCGGGTGAAAGAGACAAATTTAGCCGTCTAGCCCCATAGACTCCCATTCATTTTGCACTCATGGCGATCGCCCCCAGTGGAACTCTGGTGGAACTACAACCAAAATTCGGTACAATAGGACTTAATAGGGAGTGGGCAGGCTCTCCGTAGACGGGCTCTGGCTATATGCTCTGGAGAGCAGAAACAGCTGCGTAGGGGACATCGTCGCTGTACTCGGGTCCACCAGACCCTCCGGAGGGTTTCAGGAGTTTCACAATTTGCTCCAGGAGCTAGGTTTGATGGACCTAACGGTGAGGATGCTGACGAGGACAGCGTAGGCCGTATAAGGCGGTCTCGGCCTCGAGTGGTCGCTGCCTGACGAGCCCGCACTCTACAGCCCGGCACGAGGTTCACCCTCGCCCACACCCACCTAATCTGTCATTTATTTTTGTTTTGATAATAAATGGAGCCAGTCTCCAAAAGTGAAACCTGTCCTGTGATTTTTTTAAAAGTTTTTATACACTAAATTGTGTTTGTTGTCTTTACATTAGAATAATAATGTTTCATATAATCTATAATAGATATGGAATAAATAGCATTCAATACAAAATGAGTATCTCTCATATATTGAAATCGAGTTTTTATGTGAAAGATTTGCTTTGTTGTGCATTACCACACCAAGCATTTTAGTC
Source organism: Abramis brama (assembly GCF_963993115.1). Classification (NCBI taxonomy): domain Eukaryota; kingdom Metazoa; phylum Chordata; class Actinopteri; order Cypriniformes; family Leuciscidae; genus Abramis; species Abramis brama. The sequence goes on along the minus strand of NC_139987.1, from coordinate 17,770,194 downwards.
ATATTACAAAATAATTTATTGAGGCCAAACATAAAATAACATTATAAACTGTCACTTCACCACGTGACAGCAGCAAGCAGGCTCCTGATTGGTTAACGCGGCGCGAATTGACGCAGAAGTTCAGGGGCACGTTCAAGTTCAAAACGGTGCGCAACATTATGCGGTCCTATGGGTCCTAATTAAGTGCTTTTCCTAAAAATGAGAAAGAAAATACAGGGTATTAAAACAGTATGAACTACAAATAAAGTCAGTATGTGAGGCTAAATAGATGTGTTTTAATCTGAATTAGGTAAGATGTGTGCTTCCATTTCAGTTTCAGCAATCCCTTCACTCGATTGGGATGTTCTCTTTTGTTCTGGGCGGCAAGTGCAGTAACTGTAACATCGGGCATATTTTGTAGTATTAAACACATATTTATACCGACTTCATCAGGCTCAGAAAATTCTTCACAAAGAACACAAAGAATGGCCTTCTCAGCTGCCATAGTTGCAACTCTTGCGTCATCAGAACAGTGTGTTCAAGGCATCACCGTTTCTGTTTAAAAAACGTTGTGCAACGTTTTGTCGGGGCTGAGCGCAGCCCTGATTTTTCAACTCGGGCGGCAGACCCGAATTCGCGTCAAACGCGTGAATGCACAAAAAGTACTTAAATCATTCGCGCTTAACGCTAACGCCGGTTTCACACTGCACGCATTAGCAGAGCGTAAGCAGCGCAGGAGCAGTGCATATGGTGAGCGGGAGCAGGACACGAGCGTTTTGCTTTCACACTAGCAGCGTTTGTCACGCGCGGCTGAACCGCAGCGTGTGTATAGACAGAGTAGGCTACTCCATAATCAGGGTAAGTTGGCATTGCTTTATTTCGTTTTCAAATACATTTAAGAGAAAAGACTTGTCAAGAAGCTTATTTTATTAATCATTTCATTTAACTTTTGGTTCGTCTTTGTTTTTATTGTTCGGGCAACAAGTTTGTTTTTGGACATTTGTTTTCTTTTTAAATTGCTGTTGGTCAATTGATTGACTGTTTAAAACACAATAGATATCATCAATGCGCTTTTTGGGTAAAACTGCGGTGTATTTTGGCCATGATCAATGCGTTGTCACTTTAATTCAGCGTAAGCGGCGCAGCAAAAATAGACCAGGCGCCGAAACGATCGCGGCACTGCTGCTCCTGCTCTGCTCCTGCTACGCCATGATGTGTATTGTGTACATGCAACATTATACAAATAACTCAATTAAAATATTCTAAGAGTTCTTGTGTAAGTCAATGATTTTATACTTTCAATTTGAATCAATATGATTTAATAAAATTGTGTTTTTGACAACAATTTACATATTTCCTGTATGTATAGGCTACGTGTCTGTCTTGCTGAGTGAGCGTCCTCTACTGACAAGCAATATGCATTACAAGCTGTAATTTTTAGAAAATCGAACCTCAGGAGTAAATACATTTTGTAAATAAATGAAGGTTCTACAAAGTATACCCAAGGTGTGTTTACTATACTTTTCTCTCATCTTTACCCAGACATAAACTGCCTTATCATAAATCTGGACTATGTTAACTGCACATGGAGTGAGATTGGGCTCAAGTACAATTACAGTTTCAAGAGCAGGTGCGTATGTCGAACAAAATAGAAAAACCTGTAATTTTAATTAAAATATCAAGACAAACTATTTTCTTTTGATTTCTCTTAGGTTTTCACATCACGAAATTCTGGATTGTTCTACATATCACAAGATTAACAGTGTTCATGTGGGCTGCATGTTTCCCTACAAAAAAACACAAAGGTTTAATTTGTTGACCACATGGCTGTACAGTGACACTGGCAGTTTGGTGACACAGGAGAACCATTCTCTGAAAGAATATGGTATGAAAAGTTATTCATATTTCTTATGACTTGACAACAACTGTATGGCAATAACTGGTTGATGGACTGATACGTTATACTGTGTTGCTAATCAGTGAAGCTTAACCCTCCGTTCAACCTGTCTGTGGTGGAGAGAAAAGACGCTGAACTGTGGCTGTACTGGAATGTCACGAATGATGACAGCTGTATTGAGAGTGAAGTTCGTCACAGGACAAATAACAGTGACTGGAAGGTATAAAATTACTATTATAAAAAAACTAAATTAATTCTGATTGCATGAGCTACATTTGAAGCACGTGCACATTGTATAGGGCTATTTATTTAATACAGCCTCTCACAGCTTATACATTTACGAGAAGCTCGAGCTGATATTCAGACAAACGATTTGTGATTTTTATATTTCCTTAAAGCAACTATTAAATAAACTGAATAAAAATAAATTATCATTGCTATGTAGCCTATCTCACCTTGTGACACAAAACGTGGCACAGTTAACAACTTCTCTCTCTCCAGAGCCCCAGTGCGGGCAGCAGGACCTCCTTCATTTTGACTTTTCCCTCCAAAAAACGGTATGAGTTCCAGGTCAGGGCTCGAATCTCATCATCCTGCGGAGAGTCTAAGTTTTGGAGCGACTGGAGTGAGTCTGTGTACTGGGGATCTAATGGTACGGATACCTTCACTGTAAAAAAAATTCTGTCGTTTTTACAAAAATTTGGCAGCTGGGTTGCCAGAATAATTTTGTAAAAATTACAGTCACTGTAAAAAAAATCCTGTAAAATTTACAGGGATTTACTGTAAGAAATACAGACTTTAAGTTTGTTTATACAAAAAAATCCTGTTGTTTTTACAAACATAATTTGGCAGCTGTGGTTGCCAGAATAATTTTGTAAAAATGACAGTCACTGTAGTGTAAACAACTTTATAGTTTTAAACTGTGCATTTCAGTACAAAACTGCATAAAAACACCTTTTATCTTGCCTTCTTTATTAATATTAAAGCAGCACAACATACACATTTGTAATATGTACAGCTTAATTATCTCATTGGAACTGATAGAGAAAAGATGGGAGGTAAAGAGATGGAAGGAAACAAAGATGAGAAAAAGAGTAAAAATGAAAAATAGAGAAGGAGAGGGCAAGAAAGAGAATATTTGTCAAACAATTAATCTCTGCAAACTGATGTACAGCACAATATCACTCTGCAAACTGATCTACAGGACAATATCACAAAATATAAGAGCAATAAAACTAAGTTGCATACAAACTCGCCTGAAAAAATTATCTTCAGAACTGAGCATAGAAGCTGAAACAAACCTTATTCAGAGTAAAGTCCAAACAAATGTCCATAGTTTCAGACATCGCGTCACTCATGATCTGAAAGTTCCTGAATTAAAGGACTCTTGGGTTCACATTGAGACGTGAAGTTTGTGTCTTCTCCACATTGGTGCCCTTCTCTGGGTTGATCTTGAAGAACTGAGCATAGAAGCTAAAACAAAATTCAGAGTAAAGTCCAAACAAACATCCATAGAGTTTCAGACATCGCGCCACTCATGATCTGAAAGTTCCTGAATTAAAGTAAGGACTCTTGGGTTCACATTGAGACGTGAAGTTTGTGTCTTCTCCACTTTGGTGCCCTTCTCTGGGTTGATGGAGAAAAAACACCTTGGGAAAGAAGAAAAACAGGCAACTTATTAATTATAAAAGTTTTATTAACAGAAAAAATAGCTTACATTTCTTTATTCAAGATAAATAAAATATTTTAGTTATTAAAGGGTTAGTTCACCCAAAAATGCTGTCATTGATTACTCACCCTTCATGTCGTTCCAAACCCGTAAGACTTTAGTTCTTTAAGTCTTCTTAAGATCTTAAATTAAGATTTTTTTAATGCAATCTGAGATATCTGATCCTTACATTGACTGCTACGCAACTGAAACTTTGCTTCAAAAAGTTGAAAGAGATTGAAAAACTAATCTGAATTGAAGTTAATTTAGTCTTTTATTCACATATTCATCAGCTTACACATCAGTTGTGGTAAATAGAAGCTCAAGCATGTTCACTTGACATGCGAGAACCAGGCAGCCTGTTTGAGCTTTCTCAAGAACCAATGAGGTTTGTTCTTGTGCATCAAGCAGGGCTGGTTGAATTTGTTTGTGTTTGCTGACCGTTTATATGTGAATAAAAACCTAAATAAATCTGTTCATCAAATAAAGTGATGTGAAAATTTGGACTAAAACACTCAATTCACATGGATTAGTTTTTACAATCTCTTCATGAACTTTTTGATGCGTCAAAGTGGTAGTTGCGTAGCTGTCAATAGAGGGACAGAAATCTCTCCGATTTCATTAAAAAGCATTAATTAAAAGCTTAAATTGCGTTTCAAAGATAAACAAACGTCTTATGGGTTTGGAAAGACATTAGGGCAAGTATCCCTTGAACGAACCCTTTAATAATAGCTGGGCCTGTCAATCAGACATCTGCAGTTTATCAGTGACTCCAGTTAAAAATCAATGATAAAATAAAAGGCCATTTCATATGTTTATATTGCAATAATGACCTTTGTAAGTGTACAGACAGTTTAATAAGAAGATATGCAAAGTGTTGTCTTTATAAAGTATCTTCTTATTAAACGGTCTGTACACTTACAAAGTTCTCAATGCTTCGGTTTGCATGTAGGGACCCTCATTATGCTACCGTGTTAGTGTGAGGCTATTTTGAGCCTTGTTAGTGTTATTAACTAGAGATTTATTTTGACTTAGTTGCTGCCCCATATACTAGCGTAATAAGCTAATCAGTTTTTAGAGATAAAACTCTTACATTTGATTATCATGAAAACAAATCCCAGAGAACGGCCGACTTGGTACCAATGTGTTAATACACCTCAGGTTCATTTTGCGCCGGAGTTGTCCTTTAATTTTATGAAGCGACGAGAATACATTTTGTAGGCAAAACAAACAAAAATACTTTAAAAAAGACTTTATTCAACAATTTTTTTCTAGCCTGTGTCAGACTCTTACGCTGTTGACGCAACAAACAATGCAACGCTTCCAAGTCCTCCAATAAGGAACGAATCGCACGCAGGCATCGTGGTGCTCACCTGAATATCGTCGGCAAACGGTAAGCCGGCATTCTGGCATTTTGGAAGAGTTGCACTGTTGCATTGTAATGTATATGTTACGTCAACAGCGTAACACCGGTTTCACACTGCACGCATTAGCAGAGCGTAAGCAGCGCAGGAGCAGTGCATATGGTGAGCAGGAGCAGGACACGCGCGTTTTGCTTTCACACTGGCAGCGTTTGTCACGCGCGGCTGAACCGCGGGTTTTGTACAGACAGAGTATATCTATAATGGATAAGTTGGCATTGCTTTATTTCGTTTTCAAATACATTTAAGAGAAAAGACTTGTCAAGAAGCTTATTTTATTAATAATTTCATTTATATAACTTTTGGTTCATCTTTGTTTTTATTGTTCGGGCAACAAGTTTGTTTTTGGACATTTGTTTTCTTTTTAAATTGCTTTTGGTCATTTGATTGACTGTTTAAAACACAATAGATATCATCAATGCGCTTTTTGGGTAAAACTGCGGTGTATTTTGGCCATGATCAATGCATTGTCTCTTTAATTCAGCGTAAGCGGCACGTTAAAAATAGACTGGGCGCCGAAACTATCGCAGCACTGCTGTTCCTGCTCTGCTCCTGCTACGCGCTGCCGCGCCACTTCTGCGTGCGGTGTGAATACACTCATTGATTAACATGGACGCCGAAAAAAATACGCGCTGCTGACGCTTGCGGTGTGAAACCGGCGTAAGAGTCCGAGTACCTTAATTTTAAGTTCAATAAAGTGAAATTGTTGCATAAAGCCTATCCAAGAAGACATACCTCTGCAGAAACTCCAGGGTTGATGCCAGCTCTGATGGGTAATGGATGTTGAAGATATAATAGCTCCCAAACATCATGCACAGGGCGGAAATGAAGGAGTGGATGTTGTCAAGTATAATGTTTTGATCCACACACAGCATGAACCGTTTAGCTGAAAAACAGGATCGACCTAAAAAGAAAGTAAGAAAAAAATATTCAAACAAAGATACTACAACATTACAGTAACAAAAATAAAAACAGTCTTCATTAAAGGAACACTCCACCATTTTTTCATATTAAACTATGTCATTCCCTTAACTAAGACGAGTTGATACATACCTCTCTCATCTCAGTGCGTGCACTCAATCGCTCTTGGCGCGCGGCGACACTTTGATAGCACTTAGCTTAGCCCAGTTCATTCATTAGGAACCAAACAGAGATGAAGTTAGAAGCGACCAAACACCTCCACGTTTTCCCCATTTAAATACAGTTACACGACCAAGTATGGTAACAAAATAAAACGTGGCGCATTTCTTAGCGGGTAAAAAGGATAACTATAATGTATGGCGGAATAGCACTTGGGACTCGGGAGCACTTCGATATTACTGCACCGAGTCGAAGTGCTCCCGAGTCCCAAGTGCTATTCCACCATACATTATAGTTATCCTTTTAACCCGCTAAGAAAAGCGCCACGTTTTATTTTGTCACCATACTTGGTCGTGTAACTGTATTTAAATACACTGAAAAAAATGATTCGTTGAATTTACTAAAAAAAAATATCGTAAGTGGTTGCACACAATTGATTTTAGTACATTTAAACAAATGCATTAGGTTGAACTAGTTCAACTTAATGCCTTTGTTTAAATGTAGATAAAATGAATTGAGTGCAACCACTTAACTTACAATAATTTTTTTAGGGAAAACGTGGAGGTGTTTGGTCGCTTTAACTTCTAAACTAATAAAAATCGTTATTTTTAATCCTAACGTTACTTACTCAGCATGAAAGAAACTGAAACCCTGATTAATCCCCAATTCGTCAGCATCATTGACTAAATAACCTGAGTCACAAACATATACTTGTATAGTTACTGTTTTTTTTAATAAAACTAACTGTTTGTTCACTTACCAGCGCAAGATATCTCAATTTTACATGTAAACTCCACTTGCTCACTGGCAGAATTGGCGGGCACTCCCACTCATTAAATTCGTTAAATGGCTGATCCTGTGATAATCAGAAATCTGCTTTGCTGCAGAAATGACAGTAAACATTAGTCGACTTTAAGCAAACTAACAAAACGTTCTTTTTTTTATACTGGTTAACATTACTCAGCATAAAAGAAAACTGAAAAAGTTGAGCTGAACATAAAACCCACAGTCTAAAGCCTAATTAACCAACAGTTCGTCGCATCATTATGATGGCATAGCCTCAGTCAAAACATATCGTCGCTGTCCGATGAAAACCGCGTATGTCCATTTTGCCGATTTTGAGATTTTTCGACGGATAGAATGTCCAGGTTCATTTCCGTATACAGTATGCTTCACATATCTAAATGACCAATGAAAAGTTGTGAAATCATGTCATCTGATTTTCACGTATATCCATTTGGTGTCAAAGCTGTCAATCACGCCGCGCATCTCCCGCCCTGTGGAGGCATCTCGCCGGTCTAAGCGTCTCTGGTAGCTCAGCATTGGATAGCCGAATAACTCTGTGAGGTAAAGTATCAGCAAACGTTTGTTTTTGACAACTGTTCAAGTTTATTATATATTCGCAATATATTCACAACTGTTATTTACCGGTAAATGGTCAAGACGAAGTAATTGTCACTGTTTATTGTGGAGATGTTAACGCACGGATCTGTTAACTTAAGCAATACTTTTAATGTAGTCTAATATTTTTCTGACTAATAAATTACTGACACAGTAGAGGGTAGATTTAAATAAAGAATAACGAATTTTAAATAAAGAAAAAACAAATTTAAATAAAGAAAAAAAAAACAAATTTAAAAAAATGAAAAAATGAAATTTAAATAAAGAAAAAAACGAAATTTAAATAAAGAAAAATGACATTTAAATAAAGGAAAAACGAAAATTAAATAAAGAAAAACCCGAAATTTAAATAAAGAAAAATGAAATTTAAATAAAGAAAAACGAAATTAAGTTAAATTAAAAACGAGATTAATTTAGATTGATAACGGGTAAAAAGGCTAATAGCCTACATGTTGGGTCCGTGTACTTTTTCGTTCATTCATTATTCTATTTCGGAATGAAAGATGAAATGTAAAAAAAAGGGTGCAGCTTGTTTTTTTGTTTAAAAGAAAAAAACAGAAATGGCTGTATTTTTTTTGTACATAGCATAGCCTACTTTGTTATGATTTTAGTATCATAATGATTAATAAATGCACGCACAATTATCCGTGAACTTGATTTGAAGCCTTTCAACTTGTGTGTGCAAAATGCAGAATTAAATGAATGTGCAACAATTTGTACAAATAGAGTCTGTAGGTCTACTATACTGTTGAAAGTATGACAAGTGAACAGCACGAGTAATAGGATGCACAATTTGAGACGGGTCAGACATGATTTTGACCACTTCATTAAGTTTTGTTTAGTAGAAAACCTTTCCTTTCTTTAAAGTGAATTTCGTTTTGTATAAATTGTATCTTAATTTTAATCAATTTTTCATCAACCAATTGCCTGGAGTGGATTTAATAAATAAGACGCAAATATATAGCAGACAATATAATCATGGAGGCGCCCGCGCGGTCACTTGCATTGCACGTTAACTGGAGCGCATCTCATCCTAACTCAAGTGTATGCCTCACAGAGACATGAAAAAGACATCAAATACACAAAGCTTGAAAAGTCTTTAAACGAAATAATTCAAAACGAAAAGAAAAAGGCTACTCTCTGATTATGTATGATTATATGATCATAGAGCCTAGCCTATTTTGTGAATTGTTAATTCCCGGTTGGCACACATTTTGCTGCCCTTACAAAAGTGCCGCTCTAGGCAATTGCCTAGTTCGCCTATATGGACGCACCGGCCCTGGGGTCAGCAATGAGTGTATTGATTCATTGTCCCTTCATAGTTTGCAAGAGACATTTAATAAACTGAGACATAGGCTATTTAATAAACTGAACATAGCCTATTCATCTGTCAATATGAAACGCGACTTGGCCATTCTAATTAATGATCGGAAGAACGCGTATCGACCACCGTTACTGTAAAATATGCACGTATGTCCATTTAAACTCGATTTTGGTCAAATGTGGATTATATCATTACACTGGCAAGAATATGGTTACATTTAAAGATGCCGTACCAAGTATGACAACGCTACATTCAACTGCTTTTGAAATTACGGTGTTTTTTTCACTTCCTGAAAAGTAACCGTTTTGGACATACGTGAGTTTCATCGGGCAGCGACGATATACTTGTACAGTTACTGTTTTTTTTTCAATAAAACGAACCGTTTGTTCACTTACCAGTGCAAGATATCTCAATTTTACATGTAAACTCCACTAGCTCACTGGCAGATTTGGCGGGCACTCCCACTCATGAAGTTCGTCAAAATGGCTGATCCTGTGATAATCAGAAATCTGCTTTGCTGCAGAAATGACAGTAAACAAAATCGCTCTTTTTTTATACTAGTTAACATTATTCACCATTAAAGAAAACTGAAAAAGTTGAGCTGAACATAAAACCCACAGTCTAACGTTAACAGCCGAATTAACCAACAGTTCGTCCGCATCATTATGATGGCATAGCCTCAGTCAAAACTTGTACAGTTACTGTTTTTTTTTTAATAAAACCAACTGTTTGTTCACTTACCAGTGCAAGAGATCGGAATTTTACATGTCATACACAACTCCACTAAGTTAGCAGCTAGCTCACTGGCAGAAATGGCGGGCGCTCTCACTTGTGAAGTTCGTCAAAATGGCTGATCCTGTGATAATCAGAAATCTGCTTTGCTGCAGAAATGACTGTAAACAAAATCGCTCTTTTTTTATACTAGTTAACATTATTCACCATTAAAGAAAACTGAAAAAGTTGAGCTGAACATAAAACCCACAGTCTAACGTTAACAGCCGAATTAACCAACAGTTCGTCCGCATCATTATGATGGCATAGCCTCAGTCAAAACTTGTACAGTTACTGTTTTTTTTTTAATAAAACCAACTGTTTGTTCACTTACCAGTGCAAGAGATCGGAATTTTACATGTCATACACAACTCCACTAAGTTAGCAGCTAGCTCACTGGCAGAAATGGCGGGCGCTCTCACTTGTGAAGTTCGTCAAAATGGCTGATCCTGTGATAATCAGAAATCTGCTTTGCTGCAGAAATGACTGTAAACAAAATCGCTCTTTTTTTATACTAGTTAACATTATTCACCATTAAAGAAAACTGAAAAAGTTGAGCTGAACATAAAACCCACAGTCTAACGTTAACAGCCGAATTAACCAACAGTTCGTCCGCATCATTATGATGGCATAGCCTCAGTCAAAACTTGTACAGTTACTGTTTTTTTTTTAATAAAACCAACTGTTTGTTCACTTACCAGTGCAAGAGATCAGAATTTTACATGTCATACACAACTCCACTAAGTTAGCAGCTAGCTCACTGGCAGAAATGGCGGGCGCTCTCACTTGTGAAGTTCGTCAAAATGGCTGATCCTGTGATAATCAGAAATCTGCTTTGCTGCAGAAACGACAGGAATACGGTGTACATTTTAGGACATCCTCAGACCTCAGACATATGAAGACAAGGCATCATGCCTCAGACTAAAAGGCTTCAGTCATTGGACAAAACGGCATCGCGCCTCAGACTGAAAAGCTTCAGGTCTCAGGAAAAACAATGTCAGGTGTCAGGTCTCGTACAATTAGGCATCAGATGAAACAGCCTCAGACAAAAAGGCATCAGACAAAAAGGCATCGGACGAAACGGACTCAGACTAAAGGGCATCAGACTAAAAGGCATCGGCGAAAACGGACTCAGATGTCATCACATGTACGCGATTCATAGCTGAAAGAACGCTTTACTTGATACATTTCTAAAGTCTCTAAGGTTAATTAAAAACAAGAAAAGTTACAGATTCTTGAAATATTATGATGATATTTTTGACAATACCACTGATGCATGTTTCCTCTGTGTATGTCTTTTATTTATTTATTTATTTTATATATGTGAAGCTTTACATATACTTGATATAATTTAATTCCTGTAGAAGTTATATGTCCTTTATATCCGCTTGTTATCTGATACATATTCAATAAAAGAAAAAAAAGAGAAAGAAAAAAAGAACGCTTTACTTCACGATAGTTTGCCAACATACAAGCTAGCTAGTTGAAATATGTCATCTAACTTTTTAAACGTGCAAATAAAACTCGTGAAATGCATGTTCTCTTCTGTATACAACATAATTAGTGTAACATTTAATTAAAGCACATACATATATACATACTGTATATATAGTACAGGCCAAAAGTTTGGAAACATTACTATTTTTAATGTTTTTGAAAGAAGTTTCTTCTGCTCATCAAGCCTGCATTTATTTGATCAAAATGTAATATTGTGATATATTATTACAATTTAAAATAATTGGTTTTCAATTTATTATACTTTAAATTATCATTTATTTCTGTGATGCAAAGCTGAATTTTCAGCATCATTACTCCAGTCTTCAGTGTCACATGTGACGTCTATCACATGATCCTTTAGAAATCTTTCTAATATTCTGATTTATTATGAGTGTTGGAAACAGTTCTGCTGCCTAATATATTTGATGAATAAAAGGTTAAAAAGAACTGCATTTATTCAAAAAAAATATATATATTTTCTAATAATATAAATCTTCTGAACAGGGGCGGATCTAGAAAAATATTTATGGGGTGGCGAGAGGGGGGCAGGAATTTTTGAGGGGTGGCAACATATGGCAGACGTATATATACTGAATTTAATCACAGTTAAATTGGCCATAACTTTTAATTTGTTGCTGCCAACTGGGGTGGCAAGGCTTTCTTTAGGGTGGCATTTGCCCTATGCCACCCCGGTATATCCGCCCCTGCTTCTTTACTATCACTTTTTATCAATTTAACACATCCTTGCTGAATAAAAGTATTGATTTATTAAAAAAATAAAATAATTACTGACCCAAAATTACTGACCATTGTATAATGTTGTTACAAAATATTCATATTTTTAAAATATTTGCTTCTTTTTTTTAATACGTTTTATTCATCAAAGTATCCTAAAAAAGTATCACAGATTATGTAAAAATATTAAGCAGCAGAACTGTTTCCAACTTTGATAATGAATCATCATATTAGAATGATTTCTAAAGGATCATGTGATAGACTGGAGTAATGATGCTGAAAATTCAGCTTTGCATCACAGAAATAAATGATAATTTAAAGTATAATAAATTGAAAACCAATTATTTTAAATTGTAATAATATATCACAATGTTACATTTTTTCTGAATTTTTGATCAAATAAAATGCAGGCTTGATGAGCAGAAGAAACTTCTTTCAAAAACATTCTCTCTGTCCTAGCATGTATCCCATATTGTATAGGGTTAAACACTTTTTTTGTTAAAAAAAATATTTTTTTTGTATATGTTTCCAAACTTTTGGCCTGTATTGTATATATATATAATATATATATATATATATGCTTTAATGAAATGTTACACTAATTAAGTTGTTTACAGAAGAGAACATGCATTTCGCAAGTTTTATTTGCACATTTAAAAACTTAGATGCCATATTTCAACTAGCTAGTTTGTATGTTGGCAAACTATCGTGGAGTTAAAGCGTTCTTTCGAGCTATGAACCGCGTACATGTGACGTCATATGGGGCGGGGCAATGCGAACCTCCAAACTCCATCTGAGTCCGTTTTCGCCCATGCCTTTATGTCTGATGCCGTTTTGTCCGATGCCTTTTAGTCCGAGTCCGTTTCGTCCGATGCCTTTTAGTCTGAGTCCGTTTCGTCCGATGCCTTTTAGTCTGAGTCCGTTTCGTCCGATGCCTTTATGTCTGATGCCTTTTTGTCTGAGGCTGTTTCATCTGATGCCTAATTGTACGAGACCTGACACCTGACATTGTTTTTCCTGAGACCTGAAGCTTTTCAGTCTGAGGCGCGATGCCGTTTTGTCCAATGACTGAAGCCTTTTAGTCTGAGGCATGATGCCTTGTCTTCATATGTCTGAGGTCTGAGGATGTCCTAAAATGTACACCGTACAGGAAACGTTAGCCGTTAGATCAAACTAACAAAATCGCTTTTTTTAAATCTCAGTTAACGTTACTCAGCATGAAAGAAAAAAAAACTGAAAAGAGTTGAGGTGATAATAAAACCTACACAGTTTACATCCTTTATCATCCAATCGTACGCATCATTATGATGGCAAAATATCCCCAGTCAAAACATATACAGGTACTGTTTTTTTTTTTTTTTTTTTTTTAATAATACGAACTGTTTGTTCACTTACCAGTTCAAGATATCACAATTTTACATGTCATGCACAACTCCACTAGCACTAGCACACTGGCAGAAATGGCGGGCGCTCTAACTTATGAAGTTCGTCAAAACGGCTGATCACGTGATATTCAGAAATCTGCTTTGCTGCAGAAACGACAGTTGGACGTTTTTTAGCAAACTAACAAAATCGCTCTTTTTTATCCTAGTTAACGTTTCTCAGCATGAAAGAAACAAACTGAAAGAGTTGTGCGTTGAACTGAACATGAAACCCAGTCCACGCAAAATAGCCTCAGTCATAACATATAATTGTTTTTCAAGTTTGTAGAAAACAAACCGTTCACTTACCAGATTTGATATGTCATGCAAAACTCCACGGACTCGCTGGCAGAATTGGTGTGCGCGCACTCTCGTCGTGAAGTTCATCAAAACAGCTGATCCGTGATCCCGCGATAATCTGAAATCTACTGCGCGACATTCAAACGCAGATGTTCATATAACGTTACATGGGAATGTAAATTTTACATCGACAAAATATAAATATAAATATTAATGACATTATTCTGTAAATGAAAAAGAAAATAAATTATTTTATTTGATCATTTACAATTGAATTAATTAATTGTTCAAAATAACAAATGAACGGTTTGGCTATTGTATAATGTCCCCTTAACTGTCGACAGATACAATGTGCAATTCCTACCAGTTAATATTTAGCTAGTAATTTTACAGTGCTGTTGGACCTAAAAGACCCATTGCCTGTTTTTAAATATGATATTAACACAGATGCTGTCCTTGGAACATATTTTGTCTGTAAAATATAACATGTATAAAATGTAAATTTTCTTGTTGATAGGCTATTGAGAATATGTATGTCCGAAAAATATTTTAACACTGTCATGTTGTAATTTTAACTGCATTGTTGCTTTCTGCATAGTTTTTATTTCTGCTTAAATTTCATAAATCTGTAAATTCTACAGATTAATATGATTATTTTAACACATTCTTGTAAAATCAACAGTTTTGTTTGGTTCAGTATTTTACAACAGCATTTGTACTATTTTCAAAATAGTACTGTAAATTTAACAAAATTTCATTGTTTTTCTATTTACAAAATTTTGATGTCATGATTTTACAGAATTACACAGTTAATTTCACAGACATTTTTAATTGCATCCATAAATGGACTACTCCATTTTAGTAGTCATGTAAGCACTTTTCATGTGTTTTTTCCCCAGATTGTTTGCTCTTGTTCAGTTTTTTATTCAGTTGTGTGTTATTATTTTCCTCGACATGTTATGTCCGCTGTTTTCGACATGAGATTTCTGTAGTTACAGGTAGGAAGCCTAGTAAAAGATGAGTCTACTAACATTTTTGTTAAAGCAGTGAGCTTTGTATCATAGTGTAAGATGTGTCTGATAAGAGATATATTTGGCAGAAAGAAGTAAATTCCAGAGTATGATTTGTGTACTGGTGGGAAAAGCCCTTCACCTTCCAAACCATGATTTAGAGTGCTTAATAGTTATTTGTGATTCATGCTGCTGCCAATTGGCAATATAGTTGCAGTTTCATTTCAAATAGTTTTATTTTAACTACAACTGTTTTTCATGTGTCTCTTTGAAAAAAAAAAGTCTTAAAAAGGCATTTGAAATCTTAAAGTTAAACAATGTTGGTAGCACCTGTATGTTGCTGAAATGTATATTAGCTGTATGTTTTCATCAGGATTTTTGCATTTGTAGCATGTTGCTCATCAGTAGTACTGAACAACATGTTTTTGGATGTTTAACATTTGCAATGTATGTGAACTTGCAATTTTAAGATTTAAGATTAGATGTTTGTACACAAATATTATGTTTAAAGAATGTAATGCTTTTAAAATCACTGAATAAAACCAGCTAAACTACAGTTTATCACAATGTTTGTGATGATGATTATTTACACATTTGGAATAAATGATTATTCTTATTTAATTTTTCAGTCAATTCTGATGTTCGAGCTGATGTTGAAGTGGGATGCTTATGCTCATAACTGCAAGAACATTAAATACAATTCATATTTATGAAACAAAAGGTACTTTTAGGTACTTGGTTAAAACTTAATGTGACACACACTAAAGAATGAGATAGGTCTTAGCAACATGAACATTTTAAATAAGAAGATTCTTAAAAACTACCTAAAATGTACTATAAATAAATAGCATGCATTTTGAGTGTATAACAGAGTTTAAATGATCTGGTACTGTGCATGTCTACAACATAATTTATAATTAGAAATGTCCATAAAACATGGTTTGTCACATAACATCATAATAGTTTTGTTAGTTTAAAAACTAAGTACAAAACAGAATTGCATTTATCCAAGCTAAGGCCAATTCACACTGCACCGACAGACGCAAACCATTGCCGACAGTCACCAGATTACAGCACGTCACTTCTCAAGGCATTGTAAATCAGATTCAGCATGTTCAATCTGCTAAAACAAGCTCCGACAGACGCCAACAGACTCTGACTCAGTAACACACTGATCCAACAAAACCAACGAAGTGTCTGTTGCCATCTGTCAACACAGTGTGAATTAGCCTTAATGGTTACTTTTCTGAAATGAGGCATCCCCGATTACATAATATGTGGCCGACAAATGTGACCTCTAGAAGATGCAGCCTTTGTAATGTGACAGCGATTAATGCGTATTAAATTGCATACTCGGAATATGTACTTCTTTTGAATAAGTAATTACTTTGCGACCGTTAAAAATGTTTGTTCTATAATATAATGTATTCCAGACATACTACATTAATTATGTTGTCACGGTCATGTGATGTATACTAGCCTTAGTTGAGTCGCTTCACTGACATTCACAAATCCTCTCCCATATTTGCCTACTATATAGTACTAGGGAAGTATACATAGCCATTGAGGACATAGTGTAGTGATAGCAGTGGAAAGTCCCAGTGCTCAACCTAGGCTATCAGATTCGAGGCAATCTGTTAGATTTTCACCTTATTGACACAAAACGTGACACAGTTAACTTCCTTTTCTCTCCTTAGAATATCACAACATTCTCATCCAGTTTGCCTTTCCCTCCAAAAAAACTGTATGAGTTCCAGGTCAGGGCTTGAATCTCATCATCCTATATGGAGAATCTAAGTTCTGGAGCAACTGGAGTGAGTCTGTGTACTGGGGATCTTTAAAGGCCAACACTGACACAGGTATACCAACGCAGGGCGAACTTATCACATCTTATCTAATATGCCTTACTGACTAATCATTTTCCTCGCCATGTTATGTTTGCTGTTTTCCACAGTAACATATGTGAGATTTCTGTAGATTTGTTGGAAGAAAGCCAAACAGATTAGTCTACTAACATTTTTGTCAAAGCAATGAGCTTTGAATCATAGTGCAAGATGTATCTGTGATAACACATATATTTAGCAGAAAGAAGTCAATTCTAGATTTGTGTACTGGTGGGAAATGCCCATCACCTACCAACCCATGTATTATCTGATTATTTAGCTGAGTGCTATTTGTGATTCATGCTACTGCCAGTAGCAACAGTGCTGGTCAGAATTATTTGCCCCCTTGGTAAATATGATCAAAGACGTCTGTAAAAAATAAATCTGCATTGTTAATCCTTTTGGAAAATCACATTATGAAATAAATATATGTTGGGATCCAAAATACGTTGGGATCAATTATTTGCCCCCTTTTATAACTTAAATGTATTGTTTCTCTTGGGAAAAGTTTTTTTTTTAAAGACATCTGAAATCTTAAAATTAAACAATGTCTGTATGTTGCTGAAATATATTAGCTGTGAATGTTTTAATCTAGATTTTATTTTTGTATTTGTAGCGTGTGCTCATCTGTAGCAACTGATAAAATAAATTACAATTAGAATGTAATTATATAAACGTGTTTTTTTATGATTTTAATATGATTAGAAGTTTGTACAAATATGTTGCTTAAAGAATGCGATGATTTTGTAATCACTGAATAAAAACATTTATCAATGTCTATGATGATTATTTACACATTTTAATAAAACAGTCAATTCTGACTTTCGAGCTGATCTTGGAAGTGAGATGCTTATCATGAATAGCAAGAACATCAAATACAATAACAGTGTGGTATTGTGAATGTCTACAACATAATTTCAAAGTATAATTTTACATAAAACATGTAAACATTCATGTGAAAAAGAAAGGACACCCTATTCAATTCTGTGGTTTTATGTATCAGGAATAATAAAATAAATATTAAATAAAATAATTTGGTCCTTGGCAGGTCTTATAGGTAAATACAACCTCAGATGAACAACAACACATTACACCGTGTATATACAAAATATTACACCGTGTCATTATTTATTTAACAAAAACCATGTCAAAATGGAGAAGCCATTGGTGACAAACTAAGTACTCTTACTGCTTCCATATGAATTAAGAGGGTGAGTAGCAGTCAGGCACTGCTAATCAAATGCCTTTGATGAATTGATCATCAGCGAGTGTGATCACCTCTATAACAGCAGAAGTTTGGGCAGTTTGCTGGTCCTGAAGCCTTCAGGTGTGTGTTAACACAATGCCAGGGAGGAAAGACATCAGCAATGATCTTAGAGCAGCAACTGTTGCTGCCATCAATCTGAGAAGGGTTATACGGCCATTTCCAAACAATTTGATGTCCAACATTCTACAGTGAGGAGAATTATTCACAAGTGGAAATCATTCAAGACAGTTGCCAATCTCCGTCTCAGTAAATTCGCCCTAAGCTCAGACCGTGCAATGCTCAGAAAAATCGCAAAACATACCAACTGTCCATCACACTGATGGAGGATTGATGATTTGGTCTTGTTTTACCGCCACAGGACCTGGGCACCCAGTCATTGAGTCGACCATGAACTCTAGAGTCAAATATCTAGAGGCCATCTATACGCTTGGCCAATATTAGGTCATGCAACAGGACAATGATCCCAAGCACACCAGCAAATCAACAACAGAATGGCTGAAAAAGAAAATAAGCCCAGTCAAAGTCCAGACCTCAACCCGACTGAAATGTTGTGACGGGACCTTAAAAGAGCTGTGCATAAACAAATGCCTGCAAACCTCAATGAACTGAAGTTCTTTGTACGTGTATATATATATATATATATATATATATATATATATACAGTGAGGACAATAAGTATTTGAACACCCTGCTATTTTGCAAGTTCTCCCACTTAGAAATCATGGAGGGGTCTGAAATTGTCATCGTAGGTGCATGTCCACTGTGAGAGACATAATCTAAAAAAAAAAATCCAGAAATCACAATGTATGATTTTTTAACTATTTATTTGTATGATACAGCTGCAAATAAGTATTTGAACACCTGAGAAAATCAATGTTAATATTTGGTACAGTAGCCTTTGTTTGCAATTACAGAGGTCAAACGTTTCCTGTAGTTTTTCACCAGGTTTGCACACACTGCAGGAGGGATTTTGGCCCACTCCTCCACACAGATCTTCTCTAGATCAGTCAGGTTTCTGGGCTGTCGCTGAGAAACACAGAGTTTGAGCTCCCTCCAAAGATTCTCTATTCTGGCTAGGCCACGCCAGAACCTTGATATGCTTCTTACAGAGCCACTCCTTGGTTATCCTGGCTGTGTGCTTCGGGTCATTGTCATGTTGGAAGACCCAGCCTCGACCCATCTTCAATGCTCTAACTGAGGGAAGGAGGTTGTTCCCCAAAATCTCGCAATGCATGGCAATCATCTCGCAATCATCGCAATACATGGTCATCCTCTCCTTAATACAGTGCAGTCGCCCTGCAGCCATGTGCAGAAAATCACCCCCAAAGCATGATGCTACCACCCCCATGTTTCACAGTAGGGATGGTGTTCTTGGGATGGTACTCATCATTCTTCTTCCTCCAAACACGTTTAGTGGAATTATGACCAAAAAGTTCTATTTTGGTCTCATCTGACCACATGACTTTCTCCCATGACTCCTCTGGATCATCCAAATGGTCATTGGCAAACTTAAGACGGGCCTTGACGTGTGCTGGTTTAAGCAGGGGTACCTTCCGTGCCATGCATGATTTCAAACCATGACGTCTTAGTGTATTACCAACAGTAACCTTGGAAACGGTGGTCCCAGCTCTTTTCAGGTCATTGACCAGCTCCTTCCGTGTAGTTCTGGGCTGATTTCTCACCTTTCTTAGGATCATTGAGACCCCACGAGGTGAGATCTTGCATGGAGCCCTAGTCTGAGGGAGATTGACAGTCATGTTTAGCTTCTTCCATTTTCTAATGATTGCTCCAACAGTGGACCTTTTTTCACCAAGCTGCTTGGCAATTTCCCACGTAGCCCTTTCCAGCCTTGTGGAGGTGTACAATTTTGTCTCTAGTGTCTTTGGACAGCTCTTTGGTCTTGGCCATGTTAGTAGTTGGATTCTTACTGATTGTATGGGGTGGACAGGTGTCTTTATGCAGCTAACGACCTCAAACAGGTGCATCTAATTTAGGATAATAAATGGAGTGGAGGTGGACATTTTAAAGGCAGACAAACAGGTCTTTGAGGGTCAGAATTCTAGCTGATAGACAGGTGTTCAAATACTTATTTGCAGCTGTATCATACAAATAAATAGTTAAAAAATCATATATTGTGATTTCTGGATTTTTTTTTTTAGATTATGTCTCTCACAGTGGACATGCACCTACGATGACAATTTCAGACCCCTCCATGATTTCCAAGTGGGAGAACTTGCAAAATAGCAGGGTGTTCAAATACTTATTTTCCTCACTGTATATATATATATTCAGTTAATATATATATATATACAGTGAGCATTAACCCTTGTGTGGTGTTCATATTTTTGTTACTCAGCCAGTGTTCGTGGGTCTGGTGGACCCGCTGCATTTTTGGGTTTTTAATTCAACACAATCAAAAATGTTATGTTAAAATACTCAACAGATGTTTACTTCATCCCAATTACAAGCAATATAAACAGCATATATGGTTAATATTTTCTCTTTACCTTTGTTAGATCACATTTAAGAATTGCAACCTCGTGTGGGAATGGCAGGAGTAGAAACACAAAACTCACTCTTGCACTCTTTCACACTTACACACAATCTCTCTCTCACACGCACACACACACACACACACTCATGCACACACATACACACACCCACAACACACACACAGACACGCACAAAACACACACCCACACCCACCCACACACACACATACACACACACACACACACACACACACACACACACACACACACACACACACACACACACACTTGGATATGTGTTGTACGGTCACTCTCCATAGGCATAATGGTTTTTCTAATGTACAAACTGTATAATCTATCCCCCTACACTAACCCTACCCCTAAACCTACCAATCACAGAAAACTTTAGGCATTTTTTGAATTTCAAAAAACACCATTTAGTATGTTTTAGTATGAGGACACAGATGTCGTCATAAACCATGTTTACGTTGTAATACCCATGTCATTATACACATTTGTGTCCTCATAAACCATATACAAGAACATACACACACTAACAGCAGGCCCTGACAGGAGGAGGACAGAGTAAATGTACACAGGACCTACAATTTCCACACTTTTATTAGCCCCGGGTCCAGTGGACCCGAACATCCTGTGTGTAATATAAATGTGTAGGGGGGGTGTACAGTGTGTTTTCATTGAAAATGTGTTTTGATATATATTCCTCACAGAAAATGAGCCAAGGCCAATGAGTCTCAGTTTGAAAAAATAATTAATTGTATCATTTTTCTTTTGATAAAAAATGAAAACGGGTCCAACAGACCCGAACACCATACAAGGGTTAAGCATTCAGTTCTTTTCAGGCGGTGAGCAAAGAGTGGCTTCTTCAGAAACAGGAAATCTCACATATATGTCAGCCCACAAAGAACAGATACGTGCAGAGCAGAACAAGGAAGACTGAAACAGACACAAAACAAGTGAGTTATGTAAAACATGTCCAAGATGATATTACTAGTAGTCAGTCTTTTCCTTGGGAATATTCCTTCATTTACATTTTCAGCATCATCCGAACCGAGTGAGTATCATATAACTATTTTGGAAATAAAATGTTTGTTTTTTGATTTGACATTATGTTGACTTTACAAAAGTAAATTATGAGGGTAGGGTACGTTGTTTTTTTATTCATTTCTTCCCCATTTTGTGGTTTTATTTGCATTTTAAAACTACGGAAGTAAATGTACAACATTTAAGATGTTAAATTATAATATGTTAACATATATAGGGCCTAAAAAGTCTGACCACAGAGATTATTTCCAAAATGTCTGATCTGCCATGATGTGTATTGTGTACATGCAACATGAGCTTACCTTTTCTGTTTAGTTTTTTATACAAATAACTCAATTAAAATATTCTAAGAATTCTTGTATAAGTCAATGATTTTATACTTTCAATTTGAATCAATATGATTTAATAAAATTGTGTTTTTGACTAAGCAATTTACATATTTCCTGTATGTATACGTGTCTGTCTTGCTGAGTGAGCGTCCTCTACTGACAAGCAATATGCATTACAAGCTGTAATTTTTAGAAAATTGAACCTCAGGAGTAAATACATTTTGTAAATAAATTAAGGTGTGTTTACTATACTTTTCTCTCATCTTTACCCAGACATAAACTGCCTTATCATAAATCTGGACTATGTTAACTGCACATGGAGTGAGCTTGGGCTCAAGTACAATTACAGTTTCAAGAGCAGGTGCGTATGTCGAACAAAATAGAAAAACCTGTAATTTTGGATGAAAATATCAAGACAAACTATTCTCTTTTAATTTCTCTTAGGTTTTCGCATGACGAAATAATTCTGGATTGTTCTACATATCACAAGATTAACAGTGTTAATGTGGGCTGCATGTTTCCCTACAAAGAAACACAAAGGTTTAATTTGTTGACCACATGGCTGTACAGTGACACTGACGGTTTGGTGACAGAGCAGGACCATTCTCTGAAAGAATATGGTATGAAAAGTTATTCATATTTCGTACAACTTGACAACAACTGTATGGCAATAACTGGTTGATGGATTGATACGTTATACTGTGTTGCTAATCAGTGAAGCTTAACCCTCCGTTCAACCTGTCTGTGGTGGAGAGAAAAGACGCTGAACTGTGGCTGTACTGGAATGTCACGAATGATGACAGCTGTATTGAGAGTGAAGTTCGTCACAGGACAAATAACAGTGACTGGAAGGTATAAAATTAATATTATAATAAAACTAAATTAATTCTGATTGCATGAGCTACATTTGAAGCACGTGCACATTGTATAGGGCTATTTATTTAATACAGCCTCTCACAGCTTATGAATTTACGAGAAGCTCGAGCTGATATTCAGACAAACGATTTTTATATTTCCTTAAAGCAACTATTAAATAAACAAATAAACTGAATAAAAATAAATTATCATTGCTATATCTCACCTTGTGACACAAAACGCGGCACAGTTAACAACTTCTCTCTCTCCAGAACCCCCATGCGGGCAGCAGGACCTCCTTCATTTTGCCTTTTCCCTCCAAAAAACGGTATGAGTTCCAGGTCAGGGCTCGAATCTCATCATCCTGCGGAGAGTCTAAGTTTTGGAGCGACTGGAGTGAGTCTGTGTACTGGGGATCTTTAACCCATGGTACGGAGTTGTCATATGGCAACAATTAATTACTACTCATGTCCTTGTTATTCAGAAAAAATACATTAGTTGAAAACAATAATGAAAAGTGCAGCAGTGGCTTTAATGGCAACTCCTTTCCCAGACAGTCTGGCTCCTGTGTCTGTGACGACACTGGTGCTGTATACAGTGGGAGCCACAATAATACTCATCATACTCTCCTGCTTGCTGGTCCGTAGTGAGAGGTTAGAATACATTTTTTTGGTCCATTACATTCATTTTAAACATTTTAGTTTAAAATTTTCAACAATAAAAGTCCATAAGTGTTTTTATTTACTCTTATCTAATGTTTAATGTTCCTTAGATTAAGAATAATTTTAATACCAGTGGTACCAAACGCAGGACGAAATGTAAGCCAATACCTTGCATCCCTTTTTGACAATGATGGCAATATAGAGGTAAGCAGTTTTTTGTTTTTTAGTCGTGTACCTTGAATTTGTTTTTTAATTCATAGAGGGGAATGTGAGAATATTTAATCTTTTTTTCACACAGAAATGGCTGTCCATGCCTAAAGATCTGGAGAACGGCTTCAAACCCAATTTCACAGAGCGTGCCTGTCCTGTGCGCGAGTACAGAATGGTGTCCCAGTCCAGCAGTGACAGTGAAAGCATCCTTTCAAACCCAACAGACCTGTCGTCAGATTACCAGTGCATGCATAGCTATTCATCAGCCTCCACCATACCTGGACCTGCTGAACCCCTACCAACCCAGGACCCATCTCCAGTGGATAACCCAGTCTAGGTATCTGTCTTAATCTGACGGAGGCAATTCAGTCTAAGAGTTTAGAAATAAGTGTTATGAAATTAGAATTTTGATTGATGAAAAGCAGAACATTTACAGGTGAAAAAAAATGGTTAAATAATGATGAAATCCAGTATTGGCATTTTGCACACATTTTGTTTTAAAAAAATCAACTCAGAGTCAAGTTACATATCAAAACAGTGAATGATAAACATTTGAATGTTTTAATTTCTTATGTTCTTTTGTTTAAGCAGGATAATGTAGTGTTTGTCATTTAAATTGTATTCTTTTTTTAAAATAAAGATGCCGTTAGTTTTCTCCGTTTTAGTAGTCATGTAAGCAATTTTCATGTGTTTTTCCCCAGATTGTGTCTGATAAGAGATATATTTGGCAGAAAGAAGTAAATTCCAGAGTATGATTTGTGTACTGGTGGGAAAAGCCCTTCACCTTCCAAACCATGATTTAGAGTGCTTAATAGTTATTTGTGATTCATGCTGCTGCCAATTGGCAATATAGTTGCAGTTTCATTTCAAATAGGGTTTCATTTTAACTAGACAAGTTGCTCTGGGATTTTACTTTTCAATTATTCTGCTTTTCTTTATGTATTTATTCGGAAAAGGTCTTAAAAAAGGCATTTAAAATCTTAAAATTAAACAATGTTGGTATGTTGCTGAAATGTATATTGCCGTGTTGATCATCAGTAGTATTGAACAAGTTTCGAGTTGTTTGTACACAAATATTATGCTTAAAGAATGTAATGCTTTTGCAATCATTGCACAAAACAGCTAAACTATCAATGTCTGTGATGATTATTTATACATTTGGATTAAATTATTCTTTTTATTTCATTTTTCACAGTCAATTCTGATGTTCGAGCTGATGTTGAAGTGGGATGCTTATGCTCATAACTGCAAGAACATTAAATACAATTCATATTTATGAAACAAAAGGTACTTTTAGGTACTTGGTTAAAACTTAATGTGACACGCACTAAAGAATCATTAGAATAGGTCTTAGCAACATGAACATTTTAAATGATTAGAAACTACCCAAAAACGTACTATCCATAAATAGCATGCTTTGTTTTTCTACAACATAATTTCTAAGTATAAATGTACATAAATCATGGCTTGTCGCATAACATCATAATAGTTTTGTTAGTTTAAAAAACTAGGTACAAAACAGAATTGCATTTATCCAAGCTGGTCTTCATATTGTTTTCTGAAGCAGTCTCCAGCAGGGAAGAAATCCCAGCATCTCTCTTGGTACATCTTCCACACATATGATTCCTGTCAAACACACACGCATATCCTATATGTTTGACTAACTCTTCATTATTGTTATGATGAGGTGTGAACATTGTGACATGTCTCACCTGCCCAGTGTGCTCCGTTTCATCCTTGTTGATTAAGTACATCAGGAAGAACCTAATCAAGAGAGAAACATTAGTCATGTTTGTCTGGAGATGGAGAGATTGTATAACATCAGAAAGGTGCCATAAAACTGAATTGCTCACATGTAATTGGCCAGGTTGTGTTCTTCAAGCGTATGGGTCTCAAAGCCATGTGGAGTTGTATCAAAATAATCACTCCCAATACCACATATAAAGCATTTGGTCTGAAGAAGCAATGCAATGTGTAAAATCAGACAGACAGCTAAGTATATAAATACTTAATATGTATTTTTTTTATTGGACAGTAATGATCTCATTACCTCCATATCTTCTTTTACTTGCTCTTGCTGGTCTCTCAGCTCCCCAAAAGCATCAATGATCAGACCTGTGCAGACAAACATGCATTGGCAGTGAATTGCAGTGCAGTGTTTTCAATCAGATCCAGAAAATGAAATTTCATAGCCAGCCATAAATCTCCAAAACGTACGATTTAATGTGGTATAATTGCTAGGATGTTACACAAGTTGAAAAGCAAGACAAGTCTCACCTTGAATGATGGCCAGCAGGATGACGATGACAAAAAAGAAAAAAGTGATGTCGAAGACTACACGATAGAGTTCATACTCGTCCCCTGCTGGGTCCTCAATCTCGTCTCCTATACCTCCACCTGCCCGAACACCCACATACATGTGGAACAGATAACACTGCCAAGAGAAAGAGAGAGAGATTTTTTGGATTATACAGCATGTGTTTGGTTAGCGAAGAATTGGAGAAAAAAGTGAACAACCCATAACAATTTTAAGTACTATACATTATTGGAGAAAGAGAATAAAGGACAATTTGATTGTATAATGAAGTGACCAACCGTCATCATGTCATCACACTTCATGTCCGGCTCATCCTCGTCCTCGCTCTTATTGTAGAACTTCCTGAAGAAGTTGAAGGCCACCACAGTGTAAAGGTACACAACCACAGCCAGCAAACCCACAGTCATCATCAGCTAAAAACAATCCAACAGAGTCAACCGGTGCATCAGTACTGATTTCCAGAACCAGTTTTGTTTTGTTGTACTGACTGTACCTGTTTTCCATTGTGTGTGACGGAGGAAAGAATTGTACGCAGGGTCTTGACACCCATTGCAATGTCCAAAAGGTGACAAGCAAAGAAGAAATGGTTGTAATGTCCCAGAAGTGACATCACCGTGTACCACACCAGATAGAGGAAAGTCTAAAAATAAAGAACACGTTAGTGCACATGACATGAACTTTGCAATCAATCAATGAAATAAAATGTATTAGCTCACAAAAAAGACTTACATTGTCTGTGAACACAACTCCAAACTTCCAGATCTGATACTTGATGTCAATGGCAGTGAGCCTAAAAAATAATATGGAAAGAAAATGTAAAACTTGATCTCATATGAAAACATTGCCTTGACCAATGGTTTTAGGGCAGGATGATCTGATTATGAAAAATCTATATTTTTGAAATTCTGTTTGGTGTCACTAGTGGCAAATAATAACACATAACCTAAATGTAATATCTTAGATAAAACTTATATGCCAGTAGTGATGTATTTTTAATACCATGCAAGCATGGAGTTGTCTGGCTCTTCGTGTTTCTTGTCTGTCTGTTGTTTGCTGACATCCAGCGATGCCAAATCCATACCCAGCAGCTCTGCGATTCGCTCACGTCCATAAATATCTCCGTATTTATCCAGAACCTAACAAAATAATCAAGAATAATAAAGCTTTGTAAATGCACTCATTTTAAACCAAAACACCAACTAACAGGAAGAATATTGGTTTACCTTTCGCTTAACAAATTTGTCCCAGTAGTTGGTGGGAAAGGAGCTAAAACAATGATAAAGAGTATTAGTTTTTTTTAATAATTATTATTAAAGGACCACAACTGGCTAGGTCTGCTAATGAACACTTATTAGAACACTTATCCTAGCGCATTATGGAAACATTAATTAGGGACCACATACCAGATGTACAAAACAACTTTGAGCTCAAAACATAATCTAGGTTAAATTTCGTTTTAGTCTACATGTCCGTTTTCAGATACATCTTGTAAGAAACAGCTGCATAATAATCAAGACGTCTCCACACTTACGGTGTATTTAGCACCAATCTGTCCCACTGGCCTTTGATGTCATCATCCTCTGGCTGTTCAGTGATGTAAAGACCATCAAACTCCAGCTTTCTCGCCAGCTCTTTCTCTCTCCTAAAAATTACCAGTGGAATCTAACAGACCATGACATCATGATCACTCATTGATAGCACAAATAAATAAGAATATTCGTGTACATATTCAAGATCAGAATTAAATAAAAACCAAAAATCAAAACTGATAATCATATAAGTTCAGGCACTAAAATATGAAACTAGTGGTTAAAACCTTAAGGCAGTTGTATCCAATGATGGTTATGAAAGCGATGACGGTGTGCAGAATGGACAGGCCGGACATAGTGGGCTGCATGTATCCGGTACTCTCTTCCAGAAAATAATAGACAGGACCGTCCTCAACATCATCATCGCCTCCATCCTCTCTGCCAGAGCCATCAAAGTCCTCCCCAGAGCCTTCAAACAGCCCAGAGCCTTCAAACATGCCTGAGCCTTCAAACATGCCTGAGCCTTCAAACTCATCAGTATTGGGAGGAGTATCAGATACCTGTAGAAATAAAAAGATAGAGCCTTAAAAACAAAAACTAGATTTTATTTTTATATCTACTGTATGCGTATGCGAAAGCGAAATCATTGTGAGGCATGCCATTTTAAAAGGAATTTAAAATTTTCATGAATATTTGATAATTTAAACAAAAGGACATATAAAGGAGACCAGAAATCCAAATGGACCAAAACTTTAAATGGGAAAACAGTGTAAAAATCTAAAATAAGTTTACAACCTTGTAGAAGAGAAGAATGAAGTTCAAGGCAAAGGAGATGAACAAAGCCAAGAAACGAAGGTTGTAGAAGTTACGGGACAAACTGTTCTGTAGATGAACAAAGAAGGACATATAGTTTTTTAATATATTATCGGTACTAGCAACTAGTAAGAAGGCCTTGGCTCAATGAAGATCCCCCATCTGAAATTTTAAATAATGTGTACAATATGGAAACTCTGACCTTTTCATTAAGACAACATAATAATTTCATCATATTGGGGGAAATGGTTGAAAAGATTACATCGGTTAACTAAGTGTTTTTTCCCCCATGCCATGAATATATGAAATAGAAGACTGTGTCGGATGTGTAATCCTTAGCACAATTTTGTCCTGCAGAATTTGATCAAAATCTAAATACTATGTAATATAAGTTATACCCGCTGACCAGTGTATGTCTATGTATGTGTGTATGTGCTTGCGTATACATATGTACGTGTGCACAAGAATATGTGTTTCTAATGCAAGGATAAGTATGAACATTTGTATTGTAGGTGTGTATGTTGTTGGTTTTTTGCCTTGTTCTTTGGAATCTGTTCCCATTTTTCTGTATTAGTTTGGGAAAAATAATATTATATTTTGTCCTACCATGAATTTATTTCTTTGAACATCCAGCTCGTTCCAGAGCTCAAATCCTGCTCCTTTGGCTGATTTCTTCTCCTTTGCTTTAGTGGCTTTCTTAGGTTTTGGTTCTTCTGGTGTTGTATCAGGCTTGACCTCTGCTTCTTTCTCTGCCTTCTCTCTATTCTCAGTGCTGTTACACAATGGTCATTCAAATTCTAAATACATCTAAAATACCATAAAGAATCAAACACAAACACTACAATGTCTTGTTTTCCCTTCATTGTGGAATCACTCACTCTGCTTTCTCAGGTTCAGGAGGATGTTCTTCGATAGCAGGAGGTTGCTCAGGTCCTGCTTCTTCTGATTGCTGCAGCATAAATAAACGAGACCAACATCACACATCTTTGTTTAGAACATTGGTGAAGAAACAAGAGGAAATCAGCCAAATGAAAACCCACATACCATTTTCCTCTTCATTAATGGAGTGCCCTCTGGAGTTGGCGGTTCCACGGGGGTCGTGTCACCCATATCTCCAAGTCCACCAGGTGTATCGATACCAGGAATCTTCCCACCATCTTTTTCCTGGATGTCCTCATCCTCTTCCTCTCCCCCTCCTGCTTCCATTGAGTCTGTTATCCCACCAGTATCCTGCTCCTCTCCACCCCTTGGTTCTCCAGGAAGGTCTCCGTGCACCTCATCCTGAGTAGGATCCGGCATGCTTGCCAGTAACTCGGTCACAGTGATGTTCTTAGCCCCTTCAACTAAACCGCCTCCAAAAAGTGTATGCCAGATGAGCAGGAAGAAACCTTTACACACACTGTAAATGAAATGGAGGATGCCCATGAGGATTGTCCACAGGAAGGTAACAAGTCCTACCACAATTTCCTTGATGGTCATCTTTCTGAGCCTACGGTACTGTCTGCGAATATTCCTAAAGGTGAACATGCCCAGGAAATTCATGACGCTTTGGATGAAATCGGCAAAGGCAGAGCTTGATTCTGGCTGGCCCTCCTCACCACCACCCTCTTCATCACCGCCGCCTCCTCCATCTCCTCCTTCAGGTTCCTCCTCTTCATCCTCTTCTCTCTCCTCCTCATCCTGCTCTGAAATCTGTGAAGCAATATTCATCTCGAAGATGGTGTCCTCACAGAAGTTGACAAAAAGCTCCATCTTCTCCGATTCGCCACCCTCGTTGACCACATCAAATATGAACTGCCGCTTGGACTCTTTGACTTGAGGCATCTCCCACTGTTTACGATTCACCTCACTGATCTCGAAGTAGATTCTCTCAATCTTCCTGCTGGCGCCCATTATCTCAATGCGACCCAAGAATGGGCGGAAATAGTTCAGAACGCTCTCAGCTTGTTCGAGGAAGTTCTGCAACCTGGTATCATGAGGAACGTGTTCAGAGAGGTTGGTTAGCAGCACCGCTATGTTAAAACCGATATCTTTTGCTGGCTCTTGGAACCGATTGGCAAACTCCTCATAATGAATCATCTCATTCTCATCTGCCTCAGAGCAGGACAATAGGAACTGGATCTCTGAAGGTGTGTACTGTTTCTGGCTGTCCATGGCTTTCTGGAAGTCCTTCTTGGATATCAAACCTCTGGGGTCTGTCACATAGTCGCGGAATGCGTCAGATGCAACAATGTCCTTCAGCTTGAGGAACATGTCGAAGAATTTAAGGATCATTTCTACATTACTGGAGGATTCCACTAGCATGTCCACCATTTGCCGAGCAATGGTGCCATTTACAACATTACCTGTCAAATACAGAACCATACAGTGTAATCAGATCTAGACTGAATAATGTGAAATTGATGAAAATAAATGCAAGATTGTCTTCATACCCTCCAACAAAGACAATAGCATGACCACCATATCTTTCTGAAGGTCCAACAATTCCTTCAGGAGACCAATCTGACTGGAATCCTAGAAGAAAACAGAATTGACATACTAGCTGCACAATAACATATAATACATGCCAATACCTTGTTCAATATCTAAATGAACAAATTTTATAAAAATGTCTAATTTGTAAAGGAACATATAAAATGTAACATTTTTGAATAATGTTTTAAACAAAAAAACAAAACAAAACAAATGTAAACAATTCTTAAACGAAAAAAAAAAAAAAAATGCTTTAGCCATAAGGTCTTCATTATTTGTAAGGGTTTAACTTGGTTAACTTTAAGGGTATGGTCAAAAAATAACTACAGTTGCATCTTTAAAAGAAACTTTACCTTATCAGATTGGCTGAGGATAATGTAAATTTCTGCAACATTTAAATGCAGGTTATTGCATGCAGCAACAATAACAGGGGTTAATAATTATTAGAAACACTCTATACATACAAGAGATCATGAAAATCATAAAAACTAAAATCAATCAGCACACTAAAGGTAGAATTATAGAATGGGCAAAACACTTTTTTAATAAAAAATCATGTAAAGCTGAAAACACATGGTTCTTTTGGGTAATGCATTTTCTCAGGCTGTTTGACGCACTTTTTTGCATACTTTAGATTTTTATTTATTTATTTTAAGTGAAATTATCATGTTAAATGAACAAAAAAAACTAGATTTTGTGTCTAAAATGTTAAATACTTAAGCTAAAATATACAGAAATAAAAAATATTTGGAATACTTCCAAATGTATATTCTTGGGTTCAAACAACCTGGATTTGGGAATCTGGAACATGAAGGGGGAAAACTCAAATACAATCACTTCAATAGATAAATAGAGTGATACATACTCTTCCCTGTATACGGCGTGTGAAAAACAGTTTAATTAATCAGTAAAGCATTGAGAGCAAAAACAATATTACATTCCAACACATTATTGTTTAAAATTGAAAAAGGAATGTAACATGTTCTTAACATTAGCATGTAATATAATCATTAAGAACAGTTCTACATGAGCAACTACTATAGTTTAATTTTCATGCATTTTCTATTAGCCACTTAAATAATAAATAAGCCATTTTAGTAGAAATTAAATATATTTGCTACTGGTAAAAGTGTCCATATCCACTGACAAGACAGGAAAACTGTGCTCTGTCGTTTTATGCTCCATACAAGATGCTGAAATACTCTACAAAAACTACTTGTATATTAAGTTGAGAAATTACTCGTACAAAAAACACTAAGCCAACTTCATGTACATTAATGTTTCAGCTATGTGATCTAATGCATTCAGAGAGAATGAATACAAACAATTTTTACATAACAGAAAAATCTATTTTAGATGGGTTACCTGAGCCAGTTTCATCATCATATGGGCAAACACATGCAGAAAGCCCACCACAGCATCCCACAGGCGACTGTGAGCCAGGGACTGCTGGTTGCCTGTGCAGGGACCCTGAAACAGAAGGATAACCCAAATATATGGCAGCTATATATGAATTAAGTGCATGATTTTAGTGGAAATTAATGTACTGAGAATCACAGCAAGTAGATTCTGTTAAGGAAACTATTCAGCTTATGCAATCACAAAAGGGTTTGTGCAGCTACATGTAGAGACCGAAATAAATTAATATAGCAAATAAATGGAATAAAAATGTCAATGATCAAAAAATAAACTGCACCTGGATATACTCGGTAAGGCTGTTGAACACCTGTTTGGCCACAGCCATAGCTTTAGAGAAGTTTCTCTTGCCTGGTTCATCTATGATGTCTTTTCCTGAGTAATACCAGTAGAAATCACTGATAGACTCCTGGAGAGAGAAAATAAATTCCCACAAAGCAATATGTGTGCTGAAATCTGAATATAAGCAACATTTTATCGGGTTTTCCAGGGTAAAATGACCTCACCTGTAGTCTAAGCAGGTAATCCACTGTGCAGATAATGACATTGATGGTGGTGGTGCTGCCTGTCTGTGTTCTGAGGTAATTCTGGAAGTCTAAAGTGAAGTAAACTCACAGAT
Source organism: Abramis brama (assembly GCF_963993115.1). Lineage (NCBI taxonomy): Eukaryota > Metazoa > Chordata > Actinopteri > Cypriniformes > Leuciscidae > Abramis > Abramis brama. Next base: position 17,737,721 of record NC_139987.1, on the reverse strand, counting down.
GGTTAAACACAATCTGTACTACAGACAGACATTACATTTCCAAAACCCTTGAAACTTGGCTCTTCAAATTCACACTGTGTTTTAAAGAGATTAAAAAAATCACAAGATACAGGTTTGGAACAATATGATGGTGTGTAAAAGACAGAATAAACTTCTTTTTTTTTAAATGGTTGTGGGGCACAAATTGCAATAAATCACAGTACAAATTTTCATATTCACTGCGGTAAAATTTATGTGCAGATTCAGGACCCACCCACCATTATTGTGACCCTCACAGAGGAGCTGTAGAAAGCGGAAGAGGTCACAAGTGAACTCATCATCAGCCATCACCTTCTCACCTAGACGAAGGAAGGAAATGTGTGGGAATACATCACATAAAGGTGAATCTGTCTTTATGAAATTCATCACAGGTTTAGTGTAGGAGCAGTCTGATTAGAACTGAGAAGAGAAAGGCCGTAAGTGGAAGAAAGTGAGATTAAACAGCTTAGAGAAAGCAAACTGCCTCAAATCTCTCATGTTATGATGTTAGTGCAAACTGCAATATTTTTGTCCTTTTCTGCAAGAGATAAGCAGGAAATTTAGTTATTTTTAAGGAGTGTTTCAATCCACTGCCCAGTTCAGTATTAAGTACGCTGACCAAGGTGCACTGAAAAATCCCAGTAAGCACCAATAAACTCGTAAGCATGAGTTGCTCACTATATTCACTGATGTCCTGTAAAATCATCAGAAATGGAGGACAAACTAATATTTCATAATGGTGCTGTAATTTTTAACAGATATAATAACAATGGGCAAAAAATATATAACAAATGATACCAAAAAGATCTTAGTCATGGCACAATTTAACTGATTCACTTCCTTAGGAACTAGGGAGTAGAATGAGACACAGCCTTTTGCATAATCACTAGTTCTTTAACTCCAACTGAACTATAGCAACAAAATGAGTCACATCACAGAATTACTTTACCCAAATAACACGACACATATACATTAACTATACACATACACAATAATGTACCTATATGAAACAGATACAAGAACACTGATATACAATCACATAAACTGTGGCTCAAAAACAAAGGGGGATTAATTACAACATGAAGCCCTAACATAGATGGTACTTTAGCATGCGGGACAGACCTACTGCAATCCTAAACCTCAGCTGTGTTTGGGGAGGAAAGGAGGAGGTCATTACATAAAGCAAAATTCATAAAAATCACAGTCAGTCAAAGCCTTCAGCATGGAATGATATGTTTACAAATAGCTCCTTTGATAATTTTGTTGCAAATTTGTTGCATATAAAATTCACAAAATGTTAAATTGCAATGCTAAACTGCTGTCCACTAACACAGACTACCGCTTTGATGTGAGCAATTATGAATGATTGATTATTGGATTAAATATGACCTCATGGCAGGGGTAAATATAGGAGAGCATATAGGGTAATGTTAGGTGCAAATTGTGAAGCCAAGACAGAGTTAGATCAGATTTGGCTCAATTCATAATCAATGGCTTGATTTGGTAAGTTTAAGTTATATGTATTTGTTAAGAATAAAACACTCAATTTAAGAATTTTAGTGTGGTCATATGAAGGTTAAGACCCTTTTCGATAGAAACAAAGCTAATGCTTATAAATACACGAAAGGAAAGTTCATTAATGCAAAAACCAACATTATGAATAAAAACATTTTTGTCTGTTACAATGAATAACTAAAATGCAGCATATATTTATTGTATAATTTAATTTATAGATTAGACACAATGCAGAGTTCTAGAGTTACAGTAGATCTGTTTCAACACTCAAGGGAAGAAAGAAAAACACTTCAGTCACATTCTGTCAGTGTGAATGAACAAGTCAGATACACCTTCTGCGATCTGTACTTGTGATGTGACTGACAGTTGTTTTTACAAATCCTTGAGTGATAAGATTCATATATATACACTTAAACGTATATATATATTCTTCAAAAAAACAAAAAAGCTAGGTTTCAAACAAAACTGATTTCAAAGATATAAAGGGACAGAGAAGAGTGACAGGAAGAGAGAAATGAAAAGAAGAGGGACAGAGGCATTATTTACCCCGTTCTAGCTTCATGTCTGAGGCCCGTGAAGGAAAGGAGGAATGAAAAGAGATGGAGGACAAAAGTATAGTCATGGAAAAAGAGGGATGGTGAGTTGAGGGCAAACAGACGACATGGAGTGAAAAGGGAATTAATTATGGCCAATTTCATAATCTGTGTTTATTGACATCATATTAGACTAGATTATTACATCTGGAGACAAATGGAGTATATGACAATATGATTACAATTAATTTATTCAACTGATAAATTTTGTCAACAAAAATGAAGAGCATTTCCATGTTAGAATGACCAAACATGTATGATTACAGATGGATGATTGAATATTTGGATGCCATATGTAATTTTGGCAAGACTGTCTACATGTTTATGGATTGTTATATAGTTACTCTATACTTTCAAATTACATTTGATAGGACTATGATCTTCAGAGCTTTCTGTATTGAACTAAAATCTTCCTTTTGACCATTTATTGGTATTTATCTTGATGAAAAAAGATTCTAGATTATTAACGTTACTTACTTGTTCCCTCCTCTGACACCATACCTAGACCCTCTGCTTTATTCTGCCTCTCAAAAGCGTTCAGGTCCAAAACACTGCAAAAGATGCCCAAACACTGATTTAATGAATCTATTAACTAGTGTGTGAATGTGAGATGACAACAGCCTCCAGTTAAAATATACCTGCAGGTCTGCATTAGAGCCTGGACACTGAGGAAGAAACCCACATCTTTCTTGTCTTTCAGATAGTCCAGCATTTTCTGCAAGCAAATAGTCGATTCTGTTACAGCTGAGCATTAGTGCAAGGTCTAATTCACTGTCTTGTCTCCATGCAGACTCTTAACTAACCTGTTGGACCTCGCAGTTCCCGCCATTTAGAATAGAAATACCAAGTTTTAAGGTGGAAGAGACCATGCACCCTGTCTCACCTGTACAAAAAAAAAAAGAAGTGTTTTTAGGATGGCATGTAGAACAATAAATGGAAAGTTCAAGCTTAAAAAAAAAAAAAAAAAAAAAAAACATGAAAAGATCCAATAGTGTTTGTGTGTGTGTGTAAGGGTGACCATGTACCCTTGCAGGCACTAATCATCTGTAGGACCATCTCAGCAGCCCCTCGGTTGTGTAGACGGGCCTGCTGGTAGAGGAGTCTTTGCTTTTCCATCTCTTTTTCCTGTAAGGTTAAACATGAAAAAAATAACTGCCTGAAAGCCTTTAATGTGTCCTATTTCTCACAAACCATTCTTTCTGCTCAATCTCATTGCTCCACTACAGCAATTGAACTACAGAAACCATAACTAACCATAAAAGGTTATTATTCAATCTTGATCAGGTGCTACTTGTCATTCAGAAGTCTTATTTGTGTGCTTTTCAAGATTCTGGTATAAAAATGTTGTTCATTATGTCTGTGGGCGTCAGACAATGATATGTAGAGTGACAATTAAAGTCACTTGCAGTTTCATGTGTGAAGACGACAAAGGACACCAGCGAGCATGTCAATTTATTGTCATCATCAACTCAAAACAATGAGTACTGTCGTTCTAGGAAAAACGTCAGTGAGCCGTAGTTGCGGTCTCATTAGTGGAAGTTTGTGGACAAAAAAGGTTGATTGTCTATTGTCGATAGTATAAGATGTATGATCAAGATTGCGTAATTTGCATGTCGTTTTTCACCACATGATTGTTTTAAAACTAAGTTGCAATAATGTGGGCTAACAACATCAACAGAAGTCTCGTAACTCACAGTAAGGCTGTCTTTAAAGGTTTATAAGGTAAAAATCAATTTCTCTATATGGAAATTGATTTAAGTTGTAAATCTTTTTACTTTTGGAACCCAACTGTTGCACTCTATTTCTGTGTGAGCTGTGCTTCATACATGACTACACTATTGATAATTGACAACGGATCTTTTTTGTTCACAAATTTTGCTAACGTGTTCTCACCTTAACTGAAAACTTGTAAAACCTAGACATCTGGTCTAACAGCATTCTCGCATATATGTCTAAATATTTTATAAAATAAAGTGGATATATTTTAGTTAAAATGCGATTATAATTGTGTTAAGGCGAGATTGTGAGTGTTTCACATTTATAAAAGATTTGGGCCCCACTGATTATTCTTTTTATATTAAAAAACTCTGTTCTCTTTCACTCATGTTCATTTAGCATGCTCCCAATCAACCCCACCATCATCATTAGTTATGGGATAGTCATACTAATTTCCCACGTTTGTCTATCAGAGCAAACGTTGGACTACAGTAAACTCTCCTGATGGCTTTGCATCTCACAGAGAAACAAAGAGCCATACAGGTGTTACTCATCTACAGCTCTGTCTCCTGTTAGGAAGTGAACGATAAACAAAATATACATAACCCTTAGCCCACGTTACCAAACATCATACAACTTATTTTGAAATAAAAGGGAATTGTAATTAAATGCAATTATTTTAAATTGTAGATGAACAAATACAATTCCATAATGTTATCATTGAAATGATAATAAAAGCAAGCTTTTTATTACAAAAATAAAAGGTAGTGCAAAGCAAATACAAAAGCTGGCTTACTTACAGAAGCTTGCTTTTCCAAAAATGAATTGAATCATAAAATTTATAATTAAAAAATGACTGCATGCATAATATAGCCCCCCTCCCAAACCTCCCAAACCTCCCACCCCTCCCATGCCACCCCCCTCCCATGTAAGCCTGGCCTAAACACCCAAAAGTGTGTGCATTTATTCTTACCATGTCTTTACATAAACGCTCAGCCTGAGTGTGTATATGTGTATGGCGCATACAATCCACTTCATCATAAGTGTTCCTGTGTGTTTGTTCCTCTGTGAGTGTGTGTAGACTAGGAGACTGCTCTGGCTTTAACTGTAGTCTGTGTGTCAGTATACTATGTCAGTATGGGGGGAAAACATTAATTAGTCATTTTCATATAATTATTGTGAATGAGTTAAAGTAAATTAAGGTAAGAAATAGACATAAGCCATAAATATGACATAAGCCATCATTAGTGATTACTCAAACTGTGAAACACCATATATTAGTAAAATGCATGTTCACTTGACACCTCACTCATAAAGCTCACGGCAAGAAAACAATAAATCATCCAACATATCATTAAAAAGCAACCATTAGGATATAGTTTCTTTTGAACTTTTAAAGCTGCAACAGGTGAAATTTCACACTGAAATCTCTCTGAAGTCAACAATCCAGGAAATGTATAATTATATAATTGAAAATATAAGAATTAACTAAAATAATATAAATCATAAAAAAATTATAATTGTATAATATATAACTCCTATTTTGTTGATTTTGATTTCTTTATGAAATTCACCCTTGTATGTTCATAACTGAAAGGTACAACAAAAAGAATAAAAAACATTTCCTTAAGCCCAAACTACTAAACACTTAATAATAATGATGTTTTGGTACAAACTGTAAAATGAGTCCAAATATGAGTCTTTTTCATATGTAAAATATTTGTCAATTAAATGTATTCAGGTAATTTTTTATGCATTTGTGTTTAGCTGGTGGCTCAAAGCTATGTCAACTGTAAAATGAAAAAAACACCTTTAAAAATGTTTTAAAGATGCTGCAGTGTGATGATGTTATTAATACATTAATAATGAGTCAGATGGAGAGACAGAGAGAGATCAGAGAGCACAGGCAAGTCAGAGAAACATAAGATGTTATGTGAATGAATGGATGGATGGATGATACAGTGGTTGGTTTGGATGTCACTCTACCGCTTCTGTGTCTTCCCCGTCCCCAGCCCCCGGACTCCCCCTACCATCTCTGTCTGTCGCACCTCAAAGGGCATCTCCTCCTCTCCACCCTCCTCCTCCTCTCCCCCCTCATCCTCTTCACCGATGTGGCAACTCTAAATTCAACAGAGATGAACAAAGAATATTACATAGTGTGAGAGCCTATAAATTAATGGCTTTATAAATTTATAAAAGTAACAGTAAAGTAATATGTATACATTTGGTGTTAACAGTTTACCATAAGACAGAAAGGTCTCACCTTAGCCATGATATCAGCGTATGCCATGTATAAGTAATCTATATCCAATTTACTGTGACAGAGCAGAAGCAGGGACAAGGAGATAAATAACAATGATTCAAAGACAACCACAGATGTAAAAAGGTCTTCATTGTTTGAAATTATAATTGATCCTAGACTATTTTTCTTTGTGTGTGTATATATATATATATATCATATATACACTCACCTAAAGGATTATTAGGAACACCATAATAATACTGTGTTTGACCCCCTTTCGCCTTCAGAACTGCCTTAATTCTACGTGGCATTGATTCAACAAGGTGCTGAAAGCATTCTTTAGAAATGTTGGCCCATATTGATAGGATAGCATCTTGCAGTTGATGGAGATTTGTGGGATGCACATCCAGGGCACGAAGCTCCCGTTCCACCACATCCCAAAGATGCTTTATTGGGTTGAGATCTGGTGACTGTGGGGGCCATTTTAGTACAGTGAACTCATTGTCATGTTCAAGAAACCAATTTGAAATGATTCGAGCTTTGTGACATGGTGCATTATCCTGCTGGAAGTAGCCATCAGAGGATGGGTACATGGTGGTCATAAAGGGATGGACAAGGTCAGAAACAATGCTCAGGTAGGCCGTGGCATTTAAACGATGCCCAATTGGCACTAAGGGGCCTAAAGTGTGCCAAGAAAACATCCCCCACACCATTACACCACCACCAGCAGCCTGCACAGTGGTAACAAGGCATGATGGATCCATGTTCTCATTCTGTTTACGCCAAATTCTGACTCTACCATCTGAATGTCTCAACAGAAATCGAGACTCATCAGACCAGGCAACATTTTTCCAGTCTTCAACTGTCCAATTTTGGTGAGCTTGTGCAAATTGTAGCCTCTTTTTCCTATTTGTAGTGGAGATGAGTGGTACCCGGTGGGGTCTTCTGCTGTTGTAGCCCATCCGCCTCAAGGTTGTGCGTGTTGTGGCTTCACAAATGCTTTGCTGCATACCTCGGTTGTAACGAGTGGTTATTTCAGTCAAAGTTGCTCTTCTATCAGCTTGAATCAGTCGGCCCATTCTCCTCTGACCTCTAGCATCAACAAGGCATTTTCGCCCACAGGACTGCCGCATACTGGATGTTTTTCCCTTTTCACACCATTCTTTGTAAACCATAGAAATGGTTGTGCGTGAAAATCCCAGTAACTGAGCAGATTGTGAAATGCTCAGACCGGCCCGTCTGGCACCAACAACCATGCCACGCTCAAAATTGCTTAAATCACCTTTCTTTCCCATTCTGACATTCAGTTTGGAGTTCAGGAGATTGTCTTGACCAGGACCACACCCCTAAATGCATTGAAGCAACTGCCATGTGATTGGTTGATTAGATAATTGCATTAATGAGAAATTGAACAGGTGTTCCTAATAATCCTTTAGGTGAGTGTATATCATTTTTTGTATAATCAGACTGACATTATCCAGTACTAATATATTGCTTTTATTTTGTAATAGGTGATTACATTACATTGACAAAAACCATGTGAACAACGTGAATAGCTTGAGCTGTCTGTATAACAGTCACTGGTTATGGCCATGGGATCGTCTCTTTTTGCACCAGGAGCCAATTGTGTCATTCACTAACAAGTAGTGTGACGGGATCTCACCTCTTCTCAGTGAGGGCAGTGCGACTAAAATGAAGGATGAGCTGATGAAGAGGGTCTGGCTTTGTCTCCTTTTCCTCTTCCTCCTCTTCTTCCTCCTCCATTGCTTTCTACATCGGTGAGAACAAAAACTATATCATGTGGATTACATCACAAAAAAATTGCTAAAATGCATGTGTGAGCACATACAGACAGGTCATCAATCATTCTGTCCTCAAAGGAATATCCTTCGGTGTGGATCCAGTTCCGCTTGTACCCATCTAGGAACATGTTAGATGCTCTATGGCTGAAAGAGAGATGGTAAACATGTATCTGTCTCCAATCCTGTTACCCCCTTTCCTCATCATTTTATTCTATGAAACAGACCGACTGACTCTCGTATGATCGTGTTTTGTCTTACCTGGGCAAGTTGTAAAGGGGAGTCATCCTGAAACAGGCCACCACCGCTCTACGTCGTTGCTTCGACAGCAGTTTGTGCCAAACCATTTTTTTGGACTTGAAAGGATGCTCTGTCTGAAGATGGAACAAAAGACATAAGTCTAAGAAGAGAAAAAACAACTATACTGCAAGAACATACATTTTTATTTTATTTTTTTATCTGATTTTAAACCGCATTTAAATTTGGCTATTATTAATGCATTGCTGTTCAGGCAACAAACTGCCGAATTTGACTGGGATACTGAAGTATAGTGGCAGTGTGGGTGAGTGGTCATCAAAATGTGATTTATTTGAGTTGCACTAGGATTTTCAAACCTTTAAATTCAAACTCACCACTTCAATGTGGTAGAGGACCGCAGAGACCTCCTGAACCCGCTTCACCACTTTCTCTGGAGCATCTGCATCTTCTGCCTTTCCTGCCATTTCCTTATACAGTGCCATCTGCCAGCGCATAGACGGGTTATCGACCTGAGAAGAGAGAGATGGCATTCGGATTCCTGCAAAAACACTTTAACATCAACACCAACACAAACATGCAGACATACACTTACCTTGCCCTGGAGGTGCAGGTTATTTTGCAAGAACTCTCTCACCTCCTCATCTGTGTCTTTCTATGGGTCAACAACACAACAGACTGGCTGAGTTTACCTTTTTTGCTGACCAACCTAAGTGAAACTTTATAACAACATCTAGGCTTGTGAGATAGATAGGGAGACAGACAGATATACGGTGATCACACTACCAAAGAATAGCGTGTCTTGGCCAGGTTAATGAGCTCCTGGTCTGCAGGAGAGCACATGTTAAGTCCAATGGGAAGCATTTTCTTCAGGGATGCTACAATGAGGGACGTTTGAACAGAGTATCGATCTCCACGTCTCTTTTTCTTGGTACGCTCCACATCCGAGCCACCAGCCTGAGATGAAAGCAACATTCAAAGCATGACAACTGATATAGACATCATATAACTTTCAGTGAGACCTTATGGCATCTTATGAAAAGATTTTCATACTGAATGATGTGCTAACAAAGTCTGTTGACCAAAAAAATGGAAGTCCAACTCAAGATTTTACATTCATTTCATTGAGCAAAATACAAAGCTTCCTGTTCCCTAACAAGGACCTAGACTGCTAAACAGAACAATCCATCCTTACTTGAAGACATTATTTCAGTCATTAGGTTATATCTTTAAGTTAGGACTTCTTTAGAAAACAGTCCTTGGAAAGGAGTCATTCTGATTAATAGGGTGATTAAGAGGGAAGGGGAGGGTGTTCAGGGTTGCTTTTCATCAGAATAGACAACAACATTGGGGCTTAGTGGGGAAGACAATGCATATTTGGTCTGAAGCTAACATCTCAATTCTAATCTTAACAGAGGTGACAACATTAAAAAGGGGGAAATTCATTCAACTAAAACGTCATCTTAGCGTAGACACATAATAAAAGCAGGCACTATAGATGAGCTGGTACTATAACGTGTCAGTGCAGCTTAATACACTCCATGCTTTGAAAAGGTCTGCAAGGACATGCACGGTCATAACAAGCTCAGACTCAGGGGGAGGAAGAGGAACTAAAAAAACACACTGTAAAACTCATTCAGTGGCGTTAATTATAAAACTAAAGGGGATTTAATTGCTTTTGACTCATTTTGAGTTGCCAAAGTTAAGAAACTCAACCCACAGAGGCAATCATTTCAGTACGCTTGATCACACATGTCCTGTTTGCACCAATTTGCCCCTCCAATCCAGTACTTTCAGAGTTTCAGACATTGGGTCTCATTTAGAAAACATGAGCAAAATAAATTGTATGTAACTGAACTGAATGCAAAGATTAAGTAAGAATGGTTTTAGACAAAAATCATTCTGCTCATGCTTCATGAATGAGAACCATTGTGGGTGAAAGAATATAGTATGTCAATATAATTTGGTGTACTGACCCTGTGGTCTTGGTCTTAACCTTGTAAAGTCGTTGTGAATCATATTTTATGCATCAGGGCAGGCTTTTTATGGCTTATATACTATGATACAGTGAGAATATGAGGACATACTTGGGGAGGACAAGAAACACCTCAATTTGATTTATATGGCCAAAAAGTAAGATGAAATTCTGATAGCTTGTAATGAATTAAATCGTTATAACAGTATTATTAGACTACTTGTATAAAATGCATTAAATTATCTGTTGTTACTCTACATCTTCCAATAATATGTCTTAGCAAGATGCTGAAAAACCTGTTGTACACAATCTACTTCATGCCCTCTGTTGTCTGATTGATAGTTTATACTTTTTTAAATGCTTAGTTTTATGATCAAAGCTCTGTAATTTTTCATCATAGGGAGCAAACCATAATGCAATGCAACACAATGATGATTGAGAGATAATAAACGTTCCTCAAAAGTCTGATGCATCATATTTGATACTCACATTTTACTTCAGTCACAAGTTACTTCAGTCCAGTAAGTGTTCATCTTGAAGTATTACTAACAATGTATAGTTATTATTACATTTAATTTATAAAAATATCTAAAGATTTCTTAGCAAGACACGTGTACACAACGTGAAGGGGGACGTTTTACTCAAAGGCTTTTAAAAAGTATAAACTATCAATAAGACAATGGACGCCATGTAGTAAATTGAGTACACCAGGTTTTTCAGCAAAGTTTTGATCACATAGATAATTTAGAGGCCTTAGAAATTTGTGTATAAAATATGATACAGTAGGATTTATAGGGTTAAGACCACCCAGAATCAAATAAACAGGGCCTTGGTGTGGGTCTCATAGCTTGGACCGACACGTCTCGTTCTGGGTCTTAATATTCTCCGTTAGTGGTCTGGATTTGGGTCTTGGGTATCTGATATTGTCTTCAACCCTGGTCTGAATAAAAGAATCAATGTATTATGTTGTGGTTGTTTCAGCTGTGGACCACTGTGTTAATGCAACTAACAATTAAAGCCAAGTTTTACAGGTTACGTTAGTCCTAAAGTATGTAAGTATAATTCCCTTTTCCACAATCCCACCTCAATCATTTGTTTTTGATTGCATCAGGGGTCGTGGGCTAAAAGGGGTGGATGGGGAGACAAAAATGGAACATCATGAATGTGTAAGCCATTGGATATAAGTACAGAAACAATTCCAGTTAAGGTGGGATTAAGTAGGCACACATTAGAGGATGGACTCTAAATGCCCCCCTTTGTCAAGGAGGATGATGAAATATAAATTAATTGAGGTCAAATTCCATCACATGAATCCAGTTTAGGAAATGAACTGAAGTACAGTTTGAATAGTTTGATGTGTGAATTTCTGCAAATTTCTGAGTCTCAGTTGACTTCCTGAACAGATTAAAAAAATTGACCCCAACCTGCAGCCGTTATACAAAAAGAAAAGGAAGATAAGAGATGTATGAAGATCCCCATCCGAACTACAGTCCAACAGATGCAAACCGCTGTACAGGGTGATGGCACAGGCCTCCAGGGGCTCGGACCCTCTGCGACGGACATGGAATCAAGTGCCATGAGCCTGACTCTACAAAGAGTTCTTTCATCAAACGCCTCGATTCAGACTCCCCCCCTCACACACTGGCAGGACGACAGGCGCCCTTGTGGCCCTTGTGTCCATGGGGATGGGATTTTTCTTGAGACTGAGAGTGCTCAGAATATACCCATTTAACATAATTATTTACATTGTGTTATTATATTCTCCTAAATTCCCATTTTAAGCTGTGTATCCCTCAATAATCTGATCCATAAAGAGCACTAAATACACCATTTTAAGGAAAAAACACCATTATGCTTTTTATCATGATGCCCATCTACACATGAAACATGTAAAAAAAAAGAGTGTGTTATTCCTATAGACACTAGTCTTGTCAAACAGCTGTGAAATCACAGTTATGAGTGCCAGTGTGTCGAGGGAGTTGATGAAATGCCTCCCCCCCTAGATGTGAGGTGCCATGCGATAGCACAGCAGTCGTGCAGACAGAGAAGCTAACCTCAGAGTCCCCGGTCTAGAAACCCACCAGCATCCAGATGAGAAAAAGAGGACAGGGCACAGTCAGAGAGAGAACACCATTAACACTGTCACCTAAATCCTGTAAAACGCACCCGAAAAGCACTTGCACATAATACCAGTAATCACTGGCGTTTTGTGGAAACAAAAATAAACTCAACGTCTTCAAAAAAAAAAGCATGAAAGCACTGCACACTTTACCTTTTGATGTGGGGCTTGATGCCAAATCAACCATTGGCTGTTGGTTTATTAACAATTTTAAGTTTTTGAAAATCAGAGTTAATATTGTTAACTAAAACTAATTGACAAAGTTGAAATAAAATATAAATATTAGATGAAACATTTTTTAGAAATGTTGCCTTGGCAACTAAAATCAAATGTAGTCCAAAAATTACAAAAACTGAAATCAAAATAAATTAAATGTACGTTTTTTTTAAAAATTACTAGAACGTAAACTAAAATTAAAATGCAAACTGATTAAAAAAAAATCTACTTCAAAATATTATAATGGTATATAAATAATTATAAAATAATGCTATTGACAACACAATGCTTAAGTCAGATCATGATTTTTAATCAAATACCCCCCTCCCCCCACTTCCCCCTACAAAAAAAACAAACCTAATCTATAATATAATTATAAAAAAATACCAATATATAAATTATATATGTGAATTTGCAGAACAGAAAAACTACTCGGACCACGTGATAATCAAATAATAAGAAATAAATGATCAAATATGAAAGTCTATTTCCCATTTTTTGACAGAAGGGCCTCACCTTGCTCATCTTGCTCTTACTGTCAGCAGTGAGGAAGGACATATTGTTGATTTCATTCATCACCACAAAGTTTTGCTCCTCTCGCTTGAAATTCTGCATAGAGATAAAACCGAGAGAATGAGAAGAGAAGCGAGGTACATAGAATTGTAGGTTGTTGTGTTCAAATGTCATATGCTGTGGCTTCAATGAATGTGTTTATCATGACTACTGATACTGTGTGTTTTTCTTTTTTTTTTTTAAATAGACATTTGTCTCTTACATGAGATTTGGACCAGAAAATGAAGACCTCGCCCACCATGCGGAACAGTTCCTCGGCATCTGGGTCACGACACGTCAGCCATCTTGCTCTAAAACCCATGCAACATTTAAAATATCAAGACAACTAAAAACGATGCTATTAAAATAATCTATGAAGGAACCACAAAATACCTGTTGTTATCCACATAGCGGATGAGAAGAGGGTAAAGAGCATACAGGTCTCTACAGAGAACTGCAAATTCATCTCTAATAGTTCCTTCCTCCTCATCCCCCTCAGATTTCCCCTCCATTCGCAGGTGCTCCTCCTCAGCCACTACTTTAGACGTTCGCTTCTTCAGCTTCTCCATGGTGGGAATGAAATGGGATTTGAGCATCTCTGGTTTGGCTCGGCTCACAATGGGCTGGGAGAACACTGGATCGAAACAAGGATATTATGTTGAAGATCAGGTTCAGTGCAAAATACAAGCCTAGACTTGAGAATAACAACTTCTCGTACCCGCAAGCCTCTTCATCCAGGAAGCTTCATCAATTCCCAAGTTGTTGACCACAATTTTCATGATACTTCCTAGGAGCTGGTTGAGGTGATCGGAGGTGACGTCTGTACACAGCTTACCCTCCAAATCGGGAAAGTTCTCCACTCCTTTCTCCCACCAGCGGGGTAGGTAGTTACATAGCATGGGCAGGGTGACCTCGATCACATGCGGCATTTCAGTGTAACGAGCCCCTGATTCAGCCAGGTCTCCAATCTCTTTCAATAATATGTCTAGCTCAGGAATGTCCAAACACAGCTCTTGGACATGGTTCGGAAGGCCCAGGACTGTAGATAAAAGGAAAAAATGGAATAATAAAAATCAGATACAAATACAGAAACAGATTTATATTTGGTGCTCAAGAGACATTTCCTATCATTATCAATGTTGAAAACAGTTGCACTGCTTAATATTTTTGTGGAAACCATGATCATATTTTCAGGATTCTTTAAGGAATAGAAAGTTTAAAAGAACAGCATTTATTTGAAATATAAAATGTTTGTAACATTATAAATGTATTTTATTGAATGGAAGTGTAGCTGAAAAGAGATGACTTACTAGCTCTTTCTCTAGGTGTCTTGGTAGTGTAGACTGAAAACGCATTATACTCATTAAGATTGGGCTCCAGGTAGGCCACAGGCATGGCTGCAGCAAGATGAGCAAGACATTCTCCAAGGGCTGGTCTATGCCTAATGCACATATAAAAAGGAAAGATATTAAAAAAAACAACCCCACTGTCACATACATTTATACACACACACAAATACAAACCTCTCTGCATGAGGTGTTTTTACTGTACCAAGAGAGTAGATGCTACACATGATTCGGTAGCATGACATCTGCAAATCGTCCACTAACAGGCAAGACAGAGAGACGCACATTAATTTAACTACTATATATTAATTTTAAAATGAACATATGATAATTTAGTTTTCAAAAAAGGTCCTTACGCATAACATCATCTCCAAATTGGTGCTGAGCGATGTGGTCGAACAGCGAAGTGAGGACAGGGAGCAGAGCTGTTGTGGTGTAGTTAATATTCTGAGACACGCCTTTCACTGGCTGAGAGACAAAAGACACAGATGGACTCGTGCCGTGCAAAAATAATGCCGGAAATAAACACCTTGTGATATTAGCATTACTAAAGTTGCACCTGATTGCCTTTGGACACTTTGCCAAGTTTGAGGTTTTCCACCATCTTTTCAATGTCATCAGCTGCACTCTCAAAGAATGAACGCAGCCCTGCTTTTACGATCTCAGGCCCGGATTTCATCACAGTTCTGTTAAAGTCAGAGAATTTTTTTTAAAAATTACAAAACAGGGGTGTCAAACTCAGTTCCTGGAGGGCCACTGTCCAGCAGAGTTTAGCTCCAATCCTAATTAAACACAACTGAACCAGCTATTCAAGAGCTGTGTTCGAAATCAGCCCCTATACCCTCATTCACTATTCCCTACATTACTCCACTAATATAGTCCACTTGAAGGAGTGAATGAAAACGAGTGACGGAATTAGGAAACTGAGTGTGCTGGAAGTGCTGCCGCTTTAGCATAGTTTGTGCTTGCTGTTTAATAATCATTTGAAAACTAAGCAAACTGGCAGCTCCAGCAGTAATGAAAACATTTATCTTGAACTCGACCATGGAAACTAACATGTATAAACCTTAATTAAATAAAATAATAATTGATTAAAAAGGAATTTATACCTGTATGATATTACGCTGTAGCCACATAGGACCAGTGGTTTGGAAAATGGATGAATTGATGATTCAGCTGCAGGTGTCATCTTTGACTTTCACAGTGCATTATGGGTATTCTCTAGCTGTTGAGCGTACATTGGTTGTACACTTGGTATTGCGGTGCATGCATTGTGGGATTGAACGAGTGCACTTGATTACATCCACTATGGTTTTGGACACCACAAAAATGGCTGTCCCCTCAAATAGTGCCCTAATTAAGGGTATGGGGGTGATTTCGGACACAGCCAAGGTCTTAGGATTACTATAAACTTCCAGGCAGGTGTTTTGAAGCTGGTTGGAGCTACACTCTGGCCCTCCAAGAGTAGAGTTTGACACATTTGAGATACAACATACAACTGTTGTGCTACTGGTCTCTATTCTGATTGACAATTCATTTTAATGACTTACCTGGCATCAAGTGAGCGTGCAAGGATATGAAGGCAGTTGACAATAGCAGGTGCATCCGTACCTATATATCACAAACAGATGGTATTACATCAAGGATAGATATTCAGCTTTTTTTAAAACCATAAACACTGAGGTAAAGCACATTAGATGCTCTACCGAGTTAATGGAGAGAAACACACAACAGAAAGGTAAAACACTTGAAATAAAAGTAATAAGAAAACGGAAAGGAAAAGTGATGGAGGACAGCAGAGTACATCTTACCAAAGAGAAACACTCTGTGTCGCACCAGGGCAGACATCTTACAGAAGATACTGATACCAAATTAAAGGAAATCAAACAAACATAAGAATGAACGTGAGAGAAAGAGGGAAAAGAAAGCAGCAAGAGGAACAGGGTGAAATAAAAAGTTTTAAAAAATGTAATGTGAAAGAATCTTGTATTTGACATTAACATCATATCAGACTGTTTAAGTGTCTGTGTGTTGTTACCTTGCAATCATCTCTTTTTCCTTGTTTGAGGCGTGTCCGCCACTGCCCAGGATTTTGGCCGGCGTGGACAGGAAGTAGAGGCAGTGGTTTTTAAAATACTGATTTATCAAAGGCAGAAGAATCTGAGGAGGACAGAAATATTTCACACACATTATTTACAGTCCTGATCAAACGTTAAATGCTAAAAGATTTCTTGGGAGTATAGACCACCTTGGCAAAGAACTTAATCTCTTGTTCGTGCGGCGACTTTTCCACACGGCCACTGCTCACAACTGCCTCTGTAAACACAAATGTCACAGAAAATGTAGTTAATCTCAGTTCATCCACAAATTCATGCAACACAAATGAATGCAGTTTTACCAAGATGTGCTATAAACTCCTGGGCAATGTCCATCCACTTTAGCAGCTTCTGTAGGAAGCCATACGTAAAACGCTTCTCAATAGATGAAATGTCACTTTCCATATCTTTGAGCCCCCTGGACAGAGAGATTTTAGACAATCACAATTATAGCAATTGCATTATTTTGGAGTATATATATGGGTTTCAGTGGCTCCTGTACCTTGTCACAGCATATCCATGGAGCTGCAGAAACTTGAGTAGCTCATATGCTTTCTCCCTATCTCGTGCCTTTTCTTTAGCTGTCAGTGTGTCATAAGGCACAAGCAAAGGGTGTGTCCCTCCACCTAAGTACAAACACATCAAGAGAGATGTTGAAAAACTAAAATGAGCTGCAAGAAAATCATTTAAAAAAGGCTGTTTATTGGTCAGACATTGGAGAGAGGCTAACCTTTTGATTGTAACTCCATTTTCTTCTTGCGGCCCCAGGTGTTATGGTAGTTTTCTGCAAGCTGCTCTGCCATGGACTAGAAAACGCAGTGTGCTGTTAGCCATGGTGCTTTCAATTGTATTGAATTGGTGATGTTGAACTAATTGGGGTTGTGCTGTCTTTCTTTCAATCATTGTGTACCTGTAGCTCTCTGGACAGTGTCATGCCTGAGATGTCAATGGGCTGAGGGCTGTAGCCATGACTGGGGTCATAGGTTGCCTAGGAAAAGAAATTGTAAAAACGCTGCATTTGTTAATTATGATATCATACTCATATTTAGAGTATCAGTAATATATGCAATTTGTTGTTTAATATGTGAAACAAAAGTCACAAAACTTAATTTAGAGTTTTAGATACAGCAGTATTTGGTTAGTATCTCAATATTTTCAACTCTATCCTTTATTATCTCTATCCTCGCTTACCTGTGCAGTCTGTGAGATCTTGCGTGCTGTCTTCTCTGTTTTCTCGTCATCTCCATCTCTGGCTTTGTCCAATGTCCACTCCCAGGCAATCATGGCTTTCATGGACTCTTTAATAGGCCAGCGGTAGATTTCTTTATCCTAATGCAAATATTATTACATTAAAACATATGATATGAGACACTTACAAATAACCAAATAGCACTATGGAGTCTGAGAGAGTGAAAATGTAATATATGATGTCTGTTACCTTTTCAGAGAATGTTTTGTAAGGCCTGAGCATGGGATGAGTCTTGGCATTTTCATCCAACACCTCACCAAAAGTCCAGTTGTTTTGGATCTGGTGGATTAAAGGGCACTGGTAAAACTCTAAAATAACATACTACCAGCCACCTAGCAAAAAGATAGATTGATAGATCGATCGATAGATACTATAACATAATGATAGATAGATAGATAGATAGATAGATAGATAGATAGATAGATAGATAGATAGATAGATAGATAGATAGATAGATAGATAGATAGATAGATAGATAGATAGATACCTTTTCAAAAGCCCATCTGTCATGTGTGTATTCTGCATATCTGTTGATGAAACCATCCAACTTTTCAGGAATGATAGTGCTATAAAAAAGGGAGAATCACAACAGCATAATTAATCAAATATTTGACTTTTTGTCAATTTGATAAATCTCACTAAAAAGAATAATTAAATAAATAAATGTACTTAGTGGTATCAACAGGTTTGGGGTCAAAGTTGCCCTCAGCATCAACAGAAGCCTTTTTCTCTGTTTTGGAGGAGTAGCTGGCGTCCACATAATCGGGAGGAATTGCTCCAGCGATCGCACATATGCAAGGCATGGCAATTTTGAATAGCTCTGCATCAAATTTCTGTTGGTGGACACAAATTAAAAAGCTATTTATTATGTTATTCTGTAATTTGAATGCATTTTGGGGACAGAATAACACTAATACTCTCTCAAACAGCTCAGCAATAGATGGCATATTCCCACCTTGTGAGCCAGAGATTCAAAAATTCCCCAGAAGAGTTTACGAGTGAGATGAAGCTCTTCCTCTGATGATACGCCAAAGTTAGCCCAGCCATTGGGCAAACAATAATATTTCCAACAACGCTCATAATGATTAGTAAGCAGCTGCAAAATAATGACAGACAGATGAGATGACTATAGCAACCATCTTAAATTCATTGTATTGACGTGTAATGATATAATCCCATACCTTAAGGGGCATTTTAGCATACTCATTCAGAATCGGCACATCAAATACCAGCCGCCTGAGGAGGTGCTGAAGCATGGAAGGACGCAGGTACCTGTAAAACAATAAGCAACCCCAAAATGAATTTTGAATGCATATTTGTTTTATTGGCATTTGTTGTAGTGCACAATTAGTTTTGGGTAGGTTACTCTAAAAAAGAAATTAATTAATAGCTTCCAATTACATCTTCAACAAGTGTAATTAGAATACTGTACTAATTACTTTACTTTTTAAAGGGAAAAGTAATTAAATTACAGTAATTAATTGCTTAGTAATGAATTAGTAATATTAATGAATTAGAATTAGTAATGCACCCAACACTGCACACAAGTTACCTGCACAAAGACATGAGACATTCCTCGATAACATCTCTCTGAGCTTTGGTAAGAGAGCGTCCTCGGGACAGCCTGTAGATGGTGTGAAGCATAGAGTCGATCATGATGGCGCGGTGGTCCGTCCCGGCGAACAAAGGAGCACATTTAGTGATGAGAGGCAGCACAGCGGAGCACAGGTAACGGTTCAGAGCAAGGGCCATTTCTGTAGTGCTGAACGCAGCCTTAGAGAAAGAACAGGATAATAATTGTGACGGTACTGCAGATAGTTATGTAAAGAGAAAAGGAAACGATGAAAGCAAGACTTGAACCCGCATTTTCCATGTGAGCACCATCATTTGAATGCGGACACAGACAGCATTTTTGTTAGTGAAGAATGATACAGCAGACATCTTACTGTGTCTAAGGAAGCTGCTGCTCTCATGTCAGGCAGGAAGCCCACTTCTAGTACATGCAACAGGAAGTCCTGGTTGTCGATGCCATAAACTCTGTCCAGGAACAGGACCATTGGTGCTTTATGATCAGGCACGAAACTAGCAGACATCTTTGGTTCAATGATGCTGTTATCTGAAATATAATGAGCATAGTAAGATAGGAAGTGTGAGAAAAGTAAGGATTCAAGCTTCCATCTACAAACTCTTTACTTGCTACCTTTTCCAAAAGCAGGTATCTGGACTGGCAAGCTGATCACACCAACAAGATCTTCAATGGGCACAAGAGACCTAAGAATGGCCCTGATTCTCAAAGCCTCACCTTTACCAGCCTGGATCAACTATACAAACAGACAGGAAGTGTGAGATGTTCAATCAAGTCAGATCTCATTGAGTACCACTCAAACAGTTACATGGAGTACAAACACACTTACGTGCATTTCAGGAGCACAGCGACCCAGCAAATCAATAAGAGCTGAGTAAAAGGACATGATGGCATTTCCCAGGTGAACTCTGTTCTCCTCATGCTGCTCCTCACCTCCAAACCTGACACATCATGAACAAGAAACACTCAAAAACCTCTCTACATACCACTGTAAAACCAAACAGTGACAATTGAGTTAACATGTTATTTCCCCTCTATAGTATTCACTTCGCACAAGGTGCTTCCGTGTGTGAAAATGTTAGTGCATGCGCATGTTGTTGTTCTGTGTGGGTGGCGGTAATTGTGGATATGTGAAACTGGTGGAAAACGGTGGAAACACTGATCGGGATAAAAAAACTGTAATATACCAGACGGTAATCTAGTACAGAGATGCTTTGCCCTTACATTGGGAAGCGTCTGTCTTTTTTAACAGTGGGTCCATCTCTTGCAGGATCTTCTGAGATCTTAATGGCCTCTTCAATGGCAGCAAGCAGACCATTGCCCCCTTCTCCTCTCAGTGCAGGACCAAAACACTCAGGCCTCCTGATCAGCAGCCGAACCACCACATTAGCATTCTCCTCCACGCTCTCTCCTGAAAGCAGAACATTATACAAAACTTTTAATTTAATTTTATATTTTTTTATTATTTATTTTGTTTTATTTTTGTCATGTCAACATTATTTGCACTTTGCAATTCGCACACTAACAGACTACATTTTATATATAATACTGTATACTTTCCTTTGTCCAGCTAGACACAATCATAATCGCATCATAAATACAAACCATTAACAAATACAGCAAAGCGCAGGAAATCCAGATACTTCTCTCCTCCACATGGATTCCACCCAATATCAGGGTAACCTTTTGATAAGAGCATGGGGCAGCTCTGCAGGCCACAACCAGCCAAGTACTTCACCACCTGCACAAACAGAGAGACAAACAGATTTTTGTAGGAGCCAAAAAATCTGGTCACAAAGATTTCCACCTGTACTTTAGTCTGACGCACCATCTCCAAGTCTTGCTCTTGGAGAGCCAGAGCAAGTTCATTGTTATCAATACAGGATGCAGCAGCAACATCAAGAGGAGTAGAGCCACGCATTCCTGAAACAGTGATCACTGGTTGCTTGATACAGCACTTAATAATATACATTTATAGCGGAGTTTTAATTTAATTTAATTTTAACTAGGCTAAACATAAATGTACATTCTGGAGATGAAAAGTTATTAAAAAGGAAAGTGGGTTTCTTTAAGAATCAGGCTTTACCCAGCCCAATCCCACTGTTCTGCAGGAGGTAGCCCAGATGATCAAACATTGAACGCTGATTCTGTCTGCTGATACGACAGAAATAACACAGGAAACGACAGCAGTTGGTCACCATTCGAGGGAATCTGATCTCCTGCCCAGAGCAAATGCAAATCAAATTAAATCTTTCAAACCAATTGATTCTTCAAATGTTTGAACATTGCATAAAAATGTGTTAAAAATATAAACTGTGTACCTTTGAATCGCCACCTCCAAGTACGTTCACCATAACCTCCATGACTGTCTCATGCATTCCCAGAGCTCTCATCAGGTTGGGGTGCTGGTAGAATACCCTGTTGCTCATAATATTTCTGAAAGAGAAACAGAAGGTGGTTGCAACTCTTGGGTGGTGGAAATTTCTCAAACTGTATCCATTGCAGTTGCAATTATTGGTACCATTTGAAGTTATGCGATCATGCACTCACCCAATACTTTGGATCATCAGCCTCTCCTCTTCTGGCCCCATTTGAACAATGAGCAGGGATCGGATCTGCCCCAGACACTCCAGTAGCTCCATTGTGTCTTGCACAGACACAGCATTGATAGTGTAGGCTTTGGGCAACGCTCGGATCAGCTCACCCAAGGCATCATACTGCCGGTGTAGCAGACTGAACATGAGCCGCACCAGCTCAGGGTTCTGAATGAAAGACTCCTGAGCCCAGTGGATCATGGTGTGGGAGATCAACTCCTGCAGAGTACCTGTGACACAAGAGCAGATGTTCATGTAATTATGGTAGGGGAAAACAAGATGAGACACGGAAGTCTAAAATGAAGTAAAAAACTAAATCTTTTACTGGGTTTTTTGTCTTCTTCAGGTTCAGGCTCTGCCTCCGGCTTCTTGCGTAAGCTCCTAACTTTCTCCACCAGTCTCAAGAGGCGCCCACGGAGAGAGGTGTCCACCACCTCTTCTTCCTCCTCCTCTTCAATATGCACACCTATGACAGAGAAGGAGAATCCATATGACTCCTTACATTATGTTTGAGAACAGTGAATCCTAAGATGTACCTAGTCTTGCTAATGTAGAAAAAAATGCATATGGAAACAGGAGTGACATGCTAACAGGAATAAACATGAACTGTAATGATACTGGTCTTCTTCATATTAAACAGTGACAGTATGTTCTTTGAAAAGATTTCCATTTGCACGGTTAAACCGACCACAGTGACCCAAAAGGTCATGGTGAAATGTCATCAGGCCATTCCGGACATCCTCAGGAACGGGGCTATCTTCATCCTCTGGACAATTCTTAAAGTTCATCAACATGTTCACCTGAATATACAGAGTTTATACAATTTTAGCTTTTTCTTACAAAAAAGTATATGTATATATATATATATATATATATATATATATATATATATATATATATATATATATATATATCTGAGTCTGTATATATATATATATATACACACATGTATAGTGGCTGTACAGTACCTGTTCCTGTGGAGGGGACCGGAATTCGCGAGTCTTGCGGGCTGTTTCTGCAGCACTCATCGTAAAGGCCTGCATGAGCTCATTATATCGCTGTCTCTGATTGGTCTGCACCTGGTTGACAAACCTGTCTGAGAAAGCGATGATGGCTTCCACTCTGTGACGCAGCTCACAGTCACAGAAATATTGCAGGAGAGTACACATCTAAGGATGAGGAAGACAAAAAGTAAGACAAAAAGTAAAAAAGCGAGACAAAAATCCAGTACTTTTAATCTGCATTACTTCACCTGAAGTTTAACAGACTCAGGAAGCTTCATGTGCAGCAGTCCCTCTCCCACATCCTCCTCTTCCTTCACTTCTGCTTCAGCTGCATCAGTTTCTTTCTCAGCTTCTCCATCTGTTGCTTTCTCTCTGTCCGTTTTTTCCGCAGCATGTTCGTCCTCCTTCCCTTCTTTTCCAGCCTGCTCATATTCCTCTTCCTCCTCTGGTTCAAGCTCATCCTCCTCAAGATCTTCTTCCTCATCCTCTCCCATGCCTTCATCCAATAGCTCTCCCTCATTTTTATTTTCTATTTGTTCCGCTTTCTCTTTTACCTCTATTCCTTCCTCTTTGCTGACCAGTTGTTTAGCATCTAAAATTTTGGCAGCCTCCAGTTCTTCAGCCTGGCTCTCTCCATCACTGAAGACGGATGGTTCGATCAGCTTCAGGATGTGCTTAACGTCGTTGTCATCAAACACGCCCATTATGAGCAGGGTGCTGATTAGCTTTAGGATGGGCACGAAGTGGAACTCAACGCTGCCCCCTACGGGATCCCGCATGGCCTGTCCACCATCCTGAACGGCTTCAGTAAGCATGTTGAGGGCATGGTCCTTAAGCATCTAAAGTACAGAAGGAGAAGAGTCAACAACAGAGAAATTAAAATGTCAACTTTGTGGCAGTTTTCACAAACAATCTGTGTTATTTTAGTATCATTGAGATCCTATTATATTTTTTATTCATAGTTTGAAAAAAAAATTATATTTATATTTTCTTTTTTTCAGTTTTCAAATGTAATTAAAGTTTTGTTCATTTTGTCATTTTCATTAGTTATTTTTTATTTCATTTTAGTTTACATTTTTTAGTACATCAAGTTAAACTAAATAAAAATAAGAAATGCTGCCTTGGCAACAATCTAAAAAAAGTTTAGGTTTTTTATACTTTACTTTTTGATGATTTTAGTTTTAGTTCTTGTTTTAGTTAACTATAATAACCCTGACTTCTGTCTCATTTCTTCCACCTACCTGTAGAGGTAAGACGGGGCTGAGAGTGTAGAGGTCTGCATTAGTGCCCACAAACCCAGTTGGGGCAAAGTGAAGTTTGGGGCGCAGGCAGGTGGTGAGCCCGACCCCAGGTAGCGCATGGGCCTTCTCAGCGTCTGAATAGAGGGTGATGCTACGTGTCTCATCCGTCATGGGCACAATGAACTCCTTATTGGTCATGAGACGGTTGCGCTTGGCAGACTCCAGGTGCATGGAGATGAGCAGGTCGTAGTATCCGCTGCGGATGGGGCCGGGCAGGTAGGTGTTCTCGATGGCGTAAAAGAGCTGCGATTCGTCCACGTGGCTGCAGAGGGCGTGTGCGACACGGTTGTTGCCCAGTGCGCAGACAGAACCATACAGTTTCAGAGTGTGGTAATGAAATTTCATCAGGTCAGTGCGTTCCGACAGTTCCAGGATGTCAATGCACCTGGAAAAGAGAAGTAGTGATATCAAATTCTGCCACTTGTTTAACCCATTACATTTTTCATTGTACACTGAATTAATTTATTTCAAAGGATCAAGTTTTTCAAATTTCTAATGAAATAAGTGGGTAATATTTGCATACTAATGTAATACCTGCTTTCTTCTGGAATGTGCAGCGCCATCATAACGAGAGGTTCCATGCATTGCACCTTCCAGCCCTGCCTCTCACTCACACGGCCAGTTTCAGGTTCCAGAAAGTGATTAGGCATCCGGCTCCATATGACAGGTGTCAACATCTGGACATCTAGCCTCGGAGGACACTGAGGGACCGGGTTCTTATGGTCGCTGCGGAACATGGCCGCAGAGATGGGCATAATGTTCTGGATAAAGTGTGGTAAAAGAAGAATATGAATGAACATTTTGTGTCACAAAAAAGGAGGCAACTTTAGCACTAGGATAGTGACCTTTAGTTTGCCGAGTTCCACCTGTATCATGTTCTGGCTAGATGGCAAACAAAACACAGCAGGGAAGAGCTTAGTGTTGGGTTCCACCTGAAACACATAGAAACAGCTTAATTTCACATAAAATAGACATAAATTAAGATGATTAAGTATTTTTAATTTCCTTTAGCAAATTAAAGAAGTCAGATGTTTTAAATAATGGAATTAATGAGTTTTCTATAATAATACATAGTAATTTAATGACAAACAGAATTATTTTATTTAGGAGTTTACATAGTTGGTCATTTGTTGAATGTGCTAAATAAAAATATATAATACATACATATTATATATTTATTATATATTATTGTGTTTTGACATTTTGATTGTTTCTTGGTTGTTATATTGCTTAGGTCCTGCAAATAAGTGCTGCAAAACAGCTATTAGCAAGAAGCATATATATATACTCAGCAAAAAAAAGAAACTTTCCCCTTTTCAGGATATTTGAAATAAACTTAGTAAAATCCAAATAAGCTTTACAAATCTTTATTGGAAAAAGGGTTTAATCAATGTTTTCCATACTTGCTCAGTGAGCCATAAACAATTATTGCACATGCATCTTTAGACGCTAACAATTTAAAGGCGGTAGATAATTAAGGGCAAGTTACAATAACTTGTAAAGAGACACTAAAGATAAAAAATTAAAAAAACAGAAGAAAGATGCCCAGGGTCCGTGATCACCTGCGGGAACATGCTATAGTCCTGCTGCAGGAGGCATGAGGACTGCAGATGTGAACAGAGCAATAAACTGCAGTGTCCGTAATGTAAGATGCCTAAGAGAGTGTTACAGGGAGAAGTTCTTTGGTGGAAGAGTGGAGTAATATTTCACAGAAAGAACTGCTGCAGTCCATGAGGATGAGATGCACTGTAGTACTTAAAGCAGCTGGTGCCCCACCAGATACTGGCTGCTACTTTTGATATTGACCCTCATTATTCCATTCCTGTTTGTCAAATGTCTGTAAAAACTTAGTTGTTGACTTTTTGAACTTTTTATGTTTATACAGATATGTACACGTTAAGACATTTAATTGAAATAAAAGCAGTTGAAAGTGAGAGGACATTTCATTTTTGCTGAGTTTATAAAGCATCTGCTGCTCAATACTGTCTAGTAATCTTATTCTGTACTACACTACTAACCATCTGGAGCACCCTAGCTATGTGTTAAAAATCACTTAAAACACTGCAACCATGTAGTCTTCATTGCACCCTGGTAAACAAACACACCACACTATTTAATTTTTCCAGTCACATTTTCAAATAAGAAAATGTAAAAAAATCTACTGAAAACTTACCTAGTTCCTTATGTACTGTTCAGTTACAGGAAACAAATGAAGCCTAATTCACTCTGGCCACTTTATCTTACCTGGTAGAAAGCATGGATCTCTTTGCCATTGGCAGTAAAGGTCATCAGTCCTGTGTCCAGGTCCACCAAGCAGCCAATCACAAAGTCCTCCTGGCTGATGCGTGTTTGCTGCGAGCTGCTAAATTCTCCTCCCCACACCATGTAGCAGTTGCTGCGTTTTACACTGAGGAAAGCCGAAAAAGAGACAGGGTTGTGCTGAAACATGTAAAGTAACCTCCAGCATGATTTATTAGGGGGAATTTCAGGATATAAAATGGCTAAAGTTAAGCCTGCTTCCTTACTAGTCATATTCTGGCGAAAAATGCACTGAAATATGTAGCAGTATGAAGCTATATACTAAAGTTACCTCAAGTTAAGTTACCTGTCATGAATGTTGCCTTTATCATCCCCAACCGTAACAGTTACATTTCTGACTTTACAAAGATCAAAGTGTGGATCGTACAGGTGGTAGTCAGGAGTGACCCAGCCTACCCATACTCCACTGGGCTCCTGTCCGGCAAATACTCGGACTGAATAATAATACTGTTGGGATGAAAAGAAGGATTTTCTTTACAGGACAACATTTTCATGCATCAACACATTATTTAGATGAAATTCCGCTTACACAGATATTTAGTAAGGGAAAAATTGTAAAAGTTTCATCCATACGGTAGTTGTGTTTGAGATAATATCAGCATCGTCTCGATCATCTGGGACAACATCCTCCATCAGACGAGGCACCGTTGGAACCACCGGTGGTGGGGTGAATGCTGCCTTCTTCGCCTTGGAAAAAAACCTGGAAATCACAGATATTTTGTCATTTCTGAATCAGAAGACAAGATTACAGATACAATGTCGCATCTATCTTCTCTCACCCTCTCTTTTTGCTCTTCTCTGTGGTGGTGTCCTTCTCATTTTCACCCTCTTTGCTGCCAGGAAGCTCTTTAGGGACTGATGGCTCTTTTTCTTTCTCATCTTGCTCCTTACGAGTGGCTGACTTCTTCAGAAGCTCAAAGTCAGATTCGGGGTCCACCTCAAGAGCTTCATCCTCAGGGATAGTGAGGGTTCGGGTGAGGGGTGAAGCTCCCACTGGCACTTTGAAGGTTTCGT
This sequence comes from Abramis brama, assembly GCF_963993115.1. Taxonomy (NCBI): domain Eukaryota; kingdom Metazoa; phylum Chordata; class Actinopteri; order Cypriniformes; family Leuciscidae; genus Abramis; species Abramis brama. Next base: position 17,710,213 of record NC_139987.1, on the reverse strand, counting down.
GAAATTCTATGGGCATGCTGAGTCTAAAGAACAGAAGGTCCGTGTTGGCATTCTGAGATCCAAATGTCCTATGAGTCAGTTTCAGACAGGGGGCGCTATCCACTGTTCCATCCACACGGCACACCTATTGAAACAATCAACAAAAAAAGAGGCCTGAGAGTTTATTGATATTTTGAATTAGCTTTTATTTTTATATTTTCAGTTTTCATTTAAATTTGAGTACATTTGGTAATGTGCTTTTTTCATTTTTATTCGTTTTTTTAATATTTCTATTAATTTATTTTGGTAACACTTTATTTTAAGGTGACAGTTACACATTACTACATGTACTTACTGTAGTAATAACAGTAAATTATGCTACTAGCCCTAAGCCAAACCCTAACCCTAACTCTATAGTAAGCACATGTAGTTAATTAATATTACTCTGTACTTATTTGAGTAAGTACAATAAAACTAGGTCATCATAAAATAAAGTTATTTTAGTACTAGGACTTATTTACTTAGTAGCCAAGGCAGATTAGCATGCATTTATGAGGGGTTTTCAGTGTGTTTTTACCTCAATATGAGGGTGGTCCACTGGTACAGGCACAAACTGGGGCAAGCTTTTGCTGAACCACATGGTAATATCTCTTTTCATGTTGATGGCGAAGGGCTCGAAACCTTCCTGCAGGCCACAGATTGTGAAGTAACGCAGGCTGCTCACATTCTGCCCAAGGTTGATACGGCCCACCTGGGACATCCCCAGACTGCATACAGGGATGAAGCCTGGTCCAGAGAACAGACATATTATTAAATGTCACAGCCAATTAACATCTCAATATCATTCCTCTTCGTGACTCTCACCTTCTCCGATCTCAATGTCTTTGAAGGCCATCTCAGATCCAGAGTCACTGATGAGCATCTCTCCATTCAGAGTAAACATGATGTTCTGCTCTGGCAGGTCGATCATGCAGCCCACAACGTCACCAGACTGCCACTGCCGGCCAAATGGCTCATTCCCTATGTGCCAACGCTGAGCCTATGGGTAAAAATCAGGAAATTATATTATACAGTACTGTTTTGATAAAAAAAAAAAGAAGAAGAATTTGTTTAAAAAAAGAGATTTTACTCAACATAAAAATGATTTTAAAAAAAAACATTTATAATGTTACAAAAGATTTCAAATAGATTTCTGAAATTTTTCTGGGAAAAAAAAAAAAAAAATCCTGGAAAATAATGTTTCCCACAAAAATATTACACAGCTCATCCGTTTTCAACATTAATAATAAGAAATGTTTCTTAAGCAGCAAATCAGCATGAATGATTAGAATGATTGAATAGATAGAATAGCATAGAATAGATTGATAGAATGATGCCATAACAAGAATAAATTACGTTCCAAAATATATTCAATTAGAAACAGTTTTTTAAAATTGTAATAACATTTATTAATAACAATGTTATTTATTAATAACATTGTAATAACATTTCGCAATATTACTGTTTTACTGTATTTTTGATCAAATAAATGCAGTCTTTTTCTGTTAGAATTAGAATTAGAGACTTATAAAAAAAAAACATTAAAAAAGATCAGACGGACCCCGGACTTTTGAACGGTAGTGAATGACAGTATTTCCTTTCTTTGGTGGTGTGATGCTAAGCAAAACTAATACTTGTCAATCTTCTAATGTAATGTAAAGACCATAGTCTAAGTTTGTGCATAAGCATAATCTATCTATTATCTGAGCATAATGCAATAATGTGCAATAATGTTTGTGGAGGGTTTCCAAAAAGAAGCCATTAAGGCTAATTCACGTTTATTAACAAAGTTTCAGTACCTTGAACCCATTGAAAACATAGGCTAGATCATCTGATCCCAGCTCTCTGTCTGCATGGACGTTTGGTCTTGCCCACCCAACTCTCATCTCTCCCACTGTTACCGCCTCAAACTCAAAGTACCATTTCCCCTGGGTCATCGCGTAGGATTTCTCTGCCCTGAACACGCGGATCTTATCACTCCGACCACTGCCATTCCCATGTCCACCTGGAATAAATGGTCACAGAGGTTTAGGTGCGTAAAAGTTTACAAATACAAAACTCAATGGATGACTTTAAGTTCCCTTTGTAGTAGAAGAGTGATTTGGTGCATGATTAGATGGACACTCACTGCTTTCCTGGTCAGGTGGCTCAATATTGTAGCCATAGCCAATCAGAGTTCGCACAGCAGCACATACACTGTCACGATTGGTCTTTTTCGTCTTTTCATCCAGGAGAATGTATGGCACAAGACGGGGGTTGCGCTTGTTCACAATGTCCTAAAAAAAGCAAAATCAGAAGAAAATTAAGCAAACTCTACAGAAAGAACAGAAGCTGAAATGGTAATCTCATAGAATCTTCTAAATTTAGATATAATTTTTATTAATATTGTATATTGTGATATTTTCACAATATCAGACTCGTAAAGGATGATGAGCCATGCTCTGGAAAGCATTTTTGCTCTTCCTTATTTTTGTAATTTATTGTTGTTGTTTTTATTTTGTTCCTACTAAAAAGTGACAAAGTGTACACCTACAGTACCTGAACAATGCTGTAAGTCCAGCCTTGGCGGACACGGTCTCGAGCCCAGACATTGTGTCCATTTTCAGCCAGCCTTTCCACAAGTGTGTTCTGATTTGGTGTCAGCTTCACATAGTTGAGGTCCAGAGGAGCAGGTTTGTATCCATTACTTTGCATATACCTAAGAATTAAACAGAAACTAGTTTAAGTTTAGACATCATTGTTTTGCTTTTTCTCTCTACCATTTTGTCATTAAAATATCTATTATATCAGTACCTGTTGTTGTTAGCATACACTACAAATGTTGGGAGTAATGCATTACAAGTAATGCAAGTTACGTAATCAGATTATTTTTTTAACGTAACTAGTAAAGTAATGCATTACTTTTAAATGTACAAAAAAATGTCTGAGTTACTTTGTCAGATAAGTAATGCAAGTTACTTTGTTTTCCCATATATTGACAGCTGACAGCTCTTCTGTCCACATGTTGAGAGAAATTGTAAGTAAGCAAAGGCATTGTGCGAGTTGTGTAAACAACTGAAAGGTAAACTAACACTATTGTACCTTTGTAATTGAATTAAAACTACTTTATTAGTGTTAAATGATTAGTGGTGGTTATTAAGATATTCTGTAATACTGACGTTTTAGGAAGTTTGATCTTCTTCAAGTTCTCCTCTGCTTTCTCGTCTCCCATGCCTACGTGACAACCTAAGGCCAGAAGAGTCCTGTAGACAGAATCCAGAGAACCAGGGGTTAACTAACCACACAGCAACAAACATATAAAAGCTCAGTATTTCACTTACTTCAGTGTCTCTCCGGACATTGCCAAGTTGTAGTTCTTCTCAGGCTCCGGGAGGCTTTGGAAGTCCACTAGACAAGGATGCAGCTTCTTGTTGTCATCACGAAACTGAAAGAGTGTGGACAGCAGACAGACAGTATTGAGTATGAATTGAAAAATGTTAATTGTGCATTTAGTATTTTAAAATAATCATTATATCCTTCAATTATATTTCATATTCATAGACTCACTGGTCCATAAGTCCAGCCCTGCTCAATTCGAGTAACGGCCCACAGCTCGTGGCTGTTCTCAGCCAGTTTCTCTCTGATACGCTCTAGGTGAGGAGGAAGAACAATCTGTGGAAATAATTTAGATGGCAAAATCAATACAGCAGGTCACTTTATTTACACAGACCTTTAATTGTATTTTCTGAAATCCTACCTGCACAGTGTCCACTGGGCAGGGAGTGAAAGCAGTGTGGGAGAGAGATTGGGTCGGCCCCAGAAGGTTCCGGACATCATTGAAGTCATGCTTGTACTCTTTAATGGGCTCAATCCGCAGCCTATCTCTGGGCAGAACTGCCTCATAGCATGGGGCATAACCTGGTGGAGGGAGGAATTTGAAGTCTCCATGCCGCCCGCCAAGGAGAAACCGAACTCTGTGAAGTGGAATGCATTTTTGAATTTGTCCTATTAGATTTTACATGTAATTTGTTGAAAAATCAGCTCTTACATGATCCCAGCAGAGAAGCTGACCGCAGGGAAAAACAGACCGTCGAGATTGAAGTTCTCGAACATGCCTTGAACAGGATGTCCGTTAACACGGAAGGAGATGCTGGGCACGCTCAGATCCAAACAGCAGCTCACCACATCCTCAGCCGCAAGAATGTGTTGATTGGGTGACGTCACCTGACGTGGTACGCGACCTGATGAAAGCATAATGCTATAGATGTGCTCAATGAAATATCAATGTGCTGGAATAGATAGAGGAAGGTAATCCTAACCTGTCCACAGTTGTAGCCCATCAAAGCCGTACGAGTATAGATCATCTCCAACTCCATTGCTCCCCCATCCCTCTCCTCCTCCGGGGTAGGGGCTGTAGCCCTCCGTCAAAGCCCAGCCAACACGAAGGTGACACGCCTGAGCGGTCAGGAATGACTCCACGTGGTCTACGATCAACTCATAGTACCACTTCTTATATTGTGTAGAGCCTTCACACGTGCCCAGAAAAATGTTGGGTCTCATACTGCAAAACATCAAACATGAGTCCAAACAAATGCCTCTACAGATAACTTTTATATGTAATTTGGGTTGTACTGAGTCAGACCTGGTGACATAATTGATGATGTTGGTCTGCAGGAGGAGATCACGGCCCGGAAGCAGATTCTCAGTGATCAGATTCTGATTGGACCTCACTGCAACACCGTTACAAACACATAGAGAGCAGAGTACATCTAGAACCTACAAAGAAAAGCCACAACAGAGCATGTGGTCAGATACGATTGAAGACACAGTAAAGAAAAGCTTTAACCTAGATTGCGAAAAGATATCAACCTTGTGATTGCGTCCATGTTTGTCCAGAAGCGCGATGATAGATTTGATGTGGTTCTCCTGGATGATGTTAAGCACCTCAGGGCTTTCAATAAGGATACAATACAGCACCTCCAGAATGCCTGAAAATTAAAAATATGCACATATACACTACCGTTCAAAAGCTTGGGGTTAGTAAGGATTGTTTTCTAATAAATTTAATTATTTACTCAGTAAGGACACATTAAATTGATCAAAAGCAACAGTGAAGACATTAATATTGTTAAAAAGATTTCTATTTCAAATAAATGCTGTTCTTCTGAACTTTATATTCATCAAACAATCCTTAATCACGGTTTCCACTGGTCAGTCAACTGTTTTCAACTTTGATAAGAAGAAATGTTTCTTGAGCAGCAAATCAGCATATTAGAATGATTTCTGAAGGATCATGTGACACTGAAGACTGGAGTAATGATGCTGAAAATTCAGCCTTGCCATCACTGGAATAAATATAGTAAATGTAAATATAGTAAAATATTTTATATTGTAATAATATTTATTATTATTACAATATAATAATAGGCTGCTAGGATTACATTTTAAATGAAAGTTAAATTATATTTGCCAATGCTCTATTACTTTTTTTTTACCAGTTTCTTATTACCTGTGACTAAATCCATGTAAATTCAACCACTAATTGTCTGTTTTTTTATGACAAAGGTTCTTAAATGAATCTCAGAGGTATCTATGTGGACCTACCTGAGGATGCCTCTAAACGATCCAGTTTGCTGACAAGCCAGTCAAGATTATCACAGAACAAAGCACAGTTTGCCCTGTTTCCTCTAATCAGAGATGCTATAAAAGAAAAAAATGACAAGGGCATTACATTTTCCAAAAAACACTGAAAACAGTAAATCATTAAGTGCACCAGTGTGGTTAAGATTAGTCTGTATTACATGATTCAATCATGAGTAAACACAGCCATACCCAGCAGCTCATAAAATAAGTTGACAATCTCTTTCCAGGACTCAGCTGCATCTTCCCCAGCAAATTCTGAGAAGTGGGCCGAAGTGTTGTAGAAATTCAGCCGATCAACACAGTCCAATACGAGAGTGATCATGCCCTAATCAACATTGACATTGGTAATTATGTTTGGATGTTTTTGTAAAAGTTACACTTAGTGAATGTAAAGACAATATTTTTTCATTAGTATAAATCAATTTTGGTTTGTCTGTATTTGCGTGTATTTTTGCGAGCATGTCTAACCTCCTCTTGAAATAGATTCTGACGGTTCCTTAAAGAGCGCAGTTTGGTCTGCTTCTCTTCATGTTCCAGCTCCTCGTCAGGAGGGCGGAAATAGAAGATGAGATCCTGCAAGGACAGAACAATAGAATCTAGAGGCAGAGATGGGGACGGACCTGGAGATTTACTTTTCCCACTCAGAGAGTCCAGACCCCTGTAAGACAACACAAATCAACAAAAAATAAATAATTTACCCGTACCCTGATATTTACCCTAGATAAAACATAAAACAACAAAACTTTTTATTAAACCAGTGTTAATGGTGCTAAGTTGACTATGGTCTCAACGTCTGATTAGGCTTTTTTCTGTTTTGATAGGCTGGTTTAAGATTTTTCCAAGAATCCTTAAAGATTACAATTTGCTGCAATTTTAGACCAGATCTACAGCTGTATGTGGGCGTACTTAATGAACTGAGTGAAGAGTCCCGCAGTGCTGTAGATCATCCTAGCAGCCTGGGATTCTGCTGTTTGAGAGCGGGCCACAGTCAGAGCATCGTCCATGTGACCCTCCTGATGCAGTATTGCCTAATGAAAAGAAATGCACATATTAGAATTGATCGAATCTGTGAATTCTGCAGTTTTAGGTCTGCGAATTTACACTACTGTTCAAAGGTTTGGGCTATGTAATATTTTTTTTTTTAATGTTTTTGAGTATAAAGTCTCTTATACTCACCCAGATCAAAAATACATTAAAATAGTAATAATGTGAAATATTATTACAATTCAAATAACTTTTTATTTTAATATATTTTCGAATGTAATTTATTCATGTGACGGCGAAGCTGACTTTTCAGAAATTATTCTAATATGCTGATTTGAAGCTCAAGAAACATTTCTTGCTATTAAAAATGTTAAAAAGTTGTGCTGCTTAATGTTTTTTTGTGGAAACAGTGATACAAATTTTTCATGATTATTTTATGAATATAAAGTTCAAAAGAATATAATTTATTTGAAATAGGATTTTTTTTGTAACAATGTAAATGTTTTTACCGCCACCTTTGCTCAGTTTAATGCATCCTTGCTAAACAAAAGCATTAATTTCTTTTTAATCAAACAATACAGATCCCAAATTTTTTAACGGTAGTGTACATGAGGTTAAAACGCATACCTTTCTCTTCAGTGGCCCCAGTCGAGCAGACTTGGCATCCACTGAGGCATATGTGAGCCACAGGCTAGTAGAGACATGCTGCACAAAGCACATGGACTCTCCATACTTGATCTCTGGGATCCCCATTCCTTCCACGTCACGTTTCTGAGCCACCTCTGTCTTCTCCTACTCAATCAAATGACATAAAAAGTTTTGACATCAAAACATTTTCAAAAGAGCAACCTCCCAGAGAGTATGTTATAAAGCTGAGAGCATTATTCAGACCTTAGAAGCACGAAAGCAGAAAGCAGAGTTCTTCGTATTCGCCTTTTCCGGGTCCACAATCAGGAGTCCTTTCTCTTCATCCAGGCACAGATACCTGCCTGTTGTGATGTGACGCACCCTGAAGGACTGACCCCACTTCATGTGGCTACCACTCCACCTGTGTACAATGAGATTGAACATCAGCTCTAAAGGAGAAAAACATTATTTTTGCTTGTTAAGGATCTGCTGTATAAAAATATCACCAACCCGATGCGAAGAGGCTCCAGTCTCCAGAGAGATCTGGCGTGGCTGCACACGGCTCCACCTTCATAGTGTGCATTTCTGAAATTTCATGCAAAATACGAAAAGATTGATTGTGGTGTAGATTAGCTGTTTGTGCATGTTTACATACAGTAGCATGTGGATGTGTATCTCACCGTCTCTGGTCGTCGCCCTGGTCTGCAGCAGGAATTGTTAAACACTCATCCATGTGCCCGTGGAAAAGACGCAGAACATGCCCTCCAGTCAGATACCCTGAACCCCGGAAACATCACAAAATAATGTATTACGTTTGTTATAAAGGCACTTTTAAAATTGGTCTACAATGCATATTGATATTGGTTGTATAATGCATATTGGTTTAACTGGGGAAAATAAGGAAATGAAGACGTAAATATTAGTAATGTAATTTTACAGTTGTAATTTTTATTCTTATTTTGTTTTTATTTAGTCATTTTTATATTTTTTACTTCATCAGAATGGTACAAAATTTGGTAAAGGTTTTGGCACTTGCTACAATTCATACTATCTATCTATCTATCTATCTATCTATCTATCTATCTATCTATCTATCTATCTATCTATCTATCTCTACATATAGAAACAAAACAAAAAAGCAAAGTCTTGCAGCCCTAAAGCATTTAAAATGTCCCAAGTTTTATGGTAAACAAAATGTGGAATTTACGAAAGCTTGTACTTTAAGCTTACCCTCTGCCAGCTCACAGCCAGAACAGACTGGGTTCATGTTCCAAAGGGTCTGCATGAAAGAAGCGTCCACCATGAGGTCTCCGCTGGCATAGGACAGGTGCTGTTGATGGGACAGATGTTTCAAGTGAAACTGTAAGGCTCCATCTACAAGAGATTGTGTTGACTATATAGAGACGGGCCTTACCAGATATCTCTCAGAGGACACGCTGACCAGGATGAGATCATCGCCCACCCTGACCTTCTCACCCTCTGACCTCTGCTTGGATGCAGGGTGAATGGTCCACCAACAAGCCTCACCTGGAGGGAAATTTTCTTAAACTCAGATTTCCCTTTTGTATATTTGCAAGCACTCAGTATATTTGAGATAACAATCCCCTAGAAATCAAACACCTGTCGAATCCTCCTGCAAGCCCACGTCAAAGGCCAGCTTGTCTGTGAGTGACCTCGATGTTGTCAAACAGCTAAGGTACTGCATCATGCAAAGAGATGGCAATCAATAAAAACAGAGGGAATAAATTATTATTTCGCTATAGTACATTTTCTCTTAAAATACTCATCCAGGGATGGCCTTTATGTGTGTATTAAAATTCGACCCACCATGCTAGAGTGAGTGTGTCTGAGAAGGATAGCATGGCCATACAACAACGTGCGGTGGCCTCCTCCTTGTGAAGACTAGAAAGAAGGTGGAAAAACATGACCACATACAATTCAAAGGACAAATCTATATAGACATGTTTTTTGTCACAGCAATAACTGAAAGATTAACACAGAACTGCGTTAGGTGAGAAGACTATGAGAGGACAAAAAATTTGCTGTTACAGCATTTAGCATCAGGGTGGACTCAGTTATAACCCGTCTCCGACATTAGTGATGAATGACTTCTGGCCTGCCTTTTGTCAGAGATAGTGACAAGGCGGCTATAATCTGAGGTAGAAACACAGCAATAAGAATAAGCTAAATTCAAGGAACATTTCGAGGCAAAAATGGAAACCTACCCATTTGTCCAAATCGACTGCCTATAGTATGCAAAAGAGAAAACAAGGTAAGGAGGACAAGAAATGTTCATGCATTTCATGGTTGTTTGTGCACAACAAGTAATTGAATTTGAATTGAGTTGGTTTGATATTAAAAGGATAGTTCACCCAAAAACGAAATTTATGTCATCATTTAATACTCACCGTAATGTTGTTCCAATTTAAATTTTACATTTTTGGGTGGACTATCTCCTTTTAAGAGTGACTCTCACCCCATTCCTGATGTATGTGCTCTGAACAAACCTCAAGATCATTTGTGTTAGCTAGCATTTCCTGAAGGGCCCGCACAGACAAGGACTGCTCCAGGATAAAGCAGCATATGGCCAGATCAGGAGGAACATTCTAGAATGACAAAAAAAAAAAAGTGTATAGAACACTGTGAATCCAAAACAGTATTTCATAAATTCAGAATGACATGTAAGAAAAGCATACCTGGGCATTGGATGTAGTTTCCAGAAAGCACAAGCGATTCCCAAAACCCTCACAGGACAGACAGAGTTTGATCTGCTCCTTCAGGATAGTAGCTGTGCACTGTAGAACCACCTGGTCATCCTACAAAGAAAATAATTGTCAAGATGTCAATCTTTGGGTAATATATCATGTTTTTAAAGAAGACTAAACGTTTCAGAATAGTTTAAGGGTTAATTCACACAAAAATACAAATTCTGTTATCATTTACTCAACCTCATGTAGAAGTCATTCTAGCCCTATTTATTTCTGCAGAACACAAAATACATTTTGATAAAATGTTGGTAACCCAACCATTTTGATGCTCTTTGGCTTCTATTGTATTGACAAAAAACAAACACTGAGACATTTCTCAAAATATATATATATTTTTTGTGCTCCACAGGAAGAAACAAACTCATACAGGTTTGGAACGACATGAGGGTGAGTAAATGATGACAGATTTTACATTTTTGGGTGAACTATCCTTTTAGCATTAGACAAAAAGCTATCAAAATTGAAATGTCATTTATTTTATCCAGTGACTGAGTACTTTTCGGGGCACAATCTCACGCAACCTTATGATAAACAAAGACAATATTTTGACGATACATCATCTGATATAGAGAGTACTAGTAATTCTACTGGAATCACATAAATATAATTAGATTCAGTATTGAATATTGCCACTTTCTGAAATACTGCTTTAGATAAGTCATTGATGTTTTCTTTGTAACAACATGCCCATAGCACACATTGCTGCTACATAACTTGGTATTTGTAACATTGATCAAGGCAGCAAGCACCTAATCCTGAATGTGGCTCAGGTTACAGCCAAAACACTTGTGAGTGAGGAGGCTTAGATGAGAGGCCTGTCTGAGAAGATTGCTTTATGTATTAAATATTTTCAAGTTCTAAGAGAAGCAAAGTTATTTGATGGGTTATATGAAAATCAGTTTATTTGATCTTGATACATGCGTGTAGTAGTCCTACTAATTCTATGTACAACACCACCCTCTGTTACTCTATTGTCATACAAGTTGACCTCAAAAAGACTTGATTTAATAGATAACCTCATTACTGTTCCTTTGATTCAGTTCAATATATGTTGTATGAATATACAATGTTTATGTAAAATTGTCAGCATTTTATATTAAAGATGAAGCCTGCCTTTATAGACAAATTGGGCCAGGTCATGTCCTTGACAAGCTAGTCTGCATGACAGTGTATTAAGCATGTAAGTGTGTCATCTGCTGAGATATTCCAGGGCTGGAATGTAACCCAGTGGGCCGTGGAAAACCCATGTCTACACCGATACATTCTGCTAGTAACCTGAGACACAGCGCTTCTGTTATAACAATATAGTCATTGTGAGATCGCAATTATAACATTTGCATTTAATAAATGGCAGAATACGTTTTTATAATATATGAGAGGGAAATGCAACAAGCATTAATTTGATTTACATCCCATTAAAATATTTAAACTTGTTGTTGGAAATACATACTGTTCAACAGTTAAGTTTTTTTAAAGACATTAAAGTTACCATCAAAAATCAAAATTGGCATTTTTTGTTTGTTTTTTGGTATGCTACTGTATTATAAATTGTTTATCCGTTATTCGTAAATTCATGTTCTCTCAAAATCTTTCATCAAAATAACTTCCCTTCCCACTTGCACCATCATCTATTCTCTTCTCTGATGATGTCGTTAATTACTGGCGCGAGGACAACCTGTCACTCACATGACATCACAGAAATAAGCAAATCACAGCGACCCAACAATCCAATCAATTCCTGATGGACAAAATTGTCCGCTGAACATTTTTTCTTGTTCGAGAAGCCGTTTCACTTAGCAACTTTTGTTTCATGCCGACAACAATAGGTCAAAAGTAACAGTAAAGACTTTTACATTGTTACAAAAGATTTCTATTTCAAAGAATCCTGAAAAAATGTATCACGGTTTCCACAAATATATTAAATAGCAGCACAACTGTTTTCAACACTGATAATAGGAAATGTTTCTAGAGCACTAAAATTAGAATGATTTCTGAAGGATCATGTGACACTGCAGTAATGATGCTGAATATTCAGCTTTACCATCACCAGAAATAAATTATATTTTAAGTTGTTATACTATTTTACAATATTACTGTTTTTACTGTATTTCTGATTAAATAAATACATGAGCAATAGAGATATTAAAAAAAAAATATGTGCTTGTATATAAGGAATGTGTACATTTTTAGATGTGCAAAATTTCTGATTTTCACATTTTTTTAAATCAAATTTTTATTTTTGCCGTACACAATCACATAGACCTGTTGTGTGACAAATACAAATTTAGAAGTATACTATTCAATGTGTGTATTAATATGAGGTAATAAAACTGCATAAAATGAAATTTGAAAATGTATAAAGACTTTGAAGATTTGTTTTAAATGGTCTTCAAATAGTTTTAGCATGTCGTCGCTTACTGTTTGAAACGACAACAACCCAATTAGTTTCACAAGAATTTAATTATTTTTTTAGTCAGCTTTCTCCCCTACTTGTCTCTCCCGGCCTCCTCCTCTATCCCTCTATTTCAGGCTGTGGCACCTGCTACATGCAATTTTCCTGGAGCCAGAGTCACACAAAAGAAACAGTGGAACTGTAATCACTGAATGACAGTTCATTTGGGACGATGACTGTCTGACATCTTGTTTCACAATCACAGAATGTATCAAGAAACTGCATCAAAAATACCTTTCCATAAAACACTTTGTAATGAAGAATGATCCAAAATTATGCATTCTGTGACGTCTCATAAACGATTTCAAAAGCTGTACCACTTCATCTACTTTTCTTTCATTATCTAGTCACTCATCATGAGTGTTCATGAAATGTTTCTGTTAATCAAACTCTAAATATGTGCCGAAAAGCTCTAGAGGCCGTCATAAAAATAGGGGGACAAGGAATAGACTTTTTAAATAGACTGTAACAAACAGGTGTTGGTTCATGACGGGCAAGAAAGCTGCTAATCCCATCTCTGTATATAGACTCAGAGCTCATAGACAGCAGTATCACAAACAACAGTACAAAACAGCACTAGTTGTCTTGATCTATGCTTCTGCATTGCTTGAACTCCATACTGTTAAAATCTCCCACTGCATCCATTATAGGACTGTTTGAGCACTTGTTAGAAGGACTTAATGTTCATGTTGACATAACCCCAACACAGCCAGGTCAGGCATTTACAACACTAAGGTCAAGCATATAGACTCATAAACATACACTACAGCAATACTGGGCTTCACTCGCACATCTTAAATTCACAGATCTTTGTATATTTGGCCTATAGTCTAGATTTATATCTTGGTCTTGGCAGTATGTAGTCATCATGCTTCTGTGCACAGTGCCAAGTGTAAAGTCGTGTTTCAAACAGTGACAATCCAACCTCTGCACTGCACTATGTATAAATAGACAACAATGCCAGCAAATCCACACACCTGGTCATGTCACTCCACGTTCATCCAAAAACATTCATGAAAACTGAATGAGAAAGCTGTCAACTTTAACATTGACCATATACAATGTGCATTTAAGAATTCATACACCTTTCAAACAATGAATTTCCATGACTTCTCCATTCATTAAAACATTGTCATAATTTTTTTCCCCGTATTTCTAATGCACATATCTATACATTCATTTTTCATTTATCTAAACATGCATTTTTTATCTAATCGGAGGTAAGGTATTCTCAGTATAACTCACTGTTCGTAAGAACTGGATTTCCTCTTCTCCCTCTGCTGCTTCTGCCATGGTTCAGGAGATTTACAGGTACCAGTAAGAAAAGTGAGTCCCCGCTTTCCTTCTTCCCAGCTGGGACAGATCCCAGCCTTAGCTTCCCCACTTCTCTTTCACTTCGGACCACAGGCTGCCAGTGCGTGTGGAAGAACTGAGACTCCAGCTCTGGTGAATGCCGTTCACAGAGAGCTCCACTTTCTGTAGCGTCCTCTCTCTGCTCCACATCAAAGAGGAGGAGCACCAGCTTCATAAAACTAACATCACTCTCTGTTGGGCTTGGCTAAAGGATATTAACAATCTTTTTATAATAATTCAAACTGGTTTAATGAGTGAAAATATTGTACCTTTCTTTTAAAACTTGGTTCCTTTCCCTTTAATCTGGATTTTTTCCTTGAATATTTAAAGCAAATAAATTAATAAATAATTTCACTCTAAAAAAATATATATATATTTCAAGTCATCAAAAAGGATTCTCAAACTTAGTTTGTAAAAAGAAAAAAGAAAACTGTACTGAAATGCACTTGCAATGGAACTGTATGGGGCAACTGTTTGCCAATATACTTTTATTGCAATTGCATGTTTTGCTTTTACAAACTTAATCACACCGTTTTAGCTTACATTTATTTAAGCAGATTTTTTTTTTTAAACATTTCCCAAACCAGTCTTCCTTACTTACATGATATAGAACCAAAATCAGTTGCTGAAAGGGATAGTTCACCCAAAAATGAACATTTTGTCATTTACTCACCCTCATGTTGTTCTAAACCTGTATGAGGAGTTTCTTAAGAAGATATTTTAAAGAATGCTGGTAACCAGACAGTTTTCCTACTATGGAAGTCAATGGGGTCCCATCAACTGTCTGGTTACAACATTCTTAAAAATATCTTCTTATGTGTTCAATAGAAAAAAGAAACTCAATTTGAGGGTAAGTAATGACATTTTAACTTGCAAATGGATTTTGTCACAGGTCCTTACATGGATGAAAATTAAATGAACAGAACTTCAAGAAAATAACTACAAAAAAGTGAACTATTAAAACAGATTTTATTAAGAACAAAGAAAATTTGTGACAGTTCACAAACATAAACAAATAAAACCACTGTTGCATAAATAATAGTTTAATGATTACACAAACCATATTCAAATCCCAGTCGTTGGGAAATGATATTGAACTAATAAAAATTAAAGAACTAAATGATTAAAGTGGTAATGGGTTCCAAGTAGACATGCGCACCTCATGCGATGGCCAGCGGGGAGAGTCTCTGTAGCGCCTTTTAGTGGTCGGATGCCTAAACTGAAAGGTTGGAGAGGAAAGATCACCAGGCGACCTGTTACTTGTGTCATCTTCAAAAATCACACCATCTCGTGTCAAAGAAGCAAAAGGTGGAAACCCAAATGGAGGACTGGCATTCAGCCATGAGGGGGTTTCCTTGTCGCTTTCATGCAGAGGAGAGACTTGATCCGTTCTGAAGTATTCAACTGAACTTGAGTCTTCAAAGAGATTCAATGGCACCATCTGCTGGAAGAACATTGGAGATGCAAGATCAGGTGTAAGAACTACAGGGAGAACATTTGAATCTTCATGATCGTCTTCCTCATGACCACCAATGTGACACTTCTGATCCAACAGTTTATGAAGATCAAGCTCCTTGACATTCTGCTCTGTTTGCTTGCAATGGAACAGACATTCAGTTTTCTTCATTGCAGACAAATTCAAATCTTGATTTGGGTTTCCCAACGAGCTCAGAGAATCCACGTCATTTGTGGTCTGATTTTGGAGGGAATTTTGTGACCTCTTGCACATCTCTTGATGATGTAAATCATTAATCGGTTCTTGATCGACCGACTCCACACCTGAATCAGGGCTAGCGTCGCACATTCTAATGAAAGCCTGATTTGCTGGGGGAGATCCCACAGTGACAGGGCTCTGCTCTGGTGGTCTCTCAGATACACCATCATGACTGATGGAGCGGCCAAATCGCCGTGCCCCCTGCCTCCGAAGGCGCGTGGCTCCCCTCTGAAGGGATTCCTGCGGTTTCTCCCGGAAATGAGGTGGCGCTCGAGATGTCCGGAGCAGCAAGGTCAAAGCACTAAAACCTCTAAGTCGCTCAGCCACGGACAAACGCTGATGGGGTCTTTTGAAACCAAGAGTTGAGTCTGTCACCTTGTCTTGTTTATAATTCTTTTCTGTTTTAATGCTTCCTTTTGTCTCTTGCACTTCATTGATACCCACCTTCTTCTCCGTGGTTACATTCTCTTGCTCATTTGAAAGGGTCAGACTCGCAAACATCGGCCAGACACTGTTATCAATCTCAGTTTCAGCTCTACCAACTTCCTTTTCCAAAACAGGGATCTCATCAGTACACGACTCCAGCATGACCTCAGGTAGGCTTATGGATCTACGAGGACGAGATCGGTTCTTAGAGCGGTTCTTATCTTTTTTGGACTCTTTACGTGGCTGCTTCACCTCTGGCTCATTCTCTACCTCTGTGCTTGCGTTAATTTGAGACCCTTGATTTTGAGTAACAGATTGTATTACCTCACATTCTCCTAACCGCTCAAAGTCTTCAACTTCAAGTACAGTCCAGCATTCATCGTCACAGGGTTCTTCACTGTCCTGTCTCTGCATTAAAGACGCTTCAGATCCCAATTTTAGACAGTCATCAGGGCTTTCAGCAAAACTGCAGTTGAGAAGACCCGGGTCATCGTCCACCTCATTCCCAACAACAACTGCATGATTGAAAATTAAACGTTAAAAAATTGTTTTATTTGAACAAAAGAAAATATGAAAAGATTTAAAGTATACAATAATGTCAATGATAGTGATGAACTGACATATTGGCCAGATTTTTATTGAATCAGTAAATATTGTGTAAGAAACAGACTGACATGTAACTTTTACTCTGTAGTGCACAAATCAAATTCATGTACAAGTTGATTCAAATGATAATCAAAAATCAGTCAAATAAATTAATAAAAACTCATCCAAACCTGCTTCTGGTTCATCAATGACAACAAGAGGAATCCTTGGAGACATATCATAATTTATAAGTGGTGAATCACTTTTACAGTCAAGCTGTTCTTGGTGTTCTTCTGAACAATTTTCAGGGTCTTTATGTGTTGGTGTCACTGAAAGCTAAAAATATGAAACCAGGTTAGCAGAATGAAAAAAATAAAACAAAAAAAGTAAAAACTACTAAAATCTGGTTAAAAAAAACATACTTGGTTACTGTTGTTTCCACTGGACACAGTAAAAAATCGGAGAGATCTTTTTCTCCGATGCACCTTTTCTTCTTGTGTTGGAGGCCTGAAACCCCCAAAACATACACAGATAAGCCTAACTGCTACTCTTTGTAGATTAAATATCATCCCCAAATTAGTATTACAGAGTAGAGTGCAGTCATGATACAACACCTAAGCAATTTCCGCTGTTCTCTCGTGTGGCTTCTCTTCTTGGTGGTGATAGTATCTTCTTTACTACACTTTTCCTTCAGGGGACTATGACCGCTTACAGATTCTAACAGATTTTTGCAAAGCAACTTTGGGGTATCAATATTCTACAACAATCATGAGATAAGCTGGTAAAATACACACATAAATAGACTGACCTTCTGGCTGAGTGATAGTTGTCGACCTGTCCTCTCTTAGGTCATGCAGAGACCGCCTGAACAATAGTAAACACACAAGCTAAGAAACATCTGGGATGAACATCTTTTGCGAAGTAGTCTATGAAGTCATCTGACAACCAGACAAAATGGATATTTATGTATCAGATAAGCCAAAAATGTACCTTTTCTTCACAGATCCTTCAAGTTCAGGAAGTGATTCCTCGGTGGCTTTACGTTTGACTGTAACTGGTGATTGAGGAGTGGGGCTTTTTGAGAGAGGAGTCACTATAAAGATCAAAGAAGCATTTTTTTTTTTACTTTTGCAGTTTAAGAGAATAACTAATAGGAAAGCACTTACCATGCAAAAATATAGTGGCTCACCTGACGTGACATCTAAGACTATTGGAGGTCCAGTGGGTGTACGACATGGCTTCAGTTTGGAAAAAGCATCTACGAATATTTCTGAAACAACATTTTGACAAAAATGTACATTATCATTAAAACGGAAGGAAAGATATGCTAGGAATTTTTTTTGTGCCCATAACATAAATCATTATATACTTATATTCTTCAGAATATATATTTTATAATCATCCTTATTATATCCTTCAGAAATGTATTCCTTTATTCTGATATACTGATTTGGCCCTCGGGAAACATTTCTTATTATTATCAATGTTGAAACAGTTGTACTGCTTAATCTTTTTGTGAAAGCCATGCCTTTTTTCAGGATTCTTTTATTAATAGAATTTTTTTCATGTTTTTTCATAATTTGTAATATTATATTGCAAAATCAAAGATGACACCATATATTTAGGATTGGTGGGGACCTAATAAAATAACTTTAAAAATATACAGAATACTGGGGGGGACATGACCACCTTAATTGTCTGTGGTGGTTATGGCAGTATGAAACCAACAATTGAAGAAACTTTCTTTAACAGAAGATGACAGGTGCAATAGATGTTCGTTATCCCCAGCAGATCATTCTTATACATTTTATACCTTTCCTAAATTGTATCCATTCTGGTCTTCTTTTTTTTGTTGCATTGTCAAAGGCTCTTAATGTTTCTGTGAAACCCTGCCCAATAATTGCAATTTTTGGTGTACTCCCTGTTGATGGCTTGCACCATGCTAAAATTATTGCTTTTGCTTCATTAGTAGCCAGAAGAAGAATATTGTTACATTGGACATCCTCATGCCCCCCTCCTAAATTGTCCTGGTTAAAGGACTTAATGTCCTTTTTTTTACACCTGGAAAAAATGAAACACTCCATTTTAGACTCTGTTAACTCATTTTATAAAATGTGGAACCATGTCCTTTCCTTTTTTGAGACTGTACCTTCATTGGAGATTTGATTTCCTTGTCATGTTTTCCATGCCATGCATATTTGTCATTTAAGAATCTGCTCAATAAAAATATATATACAAAAAAATCTCACCACCAACACTTCGTCTTCGTTGTCGTCTCAGACTTCTGTAAACACTGAGTCCTGTCCTCTTACTAAACATAGCGCCACCTTCAGGAGAGGGTGTCTCTGTTCCCCCTGTTGCTTTTAAAGCCTCCAGCATACATGATGGAACAACACCTGATAGACAAAGTTCACACACAAGTACAAGCTCAGTTTACTCCAAATAATGGACCCAAATTGCTGCACCCAGCAAAGGGCAGGTTAACCAATCGCTCATTCAAATCTCCTACATCTTTACCAATACGTTCTGCATGAAGAATGAGTGATTTGATCACTGATGTCTGCTGGTCTAAATGTTTCTCGGTGTCCAGAGTGAGTTTGCAAGGTTGACACTGAAGCAGGTTAGGAGCAATAACAACAGCCAGGCTACTCGCATCCATTCTATTCTCACTGCAAGGAAAATAGGATCAAAAATGAGCTTGTGTATTGTCTGTACATCTATGCAAAGTGTTTTTAGAATGCTGACAATTACCACAGACAATAATTTTGATTTAACATTAAATATTACAGAAAAATAAGAGACTAATCCTTTAAAATTTGCACAGATCCAAGGAAAATAAGACTCAAATTGATATTCAGCAAAGTAAGCTGCAATCAAATGTAAAACCTCTCTGCAGCTTGACGCAGAAAGGTGCAAAGGAATCTGAGAGCACGAGCGTGGGATGAAGGTAACAGAGCTGTAATGAGCAGAGTTGTTCTGTTTCTCGCTCCCTCCTGGTCATGTGTCATCTCAAGCCCCTGGGCCTGAATCAGAGGGATCTGGAGGTCTGTAGGGATGAGAGGAGATGGCAGCTCACGCAGGAACTGCTTGATGAGAGAGGCGACGTCACAAGGCTGCAGGAGGTCTGTGTGCGGGGGAAGGAAGACTGGCTTTCCCTGCTCCAAATCTGCCTATGAAATAAAAAGCATTTGTTGTTACCTTTTCTTGCAGATCATTTTAAACATTTGTCAAAAGAGCTATTTGTATTTTAGATGTGCACTACCAGTCAACAGTTGTATGTTTTTGAAAGAAGACTCTTATTCTCAACAAGGCTGCATGTATTTAATCACAAATACAGTAAAAACAGCAATGTTGTGAAATATGAAAAACAATTGTTTTTAACAAGCAGCCATTACTTAAGTCTTCAGTGTCATATTATCCTTCAGAAATTATTCTAATTAAAGTAAATAAATTCAGCCTTGGTGAGCATAAACATTTTAAATATAATCTTATTTATTACAAACTTTATACCAGTATTGTAAAACTAGTGGGGGGAAAATACACATGTAGGTCAAAACGTAGGTCAAAAAATTTACCTGAATAAAAAGATTGCCATCCATCAAAACACAAAATACACAAATACATAGGCAGAGTGGTAAGATATAACCTGTTAATGCCATTGTGATATGATATATGACAGATTTGAAGGATTTTACCCTTAGAGCTCGGATACGACTCAGGGATCCGGTCTTCCTGAAAAGACCTTCTGTATCAAGATGTTGTGACAGATATCCACAGGCCTCCACCAAGAACCTGAAAACCAGCACCTCATATGCTCTCATGTGGCATACAAACGCAAGCTTCTGTCTCTCAATCACTGTCATGCTGCTCTCGATTTAAAAACTTTTATTTTTGATTATCTGAATTTTAAAACAAACAAGAGAATGTTGATAAACATACTGAGGTACTGTACCGCCCATGTCAGAGAGTTCATGTTGAGGGAGCAAATGCATGTAACGTCCAAAAGCAAAGCGTTGTGACGAGCTCTCCTGAGAGACAAATTCAACGTATGTAAATGATACAATATTTTAAGCAACAAATAATTGCCCGTCGTTTTTTTTTTTTTTTTTTACCTGACTAAAAGTTTGTTGACAGTTGGAATCTCCATTCAGAAAGTTCTTCCAGTTTTTCACGCGGATACCAACAGCTTTGAGCGCGTGAATGATCGCCACCACGCGCAAACGCTCCTCTGTTAAACCAGACATTATTTTACGGTCTGAACACCACAGAAACGTTCTGTCGAGATTCAGAATGTTTTGTTTAATTGGTTGTTATTTACTTGCACATTAAAGTCATGGAAACGGTAAATTTGGCTAATTAATACGGCGGTGGATGTGGAGACGACGTTTTCGAATGAACCGCCTGAAATGATTGGTGGCAGGTCGTTTCCGCTCATCTGCACGTATGCAAATGAGCTAACTTTATTTAAATAAGACAATGTGAGAAAATATATATATATTTTTTTTAAATAATATTTTTTACTGAAATTGACTAATGTGTTTCCTTTTATTATTATTAAATTAAAAATAAAATAAATCCAGCCTGTTGAATATTTATCTCTAACTTGTTTGCAATAGTTTAATTTGTACTACCATTTATGCTGGTAAACGGAGGGTAATTTTTTTCTTTAATCAAAAGTGAGAAAACTGTACAAATATTTTAATACACACACACACAAAAAACAAATTATTGTTTTATTGGTTGTTACTTAACCCTTTGAAAATATTACAATATAAACATTAAACAATCTAATAATATATTCAAAAATGTGCATTTTTCAAAAGTAATATTTTTATTTTTAAATATCTCCTAACATCTCGTTGGTTGGTAATTGTCAAGTGTTTTTTATAATATATTTATGCATGTAACTACATACATTAAAGCTTTAAGCATTTTTTAAAGAAATTACCAATTTAAAGTCATTTTAGGGGAAAACATTTATCAGCAATATGATTTAAGCACCATATATAAAACGTTTCTATCCATTATAAAATACTGTTTTCAATGGGAGAACAATGCCATTTTAAGACCAAGGCCTTTGTAAGACACCAACTAATGCTACTGTAATTGGAAAAGGTGAAATAAAAACATAAAAATTGATATATTTATATATACTATAAAACTGGATGTCTGAGGTTTTCAGAAAGTTGGGTAGTTAAGCTTGCAAAATATTGTGGGGGGAAAATCCTTTCAAATCATCATTCATGCACCCTTCTCAAATAAAACAAATCTGGAGCAGACTTGAAACTATCATAAATAGATCTTTTAAAAAAAAGATATGTATATATATATATATATATATACTGAGAACTGATAAGAATGTAAAAAATTTACCTTGAAATGCAACAAGTCGCTTTGGATAAAGTGTCTGCCAAAATGCATAAATGTAAATATGTGTGTGTGTGTGAGTGTGTAGGAAATATAAAATCTATTACATCATTAAGCTTCATTTAAATACCTCCAAATCACTATTCATTTGAATAAGCACATGGAAAGAGACTAGAATGTGAAAGTGGATCCTTGATGAAAAATAACAATAACACTGACAGTAGGTTTACTCAGAGCCATTTCTATTTATGTAAAACTCATTCACATTGATTTATGAGTCACTCAAATTGCATTGGTTTATAACCAAAAACAAACAAAAAACACAAGTCAATAATATAATCTCATAGCAAAATAGCAATTTTTTTGAATAGAGTGAACTAAAATACAAGGACGTATATAGTTGGTAAACAAACCGTTTTATTGATGGCTGGATATTACTGTTTTAATTAGCACAAAGACTGTCTGCATCTTTGAAAATGATGAAAATACATGTTTGGGAAACCCTGTTGACATACAATGATTCAGCTTTATAAATAAAGGACATTTCACAGGTAGCGTGCCACAAGCACAGATCACTTCATGTTTGAAACAAAATCTTCTCCTTTCTTGATGGAGCCCTTCAGTTCATCCATGGCTTCAGCTACCAGCTTCTCCTCAAACGCAGAGATCTTGCCAAGGCCAAGGTTCTTTTCAATGCCGTTTTTCTGAGAAAAGGAAGAGAAATTATAATTTTTTTAAATTAGTAAACAAAAAGACAAAAACATAAAGCCTGTTTTACCAGGTGGTTGTTGTCCCTGTGACCTGGTATGATCTGAACATAAGATGAAGTAACATCTAAAGAGGATCTAGCTAGATTTACCCCAAGCAGGAGAGGTGTAGAGAAGTATTTGCACTCCGTTTCCTCAGATCTCACAAATGCACATTCAACAACACCCTCCTTTCCATTCATGGCGTCAAGAAGGGAGAATGTGAACCTGGCTCCAGCGTAGGCCATGGACAGAGTGGCAGAGCCTATGAATAGAGACACATTTAGGTTTACAGATACAAATTCATATTTCAGATCTTCTAAATGGTATTTTTAATGTGGTATTTAAAAAAATAAAAATAAAATCTAAATTAAGTTTCTGCACAATTAAAAAAAGATGCCAGCGACATGAAGGAACCAAAGCCTTACTAAATGCAATCAAAAAACAAGCAATCAAACAGCATCTAAATCCTCAGTTCTCACCTGCACCAGCTTTAGCTTTCACAACCTCAGTTCCTGCTTCCTGGATCCTGCCTGTCAAAGCAGACAGTTGATCTGCAGGAAACTCAACCTTGGGTGTGCACTGAAAACAACACGAAAAGAATAACACACATCAGCTTCATCATTTCACCAAATAATCTAAACAACCTGTCCTAAAGAAAAAAAAAAAAAGCCAATCAGAAGATATTTTACATTTATGGTACAGGATTGTAGACCAATGAGAGATTACACAATGAGCAGGGATATGCAGTGCAATGCCACAGAAATGAAGCAAGCAACCTACAAAATAGGCTGCCAAAAACTTGGATTGACATGAAAGTTAAAGCTTGAATTGGTACTAGTCATTGTAATGCAATACTGTTCAAATGCTTATTGAACAAGTTATCAGTTATGGAGTAATACAGGTTCTCCTCACCTGTGAAATGAGAGGAATGATGGTCTTTCCTGCATGACCTCCGACCACTGGCACATTGACTCGGGCGGGATCAAGGCCCTGGAAATATTGCAGTAACCGTTACAATGAAATGACTGTGCAAATGTATGTTCTGATGATGACATTAAATAAATAAGTCTGCACTTAAAAATCTGTATCTATTGAGTTTATAGAACTCACTTTGAGCTCAGCAACAAAAGTATTTGCTCTGACAATATCCAGTGTTGTCACACCAAAGACTCTGTTGGGGTGGTAGACGCCATGTTTCTTCATCACCTCTGATGTGATGGGAATAGTGGAGTTCACCTGAAATTCACAATGAAGTTTAATAATACAGAACTTGTTTTCCTATATGAACAATTGTCAACTATCTTAAACAGACGGTCCAAAGCATACATGCATGTATGTGTATAGATATGTAGTGCTAGATGCCATTTTGACCTTTGAGCAGTTATAAAGTGATATAACAGCAATGTACTGATCTCGCCAAGACTTCATACAGGGTTCCCACACCTTGGTTAACTTCAAATTCAAGGACCTTTCAAGGACTTTCCAGGTCCAACACCCTCAAATTCTAGGACTTAATGTGGGGACACATTTCAATTGAGGGCAAGGTAACATTGTGTTACCTTGTAAGATACAGTTTTCATGTGTCAAATACAACTATGCAAAAAAGCTTTTTTTTGCATTTATTTTTGGCAATATGACAAATCTGATATTCTATTTGTCATATTTCTGTTTTGCATAAAACTGAAGGATATTTGGTACATCCTATACTGTATTATAAAATGATCTGATATTAACTTGTGCATGAATTTTATTGAAAAGAGCTTAGGCTCATGTAACCAGCCTATTTTTGCAATGTTTCACAGTGTGTCTGTGAAACGCTGAGGTCCCATAGTTCCGTGTGCTCGTCATTTCGTCATGGCAACGTACAACACAAAGTACCTCACGCGGGAAACACTTAACATAACACGTAAATGTGCGTAACTAATGTAAATAAAGCAAGCTAGTATGCATAAGCCACGAAATGTTGGCAAAATAACACATTAGCGGACTGGAGGGAAAAATATGGATTTTTCCAGAAAACTTCTTTCGCAAAATAAATTCAAGCACCTGCATCTATGCATGTTTATTTTCAAAAACTTCCCAGGGCCTTGAAAAATATTTTTCAGATTCACAAACTTTCAAGAATTTCAAGGACCCGTGGGAACCCTGTTTATACTTACAGGGTTTGCAATGACGCAGATCATGGCCTCAGGGCAGTGACGGGCGCAGGCATCAGCTAGTGTGGCCACAATAGTGGCATTGGTGTTGAACAGGTCGTCACGGGTCATACCTAGAAAAAAGGGCAAAAAGATCAATCTTCAGAAATGTATAGAAATCCATAAGAATTTCTCATTTATAACTGAGCCCAATTCTATCCCAAAGCCCTTATGTTTAAGCCAATCAAATTTTTTTTTGTTGAATATCCTATTTTACATTCACACAAATAAAATGTTGCAAATGCCATTCGATGCTGACTATAAATGCGCTTAAAAAAACAAAGCAGAGATATATATATATAAAAAAAAATATATAAATATATAAATATATATATATATATATATATATATATATATATATATATATATATATACCTATACCCACCAGGCTTCCTTGGGACACCAGCAGGGATGACAACAACCTCACAGCCTTTCAGTGCAGCACCCAGCTGATCTGCTCCCATGTACCCTGCAAAGCAAGACTATTAGCACTATTTACTAATTTAAAGTAAAAAAAAAAAAAAGTGGTAGGGTTTAAGCATTGGAGAAGTCTAGCATATGTTACCAGATAAAAGTAGGTTGTTTCAACTGTCAAGTTTTGATATTTTAATTAAAAATTATGGGTTAAAAAGTTATCTGGATGAATCGTTCACAAGATTAAGATGATGCATTTAGAAAATACAGCAAATTTCCATTTCATGCCAACTTTAAAATAATAAATATGATTTCTCTGCAAATGCAAAAAAAAATCTAATTATAACCATCAGAACCAAGGAGGCTTGATGAGCCGAAACCATTTCTGTACCTGTGACATGGGCTCTGGTCTCAATGTGACTGAGGTCAGCAGCCACTCCAGGAGTGTGGGCGATATCGTAAAGTGACAGCTGGCTCACTAAAGGGCTGTTCTTCAGTAGGAGGGACAGGGGCTGCCCGATGCCCCCTGAGGCACCCAAGACAGCTACTTTCGCATTGTTCTGCAAGGAGGAAAAATTGCAACATGTCACACAATTGCACTATGTGCTAATCCACCCTACTTATATCAGTAAAGTGTACTTTGACTCAATAGGCCATTAAATGTACTGCTTTGTATTGTTGTGTGCAATATATAAACATTTAAGAGGTATCATTTATCATAACCTGGTTATCGAAAACTGTTTAAAGGGTTAGTTCACCCAAAAAATTCTGTCATTACTCACTCACCCTCATGTCGTTCCAAATCTGTAAGATTTTCGTTCATCTTCGGAACACAAATGAAGATCTTGATGAAATCTGAGAGCTTTCTGTCCCTCCATTGACAGCTACACAACTACCACTTTGACGCTTCAAAAGGTTCATTCAGAGATCGTAAAACTAATCCATATGAATTGAGCGGTTTAGTCCAGATTTCTGAAAAGACTCGATCACTTTATATGATGGAGAGATTGAATTTAGGCTTTTATTCACATATAAACATTCATCACCTACACATCAGTTGTGGTAAACAAGCTCAAGCACGTTCGCTTGACGTGCAAGAACCAATGAGATTTGATCTCACGCATCAAGCAGGTTTGGTTGAGCTTGATCAATGCTTAAATGTTAATAAAAGCTTAAATTATATCTGTTAATCATATAAAGTGATCGGGTCTCTTCAGAAAATTTGTAGTAAACCGCTCAATTCATATGAATTAGTTATACGATCTCTTTATGAAGCTTTTGAAGCGTCAAAGTGGTAGTTGCGTAGCTGTCAATGGAGGAACAGAATCAAAAAGATCTTCATTTGTGTTCAAAATATGAACTAAAGTCTTACAGGTTTGGAACGACATGGGGGTGAGTAATTCATTTTCATTTTTGGGTGGACTATCCCTTTAAATAAAAAAAAATAAAAAAATAGAACAACCTTTGAATGCAGAATGTTAAACATCCTTTTGTGCGTCTATGCGTTTACAAATGGATGTCACACAAACATTTTTTTAACTGGACCTTGGGACTTTTTCAGTCTGGAAATAGGCCAGTGGGAATTTTTACTACCATTCATGCAGAGAAATGGGAGGGTTTAAAGCAAGTGATTAAGGACTCTGTAAAGTGTTTAGACAGTACAAAGGAAGTCTGTATGGCATACAAGTGCGTTTAGTGCGAGTTTATGGAAAACAAACTAATTAGTCTTAATCTATTGGCAAATAAACGCATGTATTGCACTGTGTTAAGAATAAAAAGGAATGCAATGTGGGTGTGATGATGTATGGGGAATATAAGTACTACAAGCCTTATAAAGCCCTAAGTTTTGTTTCATGAAACATATCAGATGATGAATCATCACAGTAGCGTTTTTGCCATTTTAAGCCAACACAAAAGCTGCATTAAGCCTGATCTCTCATTACAGATCAAGACACTTTGTAGTACTTGCTACACGACAAGCTGATTGCAGTAATGACCTTTCAAAGGGGGTTGAGTCAATGCGATGCCATCTCTAACCTGGATGATCGCACACAGGCAGAGGCAGACTACACGAGTTGGCAAGGTCGACTAAAACCTACTCATGGCGGACAGCAGGATTTCAACTGGATTCATGATTCTTGTAACCTCTATAAACCTAAAGTCCATATAACTAAGAAATCACACTGTCAGTGTGCTGGCTAAATGCCAAGCAAGGTAACTTCTAAGTTACCTGGATGCAGGTTCTTAACTTAGTTTCAACTATATTATTGTAGTCTATGGATTATTAAGGACCACGAATCAATAAAGAAAAGTTTTAATCCCAGTTTGACATGTCAGCGTCATTATACACTCATATTCATCACGTAAGCTAATGTGTTAGCGCACTCGCATGGTAACAAATATGAACGTTTTTACCTGGGAGGAGGTGGACAAGCTCCGGGCGAGGGTGGCTGTTGGTCTAGCGATGCGGGAGAACATGTTGGATTGATATTTTGTAAGTGCTTGCTGTTTTAAAATTAATATTTGATATAGAGCCCCTCCTGACTGTGACTCCAACGTCCTCTAACAAGACAACCGGGTGAGAACAAGCCTACGGTGCAGCCAAGCTTTGTTGACGCTATGACATACTGGCCTTCTCTGATTGGTGTAGCAGTCTGTATGCAGAGCTATGATTGAATAGAAATGTTGTCAGTCATGTTAAATGGGGCGGGGTTTACCACCGCTTACTCTTTCAATGGCTGATCACATCCTGGCGATCGATTGGTCCGTGTGGATGAAACGTCATAGAAACTTTTTCAGCCCTCTGATTTTTTTTTTTTTTTTTTTACAGTTTTAAAAAACTCTTTTGATAAACTTTTTTTTTCTTTTAAACAGTAGTAACTGCTCCTGGCCTATTAAGAATTTAGTTTTAAAACTGAATTTGTCTAGGAGCATGATAATTCTAAAATTACCCCGGCCTGAACATTACACCTTGGAGAATAAAACATGTCTCTTGCTATATTTACAAGGCCTGGGACAAAATGTTTGTGAACTATTATTATAAATAAAGATAATGTAGTGTAAAGTCTGAATACTGTGCAGTGTAGTAATATAGAGTATGAATACTGTGCTGAGTCTGGCTATGTTAGGTATATGATTCAACATTGTCTGCATGCATAGAGTAATTGGATGACCTACTTAATTCAACAAAATGTGTGGTATACAAAAGCTTACAGCAAAGAATACTGTGTTCCGTACTTGATATTTCAGTGTGGTGTATAAAAAAAGAAGTTATAAATTCATTATTTGATCTGAGTGACAAAAGTTTTTACAGAAAATGGATTTAAAATGCTAAATAATTGTTTTTCTTTCCAATAAACACTGTATCCCACAATGTAATATTATCTAATAGTCAGCATACTCTAACACAAAACTTGAGGGGTGGAAGAAAAATATTTCAATCACTGAATTTAGGATTCATATTTCACATTCAATTATAAATAGTATGCGCAGTAATACACACTATAGTACGTCCAAGACATGTACGTTAGAATTCCATCCCGAATATACCACCCCCTTTCCGCTCTTTCTCCTTCCAAACTGGCCAATCACCTTCCGCGCTCTCTGACAGCTGACTAATCAGAGAAGGTCTTGCGTTCTGCTGCGAGCTTTATATTTCCGGGGCTGCTTTAGGAATGTAAACTATTCAACATGGAGACAGTTGATAAACTGGAGGCGATGGTAAGCTGTTTTTTCAGGCAAACGTTTCCATCAAACGTTTTCCCTTGTAAAGTGGCGGTATCCGTCTATTTGTTAATAATACCGGTGCCTTTGCATTAGACGACGTAATGCAGAATAAAACATGAAAAATTACATGTTCTCTATATTCCTCTGTCTTTCCCTCAGGTTGAAGGGGAGAAAATTACGAAAAACATGTAGCTGGATGGCTAACTAGTGCCACAGCTAATTACATAATTTAATAATATTTACATCAATATCAGTCTTCATGTCATTAAATTACTCTAATGCGCATATTTTGAAACGAAACCTTGGCATTCAGCCTGAAAATGTTTATTTGGTTCGATAGTTGGTCGGTAGTGAGGGGAGTGCGGGTGCGGGAGG
This sequence comes from Abramis brama, assembly GCF_963993115.1. Taxonomy (NCBI): domain Eukaryota; kingdom Metazoa; phylum Chordata; class Actinopteri; order Cypriniformes; family Leuciscidae; genus Abramis; species Abramis brama. The sequence continues at coordinate 17,680,838 of NC_139987.1, read as the reverse complement.
GCCTGTGCGTCTGTCCGCCAAACTGTGCGCTGCAGCCCGAACTTACTCCTATACGTTATTCAATAAGGTTTATATACACTCATAAACGGTTCGGACATATATACATCAAGTTAATGTCGCATTTGTTATTAACAGATAAAATGAATATAAAATGTGTCCATTGCTTCTGGGCGACACGCAGATCTTTGTAAACGTTTAGTCTGAAGATTCTGACAATTTGCATGCCTGCAAAATCTCATAAAAGTCCTTTTTCTTATTCAATGATTTTTAGTAAAACCTTAAACCTGTATTAATTTTATATTTGCATGTTTAAATAGCATTAGTGCGAGGAAACGATAGGGGGCGCAGTATTAGCTTGTCAGAAATTGTATGTATGGATGTGTGTATGTATATATGTGTATATATCTTTATGAATAACTATGGATGTTGCCTAATAAATAAATAAGAAATAGATACAAAGTAGCTATATATAATGAATTAAATACCATAGCAATTAATGATGAAACATCTATATATCTAGATCTCAGCACCTAGTGTTTATGTTTTCTAATGTTTATGTTAAAACTGTGTTCTTCTCCCCAGGCTTTTAATTGGCATTATTTACATGATTGTTGGATATTTCAGCATGCAAAAGGACCACCCTGAATGCGTACTGTCTGTCCAGTGCCCCTTTTATATTGTACTACTGATAACCCAGTTATTAAAGCAGTGCAATGTTAAAAGGGCATTGGCCAGGGATTTTTCTCAAAGGTAGGGTCAACAGCGTGGCCAGTCACATCAATTGCTGTTAACAGGTGCTCTGACTTCATTGCACTACTGTATTGGACAGCTAGCAGTGCAATAGTATTGTCAAAGCATCTGAGAACAGCTTTGCACAATGTTTACAACTTTTCAAAGAGGTGCACCATCTCAGTTGGCATGTTGTTTGTTTTCTCTGTTTTACAGGTTGTAATGTCTAATCCTAATTCTTGAGACCCTATCAGTATTGCCTCTGCTGTCCACTGTGTTCAGAGTAGTGCAATATTGCTAATAGGGTTTCAGGTTTTAGATCGTACCCTCGTTCAGATGGGCCAATAAATGCTAAAGCCTATGAACGGCAATCAACTCCTGACTCAAGTTTTCTGAATGCTTACTGAATGATGGTGTTTAGATCCGTGTCCTTGTAGTTCCAGAAAGCAGAAGCTGATATAGAATATGTGGAAAAGCGGCTGAAATTTGACTTCATGGCAAATGTGCGTGAAGCGGGCTCGTTTGAGGTAAGTTTGTATACATTTATTCATTTTAAATAATGACTGAGTCTGTTTTTCTAAATCTGTGGTTGTGGATTTTAGGGAAACCCTGTTCAGTTGCTGGAGAACCTGTCGGCGATCAAAGCACGCCATTCGGCCCTGTGCACTCAAGTGGAGGAGATCGCAGCAGAACAGAAACGATCCATGGATTCCATACGAGCTCACTTGGACACGACAGTACAGCTGGTTCAACAGCTGCAGAACACAGCGGATGTGCAGGTATTCATTCATTAGTGCAACAATCTAACAAAACCAAAGGGTCCTTGTCAATGTTACTACATTAGAGGCCATACACAATGATTTTACCATGGTAAAGGGAGTGTTCTTTGAAAAGTAAAGTAGTTCCATGATGTTTGTGGTTCTATGTGTGTTAATGGGAATTCTGGTGTTCAAGGTTCCTCCACTGACAGAAGAAGAGCAAGAAGCGAGAGATGCTCTCTGCTCATCCATTGCCGCTTTAAGTGTAGAGGTTAGACAGTTTTATCAAAAAATGCTTTTTATCATAATTACACAACTACACTACTGTTCAAAAGTTTGGGGTCGGTAAGATTTAAAAAAAATGTTTTTGAAATAAGTCTCTTATGTCTGCATTTATTGGATCAAAAATACTGTAAAACCAGTAATGTTGTAAAATTACTGTTTTCCATTTTAATATAGTACATTGTAATTTATTCATGTAATGGCAAAGCTGATTACAAAAATCAATGCTGAAAACAGTTGTGTTGCTATATATTTTCGTGGAAACCTTTTTTTTTTTCAGGATTCAAAAATAGAAAATTCAAAAGAACAGCATTTATTTGAACTGCAAAGCTTTTGTAACAAATTTTCTTTGTCACTTTTGATCAATTAAATGTGTCCTTGCTGAATAACAGTATACATTTCTAACTTTTGAACAGTATTGTATGTCTGTACCATATTTGTGGTCTTATGAGGTGAAAGCTTCCTTTTTAGCAATTTATGAATGCGTTTCTGTTTCTTTAGGCCATGCCGACATCAGAACCTCAAACTCAAGCACAGTCTGAATGTAAGGACAGAAGAAAATCATCAACATAAAGCAGCTGCAACATTTTCACAATGTCAGCATCTTTATCAGTCTCAATAATTGTAATATATTTAGTTGTTTTGTCTGTCTTGCAGCACGGAACATGCATGAAGAGGTGTCTGAGGGGACATTTGAGACTGTCCCGCGGAGTGTACGTGGTAACTTGAAGCTGAATGACCTCAACATGCTCAATAAGCAGTTATCTGAGTACTTCTCAGATAAGAACAGGTTTGTCTGGTCATATTTGACCCTGAGCCCTAACATGATTCACAATGTAGTGAAGTTTAAGGCAACAAGTTTTCTAATGCATTTGATCTAAGTCTTTTCATTCTTGTCACTTTAGGGGGCCGATAAGCACTCAGAGAATGAAGAAGTTAAACATGAAAGTCAATGATTCTGCAATGAAGACCTTACAACACCTTAAACTCATTGAGCTGGATAAGAAAGGACTTGTGTCATTGCTGGTAAAGGACTGAGAAACCGGGACAAAATGGATGCAACCCCATCAAAGCCTCTATAACACACTTGAATGATGGCATACTAGAGAACATTTCAGAAACATTTGTCCATGAAGTTCAGTATATACATTCATTGGGATTGCATACAAAATAAACTAACTTTTATCAGTCTTTTTAAGGAATAAACTTAATTTCTTCAGCATTGTTATGCTGCTGTATTAAATTATATCATCATCTGGAATCATTAGATTTGTACAAGAAAGAAACTGCATAAGAGTTCATATTATTTGCAAAGTTAAACAGTTTATGTAACTTTAGATCATCAAGATCTCAGTAAAGCAAAGGAGACTGTATTTGTAAGATTCAGTAAAAAAATTTGTATGCAATAAAATGTCTTTTTTATTTTTATATATATGTGTTGTTTTATTTAGAAGCTTTATTAAACATAACACGACAAATAGCAATAAATGTTTTTGTAGCAACGTCAAAATCATTTAAAAAAAATATATTACCTTGAACAACATCATCTGCTAGTAAATTGTAACATCAACGCTAGAACTCGAAGATGTGCATATGTTAAGAACAAGTTTAAAAGATCTTTTTTCCTTTAACAGTAAATTCAACATAAAGGAACACAAACCACATGCCTTAAGCATCTAAAATGGAAACGATTCAGATGCAAAAGTCCTTGAGGAAATCCAAAAGATCGGCTCCTCTTTAACAGTGTGGTTTGACTGACTCTGGAGGTGTATGCTCAAGAACTCTGATGATAAAACAAACAAACAATGAAATTACAAAAATGAATTTTAGGGCAGGAAATTTAGCAAGTTTTAGTTAGCAAGTTACTTGTAAAGCATTAATGTAAGGCTGAAGTGTTTAAAAGTCAATGGTAATTTCAATATTTCTATTATAAGCAGTAAGATTTACACTAGCACTGTATTCCTGGGGTCAAAAGCATTTTATTTTAGGCTTCTTGTGCACCTGTTAGTATGGTTCTCCTGATAAGCTGTCTCAATCCGCTCTCCCAGCTTATTTATGACTTCTACAGAGAAAATCAACAAGGCCAGTTGAACACTACAGTGGGCGTTTGAGCTTATTTACTGAACCTTTAAAGGCCAAAAAAAGACCTTTTCACTCACCTGCTGTCTCTATGTAGTCTCTTTCTGGACAGCACAAGTCCCTAACATCCCCCTCTCCTTTTTTGTCAGGGGCTCTTTCTGAAGCCATTCTTTCCAGATCCACATCCAAGGTGGAGCTTGCTCTGCAAGATTTCAAAGTAAAAGTATCTTCTTTTTTTGTCTGTTTTAGGAGAGCTATTATTATTAAACTCCATTTAATAATAAAATATAAAAATAAAATACATTTTATTGCATACCAAAAAAATTAATTTACTGAATCTTACAAATACAGTCTCTTTTGCTTTACTGAGATCTTGATGATCTTAACTTTACAAAAAACATGAACTCTTATGTAGTTTCTTTACTAATATTATTATTAAAATAACTGTCAGCAAGATTTTAGACTGAACTCCTTCCAAAATGTTGTACATAAAGAAATAATACATACATATCCACCCTTTACTGCTGTAGACTTTTAATGTACTATTCTGATTCATTTTAAAACAATGAAATCAAAATGGACAATTCTTATTTTTCTAAATGTAATTTATCCATGCACATATTTGTACTTTTTTTTATTTTGTGAAAATCAAAAGAGTAATGTTTTTTCTTGTTTGAGAAGCTGTTTTACTTGGATATACGTCACAATAGGGGGAAAAAAATTCCCAATTTCCAATTCATGCAGACTTTTGATGCAGACAATTTCTGGTTCATTTACAAGTGTAAATGAAATATTACATACCTAAGTGGATAACTATCCGAGTTATAAAGACACATGAAGTGTAAATAGACACTCATTTTTTAGGGCAATGTTGTGTTAAATATAGATCAATTTCTCTATCCAAACAGCCCTAGAATCATTATGCAGGTTATTATTATTATATTTTTATCAACACTGTCAGAAAGTTATTAACCAATAATGAAATACCCCTTACTAAGGCAAAGTATTGGGTTTTACCTCTCAGTTTCATTAAGGCTGTGACTCTCATTGCTCTTTGGAGAGTTTGCATTACTTTCCATATCAGCAGAGTTAAGATCTGGATGCTGGTCTGAAAATACAAACGTACGTCTTTTTAATTCCTTTTAAAAATTAAAATAACAGTCCTAATTGTAGATCCGGCTCACAGTGTATCTGACACGGGTTTGAATTTACTTTCACCCTTACACTCGCCCTTCCTCTTTGAGATGCCTTCATCTTCAAGCACATTTTCTTTAGAGGACTCAGGATGTTTAGAATCTGATGGGTTGTCACCTACTTCATCATCCACATCATTGTTCTCTACAGGAATCACAAACAGTTTGATTCTTACACCATTAGCACACCATGCTAAAATCAATAATACTTCAACAATATATCCTATAATGAATTTTTGGAACACTATAGCAGTGAATTATAAATGCACACTGCCAATTGGATGCTCCATCTCTTCACTGGTCTCCTGGCTGGTCTCAGTGGTCTGTCTTGCTCCAGAGCTGGCAGTGGTGAACTCTGCATTACCACTAGAGGGAGAGTCTGTTTCCTCCTTAGACATTTTTCTTTCCAATGGAGACTGCAGGACGCTAGACACAGAGGCATTCGTCTGAAAAGAGATGCAGGATATCATTTTAAATGTAATAGCTGTGAATATATTGATGCAAATATAAGATAATGGAACATTTACCTTTGTCAGATAAAGCTTCTACAACAAAACAATAACAATAAGCATTTGTATATAGTAAAAGTCAATAAAACTTTTTTAGTGAACTCAAGCTGCCAAAACATGCATTGAAGACGTAAATATTGAAGATATTGGATGGCTAGAGTGTGCTATCATATTCTCCCGATAGTCAACATGAGATTAAAAAGCACATATTAGAAAAATTAGAGATGAATTGATGTAGATATTTTGGCTGATAACTGATCATTTATAATATTTTGAAGCCAATAACTGAAATATAGGTCAATTAGATATTATCATTCTACATTTAGAGACTGATTACAAAAAAAACCCCACTCACATTAAAAGTCTAAATTGGTAATAATATTAATAATAATTATAACATATAAAGGTTAATAAAAAATAATGAATGAAATTATACACACCTATAGCCAACATTCTTTTAAGCAATAAAATTACACAAATATAACATAATATGATTATAGAAACAAAATGCATGTGTGTCCTGGACAATAAACAGGCTCTGAGTAGACATTTTATTTATGCTTAACATTAGTCAGGCCAACTAGTATTAATAATCTGGAGTGTTCATTTAAAGGTGCAGTCTGTAAGACCCTGCTCAGACTCGACGCTCACACGCAAGTGTAATACATGCAACAGGAACGAGTGCAATTGACAATGAAAGCCGAGGAGACTTGCACACTGTAAGGTGATGAATTGATTTATACGTGTTTTAATATGCTCTCGTTCATAGATTGTTAGATGGATACCGAGGCTTTTTAGGTTGCGTAGAACCTGCAATCTCTGATCCAGTTTGTTCGGTGGCTGCAATATGCTGTGTTTCGTGCCAACTGGCATCCCGGGGTGTCAAAATACTATTGGGTGAACTGGCAGTGGGGGAGATCACACAGACCAAAACAAAAACAGACATTACGATACGGAACGCACATTTAAAAGTAAAATAACTGGCTGTAGCATTGTTTTTCAGAGAAATGAGTATGTGAACTCAGCATGTTTCCTAAATATCTGCAAACATATTATGGTATTTTTATGCTTAAGTAGAGTGAAAAAGCACTTTTAAGTATAAATGATCAGTTTAATTGACTTATCGGATTGATACAGATAACATTGTTGTATTACAAATTTATTAAAATGTTTAATTTAGGTTTACATTGAATTTAGCATGTTAAGGTTAGGTATAAATTATTATTATCAGAGTTTTCTAGCAAAAGACTCCAGTCAGTCCTGTTTTACTGAAACTCTTAATGGCTCTTGGAGCTTGTGTTTTAGCAAGAGAGTCCTGCCAGTCCTGTACTCGGGTCTCAGCATGTGAATAGATATGCTGAGTGGATTAGGATGGGCAGCACTCTCAGTCTAGAACAGGTTCCTAAACCTGTCTCATTACAAAGTTTTGGTTCCTGCCCCTAAATGTATATAAACTGTAAGAGAACGTCCCCTTAGTCAGACTTTGGAAGAACTGCAGCCACGTCAACACAAAGTATAAAGAATAACTTCTTGAACGTGATCCCAAAGTCTCCTGGTCTTTGATTCTGAGTTTCCAACAACATTATAAAAACACATATCGTCCGATACCCATATGGCCGTTGATATATTTCAGAAATGTATTATTCAAATATGACTGACATTGCTGCTATCTCCTGCACTGGCTGTGGCGTAACTCTCTGTGCAGACAGTGTGGGATAGGCTCGGGAGCGGGGGGAAGGGCTCAGAGTCAATCTGCACATCTTGAAGAGTCCTATGACCTGTAATTAAACAGTGTACACAATTACATAAAACTGCCCCACAGAATGTACTCTGAATTTTGATTAATCGTAAAAGTGAAGCCTAAGTAGATGCATGTTATATTTTTCTGATTCACTTCATACCTTTTGGGCTGCGTGGGGTGCTGTTGCAGGCTGGATGTCCTCTGCTGTGAGGGATTGGACGGGCTTCAGGGGACCCCACCCACTTTTGGAGCTGGGCCGGTGAACAGGATATGCTGGAGAGGTCCGGAATCTCTGGCAAACAACTGATCAAACAAATAAACCAAAGCACAGAGGACAGACTCAGCCGAAGGAAGTCAGTATTGTTATTTTTATTTGCAAAGGACTCAACAGACAAAATACACTACCTTTCAAAGGTTTTGGGTTGGTAAGATTTTTTATTGTTTTTGAAAGTCTCTAATGCTCAGCAAGACTGCATTTATATTAGTAAAAACAGTAAAATTGTTTCTATTCTTTGATGAATAGAAAGTTCATTTAAAATAGAAATCTTTGATAACAGTATATATATAAATGTCTATACTGTAATTTGTGATCATTTTAATGTGTCCATGCTGAATTAAGTCTTACTAACCCCAAATATTTGAACTCACTGTACACTTAATAAAAAATATTTTTTACAACAAATCAATTCCATCTGCTGTTGAGCTTTGCGTGAATGCTTAATTTCTTTTACCTGAGGGTAGGAAAGTACCTGTGCACAGGGGTAATGGATTCAGACTCCTTTGAGTCCTCTTGAACAAGCTGGTATTCTGGATAAAAAATAAGGGTGATATAAAGGTTAGAAAAAAGGACAAACTTTACCCACAAAGATGGTAATACAATGATTGCAGAGTGTTTCATCTGTATACCACTCAGACTGTTTTCTACAGCTTGTTTTTCTTCTGCTTGAGATGTGCTGGGTCGACACACCTCCACTGTGACGTCCAACTCATCCTCTGAGCTAAGTGACTGAGAAATAAAGGGTTTACAAAAAATATTGACTTTATTCTTCGATATTTTAGGCACAGTTGCACAGACAGGGCTTAGACTAAGTCAGGACTAAGCCTTAGTTCAATGAGGACTTCTACGTAGCTTTTATAAACGTGCCTTAGAAAAAAACATTTCTGGTGTGCATCTTGAGTGTCAGCATCCTGCTTCCTATTGTTTGTCTCCAGGCCTCTAGAGGTTACCTGTGTTCCCCTCTGCCTTAGTTCTTCCTCATGTGTCCTTGTTAGCGTTATCCAGGTCACCTGTGCCTTGTTTCCCCATAGACAGTATAAGAAATGGACACAGTGACTTAGACTTCAACTGAGACCAGTAAAGTCAATTAGAAGCACTCTCTTCCTGAGCGTACTGCGCTCGTACTGAGCTTGATGATGTAGATGTGACGTGAGCAACCTGTCTGACAGTTGTAAGTCTTCTAGTAGCCGTGCCAAGAGAAATCTGAATCATTCCTTTTCGAATCTTGCAGAGGCGGAGAGCGTGAGTAGGAGCTGTCCATGAGCTAGGAGCAACTTTATGACTCTCTATGGGCTTCTCCCTTGACTTTATCGGACTTTATGCCTCTACGCCCCCCCGACTACCTGCGAGATTCTTATTTGTATAGAATAGGAAATTCTCCTATACGGTAATTTCTCTACTGTGCGACAGAGAGTCGCGTAGTTATGACGCAATCATTAGCCTATTTTTACAAAAACAGCTTCTACGGGGCCATAATGTAAGATGCAAGGTAATGGAGCCTTTTATACATTGTAGTGTTTCTTTTGAAATAAACAATGGACAAATGGAGTCTTTAAACGCCTCAGATGTAAAGTTATTCGCTGTCAAAGTGATGCCAAAATGAATGGGAGTCAATGGAATGCTAGCAGCAGGTGATGGATGCCCCCATAGAAGGTACGCTTTCCGGATGCTGGATTACCCCCTTGTGTTTCCCCTAGAGCAGGGATGGGCAACTTCGGTCCTGGAGGGCCACTGTCCTACAGAGTTTAGCTCCAACCCTGGAAAAATCACCTGCCTGTAATTTTCTAGTAATCCTGAGGACCTTGATTAGCTTGTTCAGGTGTGTTTGATTAGGGTTGAAGCTAAACTCTGTAGGACAGTGGCCCTCCAGGACCGAAGTTGCCCATCCCTGCCCTAGAGTATTTTAGCTGTGTTTTTTTTTCCCCCACTCGGTTTTTGAGTCTTGGCTATGTGTCTCCCCCACAAGTCCTCTCTTAGTTATTTGATTTTGTTTTTTCCCCCTCGTGGCGTTATTTTATTTCTCTTCAGTGATTGTTTGTATCACTACTATTAGTAATACATCTTTCTGAAGAAAAAGAAGAACTTTTGTTGGATATTTTTTTCACTTGCAAAGTACCCTTTTTTTTTTTTTTTTTTTTTTTTTTAATAAATCTACTTTGCCTGGAGTATTGCCTTGAGTGGTTTGTTTGGATCCAACATACCCTTCTCTATGGCTAAGTGCTAGATCTCTCAACTCGCCACACCTGAGACCCGAGTTCGAGCCTGGCTTGTGATATTGAGGCAAAGCAATGGCACTGACATATTTTAAGATCTGTCAGTGCAAGTTGCTTTCAGTTAAAACAGCTCAAACATTCATTTTAGTCTGGGACTAGCTTAAGCCTTGTCTGTGAAACCAGGGTTAGAGTGTTATATGACAAAACTAACTTTAAAAATGTCCACTCTCACCTGAGAATGTTCTACACCAGATGATGTGCTTTTGGACAGGTGGTGTTTGGGTGTGTAGAACACACTAGACAGTTCTAAAGGGGGCTGTGTATAAGCCGAAGTATCCGAACTTCCCTCATCCTTTGGACACAACAGACATTAAATAGTATATTAAAAATTCAAACATTTTACATATGCAGAAATTATTTGTTAATAATTATTTGTTAATTTTTTCAGTCATAATTTACTTTCAAATGACTGTAAAGTCATGCTCTTGATCGGCCCAAAGCCGGCATCCAACCAGCACGGAAGGTCTTTACGTGTTACTGTCTTTTCTCGAGGCAAAGTGTTTTTTTTTATTAAATGCAATATATTTTCTCATATGTACTTTCTCGTTATTTCATCTGACTCTTCTAATTTCTCAATTCTTACATGACCATTTATTAAACTCCCTCAGCTCTTATTAAACAGCCATAAACTATTACACAAAAAGCTGTAATTGTTACTGTACCTTTAAAACTTCTACATGAAAAAAAATATATATATATGATAACCGTTTTGCAAGTGAAATATGTAACCTCGTCAAGATGATGAATACCGAATGTAAATGTGGGCAGTTGTGTTTTAATGGGGGGAAAAAACATTAATGAACTGGTAAAAAACAAATATAAATAAAGGTTATAGTTTATCACCTCAGTTTGGCTTGTAGCCTCCAGCACTCCATTGGTCACGTCAAAAGTTTGATTGATAGTGTGATAGTTTGTGCTCTCCTCACTATCACTCAGAATACCTGGACATAAATAGAATTTGAAAATTAGTTATAATTATTTAAAAATGGAATTTAATACCTAAATTTAACAAAAATAAAACATGAATGTATGAAATATCTTAACAGCAATTTCAGGCATAGCTCTATTACCAGCAAAACTCTTGAACAGTTGCTCCAAATCAGTGCTTTCCTGGGTCTCAGATTCCGGGTAGCAGTTCACACTGTGTCTGATGTTGTGTCTCTGCCAGTCCTGTAGGTGAAGCTGTTGCTCCTCTACATCCTCACTGTCACTGCTGCCAACAGCACCCAGTGGTTTCCCCAAACACCCACGGGCCACCGCATCACTAACCACATCTGTACCGGCACACAGGACAGATCACATACCTTTTAAACACTTTTCTTTTTAAACTGGATAAACTGCACATGAAGATAATGAATGCACATGAAAAGTGGCTGTTGTCTCTCACCGGTCCATGTGGGTTTTGTTCCGTCTTTCTGGGTCTCCGACAACCCAAGTTGCACATTTAATCTGAAAGAGATGTATTTGCTTATTTTTGTCATTCTCTTGCCTATTTGCTCATATATCTTTTCTGTTGTTGCCAAACTTGCCATCCTATCTATTATACTCCATTTTTGTACATGACTTGTATTAAGTCTTTTTCTGCTAATGCACTTGTACTGTTGTACCTCTGATGTCCTGTCTGCTGCTGTCTCTTTATTGCTTCGACTCTCTTGAAGTCCCTTTTTTCCTCCTGTAAGTATAGTTTTTCCTCATATTTTTTTCTATATATTATTTAAATCATCAACCTACACTGATTGCTATTCCATTAATTTTTTGTTAGTATCTGATCTTTGTTAGTGGTAATTGTCACTAATTTAGTTTAACATGTAATTCCCAGCTAGTTGATCATACAAGTATGGTGATATTCTGAAGGTGAAGTATAGTGTGCGTGTGTGTGTGTGTACACTACCGTTCAAAAGTTTGAGGTCAGTACGTTTTTAAGATTAGTACTTTTATTCAGCAAGAACACATTAAATTGATCAAACATGAAAGTAAAGACTTTTACATTGTTACCTATAATTTCTATTTCAAATCAATGCTGTTATTTTGAACTTTCTATTAATCAAAGAATCCTGGAAAAAAGTATATCACGGTTTCCACAAAGATTTTAAGCAGCACAAATTTTTGTTTGTTGTTGTTAAAGTTTCTTTAGCAGCAAATCAGCATATTAGAATGATTTCTGAAAGATCATGTGACACTAAAGACTGGAGTAATGATGCTGAAAATTCAGCTTTGCCATCACACGAATAAATTACATTTTAAAATATATTACAATAGAAAATAGTTATTTTAAATTGTAATAATATTTCATACAATATTACTATATGAGTTACTACAGTTTCACTGTTTTTATCAAATAAATGCAGCCTTGGTGACCGTAAGAGACTTTCAAAAACATAAAAAATCGAACCGACCCCAAACTTTTAAGCAATTAATATTTATAATATTTTTATATATATATATTTATTTATTTATTTTTTTTTAGCATTGAAAAACACACACTTCACCTTTAATGCTGTGATATTTGAGGTTGTGTGCACATACCTGTACACTACTAGGATAGGACGTGCTCTCAAAGCTCTCATCTTGAGCTGAGCTGTACTGACTGACCTCGTCATCTGCATTAATGGTCCACTCGTGTACCGGTATATAACTTTTGGACGATGGCCCGACAGCCTTCCAAACACTGTCACTGCGCTCTTTCTCCATGCTCACCCTCTTCACCTCAGCATCCACCTCGTCAAAGCATGGGGTGCTCAATCGAGTCACCTCCACATTATCCAGACTCTGCTCAGCTTGCTGTAGAAGAACCTCAGACACTTTAAGGTTAAGAACAATGGAGCCAGTATGCTTTGAGATGGAGCTACTGATTGCCAGATCCTTGTCTGTATCAATATAGTTAGAACAAGATGGTTCAGAGAGTGGAGCATTATGGGTAATAGGCATCAATGGAATGTTGTCATGATGCAAAATATCCCAATGGAGGTCATCAGTGTCTAAGGTGGACTTCTCTTCTTCTGTGTAGATTCTTTCTAGGTGATGTTCCTGGATCTCATTGTGTACTGCAGTCCTGCAGTTCTGATATGCTAAAAGGAAAGTATAGGACAATCAAAGTATTACATTACATTAATGTTCTTAGCAGGCACTTTCTTGCAAAAGTGATAATTTTCCAGACTCTAAAAGTTTCCCTAATCATAGCTGGATGGAAATCTCACCAGCTTCATCTTGCTCTTTCGCCTGATTAATGTCAGTGTTCCATCCAGGAATGCACTGAAGAGCCGACCAAGAGTTCCATCCACTTCTCTTATTCTTGCTTCTTATCTCCTGCAGCAGATTAGATTGCACTATTCACTCTCATGCTATCATCATATATTATCTCTGTATACCTGGAAAAACCTTGCACAACATGACCTTAATAGTTATTTTTGATAATTTAATTGTAAAATAACTAAAAAAATAACTAAGAAAGAAAAGATAAAATATATAAGTTAAATGAAAAAAATAAAGGGCAATAAAAGACATACACTACCATTCAAAATTTTGGGTTCAGGAAGATTTGTCACATATTTACCCATGTCTTGTCTGGACCTTTGTTGTATTTCTTGTCCTAGTCCTCGTTTCCTTGTTAAGCCTGTTTGCCCCTGTGTGTTTATAACCCTTTTGTTTCTCTTTTGCTTTGCTAGTTGTTGTTTCATGGTAGATTGTATTCGTGTTTTGGGTCAGATGTTCTGGTCTATTCATGTTGAGTTTTGTTGTTTAAAAATGGATTCTCTCTCTGCCTCATCTCTCAGCATTCGTAACAATTTGCTTTTGATTAAAAATTATTAAATGCTGTTCTTTAAAACCTTCTATTTCTAAGCAGCACAACTGTTTTCAACATTGATAATAATAAGAAATGTTTCTTGAGCAGCAAACCAGCATATTAGAATGTTTTCTGAAGGATCATGTGACACCAAAGACTGGAGTAATTGCTACTGAAAATTCAGCTTTGCCATCAAAAGAATAAATTGCAGGAATAAAATTTATTCAAACAGAAAACAGTTATTTTAAACTGTAATAATATTTCACAATATTACTATTTTTACTGTATTTTTATCAAATAAAAGCAGCCTTGATGAGCATAAGAGAATTTCAGGGACATTACAAAATAATCTAACCCACTCCAAACTTTTGAGTGGTAATGTACATCTAGAAAAGAGAGCATGTTGATTCATATTGATGAGACATAACTAAACCATGTACAAACTCTGATATAACAGCGTAGATTGTAGCACAGATCGTGCAGGCTGCTGGTCCTGTGCTGGGCTCTGTACTGGAGGCCAGTCTGCAGGAACTGGTAATAAGGCTCAGACACGGCAGGGTGTGCTATCAGAGCCTGACCGGCCTCTACTGACCGTCTTATGTAACATGGGTCCATGGGGCCCCATGGCACAGCATCTGTACAAAGCAACACAACCACGTTACAAGTTACAAACTAGTAACACAAAAAGAGATCTATCACACAAGCTCTACATTAAAGATGACAGACAGTTTTCATTACATGACCTGTACCTGTATAGATCTCCTGTATAAGGGCGCACACACTATAGAGATCAGCTTTTCCTGTACATGCTCTACATCTAATCACTTCCGGAGCTGCCCAGTTTATCAGGCTGAGAGGCACAGGAACAGGAGGCAGGCTGTAGGGGCATGTTCCCTCACTGTAGTTGGAAAACATATCAAATGACTAAAGATTCAAATTACATAATGTAAAGGCCCATTCACACCAAGAACGGTAACTATAAAGAAAACTATAACAGTAACTATCTTAGCACCCACACCAGCAACTGATATTATTCTGGATTTTAGAACTATATATTTATCAAAATCATAATAGTTATCGTCCTAGGTGTGAATGGAATGTCCATAATGAATATAAACTATTTAATTTACACATTTCATTAATTCAAATGATTCTAAATTTATAGTCTATATATTTTAATATGTGCTTTTTGCAATGACGGTGTACCTGGGCACCATGAACCCGAGGCCCGTAACCTTGGCAATTCCAGGGTGTACCATGAGTACAGTGTGTGAGGAAAGGGCCCGGAGCACCAGAGATCGGCCGTTCAGGTACATTAACACCTCACACACCTGTAGCACCACAGATAACAGGTCAACCAGCTGTAGCAGAGGAAACTCATCCCGCTGCAGAGTGTGGAAATAAACAAAGAACGCAGTTAAAACAAAACCACTTCTGTCATGTATAAATTTGTGCTTTCTGAAATGCTCAATTATTACCTTTTGATGCAGCAGACTGTACAGGGATCCTACATTCACTCTCTCATAGACCAGCCTTGTGCTGTTCAGGCCAGCGGACACACTCACAGCCATCAGCATCAGCATGTGCGGGTGAGACACCTGACTACAGAGGACATCATAGAAATCATGGCTAGTGCACAGTGTATTTATATAACAAATAACAGTGCAGGAAAATAAACATAGGTTTCGAATTACATGAGTATATGAAAACAATTTTGGACGTTTTGACTGAAGTTAAAGTCAGTAAGTCAACATGAAATCAAAGTGGACCTTATTAAATTTGTTGATAAATGTCACTGGTTTAATAGTGCATGATTCTAGTCAGGGCTATTATAGTTAACTAACACTAAAACCATTAAAAACATTTTTGTTACTTGAAATAAATGTTAACCGAAATAAAATCAAATATAAAAAAAAAAACATTTTATTTTAGCAAGCTTAAGTAGCTAGCTAAGGCAACATTTCTTATTTTTATTTGGTTTAACTTAAATACTAAAAAACTATAACTAAAACTGAAATATATACAGTATATATTTTTTAAATGTATAGACATTTAGAAAAACAGGAAATATAAAAATAAAAACTATAACAGGATCTCAATAATACAAAAAAAGTTGTAAAATAAATAATGTCTGCTTTTTCTGACAAAAGGCTGTGCAGACAGGAAAAATAATATTAAGCAATATAATATTAACCAATAATATCACAGCCCAACATGTTTAATTTAATTCCCAATCGATAAAATATACATTATTTTCCATTCAGTTTCAGTAAAAAATACTATTTTTATAATGTCTTCTAATTATCCCAGTTCAAATGAAGTATAAGGGAAAACCATTTACATGAATAAACATTTAGTAAAAAAACTATGATACAAAAAACAGTCTTACCACCTAAAGAAGTTACCTGTTGAGTTTGTCAAACTCTTTTGTAGCTTTTTTTTATTCCTGGAATTTTTATAGTCTTACCAGCAATATTCCTGCTCAGAAATGAGTAGATCCAGAAGAGCATCTTTTTCTTCACATTGTTGCAAAATCTGATCATGTAGCTCTTTAACAGTGACACGACATCCTTTCCAAATGTAACTAAGGCATGGTTAAACAAAAAAAAATGCTGTTATATCCATTGCATCTTTCCTCTGATGTGACTTCAATAGCATATTTAAAAAGTTCATTCATTACAATGTCTTACTTGGTCATGCGTATGAAAGATCCACACATAAATGAATTGAGGGGCTCATCATTAGCTTGACCTAAGTCACCGTCACATATCAAGGGCACAGAAGCAGCCAATCCCAGACTCAGCCCTGGCTTCTCAAAGCATAACTGTAATGATTAAAGAAAAAAAACAATATCCTAACAACAGCTCACTGGAATTAAGCTGTCAAAGTTAAAGGACATTGTGTTTAGTAGCTTTACTGTGCTAATGAGAAGAGGAATCATAAAAGCATAGTTCACCTAAAAAAAAAAGTTTAAATTCTGTCATTATTCACTTTCATGTCGTTCCAAACGTGTATGGCTTTCTTTCTTCTGCGGAACATAAATTAGGGTATTTTGAAGAATGTTGTTAACCAAACAGTTTTGGTTCCCATTGACTTCCATTGCACGTGTTGTCTATATAATAGATGTCAATGGGAACAGAAACTTTTTGGTAACCAACATTCTTCAAAATATCTTCTTTTGTTTTCCACAAAAGAAGAAAGTCTTACAGGTTTGGAACGATATAAGTAAATGATGAAAGATTTTTAAATTTTGAACTATCCCTTCAATTCTAGAAATCATTGTAATAGTAATCTAGGATTTAAAACATAGTTTGGTCATCGATATGAAATGATTTATAAAAATGACCAAAATATGTGTATTCTTGGTGTGTTCAGGGGTTGTTCAGGGTTAACCTTCTCAAAATACTTGCGAGAGAAATTTTTTTTTACACAAACCTTTCCATAGCCAAAACACTGCATCTTCATATCACAGGCAGACATCTTATAGCTAGTTTTATTTTCATGACTGAACTCATATCCCCTAAAGAAAAGGACACAAACAAAAAGAATCAGAATTTTTACTTTCACTTTTGGACTAAAAACACTTGTACTGTATTGAGTTTCCATTTGATGTGCAATCTGAGTATTAAATCACTGTCCCGTAGGTGTTGTTACTTTATCATTCTCAAGAATAAATGACACTATAACAAAGAGTTTGAAATTGTTCACTGAAGAAGATCAATGGTTCTGCAGATCTTACCAAGGGAGCAAGAGCTTGAGCAGGGATGGAGAGTTCAGGAGAGTCTTTGTGGAGGTAGGGGAGGAACGCACATCCCCGGACAGATGCGTCTGCAACAACCTCTGCATTTGAGACTCACATCTCTTCAGAAAAGCAAGCATCTGTAGATAAGGAAGAACAATTAGTCAAATGGCATCTTTACGCTGCAGAAGCTGCATCTGAAAATAAATCTGTAAACAAAAACATCTAAAATAATAAATTATATCCTGAAAAACTCTGTCATGACAAAGATTAAGGCTGTACTGATGCTGCCTTTTATCTACGGAACCAAAGCAGCACAGACCTTGGGGCTGTTCTCCTGAGCACCTGCCTCGGCCCAGTCCTTCGGAGTCCGGCCCTGATCATCATGGAGACGCAGGTCCCCGCCAGCATCCAGCAGTGAACTCAGGAGCCAGGGATTACAAGAGAAAACTGCAGAATGGATGGGGGTACTTCCATCATTACAGCGGCTGGTGGACATAAGTATCACACATGAGATAGTATGCTATTTTTCATATTCACACAATCTCCATGGATGATTATGGGAAGGTTTGGCCTTACTGATTTGGGTTTGCTCCATACTGCAGAAGTTTCTCTGCTACACTGACAAAGCCAAGGAGAGACGCGCAATAGAGTGGTGTCTGTCCAAGGTGGTTCATGCTGTCAACTCCCACACCTATGGAAGGTGGAGTACAAAAAGCATTAATGAAACACGTACAATCAAAGTAAAAATCATTTGAAATGCCCGAGTTGTAATTAAACCTTTTTTGAGGACTTTCTCCACTTTTGCTACTTTTTTCTCAATTGTGTATCTGTGTAGAAGGCCTGGTAACCCTCCAATTTTCACAGTGCCCAGGAGCACCGGGCAGGGCATTGGCTGAACCCCTGTCATGATGCTGATGTCCAATAGATCCAATGGTTTCTTCTTCCTCACCTGTGAACCATAATTTAGGCCTAAATTACTAGGTTGAATAGTTTTAGCATAGAAACCTAACCTAACGAGAGATTAACACATGTTTGCTAAACATTGTTTACTGACTAATTACAGTTGCAGTCAGAAAGTAAAAAAAAAAAAAAAAAAAAACTGATAAACAAGAAATAACCATCGAAGTTATCCTTACTGACTTCTGTTATACTCAAACGTAACGTTAAATTTTAAATGTAACTGTTAATCAACGTAACTTAACAGTTACATATGCTAGCAAGCGGACAAAATTAGACAAAGCTCATGTAATCTGAATATTCATATTTATCGCACTATAATTTACCAGTTTGGGAAGAGTTTAGTTGACTTTCGCTAATTTAAAATGAGTTTTGAAAGAAGTAAAGTTACTTCGATATTCTGTAATGTATTTCACGCGCTTCACTCGTTCTTGATGATTCTATTGGACGTTGGGAAACGGCGGATGGATACTATTGGATGAATCTAGAAATATTGACATTTCAGATGTTTTATTTCATTAGAATCGATTCGAAGTATTTCAAATAGTGATTTTATGTTTTGTTTAGACTTTATAAATAGACCTCATAAACTTTAAAGTGAGAATCTAATTTGTTAGCAAAACATTGTGATTGACACGCACTATTTCTCATTCTGTTTTCTCCCTCCGCGCAAATATGTGACAAAACAAAATAATTGCAGTTTGTTTAATGCTAGTAATGAATAATGCTTTACCTCAGAAATAACAAAATATTACATATACTATAAGAATCAGTATCGTTTGAAAGCCCGTTCTCGAAACAGTTGAGAGTAAATACATGAATCTGTAAGTCATTATGATGCGAAACTTTTACATAATAATTAGATTTTCCACCTAAAAATTATAACACATTAACTCATAATTATATCTGAACGTTTCACATTATTTTGAGATAATTTACGGGGAAAATTCTAATAGTTATGATATAGTAAGTCATTATTAGGAAACATTTTCTCAATATAATGAGACCAAATAATTATGACATTATAATTTATATTTAATTTTAGTTATCTCATTATTATGATTTACAGATTCATATTTTTACTCAACTGTAGCATAAACAGGCTTCCATGGCGAACGATCTTGGATCGAAAGGATGGCTAAAGATAAAAAACAATAATAAAAAAAAAACATTAAACAGTTTAAGAATAAATAGTGAATCAAGTGAATATATATATATATATATATATATATATATTATTATTATTATTATTATTATATATTTATATATACATATATTTTATATATACAGTTTGAATATATGTATAATATATGTATTCAAACTGCAAAAAAATGTCATATAAACAAAGAAACGCCCATTGTTCAAATGGTGTGTAAAGAAATGTCACAAGAGTCTAGAGTCCTTTGTCTTTTTTTCTGCTAAGCATAAATTCCCCATATGATGATATAAAGAAAACTATTCGAACTTATAAACTTTTTTTTTTGTCAATATATGTATTTAAGGCAATTTAATTTAATTTAATTATATTTGAATTATTTTGAAAACTGCAGTAGGGACTTTTATTTTGTCTCGTCTGGTGACGGTGCTGCTGTGTCCTGAACCTCAACGCAAAGCTAATAATCCTTGAAATCAGAGGTGTGTGTTATACACATCCTCTCTCTTTCTATCTCTCTTCTTACACGCACAGGAGGATGAACAACCCCGTTATAGAAGATGAGGACTGCACTTAATTTCACTTTTTAAACTCTTTTTTTTGTTTTCTGCTCGGCTAATGTGATTGGTAACGTGGCTCATCAACACCGGGGGGATTTTCAGGAACTTTTTTTTCACGTCGAGTACTCCGGATCTAATGATTTCATTATTTAGAGATGTCTTCAAATAGCAAATAATAGTCCAACCGATGTCTTTAATGTATAATATTAAGAATATATTTTTTAAACCTGTAATTAACAAAAAAATCTGTTTGTGTCCGATAACACTGTTAAACGCCTCGCAGATAAATTCACACTCGGTTTAGCTGCTACTGTGACTAACGGATGTTAAAAATGTTACTTAGTGTGTAAGTAGTTGTGCAGATGCTCTAATATTATAAATATCACATTTAATAATTGTATTTTGTTTTATCTGTCGCTGTCGTGCCGGTTGAAGTAAGATTTACGAGCCTCAATCCACCGGTCTCGTGTTTCCACCCACCCTCCGTTCGTGAACTTTCATTTTTGCTGTTTTGTGAAGGTGTTTTATTAGTCAATTCTAGGAAGGAAAGTGCCGTTATTGTGTTGGGATGCGGAAGGGTGAGGAGCAGAGCTGAGGGTAAACATGTTAAGGGTTTAAGAGAATGGCTCGGTGATCATGTCGTCTATGGAGGGTGTTTTCTCCGGGGTGGGTGACTGGCAGTGGCTCTGCATGGTCACTCTCTTTCTGGCCTCTGTTGTCACTTTGATCATATACTTGGTGCTGTATTTTTCCAACGAACCCCCTTCTGGGAAAACACCTCTCAGTCATGTGGATTCAGAGGAAGCTGATGGGATTTTATGCTGGGTGCTGTCTCTGAAAAGCTGGAAGAGTCAGTGGAGAAAAGCCTGGTTTAGGGGCCTTAATGAGGAAGCTCGTAGATCACAGGTTGGTTTGTAATTCAGTTATATATATATCTCTCTCTATATATATATTGTTAGTCTTTAAAATCGCACATGATTTCCTTAAAAAAAAAAAAGAGAGATTGTTGTGGTCTTTTTTTTTTGCTTATTGTATTACTTTGGTATTTTGTTCCTCTTATTAGAGTGGGATTCAGCTGACCTTTGAAGATGATGGTGTCCAGTCATCAGAACTGGCCTTGGACCAGATTTCAAGCTTTACAAAAACAGCCGGTCAAAAGGTAAGGGCAATGAGGGCATGCTTCGAATGTTTATATACACTAACCTATATTGTGGATCTCCCTGCTTGCCTGTATTTAGGTTTGCATATGTGTTGAATCAAAATAAGGATATGAGTATGATATAAGACTTCTCCTTTTGACATGCCCCGCTGTTTGTTGATTCAGAAAAGTTATTAGCAGTGTTATGACTGTTAAAATGTCAGGATATTTAAATTTCCACCTAGTTTTAGTCATAGTTGGACTAAACTATTTTCTTTTTGAAAGGATGTCCTGTGTCAGGTGGTTGGGAACAAACTGCAGTTTTCGGTCAGTGCTTTACCGAGCTCAGCATCTTCAGAAACACCCCTGAGATACAGTGTGAAAATATCTCCACTTCGTCTGCAGGTAAAAACGAGTGTTTATTCTCTCTTTAAAGTCACTTGAGGATCGTTGAGTAAACATCAGGCTTTGGCATCTGTGTAACAAATTGTCAAACAAGACAGTCATTCTTTGAATGCTTCCAGAGATATTGGCATTTGGTTTGGAGGATGAACCAGTTTTTTTAAAAACATTCCCATGTTCAGACAAGCGTCTCATTCTGTGTGCTTCTAGGAAAGCCTGTCACGTGTTTTGTCATCAAAGTAAATAGTTATTGTAATCACATGGGGATAAATCAACACTATGATTAATTGAACTGTACATTCAGTTTGAGTGAAGAGGGAAATGAGTCTTATTGGGAAATTAATTCTATTCTAAAGCAAGTAATAAAGTTTTAGGATTTTGAAACCTTTAAAACAAAGAAGTGTTATGGTGTAAAATGAATAGTACATTTTTCAGATTCTGCTTGGTTTTTATGTCACTAATCATATGAACTGTTTGTACAAAAGGTCAGTTTTCACTTGGATATACAAAAAAAAATTGTAGAATTAAAGCAATGCACAAAAAACAATGTTTTCATTAGTGTTCTCAGACTTCAACCCCTCTGTTATTTATGTACATACTGCTATTGAATTTTATTAATATTTTTAAATTAATTGGCTATTCATTTTTACATTTTCATTTTAGTTTCAGTTGTGCTTTTGTAATTTTTATTAATTATTTAATATTTCATTATAGCTTTAATTTTTGTTATTTTTATTTCAGTTTTAGTAATTTTAGTACATCAACTTAAACTTATTTATATCATTTAGTTGCCAAGTAAATGCTTGTAATTTTCATTGAAGTTTTTCATCTAATATTTATTTCAGCTTAAATATTAAATAATTTGAGCAAAGTCAGTTTCCGCTGTATTTGAATGATTATGGTAATAAGCTTGTAAATGAGCACAGTTGTATGTTTGGAAACGCATGGCACTGATGAAGGGTTGAACCCGAAAACGTTTTGCGCACCTTTTGCACTTTATTTGTGGCCTCTGGGCAATAAATTCATGTGAGCTTTTTAGCGTATTTTTTGTGTGCGGATCTTCTTTTGTCATTTTTAATAGTGTTAGTTAACCCTGACAACACTGCTCCATTTGTGTACAGTCCTATTAGACCTATATGGAATGAGGAATAAACACATTTGCCCTTGAATGGGACGTCCTATGTTCTCTTGAGGGATGTAACGCCTCATGCACCATCCTGCATGCTTTTGATTTATAGGGCGTGACTCACTCTGCCATTTTATTCGCCACGGGAATCAGATTAAGTGCCTCAGTCGCGAGCACTGGCTCAGTGTCCTGCCTTTATTTTAATCACCGTTAATATGTCTCTGCCTCAGGAAAGAGCATGTGCACATGCACTAGTACATCCTGCCCAGAATTATTCATTGAGCTTGTACCTCTTGAACAGTTATTTTAATGTTGCACTACAAAAAAAAAAAAAAAAATGTATATCACAATTTCAGTGTGCAGAGCTGCAGCTTTTCTGCAGTAGTTGATAATACATTGTGTTTAAGAGCTCACACCGGCTTTGCTCAATTGAATTACAGCTATTTTTAAACCAGTAAGTTACTCGACGACTCGTTGTTGTGCTGATCCCGTTTTAGCTTTAAGTGCATTGAGTGGCTAAACATTTAACCTGTTGTAAAATCTTTAATTTTCCTCATATGTCTCCACAATCCGCCTCGGATCTATGGTATTCTGTAGTAGTAGGCAGTTTTTGTTTAAGAGGATTAGGCCCAGTGCTAGATTGTAAATAGAATTGCGGGCATGTGCCAAATGTACGTACAGAATGCTTGTATGTTTAGGAGTGTTTGTTTATTTTCTGTTTGTCTTTTCAGCCTCTTTCTGGAGGAATCCATATGGCTATTGCATATTTTCTGTCTGTTTCCCCTGCTGGTCAAGGCCGGTTACTGGAAAGCTCCCAGCTCTTGTTAGAATGGCTTTGTAGGCTGAATAACAGTATATTTAGGGCTTTTGTTTCTGTTCTAGAGGTCATTGCACTCTAGACCCCACAGCCGTATACAGGGTTGTGGAATAACCCATTTATTTTAACTCCATGCGGTCCAACTCTTGGCAAGGTTACAAGCACTGTAAGCAAATATATTTTCAGGCTAAGATTGAAGTAGAGCGATTGAAGCATTTCCTGATTATATAAATCTTACTGTAAGCTAATAGTAACTGGTTAGCATTTGCTGTCTCTTCAAGACTATTATGATTTAGGAATGAACTTGAGAGCACTGCAAAGGAATTTGGCGTCCTGTCATTTTTTCCTCCTCGTTTCATCCAAGTTCATTCTCCAGAAATGTAAAGCAGTCGTGCTTGGACATGACAGCCCATTCCTCTATGTACTGTGGGCCCTGCGGCTCAATGAGCCGTTGTGAATATGAGAATGCTCTGGACCCTTTGTTTATTGTGAGTTTGAAGTAGGCAGTGTTAGGTTATTCTGTTGTAGGTCGCTGTGTGTTTTTGCCGTGCTGAATTGAAGCAGCAGCATTTATTGTTTAATTTATAGCTGATATTTGGTCATTTCAGTTGGTTTTTCAAGCAGCATTTTTCTGAATCAATAATATTCATACACATACTTGTGAGTGCACAGTAGTTTGATTCAATCTAAGTTGACAATGGTAAATAGCCATAAGGTATTTATTTTATATTCACAAAAGATTTCAATTTCAAATAAATGCTGTTTCTTGGAGTTTCCTGTTAAGTAATTCTGAAAAAAATGTATTGCAGTTTCCACAATTGCTTTTAGCATGGATAATAATAATAAATGCTTCTTGAGTACCAAAACAGCATATAATGATTTCTGAAGAATCATGTGACACTGAAGATTGGAGTAATGATGCTGAAAATCTAGCCATCACAGGAATAAACTACATACATTAAAATAAAAAAGTTATTTTATGTTGTTATAATATTCTCAATATTACTGTTTTACTGTATTATTATCTTACTGACCCAAACTTTAGATAAGCTTTACATATAAATAGGTTAAGTTGATATCCATAATTTAATGCAAAAATAAATGCCAAAACATTCCTAATAATTAAAATAAATAGAAGCTAACATTGTTTTACATGATGGTTGACATTTTAATTTTAACTATGTTTTCTGTTTCGTGAACTTTTAAAAGCAACAAAACAATTGAGATCTTATATTAAACCATGTTTAAAGAGGTTTTAGGCTTTACAATTTTGTACAGTCTCATGACTTATTGCTCAAATCAGCCCTTGTTTTGTGTCTGTGGTTATAAAGTAACATTTGTGTCTCTATTGTTGTCACAGCTGGCCCTACAGATGAAAGAGGTGAACAGGGAGGTGGAGATTTCCTGGAGGGTGCTTCACCTGGACTCTGTAGATTTGCAGCTGACGCCAAGTTTTGCGCAGGTATATTCACTCATCAGACCACTCAAGAAAGAAAAGATCATGATTAAGTACGGTTCTCGTGGTCTGTCATTTGTAAATCTCAGTAGTTTTTAAGTGGTAACTTCTGCTTATTTTTTCGGAAAGCACATGGCATGACTCTGTGTGTGTTTCAGGGAGATTATGAGAGTCTAAGTGAAGCGGCTGTGAGCGACAGGCTCAGGCAGGTCTTGAATGGAGCTCAAGCATTTGTAAAACTGAGCAGCCGACCTGCAGAGTCTGCAGAAATCCAGGTACAACCCTACGCAAATGTCATTAAGTGTTTATCGTATCATCATTAGTTCTTAATCCTCTCTAAAAAGCTTCCACATAATTTCAAGTTCAACCACATAAGAGTTTTAAAACCCTATTAAGCTGTTCCAAATATAAATGTCCTTTATAAATGTCTTTTTTCTGCTTAACACAAAAGAAGATATTTTGAAGAACATGGGTAATCAAACAGTTGATGGGGCCCCATTGACTTCCATAGATTTTTTTTCCATACTATGGAAGTCAATGGGACTCATCAATTGTTTGGTTACCCATATTCTTGAAGAAATTTTGTTTTCGGCAGAAGAAAGAAATTCATAAGGGTTTGGAACAACTTGATGATGAGTAATTTCATTTTTGGGTGAACTATCCCTTTAAGGCCTTGAATTTATGATCTGATAAATGTCATAATATTCAGAGAATTGCATAACTTTGGAATTTTCTCAGAATGGAGAGAAAAACACAGAAAAGGATGTTGCTGTTGATGTTATGAGTGATAATGTTTTATTTCCTCTGTCCTCTTCAACAGGAAGTAAGGAACAAGACCTTGCAGGCGACCTCACCCCCAAAGCCCCCGCGAGCGCATGAATGGAAACTATTAGTGAAGAACATCCGGGTCACATGCAAACAGGAGAATGGTGCTGCAGGTCAGTGACCAAAAGAGTGGTGCATCGCACACACATATTAATGAAGAAAGCATGTCCTTTCAGTTGTTTAATATTTAGCCAACTAATTTTTGCAGATTTATACAATATTCAATAAAATACAACATGATGTATATTGGTTTAAACATGCTTTTCAGCATTTGAAAAAACAATTTTGTAACAATTAAGTATCACCTTTTTTTTTTTTTATGTGCCTCTTAATCACAGGTAGCTTTTTATGATGGGCCATTTATATAGCCATATGATTCACAAAGATTTACATCCTTGAAATCCCATTGGTCTCGTTATGTATTAAATGGACCTCATGTATGCCACAGACCTCAGCTAATGTTTTTATATTGCTTGGATCGAAGAAATAAAGCCAATAATTTGGATGGAATTTTGTTGTGGGCACAAAGTGCAGGCAGCACTTCCCAAAAAGCACCGCCCCCACAACTTCTTGAGTTAACTGCCTGTGTTTCCCTCAATCAGGATGTCCCTTCTGTTCGGAAATCATTTTCGGAAGTGGTCTAATTGTCCCACTGCTCTCCAGCCAAGTCACTATTACAGCCTAGCAAGCACTTAATGGAGACAACTGGCAGCTCATCCGTTTTATGCATAATTCATTTTGACAAAGAGTGTTCTCTGCATTAGTCAGTAATTTAGCTCAAACAGTACTAGATCTCTTCTCTTTGTCTTTTGGCACAAATATCTGGTTTTATTTGAATGTGGTACATGTACATTAGCAAATGAGTCTACTTTCGGAATGGTATTGCTTGTGCTTGAAGATAAAAACTGTTTCTGTTCTGCTGTCAGGCGGCATGAATCCCCAGTGTATCCTCCAGTTGGATGATCCTCCTCAGAAGGTCACCAGTTCAGTCTTGACTAACACATCCAACCCGGCCTGGGATCAGCCCTTCATATTGTGAGTTCAGGTCCACCTCCCTAGCTGCTCCTGCCAACTTCATTTATACCCATTGAAAAAAATAATCTGCTTTAACCTTTTGCCACTGTTATAGAAAAGTACAATAGAGATAGGACAAGAAATTACTGAGAGAGGAGGCGGCGACATGAAGGGAAATAATGTGAATATATATATATATATATATATATATATATATATATATATATATATATATATATATATATATATATATATATATATATTCACATTATGTCTATTCTTATTATTTTAACATTTTATATTTATTATTATTTTAACATTGATTGTCAACTCACAAATCCACACAAAATTAAAAACCAGCAACCATTTCCTAAAACTTTAAAAATAAAATGATTGGTATTTTTGGGGCATCTTTCAATCTTTTTAGATAGGAATGCCGTATGATTTATTTTATCTCCTGTCTCTATGGTTTTGCAGTGAGCTTAGCGCCCGATCAAAGGAGCTGAACATCCAGGTCGTGGATAACGGCAAACCTCAGGAGAGTAAGTCCACATGACCGAAAATAAACCGGCTTAACTGCATAAAAACAGAATAGTGATATCCATTAATCTGGGTCTGCAGAAGCTTGAAGGTCGTCTGTGAATTTTAATCTACTTTCTGTCATCTGTTTCTCTAAATCACATGTGTCAAACTCCAGTCCTGGAGGGCCACTGTCCTGCAGAGTTTATCTCCAACCAGCTCCAAAAACACCTGCCTGGAAGTTTCTAGTAATCCTGAAGACCTTGATTAGCTGGATCAGGTGTGTTTAATTAGGGTTGAAGCTAAACTCTGCAGGGTTGTGGCCCTCCAGGAACTGAGTTTGACACCCCTGCTCTAAATCATGAAATATTCTCAAAATGAGGTGAAAGTGATATATTTATTGAGCTAATAGAAGGATACTGTGGTAACATTATGATTTGCTAACAGACATGTGACGCCCTCCATTACCTCATGTCATTGGCCTTTCACCCTGATTTCTAACAGGCCAGATGCGCTTGTGTGAAATGTGTTTGTCTGTTTATTCAGTGTCACTTTTGCCTTCCTAGGCAAACACATTGATTAAATAATGTGCATTAATTTGATTTGTTCAGGGTATCACTCTCTGTTCTCCTCCCAGGTGGTTTGTTAGGTCAGGTATCTGTGCCTTTTGATCTAGTGAAGAAACACCCCAAAGGTCAACAGACTTTTTCACTCATGAACAAAGATCATATAACCGGATCACTAACTACTGAGGTAAATGCATATCAAATATCATCAATATGTCATAATGAGACTGAGAATTTTGATCTCATTTTAGATCTAATTCTCATAGAAATGTCTTTATGTATTTTTGTGTACATTGGCCTAAAACTCTGAAGTGAATTAAAATGCCCTAGCTTAATATGCAGAAAGAACTATGAGTAAGCCTAAACTATAGTTTTGTTCCGTTTCGTTTGGAAAATGAATTATGCCACACTGAATATTTGTTTACCAACCTGAATGAATGAAACCTGACGTTACCTCTTCATGCTCTGTGTAGTTCACCTACCTGGAGCCCAGCGAGGTGCGGAGCTGGCAGACGCCCACTCCGGCCCCTACTAAGAGAGTGGAGATGGACCGCACTGTGATGCCCTGTGGCACCGTTGTCACCACTGTCACTGCTGTGAGGAGTAAACCAGGACGACCTTTGCAACCTGGTACCTTTCATTTGACCTTTGATTCAGTTGTTAATTTTTGAGGGATGCAAAATAGTGGGGGTGTTATTTGGGTATTTGTTATTAAATATGAAAATGCTACAATTGTTATGTCAATCTCCTAAACCACTAAATCAAAATCTCTAATATGATTTTTGTGTTTTTAAAAATCCCTCTTACAGAATCCAAATCACCCTCTAAAAATAAGCTGGTGGAGAGAAGGGTGTCAGAGCACCAGTCAATACTCGGAGCCAAAGTCAGCAAAGCACTGTCATCATCGGATACAGGTGAGATTTCCAAGCTTGTTGACTTCAGTGGCTAAATGCATTTCCTTTTATTTCTGCACCGCAAGTGCTCATCAGCCATCCCGGAGCAAGCATGAATGCAAAATACACATTAGTAATAGATTACATTCAGCATCTGTACACTCTTTTTCTCTCTTTCCTGCACAGAGTTATTGATGCTAAATGGGACCGACCCTGTAGCCGAGGCTGCCATCAGACAGCTCCATGAGTCGGCAAAACAGAAGCTCAAATCTCCTGTCAAAAAGAGCACCATCATCATCTCAGGTGTAACCAAGGTACAGAAAAAGACTACTTGCCCACATATATGCGTATTTAGTAGGGATGTACACTATATTGGTACTAGGGCTGGGTAAAAAAAAGAAAAAAAGAAATTGATTCTCATTTTTACAAACCGATATCAATTCTTAAATCCCAAGAATCGATTAGTCATCCTGTTGTCAGTTGATGAATGAATGGAGCATTGTAGCGCGCATCCCATCCAATAAATTGCAATCATCTTTGTGCTTTCTTACTATTGATATGAAACAAAGTCTCAGATTTTAAATTACGTCCATTTTCTTACGAAATTCAAAAACATAAATACCGTTTTGGCGCTGTG
Organism: Abramis brama; assembly: GCF_963993115.1. Classification (NCBI taxonomy): domain Eukaryota; kingdom Metazoa; phylum Chordata; class Actinopteri; order Cypriniformes; family Leuciscidae; genus Abramis; species Abramis brama. The sequence continues at coordinate 17,651,408 of NC_139987.1, read as the reverse complement.
GCGTGAGATCGCTCTGGCGCAGCTCAAGAGAAGCACAATCTTCTCTTCCGCCTTAATAATACCAGTTACAGTGCGAAATAAACATGAATGAGCGTCTGAAAGTGTGTTAAAAGATAGAGTACAACTTATTGAAATCCGTATCATGTCACATGGAATCACTCAATCAGTGTTTCAACCGTGGAAAGACGTCAGTAAAACAGCTTGTAAACAATGTCATGTAACGTCACATTTACCTCAGAAAAACCATATCCAGTGACCATAAACTCGTTAGTCAGCTAGAAAAATTAACTCTAGAGTGGAGCATTTTGCTAAATACATGTACCATATTACATATTCATTATAATTTTTAATGTTCTTCAATATTTAATACATGTTTGAATAAATCTGGCAAGTTTTTATGACAGCCACCATTTAAATGTTTATATTTCATATAACTTTATTATAAAAATAAGTGTAATTTAAGTGTTTGTATACAAATCAGTTAATTTTTACCTTCAATATTATAGTAGGCTAATGAAGCCTAGTAGGCTACAACTGACTCCCATAGTTTACAGCATTAGTTAAAGCAACACTATGTAGTTTTTCAACCTTCATAATATATTTCCAAGACGCGATGGTACATCGACTTACAATAGGTTGAATGACACGTCTGCCATAGCCTGACGAGGTCTGTATCGCTTTTACTGGCACTACGTAACTTCGGGGTTCGGGTAGTAACCCGAGCACAAAAAGAACTACAAAATTCGACTGCTTTACGGCATACGTCACTTCCCCCACCACTTCCTCAAATTCGGACCTGAGAGGCCAACCAGCGTTTGTTTTCCGGCTTTCGTGCGTATGTTTTTGTCATGGCCAAAGCAGCAATGGACAAAAAAAAAAAAGTCAGAGGGCTGTTAACAAATATTCTAAATTCAAATATATATTCAAATAGTTTTTAAAAAAAATGATTTTCGAAGGTGAAAATTAATATTCAAATGTGGAAAAACACGCCCGCGGTAGCAGAGGCGCGGCTGTCTGCTTTGCGAGTGGGCGCGCTGCTTGAGGGGTCAGGGACATTTTATTTAACGTTAAACAGAAACATTACTAAAGTGTAGGCTACTGTACTGACTGAATAGATATTGCATGAATAAGGTAGGTTAGATACAGCAGTTTCATGCACTGCAGGCTTCCACTGGTTTGATTATTTACCGTTTCATGTCAAGGAAAAGTTCCATGTTTACCACAGCACAGCTCGCTCGGAGTATTCAATGTCGGTTCTATATACTGTAAAACTTCAATTAAAGTTAATACTATTTGTTTCAATCACTGAATGAAGCCGGCTTTATTTGGGACAAGAGTCGTGACCTTAAATTGCTTGCACAAAACTCTTGATCAGCACTCAACTTTTGTTTATTGTTGTTGTTCATTTAAACCGTTATGCGCAGAGAGCGTGAGGGCGAGAGAGAGAAAGAGTGCCTGCGAGTGCGAGTGAGCGAGCGAGAGTGAGGTCTGCGGTCTTGGCCATTAGTTGATTTACTTGTTTTTGTGAAGGTAATACGTTGTCAAATATGTTTAAACTTAAATAAACTACCTATACAAGTAGTTATGTCTCTTTGTATTAATTTGTCCTGTTATTGACGTAATGCATTGACAAAATGCGCAACCAGATGTTCGAATAGTTCGAATATGTGTTTTTTATCGAATATTCGGACGTCATTTTTGAGCAATTTTGACAGCCCTACGTGTACAAGTTTGGTAGGGGCTACATTCTTGCAAGTAAATAATACATGATTAGACAGACAAAATCATCTTTTAGACTAAGTAGCCTAATGACTTCAGGCTGATAGTCATGTTTGTTTATTTTTCTGGTGAAAGTGTCTTGTCTCAGGCTATAATGCAAATCGATTTTTCAACTTTGCAGATTCATCTATGGTAGCTTGATATTATAATATTGACGATATATGGCTATTACCTACCACACAAACATTGAATTGAATTAGCATTCTGTAAAACAATAGCCAATAGGCTACTATAATGACGCTGGCTTGTAAACGTGAGTTACGCGATCTTTTGGTGTTTGAAAAAAATAAAACCCATGAAATTATATTCATATGACATGCTGAAATCTATGCCACCGTACCTGGGATGAAGACATTTCACAAGCAACGCAGTCAGTCTGCCCAAGACGTGAGAACTCCTTCTGTAGAGTTCGGGGGTATCGGCTTGTCAACAAATGCACGCGTATCCCCTGGTGTAACCATGACAGATTTTACGACAGTAGTAGAAGACAATACTGTTTCCCAACTGTAGGGGGACCCCGAGATTAAAAGTTACCTTCTGTTGCTTTAAGAGATTTGTTTTCCTTGAGAAAATTTGCCATGCATTTTACCTGATATCCAAAATAATCAATAGTGAATTGAATCGAATCGGAATCAAATCGAATTGCAAGCTTGTGAATTGAAAACGAATTGAATTGTGAAATTTGTGTCAATACCCAGCCCTAATTGGTACCATATCACTTTTGTTTACTTTTTTCTGTGCATGCTCATTTCCCATATTTTTACATTTATATTACCATTGGTGTCATCAAATGCTTACTTAAATTTTTTTTTTTTAAATACTAATAATTTAATTTAAAAAAAAATGTACATTTATAATGTTGTGATTCCCAAATTCACTTGTAGCATTAAAAAAAATTTGATTTGATGATTTTGATTTATTTATACAAAATTGTGCAAATTTATTAGACAGATTTATTTATTTATTTATTTCAAAATTGGAAACCTTCTAATCCTACTGTAGATCAAGATTATCAACCCATGAATCCACACAAAACACAGCAAGCATTTCCTAAGACTTCAAAATTAAAATGTTTGTAGTTTGTCATTTTTGTGACATCTATCAATCTTTTTAGATCTTTTTACATTATAATGTTGTGATGCCTGAATTCACGCGTAGAATTTAAACAACTGATTTTGATTTTAATATATTTTTACAAAATTGTCAGTATCAGACAGAATAATTTTTTTTTTGTGCTGTATCTACTAATAGTTAGTGATACCTTGCCCTAGTCACAATGTTACATCATAAAGCAAGTTCTTCAGTTTCTAATTGAAGCTTTGCTATTAACCTGCTCTCTAGGCCCCTCTAACACAGGATGAGGAGATGACTTTGATGGCAGGATATGCAGCTGCAATGGACGCTTCTATGTCCGGAGCATCTGAGGGCACCAGCAGCGAAGCAGCAGCATTACCCTCGGAAACCGTGGTAGAACCCAGCTTTCTCGAACCCGTAGAGTCTCTGGTGGGTGCGAATGGCACAGATCATGTGGAGGACTGGGAGAGTCAGGCTGGAGAGGACCCAGATGCGGATAAGTCCTCTCTGTCCCTCTGTACCTCTGAAACTGGTTCCAAAAAAGGAAAAGGTGAGGGGAATGGACTTTGAGCTTTATGTGTATGAAGAACAACAACATTCAGAATTATGCTGAGCTGGGTTTTGGGTTTCTATTTAACCGGTTTACACCTTCAAACTACATAAAGTGCTTAACTAGAGTCATAAATCTGATCACAGGTCTGCATGTGAACCACAAGGTCAATGGCATGCATTTACACTACCATTCAAACGTTTGAGAGTCGTTAAGATTGTTTTATGTTTTTGAAAGAAGTCTCTATTTGATCATGCGGATACATTTTTTCAGGATCTTTTGTTTAATAGAAAGTTCAAAAGAACAGAATTTAATTAGAACAAGATTTCTTTTGTAACATAAATACCTTTACTGTCACTTTTTAACAATTTAATGCATGCTTGTTGGAACAAAAGTATTAATTTCTTAAAAAATTGAACAGTAGTGTATATGCTAGTGCAGGGGTTTTCAAACTGTGGTCACAGAGTGGGTGCACGATATTCCAACATTAAGTAAAAATCGCTTCGAATTTGCAAAGGCCACGTTTTAATTATATACATATGCGCTGTCATATCAATTTCTTTCATATCAAACTTTTGATTAACATTAAGGGTACAGTAATTAAATTGTTTTCTCATCTCAAATATTTTTGGTGGGTCTTGACATAGATTATACTTGTCTAGGTGGGTCCTGGAATAGAAAGGTTTGGGAACCCCTGTGCTATTGTATTGGTAGTAAATTGTAAATTGGTGGTATTTTTCCCCATGAAGTTGTAACTACAATATTTATTATTCTAGAATTAATTATTCTAAAAAGCTGATCTGAACCAAAGAGTAAAGTAGCCATTTATTCCGTCACTTGAGTTGCTCAATGTAAACAACCTTCAAAAAAAGACTGAAAAATGTCTTAAAAAGGAACATCTCAACCAAATTCAAGTCTTGTTAGTGGCATGCCAGTTAACACAGAGCTACTAAATTCTGTCTTACCTTTGTTTGTGTCTAATATGAATACAGCACTGTCTAGTGTCTTTTTGTCTGTACTTCTCACATTTGATGACATTCACTTTCTTTTTTGTCCTCTGTACCTCTCCCTTATCATTTTGTTTATTTTTTTCTTTGCTGTCTTAAAGTGGAAACCTGTGCTAACCAGACTTTATTGCTGGAAGAGTAAGTGACCTTTTGAGAAGTCTATAATAGTAAAATTATGTAGACTTCCCTGTGAAATTGTTAACAAACCCTTTTAGTAAAAAAGCTAGTCCATGCCCCAGCGTTTTAAACTTCCATCGGGATAATAAGCAAGTCATTACCCTGTATTTGATCAACATGGTTTCAAACGTGAATTTTGGACATGGAGAAAGATTTGACATGCTGCTTGGCTTCTCAAATCTTTGGAGGCACCTCTTGTTTTTTGTTTTGTGCTATTGAACCTTTTCATTGTTGGCTAAGTGAGAGTTTCGGCTGATAACTTGCCCAAACAGCATAAAAATCCAGAAGTTCAAACTTTCTGAACTTCTAAGCTGGTGTGGACTGGTTTAGGCTGCTTTGATTCTAAAACCAAGCACTTTCAAACGCATTTGCATTCTCTGTGTTAGTGGTGTGTAGGCCTGTCACGATAACAAATTTTGCTGGACGATAAATTGTCCAAGAAATGATTGCGATAAACGATAATATTGTCGTTCTGAGACCATTTTCATCTAATATAATGATAATGGCATAATAATGCAGGTACACCTTTTCAAAGATCTATAAACTTTTATTTCTTAAGAATATTAAACATTAAAAACGGAAAACATTTTAGATATCCACAAAAAATTAACAAAACAACCAAAAACAATAAAAGGAATGGACTCTCAGTGTCTGTTAACAAAAAAAAAATCACTTGAATAAATACCAAAAACAATAAATGAAATGGATGTAAACAAAACTGCACGAGAAATAACGTTCGTGGTATAGATACGCATTTTCATGAGATCGGGCTCGAAACAGTCCCGCTTTCCCATACAAAGACCATGTGACTGACAAGCGCCGCGGCACCGCCTCCCCACACAAAGACCATGCAACTGACAAGAGAGTTCACTCCTCCTATACGCTAAAGAACCGAGTGGTCATCCAGTCTCTTTGGTAGAGAGAGAGATAGAGACGAGGAAAACAAACAAGCATGCAGCACAAACATTATCGCGGCCGGAAAATTTATCAAGCTCTTTTTTATTTATTTTTCGTGCGATTAATTGATTTATTGACTATCGCGACAGGCCTAGTGGTGTGCTTGTATTCTTTCAGCTAATTTCCATCTGATGCTGCCAGAGTATTGCAGTAGCATCTTTCAGAGCTGAATATGACACAAATTGCGTCACAATTCCCACAAATCCTCTGTGTCTTCATGGTAGTCAATAAAACCAAAAGAATATTTGATTACTAATTTTATGGTTTAGCTTCCTGTTGATCAGAGTTTGACTTCCGGGTTGGCTCAGTGAAGTGTGTTAGTGAGCTTGGCTGATTATTTTCATCTCTCTTTGGCGCCCCCTGTAGGCAGCTTCCTGCACAAGAGTGCCAAGCTATTCTTCAGACGGCGACATCAGCGAAAGGAGCCAGGGATGAGCCAGTCCCACAATGACCTGCAGTACTTGGAGCATCCCGAGGCGGCCATGATGGGCGACAGGGAAAAGAGGACGGCCACCTTCAGGCGCATTATCAACAACAAGCTTCTACCCAAGAGCAAGAGCAAAGCCAACGGCACAGTGAGAGAACCGCCCACGTGAACTGCCCACTCTGTTGCATTAGATAAGGCCTTCATCGAAACTAATAGTTTTTGCACCTCTTAATTTTTTTCTAACGTCCTCATTTTCACATTCATTCTCAACTTTTATGCAAGTCATTTCTTGTTTCTTGGCTGTATTTGCCAAAACCTCTGCATTGCAACAATCACTGTTTCGTCAACTCCCTCTCAACACATCATGCACATTCTCAGAATTCCAATTTCTTTATCATTCAGACCTTTAGCTTGGTTTTCCTTGATCTACTCAATGAAGTCTGTCTTCATGGCACTAGTTTCATCTCTTCATCCATGTAAATAGGCATCACAGGCTTGTCACTTTCTCTTTCACCTTGTGAAATGTGTGTTTATGCAAGAAAGTTTACAGAACAGCATCCAAATGAACACTGGCTCTCTTCGTCGCTCCAAATGACTCAAAAGAGTCGTTTAAACTTATGCAAACATCATGCAAAAGATACTCTGTGTTTGTGGCCTTTTAACCAAAGTGGGATTTGAGGATAACCTTTTCTTGCTATTTACCTAAGCTTTATCCCTCTGGAAACCCTCTGGTGACCTGATGGAACCTGGACTATCTAACTATCTAAGGGAAAACCATCAGTTTGATTTGCACTTCTTTATATGCTCAGAACTCATTCCAAATGCATTTGCAGTGATGTGCAGCGAATTCTGGGGGGTTTGGTTGTGAACATGCTCTGGATTTGTTCAAAATCATGTGAAAGATCTCTGCCTTTATGTGAATTGAATATGGGAGTTTTTATTTTGATAGGGAGACTAATCTGCAGTTTAAGCCTAATTGTCTCTTGGAATAGTGACTCTTATTTCCCCAAATTTGTTAAGTGAAACATTTCCTAACAGAGCATAACATTTAAAATGTTCTGGGTTGGCACTGATATGTTCGTTTTAAGACGGGTTTGGTTTTCTGTTCATCTTTTAATTTCTAAATATTAAGCAGAGTTGGGAAAATATCAACAAAAGATATTATTAGGGTTATTTTATGTTAAATATTTTCTTTTTAAGCATACATTATTCAATATACTGTATAATTGTCACATGTGCTGACTGATTTTTTTTTCTTTTCTTTTTTTTCTCCGCCATTCCACAATACCACACAATTTTAAAGAAGTTGATGTGTGTGAATTGTACCAAAGGTTTTTAACACTAAGCAAGGGCATTTTCCCGTTTGAGAAAGACCAGAATGCAAGAGCACTAGCCTCTTGAATTTAGCTATTCAATATGTTCACGATTCAGGAGTTATTTTCCCAGGAGTGGTGTTTTCTTTGACTTGTAATCTTAAGCCACCTGAAATGTTGGCTGTGAATGCCAACCAGTTTGTATTCTGGGACTGCAGTGGATTTGTGGTAAGGGGATTCAATAACAGGCTCCATTTGACATTTACTTGAACTCAAGCTGCATATCTAGAAGAAACCTGAATGCCTGTCCATAGTGAATGTTGCCAGAAAGAAACCTCAGCAGTCTGGCTGTTAACTCTGAATTTTGGGAGGACTACTGTTCTGTAATTCTATTTTGTTTTTTCATTTTGTCTGTTGTGTGTTGCCATTTACAGCCTGGCTGTTAACATTTCATTTGGTGGTATTTCTTAACAGGTAATTTTAATTGAAAAAGGGGGCAAATGAAGATTTTATTTTTGTCATGCTTGCTTGGCCGTACAGAGGTGATCTAGCCTTTAAATAAAATCGAACACATCAGTCCTCTTTATATGCGTATCATCATAATATAATCATGTGCATTGAAGAACTCCTCATTAACTTAACTCGTCTGCGCTTTCTATTGGACTCTGGTGACCTTAACCAGAATGTCTATAGAAATTGTTGTTGTGAATGATAATTGTATCCATGAGAACCTGTTTATCACCATAACACATTTACCTGCAATATTAAGATCACACATCTGCATGGCCTGTGCAGTAAGAACTCATAAAGCTTTTCCGTTTGTAGTCCTAAAACCCTCTGGAATTCTCTGTCAGATTTTAAGAATGGTGGTTTGTGATATTAAATAAAGTCTGTCATTACTTGAAGAGACTTGTTTTGCTCTATAACATAAATCACACATGGATATGTTGTTGACAACTACCACAAGTATGCTTGTTTATGAAACCCTGTTGTTATATCAATAAAGATTTAAATTTCACATTTGATGTATGAGTTTGTGTAATGTGTGTTGCTTAATGCAAAAGTCTTTTCAAGTAATGCTAAACAGAGCTTTTGTTACTTTTCGAACCCAATAGGAACTTCCTGAGGGAACCTATGGCTGATTAGCTTTCTGGTTATCCTACAAAATGACATTATATCTGAACAGCTCTGTTATAAAAAGTGACAAAGACCTTGATATCTGTGCATAATGAATGTAAACCTGTGCTTATGTTCATTAACATATCTATTGGTTTGAGCAGTAAACACTGACTGAAAACTCCAGTTTGTTTCTGCATTCGTTTTTGCTGTCAAAATAGGATTCAGAGTCAGACATGTTATTTTGTGTGTCTACATAATATAATTAATAAGCTGTAATATTGATGACAATCTTACAGTGGTCCATATGAGGAAAAAATACACTTCCCATAATGCAATTCGCGGGTCTTATTTCCGGTCCTGCGCGGTTTCTGGAGCGGATTGGAACCCGGAGTCAGGATTCACTAAATGTGTAGACGTTTGGAAAACAGGTAATGACTTTATGCTAAACTTGTGAGGTAGTTATATTCAAACGCATTGAACGAAATCCCCAAATGCTCCTCATTCAAAGGTGCAGCAGCAATGAAAAGTGTGAGCGAAGCGAGTTTGTTGTGCTTTGCGCTTTCAAACGCTCTGGCTCCAGATGAGCGCTGCGTCTCCATTCCATCCGCCATGCCGATTGTTCTTTGTTACATTTGCATTGCTGAAAGAGAGCGAGCGCAGCCTGAGATCGGAGTTAAAACCCGGCTACAGTTTGAAATCTTCCCAAATCACGGATTCTGTCCGCATCGGTCCGTATTGTACTCTTTCCCTGGCTGCTTACAGGCGTTTCATTCGCGGACAGTTCCCTGTACTGCGTTGATAAAGAGCGTCATGCGTTGTGATTGTTGATCTTGGGAGCATCAACTAAATCTGTTGCATTGTGTAATGGGTTTTGTTGACTGTCAGCAATGCAATCAACACAGCGTTATAATGGAAAAGTGCTTTTAATTGTTTTTTTTGCATTTAGACCCGAAGGACTGGAGGATAATTTTAAACGTATTATTTCAAATAATTTTCTCCTTATACATACTAGGCATATGTTTAGTCCAGATTTATAAAGTTATATAAAAAATATATTAAAAACCCAGTTCATACCAAATGCTTAAATACACCCGATGAACATTTTTAAAATTCATGTCATTTATATATATATAATATATATTAAAAATAATATATGGTAAAATATATACACAAAAAAGCCTAATTTTAAAGGCAGATATATATATATATATATATATATATATATATATATATATATATATATATATATATATTCATAGTATTTTATTATTATTATATTTGTAACAAATTACTTTAGTACTTTAATAATTGGATGTTTACCAAAGCTAATTTTTTTATTTATTATTGGTTTTACATTTTTCCAATATATGTAGTCAACATGAAAAAGAAAGTTTATATTTCTAAGAACCTGCATGTTTTTAATATTTTAATGTCATATGTTTCAAAATAGAATTTGAAATGGTCTCAGATGTGTTTTATATGTATAACTATATATGTATATGTATGTGTGCGTGTGTGTGTGTGTGTGTATATATATATATAATGTGTGTGTGTGTGTGTGTGTGTGTGTGTGTGTTATTAATAAGTATCATAAGGACAGCATGCTGTTACAGGTGTTAAAACTAATGTACATATTTGATGTATCATCTTTAGGGTGTCAGAATGGCAGAGCAGACACCAGATGAGTTTATTTGTAAGTGCACAACTATAATCTTGCTTGTTTATGAATATGCATGGAAGTTGGAACATTATTGTATCCTTATTGTCACTAGTGAGCTTTTTTGCAGTGTCCTTGTTTTACTCAAGTACATGGCATAATATTGCATGTGACTCTTCTTCCTGCAGGGTGTGAGGACTGCGGGCAGTACCATGACTCTGAGTGTCCTGAGCTGGGACCCATCGTCACAGTGAAGGACTCATTTGTTCTAAGTCGGGCACGGTGAGCGGACATGGGTGGCTTTTGGCCAAATACCCTCAAAAAGGGTCTTGGCACCATCTGAGAGCACTGACCCCAATTAGATGGTCATATGTGTGATTTTCAAAGGCCATATATTGACTGTCTTATGTTTATTATCAGTATATATGTATGACTTGGTATTTCTTTTAATGGGAAATTCTTGGACTAGGTGCTTGAATTTCTTAGTGCCTTCGTGATATTTATCACTGAATTGTATTATGACAATAACAGTAGGCCTATGCATTAAGCATTACATTATGCCAGGGTTTCCCAAACTGGGGTTAATGGAAGAACTGCAGGGGGATTGTGAGATGAAAAGATAATGATCATACATAATTAAATCATAAAAAAAACACATTTTGTTACATATATTACAAATTTAAATATCATACATTTTGTCTGTACACTATCCTTCAAAAGTTTGGGGTCAGTAAGATTGTTTAAGAGAAAACATTTCTCTCTTATGATCACCAAGGATGCATTATTTGATCATAAATACAGTTACAATTATTTACAATTTTAAGGACCTTCTTTTCTTTTTTTAATATATTTTAAAATGTAATTTATTCCTTGGATGGCAAAGGTACATTTTCAGCATCATTACTCCAGTCTTCAGCGTCACATGATCCTTCAGAAACCATTCTAACATGCTGATTTGCTGCTCAAGAAACATTTACCTGAGCATAAGAGACATCTTATGAAATTCTTAAAACATTAAGAAATTCTTAATTATTCCACACTTTTGGCTGTATATGAAATTTTAACTTAAGAGCATAATCATTGTCCATGTTCCAGGTCATCTTTACCAGACAGCTTGGAGATCAGATCAGCTGAGGAGGGGAACGAAGGCGTGTTTGTACTTAGACGGCTGGTTAAAAGGACTCGATTTGGCCCTTTTGAGGCCAAGAGGGTTCCAAGCCTTCAAATTGAGGGTGCATTTCCTTTAAAGGTAAACAATAGACCATTAATATGTCACTCCTAACCACATTACCTATACTTAATGTTTTCTCTATTGTGCATCTTAGATATTCCAGAAGGACGGATCGGTGGTGTGTTTTGACTCCTCCAATGAAGACGACTGTAACTGGATGATGTTGGTTCGGCCTGCCACAGACCACCAACACCAAAATCTGACGGCCTACCAGCAAGATGATGATGTTTACTTTAATACATCACAGGTGCATTGATGCCGCACTGTCACTTCTGTTCCTTTCATAGCACTGTGGTTATATTTGCTATCAAATAATGCATGACTTAGATTGTAAATTGATGAAATTTATTTATTGCAGTGTTCTAGTAAACTTCAAATGGCAATTTATTCGAATTGTTCTTTCATTTCCTCCATTTCAGGATGTTCTGCCCGGAACAGAATTGAGAGTCTGGTATGGGGCATTTTATGCCAAAAAAATGGATCGGCTTGTTCTTAGGTCACCTGTACTTCCACCTCCATCAGGTATGTGTGCTTTAAAGTATCTGTGCAGTGTGCAGTATACGTATGCTTAATGACGTAATTTATCATTTTGCCTCTTCAGAAATGGTGTCCTGCAAACCTGGAGTCCCTTCGGCGAAGGGGCCACCAACAGAAACCCTTCCTGTCCCAGAGCAACTGCTCTGCCAAACCCCTGCAGACGCACCTGTCCAGCAGGTTGCAGAGGCGCTACCCCAAAACAACACGGCCAACGTTGCCCCCACCCCACCAGAGCCAACCAGAAAACAAGGCAGACCAAGACGGACGAAAGCACAGAAACTTGCGCCGAGTGGATCAGCTGATTCCGATCAAGGTGAGGTGGGGATTTCAGGGGTATAAAGGGGTTTGATCGGCAAAGTTGGTTTTTAAAGCACGTTTTGCAGAGAAGTAACACACGAAAAATAGTTTGAATGAGCTTTATTTTTCACTTCCCATCTAGCAGAATCCACTGTTCCTGCATCTGGTGAGCCGCCTCTCAGTACTTTGGCTCCTGATGTTCCCCTTACTGTACTGGATGTCCAAGAGGTCATGGTGGCTGGAGACGGCCCGCCACTCAAAACATCTCGGGTGACACGCTCCCCCATCTCCTCTGGGAAGTAAGGACAACCTTTACGATTCACTTATGTCACATCCTCTGGGTCTTAAAACACATACACTACTGTTTAAAAGTTTGGGGTTTGTTTTATAGAAAGAAAGAAAGAAAGAAAGAAATACTTCTATTCAGAAAGGATGCATTAAATTGATCAAAAGTGACATTGAAGACATTTATAATGTCACAAAAGATTTCTACTTTGAATAATATAATATAATATATATATATATATATATATAAAATTCATCAAAGAATCCTAAAAAATGTATTATGTTTCCACAAAAATATTAGGCAAATATTAACTGTTTTAAATGATGAGAAATGTTTATTGAGCTCCATATCAGCATATTAAAATGATTTCTGAAGGATAATGTGACACTGAAGACTGGAGTAATAATGCTGAAAATTCAGCTTTGCATCACAGGAATAAATTAAATTTTAAAATATATTAAAATAGAAAACAGGAATTTAAATTGTAATAATATTTATATACTGTTATTACTGTTAATAATACTGTTTTTTACTGTATTTTTGCTCAAATAAATGCAGCCACGGTGAAAAACATGATCAAATCTTACTGACCCCAAACTTTTGAACAGTAGTGTACTTTCACTTGAACAATTCTTGATCCTGTTTTTCTGTTAGACCTGGTGTGAGGAGGCGATCTCTGCGGCAGGGTGGTGATCATAAAAGAGTTTACCAGTGCTGCCTCTGCTGTAAGGTGTTTCAGAACAGCAGCAACCTCAACCGACACATCCGTTCCCACGGTAACTCTGCCATCATCTCAAGAAATAACTTCTCACACTGCATAACACAATTTGAGGTTATTAGATGTGCCATATGCTGAATACTTTTGTGTCACTTACAGGTGATAAGTGTTTTAAGTGTGACGAGTGTGACAAGATGTTCAGTCGAAAGGAGAGTCTTAAACAGCATATATCTTACAAACACAGCAAGAATCAGGTATGGCAATTTTTTAACTAATAACTTACTGATAGTTAAAATAGCATGTTTTAAAATGTCAAGATACATTCATTCATGTCTTTTATATGTTTTATTTGTGTGTGTTTTCTTAGTCTGATATAGAGTATAGGTACAAATGTTCAACCTGTGAGAAATCCTTCCGAGTGGAAAATGCCTTAAGATTTCATAACTGCAGGACAGGTAAAAAAAAAGAAAAAAGTTTCATTTTAATATTCATTCATTATAATAAGTACATTTTTGTGTTTTATATATATGGGGAGTTATTCAAATTTACATAATAAATAATAATATTAATACTGCTACTACTACTACTAATAATAATTTTTAGCATAATTATTGATGATGATAATAATAATGTTTGTGTTATATATTTTTTAATAAGTTATTGTATTATTGGTCAATTTACGGTATTATGTAAATTGCAATTTACCCTCCTTAATTTTACGGTAACACTACAATAAGATTTCATTTGTTAACATGAACAAGAATGAACAATACTTCTACAGCATTTATTAATCTTAAATAAATAAATAATGTTAATCTCAACATTTACTACTACATCTTTAAGATCAAAAGTTGTATCTGTTAACATAAGTCAATGCACTGTGAACTAACTTGAACATGAATATTTTTAGTACAGTAGCTAACATTAACAAAGGTTAATAAATGCTGTAAAAATATATTGCTGATTGTTAATATTAGTTAATGCATTAACTAATGTTAACTGATGAGACCTTAATTATTAACAATTTGACTTTTTTTGTTGCATGATTTGAGTTATAAAACACGCCTTTAGAAATTTATATGTATATAAAAATATGTATTTGACTGTATGCACAACATCTATTTTGTATGTTTCCCTCTTGTTGCAGATGACAAAACGTTCCAGTGTGAGATATGTTCAAGGTTTTTCTCCACTAACAGTAATTTGTCCAAGCACAAGAAGAAACACGGAGAGAAGCTGTATGCGTGTGAGATCTGCAATAAGATGTTCTACCGCAAAGATGTCATGCAGGACCACCAGAGGCGGCATGTTGTTGGTGAGTTATGAACGTTGCTGCTTCAAATAAAACAAGAAAATACTCTGTGCCCATGTAGAATATTTATATAAAGTCATTTTGAAAGTAAAATGGCAGGTAAAGTCTGTTTATCTAATCAGTAAATAAACACAAACATCTGCTCTACTTGACTTCTCTGTTTCTAGGCCTCATTAACTTTCTTTGTCCTTTTCTGTAGGTAAAGACCATCAACCATTATGTCACTTGCTCTGTGTGTGCACTAATGGCTTTCACCACCCATTGCTTTTCCACAGGTCCGAAAAACATGAAACGAGAGGAGCTTGAAGCGAACGGGGAGGAGGGAAGCAAATACAGAAAGGAGCCTTCGGCGTGTCCCATTTGTGGAAAGGTGGTGTTCCTAGACCAAGGACACCATATTTGTTGTTGATATCAGATCTGTGTAGCATTGAATAAATAAATAAAATAAATCACTTTTTATTCAAGGTGTTTTCCTGTCGGAGTAACATGAACAAACACTTACTAACCCACGGGGACAAGAAATACACCTGTGAGATCTGTGGCCGCAGGTTCTTCCGTGTGGACGTCCTGAGAGATCACATACATGTACACTTTAAGGTGAGGAATAGTGACATGCAAAATTATCTTTTCATTATCAAGTATGACCAGTTGACTAGTCAGCCTGAAGGAAGAGCTGAATAAATACGTCCCATCAAAGCATTTTTGTTAAGGGGCATTTAAATGCTTAAAGCATCATTTTAAAAAAAGTTAGTTAGCTAGTTGAGCATTATGACTACTCTAAAAAGAGTTCATTTGTTGTGGTGTACTCTAAATGAAGTCCAAAACGATCTCTTTCAGGACATCGCCTTAATGGACGAGCAGGAAAGAGAGGACTTCATTAAAAAGATTGGCATCTCTATGGAGGAGAGTGATGACAGTTCTGATGAGGAAGATGAGAAGAACGATCCTGAACATCACAAATACAGCTGCAAGAAATGTCAGGTAAAGTAGGAGATTAAACTGTTCTGATGTCTCGAAATTTTCAGCCTTTTGACGTTTTTTTTTATGTATAATATATATACACTCACCGGCCACTTTATTAGGTATACTTTGCTAGTACTGGGTTGGAGCCCCTTTTGCCTTCAGGACTGCCATAATTCTTCATGGCATTGATTCAACAAGGTGCTGGAAACATTCTTTAGAGATATTGGTCCCTATTGACATGATAGCATCACGCAGTTGCTGCCGATTTGTCGACTGCACATGTATGATGCGAATGCACATCCCAAAGTATGGAGGCCATTTGAGTGTAGTTAACTCATTGTCATGTTCAAGAAACCAGTTTGAGATGATTTGAGCTTTGTGACATGGCATGATATTCCTGATGGAAGTAGCCATCAGAAGATGGGTACATGAGGTCATAAAAGGATGGAAATTGTCAGAAACAATACTCAGGTAGGCTGTGGCGTTTAAACGATTGCTCAATTGTACTAAGGGGCCCAAAGTGTGCCGAGAAAATATCCCCCACACCATTACACCACTACCTCCAGCCTGAACTGTTGATTCAAGGCAGGATGGATCCATGCTTTTATTTTGTTTATGCCAAATTCTGACCCTACCGTATGAATGTTGCAGCAGAAATTGAGACTCATCAGACCAGGCAATGTTTTTCCAATTCTCTACTATCCAATTTTGGTGAGCCCATCTGAATCGTAGCTTCAGTTTCCTGTTCTTAGCTGACAGGAGTGGCACTGGTGTGTCTCCTGCTGCTGTAGCCTATCTGCTTTAAGGTTCGACGTGTTGTGCGTTCAGAGACGCTCTTCTGCATACATTTGTAACGAGTGTTACTGTTGCCTTTCTATCAGCTTGAGCCAGCCTGGCCATTCTTCTCTGACTTCCGGCATCATCATGGCATACATTTTCACGCATAGTGTGTGAAAATCCCTGTAGATCAGCAGTTTCTGAAATACTCAGACCACTGGCTGTCTGGCACCAACAACCATGCCAACCACGCCAGTCAAAGTCACTTAAATCACCTTTCTTCCCCATTCTGATGCTCAGTTTAAACTTTAGCAGATCACCTTGATCATCTCTACATGCCTAAATGCATTGAAGTGCTGCCATGTGATTGGCTTATTAGATCTGCCTTAATGAGAAATTGAACAGGTGTATCTAATAAAGTGGTTTTTTTTTTAAATATTATCAACAATTTAGTATCTATCACTTAATTTATTTATTGTTGAAAAGTACATTCAAATGTGTAATGCTAGAATTAGAATACAGTAAAAATCTAGATAAAAAATAATCAGTTTATGTTTTTATATTTATTCATTTTCATTTATATGCACCACTATATAAACAATAAGCAATATTTACCAACATATATTTCCACTAAAACATTTAATATACATAAAACATATATAAAAATACACATCCATTTCACTTCTTAATGTATAGACTTCCATTAACATTTGAACAAACAGTGGTGAACAATCAAGTAGAACAAATCATTTAATCAAATTTAATTGATTCACAGAAACATTTAATTGCTAAATAAAAAGTACATTAAAAATCATGATGTTGCTTAATCTTATATTCAAATATGCAAAATAGTTTATTTATTTATCATGAACATTCATTCTCTCTCCACCACTTTTCAACTACCTTCATCAGGTGACATTCGCCAAGGGTCGTGACTACTTGAAACACATAATGGACATGCATAAGGAAAAAGGTTACAACTGCACAATGTGCAACCGCCGTTTTGCTCTGAAGGCCACGTACAACGCTCACCTGGTCATCCACCGAGACCACCTGCCCGATCCTGCAGTGCAGAAGTAAGACAGAGAGATTGGATTTCAAATATTTGCTTCTTCACGAGGCTTTAGAAAAACATTTAAGATTCTTTTTTGCAGGAAAGTTAAATGCCATTCGTTTCTTCACAGATACATTCATCCGTGTGACATGTGCGGACGGATCTTCAACAGCATCGGCAACCTGGAGAGGCACAAAATCATCCACACAGGTGAGTCTTAGTACTACAAGTATAGCACACAGGTAGAAAAATAGATATTATGCTCTAAACTGAACAATTGCTTTGATTTTTAAAGTATTTAATCACTTACATTTTATAGACAAGGCTTAATTAAAAGTGATAAACCCTCTGGCCGCTGCAGGAGTGAAAAGCCATGGCTGTGATCAGTGTGGAAAGTCCTTTGCTAGGAAAGACATGCTAAAGGAACATCTGAGAGTCCATGACAACGTCAGAGACTTCCTGTGTGCAGAGTGTGGGAAAGGTGCGGACACTTATCTCCCTCTCCATCCCATAATACACCTTGCATAATAATGTCAAACACTGTCACTGCGTCCCAGTTCACCTACTTATACTACGCCCTAAAATTATGTACTGTTTTTGTGAAGAAAAAGTACATCATTTTGAGTGTGTAGCAGAGGAGTACGCAAGTTTTGAGATATACTACTTCGTCAGAATTGCGTCTTTAACGGACAGCTCTGTCACTTAGTTATGTGCATCCTGTCACCTTTTAAACTGCCCTGCCAATCATCTTGTCACAGTTAAAATCCTCCACATTTAATTTATACCATTTTGGACGTTGATCTGGCAGTCATGGGTCTTTCATGCGGAGAACTCTCCTCATGTGTTTGCAATTTGCATAATGATGCATTCAAAAGTTAATGACCAAACTTATCTGTACAAAAGTTCACAATGCTGTTGCAGATGAAATATAATGTGGATAACAGAGTAAAAATATATTTTCGTGAGGTTAGATACTGATAATAAATCACTCAAACCCCTTTATCTAAACCTCTCTTCTTAGTCTCTGGACTCACACATCCGGCATGTTTGTAGTTTTTTAACACTTTTTATTTGTTTGTAGTTCTACTCAAATTCTCGTCCATAGCCGTTAGAGTGTGCACGGATCTGCACTTTGGATTCTAACCGGAAAAAGTAGACCAATCTTAGGAATACTCATTTCAACACTATGATTTTGGACACAATAATTCTAATTTCGATTACTATTAAGGATGCATAGTATGCGAATTGGGACGCAGCATGTAGCTAAATTTTAACTGGATTAGGACATAAATGCATCTGTGTTTTCCAGGCATGAAGACAAAACATGCTCTACGGCATCATATGAAACTGCACAAGGGAATTAAAGAATATGAATGTAAAGAGTGTAACCGCAAATTTGCCCAGAAAGTCAACATGCTGAAGCATTACAAAAGACACACGGGTGAGGATCACATCATACTGTAATGTTACATATGATACATATTACAAAAATGTATTCAAAATATAATAATGTATTCCTTCAGGCACAAAGGACTTTATGTGTGAGCTGTGCGGGAAGACATTTAGTGAGAGAAACACAATGGAAACGCACAAGCTTATTCATACAGGTACAGTTCACTGAAATATTACACAGAGTTTGGTTTAATTACACTAAAACAGTCAAATATTTACTCTCGTCTGTCTCGTTTTTGCAGTTGGAAAGACGTTTTCTTGCGCTGTCTGTGACAAGAAGTATGTGACGCAGTATATGCTGCAGAAACACATGCAGTTGACCCATGAGAAGGTGGAGGCTCAGAGCTGTCACCTGTGCGGCACCAAAGTCTCCACACGAGCCTCCATGAACCGCCACATGCGCCGCAAACACCCCGAGGTGAGAAACAACCACACGCCACCAGGGTTAATGACATTACTGATTAAAATATTTCTTTTTCTTTTGATATTGTCAATGATAATTAAGATGAAAGACGAGATGAGAGACGAAAATGACAAATAATGATAATTCACTTAAAACACGGTATGTAATATGACTAAATAAAGTTGAAAGAGAACGAACAAATCACAGATTCTTGATTTTATTGCATTTTATAAAATGTCCCAACTTTTCTTGATTTGGGGTTGTAAATAAATGTTTAAATAAATAAACTATACATTTTTCAAAATGTTAATTTTTCAAGATAACTATCTATAAGTTTTCATCAAATAAATATTGTTTTTGTTGAGCAAATTACATGCTATTTTAGTCAGAGTAAATTGGGCAAAAAAAAAAAAACTAATTTATGAAAGTAAAAAATGAATGAGTATGAAATCCCAAGATAGTGATTAATTTTAAAAGACATTTTCATTTCATATTCACAAAAAAATAATAATATCGTGGCCACGAATTAAGAATTCATTCCACAACTTATTAAGTTATAGTAAATCATGACCACATTGAACTAATTTGCTCCCTTGTTTTGATTTAACTAAAACAATGTAACAAATTTTTACAACGTGGCCATGATTTACTAAAACGAGGGATCAAATTATTATATTGTGTGCGTGATTTACTTAAAATGAGGGAACTATTTAGTAAAACGTCCTGACGTAACTAACTAATTATTTACTACTATACTAGTAATTAACTAATTGTTCATTTGTGGCCATGATATACATATTTTTTGTCATATGCAGGGCTCCGTACATATTGCATTTTTTGATCACACCTTTAAAATGTTTGAGCTTATGGAAAGCCATATGTCTAAGATTCATATGATCTTTCAGATTGTGACTGTACGATTGGGTGACTTTGATCTTCAAGAACCATCAACAGTCGACGCCTCTACCATTAGTATTGCACAGGTTTGTCTTTTAACAACCTGTATTGCATGATGATAGACAGAGAATGAAAATGAAAGGAGGATAGGGAAATTTATTTTTGGTTATATTGTTGGTCTTTTTAATGCCTTTAATAGATAGGATAGGGTAGATGAGACAGGAAGCAATGGGGTGGAGAGAGAGGGGAACAGGACAGCCAGGACTCGAACTCTGGTCGCCTGAGGCACATCTGCGCCACATGTCGGAGCGCTGTCCACAAGGCTATTGCTCTGACTTGAGAGACATTTCATTGTTTTTTTTTTTCATTATTTGGTTTCTGTTTGTTGTTCTCTCTGTTATTCAGCCCTCTCTGACTCTGGAGAAAGGCTCTCTCGCTGTGGAAAAAGTCTCCAGGAACTCCAATCCCTCCAAGAAGAGGGCAAAATTCCTGCCTCACGAGTCTGAGCTGTCTGATTCAGACGAGTACGCTGACTTCACCAGCAGAACCACTGAGTTCTCGAACACCGTGGGAGATGAAACCAACTCTGCTGTGCAGAGCATTCAGCAGGTTTGTTCCGTCAGAAATTATCTCTTAGCATTTCGCCCATTAAAGTCAACATGAAAACAAAATTGAGCATAGACTATCGTTCAAAGTTTTGTACAATGTTTTTAATTAAATGAAAAATTCAACAAGGGAGCATTAAATTGATCAAAAATGACAGTAAAGACATTTCTAATGTTACAAAAGATTTGTATTTTAAATAAATGCTATTCTTTTGAACTTTATATTCATCAAAGAACCCTGAAGAAAAATGCTGCAAATTCAGCTTTGCCATGACAGGAATAAATTACATTTTAATATATATTTTGCAATATTCCTGTTTTTACTGTAAATTTTGATAAAATAATTGCAGCCTTGGTGAGCATTTGTTCAAAAACATTTAAAATTCTTACCGACCCCCTACTTTTGAACAGTAGTGTAACTTAAAACTAAACTCTAAAATCAATTATTTAAAATTACAAAAGTTAATTTAGGTATCACTACATTATAATGTACAGTGTGAAAATGGATATTCAAATTTGACTAAATATAAAAATTGATAAAATGAGCATGCCCAAATAAATATCCAATATCAACCAATACTGATACATTTAAAAAGCTCTAACATTGTCTGATAACCGAGATGGTACCAATACGTACACTACAGTATCCCTAGAATCAATAAATTCCTGATGGATAAAATCAAAAGAAAAATTTCTTGTTGAATATTTTGTTTCACTCTGAAATTTCAGAAGCAGAATGGGTTGTGAATGCCATTTCATGGACTTTTAAAACCGACAGATATTTCAATTTGGTTGTGCATTTGATTTTTTAGATGTTGCTTCATTCAATTATATTGAATAATCTCCTCTGTCAAATGTTCACACACAGGTGGTAGTGTTGGCTGACCCCAGCGCCCCTCCAGCCCCCTCCAGCTCGGTCAGTTTAACCAACATCACTGTGACTCCCATCACCACACCCGCTCCCGCCCAGTTCAGCAGCCTGCAGCCTGTCGCCGTCAGCCACCTCGCTCCGAGCGATCGGTCCCTCACCCTGGACAGCTCCATCCTCACTGTGACCTTCGACGCCGTCAGCGGTTCAGCCATGCTGCACAACCGTCCAGCAGATCTCCAGTCAGAGGCGGTGGGATCCACGGGGGCCGCGGCTCCGCAATCAGTGGCACATTTCATCAACCTCACCACCTTCGTCAACCCCATCTCCCACCAGCTGGAGCAGCCCGCTTTAACCTGGAGGCCCGTCGCACCGGCCGATGGAGATCATGCCACCGCCATAGATGACACCCAGACGGATGTTCAGTCCGCTCAGGCACCGTCAGAGCAGCCACAACCACTGCCAGAACAAAGGCATCAGATTCAGCCGCAAGTCACAGGACCTCCTCAACAACAGACCACTGCAGCACCGCAGATGTTCAGCTACTGAGAAATCAAGTATATGATGTAATTTATAGCTACGGTCCCTTTTCGGAAATTTGACCAATATGAGGAAAGGATTTGTTATTAATTGAGCGCTTCACGTTGTTGAAAGTACGACTGTGACTTTAAGGGCAGCACAAGCCTTTTGTTGGAATTGATGAAAAACCGGTGGACAATTTCAACCAACTATTAAGATGCTGAAGATTATTATTATTATTTTTTACGAATGCATGAAACGTCTGGTGATGATTTAAGAGAAAGCGAGGACCTTAGTTTTTCAAAATTATAACTAGAATTATATTTGTTGTTTGATGTCATTCTGTAGCACCTGTGGAGTGATGATGTCAAAAAGAATGAATCTATAGAAATGCAATACATGGATATAGTGTATTGTGAGTGCTAACTGGAAATATTTTCTATTTTTTCTTTCCTTTTTTTAGGAAAAATGAGTTGTCCTAATAAATGCATGTATGGATTTGTCTCAAATGTGTGAATATCCACCAATAACTTTAAATAAAAAAAATCTCTAATATCGTCCAATAACTGATACCAGTATGTAGTGTATCCCTAAAATCAAATCATATTTTGTTAATCATTCTTTGGATCATTTTGGTGTAAACGGAACATTTGTAAATTTCTGCTGAGACTCCAAACCGTTAGGGGCGCTAACGACAGCTCGAACGTTTCATTCGCTCACCAACGAAAGAGAGAGTCTCGCGGCTGCGCGGTGGAGACTGGAGAACTGTGAAGAGATATTTAGCACTTGATTACGTGCGTGTAGTGTAATTCATTCTGAGATAACAGACCCATTTTGAGGTTTCATTTTATACACGTAATTTCTATAATAAGTTTTGCAATTTTCAAAACAGATACAGGTGCTGCCCCGAGAAGTTTGATCTATTAGGATAGTCAATGAAGAGGCATTGGAGTGAAGTGGAACTAAGTGCGACTCAAGTTACAGAGAAGAGAGAGAAACAGATCTGCTTCTATACAGCCTGCTTGCCTGTGTCAGGGGTGATAACGTGGCACAAACCTCGCCAAGATGGAGTTTGCAGCGATCTTTGCACTGTCAGTACTGATAGGTGCACTGGTTTTGTTAGTGGTCGTGGCTGTTGGTAGACAGAAAGGTGAATTATCTGAGCAAAACGAACAGAAGAAAGACAACGATGCACCGGGTAAGTGTGTCTGTGTGTCCCTCTTCTATATTGCCAGCAGCAACTTTAGCTTTAAATTTTTGTCACTAACATAACGATGTTGTAAGTTCGTTTCAAAGACATGGTTTAGGTTGGAGAGTAGTTTATTTTGATGCTATGTAACTGGATAATGTTACAGTGGAGGAAAATGCAACGAAGGCTCCTTCCAAAAAGCAGAAGCAGCAACAGCGCCCCCGTAAGGAGAGACCGCAGCAGCACACATTCTCACACCAGCTACTGGCTTCCTCTCTCAAGGTATTTCGTGATCAAATCTAAAAAATATAGTAAACACATGACGTCATTTGCTGGCAAAGCATGTCAAGGTCAACCAGTAGAAGACCAGGATGGCAAAGAAATTAATGGTTTTATTCAGGAAGGATGCATCAAAATGAAAAATGACAGTAAAGACATATCATGTTACAAGACATTTCGTTTTTTCTTCAGTTTCTACCTATCAAAGAATTCTGAAAAAATGTATGACTAAAATATTAAGCAGCACATATGGTTTCAACATTGATAATAATACAGAAATGTTTCTTGAGCACCAAATCATCATATTAGACTGATTCCTGAAGGATCATGTGACACTGAAGACTGAAGTAATGATGCTGTAAATTCAACTTTGCCATCATAGGAATAAATTACATTTTAAAATATAAATTGTAATGATATTATATTGGGTTATATTGTCTTATTTTAAATCTCAAGATTGCGAACTGTCTCCTGTATATTGATCTGTATTTCTGTGCATTTCATTCCCCCCTTCTAGAGTCACAGTGGCAATGTGACGTGCCTGGATTTTAGTAGCAATG
The DNA here is from genome assembly GCF_963993115.1 of Abramis brama. NCBI lineage: Eukaryota > Metazoa > Chordata > Actinopteri > Cypriniformes > Leuciscidae > Abramis > Abramis brama. Next base: position 17,627,401 of record NC_139987.1, on the reverse strand, counting down.
CCAAATACCTTGCATCTTCCTCAGATGACCGTACCATCAGGATTTGGAGCACTAAAGACTTCCTTGACCGAGATCACAAGTGCTTGCGGGCCAACGTCGAGTTTGACCACGCCACACTCGTCCGCTTCAGCCCAGACTGTCGGTACGTTTGGCCTCATTAACACGCCCAATTTATGTAATTAACATATTTTGTCATGTTAAATCTACAAGTTTTCTGTTACTGTTTTAAACAGTTATTACTGCTGACTGGTTGTTTTTTATCCCTAGAGCATTTATCACTTGGCTGTCTAATGGAGAGACCATTCGAATCTATAAGATGATTAAAAAAGATGATGGGACATTCAATTTCAAAGCTGCTCCAGGGGATTTCCCTCAGAAACACAAGGGGATCATTATCAACATTGGAATCGCAGAGACAGGTCAGTGGACTTAATTAAATCCATCTGAACTTTATTAAATGTCATATGCACGCTTGCATAAGACTTAATTACTAATTTTAGATTCTGTTTTCAGGCAAATTTATAATGTCTGCCTCTGTTGACACCACCATTGTGATCTGGGATCTGAGAGGAGAGGTTTTAGCTACTATCAACACTAATCAGATGACCAACTCGCATGCTGCAGTGTCACCGTGTGGACGGTTAGTTCAAGAAGCAATACGAGCAGCTCCTTATGTACAAGTGTTTTTGGGTCAAATATATTTTTAATATATTTATGTAATAACGTTTGCGTAATAATGAAACCCTCTTTGCAACATCTGCATGTGCTGTCAATGGTATTAAAGAAGTGTAATGCAGATGAAATAGATTTAAACCTCTATTTTTTATATATATTTCTTCTCATAAGGTTTGTTGCTTCCTGTGGCTTTACCCCCGATGTGAAGGTGTGGGAGGTTTGCTTTGCTAAATCAGGGGAGTTCAAAGAGGTCACCCGTGCATTTGACCTTAAGGGACACTCAGCTGGAGTTTACTCCTTTGATTTCTCCAATGACTCTCGAAGGCAAGATCATCTTTCTCTCACTCACACACACTCTCTCTCTCTCTCTCTCTCTCTCTCTCTCTCTCTCTCTCTCTCTCTTAGTATTATTCATAATCATATACTATTATTCATATTTTGAATGTTCAGTTTTTATTTTAATTTTAGTTTGCTTTAGTAATTTTATGTACATACTTTTGTCACTTTTATTAGTTCATTTAATTTAATTTAATTTTTTAGCTTAAAGTCCCCTGGTAGTCTTCTGTAGGTTATCCCTTAAAACTCATCTTTGATCACCAAAATGACACATTTAAACGTTTTCTCCTGTGAAATGTTTTTATTCATGCCTTAAAATAGCTTGAATGTAACTCTACACCCTTGCTTCATTTAGTATACGTGGTTCTATGAATATGCAAATTAGTCCCCGCCTCCACTCACTCACACCAGCTCAGAGATCCACTCGATCAGCTTTACTGTAGTAAATGCTGCACAATGGGAAGTGGAAATACTGGTTTAATTCAGCCATATATGTTTGAACCAGAAACTGATTCAGAAGAAGTGGAAGAATGAATCTAATGCTTTGAACAACTCAGAAGTTTTAGTTTTAGCAATTTTATTACTTCAACTTAAGTTTGTTGCCAAGGCCACGTTCTCTAATTTTAGTTTTTCATCAAATATATATATATAAACAATAGTTTTCAATGAGTTTATAATTCTCACGGTCAAATTTAAGTATAAATCGATAGCTACTACTAATAACAGTTCACTACCTTTTACAGAATGGTGACTGTGTCCAAAGACGGCACATGGAAGCTGTGGGACACTGATGTGGAGTATAAGAAAAAGCAGGACCCATATTTGCTCCGGACCGTGCCATGTCAGGTGTCGGAGGGGAGCCGCGTTGCCCTGTCCCCCGACGGTCGTGTAGTAGCCATATCAAACGGTTGTGATATAGCCTTATACAGTGCTACCACTGGTGAACTAGAGGAGGAGTTTCACGGTGTTCACAGCGAACAAATAGCCGACCTTAAGTTTGACATCAACAGCCGTTTCCTAGTGAGTACTGGGGACCGTGCCATTCGCGTCTTTCACAATGTAACCGGGTACCGCGCTGCCATCCAGGACATGGAGACCATGCTGAAGAAAACTACAAATGATGGAGTGAGACAGAGACTCCAGCAGCAGATATCAGATGCTCAGAGCGCTCTGGAAACAGTGCTGAATGCAACAAAGAACTAAAGGCTGATTTGTTTTCACTGGGAAGCAAGTCTGTTTTCGGTTTCAGAAATAAGTGGCTTTAGCATGCTGATTTTATTGAATAAATCAAATGTTTTTAAGTGTTTGTAAATGACTTTTGTTCCATTTCCACTACATTTTCATGTGTCGTCTTTTTGAGGCTTTAAAGGTGACGTGTTTACGCTTTTCAGGGGAAATATACTGCCCTACAAAGGCAACAAGCTGTAATACTGAAATGAATATATTTTGATTGATTGCATAGCTAGCTGCCTGCCTGTCAAAGGGCAGATTATTATTATACCTCAAATTTGACTAAATGTAGTCACTGTGTTTTTCATTTGAACTGCATTATGTTTGACTTTATCATTTTGCCTACTTGCGTATCTCTGCATATTGAACAGGGATAGGAATATTTTAGAATCAAATAATTGTTATACAGCACCTTTTAAGGAAGTTGTCAGCTGCAAAGTTTTGTAAGAATTAAATCAATAAAAGGTATATTTAAATAATTGTAAAATAATAAATAGAAATAATAAACTGTTAACGTTTTATTAAATGTTATTAACTCTTAAGAATTACAACACTAATTTTAATATCTTAATTCAGCTATAAAAAAAAAAAACAGCCGCCGAAGACTTTTATTTTGAAAGGTACTATAACTATTTAGAGTTAAGTTAAAGCATTTAGGTTATAAACAAGTATAATCCTTAAAATAGGATTTGGCCATTCGGTCGTTGACTCACTGTATATGATTATAATGACTATTATAAAGTTAATAAGAAAATGTTAAAAAATAAATAAAATAAAAACAGCAGCCACCTGTGCCCTGGTAAGTAGGTGGGACCTGTCAAGAAGCTCTGGAAAGTATGAGTTCTCGCGATGCGAGATTTGTGCAGCCAGACTGCGAGACCGACACGATTCCAGTAAGAGTACCGATAACATTCAGAAATGTCGGGTCGTTCGGTCCGCGCAGAGACCCGAAGTCGCGCTAAAGATGACATTAAGAAAGTGATGGCGGCCATCGAGAGAGTACGGAGATGGTGAGTATAACGGGCGACGTCAAGACACTTTGAAAGAGAAATGTTTTTCAAAAGAGAAACTTCAGTCGGAAAGGAGGAGGAGTTTGATAAGAGGATGCTGTTTGATTGACACAAGAGACAGCCAATGTCAGCGCACTTGTCTTTATTTTCTTAAGGGACAAGTGGCAAAAAGAGGCGGGACTTAAGGTTTTTAAAAGGTTTCTTCATGTGATGAAAAAGTGTAGTATGTAGGGACTGTCAGTAACCTGTAATAGCTAACTGATTTTATTGTTTGTTTTTTTACTAGTTTATATAATCTATTATACATTTGCTGTGCAAAAGAGTAATCCAAGCACACCCAGTAAGGCTTTAGCCCAACAAAACGAAGCACTTTTGTTATTGAAATAAATGGGGATATTTGATAGGGGTCATCTCATTAACAAATGGACCTTGTAATCCCATGTCCCAAAAAAACAGCTCTTAGATGAGCCAAAACTTTCTCCATCTGGAAACTTGATAAGTGTTTTTTTCTGCATGGTTGCGTTTTTAACATGGAAACTTGACAGAGCTTTTCAAGTCATGTATATAGGAAACCTGTTACACAATTGCTCCATTTCAGGGAGAAGAAATGGGTCACAGTTGGTGATACATCATTAAGAATATTTAAATGGGTTCCTGTGGTGGACACAAAGGAGGTACGACACATCTGATATGTTCTTTTCTCTTGGTTTTAATTGTACCTTCATGTCTCTGGATAAGCTAAATGCATGTACAAAAATATGTTGTTTCCATTGTTCCATGTAGATGAAAATATAACCTGTACATATTATCTGAAACTCCACAGTATTTACCGTATCTGTTACCCAATGTATTTTAGAAGGACAAGAGCAAAGTGTCTGTGGGTGGAGAAATGCAACGGAAGAATTTTCCCACGGAGGAGGCGTCTGATAACGCCTGTTCTGTACTATTAGATTTTCAAGGTGAACAGATGCAAAATTACAATTCTGTCATTGTTTGCTCACCCTCATGTTGTTCCAAACCCATATGACGTTCATGTCAAATTCAAATCTTCTCTTGGTTGCCTCCTGCCTTCTCAGATGACAACAGCAACCAGAGTTCTCTCGACTCATACCAGCATAAAATAGCTGCAGACAGCAGCAATAACTCCAGTCTACCGCCCAGTGAGCCGGTCAGTCCTGCACCTCAGAGTCTAGACTATCATACAGATGACCCACTGCCGCCCACCCTCGGCCAGGAAATCATGGAAGGTGAGACTCATAGCTTGCATTTTTTCATTAAGTTTAATGTTGACCTCAGAGCTGAGAGATTCATTATATTAGATTATACTACTTCATATTATTTTTCAATATTTAAATGTTAGTTTAATGTTAATCTCTGAGAGATTCATTACTCATATTATATTATTAATAAATGAATTACTCATTTTCAAAGGTATATTCAGTGTTTCATAAACCCTGAAGCTTTTATAAACCTTATTTAGATTCCACTGTAAGTTGTTTTCCCCTTTTTGTGTCATGCTGATTTGTTCTGAACAAATGCGTTGCGCTCTTATCTCCTAAAAATACAAAGTTCACTGAGATCTTTCAGTCAGTTGACCCACTTTCAACATGTTAACTTTTTTTTTTCTAGAACCGCTGCTGCAGTCAAGTGAGATTGCAGATGAGCCGCCAACACTGATCAAAGAAGATCTCCTTCCCCTCACTGCTCAGGTACAAAACAGTACAAAACTAGCCAGAGGTTGATAATAAAGCATGAATGCAAGGACAGTTCTTCTGCCTTGGGTTTGGGCCTTGCTTGCCTTCAAATTCAATCTTTTTTTACATTTTTGTGATTGTTCCTTTTTCTCCAGGTGCAGGAGGATGAGGACAGTTGTGGAGCCCCACCACTAAAAAGAATTTGTACCGAGCAGGTCTCGGTCATCCAGGCAGCCCCTCTGAGCTAACACACACACACACACACACACACACTGTACACTGGGCATTGATAATCAGCCAGACTGATCACTGACCTTCTTAGAACTGCTGCAAAAGACACAATATGGACCAGACATCGAAAAAGCACTATATTTATTATCGCATGGAATAGCTTTGCAACATTTAAGATTTACAAATCTTGGCCTTCCCTTTTTAACTCTTGTTCCCAGAACACACAGAATATGTTTCAATTCTGGTCATGTTGTAAAGATCTCGCAGTAGAATTCGGACGTGACATAAATTAAGCATTATTTCATAGGTTTATAAGCCAAAATCAAAAGAAGCCAGACTATTAACTGGACATTCCTGTTTACCGGGAGAGCAGTTCTCTCACTTTAAAGCCCTTCTTGTTGAAATTGCTGTTACAGTTATTATAATGATAATAGTTTTATGTTATAGTCAGTGGAATGTGATGCTTGATAAAAAAGAAAGCCATAAAATAATTTCATGTTGACTGAAGGCTTAGCCATTGTTGAAGAAAATGTATTTCAAAACAAAGACAAATAGTGAGTTATATAACAAGAGTACTTGAAATATAATTGAATACATCACGCTTTATGCACAAATAATCTCATTAGACCACACCATTCTCTTTTAATAAATACAATGACTTAACATGCAGAAGGTCTTCAATCAAATTCTGTGAGTTTACATGCAGATTGAAATGAATGTTTAAGCTATGATTCAAAAGATGTGAATGATATCTAGATTTTCTGTTTGTAGATTCTGGTCTCAGGGTATCTAGTGCCTCCAACTGTTAAAGAAGCACCCTTCCAGCTCTCCTTTTTTTCATTAATTGAACATTTACTAATTTGTCTCAATGTAACACATACATTGAAAGAAGTTATTATTTAGTATGTTGGTATTATTCATAAAATTTTATAGGAATGGTTTTTGTCTAGTTGGGCACATTGAGGTTGATGAAGCAGCCATATTGTTATTTGAAGCAAATATTATTAAAATATTAGACATTCATTTCAAGATACTTATTTTTTTTGTCATTATTCTTTCAAAACAATAGCAATATACACTACCGTTCAAAAGTTTGGGATCTATAAGATTTTTTTTTTAAAGTTCAATTTAAATTTTTTTTTTTTTTTAAATCAATACTTTTATTCAGCAAGGATGCATTAAATTGATCAAAAGATGCAGTTAAGACATTTACAATGTAAAAAAATAAAAATAAATGTGAACTTGTGAACTTTCTGCTCATCAAAGAATTAAAAAAAAAAAAAAATATATATATATATATATATATATATATATATATATATATATATATATTTTTTTTTGATTCTGCTTAATACTGCTTAATACTTTCCACAAAAGTATTAAGCAGTGCAACTGTTTTCAACTTTGAAAAAAATAATAATAATAATTCTTGAGCATCAAATCATATTAGAATGATTTCTGAAAGATCATGTGACACTGAAGACTGGAGTAATGATGCTGAAAATTCAGCTTTGCCATTTAAAATATATGTAAATAGAAGTTATTTTGAATTGAAATAAAGTTTACTGTACTTTCAGCCTTGGTGAGCATACAAAACTTCTTTCAAAAACATTACAAAAGTCTTTAAAAGAAAATAACCAAACTTTAGTGTAGGAGATTCAAGATCTGTGGTATTAAAAAGTGGTTGACCAGCGGGTGGCGCTAAAGCCCCATTACACATTTTAAATCAGAACTATTAAATGTAATTTTTGCCCATCAGTTTTAGTATTATTATTATTTATTTATTTACGTATCAGCATTGTATTTAATGATGACATATCTATCCATGTTATGTTTCTCCTCTAGTTGTTTTCTCTGTATTTATTTTGCCATATACATTATACAGTACCACACCTAGACGGCGTTTTGATGTCACAAACCCCTGCAGCATTTTTTGGCCACGCTAACTATGATGTAGGCTAGTAGATACTAGATAGTCAGCCAAATATGTTATGAGACACAGCCAGTGTTTTACTCCAGAAGAGCGGATAGCATTTTGACTGTCTCGTCTCTCCTCCGTTAGGTCTCTCAATATCTCACTCAGGCGTTTAACACAACTTGTCTGAGCAGGACAACATCAGATAAAGCGCAGGGAATAAGCAAAGAGTTGTTAGACGTCGGACCATGCGTGAGGGATTTTGGAAACTTCTTTGTATTTTCATGTTGTCGCTTCGTCCTTTTAAAGCCTCAGCAGCTATTTATCAGGTTCCAGTGAGACTGCAGCGCACAGTGTCCGAACACAACACTGGAGCAAACACACTCAACAGGTAAACTCTGCGACTTCATGTGCTCGATGTGTGTAACATTAGAGAAAGAGATTTACTAACCAGCTGGAGCATCACTGGGTTATCAAACTGATTGATTTAAAGCTTTAACATTAGTATATTGCAGGATGATGGATTAAGATTAGTCGAGCATTTCTATTATTATCTAATCGAACAATATTTTACTTTTTAGAAATATTATTCACAACTGTTTATGTGGCTTACAACTTTTCTGGATATATATGTAACGTTAATGTGTAGGCTACATAGAAATACATTTTTGAAATAACCTACACAAAAAAAAAAAAAAAAAAAACTGGTGTAGGATATATTTATAACAGTTTTCACTCAGAAAATGCTAGTATTTCACAAATAATTACAATGAAACATTGAATTAAACATGACATTTAGAAAAATTAGTAGTATTTTTAAGTAGAAAGTAGAAAAGTAGTTTTAAGTAGAAAGAATGAAATAGTAATTTCTTGTAAAACGTACTTCAATAATCATTGTTTTATTTACGACTTTGAAAAATCATTTTACAGTGTACATCTATCTATCTCTATCTATCTATCTGTCTATCTATCTATCTATCATCTGTCTGTGTCTGTCTGTTGTTCTATATCTATCTATCTATCTGTCTATCTATCTATCTATCTATCTATCTATCTATCTATCTATCTATCTATCTGTCTGTCTGTCTGTCTGTTGTTTATTCTATCTATCTATCTATCTATCTATCTATCTATCTATCTATCTATCTGTCTATCTATCATCTGTCTGTCTATCTGTCTGTCTGTTGTTCTATATCTATCTATCTATCTATCTATCTGTCTATCTATCTATCTATCTGTCTGTCTGTCTGTCTGTCTGTCTATCTATCTATCTATCTATCTATCTATCTATCTATCTATCTGTCTGTCTGTCTGTCTGTCTGTTGTTTTATCTATCTATCTATCTATCTATCTATCTATCTGTCTATCTGTCTATCTATCATCTGTCTGTCTATCTGTTCTGTCATTCTGTCTGTTGTTCTCTATCTATCTATCTGTCTATCTATCTATCTATCTATCTATCTATCTATCTATCTATCTATCTATCTATCTATCTATCTACCTATATCTGTCTGTCTGTCTGTTGTTTATTCTATCTATCTATCTATCTATCTATCTATCTGTCTATCTATCTGTCTGTCTATCTATCTATCTATCTATCTATCTATCTGTCTGTCTGTCTGTTGTTTTATCTATCTATCTATCTATCTATCTATCTGTCTATCTGTCTATCTATCTATCATCTGTCTGTCTATCTGTTCTGTCATTCTGTCTGTTGTTCTCTATCTATCTATCTATCTATCTATCTATCTATCTATCTATCTATCTATCTATCTATCTATCTATCTATCTATCTGTCCTAAATATATCTGTGAAGACTCATGTGGACCCCTGATTGAATTCCCAGAAAAAGCACAAAACAAACCAAAGCGAAAAGTATTTATCTTAAAAATGAATAGTTCTTTTTCCCAACAGATGTGGCAAAATAATTTGTGGTTTGACATGCGGTTGAGGTTGAGCTCTTTAGTCTAGACGTGTAGAGCTTCATGTGCGTCTGTGGTCCGGTCACGACTCATCACAATCTGTCCTGTGAAACGAAGAACAATGACATGAAAGACAAAACGGTCACAAACCTGGGATATTTTGAATCACCTGAGACATATCAGAAAGGAAGTTTTCCAGGTTTTTTTTGTTTTAGTTCTTTTCAAGAACAGATGACAGACCCTTCGGGTGTTAAATGAATGTCGGGAGAGAATAAATCATTCAGTCTCCCATGGTAAAGGAAAAAAGATATGCTTGTGCCACTGAGAAGGTCTCTCTGAGGAGCCTCAGTCCACTGTGCTGTATTTCATTTCGATTTTGAAGTGAAGGAGCTTCATGAAGAAACATTATGGCACTAAAACTACTGAAGTCACATGCTTGTTTGTTTTGCAATGCCATGTGAGTTTTGTGAAAAGGAATTTTAGGAAAACTTTTATCACTCTCTACCTAATACTCTAAATTTCCATGATTTCATTGGCATTCATTTCTCCATGATTTTTTTCCTATTCGATATTTGACATTGCTGGATACTGATTGGTCTGGTCTTTGTCATTATTATTGTTTATTCATCATGGAACGAATAAGGAACCGGTGCCAGTACACAGTACAGAAGACAGTTTCATGTCAGACACAAAATGGGACAGAGACTGTTGTGCAGCGACTGTTTCAGAGTTGCCGATGGCCTGGACCATGTGCGAACCTCATCAGGTACAGAGAATAGAAGTGATCTTATGGTATAAACTGGATTATACTCTACTGTTCACTCTCACATTCACTAACAGACTCTGTGTATGCTTTGCTTTTCTGTATTTTCCCAGCTACAGAACTCTGGTGAGACCTGTGTACAGAGTGACCTACAGGAAAATCACTTCTCTGGAATGGCGATGCTGTCCGGGATTCCATGGGGAAGACTGCAGAGAGGGTGAGGGAGATCATTTCTCACCAATCTCAAGTTCACTGAAGTATTACTGAGGCATTTGAATGTCAGTGTGAGAAAAGAATTGTTAGCTGTTAGATAACATTTATTAGTTGTGCCAAGAAAATCATAACATTATCGCAGTGATTTTGTGGTTGGACTCTTTTGATTTGTGTAAGCAAGCAACCACATTGAAACCACACTGAAACCACCCAAGCATCGAGCAAGAGTTTTGCACGGGCAAACACCACTTACACTTGGCTTGGTGTGTCTTAGTGGGTGGTTCTTTTTCAAATTTTAGTCGCTTAGCAACAAGGACAGATCCTTTACATTCAGTTTGTGGGTGTGAATGTGAGTGACAACAGCTGGTCTGACTATGGGAATCAATCATCTGGTAGAAAAAGGGAAAGTGTCAATAATTTTTCCACTGAATGTATGTAGAAAGACCTCTCTCTATATGAGCACCACACACTTCAGTTCATTCTTATACTGGCATATATTAACTTGGAGAAAATCCATTTTGGATTGGCCATGTCACAAAGTATGCTCAGATTTTCCATGACACAAAAATGTGCAATCAAAAGTCAATATGTCTCAATATAAATATATTTCTTATATTCTTCCAAGACTAAATTATCTGTATATCTGATGTGATTCTATTTGTTTTTATCCTAAGGAATTTTAGGAGGAGTATCTGAGACAAGTTCTTTGGAAGTCTACTACTTAAATAATAGAGCCAATGCATCCTTTTCTTAACTTTTTGTGGGTATAAACACAAAGATCTGTATGTATTTTACCTGAGCCCCTTTCACACAGAGATTCCGGAAAATACATGGATAATGTATCCCGGGATTTGTCCCGGGATTGTTTGATTTTGGTTCATTCACACTTCCAGTGATTTTCCGCTCACTCACATCCCGTAAAGATCCCATAAAGACACGTGACGTCAGGATGTGGTAACTCCTGTCAGATGTCAGTTCTACTGATAACTCCTCTTCGTCATTTCTACACAAAGACGAGTCCATACTCCCCAGTAGCGCGACTCCCCGAGTGGCTCGTTCCCCATACGCTGTAGCATAGGTTGTAGAAATGGCACATGCGTCATCACTACGACACACCCCTTACGGCATTGGTCCAAGCTTTTGTTCACACAGGGCGCATTCCGGGACTGATCCCGATAATGTCACTAGGTCCCCATCCCGGCATCGATCCCGGCATCAATCCTGGGACGTGTTTGTGTTCACACAGAGGGCACTCTAGCAATTTTACGGCAATTTCCCGGGATAAACGCACTGTGTGAAAGGGGCTCTGGTAACCCTGTCTAATGTCAATGTCATGTCATATTGGTACAGTTACTTACACACTTTACTCCTAGAGTGATAATCATAATCAAAACCAGCACAGCTCTGGGTCTTTGCATATATGGGGAAATACATTTTAATTAAACTAAAATAAATAGCTGGAAGAAAATATTTTGAATTAAGGAAATGAGTCAATGCTTTTGATTCATTTTAATTTGTTTGACACAGCACAGTTAGATGTGGTAGAGGTCACAATAGTCCAAATAATTTTGACCCAATAAGGATAATTGACCCATGACACACATTCCCATGTTTTTCTTGATGCTGGTTTAATGAACCTCCTCCCCCCCACAGCAGACACACTGGCCCGTCTGTGGTGTCTCTTTTCAGATCATCCCCTTTGAGATGTGGATGATTTAGTTTGGGTCAAATCCAAGGGCGCCACGATCTCTGACATGTGAATAAATCAGAAATCTTCATTCCCCATCCCTCTCTCCTTTCTCCTTCCTCCTCCCTTTTATCCCTCTCCATTGGGCTCATAGCTTCAGCCTGAGGCTGTCAATCCCCTGGGTCTCAGGCCCCTCTGTGTTTGGTTTATTTAAGAACATATTTTTGGACTTTGGATTGTGACTCGTAGTCAAACAGCTCAAGTTAGGTCAAAGTCAGTCGTGTGAAATCCCAACATTTCCATTTATTGTGTGTAATGAGGCCTAAAGAAGAATGCCGTGTCTGATTTCAGTCATTAAAAACATTTTTTACATTTCCGGGTTTGGAACGTTGTTAAACTAAATCAGGGTGAACTTGTACATGGGTCGATGACCATTGCAAATATAACCATTATAATTATTTTATTGCATTCCCATTTGCTCCAAAAGCAGCTGTATTAGAAACCCCATATTTGAATGGAAGGGTAAAGTATAGTGTTATAAATGTACTCTTCTTAAAGAAAAGTTTGTGGAAAGGGTGCTTTATCTATTACGAGGCTCTAAATGGGCGATTCACACCCATTTTAAAACATGAAACACATGAATCAAATGCAATGGGAAATTATGGGAAATGTGGAATGGGAAAATAATGCAAGGAATAGACCCAAGCGCACAGCCATCTTTAGAATTTTGTTTTTGAACTTTCGTTTTTGCGATAGCTCTGTATATTTCTATTGCATTGCTGTCGAAGAGTAATTAGCTGGTGAAGAAGTGGATTTTCTTATTGTAGAGTTAACTAAAGTTATCATGAAGCGAATGTCAACAAATGCAATGCAACAAATTGAAGGTCTCAAGACACGTTTTTTTAAAAACTTCTAACTTAAGCATGAGTTTTCTGAACGCAGTGTCAAGACACAAGACACGAATGGTCAAACACATCCATCTAGGGAATGTTTCATGATGTTCATTTCATGTCCATGTATTTATTCATTCGGTGAACCATTTACTAGCAAGCTGTTGTCATCAGGCAGGATTCAGACCTTGGTTATAGGAACAAGCCAAATGTAAGAGTGAACAATCCAGCTAAATATATAAACAGAAATGCGATAAGAAACTTAAACTGATTCATTCTCCCCTGGAGTTGTGCTTTAGATGTTTATTCATATCACTTTGACAGTTATTGAGAATTGCGTGACTATCTGTGGTCATGTTGAACCACATTAGTGATGTTTAGTCGTTCAGGAATGTACAGTGTCGAAAATTCATGTGCCTTGTATTAAAAGATACCAGTGTGATGAAGTTGTTTGTTCATTAATGCAGCCCAGACAAAGAAATCTTTCCCGTCTATCAGATTAGTCAGCAAAATGCTGTACTTTTTGTTGCTGTCCCTCCCTCGGTTAGTTTTGTTTTGTTCTTTAATGGATTCTTTGTATATTGAGGCCAGTTCTTCTCTTGATCTCATTCAATTTCCATACAAGTATGTCAAAGACTTGGATATTCTGATCAGTTGTGTTTAACTATGTGAAAAGTATAGCTTCATGTTTGACTAAGAATGAGTAGACGTCAAGGAATGCAAGAGTGCAAAGCTGTTGAGGTGTGGGAGGATGGTTGCAGCTGGGATCGACAGCTGTAAGAGATCCTTTGTCCCATAACGGTATTCCAATTGTCACTAGCGAGGAACTCCCAGAGATAGCATGCAACACATCAAAAATCTACTGTTATGTTTTTGTATTTGATGTAAAAAATGTAATTGATATCTCCTAATTCAGAGGTTTTTGAGCTTTTTGTGATGTACACTAACAATCAAAAGTTTCATGATCTCTAAATCAGCATGTTAGAACGATTTCTGAAGGATCACGTGTCACTAAATACTGAGTAATGATGCTGAAAATTCAGCTTTATCATCAGGGAAATATATTAAAATAGAAAACAGCTTTGTAAAATTTCACAGTATTACTGTTTTAATCAAATAAATCCCTTTTTGATCAAATAAGAGCCTTGGTGAGCATTAAAAACTTCAGAAAATTGTAGACTTTTGAAACATAAAAGACTTTTGAATGGTAGTGTAGAAATACGTTTCCAAAAACTGACTAACTACTAAAAACAAATCAAATTATTATCTGAGAAATCTTTACTTTGATTTGCAGCTTGTATGTACTGTATGTTTTTCTACCAACTGTTAGAGTAAAGATAGATTACCTGAGGATCAATAAATATTATAAGCATATTTATGTTTAGCATATTTAATCTTAATTTAACATATAACTTCAACAGCTCAAAAAAATACATTTAGCAAAATGCTTTTCTCCTTAAATGTTCTGCGTACCTCTCAACTGTTTTTACCATTTGGTGCAGCTCTACTTTTTTACTTATTTAGTCTAACTTTTATGCATGCTGCACATAACAGTGGTTTGGGGGGATGGAGTTAGTTAGATCCCTAAATGACAGTCTAAACAAAAAGTTGGAGTGTTTTTTATAAGTACATTTACTAAACAGTTAATTTAATACAAGTATATTCATTTTATCAACAGTACTACATAATATTATGTCTCCCTGAGGGTTCCTGGATTCCAGTTTGAAAACCACCAAACCCTGATTGTTAGACTAAAGGCATTAGTCATTCATGGGAACTATTCCCATCAGCAGAATTACTTGGGTACTCGAACTTCCCATAATGCCCTGGTCAGGGTCTTATCTATATCTATATAGTTTACTCCAGCTGTCTTTCTTACTACCCCCCATACCAGGTTTCCAGAAGGCCTGGCAGAGTTTCAAATCTATCACCTGCTTTAGAAATTCCTTTATTGAGATTGTGATCAGTACCCCTAGCTGTGGGAAAATGGGATGTCTGTGGTGTGGTATCTCATGATTGATGAGGACGCGTGTGCTCCAGCCCCCTCAGCTGCCTGTGGCGGGTGAGATCATCTCATTTCTGTGGTGGAGCACAGATGGACAAGCCAATGCGTTCTACCTGTTCATTAGGGTAACTTGTAAAGACTATGAACCCAAAACTGTATCTCATAAATGCATGGTGAATGTAATCAGTGTGCAAATTATACAGTGACCAACGCCAACAGACACATTCATGACCAATAGCAACACGTTCTTTGGGTTTTTCAGTATCCTTGTCAACATCTGTTGCTGTTAGCTGGCGCTTGTTTTCGCTGACTGAACATGTCAGCGTTTGGCGGGTAGTGCAGTGCCTGAGAAGTGACATACTGTAATCTGGTGATTGTCTGCATTAATCAGCGTCTGTGTGGGTGCAGTGAGAATTAAGCATTAAAGGGTTAGTTCACCCAAAAATGAAAATTCTGTCAGTAATTACTCACCCTCATGATGTTCCAACCGCGTAAGACCTTCGTTCATCTTCGGAACACAAATTAAGATATTTTTGATTAAATCTGAGAGTTGTCTCACTCCTCCATAGGCTGCTATGTGACCGAAACTTGCTGGCCCAGAAAAGTTATTAAAGAGATCGTTAATATAGTCCAAGTGACTCCAGTGGCTCAATCTTAAGTATATCAAGCGACGAGAATACTTTTTGTGCGCAAAAACAAACAAAAATAACGACTTTATTCCACTTTTCATTTCCTTCTCTCTGGGCCTCGTAGTGTTTTTGCGCTGCGCGTCTGTGTTGCACGTCATCACGCATCACACACATGACCGGCGTCGGCCAATAGACGAATCCGAAGAGCGTTCTGTGTAGGCTGCCATCTTGTGGCGACGCCATTACTGAGCTGTTACTAGTATAAACAAACCTCCGTGATAACGCACCCTCGATGACAGCTACAGCCAGGCAGAATGACTTGTTGGGTTGATGATGTTAGACAGTGGGCTCCAGTCACAGATGAAGGTACAAACGATCTTACAGATTATTTATGAAAATAGCTTGGCAATAACTATGCTAGCTAGGCGAGCTAACGAGGAAACTATAAAAAGATCTGTCCATTTGGCAACAATAAATAAATGAATATCAAATAAACGAATTCATGTTTTTCATTTGTGACCATTATTTATCTCATTTTCACATTTCAAAAGGAAAGGGTGGTACAGCTAACTGCTAGCGTTGTTGGTTCTCAGAGTGAGAGTCAGTCAAGCAAATCAAACATTAACAACAGACATAAGTTAAGTAATGTTACTACTGCCCCAACGCGCCCCTTCGGTTGTTTTAAAGGTATTCAAGAGTATTTTCTCCTTCGCCGGGCATCCCATGATCAACAAAATGCCAACTACAGGTCACTGATAGAGGGTCAAAATGATCTGAGCTCCGGATGGTTTGGTTAGCTAAATAATGCACACTCTACCAGATGATAAACACATAGTTCTTAAAGGACCTGTCCGATTTTCACAGACCATTAACAACACTCATACTGTACAAATAACTGCAGAGGAAGAATAGGAAAGTTGTAGATGTAACGTTAGTGACAGTCGTAAATCGCGGGCTGTTTATTCCAGTGGACGCAACCAAACCAATAGGAGGCAATGGCGCAACGCTACCCAGCAACAGCTCAGTAATGGCGCCCGCTTACTTCCGGTAGTTTCGCCGGATTCGTCTATAGTGAGCCTACGTGGTGACGTGTAACACAGACGCGCTGCGCAAAAACACTACGCGAACCAACTAGAGGTCCAGAGAGAAGGAAATGAATAGTGGAATAAAGTTGTTATTTTTGTTTGTTTTTGCGCACAAAAAGTATTCTCGTCGCTTGATATACTTAAGATTGAGCCACTGGAGTCACTTGGACTATATTAACGATCTCTTTAATAACTTTTCTGGGCCAGCAAGTTTCGGTCACATAGCAGCCTACGGAGGAGTGAGACAGGGCTCAGTTTTCATCAAAAATATCTTAATTTGTGTTCCGAAGATGAACGAAGGTCTTACGCGGTTGGAACAACATGAGGGTGAGTAATTACTGACAGAATTTTCATTTTTGGGTGAACTAACCCTTTAAGCAACTCAAAATGTCTTTTGGTGCCTGCAGTGTCTCTAGTTAGCAAAACAGTATTCTACAATAAATGCAGTGTGGAATAATTAAGATTTTTAAATGTTTTTGAAAGAAGTCTAAAAAAAAAAAAATTATTCCAAACTTTTGACTTAACGGTGCGTGTCCACGCTGGCACCGCTGTAACGTCTCCGCTTTGGGGTGTGTCTGTTGCGAGTGTGTTTAATCTAAGTTTTTTTCAACACACGGACAGTATAATCATCAGCAATGTACGCGATTACATTTAGAAATAGACAAGCTTTGTTTTCAAATGCACCAAGCAAAGATATCCTTTCAATTTTATAAACTTTTACAAACCCAGCCAATATAATCACAATGAACACATCCAAAATAAAATCTATAACATATATATAACAACTGCAAAGCGTCTAATTTGTAAACAAAATGATTTACGCACTAAATCCAGCATAAACTCCGGCACAATTTGCATATTTTTAAACTCTCAAAACAGACGTCACATCCCGAAGCTCACAGCAATTGGCTGCCGACCGCGTTTTTCGCTTGATATTTGCATAAAGTCGAGAACTGCCCAACCTTTTGACGCTCTTGGTCGCTCTCAACGCTTTCTCCGGTCCGCTGTCAATCCCAAAATGCAATGCGAGAGCGTGAAGCTCGACTTCCATAGGAATGAATTGAAAACGCTCGCTCCGCTCCGCTCGCACCGCGCCAGTGGACACGCACCAAGACCCTTGCACCGAAATTCGCGTCCGAAATTTTCGCACATTAAAAAATAAATATGACCTCACGTTATGTCAATAACGCTTGTACACTGCCTCCGAAACTTTCGTCCATAAAAAAAAAAATCTAATCAGGTTTGATTTTCTGCGTTTTTCGCATCCTTAGCAAGCATTTTCAATGGTGTTTTGACAATTCAGAGCCACCGAATCACGAAAGCGAAAAAACGCATGCGATAATTTCGGACTCAGTGTGTAAGGGCCTTTATAGTGTATATTTATAAAGAGAGTATATTATAGATTAATATAAGTGATGTATATGTATGTAAGATGTATAATGTACTATGTTGCATCTTTGTAGCTCTGTGATCTGATTTACTTGTGATTTAACTTTTTGTGGTTACTTTTGAAAATGTTTTTGAAATATTTATTGAATATTAAGTTTTAGTGATGATAAAATGTATTACTTCTTACTTTTTAGTAAGCCAAACTTTATTGTCTTCGTTTTGACTTTCTTTTAGGGTTTGAGCCTAAAATGGGGGTGAGAACCTCCAAAACCCCCTGTAATTTCCACCATGAACAGTGTTGGATAAGTTACTCTAAAAAAGTTATTAATTACTAATTACATTAACAGTGAAATTAGATTACAGTACGAATTACTCTCTCCAAAAAGTGTTGCGTTACTCATTACCAATTACTTTCTAAATCCCATATCAACCTCGACCAGTTGAACAATACAAGGATGAAACTGCTCTTTTAATAAATAATATAAAATCGCATAAATTCTTCTTGAAATGATTATTCTCTCTATTTAAAGGGAGAAGGTTACATTTAAAACATACATTTTAACATAAGATGTTAAATTTTGATGTTAAATACACTATTGTTTTATGTAGAATTGTTTTATACAGTGTTCAAAGCAATTACATCAGAAGTAACTAATTAAATTACAGAAAAATTAAGAGTAATCCCTTACTTTTTCAAGGTAAAAGTAATTGAATTACAGTAATTAATTAGTAATGCATTGCACCCAACACTGACCATGAATATAAATTAGTCTAAATAATCACAAAGTAGGGCTAAACCAAAATGATTAAAATGATTATTTTGCTGGAAATTATTACTCTTATTAAAATACTCTTATTCAAATTTTCAGACCAAGAAACACATCTGATCCAGTTGGATTGTCCAAGTACCACATGGTCACCAACATGGGCTATGCATAATAGTCTAAAACAATATTACAAATCGATCAGAAACATGAACATCACAATTTTAACAAATGCAAGACAGCACAGCTGCAAGGTGTTGTGGTTGCAGCTGGAATCAACAGCTGTAGGAGATCCTTTGTCTCTCAACATTATTCCAATTGTCACTAGAGAGCAACTCCCGTCTCCCAGTGATATTATGAATTAAATGAAATGTCAAATGTAAATTAAAATGTTATTTTAATTTAGTTATTTATGTAGGTGCTTCACAAACCAAATAAGCAAAAGCAGACTCCTGCAATTACGTGAAAGTGCATTTTAAACTAAATTGAATTTAGATTTGTTTAGTCTGCTTGTATACTATACGCTTTAGGGGGATACAATTTCCAGCGAATGAATCCCAAAGAGGAATAGCAAGCAATTACCAGTCTTCCTGCAATGCATGTGCCCAAAGTATTTGTTTGAGGGCAGATACAGAGACTAAAGCTCATTACTAACAAGTCTGCTTGTATTTAGCATAGAAAAAAAGTTAATGACGCACAATAGATCTGGCAATACAGCTTATTAAAATTCTGTATAAAACAAATTCATTGCGTCGCATTTTACCAATAAACCACTTTATAAACTGCATTCACCCTGGAGGACATGCAGGAGTATCTTGTGTCTTCATAATCTCTGAAAACCCCATCAGTCTCTGCCAGAATGCTGTTAATGGGTGTGGAGTCTTAATGTGGTCAGCTTGCATGTGTGATTTGTGTATTTGTTCTTCTTCTTGAGTCGCGCTCTGGTTTGGTACATCAATACATCACTGATGTCTGCGCTGGCACGTGTTTGCGTAACTTTATTAACCATGTCAGTTTTAATAAAATCGTTGTGCTAGTTCCAAAAAAATGTAGGCCCGATTAAGCCTTCCCTCGCATCTGCAGAAAGCATAACGGTCCAGTGTCTGCAGATCCCATCGTGCTGCTCTTCTTTACAGCTGATCCGTTGGGTGTTTTTCCAGAGTTCCCCAACGTTCGTTTGTCCACTGATCTGAGAGCGGTCCGGTATCCAGCAGAGCCCTGCGTTACGGCCAAGGCACAAAGAGAACAGGCATGTCAGAGACAGCTGAACATTTCATTCTACGTTTTCATAGTCTGCCAAACTTCAACAGCGCTTTAACTTGCACACAGCCTTCTGTCATACAGCACCCAGTGCCATGGAGTCCCTACAAAGTAAATATTACAGAACTAGTGTTTTATATTTTATTTTTTAGCATAACTGATATAGAGTGAATGGCATTCTTTGGGTTTCCCAGCATGGGTGTTTCCTCATGAGGAGACATGCAGTAAGCATTGCACTTTAATGCAGTCCTTATGGCCTTCCACCTCGGAAAACAGAGACATGTCAACTTTCCTGCACTGTTGGATGTGTATATTGCGGTGAGGAGTGACAAATTTGTTCCTTTGCGCTTCATGGAATGAGCTAATGTCCCTTCATGAGGTTTGGCATCCAAACTGTTGCTTTGATGACACTGTGACATGCTTGTGGCCTTTGTCAAGTCAATTGAGAGCAGATGATAAAGCTTGTAATGTTCTAAATGTCTCATTGGAAGAAAATAGAAGTAATGATGTTATGATAATTTCATTTTTTGTTGCCAAGTAGTTTGCTGCGTACTAACTAAAATTAGCTTTGGTCTATTAACCACCCACATTTTCCAGTAGTTTAGATGTTTTTAAAGTAGTGGAAGTCTGGTTTATTTTAGTGGTCCATTTGAATGTACACAAATGAGTCCAAAAATGAGTCCTGTACTGATTTTTTTGGTATTTTATGTCTTTTAATCCAAATTTAATCTTCAATTCCTTACTATGTTTCAACCAGGTGGTTAGTTTCTTTGTTTTTAGCTGTATTTAGTTCCTGATGGATGAAATCAAGTCCTGTTCTACAATTTTTCTCATTCAATTTCACAGAGAAACAAAGACCGGGCTTGGTAAGAATTTTTTAAGTTTTTGAAAGAAGTCTTTTATGTTTTATTTGTTCAAAATACAGTAAAAACAGTAACATTGCGAAATATTACAATTTAAATGCAACTTTTTTATTTTCATATATTGTAAAATATTATACCAGTAATGGTAAAGCTGAATTTTCAGTCACATGATCCTTCAGAAAACATTCTAATATGCTGATTTGGTGCTCTACAAACATTTATTTATTATTATCAAAATAACTTTATAACATCATGAAAAAATAATGTCACTTTTGACCAATTTAATATGTCCATGCTGAATAAAAGTATTACATATATCAAATAATATGTAAAAAATGGGTTGCAAACAGCAATTCGTGTTTACATTAAAGTAGCTTCCTCAGCTCAGCATAATCAGTTTTTGTGTCTGAGACATTTTGTATTTTGTGAACATTTTGTTGTAAAGTTTCATTTCTAATCCTATTATCTGTTTATTGCATTTCACATATAAAATTTCACCACTAAGAGATCAGCTGCCATTCATCATCGTCTCATTTCATGCCAAATGATTCCCAAGACTCTGCTGTCTTGGAAGATCGCTCTTCCTCCACAGAAAGGTCCAGCACCTTGCGGTTTTCTTCAGCTCCTGACCTGCTCTGTGCTGTGAGGAGTGTCTCTCTTAAAAGAGAAAGGTGAATTTTGGGGAAACCCAGAGTGAGATATTTCCCTTCACTAGGTTTCCATGCATATGGAAAACCACGGCTGGCCAGTGTCTGGTTTTCCTGTTCCTTATCCTACCCCAGGGAGGGATGTCAACCAAAGATGTGATTGAACTCATTTAGTGTCTCTCTAACAAGTTCTCGTTGTTCACAAAGCAACACTGAGCATACAACTGATATATTGGTTTCACACTGAGGTTTTGGGATTGATTTCATTTTTGGACTACAAGTCAGTGACTCTGGAAGGATCCTTGGAATTTTTAAGGACAGTATGAATGAATGTGTCTCTGTTACATTCATGGTGAGAGCATCACACTAACCTCATTCAGATCAATTCTGTTTACCACTTTGACTAGTATGCAATTATAATATTGCAAAAACGGAGCAATCTTTAGATTGAATGATCATAGATTTGACTTATGACTCAACAGATGGCTGAGAGATTTATAGCATTTGCTTAATCCATTCACTCTGTGCTATATCATTTTTTATGGTGAAAAATCCCCCTTTCTCTGCTGTCATAACACGTTACCTTAACATCTCTTTTTTTGCATTCATCCCTTTAGAGTGCATGAACTGTACTGGTTATGCTGACGTCAAAGAGCGCTTGAGTGTCATCGAAGCTCAGGTAAAATAGAAATGTAGGCAATCTCTTGTGTTAACCAGTCACATTTAAGTTAAGATGGTAAGAGTGTGTTTTTTCTTTTTTAACAGATAATGTTACTGAGAGATGCAGAGGCACCCCCTCTCCCTATTTCCAGCCAATCACCTGAGAGAACAGCTGATAATGAGGTGGACAGGGCACACCCCTCACCAATAACACCCAATGCCATTGGCCGACCAGGTAAGAAAAAATGATGTATATGTTTTACTATACTGTTCTTTAGGATGTGTAACTTCATATGATATTTATCGGTTTTATTTAATTTTCTTATTTATTTTATATATAAATATATATCTTAAAATATATAAAATACATACATATTTATAAATATAAGTTTTAAATCTTTTTGTTTTATATTTTATATTGTCTTCCCAGGACCAAAAGGACAACCAGGACCTGTTGGGCTCCCAGGTCCCCCTGGTCCTCCTGGACCTTTAGGAAAGATAGGGTTTTCTGGAAAACCTGGTCCTATGGGACCTAGAGGTAAGAACTAGCTCTTTAACTTGACTGGGAATATTAAAGCAAATATTTTCACTTAGCTTCACAGCTCCCCTGGTTACATCTGATCTCTATAGGACCTCAAGGGCTGCGAGGTCCTCCAGGAGAAAGAGGCCTTCCTGGTCCGCCGGGGCCTGCTGCACCCTCTCCCTTCTCCATTAGGGGAGACGTTTTCACTCTAATGGCTAAACAACATGGCGAATGTGAGTACAACAGTCCACATTAAACATGCGGTTCACTGTCTAAATTTTTTGACATTTATGACTTTAAAGGGTTAGTTCACCCAAAAATGAAAATTCTGTCATTAATTACTCTCCCTCATGTCGTTCCAAACCTGTAAGACTTTCGTTCATCTTCCGAACACAAATGAAGATCTTTTTAATGAAATCTGAGAGCTTTCTGTCCTTCCATAGACAGCTATGCAACTACCAATTTGACGCTTCAAAAAGTTCATAAAGAGATCGTAAAACTAATCCACATGAATTGAGCAGTTTAGTCCAAATCTTCTGAAGAGACTCGATCGCTTAATGTGATGAACAGATTTAATTTACGCTTTGATCAGCGAACATAAACCTTAAGTTCAACTTACCCTGCTTGACGTGCGAGAACAAACCTCACTGGTTCTTGTGGAAGCTCAAACGTGCTGTGTAACATACGAGAATGGTTCTCACACGTCAAGCGAATATGCTTGAGCTTCCGTTTACCACAACTGATGTGTGAGTTGATGAATCTTTATAAATAAAATGAATAAAAGAATAAATTAATAAATTATGAATAAAAGCCTAAATTAAATCTGTTCATCAAATAAAGTGATCGTGTCTCTTCAGGAAATTTGGGCTAAACCGCTCATTTCATATGGATTAGTTTTATGATCTCTTTATGAACTTTTTGAAGTGTCAAAGTGGTAGTTGCGTAGCTGTCAATGGAAGGACAGAAAGCTCTCAGATTTCATTAAAAAGATCTTCATTTGTGTTCCGAAGATGAACGAAAGACTTACGGATTTGGAACGACATGAGGGTGAGTAATTAATGACAGAATTTTCACCATTATTAATCAGGGTTAAAGAAAATAAGGAATTGAATACGGAAATGATTTGTAACAGCAGCAACCTTTCAAATGTTATTCTCAAAATGACCATAAGATGGCAGCATTTGAGTAGTATCAGCTTTAAACCTCTCAGAGCCCTGGCTCACTTTAAGAGTCTGGTTGGCTTCTGTCTGTCAACAGTTAATCAGAGTCATTTGTTAGCTGTCTGTGAAGCACGGATAACCCAAAACAGAACCTGAGCAGCAAATCCTACTGAACAGAACAGCGGTACAGCGGCTCAAATCACATTTGCTGCAAGTGAAGTTACATTACATTACATGTTTCAGATACGGATAGTGACTTTGCTGCCTATCGTGACCTTCAGACTTTCCTTGGACCCCCAGGGCCCTCCGGCCCTCCTGGTCCGCCAGGTATGCCAGAACACCAGAGCATACATAACAGTTTCACCTGGTATCACCCACCTATTTCATCACACATTTAATCTTCTATCCATATGTGTTGAACAGGGCCTGCCGGACCACCTGGACACCCAGGTACCCCGGGGAAAAATGTAAGGCATTTTTATCATTATGGAATGTATTTAGAATAGGATAAATAGAAAGAGTTAATGATATATTTAGTGTTCTTGCAGATTATACATGAAATGTGCTCTAAAATAGTATGCATTTACAGTTTGAATGAGGAAATAAATAAATGAACAATACATATGGATGTATAAGGCACAGTGCACTTATTATTTCACATTCATCATAGGCTGCCATAAGCTTTTCAGGCACACCAGGTGACAGGGGACCTAAAGGAGATCCAGGAGAAAGAGTAAGTCCTACATTTAGATAGAAATTACATCTTAATCTTATACATTTTGCATTTTAGATACAAATGTAATGTTTTTTATTTGGGCTAATTAGATTGTATCACTCTATTTTCAAAGGGTCCACTTGGAATAACAGGAAAGCAAGGGCAGCCTGTGAGCGCAAATACTGGATTGCATTTATATTTATAACAATTATTTATGAATTTAATCAATTCATAAATCAATGACTTTATTTTTCAATGCATTTCATTTTTATAATTAAGATAATTACATTTAATTAAAAATTGTTTTTATTTTATATATATATATTTGTGAGCAGGGTGTTCCAGGTCCTAAAGGTGAGCCGGGAGAGACTCCAGGAGAGGTAAGGATGATGCACAAACAAATGGGATAGTTTTGAAGTTTTGTATGTGTAGTTATGATGATTTATTGTCACATGCTAAAGCTCAGCCTTCTTGCAGGTGCAGCAGTTGAGGGAAGCACTGAAGATTTTGGCAGAGAGGGTCCTCATTCTAGAACACATGATCGGCATTCATGGTGAGAATTATGGATTAATATTAATTATAAGTTTATAATTATGGAGTTATAATTTATAACTAGACTCAGTTGGATTCCAGAGCGTCATTAGTATCCCATGACATATGCTGTCAGCTGCCAGAGAGGTTAGCATCTGCAGCAATTATTTAGTAATGACTTTAAGGTTGCATGAGGATGAATTGCTTTTAAGTATAAAATTGACATCAGAGGACCATAAATATATAGCCAACTATTTATTTTTAGACACATGCATGGTTACGCACCTTCTTTCCCTTTATTTTTGTTTCTTTCGTTTCATCACTCTGCCCAGATACTCTGTTGGACTCTGGTTCTGGAATAGATCTCCTGGCAGACTTCATGCTAACAGGCAGTGCTAAAAGTGTTGGTGACGCCAGACCCTCCTCTCCTCTTACTTCAGACAGAGAGTAGCCGGACTCTGTTGGGTATGAAGAGTGAATAACAAACACAAGACCTTTATCTCCTGTCTGTTGTTCTGAAGGACAGATCACTCAATGTATATGTTGATGAGTATAATGAAAGTGGCACTGATCTTTTCTATTTTTTAATTACTTTATGTAGTGTATGTTTAATGGTAATATTCTTTCTGAAAACCATCTTCATTGACATTCACAATCCATTCATCTTCTGTAATGTGATGTATTTCAAGGGCGGGCCTTTATTTTATCCATCAGGAATTGATTGGATGTTGAAAAGTGGGCATTACTTACAGAATAGAGCTTGCTAAAATGATGACTAACTAGCTATTTTGCTATTGGTTAGAAGTATCCAAGTGATGTCAGCAGAAAAAAAGGTTATTTTATAGTAAGAGCAAGTTATTAGATCTTGATTAAAGATGATAAAAACTGAATAACATGCACCAATTAATCATTCACAATAAGAACAGAAACACGCATTAACTGGAATCAATTTTCAGTGACTTTAAGTGTGTATTTACTGTAGTTTGTTTCTTTTATGATAGGAAAAGTGCAGGATTTTGGACTGGCAGGATATCTGGGGTAATTTACATGATTATACGAACCAAAAATAGCATTCTTTACACTATTCATTTCTTAATGAGCTTTATGTGGCATGAATGATGATTTTTGTATTGTCATTAAAAAAAAGTATAGTCATAAAAACTTTCCAGAAAACAAAAAGGGCCCAATTTTTCTTGTCCTTTCCTTTTTGTTTTCTGATCGATGACCTAAGATGACCTCATGCACATTATATATAGCACTCTTAGCAGTGGCTTTGTTTGAAAACGCTTCAAGTCTCAAAGCTCACAGCAACCGTAAAAAATACACTAGAATAGAACTTTAAAACCAAATTTAGCCCTTTGCCTGTATAGAAAGGGCAACGTCTACCACAATAAATTGTGTTTACACCTCTGCTCACCTGTTCTTATTCATAAAGCCTATCATTGACTCGCTGAAAACCCAAAATGGCAGAACGCACCCAGGTCTGCTATAAATAGGGTTGTAGTGAATAGCCAGAGAGACACAAAAGGCCCTGTTGACCTTGTTCGCAGAGGACCGTTCAACACTCCATTGTGGCTTTAAGCTTATTGTTGCGCTTGAGCTTTTGTAATCCCCTCAGGAGGGAACAAAATCTTTCTGAATCTTGGGCTTTTTCTTGTTGTTGAGTTAAGAAAGAAACCATGTCTGAAGTGTTTGTTCAAAAAGTTTCCCACAGTAAAACTTTACGTTATTGAGAGCCAAAATCTGATTGTTTGTATTTTGATTTTTGACTTTTTAAATACATTTTTTATGGGAAACAGCATTTTTTTTATTTACTTATTTATGGATGGATGGATGGATGGTATTTTAGCAAGTTTAAACCCTCCAACAACAACAGTTTTTTTTATCTCTTTATTGACAAAAGGCACAGATACAGAGCTTAAGAGGAAGACAACACACAAAGGGACATGAACAAACATGGAGAAACATCGGAAATGTAATTTTTACTCTTGTTCCTTATCCTCTCCGTGGGTGATGACGTAGCACAGGTTTTTGTAGTCCAGGTTGCCAGCCACATCCAAGGGGAAGTTTGTGAACATCTGGTTTACCTAGGTAAATTTTGTAAAAATGTTCTTGATTAAAATGCATTTTTTATATTAAATATAAAATTCATCATCAGCATCTCAGACAAACTGTGCCTTTGCATTTCAGAAGAAAGAAAAGTATATTACCTCAGCCTCAGTAAATTTGTCAGCCTGGGACATAAGGTGATATTTGATCCTGTGAGGAGAAACAAAAGAAATATATTAAATGCTGTGTATTTCAAGGAGACTTTGGACTTTAAAGTCAGTGATTTACTTACTCTTCTCCTTTAAGGATTCCTGTGCCCTCTGGGTCGAAGATCTTAAAGGCATTGAGAATAGTCTCCTCGGGGTCTGTACCTGTCAGTCACAGAAAGGTAACAGATTATAGATTATTCTGTAACTATAATGAATCAAATATACTCTTATACATGTCAAAAGCTTAAAGGGATAGTTCACCCAGAAATGAAAATTCTGTCATCATTTACTCAACCTCAAAGTTGTTCCAAACCTGTATGAATTTATTTCTTCTGCTGAACACAAAAGCAGATATATTGAAGAATGTCAGTAACCAGACAGTTGACTTCCATAGTATTGTTTTTCTCCATACTTTGGAAGTCAATGGGGCCCATCAACTGTTTGGTTACCCATATTTTTCAAAATATCTTCTTTTGTGTTCAGTAGAAGAAAGAAATTCATACAGGTTTGGAACAACATGAGGGTGAGTAAATGATGACAGAATTTTCATTATTGGGTCAACTATCCCTTTAATTAACAAAGATCTGAGTAATTGTTGGAGAA
Source organism: Abramis brama (assembly GCF_963993115.1). Lineage (NCBI taxonomy): Eukaryota > Metazoa > Chordata > Actinopteri > Cypriniformes > Leuciscidae > Abramis > Abramis brama. The sequence goes on along the minus strand of NC_139987.1, from coordinate 17,599,743 downwards.
AGTTGCACTCAAAATCTATGCTTCTGATGCTAAACTATACAATTCATATATCAGTATGCAGCATGCCTGATGTCTGCTGGGTTCTGCTGCTATTTACACCTCATTAGCATGATTATCATTTCAATTCTGATAAATTTGATTCTTGCCTTTGAGCTTCTCTCCAAACATGGTGAGGAAGACGGTGAAGTTAATGGGGCCGGAGGCTTCCTTTAGCATCTCGTCAAGCTCATCGTTGCCAACATTGAGACGTCCTGCCAAACACGCACATACAGAGATATACATTAATACAGAGTGCCACTTCCTCTGATATGGAATATGGAATTCGAATGTAGTGGGAGTAGACCATAGATATTTAATGCAATAAAATACTAATGAGACCAGATTACAGGCCCAGGGAAAATAGCCTAGGTATATTTCGCTTTACTTTTTGAGGGGAAAAAATAACAAAATGTTCTTGAATTGTTGTGCTGACATTACGATTTGTAATGGAAACATATTTAGATTATAAACAATTATTAAATTAGAATGTATATGAATTTATCAATGGTTTCATAGAATGGTTTTGCATCTAAATCTGTTAAACAGTGCTATAATCACATTTAGGCTTCACAACATTCAGTAGGGGGCTAAAGAGGAGCCACTGTAACCCTTAGAGCAATACTCTTATTAGTTCAATAGGATAAACACCTTTAAGTATCTCCAGTATTTACACTATGTACATGCATTTAGTGAGGCTTCACACACCCAGAGCAGCAAATGTGTCCCTCAGGTCGTTTTTGTCAATAAAGCCATCTCTGTTCTGGTCCATGATGGTGAAAGCCTAGAGAAGCATTCAGATTTACAGAGGTAAGTACCAAAAAATATGCTCAAATAAAATGTTTAAGTAAGTGAATCCTAGAAATGACCCACCTCTTTAAACTCCTGTATCTGTGACTGCTCAAACATGCTAAACACATTGGAGCTGGCAGCTTCCTTCTTCTTGGCCTTCTTTGGTGCCTGGGATTCAGAGCAAAAACAATTTAGATGATTTTTCCCCTCTGCCTTTATGCTATTTAAATGTAATTTTGAAGCACATTAAACTTAACAATTCATGCAAAAACGACATGACCCGCAAAGACGTTTGCTATAATACACTTTAACCGCTCTACGGCACAAAATGAACTCTGCCGAGTTTGACATTGAGAGCTGTCAAAATGTGGCCCTATTCAAGCACATCATGAATTTAGTTGCATTTAGTCCGAAATGTTACAAATTAAACACAAATAGGCTATATATTGACTCCTGGAACAGTTACTCACTGAAAAGTTTCCTGAAATTTAAAGAAGAAAAAAAAGTTGCTCTCATAACCAAGATCTAGGTTAATGAAAATGGCCCTTTTTAAAAGATATACATGTACAAAACCTTCCATTGCATGTACTTTCTAACATAAAATACAATATTCTCTCAGTTAGAAGACCAACGCCACTCAGTTTCACCACCATTTCCATGTTAAGATAGGACGAAGCAAAGAGACACGGTTCCTACCATTGTGAAGAGCTTCTCTTTACTCTGTTCTTGGTCTCAAAAGCCTGAGGGACACTCAAACATCGTCGGTTTCCAGCTATATATTGGCACAATTGGCTTGACGGCCCACCTGTTCTATGTTTAGACAAAGGAGGAGGCACAAGAGAAGAATACTTGCCATATAGAGAATCACCAACCCTACCACCCCCCAGTTATTGTTACGGACAGATGCTAGGTGATGTGATCAGAGTGTGTGGGCTTTGCTATCTTAGGATCATTGGATGCACCCTAACCCCCTAAGACTCTTCTACACGCCTAATGTGTCGTTTAAAGTCCGTGTGAAGCCGGCTAGCTTCTCACATCAGTGCGTTTGGTCAGATGTTGACGCAATGTCTCCGCTACATGGATTACTTTAATTATTTGATGCCTTGTTACATTGGTGATCAGTATAGACACTTTTGACCAGCTTACAAGACACAGTTAGGAGGCTTATAGCACAGTCTAACTTGAGTGTATTCGATGAGAATCAAACATTCTGAAGAGATGAATCCGAGAAACATTTATTTATACTTTTAGACTTAAAAGTATGCTTAAATGGATGCAACAGCAGACAACATACTCATATATGCATCTGTTACGTCGTGCATTGCATTTTTATCACTTATTCTTCACATATTTTATATTCATTGCAACTATCTACTCTTTTTATTCTGCTCAGTTACACACATTTTTTTTGTACTATTTGATTGTATTATATTTTGTACAGTCTTTGTATGGGGGAGAATGGGGCTATAGTTGTCACACTTTTAACTCTGTTGATTTATTTTAAACATTTATTATATTTTTTATTTATTTTTTAAAATATCTGCTTTGGTCTACATTGTTATTAACTGAAACTAAAACTGCAACTAAAACCAATAAAAAAAAATATTGCCACATATTGCTTGAAATAAAATAAACGTAAACTGAAACAAACTTAAACGTAAGCAACATTTCTCATTTAGTTAAACTTGTTGTACTAAAATAACTAAAAATAAAATAAAATAAATAAAAACTATATATATATATTTTTTTTTTAAAAGTAAAACAAAATGTTAAAAACTATAGTATCTCAATGATACTATCTATCTATCTATCTGTCTATCTAGTTCTATCTATCTATCTATCTATCTATCTATCTATCTATCTGTCTGTCTGTCTGTCTGTCTGTCTGTCTGTCTGTCTGTCTGTCTGTCTGTCTGTCTGTCTGTCTGTCTGTCTGTCTGTCTATCTATCTATCTATCTATCTATCTATCTATCTATCTATCTATCTATCTATCTATCTATCTATCTATCTATCTATCTATCTATCTATCTATCTATCTATCTATCTATCTATCTATCTATCTATCTGTCTGTCTGTCTGTCTGTCTGTCTGTCTGTCTGTCTATCTAGTTCTGTCTGTCTGTCTGTCTGTCTGTCTGTCTATCTATCTATCTATCTATCTATCTATCTATCTGTCTATCTGTCTATCTGTCTATCTGTCTATCTGTCTATCTGTCTATCTGTCTATCTGTCTATCTGTCTGTCTGTCTGTCTGTCTGTCTGTCTGTCTGTCTGTCTGTCTATCTAAACAAATTACAACACATTTTTTAAAAAAAGTCCCAAACATATGTATAATTGGACTTTTCCAAATTCTGATTTTGATTTATCGGCACGTATAGGGCAAACCAATCGCATATTATTGGAATCCACGCATATGGAACTCATCCGTTTGTATCCAGTCATTATACATGTGAGTTGTAGTCAATCCCTTGGCTTTAATTCAGCATGCAACTCTTTTGAACATATTGTTTCTGCTTTGTCTCCCATTATCTGTTGAGAACAATTGGGCTGAACAAAAGCCATTCTCAGCACTACAAATATAGCCAGGCATCCCATGCTTGCCAGATTTAAATGTGCTCTTGCAAACAGCCAAGTAATGTGCCGTCAGACTGCCGTAAATAATCTGTCCAGCTATCCTGGCTCGACAGCAGGCTGTGTAAAGCTTGTTTTAGCAGTGTCCTCGCAGACAACTGAACGAACACTGTCCAAAAGAGCTGCGGAGAAGAACTGCATCATGGGATGCTAGGAATGCCACTGTGATCTCCTGCTTGGCATTGTGCATGTGTGTGTGTGTGGAGTGTGCTGTGTGCCCATGTTAGGAGTGTGACCAGCAGGTGGGGGGGCGAGAAGGAGTCAAGGTCTGCTTATGTGTGCTAGCAGTAACACAACTGATCGGGAGCCTGGCGGGGAAGTGTCAGCTTCCTACAGCTGCTTCTTACTGTCAATCAAATAAGCCATATGGTTCCATCACACCTTAACAGGCCTGTGAATACAGGCTGCTTTATATGAGAACACTGAGATGATGCACAGCCATTTAGTCATTTTTGATGTTCCCCTATGGAAAATCAGGTAACTTGGGCCACGTTTTGATCTCTCCAGTATATATCATTAAAATGTAGGCTAAATAATGCTTGATTTTACGTTTTTCAGTAATATTGTAAAATATTATGACAATTAAAAAACAAATCTATTTGAATATATTTTCAATTGCAATTTATGCAATTTTCAGCATCATCTTCAGTGTCACGTGATCCTTCAGAAATCATTCATGCTGATTTGCTGCAATGTTGAATCAATATTGAAAACTGTTGTTCTGCTTAATTTTTTTTTTTTTTTTTTTGAAAACTGTGATGCATTTTTTTTCAGGATTCTTTGATGAATTCAAAGAACAGCATTTATTTAAAATAGAAATAATTGTTTAACATTGTAACCATCTTTTACTTTTGATCAGTTTAATGGATCCTTGCTGAATCAAATAATTAATTTCTTTAAAAAAAAATCTACACACACACTAGTTTTATAAAAGTGTAAAAATGAATGCTAATGGAATTGCATTCATTTATTTTTTGTTTATACATTTTGTTTAGCATTGTTTATATTTAAATTAAAGTTGGTTGTAGTTTGTTTGCCTGCAGATGGAGCAGTTTACCCAATTTTATGAAGTACAATGTAAGTTTCTAAAGATGATATTCCCCCACCACAAAGCCTATCACCTGTACAATTAGATCTTCATGGACGTATTTACACAGAAAATTACAAGCAATTTATATTTCAAATGTTGTCATATAGTACGTATAATTTACAGTAAAGATGAATTTGTGTTTATGACTAGATTTCAGACACCTGTCCATTGATCATCACATACAGGTGTGCATGAGATAAGTCAGACACATCCCCAGAACAATGCCCTCCTCACATCTCTGCTTGTCTCTTCATTATGTTCGCTTGCCATGTCTTTGCATCTCCATAATTAAAATCTAATCCTGCATGCCGACTTTTTAAACGAGGACTAGCCTCAAGAGGAGGCTTATTTGATTAAAAAAGGGGAAGGGTAGAGGAGGGAGTCCTCCACAGCTCGGCAGGCAGGAGAGACAGCTCTTAATTGTGCTCCCATGAGGTGTGCGCACGCCTGGGCGGAGAGAGGGGGGGGCTGGGTGCTCAGAGGCTCCAGTGGGCCTGAAAAAACAAACCGCCAGTGGGACTGGCTCTCCTGCGCGGCTCCCCTGGTGTCTCAGAGAAGGGAACCGAGGGGAGGAGCACTTATGAGGAGCCACGGGACTCTACGAGCTTCCAATTCTCACTCCGCCCTGCAGGGTCTGATCTGAAACTCCCCCCTCTCTGTGTGCGGGGGTGAGGGCGAGAAGCAGGCCTGCTCTACAGATGAACGGAACTAATGGGAACGTAACTCTGGAATCCGGCTGTATAAATGAAGGTTAATTGCTCATTGTTCACTTAAGGTTTAAACTGTGGCACTTGACTTTCCTCCATAGCTCCTGGTTTATTTTTGGTTTTACATACATACTCGTTTTCTTTTGCATGGTAGGCTACTGTAAAAAATATATGTTGTAGCCTACTATAATGATCACTATCTCACTCTTATTTAAATGCTGTTTTACTAATTACACAGTTGGTTCGAACTGTATTTTATAGGTTCTGAACTTGTACTCTGCACAAGAACAATAAGGTTGAATCTAATCTACAAAATAAAAAGATCATTAAGTAGGTAGAAATTAGCAACATTATTGCAACAAAAAATGCATTATTTTCAGTTTTTGACTGTATTAAGTACCTTTTTACAGTAAAAGAGCAAACGATCACAGAATATGAACTGTGCACATATACATATATTAAAAATAATAATTATATATAGGCCTATATATATATATATATATATATATATATATATATATATATATATATATATATGAATAATTTTTTATATGTAATATAATATTTTACTTAATATATATACATTTGTATGTGTGTGTGCGTTTCTGTCTGTGTATTATGTAATATAATAATAATAAAAAATAACAACAACAGTAATTATTACTAGGCTTCTATTTAAAAAACGTACTTTCCAAGAATCGTTGGCTAAATTTGATTGTTCATCACCAGTAGGCCTAATTGAATAATAATAATAATAATAATAATACTACAATTTTACTTAATAAATAATATATTTATCTAATCAGCGTAATCAGTTTCCAGGAATTAACCCAGCTAAATACCGATTTCTGGTTATCATCACTAATTGTAACAATTAATACGATTAGTTTGGATCATCACCATGTCCCATGAACAATGAGTTGAGACGCTACTATATGCACCCAATAGAGGGCGCTACTCTCCAAGTTCAAGTTCAAAAGCAGTATTTACAATTCATCAGGAATCGACCGGACAAGGGTTCATGATATAACATCAAACCATCTAATGCCTCCATCTTAAACACCGTCCAATACCATTTAAAATGCATATTGCTTTATGCAGTATGTATATGGAGAAGAGCTAGGTTGTGTTTCTCTTTATTTAAGCTATCGATCGCCGTTTCCACATTCTTCACGCAAGATTGCCCATAAAATCAATATAATAGATGTATTGGTTTTAGAGTAGGCTACAAAACAGAGGGTAAGTGGACATTTAGACAACAATCAGCAAACACGTTATAAGACAACTGCGTACACAAAAGAACATAAGATATATTTCCAATGGGATTAAAGATAAAAACTAAATCAAAAATCAATATATCAGGTGTGCGAACACAAAAACAGGCCAGCAGATTCTTGATTTGACTATGAGAAGCATAAAAACACATAAGCTACGCGTTCCGTTCGCGTTGCTCTCCTTGCGTCAGGTCTGATCAGTGTCTCGCAATATCTATCTATAGTGATAAAAAAAATCAATAACCGTATAAACTCTCTTCTTATAAAGGATAAAACGTATCCAGCATCCCCCTCCCGCTCCTGCGCCACGGGGGGCTCGATTGAACTCGGAAACTCCATCCCGCGTTTTCTGCCTTTTATTTAGGACGGTCTCAATAATTGTTTTCAGTAGCCCTATTCAATATCGCAGGTTGGCATTCGTTCGATAACTCCATTCCGCGCGCGCCCGCGCCGTTCGATCTGCTCCGCTCCGTGTTTTGCGCGCGCTCCCCCGCCTCTCTCTCTCTCTCGCGCTGAACTCCAGCCCCTCTCGCGCTCTCTCTATCAGCCTTTCATTCCGTCTCAATATGTCTCAAGATGGCGGCCAATGCGGGATCGATGTTTCAATATTGGAAACGCTTTGATTTGCAGCAGCTCCAGGTCAGCTCTCTTTCGCTTTGTATTCGCTGTGTGTGCCGGTAAGCCGGTCCCGGGGAGCGTCGCGCTGAGAGGCTGGCGCGTCGCTCTCGCGTCGGCTCTTTCGCCGGGTTCGGTGCCCATTGATTAAAGCGGCTCTCGCGCTGATCGGAAATTGATCCTCTTTGTTCAATTCCCATCGATCAACCATCACGGTCAAGGTGGATGCGGCCACTTTGGCAATGGGAGCCCGAAGGTTTCCCGATTCTTTCCTGCTCCTTTCCATCTCCGGGATGTTTTGGGAATAGTTTGTGCTGAAGAGATTTAGATAGTATGTTTGTTGAAATAATTTTGTGTTTAGAAGTGTGTCGCGCTACACGGGTGGCGCTGTGCTGGACCGAGACGTTATTGCTTAGTAACGAGAGAGGTGTTAGACTGCCTTCCTTTTTAGATTTCACCTCGTTTATTGTTTTCTAGCACTTTTTGTGTGACTCTAGAAGTTTATAAAGTTAGCAAACTGAAAGTTCAGCTTCAGTAGTTAAGTTTAAATCGAAGACGGAATTGGCTGCTAAACCTGCGCCAGACAGGAACAATTAAACACAAAACAATAAACAAACACGAACGGATGAAGGATTTTGTGAAATATAGATGTGGGACACTAGAAAATAAGGTTTGTTTCGTTATTCAGTTACAAAGTCCGACTAAATAGTTCTTCAAAACAAATGAATGCAATGTCTTTTTTTCCTTCACATGTAACTTGTGTTCTGTCGTTCTACATAAATATGGATCAAACGAGCGTTTTAACGCTTGTGGAACGTAACGAGTCTGTTTGCTCTGCATTTGTTTTGATATAATATTGTTATTGTTATTTTTAAAAAATCGATTAGTTGTCAAAGTCAGAACTCTTTCGTCTTTCGTTATTTGTAATGTTCGTGCTGTTGGAGTATGAAGTGCATTTGTCGCGTTTGGTTAAGCATAAACAATAGACCCATGATTATATCAATTATTGATTAAGAGTTTATGTATTTATGAACTGAGGTCGCAAAGCTTAGCTTGAAGAAATCGCTGACCTATTTTTCGATCGAACTTTATAATTCCTCTTACCAGTAACCATTTATACATCTTCACAAGCATCGCGAGTCATTTAAAAATCGATAACGTATCATGTAAAAATCGATATAACTCGATAGTAACAAGTAAACCACCTCTTTGGGTAGACTAGATTTTCTGCGTTATAAGTGTTTAAGAATTTGCTTATTTTTAACAAAAAATCGTGTTTTTTTGTTTTGTTTTTTTTGGTCAAAAATAGCCTACTAAATTCAAGCAGAATGTAGAATACTTTATATGTACATGCATGTGTTGCACTATGTTCTGGGATGCTATTCAGCTTTTGTGTAACATTAATCTGCAATTGTCAAACATTGCCAGACTCGTTGCATGTCAGATGTTTTGCTGTTTGATTATGTTGTTGTGTTCTAGGAAAATCATTTATTTAATTAGGTTCCAGACATATATTCTTGAACATAAAGGGACCACACACACAGCTAGGCATATTCTGATGTGGTGACTCTAAATTTTCAGTGCTCTCCCTCCCTTCTTCCTCCCCTCCCTCCCTCCTTCCTTGTCTCTCTCTCTCTTTCTATCTGTCTCCCAGGCTGATAAGAACTGGCATCAGCGAGTTCAGGCATTGATGATGTCATGGATGCTATCTTGTTTTGTTTTTTGCTACTTTTGTGTTTTTATTCAGACCTCTAAATCTTATTTTTCATTATGTTTTAAATGACTTTATTTATCTATTTCTTGTTTTTTTTTTCTGATTAACTCGACTGATTTAAGCTTAATTAATGCCTCTGTGAATCAGATGTCTCGGATTACCCTGCAAAAACCACACCAGACAATGGAAGAAAGTCGTCTGAATTATAATTTCCCCAAACGTATGACTCCAAGCAGACCTTTTTGTCTCATATATCCAGAACTTTTTGTTTGTCGGTGTCACCTGCTGCCTCCTGTCACCACGTGGTTCTGAGGACTGTGGATGCAGGTGAGGTGTAAGTGTACCTCCCTTAGTGTGTGGTCCCGAGTTTTCGTGCGTCAACACAGAGAGATTAGCGATTGACGCAGGCAGTACTGCCACCATCAAGATGGGAGCAGACTCTCTTGTCTGGACCTGCGTTGGGGCCCTGTGATGACTTTAAAATGTGTTTGATATCTTTAATGAGGGGCACATGTATTCTGCGGTACACTGTGTACCTAAACACCATACGAGTGTAATCTTTTGCCTTTTTGGTTATTTTGTGGTTACTGTATGATTGGCACGGCTGTGTCTTAGAGATCTTCTACATATTCCTGTGAAGAGTTTCAGCAGGTTTGGATGTTAGACATTAGTTGTGCTATCATCAGCGTTTCTTATGGTAATATTTAGATAATTAACTGATTACTCAATAAATCTTGGTAAACACTCATTATTAGGAGACATGCATGCTATTTGCATTTTAATATTTGGTTACTCTTTTGTTTAGGGTCCAATTCTCACTATTAATTAGTTGCTTATAAGCATGCATATTACTAGGATATTGACTTTATTAGTACTTAATAATGCTTTATTCTGCATGACCATATTCTACATCCCTTAATCCTACACCAATACCTAAACTTAACAACTACCATCCTTACTAACTATTAATAAGCAGTAATTAGGAGTTTGAGGCAAAAATTGTAGTTAAAGGGTTCCTATTATGCCCTTTTTACGAAGTCTTGATTTTATTTTTGGGGTGTACTATGAAGCCACTCCTTCCGAAATACAAAATGTGCTGTAATTGGTTAGCTGGCCCAGTGTGTTGTGATTGGTACCCCTTAGCACGTGTTTGGGAAATGTCCCACCCCTCCATAACTGTGAGTTCTTCTCTAGTGTAAATATTGATGATGTCGTCAATTCCAAACCAATTCAAGCCCGATTCAGACCCTGACAATGTTAACAAACAAGAGGATTGTGCAGAATGGATTTCATGCACAGACTTTGTTAGCACGGATTTCACAAGACGTTTCAGGGTGGTATGTATGTGGTATGAGTATTATAGATACAATGTTATCCACCATTTAATCGTGATTTTTGTCGGAAAACTATGGTGATGCAAACAGTAATCGGAAGTTAATTTTCCTAAGGAGCGGTGAACCGTCTTAAAAAAGCGGGAGTTTACAAAAGCTACAGAAAACAAGCTGTTCTCCATAAAATGTGCAGCGCACAGATAATCATTGGGGTTATAATGTTCAGGAACAGTGTTTAAAATAAGTTTTAACCACTCTTAAGTTCGTCAGCATTAGGAATGTAAAAAAAAAAGTTTTGTAAATGTTTTGGAAAAAATAGTCTTTTTGACATGGCGACAACACTGTCTTCTCTAATGCAGCTCAACCAGGCCGTGTCCCATTTTTTGCGTATTTCCTGGGCGGGGATTATTTAAATGCGTTGTAGTCCAAATGAGCCGTTCGTTGTAGTTCTTGAAAAGGGGATTCTGTTCAATAAAACTTTGAGCTTTGTAACCTTGCAGATCTTGTTTATGCTCAAACAGCAACCTTACACACTAACTAAAGTGGAAAAAGTGGAAAAGCATAATAGGACCCCTTTAGTAGTTAGTTAATAGTAAGAATTGGACCCTAAATTAAAGTGTGACTGAATATTTTTGAGGAGATTCATCACTTGCAATTGGAGTTTTTTTATATAAAAAATAAAAAACCCTACAAACATCACTTATTGAATTGAGCACTGGTATTTTGACTTGAGGTTTTGGTAATAACTGTCTGACTGACACCTGACTGGATTCGAAAGACACAGGAAAGTCCCTAAAAAGTAAGCAGGAATGTCGCCACGTGTCTGCGAAAATGCGGATAAACTACTTTTTAGGCATGGTTTTAATGCTGACATGAAAGATGAATAGAACAACAGCGTCTCTGTGGAGCCCACCCCACACATTCACACAGACTCAGATCCTGACCACTTCAAAACCAAGCCAACTATATGAGGCCCCAAAACAACACACATATTTGCATGTGGCCTCTCCAAATTTAGCCTCAAAGTAAAGCACTTCAATTGACTCTTGTATTTGTCTAATTTCACAATTTAGACGCATAATAAATACTACAAGGCTCTTTGAGTGTCTTGATATGTATGCACTTGAGAAAAAAAGTTACTTTATATTAGGTACTTGCATACATTTTTTTTTTTTTGATACAACAGTACTTTTTTTATTCATGTTGTACTGCAAAAGCACTTGCTGCTCTTGAGGTGGGGCACGGGTAAGGTTAAGGACAGGTTTGGTGGTATGGTTAGGTTTAAGGGTTGGTATAACAACAGTGTAATTATAGAAGTAATGTTAGCACTTTATTTACAGTCCTGTTTTGCATGAACATACAATGTAGTATTGACACAAACTGGGTATTATTACAGATATTAATTATAGCTGTAAATTTAGTGTTGGTTAGTTACACTTTATTTTAAGGTGTTCGTGTTACAGTGTAATAAAACATTTAAGTACTGAGTAATAAGTATCTACATACGTACTTTAGGGTTAGGGTTTGGTTTGTGGCTAGTTACATGTAATTATGCATCATTTACTGTTTTTAATAAAGTAAGTTACATGTTACATGTAACGAGGACACTGTAAAATAAAGTATTACCCAGGTATTTTTCAAATGTAAGTGCAATGTAAAAACATGTTTACACAATAAGTGCATTGTATCAACTGATTCATTTAAATGTTAGTACATAGTAGTTAAAGACACTTAAGCCCTTCCCTAAATGGAACCTTGAGCTCTCGCAAACGTCCATACTTTAGTAGGTAGAAGTCTGTTGTGAAGCTCACCAAAAGTGTGCATCGAGGGTGCATATCGGCTGGAAGGTGGGCGCTCGCGAGCAACGTTCTGAAACCTAAAATGACAAATGGGACATTTCTTGTGGACTTAACGGACACCTCACACAGCGGCCATTGTGGACAGGGCCTTAATATAATGTGGGACCCAAAAAAACATATATCACTTGGGTTAAATTGGACTGAATTGTACAAAAAAAAAAAAAAAAAAGGAAAAAAAAGTGTGATTTGTGTACATTAATAGCCTTTTCATATTTGTAAAGACCTGATGAATATTACATGCACAGTGTTAAGTTGTCTGTATAGTGATTTCACATTACGATTTCCTTTGCTACGTTGTGACAGGAGATTCAGTCTGTTGCCTTGCTTTGGTTATTAAAAAAACGTAGTTTGTCACTGAAAAGAATAGGTTAGTGATTTCAGATCCAGTACTTGAGCACCTGATACAGTATTTGAATTACCTACTCTATTAGGTGCTGCAATCTAAAATAAGAAGAGTTTGTTCTCTCTGTGCAGTTGTCTACCATCTCATATGATCATCGCAGGCTAGCGATGGTGGCCTGAGTATAGCTCCTTTAAAGGGAACTCTGTCTGTTCTTGTGTGATAAACTTGATGATGATGTATTTTTATTCGGTCTAAAGAGGGAATCGAACCGTTCCTAAGGCAGTTCACCTGCCCCCAATGTATAACTTGTGTATAAAATGAAACTGGGTGTGCTTAAATATATATTTATAGATACGTGCTTGCATAGATGTTTTTTTTACTGGACTATGTAATATGAAGTGGCCAAATAGTTAATGAAAGTGTTTAAGGGAGTGCTTTTTATAGGCTGTTGTGTGCGTGTTGACCCCTCTTTCATTTGCTGATCGGTCTGCACTCGGTTGCTGGAGATAAAGATGGCAGGAAGAATTCAGTGGCCATGGGAATCAGGGGGGGAGGCCATGTGCCAGCACACTCTTTCTCTCTTTCTCTCTCCGTCACCCTCTCTCAGACGCTCATACACACGCTCATTACCTCACTGACTGCCCCCTTTCGCTGTGTCTGAGGGCTGGGGTTTCACAGGGGGGCCGCTCCCCTCCCGCCCCACACAGGGAAGCCAGAACTCTGACGCCACCAGCATAATTAGCCGTCCATTTCAAATAGAACCCAAGTTGGAGGAGGGGATGAGAGCGCTCGCCCCTCCCACCCCTTCTCTCTTCCTCTCTTTTTCTCTCTTTCTCGCTTCCTTTCGATCGTACTTTATGGCGTGTTTGGTCTACATGCCTGTGCACTCTGGAAATTCTTTTAGTTTGAAGGAATTTAACGCTTCTGATTTGTTTTACAGCAACAGAATTGAGAAAAAGAGTAAATTGCAGAAGACAGCTAAAGTTTAATGGCACTATAATGGTCTTTTTCTGTATTAAACTTTGTTTTAAGTCAACATAAAAACCTTTCTTCAAAATGTTTTAAATGAGCTTTCCTCTGGAACAATTTTCCTGGCTATTTGATCATGTTAACTATTAGCCAAATGGCTAGGCAAACTCGAACTATTGTTTTAGCAAACTCGCATTTGATCTGGCTTTATTCTAATAGCGTAAATGAGGCCATTTTTTATGATCTAATCAATTCATCATGGATAAAAAGTTCTGACCTCCAGTTTTTATTGTTGGATATCCAGTTTCATTTGGAAATGTGTCGGATTAAGGAAGTAAAATGGGTTGAAATTGCAGTTTGTCTTCACTTTAAAGCTGTACAATCATGAAAACTGTAAACAAATGTTTACATTTGTTAGAAAACTACACTTCCTTTTAGGGCTTTAACATTTGTTTCCTGGTGCCTGTTCAAAAACCACTTAAAGCCCTGAATGGGGAAAAATGAACTGCTGAATAATATTTATGTAAAATAGTGTTAAAACAATGCGTCAGGTTATTACTGTGATAGACTGTGGAAAAAGGTTAGAACAGCGTTTTATTTGCTTCTGTTCAGAAACATCTGGAAAGAGTTTGAGGGAAGTAGTTCTGAATTAAGAGCCATGGGAAAGAGATCTGCTCCGATTGCCCTCTTTCCTGAGCGAAGGAGAGAGAGAGAGATAAAGTGAGATACTTAAAGGGAAATTTAGTCCAAATGGTCTTTTTGTATATTGTCACTCAAAACAGATTTTATACTTCTTTAAAAATCATTACTCTTTGTTCCATGTTTTCTGTTCCATGTCATTTAGATTGTTTAATGTAGTCATTAAAACCATATTATGACTGTTGTTCTCATTGTTTTCCAGTGCTTTTATGCAGGTTATAGGTTTAGAGTCTGTCATAAGCAGCCATTTTAAACCTAGCTGGACCATTTGTTGTGTTTGCATCTTTGAACGCTTCACGCTGCAACCCGATCTATTGTTTTCATACAAGATTCAGCAACTCTGTGATGAGAAGAGCATGTTTTTATTTCCAGTCTTCGCTGCCATTTCGAGGCTCTGCCGCGCCACACTAATTTGCTGCAGATATGTTTAAAAAATCACAACCGCTGAGATCAAAGGCCTTGACAAAGCCTGTGACTTTACTGTGCATAAAACTAATGAGGTGCATCTTTCTGTGTCTGGATGCTTTTTCATCTCGTTGTTGTCTTCTGTAGTCGCTGGTGGTCAATATGCAGCTTACAGCAACCCTTGATTTACTATCGTTTGGATTTCTAAGCAAATTTAATTTTGGACGAGTGGTGAACGATTCAGACTTTGCTAGCCACGAAGCAAGGTAACTTTGATAGTTATCGTCCACTTTGGATTCTTAAGTTAACATGAAATCGAAATTATTGAAAAGTACAATAATTGGCTCTGAGTCTGAAATGACTTTTCACAAACTTTGCTTGTTTCAATGCCTATTGAATAAAACAGCACTCTAGATCATTTGAGTATTTGTTCCCCTCAGAAATATCTCATTACAGAAGTTAAAAGGTTTTTGAACACTTAAATCTTTAATTTAATCAACAAATTACTGGTGACACTAGCTAGCGCTAAACCTGACTGCTAGTTATTGGCGACTTTGCCTCCTCAAAATCAACATGAAATCAAAGTTGACTGCATTTACTTTATAAATAATAGTTAATAAATAATATTTTATTATCATCGTAGAAATTGTGCCATATCAGATAACTAAAATTGTTTGCGAACACGGTTTCACCACAAACTAGCCTATTGATGAAGCTATTGGCTAACGCTCAGAACTGATGCCACCTGTCACTTTTCCTGCCCTACACTGCAATTTTGTTATCCTCAGAATATGTTGCATTTCATAACTAAAATTGTTAGCAAACACGTTACATATTCATCTCGACTGAGTTATTGGTAAAACTATAGCTAACAGTGAAGCCAAACCACTATGTATCCAACACAAAACACAAAATGACTCGTCATGATCTTGTATTCGATCCGAGCAGCAGGCAGATGTCGTCCCTCGCTCGATAATTTACTGGGCGAGATTTTGTTTGAAAAATAGAGATTGTATTTGCTCTTTAAATATCAGAGTATTGATCGCACGCGGCGGCGGAGGCCGAAGACTCGCAGTCGGAACTGTTAATGTGTGGGAGACTCGAGAGACTGGAATCTCACTCACATGCCATGTTTGATAAAAGCCCAGCTCTTAGGGGGCTATGAACAGTCCATTTCAGCTGAGGCGAGGAGGAGGCGCGCACCTCTCCTTCTCCCTTTATCTCTCTCGCTCTCCTTCCCTCTCTCGTTTTCTTACCGCTCACTGCGAGAGATGATTGAAAAGCTGGAGTTTCCATCAGCGGCCGTCAGCTGTAAATGTACTCAGACTGCTGAAACAGCCCTGCGTTGTTGCTGACCGTGGCATGGGCCAGAGGATGTAGCGCCATATTGCATCGTGTGTAGTGTGCCAGCATAATCAGGTGTGAATAAGTAGGTCAGCTGTGGTCTGTGTTTCGCGTTGCCAGTTGGTATTTCTGACAGCAGCCCAGAGTTTTTGTGCAGTCGGAGGTTTGCGGATTGTTGACGTTGATGACTGTTTGCGGGAAGAGTTGGACTTTTGCAGCTTTTGCGTCCACAAGAAGGATGAATCACATATGTGTTGGGTTACATAAAATGCCAACCCTTTGGCGGGACGACCCAAGCTCTTTTTCGATTTGAACTCTCTTTAATTTTGTCGTTTCTCATTCGGACTCTCTCTGGTTGGCATGTAGCCTTGGTTTGATTGCCAACTGAGAAAGTGCTATGGCTGTATCAGGATACCTGTCGTAAGGTGACACACTCTTTTGTCCGCTGGTCTTGCATGGCGACTTCCTTTGAGCGCTTTCAGTCGAGAGACATCTGGACTGTTGTTTAACTTTGCCGTCTCAAGCACAAACAGGTGTTTTTGTGACTAAATGAATGGATTAACCAGCAGACCCAGAAACAGTTCCACTCCAGACTCCAATGCCAATTTTTTTTTTTAACCTTGTGCTGTGTGCGTAATCCTAGAGATATAAATAGCCTTCCTCAATAAGAACTGGAAGGAAGGGCACATGCACAGCAACCTTCATACGTTTTGTTCTGGTGCATTTACTTAATTTGTTTAATGTGAAGGTTTGTAATCATAATTTTAAAAAGTAGTTTGTATAAAGTTGCTTTGAGGCCTTGTGGCCTATTGACTTTGGCGGTTTAGGCATGTGCAAAAGTACATAAAAAAAAAATAGTCAATTAATTGTTCTTAAAGGAGAGTTGAATATTCTTTCATCTCATACTTATCCTTCCAAACCTGGCTTTTTCCCCTGTGGAATACAAAAGAAGATATTTAATGTAGAATGTTTAAATTGGGAGGGGGGAGGGGTAGATAGTGAATAATTGGGCTGTTTTAGGGGCCACCTGACCCACAACTTTTTTTTTTAAAGATTTTTTTAAACCCGGTTTCTTAAGAAGCTAATAATTCATATAAGATGACAAAACTATAAGACATTGCATGTGTTGTGCTGTACAAAACCGTACGACCCATATCTAAATGTAATTGTAAATTGTAATATGAAAAATACAACTTTTGGTACTTTTCGTACCATTCAAGTTATAATCTTACAATTTCGCTTTCTTGAACGAATTCTTGCATAAGTTGTCATAAGAGTGTGTTGAAGACGCGTTCAAGAACAGTTGGCCCAAGCACAACGGAATTAAATTAAATTCAGGCATTTCGAGATGCATTTCTAAATATTTCTTTTTCAGTTTTTAGCTCGACCCAGTTATATATAATCAGCAAATTTCGGGGTTGGTAAGATTGTTTTTAATGTTTGTTTTTTTAATACTCAGGAAGACTACATTTTATTTGATAAAAAATATAAAGTAAAACAGTACTATTGCGAAATATAATTAACTTCAATTTTCACTTATGTTATTCCTGTAATGGCAAAGCTGAATTTTCAGCATCATTACTCCAGTCTTCAGCGTCACATGATCCTTCAGAAATCATTCTAATATGCTTTTTTTGGTACTTTAGAAACGTTTGTTATTATCATCAATATTTATTTATAATAGAAAATCTTTTATAATGTTAATACCTGATTAATTTACTGTCACTTTTGGTTAATTTAATGCGTCCCTGGTGAATAAAAGTATTAATTTCTTTATAAAAAGAAATCTTACTGACCCCAAACTTTTGAACAATAAAATATATATATATATATATTAAAAGAAAGTTTTTTCATTTTCATAAGCACTATGTAAGCTTGCTTAGACTTTATAATCTTATGAGAATAGCGTGTCTGTTAAAACAGGAGTTTTCGTTGGACACCGTTAGAGGAGTTTTTATTCTTGAGGAGCCCCAGATGCTCAGTACATTATGCGATATGATGGTGGCTCCTAATTTAGCCGCAGTCTTATCCTGTATGGATGAGTAATTGTGTCCATAAAGAAGGTTAATCTTCATAACAGGGGAACATAAACCAGATCTCTCTGGATCCTCTTCTGTTTCAGCACAGAACAGGGGAAGAGAGTGTTACTGAAGCTCAGAGCAAGGAACTTTTTTGGGTCGGAAGAATTTAGTGCCGTTTCTGAGAAAATAAACATTACGCTTCAATTTGCTCCTCACAGTTATTGTCTGGTCTAAGAAAGCGCAGGCAAACTGAGGTGAGGTTCACTTATTTTAGACCAACTCTCCGCATTTCCCTAGTTGGAAGGTCTGGACGGTTGGGGGGGGAAAGACGGCATTTTGTGAATGCCTCAAAGTTTCCGGAAAAGTTCATCTCAGAACTTTGAGTGCCGTCTTGCTCCATTACTATTCTTGGAGAGTGTCAGGTAGCCATGGCGAAGAGTTCGCACCCAGCTGTGGTTTAAGTGCTCTGTGAGAATGGGAAATAATCAGGAGACCCTTTAGCCTCCTGTCTACACTTTTTCCCTTCTGCCTTGCACTCGCACACATACACACTTTTGGGTTTTACTCCAGAAGTCCCTTGCCAGCCTGGGCTCAGCACTTTAAAAACCCAAACAAAACAAAATCCTCTGCGGGGGCCCTCGGTGCCTAGGGAACCGGGCAGCTCCACCTCACACTCAGCAGCAGCAGGGCTCCCTGATCTGGCTTGGAGCTAGACTTTGGCTGAACTTTCACTTTTGCCTGAAACAGTTATTATTAGTGACCTGAAAACCTCCAGGAGGAGTGGAAATGGAAGCCAGATGCCGTTAGTGGCTGGAAAACGATATTAAGCTTTCAAATGGTGCCCATGGGGAGGGAGACTGACATGGATTTCCATGTTGGGGGGGTGAAGAAACTGTGACCCCGGCGCTGCTCTGGTGATTTGTTCTGCCGATGGCTCATGCTTGAATATCACTACGGGGTGGTGGTGGGGTGGGGGGTGTTTGGGAAGGGGTCAGACCTCCAAATTTGCTTGTTCGCGGTGGTATGAACACTATCGTTAGTGCTGATGGTACATATGCAAAACATTGGTGGTTCTTCAAATGTAGGTCATGATTTTTTTCCCAAAGATTTTAATTATATTATATATTTCAGTATTTTTTTATTTTTTTATATTCCCCCCCAGGCTTTTAATGATATTCCATGTATTTATGTATTAAGTCTGAAATGGCTGATATGTTTTCAATCAGGTCTTAATTAGTTTCAACCAAACAATGTTACCAATTCAATTCAAAGTAAAATATTCATGTAAAAAATCTAATTAAAAATCTGAATTTTGAGAATAAAATGAAGTTGGTCTAAAATGAGTTTTATCACCATTTTTGGAAAGTAGGTTTAAATCGGAGATGCTATCAAAATATCCATCTTAACTTCCTCATTCTTGCAATTTATGAACTAAAGAGTGGTATTGGTATAGTTATTGGTATTTTGTTAGTTTGGATCCAGCTTGTAATTTTCTTAAAATGGCAACAACAACAAAAAACTCTCAACCTTGAGTTTCCATTCATATTATTTGTAAACTCTCTCTGTTACATATGATGTGTTTACTATAGGCAAAGGTAATACTCTGCTTTTTAGTCTGACAATGACATCTCTGGGTTAGTCCAGTACACGCGCTGCCCCTTTAATTCCTGCACTTCCTCATCCCCTTGTTCTCTCTCTTTATACAAAATGTCTGTGCAGCCTCCAGCGAGGTTCTGTCTCCAGGAGGGTAATTATTTTTAGCAGGAAGTGTCTGAAAATGGACTGTACTTGGTCAGATGTGTGTGTGTTGTACTTGCATGTGTGTGTGTGTGTGTTGGCCCCTGCCTGGCTGGCCTAGCTTGCAGTGAAGAGAGATTGGCGGGATGTTGGTGTTGTTATTAGTCTTAACAGCAGCCGGGCAGAGGATGTGCTCTCCTCGGTCCCATGGGATATCAGAGACAGATCCGAGGAGATCAGAAGGCCGAATATGTCAGATGAATTTCAGCAAGAGGGAATGAAAATAGCAGGCTAGCAGGGGAGCCTTTTTTGCTTATTTATGAGAACATCACACCTGGCCTATATCGACACAATCGCATTCTACCCTGTTGTTGTGCTACTTGCAACGTTTTTATCCTAGGTGGTCAAAAGGGATTTTTCTCAACCCTTTGTGGTTGTTCTTCTCGCCCCTTAAATCAACATAATTTGGCAAATTGCTCTTTTATTTGGACGATTTCTCAAAGTTACCCAGTGACGTTATAGTTATCAGTTTGTGCAGGATTGTTTGAGGTGTTTGCCTTCAGTTCAGCTGGACTATTTCTTTTGGCAGGCCGATATGTACATCTGACACTGATGGCTTCCCTGGCCATCATCCAGAGAATATTTCAAACAACATGCTTTTTAAAAGACCGCTGTGCGTCCTGGGAGTTACAGCATAATTAAACAGACTTGAACCTCTCCGCGCAGAAACAAATCACTATAAATATCGACATACTGAAAAGGGCTTTGACTGCGGTCTTCCATAGATTTTTGCATTTTGTTTTAGTTATTACATAAGATTTATCATATCTGTATTTCTTGTGCTTTGTTTTACAGGTGCAGATGCATATCAAGACTTTTTCTTTATCATTGTGTGCATTTTGTACAACAAAGGCAACATGAAATCAATATTGACCCTGTTTACTTTAATACACATTCCTAGTTTTCCTAGTCTGTCTATCTATCTATCTATCTATCTATCTATCTATCTATCTATCTATCTATCTATCTATCTATCTATCTATCTATCTATCTATCTATCTATCTATCTATCTATCTATCTATCTATCTATCTATCTATCTATCTGTGTGTGTGTGTGTGTGTGTGTATATATATATATATATAATATATAAAGCACATTGTTTTGTTTAAATAAGAACCGGGTAGGCAAGCTGACATTTGAAAAAATAAAAAGAAGAAAAAATTCTGATCTTAACAAGACAGAACATCCAGTGCTGATGGTATGATTTGAGACCTCAGCCCACCTAAAACATCTCAATCCCTCATTTAACGGTCTGCTTTATCTTTGCGAGCAATCAGGTGGTGTATATTCTCTTTTAATCCAGGACTTTCACTTACACTGAGGTATTATCTCTGTTAAACACACATCCGCACACAGATACTCGTTCCAAATGCATCCAAGACCTCCATTATGGAGAGATGCATTATCTGTCACGCTGGAATGTGCGAATTATGGATTTACACGACCTGCATCCGAGGCCAGAGACAGAAGGGGGGAAAAAATGGGAGTTGGTGAGTCGATGAGTAGAAGCATCGTGTTTTGCTTCACGTTTCTTCGGTCTGTAACTATTGTTGGTGTCTGAGTCATCAGTTCAAGTCTCTGGGAAATATGTTCTGCACTTTATGCTGCTGGTATTGTTCCAAGATTTAAACCACTGATCTCATGCTAATTCCAAATTAGAGGATCGATCCAGAAATGTCTGATAGCAATCTGCCTTATCAGGAAGTTCAAACAAGTTCAGAATCACTGGAATGTTGTTTCTTATATTGAGGAGGGCACATTCACATGACCAAGGTTTAAAATCCGCTATATGCACAGAACATTCTTATGAACTTCCGCAATAATATCAGCCAGCTAGAAAACTTACAGCCAGGGAAACGTCACTTGTTGGTGTGGTATCTTCAGTTTTCTGAGGTAGCTTTAACAGCATCAATATTGTAATAGTTTATAATCAGAATATAGTCAGTTAAGCATTAATTACAGGCCTAGCATTAATTTAGTTGTTCAAATGTAAAAAGAGATTAAACGGATGTTTAAACTTCAGCGTTTTTAACTACAGCTGAGCACTGTTGCATCCCTCAGTTCCTCCTCAGCAAAATTCAATTCTACCATCAGTTTTCACTTTCCCAGCCGATTACCAACGTTGAAAGAAATGGATCATGCATAAAATGTATCATCTGTTTCTACACGAGATGTTAATCTTTCTGTTTAAAAGTTAGTTGGTTCACTTGTAAAATGCGATTGCCATATTCCCAGGATCTCTTGTTTTTCTTTATTGATAATTGACAGGCCGCTACATCAGGCACAGAAAGTAAATTTAGCCTACTTAACACTCAGATTAAGCGATTACATTTCAGTAAGGTCTATATCTTTCAACATACCTTCTGATGTTCATTCACATTTATTTCCTGCACTAACTAGTAGTAAAGAGGAAGAGATGATCAGTTCACGTGTGCTGAACGACAGCGATTTGTCACACCACATTAAAAAGCGCCAAAAAGCTATTTATTGTTCGAAAGCGGAGACTTTGTTTCATATTAAAAGTAACAAAGCACAAAGCTTATTGCGATATATTGGATGGCAGGCAGTCACACTACAAACTTTTTGTACTGAAATTGAAAACAGTATAGAGACCAAAATATAAATTCTTGGATTTAAGAATCGATATCTATTCATCAAAATGAGAATTAATTAAAATGTTGAACCAAGGCAGATCTTGAAGGCAGCAAGTAGGCCTATAGAATGACCTCTTGCCAGCTGACCAAAAATCCCTGAGATTTTGGCTTATCAAAAACCAGGAAGTAACCGTGCATATACAGTATTTGAATGATAATCTGATATAAGTGATGTGAATGATTAATATAGCCTATATACTTTTTCTCTGTTTTAGTTATTAGCCTTTGGTGTCTTCGTATGTCTGGCGATGTCATGTCCAGCCAGTGAGAGTCATCATGCACTGCTTTGCTGACTAATCCAACTGACGTTTTTGGCAAAGTCTGGCCTAAGAAAAGTAGGGGGTAGTACTTGTGCATTCACGAGAGCGTGTATGCGTTTGCATCTGCCATTGTGTGTGTGTTTGCGCGTGTGTGGTCATGCTTTGGCAGCGTGAGTTTGTTGTTCCCGGAGGCATGGTAGTGAAAGCGGACCCGTAGAAGGAGAAGAGCGCTCATGACGGTACTCGCTGGGAAAACCGCAGGCCAGACGAGCTGATTGGACTGCGCTGTGACACCATGTTTCCCATGTTCTGAACAGCTTTCACTGGAAGCCGGCCAACACAGAGGGGGACCCCTCTCTCCTGCTCTCCGCCTCTTTATTTCTCTCCTTTCTTGCCCTCTTGTGCTCCCTCTATCCCATTCAGACCGATGTTATTGAGACGAGAGGGTTGCTGAAACTGCAAACCAGCCTTTGAAATGGAAAACAAATTTAAGAAAACAAGCATGGCTTGATTTCCTCACTGCTTTTCTCATCTACATCTCCTCCCCTACTTCATTTGTGCTGGATGGAAAGGGAAGTTTGATCCTTGAGAACTTGTCCTCATGTCCTTTCTAAACCTTCATCACTGGCTTTCTTCAGTGAAACACAAATGAAGATATTTTGAAGAATGTTGGGATCCAAAACTACATTGGACCCTATTGAAATTCATTGTTTGAGACATTCTTCAAAATATCATCTTTTCTGTTCCACGTTTTTAGGTATCTTTTGGTTCCATTGTAAAAACTGCATTATTTCAACTATTATGTTCGATCACTAGCCCTCCTCCATCTTGGGTGAGGTTGTTTTTGTGCTAGTCATAGTGGTAATGACTCTCAATAGGTCACAGAGATTATCAGCCATTCACAGATGCGCTCAGATTAATTTAAGGCTTAATTGTTCTTGCAGCTCTTTCACTAGGATATAGACATAGCTGGGCAGGTGCACTGCAGGTTCTTTTCCGCGTTTCAACAAAAACGGCAACGTTGAGGTGGTCATTCATCCTCACGAACATAATTGAAAAAGAGCTGGCAGGGAAGGCCCATTTAGAAACGGCTCTGATAGCGTTCTGTTCGCGATAAATACTTAAAGCATTTGGAGAGCTCAGTCTGCGGGCTGCAGCGCATTTCATGCATTATTGAGGTTATGAGGGCTGAGGTGTTCTTCTGTGTCTCGCAGACAAAGACCAGAAAAGACGAGAGGCTTTGTGTATCAACGCTTCCAGAGCAGAGTGAGTTCTAGTATGCATTGATAAACGTTTATCGATGAAGACGGTAATGTGGTTTTGGATTACCGGTGTTGTCACGAATCACAAGATTTTTAGTAGTCAATATCAATACCAGAATCAAAACCAATATCCATTTTTGATAAGTTTCACAGCAAAAAGTTTGATATTGAGCATGCAATTTTAAATAAGTTTATTGACATTTTTTGCAGTTTTATTTTAATTAGATTAAAACAGTAGAATGTATTCTTCAGATATTTTGCAATTAAACACAAGTAAACATTCAGTAATAAAAAAAGTTGAAATAAAATCAAATCACCTTTATTTATAAAGAGCTTTTTGCAATACAGATTGTTTCAAAGCAGCTTTACAGTGATAACAGGAAATGAATGCAAAAAAGATTGTTTTGGCTGTACAGCAGATCTAGAAGAAAGTCGTTGTCCGGTTTAAGTAAGTTCAGCCTGTTGATTAATTTCCATTGTAAAAAATAAAATCATTAGTTATTAATTAGTAATTACTTAATTATAATAAAAAAATAATTAACTAAAATTAAGAATTGAGCCAATTTTGCTGAAAGTATTTATTTATTTATTTATTTATTTATCAGCTTGCTATGCTATGGGGCCCTAAGGCGTTCCCCCGAGAAACTTTGCATTCACTTGCAAAAGCATTTAAATATACCTTTTCCTCCAATGTCATATTAAAAGTTTTGCAAATGAACAAAGAGATTTTCAGTGGTATGAAAAACTGTTTGCGCAAGAACGCTAAATAAAGTCCAAGCACAAAAGCATTGAAATGTGATATTTCATCATAGCTCCCCTTTTCCTCCAAAATATAATTTTTTTCACATCACCATGACCCTTTTGAGGCTCTGTACTACAAAAGTGCTCACTAACAGTCGGACACATGACCTTGTGTGCAGTGCACATGCTCCAACCTTTCGTACTGTTGTGCTTATGTGATGTGAGAGTGGCTCAAATTCGAATACTTTCCTGTGATCTCTCATTTGTTATAATGTCCAAAAATAGTGCTCACCACCTATCTATCCTCGTCATATCCCCCCCCCCCCCCCAGCTGCTTTCGTGACTGTTTTCATGGTCTGTGTAGAACAGTTCCCCATGCAGTCTCCCATTATGTCGATATTGCATATTCCTTTGACTGTGTTTTGTATTTAGACATGGCACGTAAGCATATTCTGAGTTCAGGGCAGCTCAGCAGATGTGCAATGGAAGGAAATTCACAATCAAAATAATGTTCTGGATAATATGGCAGCGCGGAGTCGTGGGGATGGTGCTCGCGGGGGGGTTGGCGACTCGCTGAACTAAAGTTAGCAGCTTTTTTTCGCTGAGTCAGTGTTTGAGTTTAGCTTTTCCACTCCGGGCTCGTGAACGTTTCTGCTGACGCATTCTTAATCCCTTCCTTTAATATACTTTTGTGAGCAGTTATGTGTCAGTTCTTGCGGTTGCTAATGCTACACCTCCACTATTATATGAAAATAAATGAACTAAACAAGCTTTTTGGGAAAAACTCCCCCTTAAATAAACACCTAGCTTTGACTTGGAGGTGTTAAAAGCATTTGAATATGTTTACCTTTAAGTGAATCTAAAGGAGGAGTTCTTTGTTGGCTTATCTAATGCTGTTAGAGACCTAGTGTTTGTGTTGATGTATGAAGGTCGGACTTGTGTAGTGTTTCAGATGAGGGTTGATTGACTGAGGCGTGCTGAAGGTCAGCCGTATTTCTGCACCTTCTCTAAGGTCACAGCCGGCGATGGCAGAGAGCCAGTATACACATATACTCATAGACCAGTGCCAACACAATAGCAGCCAGATTACTGTTTACCTCACACACTGCCTTGCATCTTTGCTGGCCTACTGTGTACACACTACTACTGTGAGTGCTATACTCCATTCTGAACGTAGAGCTTGTGGGCTTAAGTTCAGTTTTTAATTGCTTTATTACAGAGAACATATTCTGTCTCACATATTTGCAGTTAAAATGCTTGTGTATGATTTTTTTAACAAGTCAAATGTACAAGGAATAGCCCTAGTTCAACATGAAAAATTTTGATTTCTACTTTTTGTGGAACACAAAAGAAGATAATTGGCAGATT
This sequence comes from Abramis brama, assembly GCF_963993115.1. NCBI lineage: Eukaryota > Metazoa > Chordata > Actinopteri > Cypriniformes > Leuciscidae > Abramis > Abramis brama. The sequence goes on along the minus strand of NC_139987.1, from coordinate 17,573,829 downwards.
GTTTACAATAGTCTTTTTTTCTCTCTTATAGTGACCTGTAAACATCAAGCTTCCAGATTGATATCATCCATCAAAGTATAATAAAAGTACCACTAGACACATAAGAACTAGTTTCATTTGATGTCATCATTAACATCATAATGTTGCAACACTTCCGGTTTGACACAGTTATGCCAAACTTCATTTGTTCTTGCATGTCTCATAACCAGTCATCATGACCCATTCACTCAAAAATTAGGAATGCACAGATATCCACATTTTAGTTGATACTACTGATAAACCAATAATTACTTTAGTGTCATGTCTGATATTAATATTCTATACTATTTTATCTAAATACAAATGCTAAAAAATAAAGGCCATTAAAAGTAAATTTAGGCATCATAATATTATAATGTACAGTATGAAAATATTTAATATAATATTTAATAATAAATGAATAGGTAAATAATCACAAATCGATTAATAAATCTCTATTATACACTGAAAATCGATGTGATACTGCTTTATAGTGCATCAGCTTCAGTGGAATTAGAATATGGCACGTGTCCACTATATATATATATATGCAACTTTTATGATGCTTTTTTTCATTTTTGGTGTTTGACAGCCCATGGTCTTTATCCTCTTTTACTGTACATAAAACAGCAGCTTTAACATTCTTCAAATCCTTTTGAGTTCCACGGAACAAAGGAAATCATACGGGTTTGGAACAACAAGAGGGTCCAGTAAATGATGGACTGTTTCTTTAAGACACTGAGGCAATTAAATACAGGCTCTGAATTGAATTGTGGTCCGGTTTTGATTAGGGAATGTTATCTCTCTCATACAGTGTGCTGAACTTTATTTTATACTGTTTTAATGCAGCGGTGCGTGCCGTCTGGAATGACCGGCCCTCACTCGTGGAGCGCTGTAGCATGTCTCTGCCCACTTAACTTGCATAAAAATGTTTTCCTGTCTTTCCGGTGTGATGCGAGTGAAAGATACAAGAACCGCCTAATCAGCAGCTGAGGTGCTGAAGGTCACATGCTAATACGCAGGGAGATTAACCCCAACTGAAAACATGAAGAGTAGATTTGATCCGTTGACATAAAATACCGGTTGGGCTGTTTATAGGTGAAACACAGTCCAGGAATAATATGGAAAGATTAAAGTAATGTTTTAACTGGCTGATATGTTTTTTAATCCACCTGCTATTTCACAATCTTTTGTGTTTTAGCAGCTCGATGTGTATACATGCTGACTGTTCAACAGTTGCAATCATTTTTGTATTCAACCCCCACACTTTTTTGTCAAAAAAAAAAAAAAGCTATTGGAATTTCCTGAAATGTCATCCCCATTAAAGTGTCCATGATGCATCCTTTGAGGAGGTCTTAGACTTTTGTTTCATTGAAATTGAGTGACAGTTCCTTTAAAACAAAGTTTCTTCGTTTTGTTCAATTCAGTCTAAACAGCTTTGTTGATTCAAAGTCACATGGTTACAGTGTAAAAGAAGTCGCACATTTGAAGTCTAAACCAAGTTGATTTGAAGTTACGCATTTGCAGTGTAGATATCTTTTTTGATTCAAAGTTGTGCACTTGCAGTGTAAATGTTTTATATTTTAAATTACGGAGTTGCAGTCAGGGCCAGGCTCTGTTGGTGCCCTAGGCAAGATTTTGGATAGCGCCCGCCACAGCCAACTAATACCAATGGTAACTGCACTGTCATGCATAATTAACGTGTTATGGGTATTAATATCACGTCATGATGCAGTGTTTAAAATAATTAGGCTAGACCAAGTCCAACATAACATGTTGTCAACTATTACGCAAGATGTCCGCACCATACTGGGACATTGGCGGCTTCACTTTTCTGCAATTGAAGAGAGTGAAGATGCGTCGTCCATCTTTTTTTACAGTCTATGTTATAAACACGCTCAAAGAGGGCTCCCTTTATAATCACCAAAAAGCGTGCTGAACTCAGAGTCAGCACTGAACAAAAACTGTATTTTGACTAATTTAAACCTCTGATTGGCCACTGCGTTCAAGTGATCAACAAACATGTCTGTGATTGGCTTCATTGTTCAACGTTGTAAATAGAAACACTTTGGGTGCTTCTCAATACTCAAATTGATGATTCCTCCAGCCCGTGACCCGGAAACCGATCAAACTTAGCCATCTTTCTTGAAGGACATCTCTCTAATTACACCGCAAGGAGGTGAGGAATGAGGAGCAAGGAAGCTTCCTGAGAGTCATGAGTGAGGATACACAGGTGTATCCTTCCCTCGAATCCTAAGGGGGTGGAGCTTAGATGCAAGGAAAGGAACCCCTGGACACTCTCCAGAGCACAAACACTAGGGTTTGTCAAATCTGTTTCCCCCAAAATGATATTTTTAGAGTATCAACTTAGGGTGCTCTTGCTTTCGTCTGGGAGAACTGGGCCTGCCTCTCATGCGGTGCCCCCTGTCATTCTATGCCATAGACAACCGCCACGTCACCTATGCCACGGTCAGGCCCTGTTTGCAGTGTTGAAACCTTCATTTGGATTGGTCCAAATGTTCAACTTCAAAGTCGTGCATTAGCAGTGAAGACCGCTTTTTTGAGTCATGCTCTTGCAGTGTGGACAGCTTTGATTATTCACTCACACACTTGCAGTTGAGACAGTCACACAGTGTACACAGTTAATTTCTGGTAAAGAAATTAAAGTCAAATGCTGGCAGTATAGTTTTTGATTCAGAGTTGTGCAGCTGCTGTGTAGAAAGCTTTTTTGATTCACTTAGGCACTTGCACTTTAGACGGCTTCATTGTCGAAGTTGCACACATTTGCACATGTGCATTACAGTTAAGTTCAAAGTCAAATTCTTGCAGTGTACACAGCTTTTGATTTGGAGCTGTGCATTTGCAGTGTAGACAGCTTCACTGACACTTGCAGTTTAGACAGCTTGTTGATTATAATTGAAGTGTTCTAGTTTTGCAATGTCGTCTGCTTGTAGACTTGTTCTTATTGTTTACACTAGTGAATGAGAACAACGAGTCAGAACAATGCAGCTTGGCCTCTCTGAGTCAGTTGGACTATACTGTAATATCTAGTTCAGGTCACCGTCTGCGGCCCCAGCCCTCAACAATTAACCGCTTGTTGTCTTGTGAAGAACAAACACCCCCTTCTTTCTTCTCTCTGCCCCGTTATGCTAATTTCCAGTTATGAATCCGAGCATCTAATTAATTCAGTTTACAGCAGAAATTTCAGGATAAACAAACCTTGTATTAAAATGCAAATATGCAGAAGAGTTTGTGGTAGTTAGATGCCAGACTCTGTCATGAAATTCTTGAAAAATAATGCAGCACTTGTGCTTTTTTTTTTTTTTTTACACAGCACCTCGCCCGCTGAATGAAGGCTTAGGACTGGCCATGTGTGTTTACGCTGAGGGCAAATATGTTTCCTATGGTGCTTTGCTCGCTGTGCATCACTTCATATTCTTTTCCCAGAGACTGTACACTGGCACACAATGTTAAAAAAAAAATATACACAAAATGAAAAGGAAAAGATTGAGAAACTTGTCATTCATTATAACGTTCACAAAGTTTCATAGACATGCAGTATGGTAGTAAACAATCCTCATAACAAACAGTCTGACGTGTACTTTTGTGTAGTCAGTAATTGATTTTTTTCTTTACTCAAGGCAGTAACATTAACTCGGCTGCTATCCAGAAAGACAAGATGATCTCTGCCTCTTTTGTCATCCAGTCTTAGGCCGGTCAAACCATAGATATCATATATAAAGGCTAGATGTCTCGTGCGCGCTGCTGGCCAATGGAGGTCGACGTCCGCACGTGGCGACCATCTTGCCACAGTGTTCTCGCTCACTCGTTTAATGGTGCATGTACTTTAAAATAACCATAACTTGCTCAATTTTCTACCGATTTTCAAACGGTTTGGTTTGTTATAAACGTCAGAGATGTAGTTATGACACTGCATACATACACTGCATACATATGAATAATTATAACATACATGTTCAAGCATTCGGAATTACACCCACGTTAATAACGTTTATAAGAAACCAAACGTTTGTAAATCCGTCAAGATTTCAGCGAGATAAGAGGATTTGTGTGCATGCTGATCATTCACCTTAATTCACAGCTTCACTGTGACAAGATGGCCGAACGGTGATGCCGGAAGTGGCTGCGCCATAAGACATCTAGCGTTTATATATGATATCTATGGGTCAAACTGTTTGAGAAACAATTCACGTCCCTCCCAACCAGAGATCCACTCCCCAGACGTCGCCTCCACTCCCAGCCGGAGATATAATTGCCTTAATTAGTTTCTTTAAAACCCGCATAACATTTAAGGAATGTTGTTATCAGTGGTGGAGGAGGCAGATATGTATGTATTTGCTTGGAGAAACGTAAAAGTTTCTGGAGGTAAAGGCGTGCTTCACTTTTTCTCGATAACACATCAATGACTTTTTTGCGAAGTCCCTTACTGTATGACTGTGACAAGCAAGCAGTACCAACACGCGCTCTCAGACCCCCTCAGATTGCGATTCTTCCAGTGCTGACTGAAAGCCTCTGAAGTAAATTGCTGATCTTGTTGCATAATAAATCAAAGGCGGAACTATGGTGGTTTAAAGAAATAAGAAAGAAAGAGAGAATAAGCTCTGGGCTTGTTCTTGTTCCTCAGCTTTAATGAACTGCGCTGTAAGCCCTTGAGAGCTCTGTTGATAGCAAACATGGCGTGTAAGATGGTGAACCGGTCCTGGATTCATTACAGCCGTAGGAGCGGCTGATATCGCGAGCCCTGTGGACCAACCGGACCGCTCTGACAAGAGATAACGCTGATCTGTGAGAACGGCTTTGACAGAGTTTGTTAAAAAGAAACTATCCTAATGAGAATATTGTGTCCCAACGTAATCCCAATACCGTGACTCTGAGAAGCCTTCAAAGAATTTCAGTTTAAAGATGTGTAGAGATGTTAACAAGTTCACGATCACTCGAGTTGTTAAGATGCTGTCGACGAATCAGGTCTGACATGTATAGGTGGTTGTATCAGTGAGATTTATACTGTCTAAGAAACTTTTTCTGTGTGCGTTTTAAGCTGTCACTCCTGATGTCCAGCCTACAAAACAAGTTGGAATTAGTAATGCATGTACAGTCTGTTAAACCGCCTCAAAAAACTCCTGCCCTCCCCAGCTGGTATGAAAGGGAGTGTTCTTCTGTCAACAACTGGGACATTGTTGCACTGAGACGACCCAAATGTACTGCATCATAATCAGCAAGCCCCCATAATGCTTTGAGTGTCTCTTAATTGGATGGAAATGAAGTCTGGTCTGTAGTTTGTCCATACCTAATGAGACTCAACCCCACGGTCCCTTGTTATTCACAGATTCTGTGTATGCGAACGCGTCGTGCGTGCGGTTGCCTGTGTTCCCAGAGGTTGCAACAGTGGGCTCTCACATTATAAAGCTCTGTGAACGTGGTGGTCTTGATTGGGTACCGCATGCCACAGTGTGAAGTTTCTGCGCTATCGCAACCTCCTGCAACGATATTACTCACACGCCTTTGTCTGATTGTTGCTGTGTGATAGTGGATCTTGACGACGTGCCAAATCCTTGATTTGCAATTAAGCCATCTAAGCTAACGGAGACAGGAAGATTTAGTGTATCATAGACTACTGAGACACATGCATTGTTCGTGCAGTGCGATTAGGTCATTGTTGAACTTTTTCAGACTGTGTGCGTAATTCAAGACTCAGAACAAGGAAGGAACTGAATGGATCAGACCATGTTGTAATGCTTGTGGTTTGGTAAATGTTTGAATCAAATTTGAATCAGTTTTTTAAATGGATTAAAATACCTGATAGCATGTTGTAAATGCAGTTGTACAATGTAAAGGTAAATGCAGAGACAATCACAGTAAATTACAATCATAAATTAAACATGATTTGTAACTTTCAGTCACTATTCAGTTAACAAAAAACGTGTCATCACACTTTAGTTTTTCTTAGTTTTTCACCAAGTGACGGTCGGCCGTCGTTGAGTGTTGGCCGGCCCAGTTTTTGCAGTGTGTTCCGCACTGTATTTTGGCCATTTGAGCATGTTGAATTGCCGTATGTCTGTGCCGTAGGTGAAAGAGAGTGTACTAAAAAGTTTTTCCTTTGCGTTTTTCGTGTACAACGTTGTCAAAACCGCCCCTGTTCACACGGTTGCGTGAAAACGACTAAAACCGTTGTATTATGCATGCCGGGTCAGTCAGTTGGCAATGTCACTTTGTAAAGCCTATAGACTGAACACATAATACTCATGCGCTTGATGTCAGCTTTTTCACAAATTTGCCATTATATAGTTATATGGAGACAACAACTTTGGAATTTTTCAGTGTAGTGCAGGATGAGCCATCAATATTTTTTGTCCTTTTTCACAGAGGCAAATATTGTATATTTTAATAGTGTTATCTGCAAAAGGTTACTTTTATTAACAAAACTTCATAGGGTCAAGTTTCCCTCTGCTCACTGTTTTTGCGTTCATACTCCCTCAGGAGCAATTAAATCATCGCTCACAGGACTGGCACTTAAGGTGTGAGAGCACATTGACCCATTTATGTGAAAACAATATTAATATGGTTCTTTACTTTGTGGGTAAAGTCACACATCAGTGGCACCAGGCCCTTCGCTTTACTACTACCTCTAGAGCATCAAGGGGTCAAATGCAATATTCAGTCTTTAGAGGTCACAAACTCTAACACAATGTCTCTTTTCGGGATGTGACATGGTTAAGTTCAAACTTCTGCTGCCAAATCTTTGGCTTAGGTGTTTAACAGACCCCACTGTACACAGAGTCAACGCTCAAAACGGCGGGTCAGCGTTGAGATTAGTTGCTCACACAAAGCAGGTTTGTTATAAATGGTAGCAGCAATAGCAAAGACTTTGATAAAGGGCTTAACGGCTATGCCGGCGTAAAAATAGATTAGCTCTATCTGTGCTAATGGCAGTCGTTGGTGCCTTTCAAAACACACATACACATGCACGTCTTTCATAGTTTTTTTTCACTTAAGCATAAAGTCATACCCTTCAGAAATCAGGTCACCTTTTTTTAGACCAAATGATTAAAGGACAAGCTATAAAAAACCTCAAACTGTAAAATCTTTTTTGGCTAACTCAAGTACACTGGACAATTCTTTCTTTCTTTTATTTTGGGGCTTTTGAACACTTTTTTTTTTTTTTTTTTTTTTTGAAGGGCAGTGAAGAGGTGACTCGATCTCAGTCCACAAAAAAAAAGTGTGACTTTTGTGGTGCCGTTGGCTTTTTTTTTTTCTTAAGTTTAAAAACGATTTTTCATTGTCTGGTGGGTAGTGCATACATTTGCAACTTACTTCCATACTGTTTTTTCAAGTAGGGCTGCACGATATAAACTGATATTGTGATATTCTTTTTTTCTGTGATGTATATAGCGATATAAAAACATAAAGGAATTTTCAACGGATGACTTGAATAGCTATATGTGGAAAGAATGAATCATTTTACAATGATTAGGGTGATTTTCTTCATAGAAATTAAAAATAATAAAGCTTTTAATTTGAAGACATTTGAGTGTAAACCATCCTTATAGGGCGGAACAATTTGGAAAAAAACTTCTGTTTACTCTCTTTACAAGAACAAACTCAAGCCTCTTTCAGTAATCAAAGTGAACAGAGCCCACTTGAGTTTCATAGGCTATATTCCCACTGTTTTTGACCCATTCAGTATAAAATAATGTATACTTAAAATTAGGAATATGTGTGATGTTTTTTCACTTGTGTTCACTTAACCAGCTTTCTTGCTAACAGAATTATAAACCCATTTGTTCAGAATTCTATCCACCATTTTTAGTTACAGTACAGCTCCCACGACAAAAGTGTGTCTGCTGTCCTCTCTCACCTGTGTTAGAATCTTGCTTTGTTTTTATCTGTTCCTGACTGCCTCTGAGCTGTTGACCCTCTTGAGTGCTCAGGTGCTCTGTGGCTCAGCGACACTGGCAGTTATAAAGAGAGAGAGGAGGAAATCTAATGGCCTGTGAGAAAGATAGGTTATGAGAGAATGAAGGAAGAAAAACAGCAGCTATACAGAGAGAGAGAGAGAGAGAGAGAGAGAGAGAGAGAGAGAGAGAGAGAGAGAGAGAGAGGCCTCGCTGACGTTTCCCTGCTGCATATGCAGCTGATAGTATCTGGCAGGGCCTGGCTCTCTGGGGAGCCCTGTAATCTGTTCCATCAGCGTTTACTACCGAACAAATTAACTAAGACAAGCACCGCCGCCTGAGCCAGCAGAATTCTTCCATTAGGAAAATTATAAAGCTATTATGGGGAACAATTTGGTCCTTTATATAAATGACTCTCATTGGAGGGCTACAGGGCTTCCTTGAACTACACCAGGGGGGCTTGATGGAATACCCTTGGGGGCATTACCACTATTGATACCAATAGGAAAGAAAAATTGCGCTCTTTAATATCTCAAACATTTCTCCTCGACGGCAGTGAGATTAAATGGAGAGTTTATTAAGTCTCTGAGAAGAAAAGTCCCCAGGAAACTCACACGTGTCTCCTTTGGAGTTTCTTAAATATAGTATCTTGACATTTTAATTATTTTCCCCAAGTAATTTTTGGAGAAACATCTGAGACAAAGTTGATACTTCACTGAAGAACCTTCTTAAGCTTTGAAAGTGCAACTTTTACTGTATTATGATTAATATTTGCTGAAATTTTGGTTGCACGACCTTAAAAATGGTGTAAGACAAGAATATATATACTGATTACATTCACAAATCAGTTCTGAAGTTGACATTTTGAATCCAACTCACTTATTTGATTAAAAATTGTCAAAATTGTGAATCAAATAAGCATTCTTTTCATTGAACCCCTTCAACACAGTTCAGAACGATTAACTGCTTTCCTAAGTTGGAAACATAAGCTTTACTGTATTATTATTCATATTTCCTGTCATTTTGGCTGAACGAATTGCATTATGGTGTAAGACGAATATATATCATGATTATGGAGAGGTAATGTATATAGACTACCCTTAATAGTCGTGCGTACATGTCATGTCAGTGCTTTGTTAGGGTAAATGCATTATGTCACAATTTATTTCCGTCACAGTCTCACTGCTTGTTTTAATAACAAGTCATTTAGGAAGACCAGAACCAGAGCCCACTTACATAGCATGACGTTTTTATCTAAAACATGTCCCATTGACCCAGAAACCAATGATCCACACCCGTCTCTTGGGATGGTATTTTAAAACCAGATTTGTCCCTGGAGATCAGCCCTCATGCTTTTACCTTGCCAGACTAGCCGAACGACGCTCCTTCAGAGTGCTTTGCGGAGCCATGTGTCTTCCTCTGTGGAAGGAGGAGGTGATAATAACAGAGGAGAGTAAAACTGGGGCGAGACTGTGGTGACTCAGCCCCCCAGTTGTTGTGTTGGAGGTTTGGGGAGTCTGGCGCACAGAGTTCCAGCCTAATTAAGTTGATTTGTTCCCAGCATCTGGCTCCCAGATGTCAGACGATATTCTTTAGCTCAGCTCCCTGCTGTTGAGAGGAGAGAAGTGGGACGGCAGGGACCGCAGACTGCTGACTTTTCACGAGGCCCACCAGGGGTGGGACTACAGCCTGCTGTAGGTGACTGATGGATGCGGTGGCGAATCGCGGTGTGTTTGTCGCAAATTTCAGGGAATCTGATTGGTCCGTTCGAATGAGTGGTTTATAGCTGCATTATGCCTGCAGGTGCATACCAAGCAGTTTTCTCACACCTTATAAAACGCGTGTTTTCTGCAAAATAGACGTGATGTTTGGTGTGAACTGTGAAAGTCCATTCGTATTGTTTTTACAGCTTTTGAACCGGTTGATCCAAGTCACATTTTGGACTGAATGATTCATATGCAAATCAGTTCTCAAGCTGACATTTTTACTGCGTCTGAAGTTGCTTACTGTCGGAGTAGGTACTACATTTGAATTTGAATTTACTTTTGCGACTGTTAAAAAAGTATGTTCTATATAGTATGAATATGGGTAGTATGAATGAAATTCAGACAGTAACAACATGGCGGATGCAGTATGTCACGTGACCTACCAGCATCAGTTGCATCCGCTTCACTTCCATTCATAAATCCCCTCCCGTGGCCTTATGGGATAGTCGAAGTGTCCATCGAATACGTATTTCAAAATCTCGGTGGAAGTAGTAGTACTTTTCACCTACTATTTTTCAGATACTATTCGGACATACAACTGTTTTGGGACTGTTTTTCGCATACTATATAGTAGGGAAGTATTCGATTTCGGATGCAGCGCTTGAATTTAGCCTGAGTTTAGTCCAAATTGTGAATTGAATCAACTGTTCAATTTTTTTCAACAAACCAGTTGATTTGATTCACAATTCAAAGCAGTTCATTCACAAATATATTTTTAAGCTGACAATTTAAATCCAACTCGCTGAATCATTTAGAGAATCAAATCAGCTGGTTTGTCGGTGCTTCATAATTTAATTTAAAGGGATACTCCACTTTTTTTGGAAATAGGCTCATTTTACAACTCCTCCAGAGTTAAACAGTTGAGTTTTACCATTTTCGAATCCATTCAGCCGAACTCCGGGTCTGGCGGTACCACTTTTAGCATAGCTTAGCATAATCATTGAATCGGACAAGACCATTAGCATCTATCTCAAAAAAATGACCAAAGAGTTTCAATATTTTTACTATTTAAAACTTGATTCTTCTGTAGTTACATCGTGTACTAAGACCAACGGAAAATGTAAAGTTGCGATTTTCTAGGCTGATATGGCTAGGAACTATACTCTCATTCCTGCGTAATAATCAAGAAACTTTGCTGCCGTACCATGAGTCCAGCAGGCGTAATGATATGACGCAGCGCCTGAAAATAGGTCTAATAGTCAAACTTAGTCCCGGTCACGTTGGAAGTTACCGAGCTGGGGACTATTTTCAGGCGCTGCGTCATGAAAAATATCGAAACTCTTTGGTCATTTTTTTGAGAGAGATGCTAATGGTCTTGTCCGATTCAATGATCTATGCTAAGCTATGCTAAAAGTGGTACCGCCAGACCCAGAGATCGGCTGAATGGATTCGAAAACGGTAAAACTCAACTGTTTAAATCTGGGGGAGTTGTAAAATTAGCCCATTTCCAAAAAAAGTGGAGTATCCCTTTAAATAAATCTTTCTTTTCTTTTTCACAATTCAGAATGAACAAATCAAAGTTGACATCTTGAATCCAACTTGCTGAATTATATTTGTCTAAATTGTGAACTGGATCAATGATCTTTCAGTTTGGAACAAAGTTAAAATGAGTAAATAATTAAAGAATGATAATTTTTACATTTTTATCCTTTTTATATGATTGTCATAGGGAAGACAAATCGGTTCTAAAAATCCCAAAACTAAAATGAATGCCAATTCTGTAAATTCAAGGTTGATATTTAGGCACGGCTCACTGATCTCGTTTCATTTATTTACTAAAACCGTTACTCTGGAATCTCACATGAATCGTTTCCCTTATCTGTCCTCAGAAAGAACTGGATGCCACCGCCACAGCCCTGGCCAACAGACAGGATGAAAGCGAGCAGTCCAGGAAAAAACTCATCGACCAAAGCCGCGAGTTCAAGAAGAATACTCCAGAGGTGAGCAAAAGCGAGAAATGGAGTGAGAGATGATTCTCCAAATGATAGGAAGCTCAAAGGTAGTGGAGCGAAGGGGAATTTGAGTGCCTAATTTTCATATGTCTGGACTGGCACATCCTGGTCTCCTGGGTACATTTGAAGCACCAAATTTCGGCTTTTCATATCAGTTGATATTCTTCTGCTTGCATTCTACCTCCATTTTTGCTGCTTTCATGGTTTTAAATGTTGCACCCTGTAGAGTTGCAGTCTTGTTATTACAATTGTTCCACTTGAGTTATATAGCATAACCGTGCCTTTAGATTACTTTTCGGATTTTGCACTTGTCTGAAACTCGGCGTGGCCTCGTAAGAGAGGTCAGTGGCAGAGAAACCAGAGGATATTATGGTTTATCCATTTAGGGAATACTCGGTCTGCATGAATAGTGGCGGACGGTCGTGTCCAGACCATAGGGTTGTCTGTGAGGTCATGTTCCAGAGGAAAAACCGACGATGCATGTTAGCAAGACAGTAAGGATCAGTGATTCTTTATTTACTGAAAACCCTCTCTGATCTGATAGAGTTCTAAAACAAATGCGCCCTGACAGTTGGAGAACATCACGACTATTGGATCAGGATGGTTATCAGATGTTTGTTCTGTTTAGAAACAGATTATTCTTAATGTGTGAATGTGATGTTTATCGACTCTTGTTTCTATCATATAGTATTTACAGACTCAAAATCTTGAATCACATGGAGGGTTAGCTTTCTGTCAGGTAATTGCATGGACGAGTCACATTCATGACATGTTTAACTCATTCATCGATTTTGACTCTTATTCTGAAATTTATTTGTAAAATAAATCCAGATAGGATGTTTAATAAAAGCAAAGGAATCTGTCCTTTTTTATGGCAGAAAAATCTGAAAATAGTATGAAATATCGTATTTTTGTAGAAATATATTTTTATTTAGCCGTATGGAATTGTATTGATACATTAATTTAATAAAATTGTATTATTATATTGTATTATTATATACTAATACTAATACTACTACTACTACTAATAAAAAATATAACGATACAAAATGTAATATAATACATGTAAAAAATGATACAATGTAAAAAAAATACAGTATTGCATACAAATGTTATATTAAATTCTGCTATACAGTAAAAAAGTGCAAATTAGTGAATCTATTGACCATTTGTTCTGTTTTCTGAGGCTGTTTATTTAAGTTTGCTGTTTATTTGTCTCAAATTTAGTATTGTACTGAAGACAAAACTTTTGTATCTAATGGGTCAGAACAGTGCAGATCAGGATGTAGTGATTGTGTCATTCAGTCATAATGAATGAAAAGAAAGTAGAGAAAGAGACATCAAACATCTGTCAGAAGACTTCTAGAGTTCAAAATAACCTTGGGCTTTTCTTTTAGTCTTTGATTAATAATATCCTTATCAGCCTAAGTGTGCTTTTGTAAAGATTTCAGACAGGTGCCTCCAATCTTTCCAAACGCCAAATCCGTATAATTCCTTACTGTATTTGGTTTTGAGAAGTCTCTGCCAGCCCATCTGGGGTGTCGAGAACTCAAGGGCACCGCAGCGCTCCGGCCTGCTCTATCTTTGATCATGGTTGCCGTCGCCTCCTGCCCTCCTCCCTCTTGCTCCCTCTTTCCTGCCTCTCGTTTTGCGAATTCCTCGCGAGTTACCACTCCCAGAGAGTGCCGATGAATAAATGGAAAATAAAAAACCTGTTTTGTCTCCGGAGCCTCAATAAATCAGTCCCCCTTTTCCATTTAAAATGTCCAGGGCTGCAATTTATGTCTGAGCTTAATAACCCGTTACTAAATTAATCGTGCTGGGGGTTTTGGCTGGGAGGCCACGCGTTCGGAGATTCTGTGAACCCTGTAAAAGAAAAAAAAAGTCCATCTGAGTGCTTTTCTGCCCGGTACCCAAGGTGCAGGACATCAAGGGCCTCAGTCAGAGAGGTGGAAATTCTATCTCTGATGAGGGAAGTTGGAAAGTTACCTTAATGGCTGGACTGCTGGATGTGGAATTAATGTGCCATGGCTACCTTGCTGTACCGTTTCTTTTGACACAAGGCAAGCCGTAATCTAACCTAGATGGACTTTGTCGTATCAGCTTTTTTTGTTTTTAGTTTAATTTGAATGTTTGTGCTTTATTTTCTCATAAATTTGCATCAGGTTCCACCAGTTAAGAGAACAGATCACCCCCCCCAAAAATAAAAATTATCATGTGATTGTCATTCCAAACGTTCTTCTGTGAAACGCAAAAGGTGAATTTTTGCTGAATATCCTTGCTAGCTTTATAATGAAGAGCGGGGTTTTAAGCTCCAAAAAAAAAAAAAAAAAAAATATGTATGATAAAACTAGTCCAAAACTAACTTTAGCTTTTGCTCAAATATTGATGCATGACGTTTTATGGATGCATCATTTTTGCCTCTTCAATTCTGTCATTTTTTTAATCAAATCCAAATAGGATGTATGACAAAAGCAAAGTAACGGGCTTTTAATATAGCACAATTTAGTGAGAAATTTCAAATTTAGTAAGTTTAATAAATTTGAATTGATTTTATTATATTTTGATAATAATAATAATCCTACAATGTGTAATATAATAAAATGTATTATACAATATTTTAGACAAATGTCATTTTAAAATCTGCCTTACAAAATATATATATATATCACTACGTGTCAACCAAATGAATAGCACAAATTTTACTTTTCAAACAAATCTTTTTCATAAATCCACTGTACAAGTATTTGTTCATGAATTGGACTGATTTAGTTCTTAAAATCTGCGTGAACCGGAAGTTCTTCTAAACGAGAAAAATAGAGGGTGTGGCTTGTTTTTTCTGTACTGGGGATTGATTGGATCTAGAAAAGTAGGCGTTCCCTTCAGCTTGCTGAGACCCAAGCCGTCAAACTGACATCATCAGAGATGGAAGGCCATTCCACAGGGGAAGTACATTTTCAGATATTGATTAAAGATTACGAAGACAAAAAAAGAAAGAAAAGAAAAGTGGATCAACTTGCACGGATTAATTGTTTATCACAAGACTAGAAATGTGTGCTAACAGTAAATGGGGTCAATTTTGATTTCATACTGACTTAGACCACTTTAGGGGAATATTAATAATGTATGTTTTTTTTTTTTTTGGTTTGTTAGTCACACAACGCTCTAATGGATAGAACTAACGTTTTTTGTAATATTTTTATGATATATTTATGGTGCTTTTGTGTACTTTTTGAAACTCTAGTAGTCCCTATTCATTGTAAATTTACAGAAAAGAGTGACCAGTGTTATTTAAAATGTCTTCTTTTGTGCTCCACTGAAGAGAGAAAATCCATACAGGTTAGGAATGACATGAGGAAATTATGGCACTTTTTTCACGTTTGAATAAACTGTCTCTTTAAAGTTTTCAGAACTTATCTGTATATATTTAGACAGATGAAATGCCATTTTTGTTTCTCTGTCTCTCCATATCCGTTTCCATTTTCAGTCTGCTAATGTTCCACTGTAGTTGTGTAATTGTTATTGACTAGTTATTTATGTAGCTCCTTCATGGTTCTGGTTCGCCTCAGGATGCTGGTTGAAAAGTTTATTGTCCGCTATGTGATGTCAATGTGACAGATAGGGATTTGTTAGGATGACCCGCTGTTTTCCAACCGATTACGTAACGTCTGTGTTTTGCTCGGCGTGCACCTGTGAAATAAATAATCCTAAGCAGCCGTTAAATTTGCCACAGATCACTTCATTTAGTCTTTTTTTCGAATGCATAAATATTTAAACCAAACAACCGCAGCATTTGGTCCTATTTTCGTTTAGCTTTCACATGCTCATTTAGATGAAGTTTTAAATAGGATGTGACGGAGACTGAAAGAGACCAGTGTGTCGGCGCTGAAATTATATTCCGAGCTGCCTGCATGATGGAAATATTTTCATAAGGTCATGTGCATTCCCTCCCCTCCCCTCCAGCTCACATATTTTGAGTTTATGCATTAGACACCATTGATAAAAATCAAATTTTTTGCATTTTTGCTGAGAGTGTTGCACCACATGCAAACACCATAACTTGAAGAGCGCATTTAAACTTTATGCTGAGTGTTTGATGTGAATAAACCACACAGATTTTAAAAGCGGTGCTCTTTCTATACACTCTTTAAAGTGAACATATAAGGTCTTCTAAACATATTTTACTTCCGTAATGTGGCATTTTTTTGTTAAACAATATTCAATTACAAAAATGTAAGGTGGGACTTGATATTATATCTATATGGCAGGTGGTTGGTAGGATAGGGTTTGAAAATAAAGACTTTCACATTTGATTACAAATATTATTATTTTTTACTACCTTGATGAAACATTCATAAGATCTGAAGATCTTCAATTCTGTATTTAAGAATTGAAATATGGTCATTTTGATTGCATATACTGATTTTATTTGATGTTTTATATGTCAGCCTTGTGCCATTTTAAATTTACTTGAGACTGTTTTTTAAATTTCAGTGTGAATCTAAAATGATGCAGAATTGTATTTTTAAATTTAAAAAGTTGAATTAAAATGGAATTAATTTCAAAGAAACTCATTTGACTGCTGTAAGTGTACTTCATAATACAATTTGTTAAAATTTTAGATTTTTAGAATTTAGAATGAATAACATACAAAAAATCCTAAGATATTAAACATTAAGTGATATTAATAATCAGTTTTTGAAAACCCACCCATAGTTTTTTTTTTTTTTAAACATATTTTGTTGTTAAATAAATTAACTTTCATTTAAAAAAATATATCATTTTTTTATTAAAATCTTGTTTTTGGCTGTATTGAACTTTAGAAATCCACTCATGCAAAAAAAGTATTCTACATATCAGGGAATAAATAGGCATAATTACTCTAATTTATGTCATTTTGTCAAAAAAAAAAAAAAAAAAAAAAAAAAAATTCCTCTTCCTACTATTTTAATTCGACTTCCTGCAGGTTGTGACCAATTCAGTGCAACTCATGAATTAAAAGAGCTAATGCTTAAATTCTGGCATTGATCTAATGAGAAGATATATCTATTTTTTAATTGTTTTTATATACTATGTTTCTATCATATTGTCTACAGGCGCATTTATAATTCTTCTGCTGATTCTCAGCGTCAAAGGCCGCTATAAAGAACAGAGTCAGTCGTCAGTTTTTTTCAGTTATGATTGTTGTGTGTGTGTCAGCCATTTTGATTTTTGCTCCTTCACTGGCTTTGATGTTGCCTTAAAGGGGACGGCTGGTTGGCCTCTGGACGTTGTGATGTTAGTGTCCGGAGATTTCATTGGCTGCCAGGGCTGGTCAGAGAGAGCTGTGAACTGAATGGGCCTGACAAAATGAATACAGTAATTAGGGCTGATCCACTGGCATGCCGCCCACGCTGGCAGACTGGCGTCTTACACTGTTAATTATAGCCGTCCCGTTCTTAACACGACATTAGGGTATTTACCAAGGACTGAATTTGTTAGTGTATTTGTGTGTGTGTTTGTGTATCTCTGTGTGTAGAGGTAGTGAGAGAGAGAGAGAGCATTGTGTGACTAGCACACTGAAAAATGCCTTTGATGTTGACACTGTAATGGAGGGATGGGGGGATGGGGGGCTGGGAGGCACAATCCAGTGAGGTCTGGGGTCGACATATCCGGTTTGTAGACCCAAGACATTCACTACATTCATACGTGACCGATTAAGTGTTTTCACTGCCAGTAGGAAAGAAAAATCACGAGTCATGTTTCTTTATATATGTCAATTGTTTCTTCTAGACTGCAGTGAGATTAAATGTGGAGACTTTTGCCAAATTTTTCCCGAGAAAAGACCCCAGTAATCTCACGTGTATCCATTATAGTTTCAGAAGAGAACAGTAACAACTGTGGAATAGCCATGATATGAAAGTCGGCAATCAAAAGTCAGAGATTTCAATGTGAGCTTAAACAAGTGTTGTATATTTGAAATATACAACACTGAGAACTGTGAGTCTTTTGAGCTATGATAAAGTAATCTGCAAGCAGTAGTTTTCCTGTGGGATGCTTGCACACATGTTTAGTCTCCTGTTGGATCAACAGGTCTTATTCAGGGTTTCAGTTTAATCATGCTCTTTCTCAGTATTTTGTGTATATATTAAACTTGGTTGCCATTTTCAAACCGGAATTTTGGAATTGCGACATAATACATGGTTTAAACAGCAATGTAAGAATAATCTGATTAAATATTGTTTATGTTTTTGTTTAGAAGTAATATGTAATATATACATATTTAATTAATTAAAATACTGTGTTACTTTTATTATATACTGCCAGTTTGTGATGAGTAAGAGTTTTAAAAAACAAACAAATATTACCTTCATTCATCAAGGAAGCATTAAATTGATCAAAAGTGTTAGTAAAGACATTTATAATGTTACAAAAGATTTCTATTTTTAAAAAAAGCTTTCTATTGAGCAAAGAATATTTATCAAATGTATCACGGTTTCCACTTGCTCCAATATTAAGCAGCGCAACGGTTTTCAACATTGATAATATTAATAAATATTTCTTGATTACCAAATCAGCATATTAGAATGATTTCTGAAAGATCATGTGACGCTAAAGACTGGCGTAATCGCTGCTGAAAATTCAGCTTTGCCATGACATAATAAATTACATTTTAAAATATATTAAAATAGAAAATAGTTATTTTAAATTGTAATAATATTTCAAAATATTACTGATTTTACTGTATTTTTTTAAATGCTGTCTTGGTTAGCATAAAATACTTCTTTCAAGAACTTTCAAACACAAAATCTTACAGATCACAAACTTTTGAATGATAGTGTGTATTTATAGTGCCATAACGTTCATAATGGACCTTGCATGTAGTTTTATTGGATTGTTTTTTGAATGTTTGTGTTGTATATGTTTGAATGAGATAACATCCTGCATTTTCGGAAAAAAATGTTTGAAGTTTCTTCTGTGTCCTGTCAGAAGTGATTTGCTTTTACATGGTATCCTTGAAGAGGGGCTGACCTACTAAAGGCTTGTGTGGGAGAGACGGGTCAGGGATATCTGTCTCTCTGCATAGCCTTCAGGTTCATGGTGGGGTTCTAGCATTAGTGCCTATGTATCTCCTCCTGACAGGATAGTAGAGCTGAGATATTTAAAACTTCAGAGTTGTTGATGATTTCTTTCCTCACCCTTCCCCCTCCTTGGGTTTTTCTGTGAGGTTGAGAGTACTTGTTTAATGTACTGGTTCATTGTATTTGTGCCTGTAGGATTTGATCCATCTGCTCAGCCAAAGTGGGAATGAGACTGGAGTGGAACTGATGTGGCTTGACTGTGTGCCACTTCCTGTCTCTCTCAGCTGACCTGATTGGCTGTTCCTCAGAGCTTCCTGTCTGATAGTCACCACTGGACTTTGCTGAGTGTTATGCATTTGGATATTCTGACTACTGTGTCTATGTTATGAATCACGCTGCCCCACATTTAAAAACGAGTCTGCTTCAGTTTCTCTTAGATCACTGTTGGTTGTGCTTGATTGGTAGTTTTTGAAATTAATGCTGATTCCTTCATAATTGTATAATATTTAGTGCTCACGTCCGTTCTAGTTTATCATCACCCGTCTGGTGACTTTATTACCGACATGAAATATTCAAAAATGAGCCAATTTCTGTGATGTCATAAGGATTCATTTATTTTCCCATCAGAATGCATCACTGAGCATGTGTGAGTACCCTAACCTGACACTGAGCACTTTGGGTCTGTAGGAAGATGCACGACTAGAGCTGAATATAATTTTTCCACCTTGTTTAGAATCCCTTTGTGCTGAGATATTGCACTGGGTCATTAGAGCCGACAGGAATGGGACAAGGAATGGGAATAGGAGCCGGAATGGGAACCTCCCTCTGGAGTTCTGGGGGTTCGTCTGTCCCTGAGCTGCCTGGAGAAGAGTAATCTGTCTTCTCGAGGCGACCTAGCCGACAACAGATTGGTCACGTTAGCCGAGCCTTTTGCAACCCCCAGCGATCCTTTCAAAACCCTGCAATCTACAGTCCTGCGGTCAGAAATCAAGCCTTAAAGGGATAGTTCACCCAAAAATAAAACTTCTGTGATCATTTGCACACCCTTATGTCATTCCAAACCTGTAGGACTTTATTTATGTGGAACACAAAAGAAGGTATTTTGAAGATCTGTTCTTGCACATATAATGAAAGTCAGTGGGGTCCAAAACAACATTAAACCTCATTGACTTTCATTATGTGGGCAAAAAACTTCTTTTTTTTACAGGCAAGCAGCTCATTGAATTAAATCTGATAGTAGAAGTAGAAAATCTGATAGTATTTTCTTACGCACTCTAATAATCTTTGCTTTATTTACAACTTCAAAAAAAGCGTTTTTACATTGCACGAGGGTGTGTAAAAGATTATAGAATTTTCATTTTTATGTGAACTATCAATTTGTATCCTATAATGACTGGGAGGATCTCGGATCAGAGCCTGGATGTATCAAGAATCGAAATTCCCCTGTCCATTTTATTACACTAATTATACAATTACATGCAAACAGTCTCAAGTTTGTTTGACACACACAGTGCCTAAAGCCTTTTTTTCATCCATCAGCTTTTTCTTAATGTCATTTTTTGACGTTTGATTAGAAAATACTACATTACAATTGTCACCGTCGTATTTGCATTTAACTTTATCGTACAATTCTTACTCTTTGGTTAACTGTGAATCAATACAGTAAATACAATGTTTGTTTAGCCTGTTTATGAAAGAACCTTTATATATTGTTCACATGAGTGAATACTTATGTTCTTTGTGCTTTAATACAAAGAAAACATCTACTATTGTTTGTAGGGTGAAAAAGAATACTTATATTCTTAGAAAGTGAGTACTTACACTGTCACATTATTGTTTGGTGCCAAAGAACACTTATACTCTTTGTTTGGGAATTTTACGCAACCTTATTCTGGCTAAACAACATATTATTGTGTCAGTGAGTGTGTGTGTGTGTGTGTGTGTGTTTGTTTGTGTGTTTTAGCGTCTGCAAGCACCCGATAACCCACACACTCATCTTCGTCTCCTTGGGTGGGCAGTGTATCGGCCTTGGGAGTGTGATCAGATTTCATGCTGTGCTCCATCATTCCCGAGCAAACGGCTGCGCTGTCATACGCACTCGGATGCACGCTGAAACATGCACACTCAAACGCAAATGCTCTACACACTCGTAAAGACGCTCTTAGTGTGTAAAAGAACACAGACAGGCATGCACACATGCACAGACGCCATTAACCCTAGATCCACTTACCACTTTTCAACACTAGGCTTGCCTGTCCTGTGCTTTTCAGCGCCGCTGAACCTCCGGAAGCCTGTCCTCTGAAGGGCCCCAGTCTCAATCACCTGGTCCCCAGTGTTAGATGTCCTAACAGAGACCTACTTTTACTGATTAATGTACCTCAGAGGTCTTTGTCTGACTTGGGTTACCGTTTCTTAAAGTAAATCCGCACACACACCTGCACAGCGTCCTTTTTAACAGCCCTTAATAGGGCTGGGCATTGACACAAATTTCATGATTCAATTAAATTTTAATTCACAAGCTAGTGATTTGATTAAATTCTGATTACAATTTAATTCTATATTAAATTTTGTCAAAAAAAAAAAAAAACTCTACTAATGCTGTAAACTAGAGGTCTGCGCGGAATATCCCGCTCCCGCCTGCTTCGCCGATAAAGGTTGATTTTATCCCGTTCCCGTCCAAAACTTTCCACGTTTTTATTCAAACATAAATTAAATAATGAAGAACGGGTTAAGTAAAAATATAATGAATATATAATAGTGCATATATTTAGCAAAATGCTCTTCTCTAGAGTTCTTTTTTTTTTTTTGCTGACTAATGAGTTTTTGGTCATTGAACGACTTTTCTGAGGTAAATGTAACATTACGTGACATTGTTTACAAGCTGTTTTATTGACATCTTTCAGCGCTTGAAACGCTGATTGAGTGATTACAGATACAGATTTTGGGAAGTTGCACTGTATTTTTGAACATACCTTCCGATGTTCATTCATGTTTATTTCGTGCTATAACTAGTAGTAAAGAGGAAGAGCTTTGCTTGAACTAAAGCGGCTACAGCAATCTGTCACCAATACAGCATTTATTGTTTGAATTAGGTAATAAAATTAACCAAATTTGAAAACCGAGACCTTTTCATATCAAAAGTAGAAAATGACAAAGCTTATTGCGGTTATTGGATGGGAGGCACGATACAAAGTTTGATTCATCAGTTGAAAACAATATAGACTACAAGATTGATTCTTCAATTGATTTATCAAAATGAGAATAGATTAAAATCAAGAAATCGACATTTTTAACCCAGCCCTATAGCCCCTAAACTTTTGGTGTGACATAAAAGATCTGGCATATTATCCTTTCCTATAGGCCCATTAAATCATACCCTATTTTAGTAGTTTGTTTAACATGGGATATTTTAAGCACCCACATCCAGGGCCGCCTGACTAATGCGACAATCATTCCTGTCATCTCTTTATTTGGATGTGGCTGCCATATTTTTACCAGTGCTGAGTGACAATGGCCAAAGCGTGCTCAGATGTATGTACGTGGCTGCCCCTTTCCTTCACCCACCCTGCCCTGTGCCCGGGTCTCTGCCCGTCACTCCATCTGCCACCTGCGGTTGGAGGTGCCAACGCTACAGACCATTAGCACAGAGCAGGTCTGTATTTATAGCGCTTAACAGGCATGACTCAACAGCATCACTGTTTGCTTTTAGCTGTAATGGAATCTGCGCTTTGCCGAACACAGAAAACCCATTATTGTGTATGATAATATTGTTTCTGTCGATGGGCGAACCGGGACTGAAATTTCCACTGGACCGCTTGCACCTGCAGAAACCTTGTTTATAGTGAGAGAGAAATGGGCAGGCGAAGGTGTAAGTTAGTGTTAGTGTGTGTTTTTTTTTTTTCTTCAGTGTGGAGCATTGACTGATGTCATTCCGGCCATGTGACTCTGCTGTTGGAGATGAGGTAATGGCTGTTGACGTTTACAGCTCCCCTTAATGAAAGACTGTGTAAAGTGTGATGGTTGTAACGGGACGTAAAACCAGCTAGTAAACCTCTAATGTCACGCAGGACTACATGACATAGACTCTCAGGTTTTAGCCTTTTCAGATGCTTTCCAGATGATTTTTTTTTTCTGAACCGCAGTTGTGTTTTTGATGCAGTTTTGTTTAAAAGGTTAGAACGCGTAATAATCCATAAACTATACATATTTCGAATACCGTGTACCACTTCAGAGGACTTTGCGTTAGACCTTGCGTAACCTAGATATTCATATTAATTTTACAACATTTAATATACATTTCAATTTGTTTTAAATTTTATTTATACATTTTAAATATTTATATTTACACACACACATATATATATTTATATTTATATTTATTTATAAATATTTATAAATAACATTTTAAACAAATTTTATAATTTATATTACATACTACATTTTATGAATAAATATTTACTGAATAATAATATTTTTTTGTATATTATAATTATAATATTTTATATTGTAACTATTATTTCTATTTTATAATTAATATAATATTATATTTACATGTACACTCAATTTTTTTATTATAATTATGCAACATTTATTTAATTTATGTGTTTGTGTGTGTGTATATATATACATATATCACTTATTTATGGCTATGTTTGTGTGTGTCTAATGATGTGTCTGCAAGTGTATGGCAATTGCTAGTGTGTGACTGCACTGGGCCTCCCCCTTGCCAGTGTCCTCTGTTTCCCATTCCAGCCCTGATGAGTCAGAGTCTGTGAATGCAGCCGAGCGTACAGCAGCACAGTGACGTTAATGTGTTTACGCTCTGTGTGCTCCCTCTGCTACAGTGGGGCGCGCTGACCTCCACATACAGGCACAGTCTCAATTTTTCAAGCACACACAGTCTCTCCTCCTCAAAACAGACACAGTTTCTCCTTTACAAGCACAGTCTGTACTTTACATACTTTTACAAGCCAGTGCAGTTCATTTTTTACAGGCTAGCACAGTCTTTCCTAGAAAAAAATAACACAGGCTCTCGTCTTCAAACGTACAGTTGTGTAAATTACAAGCTAACAACCATCTCTTTTAAAAGCTAGCACATTTTCTCCTTTTCAAACTATCACAGGCTGTCTTCTTCAAACAGAAACAATTTCTCCTTTTAAAGTCTACTTTACATGCTAACAGTCTTTGTTTTAAATCCTCTTGAAACAGATACAGTCTCTCGTCACATTAACACTTTATTTTGATGGTCCCTTTTGATCATTCTGTTGGCTAAAAGTAACTTTGCAACTACATGTCAACTAACTCTCATTAAAGTGTTAGTCGACTCTCTGCTAAATATCTGCTAACTCTTTATTGTGATGGTCCTCTAACAGACATTCTATACTGACTATAAGTAACTTCTAACCCTTACCCTGCCAGTCTGCTAATACTCTATGAGAGTTAGTAGACATGTAGGTGCAAGGTTGCTTATAGTCAACAGAATGTGTTAAAGGGACCATCAAAATAAAATGAAACCCTAGTCACAAGCTAACGTTTTCTCATACTTTTTTTTCCTTGGAAATTTTAATTGTTTGCTTGTTTGTTGGACAAAATTTTTGATTTATATATCGGTATGGAAATTTACATTACTAATATTGATGGCTGTCTTTTTCTTCATTTTCAAATGTTAAACCATCAAGCTTTTATTTAGGCGGGAAAATTGCTAAAGACCCCTAAAGTTTCTCTTTTGTTGACAACAGTTGGTTTATAAGCACTTGTCATTACAAGTTTGGGAAGATGGTTGGCACATGTGTTTCCAAATGCATGTTAAAAGTGTCTCAAACTCAAAGCACATGCAGAGATGAGTTTATTTGGAGAAGCATTTAGTGTGAACCGGCCGCCATGAGACGCTGAAAACAACGGATCATGAGCCGTACGCGTGCAAATTAACACAGTGCCTCGCTTCACTCTGAAACACACAATGCATGCTGTATGTTTATATAATTAAATCACAGCCTTTACAATTTGATAATCGTACAAAGTCATATCACGATTTGGGTTTTATTTCTATTAATCGTGCAGCCCTACTCTAATTTACAAGCTAATAAAGTCTATTTTCTTCAAACGGTGACCTCTTTTTACAAGCTAAAAGACTCTTTCCTTTTCAAACACAGTCTCGCATTATCAGACAACACAGTCTATCATCTTCAAACAGATAGTTTCTCTTTTACAAGTGAACACAGTCTCTCCTCTCCACACAGACAGACACGTTTCTTCCTTTTATATACAGCCTATTCTTTCCAACATGTGCGTTTCTCTTTTCCACAGTCACAATCCCACAATCCCTTCCAGGCACAGTCGCTCCCGTTCCTCCTGTCCACAGATTACATTGTCGTTCTCTGCACACAGAGCCCCGTTTTCTCTCCCCCGGTCTGAATGTCTGTTGAGAGAACAGACTTCAGTTTCACTTTATTCAGTAGTGGAGGGAGGGGGGACTTTGCACAGTTGTGGTCCCTCCTGTGAACAGCCATGGCTGTCAGTGAAACATTAAACTGATTTGTGGGTTGTGTGATTCTCCTGAGGGAGGTGGGCTGGCAGTCTTCCTGCAATTCTGTCCCTCAATCTCAATACTGATCTTAAATCAGTACGGTCTGAAAACCTATCCACTAAATTGATGTTTTATAATAAACAGCGAGTGTAGTTCACGCTCGGCGTCCAGACACTGTGAAACAGATGTCTTCTCAGCTGTAACAAATTGTTGTGTGTGTATATATTTATAGTCTTGGCGTACGATGGACCTCGTTCCATTTTTTTTTACTGAATGATCCTGGCTTGTGACGTGAATGTGCATTTAAGCGTGTTCTGAGTGTTTGTTCTACTGCTTTGTATTTCGCTTAATTGTTTTACAGTGCACGCCACTCCGCTTTTTGTTACCCAATATGGTTAAATCTAGCAGGTTCTTGCCGTACCCTGCCCATTCGTCCTCTGTTTATGTCCATTTCTCTTTTATATGTCCTCTGAAATGTCTTTGTGTTTTCCGAGAGACACTTGCATCAGCCTCCTCCCACCACATGTTTTATTTGAGGTAATTTTCAGAGCCTGAGCCCCCCTCCACCCTCTGACAGAATTACAAGGCAGAAATAATCGTGCAACATAAAACACTATTTAAAGTTTTCACAAGGTTCAGGCGAGCGGAGGGGGGCTGTTTCCATGGAATATGCTTTTAAGAGGAATGCTGACAATTATGCACCCTGAGTGGAAAAAGGCCTGAGACGCATATCTGGTAGGCACTTTTTTTTAGGCAACTCATTCCCATGTTTCGTCTGTAACGTTTGGTCCGCAGACCCTCCGACCTAGTGTCCGAATCATTCCTTGTGCCCTTTGTAGTGCACTTTTTGAGATGTTGGCCATTTTGTAGTGTTATCTGAAAAGTAAACAGCATAGTGTACTATATAGTTCAGTCTTTTCTACCCATACCCATAATGCATTTGTTATATAGTGTAGCTGATATATATATATATATAATTTTATTATACTTGCTCTCAATGGTATTTTTACATGGACTGTCACTGTACACAGCGGAAATTATGATTTATATATCACTTGTATGTAATGCATTCATCTATAGTGGATAAATGTTACTGATGTCTTCATTAATGCTTTAGGGGCAAATCGACACTCATTATTTGTCAAACACTATATAGGGAATAGTGAATCAGTGAGCGATTTCAAATGCAGGACAAATGAATGAATAGTCACTGTGTAGAGTCACTGTCAATGAATGACCACATGTTTCACTTCAAGCTGTGTCCACAATTGCAAAATGACCTTTTTGACACCAGCGAGGTGTTGTAAAGATGAACCAAATACGAAAAAATGCAAACAAACAGCATCATGTGGACAAGGGGGCAGGCAAGATGTCCACTCATTCGCTGTGAGACGGTTTCATCACCAGATAGAGGCTGCCCTGCATTCCTCTGAGGCAGAAGGCCATGTCTTTCTCCCTTTTTTTCACCATCCCCCCTTTTCCTCTTTCATTTCCCTTCTTTCATCCCTCTCTCCCTCTGATCTGCATGGCCGCATCTCAGGTTTTTCTCCTGAAGCAATCTCTATAAATAGACCTTCAATAGCTGCTGCCTAACAAACCTGCTCATCAGAACTAATTGCTAAAGAAAAGTTCTTTTTTTCCCCAGCTTTCTTTGCATTAACTCTTTCCTCCTCTATGATGGCCTGTGTGATCATGAATAAAGAAGGCTTTTTAGGACACTTTGTGAATATATTCTTTGTTTGAGATGAAAAGGGTCCTTTTTTAATCTATATGTTATTTATATTATACAATTATTTATTGCATTTTAACATATTTTATGAAAATATGAAAGTTTGTTTTGATAAAATTATCTTATAAAAATGTTCTATAATATTTATATAACATTTATATCTATAATATAATATTTGTTCTATTCAGTGTTGTTATCATTAACTTAAACTATTAAAAAAAGTTCATTTAAAAAAGTTCAAATAATACCTACAATTTATTTTTAACTAAAAGTAAGAAAAATGACAACAAAACATTAAAATGAAAACTGGAAATATAGAAATAAAAGCTTATTAAAAATATTAATAAGCGCTATAATAGTATATCAATACTAATAAAATGACATATATTATATTATATTATATTATATTATATTATATTATATTATATTATATTATATTATATTATATTATATTATATTATATTATATTATATTTCAGCCTTTGGAGATAAGTTATTTGTGATGTTTGTGGTGTGTATTATTAAAGGTGTGGGGGGGGGGGGATTGTGATTGATAGCCTCCATCAAGAGAGTGTGTGTCTGAGAGGCCGGCCGGTCCTAGATCACAGCGTCTTTGTTTGGGGGTCTGTCTGACAGTTCCGTGACCTCATTACCAGACCAGCGTCTGGGGGCATTCATCTCGTGGGGGCCAACGGGGGCCCCCAACCCCTATCCATTCTTGATTTGCTCTCTATTTCTCATTTTATCCTACTGTAACAACTCTTATTTATATGGTTATGCTGCGCACAACCCCTTCTCATGTTTGTGTGTGGTTAAGAGAGCGTGTAAGTTTTAAGGTGGAGCTGAAATTGGTCTGAATGCAATGGGGGTCTGTTCTACGTCTGCTTTAATTGACTGTGACCTTAAGGGTGTGGGAGCATGGAATAGGGGACACTGACACGCCCACGCGCAGACATGCGTGCACAGCTGCGCACACAGACAGACACACACACACACAAGCTTGGGTGCAATAGGTAAGCACTTATGCCCTAAATTTGCATACACTATATAGTTTTGTTAATGTAAGAATAACTATTACCAATGCTCATGTTTAAAGGTTGTTCAAATCCCTAACCATAAATATAACTTTAGAACATAGTGATTAGACTTATCACTTATCGCACCTATCCACGGGCACAGCCATTTGTAACTTGAATGTGCAAGGCTTCTGGCATCAAGCTTCTAGTTATTTTACCTGTACAAAAAGAGTCTGTCATGTTGCTTTATATTGTGAACTTGTATTTATGATATCTCATTATTTAAATGTATTATCATAATCATAAACACACTGGTTTGGAGCACAGATGGTTGTGCTGTTTACTGCACTTTTTAATTCTTCTAGTTATTTACCTATAGCGGCTAATGAATTGGAAGTCTCAGCTCAACGTTTATTTATTTAGCACTTTTAAAAAACCAAGGGTTTACCAAAGTGCTGTAAAAGCAATAATTAAAATAAAACAATAACACAACAAAAAGCAAGAACATTAAAACACAACAAGATCACACATTCACAGAAAATAGCTTATTTGTATGATGCAAGGTGGATAGACAGGTGTTGGGCAAGGAATGGGCAAACTAATCCTATAGACTTGCATTAGAGGAATAACCCAAGCCATAAATACCACTGAGGATATCCTAGCAATACCCTGGCAACCACCCTGAAAGGCCCTAGCAACTACATAGCAACACCCTAGCAACCACTAAGAGCAGCCTAGAGTTTTAGCAGGTTTTGCACTGAGAAAAGTTGAGTGGTGCTTTCATATTTTCCTTAGAAACTGTGAAAGTGTTTTCATATTCATCCTATTGTTTTCTTTTGTTTCCGTCCTCTTCCGAAAGCTGAGCAGGGGTTCAGCACCGAACCACTGATAGGTACCTTTCTTTTTTCGTTTTTACATGAAGAACATGGAAAATATCTGATTCTACAGATTCTTGCACAGAAGCTGACGATGCACTTTGGTATCAGCCACCTTCAGTAAAATGCCACGGTTCTTTTTCCTGAAGAATGTTTGGAAGTATGTGTGTGTTCTATAATGGAGGCACAACGGCCTTTCTCTTATCAGTGTAACTCTCCTTTCATCCATCATGGCTGCTCTCTGCTGTCTATGCATGAGTGTGTGTGTGTGTGTGTACTTTTGAATAACGAGCAGGGTGATGCTCTTGGACTTTGTTGAATGGAGACTCCACATCCAGAAGGCAGCAAAAGACAAGAGAAGACATCCAGTGGACACGCGATACCATGTGCTTTCCTGTTTCCACCATTTCCAGCGCTGGATTTAGTGAGATTTACGATTCACAGAACAGGCCGGTAGCCATTTTCCAGGAGAATCCAAAACATAAAACTAGATTCACTGAGCTGAACATTATTTCATTATTTCATTACTGTTGTATAATCTCATACTACAGCTTCTATCTTATGGAAAGTGCTGGATTTAAGAATCTGCCCCACAAAATTCAGTAAAAATTATGAGCGCCTGCAAGTGATGACTGTACAAAGCATGTTTATGTATTAAGTATTTTGGATAGTCATGTTTTCTGCAGTATTCTCTGTTTTAGTTAACCCATTGTACCATTTCCAAATTCAGAATTTCAGAGATTTTCCACAGTAATCTGTATGGTAAATGTGGAGGAAGCATGCAGTTTCTTTTGTGGACCTCGATGTAACTCAGCCTATGTGTCTCAATAATATTTCCATTTAATGGAGGCATAAAAGCAACATAAATTTGTGCCAGAATAGATTTTGATCTGTGTCTGTATAAAGAGAATATACATGAGGAGGATTTAGGAAAATTATGGGTGTCCATCATTTTGTTAAATCCTCCTTGTGTATATTCTCTCGGTCAATCAGATACGATTAAACCGATCTGTTGATCACCGTACCTACCAAGCTTAGATGGCATTACGGCAGACACCAGAAGCTTAAAACAGGCCTGGCCTGGTTCCACTAAGGCAATGCCACCGCAGATGCCAGCGTGCCAGGACTAGTTGGCATGTGATGCTCTATGTAATGGAGTGAGTGGGAGGAGGGAGAGGCTCACGTTGATGGTAAATAATTCACCAGGCTGGCACATGCAGCTGTGTAATCTGCCAAACTGGTGGGTTTAAAGATGCATCGTGCTAGAGGAGGGGACGGCTTTCAGGGACTTTAGGTGGATCTGGATTTGGGGACACTGCAGAACGTGTTTCTGCTGGTTGATTGAGTACGGCGCCTCTCACGAGCCCCCCCAACGGATGTGATCATTGCTCAAAACTCTTGCCCAGAGAGAAAGATCTGTTTCTCTGTTTTTGTAGGTAGCTTTCCAGTGGTTGATGGATAATTATGTACTTTTTCTATTTATTTATTTTTATATTTTCTGATGACGGTTATTGATATTAATAATGCTATCAATAGCTGATATACAATGCTGATCAGGTGTCAGAAATTAACCAGGACTTTGAGCAGAAATGCGTTTATTTATTTGAAAATTACATTTTTATTTATTTGAAAATTATTGAACTTTGCCAGATATCTATAATTGAGTTGAGTGTTAAATATAACACTAATAGGAATGGGCTTATGATTCAAATATTTGTTTTAATATTTTAAACATTGCGCCTTAATTTAATTTGATCACAATATAGGTCATAGAAGCAAATCCAATTTAATTATAGCAGGATGTATCAATATTTACTCAAATGAACTAATTATTCCAAATCAGAATTGCATGCATGCATGATATCATCTGATGCCGATAATCGGATAATATTTGATTCATAGCTTGACAATCTCTATAATTAATTTCCCTTTTCAGTCATCCATGAGGTGCAGTTTGCCTGCATGGGTTTTGCTCGTTCAGCTGTTAAGCTTCCGTCACGTCATGTTTTGACCTCACCGTCTCTTTCCGTGCCGCAGTAGTCCGACAGATTGTGTTTCCGTCTTCAGACCCCTCTGGATTTAACAACGACTTGCACATGCTCGAACTTGGCTCAGTTCCTGGAGATTTACTTTTATTGCAAGCTTTTTATCCATTCGCTAACAATATAAATGTATTTTTATGCACTGCTGTCTTTCCGAAGAAACGCTGGCAGATTGCATCTGCAGAGAAAGATGGGAGTACGAGAATACCGCTCAAGGCGGGCAGGGGAACTCTCTTTTGGCCAGGCCCCGAGTATTATGTTGAAACCAGATGTTGAGAGATGTTTCCTCCTGGTCACGTGGGCCCCTCTGGTGCGGCACTTACATAAATGTCATCTGTACAGTAGCCAGTGCGGGCGGGAGAGCGGGAACGGAGGCCCAGCTGCTCGCTCTGGGAAGATGAAGAGTGCAGAGGGGTCAAAGCTACCCTCCACCACTTCTGTCTGCTCTCTGCCAGCGCTCGTTCTCTCCAAACATGAGTGAAACATGCAGACGTCAGCTAGCTGCGGGAATCTTGCTTTGTCATTGTGTTGCCTGCTCATCACCTTGCTGACATGTTGTGTGTATACACTAGCAGTCAACATGTTTTTTTCACTGACAGGTAAAATTTACTATCGATACTAGATCAATGGTTTGGAGCACAGATGGTTGTTCTATTTACTGCACTTTTTAATTCAAGTCATTTACCTATAGCGGCTAATGAATTGAAAGTATCACACATTCACAGAAAAAAGCTTATTTCTATAATGCAAGGTGGATAGACAGGTGTTGGGCAAGAAATGGGGGCAAACTAATCCTATAGACTTGGATAAGAGGAAGAACCCAAGCCGTAAATACCACTGAGGACACCCTAGCAATACCCTGGCAACCACCCTGAAAGCCCTAGCAATTACATAGCAACACCCTGGCAACCACTAAGAGCAGCCTAGAGTTTTAGCAGGTTTTGCACTGAGAAAAGTTGAGTGGTGCTTTCATATTTTCTTTAGAAACTGTAAAAGTGTTTTCATATTCATTCTATTGTTTTCTTTTGTTTCCATCCTGTTGCGAATGCTGAGCAGGGGTTCAGCACCGAACCACTGATAGGTACCTTTTTTCGTTTTTACATGAAGAACCAGGAAAATATCTGATTCTACAGATTCTAGCAGTCAAAATGTTTTTTTTCACTGACAGGTAATGATTTACTATCGATACTAGATCAATGGTATTGTACCGAAACCAAAATTTTGGTATTGATGATGTCTTAAGAGCAGGCTGGCTGATAGGCAATAAAATACCAATAATTATTGGCATCATTTTAGCAGTTCACAAAACATTACAGTAAATGGTGTGTTCACAACTTTGTAAATTTGCATAATATTTACTCAAAATATTTTCAACAAATTTGAAAACCCTCCCATTCAAATGAGAGGTTTGGGCACTTATGCTTAAATTTATTATTTCACCCATTTATATAATAACACACACATACAAAGTATAATTACCAAAAAATTGTTAAGCTATCTTAAATTTAGTTTTTTATCTTGTATTTGAGCATATTTTTTAAGTAGCTACCTTTTTGTTTTGGTTTTTTACTTTGTGGTCTAACTAATGCATATAGATAAAAGTATTTTCTCTTAAATTAGTAAAATATTTCCTAATTTTATTTGTAAATCTGATACACTGATCATTACTCAACTCTTAGACCACAGACAAAACCATAAAGAAAGTTGGAGTGGACGGACTAAGGAGGAGGATTTTTTGCTACTTTTCCTGTAAAATACAATTCTGTGTTGCCCATTATATTAAATAAATCTGCTATGGCGACTCCTACACTGCTAATGAAACGCGAGCAGCTTCGGTAATGATGTGTATATCTTTATGCCGCAGTGGCGTAATGGCCTGCGTCCTGGCGATTACAGCACTCAGGGCGCCGTTTTATTCGGCCCCAGCGCTCAGTAATGTGTTTGTGCGTGGTAGGCATTCCTATACTGACTTTTAATGTGAGGGCTTTTTGTCCGGCTGGGAGATTTATTCACAGCCGTGTGTAATGTCATTTCATGTTGAAACACCCACCCTATGTTCAAATGAAAGAGGCATTGATGTTCATCTTAATCTGATATACTTTAATACCACGGCATCAAAATTACTCGACTGTAAGGGCCTGCAAGAGGAGGGAGGTGCGCTGCCATGCAAAACTTGAAACAAAGACACGGTTTGTTTTCCAGAAGCAGATTTTTTTTATTTCTCTTTATGATTCTTCTTCTTTTTTTTTTTAATGAAAATTTCATATCACTCAGAAATGTGAGCTGAAAAGCAACTCATTCATCTGTAACTGTATGACAAGATGATATAGTAATAGACTACAGTTGTAAATCTTTCTTTAGAACTAATTATGTAATTTATTCGCATCGACTGCACGGCTGTAGCGCACATATACATGCATGTGGCGCTACACTTTGCTTTTTGTTCTCGTTGTTTTTGCATGAACGGTTTTTTGCAGCAGAGAGGACTGAGTCATGGAGAACTCATGCAAGGGAAAAACGAGGGCATATCAGGAGAGAGAAAGAGAGAGAGTACGGATGCATACATATACACTCCTTAAAGCAAATACTGTCCTTTGCCCATAGTCAGGAGCAGCACAACTGCACAAGGTGATACTGAGAGAGCATTTGTGCGTGTGCATACACTTGGGCACGCACTTGCTGTGTGTTTTTTTCCCCCTCTTTTGAAGAGAACAAACCCAGCCCTCGGACATTTGATAAATTAAGATATCCATTTGAATACATTTTGTGAATTCCCCCCCCCTTTTTTCCCTCTCCATCTACGATCAGATGCCTGGCATTGTCTGCTCTCAATATCCTGAGTTCCACAAATGCTACATTGAAAAAAAATTGAGAATTTGATAGACAATGTTGTATCTATTAATTTCAAACACTGTTCAGAATCTTATATAGTAAAATAATAGTTGTTATAGTTCTAATGTCTTTTTTTTTTCTATTGCAGGATTTGCGTAAACAGATAGCTCCTTTGCTGAAAGGCTTTCAAGCAGAGGTGAGTTGTCTTCCTAAACTTTTTACTCGTATTTATTATCATAAACTCTTAAAGATGATGTGTGTATTTTTTATTTTTTTAATGTATAAATGCTTACTTTTATCCCCAAAACAGCTGTAAGTAAGCCATTTGTGTTGTTTCTCTTGAAAAGTGTAAATACTGTGGCTCTGAGGCGCTATGAAAGCATTCATCTGTTTGTTTGAGCCCCTCAACCTGCCCAACAACAGTGGCATTGGTTCAACCAATGGTGTGAGTTTGAGGGCGGCACTATCTGTTTGAACAGCCAATTGACAGGGGCGAGTGCTCAAGGAAACATGTTTGAAAACAGTCGTCAGTGGTAGTGGTGCAGAAAATAGATTTGTGCTTTAAAAATAATGGTTCAAATTGTGTGAACTGTGTGTGTGTGTATGGTGGAATACTGGAAATATATATAAAATAATTATATAGAGCAGGGATGTTCAATCCTGCTCCGGGAGGGCCAGTGTCCTGTCCAGTGCAAATTTTTAGCTTCAACACACTTGCTTGAAAGATTCTAATGAGTCTGAAGACCTTCATTAGCTGGTTCAGGTGTGTTTAATATGGTTGGAGCAAACTCTGCAGGACAGTGGCCCTCCAGAAGCAGGTTTGGAAACCCCTGATATAGGCTTTATATTCACAGATATAGGTATTATTGGAATGATTTTATTTGATGTTAATTGACTATTTTATTTTATTCAAAGTATTCTTTGATTTTAGCATTTAATGTTTCCAAAATACATTGTATTCTTCGTGGGGTAACCTCCCCTTTGCGTGAAATTCCTGATTGTCTAGACCGGAGTCATATTCCTAGGAAAAAAATAACAATAGTTTCAGTTGTTTAATCAATACAGTGTGACAAAGCTGCTCAGCTAGCGGTCAGAGAGCACTACTGTTAAACTCTTCTCATTGCTTAACACAGCAAATATGACAAATATGAAATGTGTGTATATCATGCCCTCACCAATTAATCTCACAACCTTCCTTGTAAGGAACGAGAGGGAAAAGACGTGTTTGCTTAACTCGTCACAGACCTGGTGGAAGATGGCCCTCTCTGGTCTGATTATAGTCTTGACGGCTAAAAAGCCCACCTGATTTCACAACAGTGCTTATTATGTGACAGTTTGTTTTTCTTGTTCTTGTTATTTGAGGCCTGCTTGTGTTGTACAAAGCCTCCATATTTTGTCAGCATCTAATCAGATCAGACAGTTTTGATACGTTCTCGCTGTTTGCTCTCCCGCTCTTTTATTTCCGTCCGTCGGGTGAGAGCGAAATCCTAATGATGTTTTCGCTCCATTGTGTCAGGTAAGTCTATTCGTTCATGGCCGAGCCAGAATGATGGACTCCTGAGTTTCACATCTCAGAGGTAGAGAGAACCTTTTGGTTTTTTTTTGGTTAACCTTAAGGCATAAATGAGATTTTCTTTTGGACGTTCTGGTAATCAGTAACAATATTATGTAGAACGACTATGGCTCTATTCTTGCATCAAGTCATTTTTTTTTTACTTTGCTAAATAAAATTCTAAAAGATTTTAATTAGATCAGTGGTTCTCAACTGGTGGGTCACATATCTTTCCAACAACAATCTCTCTTTTTCTCTTTCTCTCTATGTGTATGTGTGTGTGTGTTTGTAGATAGATAGATGGACGCATGGATTTAACAGATATTACAGATCAATTTTCTGTGATGCACCAGTTTTATATATTAAAAACTATCATATACATTATTGTTGGTCTTTACACTACACTTAAAATTTTGCTGTGAATTGTTGGCAAAAATTCACAAAAGCGTTTATAATTTTACAAGCACACCAATATTGCAATAGTAAAGTTTTCATCACATTTAATAATTGTTTAAAAATTATGTGAAATAAGTTCTTCTCAGGGAATAAAGCTGAGTTTCCTTTGACAGGTCTTTGCTGATAGTTAAGAACTGGGACATGGTGCTGTGTTCCATATGTAATGTACATTACCATTCAATATGACAGCAGGCAGATATTCAAATGCCCTTTGCAGCACAGACTTAAAATATCATCATAATAATAATAATAATAGAAGGATTTTGAGTGAGTTTTGTTTTGAGCCCTACCTTCTTAAAACATTCTTTACTTTAATTAAGGTCTATTTTAGTCCAATACAGGCTGAGTTACACCTAATGTTCCTTGATAATTCAGTCAATTAGTTGTACTGTTGCGTGATATCAAACCGAGTTTGATTAGGTTGAATAACCTGCTGTGCTGAACTCCATGTTAGAGTTTCTCAATCTCTTAGTTACCAGCAACTCAAGTGTGAGAGCTTTGAAGTGTTTCTTGCTCTTCTATGCTAATAATGTTAAATTATCTGAAAAGATATTCATAAAATAGCTGTGCTTTTAAACAATAGGCCTTTCACATGATTATATTTGAGGTTTGTAAAGTATTTAACGGCAGGTTCAGAATAACTCTTTGGCTTTGTTTATGTTGGACAGGCTCAGTTCCAGAGGGGTCTGGCCCACCCAATCATGAGTTTAGCCCACCCTCTTTTATAGAGGATACAGTAATTGTCATAATACCATAATGCTGAATAATATTTACATGACACCCCAAGTTACTTCAAAGAGTTGATATATTTTTATTTGAATTTTATTTTATTTTTTATCAATTATATATATTTTTTGTGCAATATTAAAATAGTGTGTGTCCAAAAATAAATGACCATGTCCAAAAATGTGATTGTACTTTTTGTAGCACTTATTAGCTGGACTGATTTAAAAGAATTTTATACCTCTTTAATCAGTTACTGACTTTGTCAATTCCAGACCAGAATTGTTTTTGCCTGTTTTTCCAGCCTGTGTTTTTTTCCATCCATTTTTTCCAAAAAAAAAAAAAAAAAAACCATCACTGGCACTCTTATGTTGGAAAAAGGGCGACTTTGACGTTCCAATTCCTCTATTTCCCTCAATAATTCTCTGCTCCTTTTTCACTATTCTGTCTAACGAAGTGGCAAAACAGTCCAAAAATAATAAAAGAGAAGGAAAGTGAGAAGTATGTGTCAATTTTCCTTTCCTTTGACCTCAAAAGCACTTCCACTATCCGTTAAATTGTATTTCTGTATATGTAATTCAGCGTTTGACGGCCTTCAGCAGCACCTTGCATTAAGAGGCTGTCGAGGAGCTCGAAGCGCAGTGAGACACGGC
Source organism: Abramis brama (assembly GCF_963993115.1). Classification (NCBI taxonomy): domain Eukaryota; kingdom Metazoa; phylum Chordata; class Actinopteri; order Cypriniformes; family Leuciscidae; genus Abramis; species Abramis brama. The sequence goes on along the minus strand of NC_139987.1, from coordinate 17,536,716 downwards.
CGTATGTAACTTTGATGAAGTGAGGGCTGTGAGTAGTGGCTCCCTGTTCTCCTCTCATGAGTCAGTACCTCTGGCTAACTGCTCCATTATAGCTCATTGTGGTTTCGGAGCTGTGTTCTCGAGGACTAGCCTGTCATTAACTGAGGTAGTCGCCCCACTTCAAATCTCTGCTTGGTTAAATTTAAATCCCTATCCCACCACTATAACAGCGAAACCGTTTTAAAACCGCCTATTATTTTTCATCGAGAAATATTTCCTTATTGACAGTGCCTGACCTCGACAAAAACGGCCTGACTGCTCCGACCAGAAATGGGCATTTTTGGGGGCATTTTTTTTCAGGCGTCAGCTATTTGACGATAATTGGCGGGAGGGATGGGTTCGCTTGTGTTTTGTCTTGTCAGTCTGACCGTCCATTAAATCTTAAAATAGACAAAGAGACTTCAATTTTACAGCACCAATTTAAAAAAAAAAAAAGATAGAGCACATATATAATTCATAATGGCAGACAGACCAATGAATACAGCCGTTTGCAATGGGTGAATGATTTTTTCTGTTTAATTTCTATCTTCCGTTTTCCTGTAACGGTGGGTTTGTTAAAATAGCACGTTTGAGTCAGACCGACGCAGATCTCTTGGGTCAGTGCAGAGTCCTTACCACATGTCATTTTTTTCATTCTAGAGAGCGAGAGCCTCCTCTTTTCCTGTCAGGAAATGAGAGTACAATAGGGAGCTGTACATAGCACGCGGCTGGGGCCCTGTTTGGGGTTGCACACGCACGTGTAAATTGTGTAAATTATAGACTTGGGGGAGGGGGGGTCCCTCTAATAATTGTAAAGAATTTTTTGGTTTTGCTCATTTATAGCCACAAGCCATATGTTACAGATGTTCGAGAAGACTTGCTGTATAATACTGTAGCTTCCAGCCTCAAATTTTTAAATTATTTATTCTTTTTTTGAGAGGGTACTTGAGGTGATCCTTGTTCACTTGGTGCCCTAGGCGAGATCAGACCAAAGGAAAGCACATTTTAAGTGCTATAGCTAGGTGGTCATATTTTTTTATATAAATTTATTTTATTTTTTTTGGCTTTGTTTTGTTTTGTTTTGATTGACTTTTACTCTTTTGTGGTCCTGTCTCACTTGGTACCCTAGACAAGACAAGTCACGTCCAAAGAAAACAAAAAATACTTTTTAAGTGGTATAGCAAGTTTTGCACAAAAAAAAAGTTTTTAATTTTTATTTTATCTGTTCATTTTTTTTTAGTCGTTACAATTACAATTGTTTTATTGTATGTTTGACATTACATTTACTGTTTTAACACACATTCACACTGTTTTTTAGTGGTCCTTAATTCAGATTCAGTATGTTATGTGAAAACTGCTCAAATAGTTTGGACTCCTAGAGTGTATGTGTAGTTCAATGTCATTGTGCCTTTTTAAGTGCAAGAAAAAAGCCCCCATTTAGCTTTTTATCTCAAGCTTTATATTGATAATAAATAATTGTCATTACTAAGTGGAAAATTCAACATTCTGAAAGAAAGAGTGCACGACGGAGAGAGGGAGAGAGTAAGTTGACCCGCGAGTAAATATCTCTGTGAAGACAGCTAATCACTCTGGCAGCCGTTAACCGAGAGCCATGGAAGTTCTACAAATTTGGAAGTCAGTATTGATTTGACGTAATTGTGCACTAATTTTAGCGGGCCGGAGTCTGCAGATGCTGAACATTGCCAAGTGCTGAGGAGAGAGGAGGTTAGTGGCAGCTCAGATAAATGAGTTCGGGTCCAGTGGTGGATGAATCTGAATTGTCTATATATGCATGCAAACAAAGTAAGTGTATGTGTGTAGGTTGCAAATGTAGGTAGTTAGCTAGCCACCTCCTTTTGGATGCATTTTCTTTTGACACTTTTAGCCTTGGTGCTCATATGGATGTAGGTTCAAATCCTTGTAAAAAGCTTGTAATAAGTAAGTCAGAGTTAGATCTATGGTGCAGTGGTTAGTGCATGTGCTCGGAGCCTTGGTGACACGAGTTCAAGTCTGCAATGTGCACCATTCCTTTCTCTTACAAATAATTTCCTGCCACACTCAGTCTAATAAATGAAACAAAAACAGAACTAAGAGAAACTTGGGTCAAACATGTTTGAAGGCTGGTCTTCTGTTTTGAGGTCGATGCAGGTCAGTAGAACTGATGGAGTTTTCTCCCTCCGCTATCAGCAGTGCCAAGTCTGTGCTCCCTCACAGAAACAAGAGCTATTTATAACCGTTTCCCCCACCCATCTCAACCCCTGTTCCGGCTGGACCGTAAGGGAATAACGCCGTTTAAACTGGCATGCTTTTGATGCCACCAGACTGTATGTTGTGTTGTTCAAAGGGGTGGAACTGACTGTGTGTGTGTGTGTGTGTGCGTGTGTGTGTGCGCGTTTACATATGTGTGTGTGTCATACTTGTCGTACTTTTTACTCCAGTGAATGTTTCTCAGGGTAGGCTATTTCTGTATAGAGACGCACCTTAAAAGGCTAAAAAAAAGCGTAAAGGTATAATCTACCATTCAAAGTTTGGGGTCAGTACGTTTTGTGTTGTTTTAAAAAAAAATGTTTTTAAAGAGGTCTCTAATGCTCACCAAGGCTGCGTTTATTTAATCAAAAATACAGTAAAAACAGTAATACTGTGAAATATTATAACAATTTAAAAGACTGTTTTCTGTTTTAATACATTTTACAATGTAAATTCCTGTGTTGGCAAAGCTAAATTTGATGAATGTTCAGTGTCACTTCCAATATGCTGATTTGGTGTTCAAAAACAACCGCAATGCCTTTTATTGCAAGATTCTATGATGAATAGAAAGTTCAAAAGAACTGCATTTATTTTTTGTAACATTATAAATGTCTTTACTGTCACTATTGGTCAGTTTATTGCATCCTTTCTGAATAAACTTTCCCTAAAATGTTTTTGACTTTTGCTAACATCTTTTGCGTGTCAACTAATCCAGGTCTTCCCTATATGTGGCCATTTGTAGGCGTTTATTTGAAGGGTATAATGTCTGAGGCTGTTTGCATGACTTTGTGTTTAAGTCCTGCAGCATGATGATGCCAGATGCCCTGGCCGTCAGATTTAGCTGGTAGCAGAGTAAGAGAAGAGCAGATAATCTACGCTGAGCTGCGACGGTATCCGCAAAGTCACGCATGCCACTTCTGCCTGCTTCTAGGCAGCCTTACAGTCGCTTAACCTCATGTCTGGTTCAGAGCTCTGAGAGTTTAAAAATTGACATTGGTTCCTGCTGGATTTCAGGGGTAGACGTGGACCCGTGCCGAGTAAGAGAGAGAGAAACAGAGACAAGTTTAATTGCTCCATCTGCAAGAGGGCTGCAGAACTTGGCCCTGCCTGGGCCGATCCAGATGTTTTCCGGCAAGAAACATCTGAAAATGTTTAATTTCTTTCCCATAGGAGTGAAAAGTCTGTTACATGTTGGATATTTACAGTGGCAACTGCCCTGTTCCATCCATCAAGGCCAGCCGTCTCAGGGCTGCAGATTTACAGCTTTTATTTGATGTTCCGCTGCTGGAAGACCAAACACACAACACTTGTGAACATGTAAACAGCATAGGAGTTCAACGTTTTCTTAATGGATAAAAGCAATACTGTTGATTCAGACCAGATTGTTTTTGGGTGTGGGGTACTGCCGTTTTGGTGAGGTTCAGAAAGACTTGCAGAACCTTGGAGGATCTGACGCTGCGTCCACGTCATAGCAAAATTACCATAATTACAAGTTCCGGTCTTGTAAAAACTGCTTGCGTCTTAGTCAAACTTTTAATTACAACTTGGAATTCTTCTGAATTTTATGAAGACTCTTACATGACCATTGTGACATAATGTAAAAAGAACCATGAATTTGAAGAACTATTTCAAGTTCTGAGTCAAAGAATGGTGAAAAACCCTTTCAGGATTCAAGCTTGGTTATTTTTAATTCTAGTTTCAGACTTTTAGTATTATTACTATTAGTAGTGTCTGATAATGTTAACTAGTGAAGGTTTTAAGTTTTTTTTCTAAACACCTCATCCATTTTAATTAAATCAAAGATGATTTTTTATTTTTTGTTTCATCACCAATCACTGAGTTCTAGAATCTTAAGAAATCGCTTTTGAGTTCTGGAATACTGAAAAACCCAGCTCTGTGTTCCGGAATTTTCCAGGACTTTGCTCCAGCTGTTGGAATGTAGAACTCGGGTTAAGCTAGGTGAAGATTTGGTTCAGTTTTTAGCAGCTCCTAAATTACTGTATACAGGCCGTACTGATTTGGGTCCTTGTTTCCTGTCAGGTTTGACCCAGTTTGCTAGATTTGGCCCAGTTGGGCCGGGCTGCATGCTGGTTCTACAGCAGGCTGTCATCCGTACGCTGTCATCATCAGAGTTGCACGGTGGGAAAGTGCTGCCATGGCATTTTGTAATTTCTATAAGCGGTTCACCACACCCTACTGAAGACAATCACTGTGTCGATCCAAGATGTTTCTCCTGCCTTTTGGTTGTCACATTTTTAAGACACTGATAAATGTAGTTCTCAGCAACTTGAGAAATGTTGCATTTGGTGGAAAGACGCTAGGAAGATGCAGTATTGGTTCCAACTCAAAAGCTGTCCAAAAAGGTTGGCAACCTAATTATGTTGCCTTCATTTATATAGTCAAGCATTGTATGCATTGTGGAGAAAGAAGTCCCAGAATGCATTGCGACAAGCTCAAAAATAAACCCAAGATTGCAGAAAATGTTGGTGAGAGAAATTTTTATAAACTTGTTTTATTCAGGACCGAAAAGTAGGGAGTTAAATGGAAATTCATTCAACTTGTTAACATCAAATGTATAGAAATCAATTGCAAAATAACGTTTATGTTGACAAGATGGTATCAACAGGGTATTTTTGGTCAAACCACAACAGAAGGCAGTTGGATGATGTATTATAATCTGGCCAGAGTCACCACAGCTGTGTGTGTATTCAGATTAAGAGAGATCAGTGTCTTTATTAGAGCTGTATAAACTGAAGAGCCTATATTACTACCTTACCGCTCTCGCTCTCTTTCCCTGTTGTGTGTTATGGCACTGGGTTTTTGCACTGTTTGTTCCAGCTGTCATACATCGCCACTGAAGGGTCAATAAGGTCACCTGTGCCTGGAAGACAGAGGCTTACTGCTTAGTGCAATGATTCCTTTTTAATTCTATAGCTATTGACAATGATATTCTCATGCTGCGATAGTGCCTGTAAATATGTATCTGGATTAGTATCCAGTATACCGGTACTAAAGATGTACCAATAAATATTTCTTATTATTTTAAATTATTAATATAAAATATTATTTTAAAATGTTAATATATATTCTTTTTTATTAAATTATTATTATTTTTTCCAATAATTAACTTCAGGATTTATTTATTTATTATTAGTAAGGGGGAGTTTAACAAAAGTAAAATAACTTTTCACAATGCTGATTTGCGCATTATCAGTGAAGATTAAGTAGAAATATGTTTGTAAAATTATTACAAATATGTTTGTTAAATCTGCATTGCCTTCTATTGACATCTGTTATGACCGTGATCATGCATCCTTGGGCAAATTGACAATTAGATTGTGTTAGGGGTGGTACCTCAGTGACTGTGGCCACCATTCTGAAAATCATCTATCTTCAGGAAATGATGAAGGCCTCTTCTTGCAGTGGGAGCCGTAACCCAGATACAGTATGTAATTTGCCCATACGTACGTGTCTGCTGCGCTCTATATTAAGGCCAAAAGTTCTTCTCATTATCAGAGTCCCTCATTACCTGTTTCTGTCATCTCATGCTCACAGGGATTTGGATTTATACCTGATAATTACCTTCTATATAAAGCGAACCAGAAACGGCCCGAGCGTATACACCTGAAGCGTGCCCCCAAAATGCCTCGACCCAGCACTTGGAAAAATATCGCATGTGTCAAAAAATGAATGATTTACCGTGTGTGAATGAAAAGGGTCACGGTTATGTACACTTAGCCATTTTATTTAGGTCGAATAGATGGTAAGTGATGCACATAATGTGCGCATGTGAGTTCAAAATCTCTTTTTCTAGGCTGTTTTCCATATGGCCATCTTTAATGGACTCGTCATTGCTGCTAATGTATGCAAATTTCAACCTGGTTGCTAATGCAATTACCAAGCCTGCAGTTCCAAGCGCTACCCGATTCAGTTGTTGTTGTTTTTTTCCTCATTGTTTCAGATCGACGCCTTGAGTAAAAGAAGTAAAGAATCAGAGGCTGCTTTCCTCAGCGTGTACAAGAGATTAATCGATGTCCCAGGTATGTCTCAGCTCGCTCTGTGCTGGCTGCTCTCACACAGACACACACACACACAAATGCACTCACACACACTGCTGTAGTGTTTCACTGAGGCGAGAATACTGTAAACACATCAGTCATATTTATGAGACCTCCGTCTCTAGTGTCTAAAACACACATGCGCGCGCGGGCCGTCTTAATGACTTCCACGGCTTTAGAGACCTGCTCCGTTCCGAGCCCCACTCACACGGAGAAACTTGGATTCTAATAAAATCCGCATTCATTGCCCCACAAACACCTTTTAATCTTCTGAATTGGCTTTCTAACGGTGAGATAATGGCCCCCTGATCCTCAGTTTTTATATGGTAATGTTCTGTTGCGCTGATCTTTAATAAGTTAATGGTGCCGCAAAGGTTCATGTGACATCTCGAAGCGTCTTTAGCTCGGCTGCTCAATAGAGTTTTGCTCTAGACTGAAAAAAAGTTCACCAAGGGAGAGTGTGGATAATGTATCAAACCCTGCTTAGGTAAAAGTGCGACCGTTGAGTGTATCGAAAAATCCGGCTTCTGGTTGATCTGAACTTGAGGATTAGTTTGGGAAACCTTCAGACACCCTAACAGTTACACACACACACACACACACACACACACACACATCTAGCTGTTTAGCCCCGCCCACATCTGTTGAGTGACAGGGAGGCAGACAGACAGACAGTGCCGCCTGGGCCTGTTGGAGCAGGTTGGACTGTCTGCCTGCACAACTACTTAGTACATCCCTAAATTACCACAATGCTGCGGTCTGGAGATCCCGGGCCAACTCAACGGCGTGTCTGTGTGTTTGGAAGTGTGTGCATGTGTATTTGACTACCTTTATATGTGTGTATAATGTGTTTTTGAGAGTATACTGTATGTGTGTGTGTGTTGCAGGATGTTGGAGTGGGAGGTCTAGTCTGGGAATGTCTGTTTCTATCTGTGAAATCTGGAGCTTGTCCAGTCCTGTCTATTTGTCTGCGAATGTGATCACAGCTTGACAAATTATCTTGTGATAGTTACACCGGTACACTGTGTAGGCCTGCATGTGTGTGAGCATTGTGGTGTGTGTTAACGGGAATGTTCGGAAGTGTTTTGGGTACCTTTATGTATGCAACATTTAGCTTACTTCACAAGACTGATATATATATATATATATGTGTATATGTATGTGTGTGTGTGTGTGTGTGTGTGTGTGTATGTATATATATATATATATTTAAGTATATATATTTAAAGCTAATTTGCGTCTATTTCTTATTTATTTATTAGGTAACATCCATAATTGTTCATACATATACATATATACACACATTATTTATTTATATATATATATATATATATATATATATATATATATATATATATATAAAAAATAACAGAGACAGAACTCAACCGTAAAGATTTTAATGTTTTAATAATGAACAATTGTGGATGTTACCTAATACTAACACTTTCTCTTCTATTCTATCATTTAAAAAAAAAAAAAAAAAATTAACATGTACTGCGTTAGATTAAACTGAGAAGGGTCATAGCACTTGCATATTGTTGTCCTACTGTTAGTTTAATTGCTTCTATTGTTCTCATTTGTAAGTCGCTTAGTTTGGATAAAAGCGTCTGTTAAATGAATAAATGTAAATATAAGATTTTCTTTTTTTTACTTTGCTCAGTCAGGCAAGTTTTGCCCTGCAAATAGTTTCACTAGCCAACAGAAACATTTCCCCCCTACATTTTTATGAATTAATTTAGAATTTTACTTCAAACTTATTTCAATTTTTTCATGTGTCGTCTTGTTGCTTTTAACTAAAACTATTAAAATCGTTTTCATTAATTTAAATAAAGTAAATATATCTTAAATGAAAATAGAAATTGAAAGCTAAATAGAAATTTTGAAAAAAATAAAAATAATAATAAAAATGCCAAAAGCACATAAGAAAATTGCTAAAACCTAAACTAAACTTAGAATGAAAATATAAAATAAAATCTAATTAAAAAGATTAAGAAATAGTAGTATATTAATAAAATACATAATATATTTTATTTATTTTATTTGCGTTCACACTGAGTTTGAATATTTAGTATAAGAGTGACAAACGAATTTCCTGGTTGTTTACTAACAAATGACAGGAAATAGTACATCCATGTTTCCCATGCCAAAATGCCACTATGATTGTCACCAGGTCAGCCATTGTGAATTCAGGAGTGACTCCTGTATTCTGTTCACACTGTAACAATTATTTTGGGGATTCACTTGTGCAATTAATCAGTAGTCAGTTTAGGGTCATTTTATTGTTTTTTTAATGTTGGTTTTTGCTTTTAGAGATTGAATGTGTGGCATAGATGCTATACTAAAGTAAATTTTAAAACATCTAAACATTCCCACTTGTCCTTTTTAGGTTCTTTTGGTGAGGCCGTCCAACACAGTACTTCAGTTTAGCTTTAGACTGCAACCTAACCGAACGGATTGTGCTTGTGGTGTTGTGTTGTACAGCAAATGACACGCATCCAAATTGATGTGCCTGTGTAAATCAGATTTGAATTGGCTGGTCATTTCGGTCACATGACAGTCACGTTCAGAATTGAGCGACACGCGTGGTCGCCCATCAAGCTGAGTTGAACTGAAATGGCAGTTGCCACGGCTACAAAAGGGAACACACCATGACAGCATATCATTCAGACTTCCTCTTGCAGTTTTTAGATATGACACACTCTCACACACCACACATGCACATCACACATAACACACCCCATCAGCGTTTCCTGTACCTTCAGATGAGAACGAGGGCGAGGGATGTGTGCCGAAAACCACAATCTCGACTGTAGCTTCACATAGGACTTGTACAGGAATGACATGTTTTATTTTAGACTCATATCTGTCAGCTTTTCGTTCTCCGATTTTACTCACACTCGCTCTCTCTCACACTCTCATGTTCCGCAGGGGCTAATAAAATAGTTTGATTACATAATTAACTTGGCTGTCTCATTAAGGAAAATCAACGGGAACAGGGCCATAATTAGTCATATAGCAATTAGCATTTGAGGGGGACAGACAGTGATGAAAAAGCGTGTGTGTGTGTGTGTGTCAGAATGTCTTGGTCCTTCAGTGCGGAGAGGCTGGCCCCGGTCCCACACCACCGCTGCGCTCGACCCCGCTTTCACTTAACATCGCCTTCCATTTATGAAAGCAACAAATTAACACCCTGCCAAATATGAATTACTATAACTTCTTTTACAACCTGCTAATCTGAAATTCCAGCAGCTGGTGGTGTATTTTGGTGGCTTTTTCTGACATCAATTATGAAACTATGATGGTTATCAGGATTTGATCGAATGGACTAATTTGTCAGCCTAATTGTTTTCTTTTTTAGAATTATTTTATTAGAAATATACATATATATTTTTTGGTATTTTAAATACAAGATACAATTTTTTATTACTTCTATTTTTGTAGATCATTTTAAAAAAAACATTTTTATTTTGTTTTATTTGACTGAGAATGCAAGGGCCCTTAGTTTACTGTGGTGGTTCCACTGATTTTAGATTATTCATTGTTTTTAAGTTTTAACATTTAAGGGACAAGTATAATTGATTTAAAATATGATTAATATGTTTTCTCAATTTAAAAAGAAATCAGGTTAAGTTGTTTTTTTGTGAACATCGAGTAAATATTGTGTTTTAGTGCATCTTTGTTTTTAATCACTGTTGTTAGTGTCATGTTCCAGCAGCAAATTAGAATTACCATGGTACGTGTCCAGAAAACACAGTACACGGTACTTGCATGGTCTCTGTCCAAAATCAGTGATAATACCATGTCTTTTTGGTGCTTTTTTGTTATTGTTATTTAACAGAGCAGAATTTAAACCGAGGCGCTGGAGCGCAGTGTGGATTTATTGGCGTGTTTTGGCTTGGTTTGTTTTTCTAGTTAACATTTTTAGCTGCGGTTGGCAATCCGCAAAAATGCAAAAACACTTTTAGGTATTTAATGAAGCTGCACACTGCGCATAGACAAACCAGCACTGATCTCTATACACAGCTCTCACTGACTGAATCAAACCTTTGACCTGCTCTGAACGCGGTGCACACGATATTCTGAACTGTAGTGTGTGTGGATGTGTTTCAGATCCTGTTTCGGCTTTGGAGGCAACTCAGCAACTCCAGGTGACTGGTCGGAAGATGCACGACTTAGAGACAGAAAACCAGAGGCTCAAAGATACACTACAAGAGTACGAACGTGAAATTGCAGAGGTTAAAAACCAAGGTAAACAGCCCAGTTTTCAGTGCTGCTTGAAATTATGGCCAAAAAAATAATAATAAATATTTCACAAAACTAAATATGTAGAACTTTCTCCGCATATAAAAGAAATGAGTAACACTTTAGTTTAGGGTCTAATTCTCACTATTAACTAGATGCTTATTAGCAAGCATATTATTAGGATATTGGCTGTTTTAATGTTGTTTTAAGCACATATTAATGCTTTATTCAGCATGGCCATATTCTACATTCTACTCTTGATCCTATCCAATACCTAAACTTAACAACTACCTCACTAACTACTAATAAGCATTAATTTTAAAAAAGTTTATTGAGGCAAAAGTCGTAGTTAGTAGTTAGTTAATAGTGAGAGTTGGACCCTAAACTAAAGTGGGACCAAGAAAGGTTACCAAATGTAATTCGTATGATGTAACTATGGCCAAAAAAAAAAAAAAAAAAAATTTTATATATATATCGGGTGGACATATTTTCCATATATTGGATATATTTTCACACGCGTATGCGCACGCACACACACACACACGCACATGTCACGACATGGAAGTTAAATGCTCTTTGTAAGCATTCTCATTTTGTAAAACAGGGTTTTTCTGTATCTAGTCAAGTTGGCAGGCCGAATAAGTGTACCCACATAGACGGGGCCCTATTTTTGTTCGAATGAGCTGTAGTCATCTGAGCTCTATTTCTGTCCCTCTGCTGTTTCAGCCAGACATGTTTCCTGGTTTTTCTTTTTTTAACGTAAACAACGGGGAAAGATCCCTCCCTCACGGTCTGTGGAATTCCCCTAATCGATGCAGTCCAATAACTGCAGTATTTCATTTGTCCTGCACCAGCCGTAGGAACCACCACGTGCGACCTCTCTCACGCAGACACGCGTATACGTGTACACACGTGTGTATTCTACACACTGATCTTTCTCAGGTCAGTGATCCTCCAGTCTCCCAGTGTTTAAAGTCCAGTTTAGCATTTAAGGGTCTAAAAGGGCTCTTGTGGGACTGCTGCTCATTGATTATGTGTCAGCGCTGAAGTGCTGGAGTTTAAATCACCGCAGATGGCTGTGCAGGAGACGGAGAGAGGAGGAAAAAGCTCTCTATCAGGGATATTTTTGTGTGGATGTGTGTGTGTGTGTGTGTAGGCATGCAAACACACACATTTTTCTATCATGGTGGGGACTTTCCCTTGACTTCTGTTTTTTTTATTTATACTGAGCTAATGAAATTTTCGATCCTCTTACCCTACACCTAATCACAAATACAAGCCTCTCGGAAACAGTTTAACATTTTCTTTAAATGAACATTTCACCCTAAAATAAAAATTGTCATTATTTACTTTATTTTATCCTCATGCAATTTCAAACTTGTATGTCTGTCTTTCTTCTGTTGAACGCAAAGCAAGCAATTTCAAAGAATGTGCTGGTCACTCTTTTCAATGCAATTACAATGAATTGGGTTTTGAGCTTCCGGGCTTCAAAAATGATGCAGAGGCACCATAAAAGTATGATAAGAGTGGTTCATATGATTCGTGGTGGATTTACAGTCTTCTAAAGTCATACTGTAGCTTTGGGTGAGAAACAGACTGAAATATAAAACATTATTCATTGATAATCTTCCCTCCAGTGGGCTGTTACAGTACCTTGAAAACTGTTCAGACTGGATCATCGAGTCTGATTTTCAGTGAGAAATTACTTAAATTTCGGTTTGTTTTCACACAAAGCTGTCAAACGGCTTCAGAAGACTTGGATTATAGTCGTATGAACTACTTTTATGATACTTTTATAGTTTTTTGGTGCTTTTGTGTCCTTTTGAAGCTTCAGTCCCCATTCATTGTAATTGTCACAGTCTTCATTGCTCCTTTTGTCTTCCGTGAAAGAAAAAGTTTCAAGATTTTTCATTTTGGGTGAATTGTTCCTTAAGGCGGTTTTCCTCTTGGCTGATTTCAGGTTTTACTGTCCTTGGGGGCCATTTGGCCCCCACAATGTTGACAAAAACTAAACCAAACACATCCATAGGCCTCCACTGTCTGTCTTTATAATGCCCTCTCTTTCTCTCTTACAGAAGTCACTATTAAAGCACTTAAAGAGAAGCTGGAGCAGTATGAGCGTTCTCTACAGGACAAGAACACAGAGGAAGCTCTCGATCAAAACCAGGACCGATCAGAAAGAGAACAGAGGGAAAGCAGAGGGGAAAACCTTCCTAACAACTATGCAGACCAGGAGAGGTTAGCCTGACCATTGCACAAATCCAATACTACATTAATCATAATGTTTATGTTATGAATTCATAGGCTGTGTTTTAAAACCAAGTAACCGAGTGAGCTGTCTGCCTAGACAGCAATTTTGAGCATCATAGGTGCGTTGAAATGATGTGCTGAAAAACTGAATCAGCAAAGAAATCATAACAAGATTATGAATGCAGAGCTAGAAAAACAACATTTTCAGCTTTTTTAGGCATCATAGGTTCAACACTAAATTTAGATACAATTTTTGTGAATCATAGTGCCTTTGTAACTAAATTCTGTATTCAAGGCAACATTTTCCGCCATGATAGTTGCGCTGAATGTGTCTGGATCAAAACTAAAACCATCAAAAAAACATTTTTGTTTCTTAAAATAAAATAAATGTTAACTGAAAAAAACAAAAAAACAAAATGTTTTATTACAGCTAGGTGCCAAGGCAACATTTCTCATAACTAGATGTATAACTAAAACTGAAATGTAAAAAAAAAAAAAAGTAATAAAAATGAAACCAGATTAAAACTTAAACTAAAATTTAAATAAAAAAGAAAAATATAAATACTAACATTTTGAACTAATTCAAAATATTAATACAAACTTGAATAGTATCTCAATGATGCCAAAATAACATTAATCTGGATAGGCAGCTCACTTTGAAAATATAGCTATACGTCTGCATCGGAAATATTAAGTCATTAAAGGGTTAGTTCACCCAAAAAATGAAAATTCTGTCAATAATTAATCACCCTCATGTCGTTCCAAACCCGTAAGAGCTTCGCTCATCTTCAGAACACAAATTAAGATATTTTTGATGAAATCCGCGAGCTTTCTGAACCATCCACAGACTGCAACATGATTACCACGGTCAAGCTCCAGAAAGGCAGTAAAGACATCATTAAAATAGTCCATGTGACTACAGTGGTTCAACCTTAATGTTATGAAGCAATGAGAATACTTTTTGAGCGCAAAAACAAACAAAAATAACGACTTAATTCAACAATCTATTCTCCTCCGTGCCAGTCTGCTACGCGATTCATGTAAGCACCATCACGCATACATGTGATCATGTGATCGTGCTTTTTGAATAGCCCAACAAAGTGGCAGGGAAGAGAGGAGAGTTTGTTGAATAAATTTATTTATTTTTTTCGCACAAAAAGTATTCTCATCACTTGATAAACTTAAGGTTGAGCCACTGTAGTCACTCTGACTATTTTAACGATGTCTTTACTACCTTTTCATCAAAAATATCTTAATTTGTGTTCCGAAGATGAAAGAAAGTCTTACGGGGTTGGAACAACATGAGGGTGAGTAATTACTGACAGAATCTTCATTTTTGGGTGAACTAACCCTTTAAACGTTAAAAACGTTTGTATTGTACCGCAGCATTAATGTTACTGCTGTCTTTACATTACCGTAATATATTTTTGGAAACAGTTGTTTTAATTGTTCTCTGTATGTCTCTATGCAGTCAGCCACAGCAGAGCCAGGACAGCAGGACAGAAGACTTGGACATGAAAACGCAGTCCTTACAAACAGGTTTGCTAATGCATTCACCGTCAGGTTATGCGTTTTTGCAATTACATACATGTACTTTAAATTTTAAGCCTGTTTTCCTGACATTTGTTGCACAGCACTTGAAGCAACTCAGGCAGAACTCCACGAACTGAAGACAAAATACGATGAAGAATCCACAGCAAAGTGAGTAACCATTTTATAATTCTGACGGGACGTTTGCAGGAGACGGTTTGGGATTAGCGCTGAAATGGCTCGTATTTCCCCTTCTGTATTTCCTCGACTGTCTGCTAGGCGTGCTACATCTTTGTCTCACCTTTGCACACACATTTACCCACATTTGCGTGTCCATACAGACACAGACAAACACACACACACACACACACCTTTGATCCACACCAAAACAGTTTATAATCCTACTGCAGACAGGTTTGATTATGGGGGAAAACACAGTGTGGTGAAATCACACCTTCATTCATGGACAAGTTTTGATATTCAATAGTCCTCACATCCCGCCCATGCTGCCTTCATGGCTACACGAGACTGAATAATGGATGACACAATCCTCAACTCGCACGGATGCTCTGAGTGATTCTCTGAGTATCCAATAATGACGGGATTTGTACCATCGACTGACATTTTGTAGGCGGTGAATCAGTGTGTGCATACTTGCTCAAATGCGCCTTTTGTTTGCACATTGTGTCTGTTCGCCTTGATCTGGGTCATGCGTGTGTGTTTGTGTGCGTCTGGATGTGTGCGTTCCTCCGCTTGCTCTCCCTGTCATGTGGTCGGGGTTAGGTGGCAATTTCCTTGTCTCGCTGTCACTGAGGAATGCATCCTGTTGCAGAGTACACTCGCTGCGGGCTGTTTCGGCGCTGCTCGATGCGCTGGGAGTGGCGTAATTACACTACCTGTGATCAAACCAAACCCTGCCATGCCAGACCCCCAGCACTGCAACTCTGAAGTAAAAAAAGACACTTTTTTTTTTTTTTAGCTCAGAAACCCACCATGGTGAGCTGCCGCCGAACCGGAAGGTCACGGCAAGGTTCATTTGAGGAAAAGATATGCTTCTGATTCCACAAGCATTGCAGATGCAAAACTAACAATAAATCTCACTCTCATGCTTGTGCACAAATTTTTGAATATGACTGTGTACATGCAAACAAGAAAATGCATTGTGACGTTCAGTAACATTGGCCTGTTTCCAATCCGCCTGGTCTCTCCTGGGGACTCTTTCAGAGACTGTGGCAGGTAAAACGTTTCCACTCCATTAGATTTCTTATCTGCTTCTCATCCTGATGCTCCAGCTTTCATTTATTAGCTTTTGCTTTGGTGCTTTCTTTTTGTTTCTGAACTAAGACAATATATTGGAATTGATTTTGCTGTTGATATAAAATTAAACTACACATTGTTGATATCACAATTCATTGTGAATGAGAGGGTAAATATAAAAGATATAAAGTCTTTTTTACGCAAATAGCAAATATAGTGCTACACCGTGTCCTAACCAGCTGTTTCCATGATGTGACAGTATATCAGAAGACATTTAAATATTTGATGTCAAATTTTGTTGAGCCAGATTTTGAACCCAATGAAGAAACCAAGCAATCGATACGATAAAGTCCTCGTTGTGACGTGGTTTGTTGTATTCATTTCTGATCCATAATTTATATATAAAGGTGTTGTATATATAGGTGTTGTTCAGTTATTGTTCAGTTATTGAACTTTTTTGTGCCATTTTATATATAATAAATAATTAAATATTGCTTTTATGGCTTTGTTGGTCAAATCATTGAATACATCTTTTGTTTAATTAATAAACAAAACATTATCTTTATTACTAATAATTTTAAGTAGATTACTGACTTACTGTATTTATGTTGCCAAACAGATTTGAAATGACCCTTTTTAACCATTTCAGATAGTTATAAAGCTAATATAAATATAAAGCTACATATGAAATTTCATCAAAGGACTAAACATTTTAGGTATTTTGCTACTAGTAAGTGGCAGTGGTTTTGGTCTATGTACATATGCTGTGTGTATATACTGTATATATATATATATATATATATATATATATATATATATATATATACAGTGAGGAAAATAAGTATTTGAACACCCTGCTATTTTGCAAGTTCTCCCACTTAGAAATCATGGAGGGGTCTGAAATTGTCATCGTAGGTGCATGTCCACTGTGAGAGACATAATCTAAAAAAAAAATCCAGAAATCACAATGTATGATTTTTTACCTATTTATTTGTATGATACAGCTGCAAATAAGTATTTGAACACCTGAGAAAATCAATGTTAATATTTGGTACAGTAGCCTTTGTTTGCAATTACAGAGGTCAAACGTTTCCTGTAGTTTTTCACCAGGTTTGCACACACTGCAGGAGGGATTTTGGCCCACTCCTCCACACAGATCTTCTCTAGATCAGTCAGGTTTCTGGGCTGTCGCTGAGAAACACAGAGTTTGAGCTCCCTCCAAAGATTCTCTATTGGGTTTAGGTCTGGAGACTGGCTAGGCCACGCCAGAACCTTGATATGCTTCTTACAGAGCCACTCCTTGGTTATCCTGGCTGTGTGTTTCGGGTCATTGTCATGTTGGAAGACCCAGCCTCGACCCCTCTTCAATGCTCTAACTGAGGGAAGGAGGTTGTTCCCCAAAATCTCGCAATACATGACCCCGGTCATCCTCTCCTTAATACAGTGCAGTCGCCCTGTCCCATGTGCAGAAAAACACCCCCAAAGCATGATGCTACCACCCCCATGCTTCACAGTAGGGATGGTGTTCTTGGGATGGTACTCATCATTCTTCTTCCTCCAAACACGTTTAGTGGAATTATGACCAAAAAGTTCTATTTTGGTCTCATCTGACCACATGACTTTCTCCCATGACTCCTCTGGATCATCCAAATGGTCATTGGCAAACTTAAGACGGGCCTTGACATGTGCTGGTTTAAGCAGGGGAACCTTCCGTGCCATGCATGATTTCAAACCATGACGACTTAGTGTATTACCAACAGTAACCTTGGAAACGGTGGTCCCAGCTCTTTTCAGGTCATTGACCAGCTCCTCCCGTGTAGTTCTGGGCTGATTTCTCACCTTTCTTAGGATCATTGAGACCCCACAAGGTGAGATCTTGCATGGAGCCCCAGTCCGAGGGAGATTGACAGTCATGTTTAGCTTCTTCCATTTTCTAATGATTGCTCCAACAGTGGACCTTTTTTCACCAAGCTGCTTGGCAATTTCCCCGTAGCCCTTTCCAGCCTTGTGGAGGTGTACAATTTTGTCTCTAGTGTCTTTGGACAGCTCTTTGGTCTTGGCCATGTTAGTAGTTGGATTCTTACTGATTGTATGGGGTGGACAGGTGTCTTTATGCAGCTAACGACCTCAGACAGGTGCATCTAATTTAGGATAATAAATGGAGTGGAGGTGGACATTTTAAAGGCAGACTAACAGGTCTTTGAGGGTCAGAATTCTAGCTGATAGACAGGTGTTCAAGTACTTATTTGCAGCTGTATCATACAAATAAATAGTTAAAAAATCATATATTGTGATTTCTGGATTTTTTTTTTTAGATTATGTCTCTCACAGTGGACATGCACCTACGATGACAATTTCAGACCCCTCCATGATTTCCAAGTGGGAGAACTTGCAAAATAGCAGGGTGTTCAAATACTTATTTTCCTCACTGTATATATATATATATATATATAGATTTGTGCTTTATACATCCAATTTTGCCTAAGCCTGGATCCAAGGATTCATCGTTATCTTGTTGTTGTGATTGCTGACTTAATGAGGTTACGTGATTCTGTGCATGTGTCTTTGGTAGGGGATAAAGGAATCCCGCCCCCATCTAAGAGCCCTTTCCTGGCCTCAGGGTTTTACATGCTCCGTTAGCTCAGTTCATCTACAGTGACAGTAGGTGGATCTCAACGGGAAGGGTTTAGAGACGTTTGTGTGTATCGTATCGCGTAGTTAAATAAACATAAGAATGTGTCATGCTCCACAGTGCTCCAGTAATAAGCGAATGAGAAAGGAAATCCCTCGGCGGGCAGTTGTTCTGCCTTTGATGCGGGCGGTTAGCTCTGGGTGTTCAGCAGGTATGGACAGAAAATCCATAACGTTGATCGATCATCCCCCATATGAACCGTGGAGATGTTTGCGGTCGCGCTTATTGAAAGACTGCATGTGTTAAACTTAATGTGGAATCAAATAGAATGGAATAACGATTTAATGTATGCTATTGTACTTTTTTTACTTTTTCAGCCTCTAAAGCGACTTTTCTTTCCTGCTGATGTTATCAAGGCAATATGGGCGGAGAAAACTGTGATATTAATCATTGAAATCTCAACCTGACATGTTTTTTGATGGATAGAAGAGTTACTACTTTTTTAATCCAGTTTTCACCCTTTTAACATGCAATTTTTCTTGAACTAGTCAGTCCAGTAACATCATTCCTATTTTTGTCTCTCATATTCCTTCCTGTCGTCTCACCCTCCCCTTCCTCTTTTTCTTTTTTAGTTCATTCTGAAGGAAGGATGGTATCAGCTGCAAAGAGAGTGTGTATTTGGTGGCGTGTGTGTGTGTGTGTGTCTTGGGTTCAGGGTGAAAAGAGGAGCAGGGTTCAGTCGAGCGTAATAATGGAATGCTTCAATTCGCTTCACTGTTTGTATGCGACCTCTCTCTCCCTTTTTCTCTCTCTTTTCCCCTCCCCCAACGCCCTCCCCCACTATCCCTCCCCTCCCAGACGTGTTCACGGTGGAATGTCCGCCTTTCTCACAGGCCCGCGAGGTGTCTGTCGTCCCAGCCATCTATCTTGTTCTTTCTCTCTCTCGCTCTCTCTCTCTTAGGGCTCTGTGTTGTGCTGAAATTTTAATCCGGTTCTTTTTCTTTTCCAGCCCAGACTCTCCTCTCATCCCTCCTCAGGACCTCCTCATTAACGTCCTGCCAGTTACAGTAACTACAGCTGGCACAGACACGGGCATCAGCCCATGCATGCCCACGCAAACACACGCCAGTGCTGAGATGAAAAAATTATAAACAACGTACCTTGTTCATATTTAACGTATATAGTTCGTATTTAACGTATATATCAATTTTTAACTTATTGTGTTCACATTTTACTCCACTTATTTGTATTTAATTTAATTGAATATTTTTGTATTTAAAATATTTTATTTGTAATGTTGTTGTCGTGTTTAACTCATAATTTTTTACTTAATGTCCTCAAATTATTTGGATTTAATATTGAATTCAACAATCATATTTAGCTAGACTTATCTCAGTTTTTTTTTTAACTTTATGTTTCCGTATTTTCTCATTTAAACTAACATTTTAAAATTTTAAAATTTAAATTAAGTATTTTTTTATGTATTTAACTCGACCTATTTTTATTTAACCATTTAACTAAATTGTTCACCCAAAAATGAAAATTGTCCCATAATTTACTCACCCTCAAGCCACCCAAGGATATTTTTTAATAAAACTCCTATTGTGTTTGGCTGAAAGAAGAAAGTCTTTTTAAGTATTTAACGAAATATTTAACTCGACATTCCTACTTAACCATTTTTTTGTTATTATATTATATAGTTATATTATATTATATTATTATATAGCTATATTATATATATTATATAATTATATTTGTACATTCATATATTTTTATATTAATTCAACATTTTCACATTTAACTCCAATGTATTTGTGCTGAATGTTTTTCGTATTTGACTTAACATATTCAGATGCACCTCAACATTTAGATATCTAACGTTTATGTATATTTTCATATGTAGCAATTTATCATAAGCATAGTTAACACTTTCAACACATAGTTAACACATGTTTTTGTAGTAATCAAAGTGGAAAAATACGTAATGTTTATTACCTCGGGCAGTTTTAGCAATCGCAAGGCTCAGGGTTGAGTCTGTCATGCTGTGTGGCCTGTTGTGCTTGTTCCCAGCGTGGTTAAACTCTCTCTGGTTTTCCCTGACTGAATTGGAAAGAAACAACATGCAATTAAAGTTGTTTCTCCTGCGCTGAAAGTGGCAGGTTGGGTTTTGCAGTGTGTCCTTTACGAGACAAATGGGCAGTAGATTTTAGCTTACAGAAATAGCAGCCGTGTGTGAGGCCTGTGGAATTGTGTGTGTGTTTGTGCGGATGTTGGATCGCGAGTGTGTGCCTAGGTGGAGATGTGTGCATGTGTTAAAAAGAGAGAGAAATGGAGAGAGACGGAGTGAATTTCTGTTTGTGGTTTATGTGGGCTCTGCGTATATGTGTGTGAGATGTAAACCGTGGAGAAGTGCACTGGGCCAGTGAGCTGGTGCAGTCAGTGTTCTGGCATGCAAGAGCTGTGCACACGAATTTCATCGGCTCCTGGTGACATGACAGTCCCCACGGGCTCGCCGCGACCGCAAGTGTGCGTGTTCGCCTGTGAACACACCTTCAGATCCTTTTGTCTGTGCATCCTGTGATGTTACATGCACTGACTCGGATTAACAGCGCAGTTTGATTCCCTTCAAATCCAGGCAGAAGAGCAACGTCAGGCCTGTTCGCACCTCTCAGCCTTTTTCGTCTCTGCATCCAGCGTGTTTTGCTTGACAGGGTCTCTGCTGTGCTGTTGGTTGTGTGACATTTCAGAGGGTGGATTTTTGCTCTGTCTGATCCATTTGTCTGTACTCCCATCAGTCTGGCAGGTTTTGAATTACTGCGGGGAGCACAAAGGACCTCATCCTACCCACCTGATTTATCTGCACAGATCTACGCTCGCTGGCTGAGTGCAAAGAAAACATTTCATCTGTGTCAAGCAAGACATTTCGCCTTACCAGAAGCTCTTACATTGTTCCCTGATATTTCCACCGTATTGTGCAGATGTATTGTACAACAATCCAGCTTTTTTCAAATAGAGCCCTGTACACTAGTATAAACTAGCATGATTAGCTAAGCTAATTTGACTTAGCACTATTGCTCAAACTTATGGTTATGGGGTTTTCTAAACCACAGACCTTAAGCATTAAACACTGTTGAGTAATTCTACTAGTACCATTTGTAATAGAAATACAAATTATACCTCAAATCATGCAGTTCTATTACTTTTTTCAGCAATAAAACTTGTGTTTTTCATCTGAAGGTGGATAAAACTATTAAAATATATAAAACAATATTTGTAGATCAGAATATCATAGAGATTTGAGTTGTTTTTTTGGTTTTTTTTACTTGGGCCAGTAGGTAACTACCCTTGCAGCCACTCTTTTTCTTCATTTTTTTCAAAGATTCAAATGTTTGTGTATTATACTTGACATTTTAACTATTTGATACGCAGCGTTTTTGTATGTAACTCAGTATTTTTATATTAAGGAATGTGTCTTATGCATAGTCAACATTTTCACACTTTACTTATGGTTAAATGTTTTCTGAGCCACAAACCTAGTATTAAACCTTAATATTAATCATTGGTAACATTGCTATAAACACAAATGATACCTCAAATCAAGCAACTTGTAGAGGACTATTGCTTTTCTGAAAGCCCAAACTTTGCGATTCTCATCTGGTGGTAAAAAAAAATATCCCATAGAAAGAGGTAGCAGACCAGTATCTATGGATCAGAATAATATGGAGATTTGGGGTTGTGATATTTTAAAACGCCTCATATTTCCTTCAGAAAATGTAAAAATCTAGCTATTGGTGAGGTTGAATAACTCGGTTGAATTTGAATAACAACATTAGTAGTTAATTTACTCCAAAACAAAACTCTTGAAAACTCCTTTGGAGATGATTATACACCTGTGTGATTGCTGTCAAGAAAAAAATTGGGTCGTTGATGTTTGTTGTTTTGAGAGTTAGGTGAGGAATGACACTTCTGAGAACGAGCTTTTTTATCTCCTGGAGGTCAGACACTCAACAAGAGGAGAAAAAAAATCAAACCCCGAGGGTTTTCTTACTACCCTAGCCTTCAAAAGGTTAAGAGAGGATGGGAGGACAAAAAATAAAAACCCAGCAGGATAAAGCCCACACTGGCTCCATAAGATAGGGGCCAAATGGAGAAAGAGAGCAAAATGGAAATCTAATGGGCTAAATCTGTGAAATGTCGTACCAGCCCAGGGGGATTTGAGCCGCAG
This sequence comes from Abramis brama, assembly GCF_963993115.1. Classification (NCBI taxonomy): domain Eukaryota; kingdom Metazoa; phylum Chordata; class Actinopteri; order Cypriniformes; family Leuciscidae; genus Abramis; species Abramis brama. The sequence continues at coordinate 17,514,257 of NC_139987.1, read as the reverse complement.
CAGAAACAAAGACACTGGGGAGAGAGCGAGCGAGAGTGAGTTCGAGCAAGACGGGAGAGAAAGAGAGAGAGAATCGCCTGAAAGAGTTGAATTACAGCCAGAGGATGCATGTAACCTGGACCTCTCTCTCGCTAGCTTCGCCCGAGCGCCGAGTTAACCTCCCCTTTCTGACAGCCATGCTGGATGGAAAAGGTCAGAATCAAAGCAGCTGGTTCTCATAATTTATCAGGCCCGTGACGACCAAACACAATAATCAAAAGCAGTAAGTGTTTAATACGCTCTATTCATCAGCGGTAGCTCGTAGAATAACAAAAGAAGTCATGTTTATATGTTCCTGGATTACGTTCACAGTGTTTTTTCTTTGGACTTTCCCACATTGTTGCGTGTTCATATGTAGATGAAATAATCCCAATAAATTATCTCGCAGATAACCTTTGGCCCCCGGTCCGAGGTGAAGAAGAACATGCCGTTTTTGAAGGCTGAGCTCCGATGGGAGCTTGTCTTACGCAGTTCTCGTCCTTATCTTTTCATCTTTAAAGGGGACATATCATGAAAAACTGTTGTTTTTTTTGTTTTTTGGACTTTTGAAATAAAAGTTCAGTGTACAATGCTGATACACTTCCTTAGTCCACTTGAAACATCTAGAAACATTTTACAAAGTTGCAGATTTGTGAACTACATTAGAACACAGAAATCCGCCAATCGCAACAGGTCTAATTTGCATGTATAATTCTTGAAGATACAGTAGCGAAAACAGCCTGTTTAAATATAAGGGTCAGAGAGAGGGCGTAACACTAAATTAAGATTGTTTTCAGTGCAAGAAACCTTGACTAACACAAGTGGATTCAGGGAAAAGAAATACTGCGAAAGTGTCGAATATGGCCCCTTTAAGGTCATCATTTAATGTGTTTTTACAGTGGGGCCCATAAAGGAGGGAGTGAACACGAGCTGACGAGAGCAAAAATGAGTAGAGATTAGGTTATGTAGGTTTGCAATAGTGTGTGTGTGAGCGAGAGAAAGAATGAGTGCCTCTTTACACTGTATTTAAGAGGGATTGTATTTTTTGTATTCTGTGCCATGACGAGATCATGACACTGTTAATGCATAAAATAAACCTCTGATCTGCAGTCGTTAGGTTTAAAGGAGTATTATATTCCATAATTCCCAAATCTATGCTGATCTAACATTTATTTAATGATTTATATTTAACTCTTTGGGTTTGGTAAAGCTCAGAGGAAAAAAAAAACTAGCTTAATATATATTTTACTGTAATTATTAACTACGTTATATTGAATATTTTCATTTTTGAAGTCAAAGTGAGCATATTTGTGAACAATTCATCTGTGCACATTATTCTAAATAATAAATCACAGGTTATTTTAATAGCTTTTTAGGCATTGTTTTTAGCTCCATTCTGTTGTGTAACACCCATTTTTCACAGTCCAATTAATTCCCTTTGGATAACCTCAAGTCTCGTCCTACCTTTTTTTTTTCTTGTTAAATATCCTGTTTCACTCAGAAATGTCACATTACAGAAATAAAATGGGTTGTGAATAGGGTTTCACATTGACGTTAGAGAGCCATCATAATTGGAGTGAATAATTATGTTTCAATAACAATTTGAAACATAGTATTTTCACAGCGCTCTTCACTTTCAGCCACAATGAAACTCCAACGCTGCATCATCCATGAGACGCCGGAGTCACGCGCTTAAAAGTGCGCACAAAGCTGAGTTAAGCTCATCTGAATCATTAAACCAAATCGCCTCTAATTAAGCTTGGCTGTTGAATTAATTTCAGCTGTGCTTGACTCCTCTCAGTTTGCAGTCACATGGTCAGAAATGTCAATGGGAGAACCGTTCGAGAGGAGAGTACAGTGGGTGACAGAAATAATGCAAGTGCTTTTATCAAATTAAGAGCTCAGTATGTGGGATAACAAGTTTCACTTGATGAAAGATAATGTGTTGGTTGAATACTTTGTCTGTTTCAGATCTGGCTTCAAGCATCAGCTTTGCTGCTTCAAGTGTAAACACTTTGAGTTTGGTAGAGATAATGGTACAAAATCAAACAGAAACTGCTACATTGAGTAGTAGCCTAGCAGTTAGCACACATGCTACAACACAATATTGTGTGTGATCATTTTGAGATTGTGTAAACGTGTGAGATGTTAAATATTGTGTCACAAAATTAAACAAAAATGCTTTGAGTTTGGTTATGTGGCAAACAATATAAATATATAAATGATTAAATGTAAATATCAAACAAAAACAGCTACATAGGAGTACTAGCATAAAGGTGCTGTCACATTTACCATTGTTTAGCAAATTTTCGCAAGCAAAATCCAATTATTTCAGTAGGAATCCACTTGATCTGGAATTTCGCGTAAGGTGCAAGAATTCCTCTCACAGATTTCGCAATGGGTTCAAGTTGGTCATGCAGATTCACTGTGTTGACCAACAGAAAGCTGCTTGATTTGTACGAGCTGCGCTTCGTACATTGCTAGACTACAACACATTATGTTGTGCAAAACGCTTTGAGTTTGGTAAGAGTTGTTACAAAATCAAAAAAAAAAAAAAAGCTGTAGTCTAGCTGTTCTGTTGGCACACGTTACAACACGTTATCACGTGTGAATGCTTTGAATTTGGTTAAGATAGTGGTACAAAATTAAACAAAAACAGATTTGTTGAAGCTGTAGCCTAGCGGTTAGCACATCTGAGCTGTAAATGTTAAGTATGCAGTGGGAAACCATCTGAAAGATAATGAAACATTTGAAAGTACATGTTATATGCAAAAGGTTATTTATTCAGAATATACTGGCAACAAATTGTCATCAATAAAGAAAGGCACTTTTTAATGTAATTACATTTAGCAACAGGCATGCTAACCAGCTAAACCTTAATACAGCCTTGACTATGGATTTGGATCACAGTGTTTTCAAGAAACTTGTATTCCCAATCACTTCTGTCCCCTTTTCTCCATTCTCATATTAATAACAGTTCATTTACCAGAAGAGTTAGCAATGGGAAGACTTTTGTAATTTTTCCAGACAGAAGGATCAGTGTTTGAAAGCTGTTTTTGAGTGACAAAACTACACTCATTTGAGATGAATGTTTAATGGGTACATAAAGTACTGTTAACCTTTATTGAAAGCAGTTGTGTTTACACACCTAAGCCATGCCATTTGCTGGGCTGAGCCGTGCGCTAGCAGAATTGAGAATATTATATCAGATTAGTGTGCATTAAAAGGAGTCTGAGGCCTATATTAGTGTAATCCCTCTGTTTTAACCTGGGCTTGTCCATGTGGCTGAGCCGTGAACCCACTGCTGGGCTACACAGCTCACAGTCCAGCGGATTACTGTGAAATCGAGAGGGCTTAATGGCCCTGCGTGCGCGCTGTAGTGTGTATGTGTGTGTTTGTCAGTGTGCATACGGGTGAGTGTGCAAGTGTTCACATGCATGACGGGGTTATGGAAGTCCAACTGAAATGGCTGATCTTAATACAACAACACACACATATCCAGATGTTTTCATGATGAATGCCCTCACAAACACATCTAGCCGCTCATAATTGCATACGCACACACGCAAGCGTCTCAGAAGTGAGGCAAGATGCTGATTACCCATTTTATGTTGATGTGAGGTCTTCTGTTCCACCTGGTCCATTCTTTACATGACCCATTTTATTGCATTGCGATATGTTGCATCACTGTGTTTTACTGCAACAAATCTGCGCTACCATTTCCCTCCTGCCTGCGTAAGTAATGTGCGCTTTCATTTTTCAGGGCCAATGAGATTGAAGCGGTGATGACAGATTTGGAAAGAGCCAATCAGGTAAAGGCCATATTCCTCATGGAAAAGTGACTCGTATTTCTATTGTATGCAAATCTAAAACACAGTAACAGCTTGTTTAGGTTTTTATTAATACCTCCAGTCTAATGGACTGTACAGAAGTTGCCGTGCTAGTTTGCAAATTTATTTTATTAGCACACAACTTTATTGGAGTCACATATATCCAAGTTCTACATGCTAATTCCCTCCATCTGCTTTCCTTTTGGAAGAAATCCATCATTCCCTTCACTTTTTTGAGCTGTGAGCCCCAACGGCTAAATCTAAATGAATATCAGATCTTTTATGTGATGCAATATAAAGAATCTCTTGCCTTTTTTATGTTTTTTTTTATTTTTTATTATTATTTCTGGGGATTCTGTTTTATCATAAGTCTATTGTTTTTCTGACCTTATATGTTTGGGAAAGAAGATCTGTAGGAATGTTTTATTTTGTATTCTGTAGTAATATTAATTGATTTCGTCTAGACTTATTTCTTGCTAAAGTACTCAAAAGTAAAATTTTCTGAATGTTTCTTTTTGTAAACTGTAAAATCTGTTTGCTTATCTAAAAATGATAAACTTTTATCTTTTTGAAAATGTAGGGCAAGCAATAAACAAACACCCGAGTAAAAAGTTTATAATCATTGTTTTCATTAGCATTATTATTCCAATCAACAGAAAAAAGAACATTTGGTAAGACTTGTTACGTAGACGTTTAGAATAAATTTGCATAATTTAGCTTGTCATTACCATAAATGCATAAAGATGGTGGTGTTGGATTTGGTGCAGCTAAAGGTTGAATGCTTTAAGCAGCTTTTACAATATATAATTATTATTTTTTTAAGTCTCATCATGAATCCAGACATTTGTCTTTAGGTCAGGGATCCATTCTAGGGCAACAAATGAATTAACACCACAATCTTTATTTAAAATTGATTTGCATATTCTGTGAATCAACCAACCGTACATACCTTGACACACTTTAGCTTGAATACTAGAGCACTCAGCCAAGTAGGACCCATGTGAGTTCAGTTAACATTTTTCAGCCCAGCCATATAAAAACAGGCCTGTGATCTTTTAGCTCCCAGTCTTCACAATTCATAAACAACGGTTGATATAATGGTTATGAATCCTCAACCATGGCAATTTTTCACCCATTTGATCTGTTTGTGGCCCACAGAGGGCCGAGGCGGCAGAGAGGGATGCTGTGAGTCTGAGGGAGCAGCTCGCTTCAGCTGGCAAGACACTGCAACCATCCAATCAGATCGAGAAAACACCGGAAATGGTAAGAGTGATTCTCTGCATGCCTGTACTGTAGAGAGAGGGGCAGAAAGAGGGAGAATAAAGGAGGGAATGGTAATGTGGGAACACTTTCCATGAAGCCTATAATAATTCAATGCATTATGAAGATATTCCCAGTGCATTAGCATTCACAATGTTGTTGTAAATAATTGTAAATATTATAACTTGATGAATTAATTTGATTGATACTGTAATTGTTCGTATTAATATTATTATAAAAAGATTGATTAATCAATTAGTGTTTTCAAAGAAGATTGAATCGATTAATTGTAAAAAAATATTTGTAATGTAATACCTGATATTCCTAATGTATTATGCATTCACAATGCCATTGTAAATAAGTGTAGCCAGTATAATTTTTTAATGTATGATGTATTTTTTTCATTTTTATGTATGTGTATGTAAACACACACATTTTATTTGATCCACTTAAAATGTTGACTACTGTATAATTATTATTTACATTTTAATGTTCATTTATTTATAGTTAGAACATAAATTATGAAAAAATAATGAATGAATGTTTACAGCATGAAATATATAAACATAATTAATCATAAGTAATATAATACTGTTATATTTTAATTATGGTTATAATTATTTATGAAACATTTGCAATGTACATTATAGTGCATTTAAAATACCTTCATAATGCTTTACACAGTATCTACATGCTTGACAAGGCAAGTTTAATTATATATCACATTTTATACAGAATAGCAATTCACATTGCACTGCTTGGAAAACGCACAGGAAGTGTTACCGTTTACGTTGTCAATGCAGCATTTTAAAATGTGTGTATTTGTTGTGTACAGGACAAGTCTCTGGAGGCGCTATCTTGCACCAGTCTGGAGGCAGAGTTGGGTGCTAAGGAGAGGGAGGTGGAGCGTTTGGCCGAGGATGTTCAAAGACTCCAGGCCAGTCTGGCCCAGCTCAGCGAGACCTCCACCAATCAGATCAGTCAGCTTGAGCAGCAGCTGAGCTCCAAAGAGGCCGTACTAAAGGTCAGTCGCTGAAGCATATTAATAAAAAATATAGGTAATATATCAAGTAGGGCATAATTTGTGCCCTCCAGCCAGTATTGAACACTCTGATCTTGTGTTTAGAGTGTTAGTGCCAGATAAAAATTCCTGCATTGCACTCCCTAACTGTGGTAAAATCGCTGTACCTCACAGCCTTCTACATTAATACATAAGCATAAATGAAGAAGCTCCTCTCTTTAGTTAGCTGACAGCTTTAACAAGGACAAGTGAATGAGCCTGGTGGTTCATTATGGAGCAGCGGTCCATCTAAAGTCACATTAACACTGGACTCCAGACACGGGCTGTTTCAACTCGACATTTCATGGTGGATGAAGCGAATGGTCCTGCTCGTGGCAGCAGTCGGCTGCAGGACAGGCCTGTAAATGTTGCAGCGGCTCACACGAGCCATGTGACCCATGTAGTGAATGTTTAGAGTTTGAATGACAGCTGGTTGGATGGCAGGAGACTGAGCTGAGACGAAGCCTTCGCTGAGCCTCACACGGAGAGACTGCTCTGATCTGCCCTGCCTGGAGCAGACTCAAGTTCTACTGAAGAATCTGAGCATGTGCATATTCATGAGCGCATACACATTCTCGACGCACGTACAGAATAGTGGTCGAGCTAAATGTTTTTTTTTTTTTTAATGGCCGATATCTAGAAAGCAGAACGGCTGATATAAAGCCGAAGTATATAACAATTTAAAGATAGCAAATACACAATACAAATAAATGTACACAAAATAGCTAAATTTGTACACTTAATTTCACAATATTTACTCAAAGTTTGAAATATATGAGAATGGAGAATTACCAAAAAATATCTATACAAAACTCTTATCCAGAGTGACTTGCCTGTGTGTTTCAGTTATATACTGTGTATACACACAGAAGTCAAAAGTTTGGAGTTGGTCACCAAAAGCAATTTATTTCATAAAAAATACAGTAAAGCAGTAATACTGTGAAATATTATTGCAATTTAAAGTAACAGTTTTTTTAAATATATTTTAAAATATAATTTATTCCTGAGCTGAATACATTTTTATTTAAAAAACTGCATTTGAAAGAAATATTTTGTCAGATTATAAGTATTGCTATCACTTTTGATCAATTTAACGCATCCTTGCTGAATTAAAATATTACAAATATTAAGTCTTACTAACCCCAAACTTATGAACGGTGTTGTATATGAACAAAAATATTCTGGTTTCAATTTCATTTTTAATTGAATTTATTTGTAATTTTATCACATTAATAATATATATATTTTTTTAATGGGAAAGACATGTTTCATGGTTTGTTTCTTTTTAAATTCTATGTATTTTGAGCCCCTTAAAGGGATATTGCACACAAAAAATCTGCCATTACTTACCTATCCCAAACTCGTATGCTGTTAGCTCTTTAAGCTCATTATGACCATGTCTATCAATCTCCAAAAAGACAGAGTACATTGACCGAATTTTCATTGGAATATTCATTTAAAGTGCCTCTCTAAAGTGAATATTGTGAATTTTCAGTGTATAATACAGTTCATACACTGATTCACATTACAATTTTGCTTATAAATAAGTATATCTGCCTTTTCCCCTCCCCAGCATCTCGAAGAAAAGCTTCAAGAGCAGTCAGACTACGAGGAGATCAAACGAGAACTCGGGTGAGTTTTAAAGCACTAATTCTGTCAGCACAAATAATCCTGATGCTTTAGCCTTTTCCTTCTCATATGTGTGAATATTTTAGCATCATTAACATCATTTTAACGCTGATGTTGCATCAACCTTAACGTGATATCCAAGTACGTAATACCATGAACTGACTGTATCTGTATCTGTATCGTAGGTCTAAATAAGCAAAGGTTTTGTTTGCAGTGACCTGAACTGGTCATGTTGTATCCACCTTTATAATTTAAGACCCTCAGACCATTCTTAACCTTTATCTGCCGCTCCATTATGCATGTATCTTCCCCGTCCTTTCTCGCTGCAGGGCTCGAACTATGAGTTCTCATTACCTGGTGGTCTTGAACTTTACAGTCAGACGTACTGAATTTGATCTGATGTAGTACAGCCAAGCTGAGATATGAACCGCAGAGACCGCCAAACTCCGTCTGCGCACGGATCTTTTATTCCCATATTTTACCAGAAGGAATTTTACTCTGCGGTAATCTCCATTCGGTTTAATAAATTCAAAGAACCTTAGGTATGCGAGGAGTATTGGGTCTTATTTTTGAGAAAAGCAGATTAAGCACGCTTTGTTGTCGGAGTGGTTTCTGCACAGGACTGAGGGATTTCTGCGTTTCATCTCTAGCCACAGCTGTAATGAGGAGGCTAACGTAGTTTGCATCGGCGATAACCTAATTGAGTGATGTGTGTGTTTTTGGCTCGGCCGCTCGTCTGTGCTGTCGGTGTGTGTGTTGGGAGGCTTCGGGAGATGTCTGGCTGTCCGTTGCGTAACTCGATTTTAGGCGTAATATTCCCAATTGGGACTTATAAAGCAAGTAATCCATGAATAGAGGGTGTTGTTAAGATCTGTGCTTGTCTGATGATCGGCCTAAAAAGCCGCTTTGCTGAATGTATATTGATAGCTTGTTGTCTACTCGAGACACATTCCACCGTGATATAATGAGTGTTTTCACCCAAAAGGCTTTTGAAAATGGCCCGGTTTAATCCATAGATAACAGATCAGCGCTGGGTAGAGTGCAGCTAGGCACACAGGTTAATTTGGGTAACGTGATTGTACGTGTCACAGAAATTTTCGAATCACGAACGCTGAGCCAACGCCTATTAAGCGTTCAGTTCTTGACCTGAAACGGAAAGCGATGGCATATTTTATGCTTGTTGGACCATTATTTTAATACGTACACTTTTTTATTTATTTTATTTTTTTACTCTCACCAGCACCCTGAAATCAATCGAGCACAACTCATCAGATCATCACTCTTCAGCACAGGTAAGACGTCATGTCGTTAGAAAGAATAAAGTTGATTTGTATTGATTTGTCCTTTAAATGCATTATAATTGTGAAAGGCAGCATGTTTTATTGGCGTTGATGCTTTTTAAATTCTGAATATCACGTCATAAATGTTTACTTGTTCATTTATAATAAAAAAAGAAGATGCATGTATTAATTTTTTCCCTCTAAATTCATGTGAAAGAGCTGATATCTGAGATTTTTTCCAGTTGTTTTCTTAATGTTTCATTCTTTCCTTCCTTTTTATTCTTTCTCCCTTCATTCCTCATTTCCTTTCTTTTCCTTCCTTTCTGTTCCCTTCCTTCATTCATCACTTCCTTCCTTTCATTTCCTCACTTTTTAAATTTTCTTCCCCCATTTATTTATTTCCTTTCTTTCCTTTCCATAACTTTGCTTTTGTTTCTTTCATCCTTCATTTCTCTTCTTCCTTCCTTCCTTCCTTCCTTCCTTCCTTCCTTCCTTCCTTCCTTCCTTCCTTCCTTCCTTCCTTCCTTCCTTCCTTCCTTCCCATACCTTTCCTTGTTTATGCCTTAATTTCCCTTCTTCCTTCTTTCCTTCCTTTCTAAAACTGTACATTTGTTTTTCTTTCTTTCTTACTTCCCTTTCTATAACTTTCCTTTTGTTTTTGTTCCTTCAATTAACTTCTTCCTTTCTTTTCCTTCTTGTCTGTTTCCTTCCTTCCTTCCTTCCTTCCTTCCTTCCTTCCTTCCTTCCTTCCTTCCTTCCTTCCTTCCTAAAACTTTACATTTGTTTGTTTTCTTTCTTCCTTACTTCCCTTTCTATAACTTTCCTTTTGTTTTTGTTCCTTCAATTAACTTCTTCCTTTCTTTTCCTTCCTGTCTGTTTCCTTCCTTCCTTCCTTCCTTCCTAAAACTTTACATTTGTTTGTTTTCTTTCTTCCTTACTTCCCTTTCCATAACTTTCCTTTTGTTTTTGTTCATTCAATTGCCTTCTGCCTTTTTACTTCCTTCCTCACTTCCTTTCCCCCCTCTTTTCTGTTTCCTTCCTTCCTGTGTTTTTTTTTCTCTCCCTCATCTATCCTTCATTTTAGGACTCGTCCAAGCCTTTGGAGATGTTGCTGACAGGGAAAGACCATAGCCAGCTCTCAGAGAGCGCATTGAAACGACTGGCCAACAGTGACTTCAGTGGTGAGTTTCCAGTGTCCAGCCTCTTCTGAGGAACATTAACTTCCAGTTACTGGGAAATTACAAAGCTGCAGTTTATACACAGCAACTTTGGTGACTTTATTGATTTCTTTTTTCCAAACCTAACTTCACCTAAAATCCAGTAGGATGTGCAACATGACCTAAAAAAAAACTTTCAGAACTTGAGCTGAATGATTTTATTTGGCCCCAAGAAAAAAATGAATAAATATCGTAACAGATCATACTGATAGTGACGAGTTAGGTTTGGAGGCACCCGTGTTGTGAAGGTCAGTTCACCCTTTTCTAGAGGCAGCAACATATTAGGATTTGGTATGTAGGAGATCAGGTCACCTGGGGCTTGCATAAATCCTGAACGGCTAGCGGAGACCAATGTGATAATTAGGCCTTATTTCCCTTTTCCTGCCCTTTCGACTGCGCTCTGAATGTGTGAGGTTGAAAATGTCATTACAGAACACCTCTGGACACCCCATGGAGATCATACATTTAATTTGCGTTTTAAATGTGACTTTATATCACAAATTTTGCATTTTTAAACCTGGCATTCGCTGCTGACGGCAATGACAGAGAATCATCTGTGATCGTAGCATGTATCTGTCTCTGACAACCAACAGAATTCTATTGCACTGGATATTGATTTTGCCACCGTTGTATAAAGTGATGGTATTGTTATGGAAGCGCACACAGCAGAGGTGTTTTGTCATGGCAAAAAGGATAACCGTACTGACACCCACAATCCCTTGCAGTGAACAGTCCCCACAGCATGAGCAGGTAGCCCACGCACAGTTGCCTGGCCTGATATCTCTGGACATGCCTGCTAGTCTACAGACCTCAGAGGAGATCAGTGTTAAACGTCAGCCTGTGGCACATGCGCGCACATACACAAACAGATACGGCTGTGGTTTGAATCTGGCCTCCTATACGTTCCAGTCCCATTCCTGCTTAGATGACCTCCTTTCCCATTTCAGTATAAAGTGGCTAAAAGACTAGAACTACGCTAATAAAATGTTCTTTATGGACAGTCATCATTGGGGTAATAGTCCTATTTCACATCTCTCTGGAATACTTGATTGTGATTGGTCAGATGGCATTGTGTAGTCATATTTTTTTGTATAATGATGGCTAAACTTGTTCCAGTTAGCCGATTTCCTTTGGCGAGTTATGTCTTTGGAATGTACTCTTTCTTTACTCAACTTTACTCAATATTTTAATATTTCTTAATTCATTAAGTAGCCATGTAATGAGTGAATGTACTGTCAGTTGGCCAGTCTCCCAAAATAAACCCCTTCAGGATGATACAAAATCATCCTGCCAGGATTTTACTCTACATTTATCTCTTAAATATATTTAGTATCAGTCTAAATCAGTAGCCATGATTTTCCTCGTCACCCATCGGTTTGTTTTACAGGTGCATTGGGGCGGAAAAGTAATGAAACTACAGTGGAAAACCCTCAGCGTCTTCCTGCCACTCCGGTCCCTACCACACTCCAGGGGTCTCCTCCTCCTCCCTCCCCTCAGCTTTTGATGAGGACGGGCACCGCTACCTCCGAATCTGCTGCCAGTGCCAACGGTACCCACCCTTTTTCCCCCACGGGCATCGGGCCAGACTTCTTTACCCCCGGCATGGCCAGCGTGGGCGCCACGTTCCCCCCACTGGCTGGCAAAATGGCACTCAACTCTCTTCTTCAGAGGCAGCTCATGCAAACCATCTACACCAAAGCCCTCCAGGACCCTTCTCCAAGTTCTGTTCTGTTCGGGCCACCCCATTACGCTACAACCAATTCTCTCTCCAGCCCCCTACCCCCTCAGTCAGCGGGCAGCCCGGAGGTTAACGGCATGGCGCCCTCCCCCAGCCAGTCGGAGGGCGCGGGTAGCACGTCGGAAGGGGAGGAAATGGACACGGCTGAGATCGCCCGACAGGTCAAGGAGCAGCTGATCAAACACAACATCGGTCAGCGTGTGTTCGGCCATTATGTTCTGGGTCTGTCCCAAGGCTCTGTCAGTGAGATTCTGGCCCGGCCCAAACCCTGGAGCAAGTTAACCATCCGTGGCAAAGAGCCGTTTCACAAGATGAAGCACTTCCTGTCTGATGAGCAGAACATCCTGGCGCTGAGGAGCATCCAGGGCAGGCAGAGAGGTCAGTAACAGAGCTTGAGGAAAAGACATAACCTTGTTATCTCAGATGATCTCCCAACTCGCGTTTATTTTCAAACATTATGCATGCGATTAAAATGTGCTCTGTAACAGCATGATAAATTTCTCTCATATATAAGCAACTTCAACATGGGCACACTAATGTTAGCATTCTCACAGAGCACATATTCCTTTAAAGAGTCAAATCGGATGCGTTAAATAGTCAAATATGTGCAATAACGAGAGGGCAGTGCTTTGCTGTGATCCAGATGTACTACCCCTTATTGAAGCTTGTTTCTGCCTCCAAAAATTTGGATTGGGTAATTGTGAGATAAAATTTTAAATAAGAACCAAATTAACACTTTGATAACTAAAATTTGTGAGATGAGGTGGCAATTGACACATATAAGGTTGCATTTGTGAGATGTTTGTAATGTTTTTGAGGTGTGAATTCGTATTTATGAGCTATTATAGTCACAATTGTGAGGTATAATTATTATTTTTTTTAATTATATAAATAAAAGTCGCAATTATGAGTCAAAAGTTCATTTGTGAGGTAAAAAGGTGCGAGGTATAAAGTTGCATTTGTGAGGTAAAAAAAGTCACATTTGTAAGGTATGATGTGTCAGTCGTGATGTATAAAGACACAATCGTGAAGTATGAAGTCGCAATTTTATTTTTTATTTTTTTATTTTTTATTTTGGGTGAAAACAGGCTTCCATCATTCCCTTTCGATAAGCTTTAGGCTAACCCTAACCCTTTGCAATGGTGCACACAACCTTCAAAATTGAGAGTCTTCAAATAACTACATGAAGCGCATAGAGACTAGATACTATATTCTGACGAAAACGCTATTAGTACTCAGTTGGCACAGGCGGCTTGTTGATTAGAGCTAAACATCAGGAGTCTACCCTTTCTTTCATTTCGGTCTCAGCCTACGGGTGAAGAGGAAGTTCAGAGAGGTTTGCAAGCGTTATGTTTTGCCTCAAGTCTGTGTTTCACAGCTAGAGTGAACAAATCAAGGCCGAGCCCAGCGTGAGCGAGAGTACTTGCATATGAGGGCAGTTGGCTGTGAATCTTTGAAGCCGTGTTGAGCCGAGTCTAAGTTTGTTCAGTCTAGCTGTGAGGCAGTAGTTTTGAAACAGAGCCGGAGCTGAAAAAGGCTGACTGTGCTGCCCGTGCGTCTGCACACCGGTTTGGAACGTCTTCAAGGGAGTCTGGTCTGGCTGTCTGCCTCCATAGCGTCGGCTTGTGGTCTCCCATGGGAGTAGGAACTTTGTAAAAACCTTAAAACCCATTCATTCACATCAAAGACCTGGGCTAAAGGAGCACATTAATGTTGAAATAATCACTCGAGTGAGTTCTGCAGGGTGCAGGTGGCTTTCTATGAGGTCAGACTAGGTCGATTTGTGTTTAAGCTTAACAAACTACCATTCAAAGGATATTTACACTTATCAGTTCATGTAAAGGTATTACTTTGGATTAGAATTACTAAGTGTTTCCAAAACTGACTGTGAAGACATTCTGACATCTATATAAGATCAGAGCTCAACAATAAGAATTCTTTTGCAACACATTTTAAATGCTTCAGAAAATGATTTAGTTCCCCCCCCCCCCCCCCCACCTTTTTAGAGAAATATATTATTATTACCCCAAACTTTAAGTAAATATTTTTTAGTTATAGTTTCTATATTTATAAATTGAAATTGAATTTAATAGTTAATAGAATAAAATTAAAAAAGTTTTTTTTTCTTCATTTTTTCACAAAATAATTTTTTTCTAAATATTAATTCTTATTATTTGTGTTTGTAATGTCTATTTTTATTGGTGTTTTTAAATGTTTTAATTGTAATTGTGGCAAATATAAAGCTGTCTACTACTATATATAATAATATTTGTATTTAAATTAAACAATATATAACATATATTTTTATATTTATTTAATATTAAACAATAAAAAATATTTTCTTCAAAGAAAAAATTATAATTTAGGTTTTTAATTTGCAGTAAGTGCTGGAAATGATAAAATTACAATATAACTCTGAAAGCTATGGATTTATGCACACACTTTTGTTGGCAAATAATAGTCATTCTAGCAAATACATCAAAACTTAATCTGTCTTCGCTAATAATAGCTAAATAACTATAGTGACACATCTAAATCAGGTGCATTCAAATTCTAAATGCAGCGCATTTGCACGTCATGCAGTGAAGCTGCTACACTAGACTGATAGGACAGGGGACATTTCCGTCAACAGGCCTAAAAAAATCTCTCATACTTGGGTCATTCTTATTGTTGAGCCCTGGAGATGATTGGACAACTGACAGCAGAAGTTTAGGGCTTGGTCTTACTTTATTTCTATCTTCCGCCACTTGTTTTCCAACAGAGAACCCAGGCCAGAACCTGAACAGAGTATTTCAGGATGTTCCGAAGCGAAGAACCGGCTCGGAAGGCTCCACGCGGCCAGGTCTGTCTCACGCCTTCCCTCTCGTGTTACGAGTTTCTGGAGTGTCAGATCCGCTCTGTCTGTATGTTTTTGTTGTGCTGGTCTGTTTCTTCTCAATCTCTGGCCTGGAATCTGTTGCAAAACAAGTGAGTGAGACAGACAGGGCTGGAAGAAGTGTGACTGGAATAAAAAAAAAAATCTCGTTCCGACTGTCTGAAGACAGCTGTTTACAATAACTGCTACACCTTTGACTTCATAGATTAGTTTCAAACTTTGGAAAAACTTTGTGTGAGTGTTATCAAGTCTAAACCAATGTAACTTTCCATCACGGAGGTCCTTGAGAAGTCTGTCCTGTTATTTTGTGGTCAGCTTGTGTGTTTATATATGTGTGTGTGTGGCAGAATCCTTCAGGCAGATCCACAGTGCCACCACATTACAACTGGTGGTTGAGTCTCCCCTAGGGCGGCGCTGTGGGTGGCTAGCCTGTGTGTATGTGTGTGTGTGTGTGCGTGAGAGAGAAAGGGCGAGAGAGCATTACTTCCACCTCACACACTTGTCCAGCTGCTCTCATCACACACCAGTGACTCTGACCTTGCCCTGTTTCCTACTGCTCATTGGGCAGTTCCTCTGCCACTTTTTCCCCCTCTCTCTCTCTCCATATTTATTATTATTGCGCCGACCCGTCTGATGATACTTCCATACAAGCTCCATTGTTTCTCATGGACTTTGTCCAAATCTCACCGACTCTTTGTTCTGTGGACTTGTGGAGGACAGGAAAAGGTTTCAGTCCTTACACCGGAAGTGCTGCTGTAGCCAGGGGCAGTGCAGGTGCTGATTCACACAGTATTATAGACAAGCAAACGATTGCTAATGGTTTTTTAGTTCTGTGCCGTTGAGTTTGGTTGCAGGATTGCATTTCCATAACAAAAAAAAAAGTGCCAGCCTTATTTTAGCATACCGCATAGATTGTTGTTAAAGTAAGCTTGCGTTTGCACCTGTTTAAACTTGCCGTGCAGAAATAGTAAAGAGCATAGCAATATTTTTTTTTGCTGTTTTCAATCTAACAGGTTTTATATTGTGCTCCATTTCAGAACAAAACTGATCTATATGTTGTTACACATGATGTCTCACGCACAGCTACATGTCCTTGTCGTGTCTTCACAGGTAACATCACCACGCGGATCCGCACACCTGAGACCGGCTCCGATGAAGCCATCAAGTCCATCTTGGAGCAGGCCAAGAGAGAGTTACAAGTGCAGAAAGCAGGTGAGTCTTTTTATGCCATCAGAAAAACAAGGGTTCAGGCATTCACACCTGTTTTCCATTGACCCACAACCAGTTAAGTCACTTCAGGATAGGACTCACTTTTGTCACCTGAATACGATCATTCTTGCATTCACTTTTTCTAAATGAGCCAGTAAGTTTTCTGATGTAGAACTAATTGTGGCATCGTCATACTAATAAAATACACTACTGTTCAAAAGGTTAGGGTAGGTAAGTGTTTTTTATTAAGCAAGGATGCATTCAATTGTTCAGAAGTAATAAGATAGTCATTTATAATTCTACAAAAGATTTTTTTTTCTATCTCAAATGAATGCTGTTCTTTTGAATGTTTTAAAAATAAATTAAGGTTTCTAACAAAATAAAGCAGTGCAACTTTTTTTTAAGCATTGATGATAATGTTTCTTGCGCACCCAATCAGCATATTAGAATGTTTTCTGAAGGATCATGTGACACTGAAAATTCAGATTTCCCATTAGAGGAGTAAATTACATTTAAAAATGTATTAAAACGTAGATGTAGAAAACCGTCATTTTAAATTGTAATACTATTTTACAATATTACTGTTTTTACTGTATTTTTGATAAATGCAGCCTTGGTGAGACTCCTTTCAAACAACTTTTGAACAGTAATGTATGTTGGCTAAAACTGTAATTGCAATGTAGATTTTTGCACACAAGAACTGTCTAAAACAAATGATTATATCAGTCAATAACATACTGAGTCGTATCCTCCCTGTTTTGAGTGTTTAAAATTCCCACTTTTACCTTTTCCTGTCCAAGCTTGTGTAACGGAATTAAACTAACTGTCTCTTCCCCACCTGCCACTGCAGACGGCGTGGGGGAGAGGCAACGGCGATCAGGTTACCACAGAGGGTCGGGCAGCTATTTCCAAATATATGCACACAGTCTAAGACTTGGTGAGGTTTTGTGCTGTCTGTTGAAAGTTCCCCCCCCAGATTTTACTCCCACGCCAAGAGCGCTACTGCTTCCAATTAACTTCTCACTGTCATAAATCAGTCTGAGTCATGGAGATTTATGGCCGATGTATGTTTTATATATATACATCAATGAAAAACCCAGTGTATACACATGTTGAGAAATCTTTTATGATCTAATTCACAGAAAACTGACGTCTTTAACTTTATTATTTGAAACTCTTTACAGAGAGTTCCTTTTGCTATAATATTATAGCATTTATATAAAGTATATATTACATTTACATTAAACTCCAAATTTATTCTACAGTATTATTGGGTAACATAGGGCAGCAATCTCTTACTGGCACCCTATGAGTAGTTCATCCAACATGAGAGTTCTGTCATAATTTATTCACCCTCATGTCTTTCCAAACCAGTATAGCTTTCGTTCTTCTGTGGAACACAAAAGAAGATGTTTTTGAATGTTAACTCTACTCTTTTCCATGCTATAGAAGTATATGGTCAGGGGCTGTTGATATCCAAAAATAAGAAACATAGGAGTATAAAAACACCATTAGAGTATCATGAGTTTTCATTTTATGAAACTATTTTGTCTTTTTTGAAGCTTGACAGCTTGTGGTAACTATATTCTTTCACTGACATAACATTCTTAAATTTTTCTACTTTTGTATTCAACAGAAGAAAGTAAGTCATATGGGTTTTGAGGAAAACACGAGGAAGAGTATATAATGCCAGAATAGTTATTTTTATGTAGGCTGTTTTTTGAGTAATAATATGGTGATTTATTGGTAAAACAGATTGTGATCACTTACATGTTGTCTTCTGTTCCTGCAGTTGAGAATTCTCAGCCTCCGTCCTCCTCCAGCAACTCTGACGAGAACATTCGCTCCATCCTTGAGCAGGCTCGGAGGGAGATGGAGGCCCAGCAGGTGGCTTTGGAGCCTGTATTGAAGGCCAGCTCTATGGCCCCGACAGATCTCTCGCTGCTGGGCTCAAAGCTCCTGGGCTCCCCGCTCTCCACTCTACCCTACACCCCAATTGCTCAGTCTCTGAAAAAGCCCTCCACCTCTCCTCTCCTGGACTTCCACAGTGGGGTGAAGAAGGAGATGGGTGAGGTGGCCGTCTCAGATATGGGGCTGGATGGGGTGCCCAAGCTCGGACGTCTCTCTGAGAGTGGAGGAGGTGTAGGTGGGGGTTCTTGGAGGGAACACTGGTGGAGCACAGGTCTTTCTGAGCGCCGCGGAACCGGCCAGACCTCCGTTAGCGAAGATGCCCACAGCCAAGAGGATAGCAAGGAGGTATAGTGCATTATTAGAAACTTTTGGATGCCACATATCGCCAAATATTATAGAAATACACAAACACACACATCTATCTATTTATCTATCTATCTATCTATCTATTGTCTGTCCGTCCATCCATCCATATATATATATATATATATATATATATATATATATATATATATATATATATATATGTGCATCATTAGAGTACTATTAAATGTGTAAATCAGAAAATATACATAAAGCTATGGCTGTTAATACAATAAAATATTTGTGATTAATGTCATGATTTCAGACCAGGCTTTAGAGAGCAGAATATAGAAACTGAAAAAATAATATTAATGTCAAATTCTGTGTGTGTTATCTATGCCACCCAAACATCTATATTGCATACAGGGAATATTATTTCATCCATAAGTTCTGAATTTACTTTATATTATTCCAGTCAGACTCAGAATTATACTGTACTTGCACACTAGAATGCAGTTCCCTCATATGGCTAACCCCAACTCTGTTACTCTTTGCCCCCACCAGAAGCTCCCTCGGCTGGGCAGCACCGCGCCCGTAGCTCCTGCTTCCTCTCTGGATTACTGGAAGGACTGGCCCAGCTCAGAGTCCCCGTACTCACAAAGTTCAGAGCTCAGTCTGCAGATGCCCAGCGGCAGCGAGACCCCTCAGAGCAGCCCACTGCCTTCCTCCTCGCCTTTACTGTCCCTCCCCAAAGTCGCCAAACCCGTGGTGCCCCCGCTCACCCCCGAGCAGTACGAGTACTACATGTACCAGGAAGTGGACACTGTCGATCTCACACAGCAAGTCAAAGACAAACTAGCCAAGAATGGCATCTGCCAGCGGATCTTTGGCGAGAAGGTCAGTGCATTTCACATCAGATACGCTTCCATTGATTACCCATCCGTCGTTCCGCTAAGAAATGATTTGAGCGCTTGTGTGTCGGCTTCTTTTTTATACTCCATGCAAATGTATCACTTTGTAATACCAGCTGCATCTTTCTTCTTATTGCATCATAAAATATCTTCATATTAGTTTCAGGGCTGTTTTTCTCTGAATCTCATGTACCGTATCCCCTGTGTGTTTGTGTGCGGGTTGCAGGTGCTGGGCCTCTCTCAGGGGAGCGTGAGCGACATGCTCTCTCGGCCGAAGCACTGGAGCAAGCTCACGCAGAAAGGAAGAGAGCCGTTTATACGCATGCAGTTATGGCTGAACGGCGAGCTGGGCCAGGCACTGATGCCAATGCCCGGACAGACACAAGGTAACATCCAGACACTGTTTACAATCACACACTCATGTGCACAGAGGAACTCTTTCTACAAAGCATCATAGGTGAAAATACAATCAAACGCTCTGTGGCAAAATTTCCGGGTTCTTGAGGCACCGCAAAAAAGAGCTGTTTCAATTTGGAGATTCATTCAGATTTACCTGAAAATAACCAAAAAGTTGTCAAACTTTGTCCTGATTTATGATAGTTCATAGATTAAAAGTAAAGTAAAGTAAAGTAATAAATTAGTAACATATTATCAAATAAAATAATAAAATAAAATCCTTTTGATTGCATTTTTGTCTTTAATTTTTATTATTTTTTTATTTTATCTGATAAATGTCAAATATGATTTATTGTGGTAAAATGTGTCAAGCAGTGAAATTGACACATTGATGCATCCTTCATGCATTTATTTTATGTGCCAAATTTCTCATGCTTCAGAAGTGTTGCATCGCAAGTGTTGCATACGTGCGAGAATGTGTTACACATCTGGAAATTTCACATTCTGAAAATAGTTAAAACTGATTTTGTCCTCATTTTGTGAAGTGGTGATATCACTTAGATAATAATTTAACACGCAGTATTTCATGCTCTGCAGATCAGTAGTAGCAGAGAACCCGGAAGTTCTTGCGTGACCTCAGTGTAGTTTCATCTATACAAAGAAACATGCATAGTGGCTCAAGACGGATGTGAAAGCTTCTCGTTCTGATGTGGCTTTGGTTTCTTGGTTTCACTACTCACATCCTGAGCAGTCATCAAAGCCACCATTCATTCGGCTTTCTTATCATTTGGCATGGGCGTTTGAGAATGCAAAACTCTCCCTCCTATCTCTTTTTCGCCAATCACATCCTCTACTCTCTAAAATTAGATTACTAAAATACAGTATCTAGCTCAGAAAGTATCGCAGGAAGAAAAGCAAGCTGCCTGGTCTCTCATGTTGAGATTGCCAATTTTTGACACTAAAAAACACCTTTTTTTTCTTGATGTATATCTTGTTTGATTTTAGAAGTTTCATTTTGACTTAAATGGATGGCTTATAATACAGGGCACTCTGAGAAGCAGTTAAAAAAAAAAGAAGAAGAAAAACATTATTTCCTGAAAATGCTAATGGCTGCATTCCTATAATGGTTTGACTAATACTGGTTTTAGCCTGGCTTGAATAAATAACCGAGGGCAAACCAAATCTCGGTGTATTTCTTCAATAGTTTAGCCAGCTGTACCTCATTCGGCCCTACGGTGGGAGAATTTAAATAACTCATGACTAAATGGATTCAGGATCATACTGTTGACCCACTTTTAGTGTGCAATGCTAGGATAACAGCATTCTGTTGATCGATTTCAGATGATTATCAAAGCGCTACGTAATCATTAGCACTTATGATTAGGGGCTTGTTCAAATCCTAAACCCTTAGCATCACACTTTGGTGCGTTATTCTTCCCGCATTGTTTGTGCTACAGACCTGAATGATAACTGAAACTGACTTTGCTAAGCTATCATACTTATGGATGTGAAAATCTTGTTATTTTGCAGTTCAAGGCCTTTTTAAAAGCCGTCATGCCGTTTATTAGTAGTCATCAATTTTTATATTTCCGTTGACCTGAATTTCAAGGAAAGGCATTGGGGGGTTGGGTTAAATCGCTGCAGCGTGGATGGGGAGGGGGTCTGTCTCATAGGGGCCATCCAGAAAAGGCCCCCTGGGCTCTCTCAAGAGCCTCCTTGAGCTGTTGTAATCAATTAGCCCATCAGTGCTGGAATATATGATAATTACCCACCTCTCCTCCTCTGTGACTGGCTGCCGAACGCACCATCATGCTCCAGTGGCTGATTAATATGCAAATAATCAGCCGATGGAATGATAAATTGGAGTCAAGCTGTGCGTGTGAGTGCGAGGCCGATTATGATGAATAGCACTTGCTCGCTGTCCTACTTAAAGAAGCTTTTCTCTGTCATTTTTACCACAAATTAAGCCGAGTAATATATACATTTTAGCAATGAGTTCAGCAAGAGGTGGGGAAAAAAAGGAATAGGAAATGATCAACTTTGAACTGAGGCTGTTAACTTAAACAGAATTGTAAATGTCAGACAAAAACACAAGGTTATTGTAATTTTGAAATATTCCCTTATTTTTTAAGTCTTTACATTTCATTACATTACGTTACATTGGAAATATAAGAAATCTTGTATGCTAATCAAGGCTGCATTTATTTGATAAAAAATACGGTAAAAGCAGTAATATTATGAAATATTAAAATAACTTTTTATTTTAATATATTTTAAAGTGTAATTTATTATTGTGATAGAAAAGCTGATGTATTAAATGATTTATTAAACATTAACATTATAAATGCCTTTACTGTTGAATAAAAATATAAATTTCTTTAAAAAATAAAATAAAATCTTACTCTGGCAAAAAAAAATTATTATATATGTATACACTTATGTTTTGGTATTGCTTTGTTTTGGTTTTTAGTTTCAGTATAGTTTTAGTTTTCAACCCCTTTAACAATATATTATTTATTGTGATGATGTGGTTTTCACATTTACCTGCCTGGAAACATCACGTACAGGAAGTGAACCATGATTGTTGTTTTATATTTATCAAACACTCCCTTCCTCTCGTATAGGGTGAAAGAATACATCAATATAAAAGCATTTCTTTTTAAACAGTTAATTATTTCACTTTTTATTTCATTGTCTTTATTTTTTATTAACCCTAGTAACCTTGGCATAAGGATATATGTTTACACATACATTCATCCGGTGACGTGCCAGTGTGGATAGTTGGGGAAAAAGTGTGTTTAAATGAACTGGCCAGGCTTGACCGATTTGCCAGATAATCTGAACAGCAGGCACCATAATGGCCCGAGCTTTAGAGGGTCTGTAATGGGTTTCTTTCTTCCAGCTGCCCTGTTCTGTGCCTCACAGCTTTCAGCACGGAGCACTTAGCACTGAGCTAATGCACCTCAGCGGAAAAAAACAAAAAAAACTGCAAATGGTGGCAGGACACAGGAAAGAGCCTGAATGTGGATTTAAAACGGGACGTTTTTGATGACTCGGATTGATTTAGGTCAAGTGATTGATACAGTATATGCTGGTTTATAGAAAGAGATGAGTCGGTTATTGCTTAAAAATAGAGGACTACTTCACCCGGAAATGAAACACTGTCATAATTACTCACCCTTATGTCGTTCCAAACCAGCATGACTTTCTTTTATCCACTGTAACTCCACAGAAAACCACTATGTTCTTCACAAATGTTTCTTTTGTTTTGTGCTTACTTTGCCAAAGAAGGAAAGTCATACAGGTTTGTAATGACACTGTGGTGAGGAAATAATCATTTTCATTTTTTGGCTGAACTATTCTTTTCAGATAAGCCATGTGGGAAAATTAAAAAAAGCAAGCTACACACTAAAGGTTAAAAAAAAGACTAAAAGACTATGTAGATGTGGTTGCAACACCACGCACGGTTCTTCCTGTTCGCTTTCTGTTGTCCTCTAGCAAGTGTCCTGTATATTGCCTGTCCTTACTGACCCTCATTAGGACGACACACTCAACCGGGCTAAAACAAGCTCTCCTCCAGGGTGTGTGTGTGTATGTGTATGCATAGGTGTGTGTGTGTGTGAGTGAGTTGAAGAGCACTACATGACCCCTCATCAGTCTCTCCAGATCCGCTCCTCTGAATGTCAGTCTGTCCTTGCGATCGTCCAATCAGAACCCATATAAGATTAGACCGCGCTGTAGTTTGAGGTGAGAGCGCGTCGATCGGATGTTTTCGGGCCCGTTCGGGTTTAAACCTGTTGTGCGCCAATGAGACTCAATCTCATCATGCATCAAAATTAGGGCCGGACAGATGTAGGCTTTCACGTTTGTGCCGCTTATTCCAGCTTTAGTGTGTGTGTGCTCATCCACATGTGTAGCTGCATTAACCAGCTGTGTGTCCAGATGCGGTCGCCCCTCCCGTCCTCTTTATCACACGCATACGCACTGGTTACTTGCAGCATGTCACAGGAACATCCTGTCATTCCTGCTCGTGTCCCAAAAACACCTCCTACCTCCCTCGTTCCCCTCCCACACAGAGACACACACACACACATGCAGACCATGCCGCCAGTCAAACTGTCACCAGGCTGTGCGTGGTCTTGCTGCAGATCTGATATGACTGCCTGCTCCCCGCCTTGAGCGCCCTGCTCTCTGCTTGCCGTGTCCCCCAGCTCGGCAGGCAGCTAATCCAAACTGACGCTCCCTCCCGATGCTCTCTTCACCACCAGCACTGCACTGCACTGCCACAGCAAACCAATCAGAGAGTCGAGCTGAAAGGGCTAGAGGAAGATGGGAAATGAAAGGGAAGAGCATTAGAGATCATGTTAGGTGCTTGATGTCTACGTATTAAAGGAACAATTCACTCGAAATGAAAATGCGGTCATTATTTACTCGCTCTTAAACACATACGTATGTCTTTCTATTTTCTGTTCAACAAAATAAAGGGAAGCGTATGTTTGTTGATGAAATCAGAATTTAAGCTCTCATGTTTCTAGATGTTCACAGTACTTTAAATATCCGTCCGATTACACAATTTGTTATATATATATATAAAATATATTCATTATTATTCATTCTAATTAATTGTTAATATTAGTTATTAAAACATAACCCTTTTTATTTAAAAATATACATTATAAAAAAAATAAAGATGCGTAAGTTTGGTTCAAAAATATGTTTTTGAAAGACTTTTATTTTCACCAAGACTGCGTTTATTTGATCAAAAATTAGACAGCTGATTTGGTGCTCAAGAAACATATCTTTATTGATATAAATTATAAGTTGTGCTGCTTAATATTTGTATGGAATACTTGATAAAAAAAAAAAATCAAGATTCTTTGAATATAATGTTAAAAGGAAGTGCATTTATTTGCAGTAGAAACTACACTGTCACTTTTGATCAATTTAATGTGTCCTTGCTAAATATAAATTATTAATTTGTTTAAAAAATCTTACTGATCCCAAGCATTTGAACTATAGTGTATTTTCGGCCTTGGAGATTCTTCAATAAAATATATTTTTTCTGTTTCATTAAAGTTTCATTGTTGGAAGAGCTAACTCGGTACGAACATATTAATTCTCAGAACACCAAACACGTTTAACTCCCTTCCTCCTTAATTTATTTGTCTCATTATGCTTCAAGAGAAGCTGTGACTTGGCATGACATGATGCATCTGTCACTGTCCATCACTTCCTGTTGCTGAGCAGGAGGACCTTGTTTAGGGTTACGGTTTCATTGGCTACTCACTCCATATTTAGACAGATCTTCATTCAGGCCTTCTGTCGATGAATAATGCCCGGCCAACGGACGGGGTCACGTGTTGCGTTGGCGCAACGTCTTAATTCGGTTCCTCTCGTTTCCATAGAGATTACTCCGAAGACCTCAGCCAGCTGCAGTCCTGCCCCAGAATCCCCTCTGAGTTCGGCTGAGGAGTCGGTAAAAAGCCAGCAGGAGGAGCAGATGTGCCGAGCGTCCATCCAGGAGCCCAGCGAAACTTCAGAGTCCCAGCCTGGCACGCCTCTACCGTTACCTCTGCCGGGACACGGGGGTCTTAGCATACAAGAGATGGTGGCAATGTCACCCGAGCTGGACACCTACGCCATCACTAAGAAAGTAAAAGAAGTTCTCACAGATAACAACCTTGGTGAGTGTGTTCAATAAACCCAATGGTGGCCAGTGTACCCCAGTGAACAAAATTTGGACTATCTCTAATCTACTCATAATTTATAGTAGTTAAACTACAGACATTCTACGTTCTGAAAAAGTAATCCTACACTATAGGAATCGTGGTTGACTAGTTGAGAATTCTAGAGTTATTCCTAGTATTTTTTTTTGTAAATTTTATTATATCATTTTTTAAATATAGAAATGATCAAATATAAAAAAATATATATATATACTAGAACTTTTTAATAACGTTAATGTAAAAATATTATTTTAAAATGTTTATATAAATTAACATTAAAAAACATTAAATTAACATCACAAACATTATAAGTATACGTAACAACATACAAGACAATACTAAAACAAATCAACAACAATCATTGCATTTCAAATTTTAACAGCATTGGACACAAAAGGTAACTGAAAAACTTTCTTCATTGCATGTGGTCTCCCTGATGGCAACAGGTGAAACTCACCATGAAGAGGGTGAGACACATCCCCTATTATCACTAAAGCCTTTTGCTTGATTTTACATTTTATGTGTATAGATCATTCAGATGTTTCTGTGTCTTGCCAAATATCTTACTGGCTTCATTTACAATCTTGGACAGCATGACCCTGTTTTTAACACTCAGATTACCATACCACGAGGTCATGTTAAAAGTTAAAATACTTCAACAACATTTGCATAGACCATTTCAAGTTATTTAACCTCCTGATGAAATACAACCTTTGTTGTAAAACTAAATTGAGCATCTATGGGTAGGCGGATTCACAACAGCTTTGGCACCTATGCTCTGTTGTTATGCATCATCATCATCATCATCATCATCATCATCAGTGTTCCGCGTTCTCATTGCTGGAATTAGGGAGATTTCATGCGCAAGGGAAAGTGGTCCGCAAATTGTTTGTCCAAGTGGAAAAGTTTGACGTTTTTTAGATATCGATCACCGAAAAACACACTGTATTTGAAACAAAACTAACTAGACCAAATCAAATGGAAAAAATTCAAATGGTTGTTAATTTGCATTATTTCAACTTATTTTTTCAAGAATACTGATTATTTTTATTTCTTATACTTTTTTATTTAGTTAATATATTTTACTTAAATTTTATTATAATAGGCTTGTGTTTTATTTAAAATACTTATATTTATATTTAATATATTATACTTTTTTAAAATGTATTTATATTTTTTTAAAGTAATACTTCATAAATAGTATGTTACGTATCGTAACGTACAGTTAAGCTATAATTGGTGGTTTTCGATTACTAATAAGGTAGAAAAATTGCCACACATAAGTCGTGTTTTTTATTTGTCGTCCATGATTTAGATTTGTCAGAAGCATTCAGCATACATTTAATAGATACAGTACATCATGTTTTTGTCCTAGAGAGACGATACATGTAATAATGGCTCTCCACATGAGAGGACAGGTGGAGGACAGGTTGGCCCTGCTTTAGCACTTAATGGCCGTCCACTCCGACTGTCCCTGCCATAATTAATGAGAGGTCGAACGAGAATGCCACACTGGACACAGCTACTTTCTCCTTCACCGTTTGTTTTAACTCGCATCAACCGTTGTCCTTACGTTCAAAAGAGAATTGACCAAAAACACCAGTACTTTCTCTTTGTGAACTCTGTGTTTACACTTTCTTCTTTTATAGTCATGTGATCACACACACACAATATAACAAAGGAAAGTACGGATATATCGCGCAGACGACACCTCAGCGTGATACTGTGACAGTCTCTTTCATCTCGCAGATTCTCATTTCCCGACGCGATGTTTGTCTCGGGAGCAACAAAGATTTGTTGTGCTCTGTAGTGGTATTGACCTGTATAAAGTGCAAAATGTAAAGACAGCTGTGTTGATATGAGTCTGCGCGGAGAGAGAGAAGTAATCTTCTGGGATCTCAGGCTTTTGTTTTACTCTGGGGAACATTTCCTTTTTGAACATAGACGGATCGCAGTTATTGTCGAGAGGATTCAGGTGCCTTTTATTTAGGTTAAAAAAAAAATTATTTTGAAAGCTTAAGCGGCCGTTGAAAACAGCTTGAAAGCACCTTGAAAACAGTTTGAAAGTGCCTTGTCTTAAAGGTGGAGGTTAAAAGCGAAATCAGCAGGGTTTGTTTGATCAAACTTTGATGCCATTTTACAATAAAAGCATGTTCTTAAATACATTTTTAATAGTAATATTGGCCCAGAATAAATGATATTACAGTGGCCTCAAAACACATTTAGACACTTAAGAAAGTTAAACTGTATATCCATTTTATACCAAAATGTCAAACCAAGTGGCATTTTCCCCATGAGAAAAATAGCTCAAAATACATTAAGTAAAACATTACACAAAAATAGGTTTGTTAATGCCAAAACAATAAATTGTAAAATGTTATTTGGACGCTTTCAGGTTGTCCAGCATGAGTGGAACATGTTGACATGAAGGTTTCTTGACGGATACGATTGTCTGTGTTTACAGGCCAGCGTCTGTTTGGAGAGAGCATTCTGGGTTTGACGCAGGGCTCTGTGTCTGATCTGCTGGCCCGGCCCAAGCCCTGGCATAAGCTCAGCCTGAAGGGGCGAGAGCCGTTTGTGCGCATGCAGCTATGGCTGAGCGACCCGCGCAACGTGGAGAAACTCATGGACATGAAACGGATGGAAAAGAAAGGTAACCTCTCCTCTAAAGGCGTCTGCCGCAGTCTGGCCACACACCAACAAAGACCCGTTTGCAATTGTCTGTGTTGTTTCAGAATGTTTTTATTTCACTGTTTATTAAAGTGCTTCAGTTTGTTCAGTGTCGGTTTAGTTGGCAGGACGGTTGAAAGACTTCTGTCTGGTGTGGGATTTTATTAATCTTTTCTTGTTTTATTGCTTGACGTTGGAGCTGTGGTGCAGCAGATTGCTTGATCCATTGTGCTCACTTGGGTTGAGTTCGGCTTGTGCTCGTTTTTTTTCACTAACAAAGTGCTGGTGCCCAATCTGGTCCTGTACCAGATGAAGAGAAGGAGGCTCAGGGACAGAAAAACTGCCTTCAGGGTGCAGGATAATGTCCTTTTTCATTTTTAAAAGAACTGCTCAATCTGGCTACATTGATGCAAAAACAAAACTTATAATTAACAGAACTATCTGACTTTTTGTTATTCCTCAAAATTACTTAAGCCACTTTAAAATCTCAAATATTTTTTTTATTAAAAATGTGATATGTAAAATGATTGGTGTATTATTTTCAAGTTGCTTCTGGCTGTTACAGCAGCTTATAGTAGATTAAAGACGCTGAATTATGCTACCATTCAAAAAGTACAATTTAAGTCTCTTATTTGATCAAAAATACAGTAAAAACAGTAATATTATGAAATATTACTACAATCTAAAATAACTGTTTTCTATTTTTAAATATATATATGTATGTGTATATATATATATATGTATATATGTGTATATATATATATATATATGTGTATATATATATATATATGTATATATATATATATATGTGTATATATATATATATGTATATATATATATATATATATATATATATATATATATATATATATATATATATATATATATATATATATATAATTATTCCTGTGATGGCAAAGCTGATTTTTCAGCATCATTACTCCAGTCTTCAGTGTCACATGATCCTTCATAAATCATTCTAACATGCTTATTTGGTGCTCAAGAAACACTTCATATTATTATTAATTTAATTTCACATTATTATTAATAGTATTCTTTAATGAATAGAAAGTTGAAAAGAACAGCATTTATTCTACATTTTGTAACACTATACGTTTTTTTTTTTGTCACTCTTGATCGATTTAATGAATTCTTGCTTTTGATTTGAATGTTAGTGTAAAAGAGTTTGTTACATTTGTAACAATATAACAAATGTTACATGTTCAAAGCTACGAGTAATACTAATAAATGAAGACTTGTTCTTACATCTTTCCAATAACAGAAAAAAAAAGCCCAGCATCTGTGTATTTTTCTGCACAACCATTATAGAACGCCAGCCCCTTTTGTCATGTGTCCATATTTACATTCAGCACCTGCTAATTATCGGCAAGCGTGCGTTTGTGTTTATCCGGTATTGATTCCAACAGGCGCAGGAGTTGCAGGAAACAATCTTTAAGCTGCCTCTCGTCAGCGCGCCTCACTTTAATGTGAAGAGATGCGCGAGATGCCGGAGATGAGCCGGTCAGGCAGAGGGAGGCCTGATGGGCTGTTTGATTGCTCTTTTTTTCCCTCTTTAATAGCCCAGATGTGTCCTCTGGCTGCCGAATAGGCCGCACATGCTCTGTGAGGCCGCTCGTCGCTCCGCTGTCTGGATTGATGAGGGTGGGAGATGTCAGTTCCATGATCGACTGTGACAGGCTGACGGCTCTGTGGGGCTGGCTTACTTAAAGTCCACTGCACCCAGCGCCGGGCCCGCACGCCTGCGAGCATGCAGCAGGCCAAGTGAACATTCCTGGAGTCATTAGGCCTGTTTAACACTCCTCTCGGGCTAAAAGTGACATTACTGGTGCTCCCTGGGTGACGATGACGATGATGGTTCTGTTATGAGTCAGGCTTTTGCGGTTCGTGTGCGCGGGGCGGGCGAAACTCGGGGGGACCTCCTCGTTAGAGTGAAACTGGCTCCACCATTTACCCCTAAGCCCACTGTGCGCATGCCAGGGACAGAAAGCAACAGCTTTGCTGTCGTGTTCTTTCTATCTGTTTTTGTGTCTCTCTCCACCTCGCTGTTTTTTGCTCTAGCTTTACAGAAAAGAGTATGAGTTTGACCTCGGCGCTGGCTAGAGGCACAAAGCAAATTAGCCTTGCTTGGCCCTTGTTCTGAGAGTTTTAGCTACCAGCGGAATCTTTTACCATTGCTGTTGCCAAAGGCTCCTCTTCAACAGACACTGAAACGCAGCGGAAATGACAAATTTCACACACAGCTGTGTAGTGAGCTGTACTGCACTTTTTTAATCAGAGCAGGGATATTGATGTGCTTGATGTCTGTTCGTTTAAAAAAATGAAAGACGTACTGGTTAAACAGTGTTATTGTTTCTGTAAATTGTTCTTAGTAAGCTGTAAATTGTTTGAAGGAGAAGGAGTGATTGGTGTTTTGAGAACATTTGCTTAGCCTATCATGAACAGCTTTCTCCTGGCCTAGTTGGGCCAGTATTTCAGATTTGTACTTGCTCGGCCAACATTTTTACTGGCAATAAAATCTGTAATATTGTGAAATACTATGTAAGGGGTTGTATTCGCTATAACAACCGCCTCACTCTACATTATCCCGCTTATTACATGGCTACCCACCAAATAAATCAATAATTTGACACAAAATATTGATTTAAAAAGGAGTTTATTGATTTAAAAACGATTGTATTGCTTCCGCTAAAGAAAATAGTCTGTTCCGTCTCTACGGTTAGAATTCTGCGTCCATAGCAACGCTCTGTTTTTCATGGCAACGGTGTGTTATACTTCGCTGCGCATTCTACATTGGAATTCAACCAAGCCATGTAATAATACAATTTAAAATATATACAAAGTTCTGTCATGAAACTCTAGATGGCGCAGGCTGATGGGTCCTTAATTTAACCTGCTTGCAATCACATCATTATCTATAGGGCACAGCTGATTGGTTCCTGCTCTATCAGCAGCCAATGAGCTCGCTGCTCAACCTTCAAATACTTGGTTGGCATTTGCCTTAGAAGCATCATTACTCTGGTCTTTAGTGTCACATGATCCTTTAGAAATTATTCTAATATGCTGATTTGGTGCTCATGAAATATTTCTTATTATTATCAGTGTTGAAAACGGTTGTGCTGCTTAATATTTTGTGGAAACCGTGATACATTTTTCAAGATTCTTTTATAAATAGAAAGTTCAAAACAAACAGCATTTATTTGAAATAGGAAATTAAATGTGTCATTATAAATGTATTTACTGTCACTTTTGATCAAATTAATATAACGTATAAAAACTTTTTTTAAATAAAAAATACAATAGCTGGAGATTTTGCACTTACAATTTAACTTTGCAACATCTAGAAACAATTACGTTGAATAGACATGATGCAAAACATTGCTGATTTATCATTTTCAACCTTGGGGAAGTTTTTATGTATTTATTTATAGTTATTATTTTTGCAATGCTGGTGGGATAATGGTGGAATCAAATATCTGAGCCAAATTCACAAAGACCTTGATGCAATAATAATATTTGTAATCAGAGACTGCCCCCTACTGACTACAGAGAAATACAGCATTCAAGCACTGTATTAACTATAATTGAATCTGCAGCATCTAACACACTGTAACCACCATAGACACTGAGGGGGACACATTGCCCCCCCCCCCCCCTTTTTCTTTTTTTAAGTATTGACAAATCAATATGAGGCAATCTTGAATATTTCCTGTTCAACAAAGTCATGTGATATGCATTTGTTTATGTATATTCTCTGATTGAATTTACAGCTGTTTTCCATATGTGTTTTCCAGCCTACATGAAGAGGCGCCACAGCTCCATTGGTGAGAGTCATTCGCTGGACAGTGGTCTGTCAGGAAGTGACCTCATTCAGTGCGCCAGCCCCCAACACCTCTCCCAGCAGCAGCAGCAGCAGCAGCAGCCCCAGCAGCCCCATCTGAAGAAACCCCGTGTGGTTCTGGCTCCAGAAGAGAAGGAAGCTCTGAAGAGAGCCTACCAGCAGAAGCCTTACCCCTCCCCTAAAACCATCGAGGAGTTAGCGAGCCAGCTCAACCTCAAAACCAGCACAGTCATCAACTGGTTCCACAACTACAGGTATGGTGGCACTTAAGGCTGGTTCACACCAAAAATGATTACTGAAATAACTAGGGCTGCTCAATTATGGCGAAAATCATAATCACGATAATTTTGCTTAATATTGAAATCACGATTATTTAAAACGATTATAGCTGGGTGATGTGATCAAAGTCTTATTTCATGATATGAGTCATTTTAAATGTTAGTGAAATTTCACAATTATCAATACTTCAGGAAAAACTAATACTTGGTCAATTAATGTAAGTAAAAGTCCTCAAAACAGTTACAGAAGACAAGTAAACAGTCAGCAATACAATAAGAACAAAGCCCGTCTCGGAGCGTGCGCACAGGAGGCTGCCTAGAAAACAGTATCTGTCTCACGGCTTAATACTCTTTTAATAACACGTTTAATATCAAGCACGTCCTGCAATTTAGCAGCAATAGACTGCATTTTACAACACTCACTTATTTGGTTGATTTGGATGTCAAGTTTGGGCTTTTAGGGAGGAATGAAAGTGCACCGCTGTGAAGGAACGGAAGGTGAGAATAATGGAATGCGGCAGCTGCACAATAATCGTTTCACGTCGGTTATCTTGTTTTCATATTCGAAAATCAATTTCGATTAATCGCACAGCCCTAATATAAGCATCCACACAAATTGACAGTAATGTTCTGCTTTAAATGCTAGAGCTTGGGTGGATTCTGATTGGCTGTCAATGTTTTTATCGTTGATCAGCTGTAAAAAATCATTCTGAAAATGATTCCAATTATATCGTTCTTCTGTGTCGTTATACTTGTAGTGTGGACTTCCCTATTCTCATAGAATTAGAACGATTATTAAAACATTATTCACGAGTTCACACTTACATCAGATTAAACAGAGTAAAGATTATGCGTATTTGGCGTGCTGTCCGGGGGGAGGGCTCCGAGCTCAGAATTTTTTGCCCGAACCCAGAGTAATGGAGGTAAGTCTGCTGTATATATACCTTTTAATTTGTTGATTAACTGAATTTGCTTCACTCGTGTTTAATTAGCTTTGATTATCTGAATGCGCTCCACAGGTGTTTAATTAGGTTTAATTATCTGAACGTGCTCCTCCCGAACTTTGTTAATAAAACATCATTAGTTACCACTTGCCTGTATTCCCGTTCTCATGAGTCTTGTTCTTGTTTTCGCAGGTCCCGTATTCGGCGAGAGCTCTTTATAGAAGAGATCCAGGCAGCGGCTGGCGAAGGCGGGTCCCCCTCGGCGCGGGCCGGGAAGTCCGGGGGCGAGGGAGACAACAGCTGCGACGGCACCGAGTCCGACAGCACAGCGGAGGGCCGACCGAGCGGCTCAGAGGAGCGCAAGCGCATCCTGGAGAGCCCCGGCCTCAGCCACAGAGACGAAGAGGGCGAGGGCGAGTTCCCCAGCGCTTCGGGCACCAGCAGGCCACGGGGAGGTATCATAGACAGCCTGTTCGGCATTCCCGAATCCGTATCTGTTCCCACTGCCGCTCCAACCCCCTGCCGAAACCCAAAGGACAGCAGTCTGCGCAAGAAGAAAGCAGCCAACCTCAACAACATCATCCATAGGCTGGAGAAAGCGGCGAACCGCGACGAGCCTCACGAATGGGAGTTCTGAGCCACCGCCGTGTTGTCGTTTTATTCTCACTTTGTCCCTCACTGAGCTAACCTGGCCAAGCCTGGTGCACACACACCACCGGTTAACCCAAGGGTTTTCAAATCGCTGTTTAGAAGTGGGCTATCAGAGACGAGAACAAGAAAAGGAAATGAGTTTTTAGTCCGTTTATTTTGTGAAGCACTTAACAGCCCTGCTGGCCACAGGGCTGTAACACCATTGGGTTATGGTGAAGACACAAAACTTAAAAGCACAGGAGAGGGAGCGTTCCCCACTAAATATTCTCAAGACTGGCGACAGTCACAAAAAAAACAAAAAACAAGTACACACTATGATATCACAGTGTCTCTATTTCTAATAGAGATGTTCTCACCAACATGCTGAATAACTGTTACAATAATTTATCAGTTCTCAAGACTCTTGGGAGTTTCCTCTTTTGTATCATGTATGCTTCGGCCATCAGCAGAGACTAGTTCGAAACCGGTTTCAAACCAAAAGTCAAGCATTTAAAAGCAAGTGTTGGCTGAAGGAACACGGGTGCACCGTCCCACCTGCCTCTCCCTCCCTACCCCAGAGGAGGCCATCCAATGGCTATGCAACTCTAGTACGCAATGGATTCCAGCGTAATGGAATCCGCATTATTTTCACAGTTCGGAAGCTTCTCCGATGCGAGAAGAAAATCCTTTTTATAGCAATTAAGTTGCCACCGAGAGATTGCACAGTCAGTTGACTCTAAACAGCACTCCTTTTGATTTTACACGCCAACGGCCTAAAAGAGAAGAAAAAAAAATCATGCGAACGAAAAATAATCGTCGTAAATAAGAATCCACGTATCATGCAAAAATTCATACCGTTGTTGTAAGGTCGACGCAAATGGGAGATGGGAGAAATTTCGTAACTTGATAGCTAAGTGTCAATTTTTATCGTTATTTAGGTCTCTTGTAAGGGTAGCGCTCGTTTATTTTTTTTCCATAGCTTTAATCGCCTCCGCGACGTGCGTTTTGAAGCTCGCAGAGGTCTTGTTTAATAATAAACGTCCTTTTAGGCCAAAACAAAGACAGATAGTGAAGAAAAAAAGGATTTGTACAGTACTTTGAGTAAATATTCCTGACAAGATATTTTTTAAAGAGAATGAACAAGCCTGATTTTTATCCTCTTATAAAAGAACCATACATCAGAGACCTCTAACCAAGTTGGGCGGTTTGGGCCCATAGAATTACAATTCTAATCCAATATCTATGGTGTTATAAATTCTAATTCTATGGTGTGGCCGTGGGCCACTGCACTGTATGGGCTGGTCCTCAGCACCAGGGTACCGGACGCTGAGTATGCGGGCTCTCGTGCAAACTCGAAACTTCAGGTTTTTCACCAGCTTCTCCATTCGCTGTTCACACGAGCTTTTCAGAGTATGTTCACGGCATGCATCTGTCCTCCAAGACAACTGGAAAAACACCTTGCAAAATGGACTTTTTCATACTGTATATGACGGAGGACTCGGGACACATCTTCATCCACATTTCTTGTTTAACACATAAAAAAGAGGAAAATATGTAGATTGTGAATGAAAAGCTCTTTTAACGTTAGGAACCTGAGGTGAATCGCTACACATGCGCGTCAGAGGACGCGGCGAGGACTTGTTGCACCTCTGTAGAAACGTTCTTTCTCTCCTGAAACACCTTTCAAAACCTGCTCACTTTTCACCTCCGGCCCTTGTGTCATTGTATGCAGTTGATTTTGTGAACGAAAGCACAGAACGGTGGTGCCACGCGCTCGTCTGTGTGCGAACCTTGAGTGCGAGGTTGTTTGTGTGTGTGAGTGTGTGTGATTGTTGACAAGAGCGATCTATATTTGTATATTACTACTACTACTCGCCACAGGCTGTGGAAGCAAACACCTCCTCACGTCCCTAAGCTATTTAGCAGTCCTGCAGCATATCACATAGTACATTTAAGTTCTTTTTATTTACACGCATAAACTAATGGTAGATTTTTTTTTTTTTGTTTGTTGGTGTGGTTTGCTTATTTATAGATGCTGTCTTTTACATATTGATGTCTTATATTGTTATACGTGTTCTTTTTTTTGTAATGGAAGGGACTATAAAAGGTCAGGTTACATATTTTTAGACTAATAGACTGCCGGCAGTATTGGATTACATTTAAATGATGTACTTTTGATACATGTCTATTGATTAATTCTGAAGATTATCATTTTTTCATTTTTTTTTCATATATTTTACTCTGTTAGTGAGCTGGATGAACAGTTGCTACGTTGACAAAGGAAGCAGAATTATATGTATTGCATTAATGATTTTAATTAGTACGCATTTTAGATGTTTTAACAATTTTAAAAAATGACAATTCAAGATGAATTGCATTTGGCTGTATTCACTCTACAAAGGCAAACCGATTGATGCTCTTGAATTATGTTTTCAGGTAATTAATTAACCTGCGAACGTTCTGAGATTACGTTTGTTATCGCAATCAAGCTTAGTTGCTACATTGAGCCAGTGAACAACTGGTAGTTAACGTCACTGAAAATAGCTGTTGCTTTGAGCTGCACCTTGAGGAATTGGTCTTTTAGGGTTTTTTTGTTTTTTGTTTTTTAAAGTAGGAATGAAATTCACTTGATGTCGTTCGGTTGCGTAAAAATTTACGCCGATTAATCTTGGAGAACAATGTCGGCTTAAAACTACCTTTGGCCTTTTTTATATGTGCCAATGAATGATTCAAAATCAAATTAGTCTCTTTAAGACCTAACGAAAGCACAGAGAGATACTTCATGAACCAATGTTTTATCAGAATATACGAATACGTCGAAGCCCGTGACTGTTTATCAAACGTTCTCTCCACATCTAACATTGGAGTGCCTTCACTGAAAACTGTTCGCTATTAGAATCGCGTCGTCTTCATTCCAAGTAAGTGATTGGAAATATCGTGTGTCAGATACCACGTTTTAGCAATTTTCGCCAGCAAGTTCAATAATAAGGTCTCATCTAGTCTCAGGTCATAATATTCTGTACTTTTAGGGTGTCTGTATTGTTTTATCTGAGAGAAAACAGCTGTCCCAGGATTCAGGCTTGGTTATGAAAAAAAACCAAAGTTTTTACAATGGCAATTTCAATCGGTTAACTCCACATTTTTTGTCCCAAATGTCGTTTTAATCATTTCTAGGCATTCATTAGATGTTTTATTTTATTTTGTTATTGTGTTGTATTGTAACGGTAAGTTTCCCCCCGCGCTGGAGGAAGTTCACAGATGGATTTGGCATGTGGAAACTCTTAAATGATTTGTAAAATAGACTGTAGTGTGGACCAAATTGTCAAAACAGACAAATCAACTTGTAAAGACTCTTTTCCGATCATAAACATGTGATTTCAATTGAAGAAGAAAAAAAAAACACACATTTAAGGAGCACATTCAGATCTGGTCTATATTAAGGACGCTTTTATATGTCTGCCACGTTCTCACTGACTGAACCGTAACCGTACTGTTGATATCATGGCATGAAACACTTAGAATAACACTTAGAAACAACGAGTTTCCAGACGATTCTCAATGCAAGATGTCCAGCACTTTTTCTCTGCTTTTTGCTAATATTTTTCTATGGAAAGTATTGCAGATGACTAAACACATCAACATACGACTGCACAGACAGCACATTTATATGATTTCTTTAAAAAAAAAAGACAAAAAAAGAAAAAAGAAAAACAAAGCAACAAAAAAAAGAAAAAAAAGATCATCATTATTGATATTACATTGGTAGTCACGAGTAGCATTAATGTAGATATTCGTCCGTAGCTTAGTTCGCTAGTGGTGTCATAATTGTTACCTCGTTTATTCCCTCACACTTACATCACTTCCTGAGACAGTATGTTCTTTCTTCACCTGAGACAGTATGTTCTGAACAGCCACAATTTGTTTCATTGTATCCCAGATGGAGATTTTCTCTCTCTTTGTTTTTAAAGTTGTTTAATTGTGTTACATGTGAGGCGAGCACGACGATTATACACCTGTCTCAGCGAGAGCAACAATTTAACGTAGTTATCATGATTCATTTCGACCAACAATCTATGGAAATGGGATGTCTTGATCACGACATTCAGATCTCTCTCTTTCTCTCTCTCTGTTGTTGCTCTGTATGCTGTAATATGGGTAATATGAAGCCTTGTAATGAAATATGACAGGCAGCTCCCAACACAAGCTGGTATCCTATAGATTCTCCTTAGGTCTCTCAAAGCTCAGGTAGAACCTCGGTTTAGCACAGTCCTTTTGTCCATTAGTTTGTTGGTGACACTTTCCCTCTTACACCTGCTAACGACAGTTGTATGGTTTATTTTTCTATGTGTCATGGTTTTGAACCACAAGATGGAGCTGAATCCTCCATTTTACCTGAATAAAGACTCTTCCACTTTGTTCTCTTGATATGTATTTAGTTCGGTTGGTTTTTCCTTTGTGTATCATCATGTAGTCTTGTATTCTGTTCCCAGCGCTGTTCTAATCCAAAATGAAAAAAGCAATATCACTGTTTGAAATTCATTATATTATTATTATTATTCCTCATAACCACCATAGGTGTATTAACTGAAGTAAATATCTTTTGTACAAACACATTATCACTGTACTCTGCATTTATTTGAGTATTTCTGATGTCAGAAATTTGAACCCATGTTCAAGCAGCCCAAGTCAAGCATAATTTACATGTCTAAATGTTTTATGACTACAACAGTTATATATATGCACATGTGTATCTATTATGGGGATGTGTCTTTAAGCACCCAAATGAAACTACAACACAAAAGTCTCAAAAATAAAACATTTACTGCTAGAAACACCACACTTCCATACAATCAATGACCGAAGACAAAGTTGCTGAAATATTTTGAATAATTTATTTTTTCTTATCTACATCCACAGAATACATATTTAATACATGTTTAAATAACCAGAAGGTACACTTAAATTGCATTGTTGTAATTTCAGCAAATCTCCATTTCCAGGTTCATCCCAATGTGAGATTGAACCAACATTTTGTATTAGCAGTCGACATCCTTATAGCCAATCACAACTCCAGAACTTTTCCATCATTCTTCCAAGTGATTTAGTTACA
The DNA here is from genome assembly GCF_963993115.1 of Abramis brama. Classification (NCBI taxonomy): domain Eukaryota; kingdom Metazoa; phylum Chordata; class Actinopteri; order Cypriniformes; family Leuciscidae; genus Abramis; species Abramis brama. The sequence goes on along the minus strand of NC_139987.1, from coordinate 17,475,403 downwards.
CTTTAATTGTCAGGTCACAGACGTTTATTTGAACACAATACTTGACAGTTATTATAAAATTTTAATTGGTGGCTTAGGTGAAGTGAAGCCAGACAAATAATATTAATAAACTGGTAAGTTTTTACCAAGGGCTTTTGTGCAAAATAAAGCCATAAGTGTTTAACAGATGAGGTAGAGCACACAATTATAGCTACAATGGCACAAATGATAATATATCATTATCATATCATGTGGATATTTAATGGATATCTTGCCAAAGTATTAACTTTGAGGGGGTTGTTGCAACTGTCTAAAGTGTCTGTTAAAAAAAAAAAAAAAGTAAATGTAAAATATCAGAACCATATATTTGTGTGTTGGCTGTTAAAATTTGAGAGATATGCTTCAAGTATCCCTGTATCTTAATCACTTGCCAGACTTTAGGCTAAATATGATTGCCATTGCCATAGCCAGCATTAACCCCACAGTGATCTCCTTAAACCTGCCCAGTTTCAGATCCTCATAGTTCTCCTCCTTCTTCCTGAGTATCTCTTCTCTGCGCTGCCGGAGCTGCTTCTCTCTCTGAAGTTGTTCTCCATAGTGTGATCTGATGAAGGTATCAAAGTCGAAGATGTTTTGCTGGGCGGCTCCAACAGAGGGGGAGTGTCGGGCTCTGGTCTGCTGTCCTGATGCTGTACTCTCTCTACCAGTGGGTTTACTGGACCCCAGCAGGTCTGCTTGACTCAGGATCCCTCGATTATATTTCCTCCTCAGAGCTTTATTACCCAGGACGTGGTAAGCCTCACTGATCTGAGAGAACATGAACGTGGCCTCCTCGCTCCCTGCATTCTTGTCCGGGTGATATATAAAGGACTGTTTATAGTAAGCAGTCTTGATTTGAGCATGCGTGGCTGTTGGAGACACTCCCAAAATGTCATAATAACCAGACTTTGATTTGTATAGTGGCTCAGCTCGACTGCCGTTATTTTGCGATCCACTGTAAGCTCTGGTGAAAGACACAAACTGAGTCTTTTTATGAAGTTTTCCGTGTGTTCCCCAACTTGAGCTCTTCCAGGACACTGGAGATGCATTAGACTTAAATACACGACAGATATTCCATTTACTAATATTTCCAGAGCAGAAGTTCAACGGTACTTTCAAGCTGTGTGTATCTCCACCAGCGCCCGTGAAGCGGGTAAAGAGTCTGTTTACATTCTCTTCTGCAGTCTCCAGAACAGCCGGGCTGGTTTCACACAGTCCTTTAACAGCGCGGACACTCTCATTTCGAGTCTCACAGAGCTGTAGTGACTTTGTTAAAGCTGCAACATAAGCTGCCTGTGAGACGGGTTTATAGTCTTTATCCAAAAGCGGGAGATTTTGCGGTTTTAAACGCTTGTAAGCTTCTCTCCCGAACCGGTGTCTGACCTCCGCCATTGCGCAGAGATCACCTAAATCAACCGACCGTCAGCAGTTTCCGTGAGCAGCAAAGTGACCAATTAGATTTGCCCTTCTTTTCAGGTTGAGTGAAATTTGGCCAATGCCGTGCGAGGAGAATATTTCCACGAAAGAGATTGGTGGAGCGTTCAGGCTGTTGTTACATCATAATTGTTGACTGTAGGATTTGGGTCATTCCTACAATTCAATTTTTAAAATGAAACACAGTTTTTGTTATTCATTTATTTATATTCATTCATAAATTATTTATTTATTCATTAAATAGTATAGGTCAAAGTATCAACATAAAGTGGACAGTAACTCAGTGGACAAACTATCAGTATTATTACTTCAAGTTAATCACTAAAATGTGTTTTTAGATAATGTAACCATAGACATTTAATTGTAACGTTATGAAAAAAGTGTTATTTCAGCTGCTCTGTGGGCAGGAGAGAATGACCGTTGACCAGTAAATCAAAATTATTTAAAAGGGTAAAATTTAAAGGGCCCTAATAAAATTCTATTCCGTAGAAATTTAGCAATGTTATTAAATGTATTGGGGACACATACAAAAGCACTTAATTTATCCTGGTAATGCACTGCTTTCTAAATTCAATTCAATTCACTTTTATTTGTATAGCGCTTTTCACAATACATATGGTTTCAAAGCAGCTTTACAGAAAATGCATGTGTACATTACCATTTAGAGTGTTATCAGAGGTGACTGCTTACAAATAATGTATTTCAGAAATGTACATAGCCTATACAAATCACACAGTTAGCTAACATCCCCCCAGTTCCACAGACACTTCTTAATTCTCAGACTAAAATGCATGTTTGAGCTGTTTTAACTGAAAAACAATAGCTTTGTCTCAAGAAGTCAAGATGGACACCAGTACTGTTTTTTTTTCTGTTTTTTTCTAAGGCATGTATATAAAAGCCTAGTCCTGGCTTAATTTAAGCCCTGTCTGTGAAACCAGGCCAATTATGTATTAATTTTAGGCAGACACTATGAGCTTATACTTAAGTAATTACAAATTGTGAACATAATGATTACAATATAGAATTTAGCATTGGTGCATGATGATTCAGAGTTTGCATCATCTGAAGTCCTTGCAGGAGTTGGAGTCATCTCTTCACAGGTTTTGTGGCATCTGAAAACCTCGTAGATGAGGCTGGATCCAGACTGGAGCTGGTCAGCTGGCATACCCTCTAGTAGTTACCTCAGAACAGAAATAGAAAAGCAATGGAAAATAATTAGCGTAGCTGCTGTTCATAACATTTCAAGCAAAGATAATCATGTGCATTCGATCTGATATAACTGGAGTACATGAGATGTATTATGTGAATGCTTGGCTAAAGAGATGTGTCTTTAGGGTTGATTTAGACTGGGCTAGTGTCTATAAGCTCCAAACATCATCAGGAAAGCTATGCCAGAGTTTAGGAGCCAAATGCGGAAATGCTCTCTCTCCTATAGTGGACTTAGATATCCTAGGTACAACCAAAAGTCACCAAAAGAGTTTTTTTTTTTTTTTTTATCCTTAAAGAGTGTGGTGGATAAATACTAACACTATTTTGGAATCAGAGAATTCTTAAACATGAATAAAAATTAATAACATATAATGTGTGTGTATAGATTTTATAGAACTAATTTAAACTCTGCCCTACATAAAAGTGAAGCCTGATGAACTACGTGTACACAAGTTACGCAGGTTTGTAAACCTCAATGTTTACGCCTGTAGCGGAGTACACAGCTGAAAACATTCCATAGGCGCGCGCTGTCACCTACGCAATTTGCGTACGTGCTTTACCGAGCACAAGAGCAGTCTCATATCCACCTGATCCGCCTGTAGACCACGCCTCTCGCGCGGGGTGTGCAGTGCTACCCTGCCGTCCTGGACATCATAACAATCGCTGACAGTCTACGTGTGGCCCTGAATCTAAACTATCATCAAACCTGCTGTGGTGTGTGCATGCAGCATAATGGAGCAGGCGAAACAAACGGAGAACCGCCTCCGCTTTCCTTTAGCGCAGCAGCTCCGCTCCAAATGGCAACATCACGGGTGAGGAGGTTCGCGCAGGAGGGGCGGACGGTCCCTCCTCAGCCGAGAGTGATGGTGGTGTTTTCGGCTGCGAGTGACACTGAAAATCAGGGAGATGCGATGTCGGGCACGGACACCGGGGAAGAGGAGTATCGCAAACCAGTCATACCTGTCCCTAATCTTAATCTAGGGAAATCCCTTCGCACTTTAGACGCACCTGAGGAGGTAAGTCCCCGAGGTTTAAAGAGGATGTGCTATTATTATCATCACGGAGTAGTTTGTTGTGCTGTAAGTGTGATTTATGAAATGTCCACTATCATCTGCGTTTTCCTCAATGTGATTCTTTTTCCAAAAATGATCTGGAGGAACCGTGTAGTTTCCCAGCGTTTTACGTTTAATCATAACCGTTTCCATAGGCAACAGATGTATTGAGTGTGTTTGCTTTCCGATTACTGCAATCTGATTGGTCCTTTATCCCAGTGGGGCGGGTGAACGTCGCCTTTGATTGGTTGACTTCACATGTCAATCAAATCATATCAACTGGATTAAACTAATCGCGTTTTGCAGAGTCAGACTGCTGATAAACACAGAGTGACTTGTCGAGATGTGTAAATGCTTAGTCCAACACCCGGGTTTTAAGATCATTTAAACGTTTAACAGTATTCATTTTAGTATGTAATGTTTCAAAAGTTCAGAAGATGCTAAAGATGTACGTCTCAGTCCTGGTGCATAATGATTACCCTCATTACAGTGAAATATGTATACACTATCTATTTTTGAAAGATACTGTATACTGAATTGATTAAAACAAGTAAATACATTTATACTGCTACACAACATTTCCATTTGAAATAATTCTATTTTAAACTTTCAAAACTATCAAAGAATCCTGAAAAAAGGTATCCCAGTTTTCACAAAAATATTAAGCAGCACAACTGTTTTCGACATTAATAATAATGTGACCACTTAAGACTGATGAAATGTCTTTACCATCACAGGAATAAGTTACATTCTAAAAGGTATTAAAATAGAGAACAGTGATTTTAAATTGTTATTCTGCTATTTTTACTGTATTTAATGCAGCCTTGATGACCATTAGAGACTTCTTTCAAAATCATTAAAACCGTCTTACCCAAGCTTTGAGATGTTGTGTACATTCAGACTAACGTAAAAGGATATTTTTGTTTCTTCTCTCTCTCTCTCTCTCTCTCCATAGTTCCCCGAGGTCATCCCCCTGAATGTAGGAGGAACATATTTCACCACTCGGCTGTCCACTCTGCGACGTTATGAGGACACTATGCTGGCCGCCATGTTTAGCGGCCGCCACCAAATTCCCCGGGATGCAGAGGGACGATATTTCATCGACCGAGATGGAGCGTATTTTGGGTTAGTGTTTAGTTTAGTGAATATCTGATTATGTTTAGTGCCTAGTACCCAAAAATACAAAGCAAACATTATGATTATCTGAATTTAGCTTTTGTTTTTATTATTTCATCAGTGGATGACTTAAATAACTGCTCGATATCCAGTTTAAAATCGCATGCTTATTAGAAGTGCTTATATATACACTTCTCTGGCTTTAGGGATATTCTGAATTTCTTGCGAGAAGGTGAGCTGCCTCAGAGGGACCGTGTTCGTGCGGTGCACAGAGAAGCTCAGTATTATGCTATTGGGCCTCTTTTGGAAAGCCTGGAAGACACGCAGCCACTTACCGGAGAGAAAGTGCGACAGGCTTTTCTTGATCTCTTGCCCTATTATAAAGGTAAAATAAAATAATTAGGGGTGTAACAATACACTCATGTCACAATTCGGTTCGATACACGATAATGATCTCAAGATACGGTACTCTCACGATACTCTGAACAAAGCCAGAGTAAAATCTTAAATTTTTTTAATTATTACTTGAAGCACATATGGTGAACGGCGATCGCAAACAGACCGACTGAGGGGAGCCCCGCTTTCTCTAACTCGCACTGGGCCCCGTCCCTTGCTTGGCATGGCCCTGGTCATTACCATAAATTGAAACTTTTATTTTGGGTGAACTATACATAAACATATTGTCACTATCCACAATGCATGCTGCTTTTTTGTATTGCATTAATGCAATATATTGTTACACCCCTAAAAATTCTAAAGAAAATGAATAAAAAAGTTGTTTTCATTTAACTAAACATTGTTCCATTTTGCTCCAGAAAATCTTGAGCGCATTGTGGAGATCGCAAAACTTCGCGCCATGCAGCGGAAGGCTCGCTTTGCGAAACTGAAGATCTGCGTGTACAAGGAGGAGATGCCTATCACCCCTTATGAAAGACCGCTGTTCAATTCGCTGCGGTTTGAGCGTTCAGAGAGTGAGGCCAAGCTGTTTGAGCACCATTGTGAGGTTGACGTGTCCTTTGGGCCCTGGGAGGCAGTGGCTGATGTTTATGACCTTCTTCACTGCATAGTGAGCGACCTGGCAGATCGTGGCATCTCTGCTGACCAGCAATGCATCGGCGTGTGTGACAAACACCTCATCAACCACTACTACTGCAAAAGGCCCATCTATGAGTTTAAAATCACATGGTGGTGAAGGTGAAGTGTTTTAGCAGATGTTTTGCCAAGAACTGAGATCAAGGTCTGAGCAAGTGATGTTTGCTGCTGTCTACAGTTACAATGAACCAGCAAGATCATGGAATCTTTCTCGAAATGAATGGAAATATTAATGACAAGCTTTTGAATAAGATGGCTGTTATTATGGCAGTTGCTCTTTTGTTTCTTCATGAAACTGCAATTTGCAACCCAAAATTTTCTTTATGGGCAGCTCTATCGATTCTTTAGTTTTTGTAAGTAATCGTTTAACTTAGTTTCTTTAGAATAAAGCTGGAATTGTTCCCTCCAGTTGTTGTTTTAAAGGGGTTTTCTGGAATCAACCTCAGAGGAAGTGAATTTATGTGAAACAGTGTTTTCTCTTCTAATTATTACGACATTTCTGCAAAGTACGCTTTTGTGTTAGGTGTAATGAATGTATTAACAGTTTGATCAAAGAATCAATCAGCTGGACTCACATTGGGAAATCGGACGTTTGTTATTGCTTGTGATGTATTTCTTAAGAAGGAAACCTTTTTTCCCTATAGTATTTTAAAATGATTTTACCCCATTTGTTTAACTTCATTTATATATGTAGGACCTGATCTGTATTATGTTGCCAGTGATGACAAGCACTATCATGCAGATATTGACTTTAACTAATACAAAGGTCTCATCTGGTATTTACAGCCACCCAAAGCTTCACATAAAGCCTTCTTAAATAACCATACACCACTAGGCAAGCATACAATTATTGATTTATGTCAAATAAAAACCTCCTAAAAAATGTATTTTTAAGAATAAGTTTACGTACGTACTACATTGAATATGACATGTCCTGAATATGAATCAAAAGAAGTATATATTTAAAATTGTTCTTAAAGACTGTTAGCCACCTTATTGCAGGTTAGATTGCCTATTTTGCTATACTTTGACTCTTTATGAAATTATTTTCTGCTGCCAATAGCTTTTGTCCGCGCTTTTAATTGCCATAACCCTCAACAATTGCATATGATTTAGCAGTATTTGTTAATTCTCTCATTGGATTGCTGTGAGAGCTGTGAAGGCCACATGAAGTTGCATGAGCTCTCTGTGTTTTGGCAGCAGAATATCTAATACGAGATAAAAATGCATCTGATAATCCTAACTGGGCTTTATTTTCAGTCATTGCCCAGTTTACTTTATGTTGCTTATTTATTACCCGATGCATATTTGTTCTCTGTTGTACATTTGGTGAATACTGTTGTTTGAATTTCTTTATTGTACTGGCTCTTATTGTGCTGATAATAAACCATATATTTTGCAATTTATTAAGAACAGGGCATTTTTTTTATTTTAAACGTTTATAATAATGCTTCATTTATCAGATTGGAAAACGAAAGTACAAAAGGTGATGAAATACTTGGATGTATGCGCTGTATTTGGACTGTTGACATTTCGGAGCTCATCCCACCTATTAGCCCCGCCCACACAACGCATACCACCAGTCGCGAGGATATGATGTCATTGTGACCCGGAGAAGAGTCCGCTGACGAGGTAAGTTATCTGTCGCTGTCCGGTAGATTGACATTGCGCACGAAAACTTGCTGTTTTTGTTGAAAATGTTTTGTTTAATGTAGTTTTAGACAGAATGATACATATTTATCTTATATCCAGCTGAACGTGAGTTATTGCGTTTGTTTTTACCGGCGTAAGTTAGCAGTTTTGCTAGCTTGACGTGTTTACCTGCCGCGAAGTGAATTGCATTTAATGTTATTCGATATATTTTCTAAGCTGATTTTAAACTCCCCATTAGACATTTAACAAATGTTTAGTTAGCACTGAAAATAAGCTACAACCCCCGGTATTGAACGAACGATGTCTGTGTGATGTAATACTCATGAATGTCATGTCACCGGTGTTGATCAGAGTGTTTGTGTTTTCAAGCCTTTATTTCGTTAAAACTATGAAGAGATGAGATCAAACATGATCTTACTTTTTTCAATTCGATTGAGATGCAGTTGTTTGAATTGATTGTTGTTTGACATCAAGTCTCATTCGCATTTTAATATATATATATATATATATATATAAATAATCCTTACGCTTTAGTGCGAAAATATCAATCTAAGTGTGAATATCTGATATTTACATTAGTTTCACTTTCAGCTCTGCTCAGATTATTGAAATGACTCCTCATGTCTCGTTTTTAGCAATGTTGACATCTGTGGTATGTTCTGCATGAGTTGCATGTCTATTCTCTTACTGCATGTACTGCAGACAGGATATGCAAATTCAAACCTGTTTCTTTACCTAGACAAAAGAGACACAATGAGTCAGCGCTCGGAGCGACGGGGGATCCATGTGGACCAATCAGAACTGCTGTGTAAGAAAGGCTGCGGTTACTATGGCAATGCTGCCTGGCAGGGCCTGTGCTCCAAGTGCTGGAGGGAGGAATACCAGAAAGCCCGGCAGAGACAGATCCAGGAGGACTGGGCTCTGGCGGAGAAGTGAGTTGGACATGCTGCTTATGAAACTCTCATGAAGGTGGAATTAAACTCTAGTGCTTGTGTATTGTTAGTTTAAGTATTAAGTAAAAGAATCATTCTACGTCGTCATGAGAGAGATTCATGAAGCAAAAAATGATGTTCAGACAGACTGATGTAATCACGTGCTTCCTGTCGCAGGCTGCAACGAGAAGAAGAGGCGGCTTATGTCAGCAGTCACAGTTCCTCTCAGACCCAGCCTCCACAGTCCCACTCTCAGCCCTCTCTCGCCACCTTCTCCAAGTTTGAGGAGAAGAAAACCAATGAGAAAACCCGCAAGGTCACCACCGTGAAGAAGTTCTTCAGCCCCTCCTCCCGCACGGCACCTAAAAAAGGTACGAGGAGGGTGGGATTGGAGCGATATGAGTGTGATTATTGTTGTTTTGCAGTGGGAGGAGTCAGCTGATGACCAGCAGTGGGTGTGGTTTGTGGATTCGATTTGGTGTTGTTCGTCTGCAACCGACAAAATTAATATTTGCCCGTGATAAAATATGCCTTAGGAATATTATCATTGGTTGGACAAGGAAAAACTGGTTTAAAATAGAGTGGAGTTGAGGTGCTGTAGATTTTTCCTTTCTTTGCCACTTTTCCCTTAGTGCCCAATATAAAAAATTTGCACTTTTGCTTCTAGATTCCCTCTGGAAATCATGCCTGTTTCATATGCAAATGACTTCCCTTATCATCATACAATAGTTCCATTTTGATTTTACCATGTCATTAGATGACATCTCTCTGATAAAGCCATAAACTGTGCCTGCATGCACCATCCAAACAGCAATTTGGAACTTATACTAGTTTAATATTAGTTTATTAGACATAAATGATTGTAATTAAAAGGCTTTATCATTGAAACGTCAAGTATACACTACCGTTCAAAATGTTGGGGTCAGTAAGAATTATTAATTAAGTTTTTTTTAATTAATCAGTAAGGTTTTTGAAGGAAGTAATTTGATCAAAAATACAGTAAAAACTGTAATAGTGAAATATTATTACAATTTACAATAACTGTTGTCTATTTGAATATATTTAAAAATGTAATTTATTCCTCTGATGGCAAGGCTGAATATTCAGCATAAGTACTCCAGTCTTCGGTGTCACATGATCCTTCAGAAATCATTCTAATATGCTGATTTGCTGCTCAAGAATTATTATTTTTTTTAACAGCATTTATTTGAAATCTTTTGTAACATTATAAATGTCTCTTTTTATAATTTTCTTTTTGTAAATTTTATCAATATCCTTGCTGAATAAAAGTATTCTTTTCTTTCTTAAAAAATAAAATCTTACTGACCCTTAACTTTTAAACATTAGTGTAATAAATCTTTGCATGATTTGATGCATTTATGTTCATTTGTGATCACATGATTTTATAATTTATCTATCATGTTTTTATGAGCGTTTTTATGAATATGTTTATATTCATCAAGTGATCCACCATTCATCTCTCAACTTTTCTTCATCTCGTTGCTGTTCTGCCGTTCTGTCTGATCTTCGCCCCACCTCTCATCTTTTTCACGTTCTCTTCTGAAACTCATATGGTGCCACATTTTTAATCCCCACCCCCCACCCATTTCAACCCCCCCTCCATTTTTGTGTCGCCCGTTTCCCTTTGCATACCCTGGGTGTTTTAGTCCCCCCTGAAAAAGAAAGAGAGAAACGAGAGAAAGATAAAGAGGAGAAGTTGCAGGGCAGGAGGGAGAGCCATGGAGAAACCCTCCTGAGGGATCTGAAGGGCATTTTTACCCAACCCTGGGATATGGGTTCCCCCACTGAAGGTAACCGACAGAGCCTGAAGAAAGATCTGGGGTAATGAAAAGGAAACGTGGGTGGAGATTGCAGTGTTTGTCTTTTCTGAGGTGGACCACCCCGTTTTTTTGTGTGTTTTGATGTTCTGTGTTGAAGAGGTAGGCTAGCTGTTTAAAAGTGTCTTTACTAAAAGTATTTCACAAAGTACAACAAATATTTCAGAGTTCAGATTTTATTTTAACATTTTATGTTCCCCTCTGATGTTCTTTGTGACATACTGCCCTGATCTATACTGTGGATTTGTTCATTTCTCTATGTTACTTGTGTGTGCGTCAAAAGACATGATTTCACCCTACCAGTTTTTTTAATGTTCACTGTCTCATTGTCATGCGTCCTCCTCTTTTCTTGTCAATCTGGTGGCAGCTCTGGTATCGAGGCTGAGAGGTGGGTATTAGTGCCACATCACTGTAGCCCTCCAGCACAAATCACAGAAAACAAACCAGTGCATTAGTGTTGTGTATATATATGAGCTGCATGCGTTCAGGCTGAAATTCTTCTAACACTCCATTACTGTCAATGGGGCGTTCAGAAAGACAGGTGCAACAGCATTTGGTGCGTCTGTTTGTTTAGTGTTTAGTTAAAGCATGCTTGTACCAGAATTCTCTCTGCTCATTCAGCTACTCTATTACCATCTTTGACTCTGGTCTGATGTCAAAGGTGTTGGCATGGTAACAGATCAATATTTCAGTAGTATGGCCTACTTTTGAGAAGGTTATTCTCTCCCTTTATGGGCTACAACAAGTTGATTTGGACTTGTGAATATATATATATATTATGACATTTTACATTGGTTTATTCAGTTTTTATTTATTCTTTGCAGAAAGTCATGTCTAATTCAGCCTTTATTACTTAACTAATCTGTTGATTTTTGAAGACATTTGGCTACCCATTGGACTTTGATTGTTGTAGAATGATGGGAAACTACTTAATTTCGCATGACATTCTGCAATGAAAACTGACTCTGCTGAACTTCCATTTCATCCGATCCATTTTAATATCCACTTTATGTTCATACAGTTTGTTTGTAAACACACTGTGCGCTTATTTCTGTTCCTCAGAGAGCCACGAGGGGAAAACGCCCAGTCCTTCCATTACCCGTCAGTCCAGCATCGAGACCGATCGTGCGTCACAAGACTTCTTGGAGTTCCTCAAGACCTTGCAGAAGCCCGGCAGAGAGATCCAAAAGCAGAGCCGCGCTTTCATAGACAGCATGGGAAATAAAAAGGTCAGAACCAGGGTCACATGCCCGCATCAACTTTTAGCTGTTAATCATTTCAATAAGCATTTTTTTTTGTATTTGTTCGGATATGCAGGATCTTAGTGCTGAAGAACTGTCTGAGTGTGTGCAGGACTTCTATCAGGGCATGTCTGACCGACTCTTGAATCATTATAAAGGTAGGATTCATTCTTCAGAGAAACCTAGCAGTGCTAAATCTGTCTAAAAAGACTCAAGTTACTGGTTTGAATCACTCAAATTGCTCATTGAATCCATTTGAGTGACTACCGAATCTGATGCACTTACTGACCGGATGTTTTTTTGTAATCGTATTTGAGAGAAGATATTATCTAAAAATGTTGTATGTACTGGCGGAGGCAGAATTACTTAGAAAGCAGGAAATATTTACAAAATGGAACCTTTTCATCTTTGTTATTATTATTTAAATATGGGCAGACTAGGACATTAACATTCTAAAATTGCAGTCAGCCATCCCCTTCATGGTGCATTTTAAGCTTTTTGCAGCACGAAACGTTAGTTTTTAGAGCATGACAAACTTATAAATTACTTATGATTTTTTTGTTTTGTTTGTTCAATATTAACTTAAAGTGTTTGAACCTGATCAGCGATTTTTGAAAAGTTTGTAAATGGCAGCTATAAGATATGATTGGCTAGTGGATCAAATTCAGCAAAATGATAAACCGCAGTGCCATTGGAGATCATCGGGGACATTTTGACCTAAATTCAGGGGGGGGAAATCATTGTTAAACTTCATTGCTGTCCTAGCATGGTGATGTGGGAGCAGGTTTGTGTAACAAACTAGAGATGAGCATCACAGATTTCATGTTTGTTAGGAAAACACAAGTATGTGAGGTATCTAAAGGATATTTTGTTGTATATTAGTGGAAGGGGCTGTTCTCTGTAGAATGCTGTGATCGGATCATTTTCTCCACTTCTCTGAGATATATTCATATTTATCATCCTTTATGCTCTTACTGAAGCATATTTTAATGGAGTGTGATAGTCTGAACTCTGTTAGAATTCGTTATTTTTCAGTTTACTCTTATGAAAAGATTTTTAATGAAGTAAGACCAGATCTAGTTTTAGAATTTTTATCTAAAATAAAATAATCCTTTTTAATCTCTTTCTCGCTACGAATATAGCCGAGGTAGCTGGGATGGCGTTAAACTATAAACAAACAAACATTCATATTTAGACTTAACTTTTAATGGTTTGAATTTTTTTGCCAGAAGTCAGATGAATGCTTCCTTTACAGATGTAAACCTCAGTGTGTTCCTCTTTCCTCAGGCTCCTCTGAGAAGGTGGACAGGGTGATGGACCAAGTGGAAAAATACATCATGACACGTCTCTACAAGAGCGTCTTCTGTCCAGAGACCTCAGATGATGAGAAAAAAGACCTGGCCACCCAGCGCAGGATTCGGTCAGCCAGTGTTATTTTAGTTGTATTTATATATTATTATTATTATAGTATTTTTTTATCATTTGAAATAAGCTTTTATTTTAATATTTTTCAGTTTTCATTTTTAGTTTAGGTTTCAGCTTACTTTTATTTCAGTTAGTTACGAAGGCAACATTTCTAATTTCCGTTTAAGTTTTACATCTAATGTTTATATTTATAATTCAGTTTTATACAAATGAACAAAAAGTTTGCTTTTAGTTAACAATAACAACATTGGTAAATGCTTCATATCATTGTAAAGTTAAAGAATGCATATTCCTCAAGAAAGTACATTCTCCTTGAAGTCTTGATTAGCTCCTTGAAAAATGGTTGGCTGGTTTTTCAGGGCCTTACATTGGGTAACCATTCAGATGTTGTGTGTTCCTGTGGACGAGGAGATCCCGGAAGTCTCTGATAGTGTAGTCAAAGCCATCACGGGTGAGTCTGCAAAGCTTGGTATTATTTTGTCCTTTATTTGCTGTTTTCCATCAGAATACAGATTTTATTTTGTGTACCACAGATGTTATTGAGATGGACTCCAAGCGTGTGCCCAGGGATAAACTGGCTTTCATCACCAGTTGCAGCAAGCATATATTCAACGCCATCAGGGTCACCAAGAACGAACCAGCTTCTGCAGATGACTTCCTACCCACCCTCATCTATATCGTGTTGAAGGCCAACCCGCCACGGCTGCAGTCCAACATTCAGTACATCACACGCTTCTGCAACCCTTCAAGGCTCATGACAGGAGAGGATGGATACTACTTCACTAATCTGGTGGGTCTACACATAATTTGAATGTGGCCATAATTTGGCATTAAACAAATTTTGTGGAATAAGGTTCAAAACTGTACATCTTTCTTTAAAATATATGCCACTTAGTTTGATTTCTAATGCAATGAAATGAATACATTTTTAACTGTGGCAAAAGGGTCCAAAAACAGTTCAGGGCCACTGTAATTACTGCTGAAATTTGCAGGCTGATTAGTCAGATGGCATTTGGGAATAAACCTTCCTGTTTAGTCTAGTCTAGTCTAGTCTTTTGGATTCATGTGTTTTCTTTGCAATTTTTCATTGTATCTTTTCAATTTCATCTTCATCACGTGTTCCCTGCAGTGCTGTGCCGTTGCCTTCATAGAGAAGCTGGATGCCCACTCCTTGAATCTCAGCCCTGAGGACTTTGAACGCTACATGTCCGGTCAGGCTTCCCCTCGAAGGCAAGACGATCCTGCAGCCTGGCTCCAGAGTGGTTCCGGTTTCAATCCAGCACTTAGCCAGATCCATCAAAATCTCAGCGTCCTATCCAACCTTGAGAAAAGACAGCAGCAGGTCATGGAGGGGGCGCAGAGCCTGCAGACCGAACTGGCAGAATGGCAGGACAGCGTGGCCCGCGAGGTGCAGGACATCCTGGAGCGATACCCACTGGAGATCAAATCACGAGCATCCGCAATCGATGCGGAGAACGTGGAGAACGACAGGCTGCCACCCCCCCTTCAGCCGCAAGTGTTTGCGGGTTAGCATAGCATAGTTTCCTGTGTGAATAAGCCAGAGACATGGTCGTACCAAGACGGGTAAAGCATGTTTTTATATGCAATGACTGCTCTCGTCCAAGATCTCTGCTCCTTTTCTCCCCATATTTGGGCTGTTACCATTTCATATGCTTTTTAAATGCTTACACAGTCCCCCGTTACATCTTTTCTGCAAACATATTCTTGTCGGACTACTTTTGTGCTGCTGATTCAAAAAGGACGAGGCAGAGTTTGTGAAACTAAATACTAAATACTGATTTTCTAACCTGGTTTTAGAAGATCTGTTAGAAATGTGATGTACCTTAATACATGAGCTGTTTTAAATTACTGAATCAAATAGCTGCTAAAACGTCCTTTAATATGATTGCGAATTTGATGTGATCGTAAACCACATATCAGCTTTTCTCATGTAGATAATTCATGTTTACTGTAGGGTTTCACCCCATAACTTAGTGTGATGTTCTCTTGGATGAAGGTCTTTTTTTTATTGATGTATAAAGTGTTTTGTCGCTCATACTGTATACTTAGGAAATTTAAAGTTGAATCCCATGCAAAAATGTATGATTTTAGGAAAATTTGTGTATTTTGGTACGTTTCAAAGATGGTCATTCTTAAATGTTTATTCACATAATCGATGGGATATAATGTTGTGCAGACATTCCAGCAATAAACACTATTTACATAGGAATTTGTTTACTTACAAATGAAAATATTGGTATAAAGCTGTGCATTTGTTCACCTAAAATGAATGTGCAATTCTGTCATAGTGGCCACAGGTTGTACACAAATAACTACTCCGTCTCCAGCCAGGATAATGTTTTGCATTTGATGTTGTCAGCATTACACACAACCAATTTAATCGTGATCCTGTTGTTACTTTTAAAACTGCCCCAGCTGTAACTGTAACAGGTACTTAGCAAAACACTATATTCTTGTGGAAATAATTGGTTTCATTTACAGTAATGATGTTGATTTATGACTCTGTGATATTTTAACTGAGCTGCTTTATTTATGATGTAAATATAACCTGAGGTGTGTTATTTTGCTGTCTGTGAATGATTATTTATCACTTTGTAGCAGCGTAATATATCAGCACAGTACAATGCTGACGGTAGCATAGATCGCCATGTTTTTAACCCTATGGCTGACAATATTTGGAAAATCATGTACCTTTCTTTTGTACCGAAGCATACTCTAAATGTGTGTAAAGTTGAGTACTGCATCGGTGCTGTATTTATGCATGGGAAGTGAGGTTCTAGTGTTCCTAACTCTGAAATGAGTTGATTTGCGTCTCATTGGGTATAGCCTGAATCTAACTGTTTAATTTGCACATGTTCATAAGGGACTTTGAAAATGGCTCATTTAATGAGCCATCAGATCCATAACAGATCTGTAGCCCCACCAAACCCGAGTCTCGTACGATGGTCGCTCTGCACCTGCAGGCCTCCAGAGCTTCTCAGTATAGAATGTAGGTCGACTCTTCGTCTCTCTGGAGACTTAGACACTTCAAGTGATTTCTTCACTCTACATTTACACTCATTATTCAGTCAATATGTAACAATTTGTGTTTGGTTATTTTAAGCATTGATATAACGTGTTGTATGAGTATAATTTGACACAAAAAGGCCATTTATGGCATAACACCTAAACTTTATTAGTTTGACCTGCTTCAACTTGTACTGTTACCCTAGAAAACAAGTACGTGCGGGCATCGATTTGATATAAGTTTCTAAATGTGATACATCAGTTACGTATTTAGTTACAAAAACGGTTAAAAGGACACAGGCAAAACCGAATAGTCATGAATAAAATATTTGATGTTGGCGCTTTTGAGTGGGCGTGCAAATTCTCCAAATACTCCGCCCACTCCATATGCTAGTTTGTAATTGGTTAATGCTAATATCATCGGCTACCAACAGAGAATACGATTGGTGGATATGGTCTCCCATGGTGACTGACACGGTCTCCCATGGTGACTGACGTTGACATATAGGCGCTTTCGCTGCTTGCTGCTAGTCCATAAACAAGCAGTCTGATGCTGCAATACCTGTTCATAAAACACTAAATTAATAGCGTTTGATGTAGACAGTCGGATTGACGGATCTGAGTGCAACATTAAAAGGTAATTGCGTTTTGATGAATGCGAGGTTTTTCTACATGGTTAACAGAGTTTTGAGCAACCCTTCTAGCTAACTTGCTAATATGCTAACCTGTGCTACATCACCTGCTAGAATGTATTGTGCATTTGCGCTAATATTTTATTTGAACAGGTTATCAATCGTTTCTTGTCCTCTCTGCATTGGTATTGAGTTTTATGCTCGCGCATGAAGATTATTATTATTATTATTATTATTATTAGTGAATGTGCTCTATAATTATCTCAGTTATTATTATTATGCAGATAACGTTATATTTAATAGATGACAGCGTTTGTTATTAGTTGAACTGGTCGTGATACTGACCGTCTATGGGTTATTTGATTTTTAAAGTCAACCCTGACCACTGAAAGCTTGTATTTGATGCGGATATGTTCTTTTATAACATCATAAAGGCCTCCAGTTGATGTTGGCAGATGTTTCCTGCAACATTTGGGCAGTTCATTCAATGTTCTGTGTTTATTTCATAATGTGTTTTGGCCATCTGCGGTCATACAGTAAAGCTCATACAGATGCATGTCTTCTGCCACTTGTCACATCAGCTCTGCGTTGCCAGACATATTTATGTATAGTAATCTGGGAAAATTCTGAAGACTGTTTTTTATTTGACTAGCAGACCGTGTGCATGATACTACTGCTATAGTCTTCAATAATGAAATGTGAGCATCTAAATGGGCTCTGCTGTCTGTTTTTACCTCAGTGAAAGCACCAGGATTCTCCTGTCAGATATATTTGGCTGTAAGAAGTCAAACTGGCAGAGATGGATGAGCAGAGTGTTGAGGTATGTTTACTGTGTGTATGTGTGTGTGTGTTTTATACTAACAGGTACCAAGTTTTAAAAATGTTTTATCAGAGACAAAAACTTGACAAGGAACATTAAATTTAACCTTTACCGAAACAGGAAAAGTCTGTCACTATTTACTCACCCTTATGTCCAATGTGAACAACTTTCCTTCTTCATTGGAACACAAAATATGAATTTATTAGGAATATTCTGAACACTTTTGTCAAAATTACAAAACTGACTCAGAACTCCCAAATTCAATTCAATTCAAGTTTCTTTGTATAGCACTTTTCGTAGTGGATATTATTTCAAAGCAGCTTTACAAAAAATGCTTGATTTAATGTTACAATTTAGGAAGTATTTTGTATCAGAGCTGAGTGTATGAAAGTAATGTCCATATGGCAGTAATGCACAGCTATAATATAATAAGTTAACGTCATATATTCAGTTAAGTAGACACAGCGAATTTGTTAGGCTGCAATTATAACTTGTGATAGTAATTTATACAGCAATATTAGGATAATATTACAATTAAGGGTAATATTTGATAGTTTTGTATATCAATCCACAATTGCTGTCATCTGAAGTCTAGAGGTAGAAGAAGAATTAGCGTAGCTGCTGTTCATATCATAGCATTTTAGGCAGAAGATGATCATGATCATTTTCCATACTGGCGTGATGAATCCAATCTTCAAGCAAAAAGAACTGGATCAAATATTCGAATGCTACTGATCCACAATCTGATTTCTGACTTGTGATGCAGCCTGAATCATAATCACACCGAGTTTGTTCGTTGGCCAGAGGAGAATTGGCCCCCTGACTGAGCTCCATTCTGTTACCTGATGGAGTTTGGGTTTCTTGCTACTGTCGCCTCTTTGCTTGCTTAGTTGAGGACATGTAATATTCAGCAAAATTAGTGATTTGACCGCACTGACACTATTGGATGAGAACTGAACTGACATCAGCTGAACACTATTTTCTTTTAGAGAAAAACTCTGTTTGCATCATTTAATTATTTTCCTGTTATCACTGTAAAGCTGCTTTTGATGCTTTAGATAAATAAAGGTGACTTGACTTGAAGATCGTACTGTTTTATCAGATATAATTATCGTTAGGTTGTGAAAAGCACCAAATTACAAAAAAAAAATTTAGGGTAAGAAAAGTGATCTATGGAAGCACATCAAAGAAAAGAAACTATGTGAGGATGAGTAAATAAAGACAGAATATTTATTTCTGGCAAAACTGTTCCAGTAAGAACATAAACTAAGTATATTGTGGTAAATATATTGTTAGTGTTACGCTAATAAAGTCATGTGTTCATGTATCAACTAACAAGAAGCTCATTACGTGTTGTTTAAAAGTTGACAGAACACTATCCCTCTTAATGCCCAGTACACATTGTACGATTTTGGGCTGTCCCAGACGAAAGATGACCAATTGTGGCGATTTCATTGGTCGTGGCTAAACGGCGGTCCTACGTCGTACAGTGAGAGAGGTTCAAAGACGGCTGTTGTCACGGTCTTACAACCAAAGATAGCCTGCGATCATTTTCTGACCATGTCAGAAATTTAGCATGATCGTCTCACAGTGTGTTTGCTGCTACAACCTACGTCTACTAACTAGCCAATAAAAATGCAACATGATTACATTAAAATTTCGTATTGATCAACGCGACATGGCGCTAAAACTTAAAGCTACTTACCTCCATTTGCAAAACTGGCATGCCAAGATGGCCTCTTTTCCCTAGCCATGACCATGTCCATATTCTCCTCTTTCGCTTCCTCCTCTTTTTCGCACATAAAAACTACAATTCCCAAAGTGCGATTCATCTTGCTCTATTTGTTTACCACTAGCGCATGCTGATGACGTGTTATTCTTCTATACCAACTTACGTCACAGCCTACGATTCAATAGGTGTCATCATCGTACAGTCTACATACGTCATACCCAAGTTTATTAGATCCATGTTGTACAGTGTGATTTGTAAAGATCTTTATAGGATTGCCAAAAGCAGGCATAAGTTTGTCTGAATTGTCTCTTGTCTTGCGTCCCTCTTCAGAGTATTGCGGAAGTCTTCCGCTGCTTCATTTGCATGGAAAAGCTGCGCGATGCCCGTCTCTGCCCTCATTGTTCCAAACTCTGCTGTTTCAGCTGCATACGGGTGAGCGAACACGTATACACTCATTAACACACAGCCAAGAGGAGCTCACAGTGTACCAGAGCCCTGTGTAATGAATCAACACTCCCTGTGCTCTCTTTATTTTCACTTAACAGGATATGAGTATATTCATATAATGGGATTTGGTTTAAAAACATTTATAAAGTATTTTTTGAAAATAATACACACTTCAACTTTAACTGCGGGTCTGTGGCCGGTTGCATAAACTGTATAGACTAGTCTTAAAAGTTTCTTAAAAACGTAAAGTTCTTAAACGTTTTTTTCCCCTCAAGACTGGTCCAAATCAGTTCCATAAAAAGGCAGTTTGGTCTACTTTGAAAAGGAAAAGTAACCCTTATTACCTCTTGTCTAACTGCTCCATATCTAAAAGATTATAGTTGTTTTTGCCAAAACCCTTTGTGTAATGAGCAGTATAAATGCTTTTTAGATGCTTTCCATGTGCATGTTGAGAAGAATCCCACTAATACAACTCTTAAAATGTATTTTAATAATTGACCTTTTACTGATTTGGAGGATAAGCCAAGCTAGCATTTATAAATGAGTACATTTTGTTCTTTTTGTTTCTCTTCCTGGCAGCGATGGCTGACAGAACAGAGAGCTCAATGCCCCCACTGTCGGTAAGTTCTGAGGTTCAGCTTCAAATGATTCTTTGTGCTCTGACAGGCTTTGGAGTAAATCTAGAGGATTAAGTATTGATTTTTCTATTGTTAGAGTTCATTTCAGGGAAGCATTGATTAGTTACATTAAAGAAACCACATCCAAAAAAAAACTTTAGAAAACTGGACCAGAGCCACCTGATATTTGGCAACAGAAACACACTTACATAATTGCCAAAGCAGTTTGAAGTGTGTTCAAACTAGAGCTCTATAATTAAATCTCAAATACAAAAACTCCATTATCAGGAGTGCTGGAACAGATCCATCCTTGATACTCGTTTCTGGTTGATTTAAAAAATAAAAATAAATAAAAATGATGACAGTATGGTAGAACCAACTTGAATCCAGTTTGCAACACTGTCCTCTCTTGATTTAAAAAAGTGGGAGTAATAATAAATATCTATATGGTCCTTTTGGCTAACACAAATTCTAAATGTTGAATTCAGAGCTCCTCTTCAGCTGAGGGAACTGGTCAACTGTCGCTGGGCGGAGGAAGTGACTCAACAACTGGACACACTGCAGCTCTGCAACCTCACAAAACATGAGGAGAACGACAAAGACAAGTGAGCCATACACTTATTCGCATTGAATATTTATGCAATTCTAACGGCTGCAGTGCGGTGTTTTTCGAACATGGACACTTTTGGCCCTGTTAAATAACTATTTTTATAAAGTAATGTTGGTAATGTTTTTTTTTTTAAAGAAAGAAATTAATACTTTTATTCAGCAAGGACAACTACATTTGTTTTGTAACATTATAAAAGTCTTTACTATTTCAAATAAATGCTGTTTCTGAACTTTCTATTCACCAAAGATTCCTAAAAATGTATCACCGTTTCACCATAAAAATATTATACTGCATTACTGATTTCAACATTGATAATAATAAGAACATTTTCTTGAGCACCAAATCAGCATGATAGAATGATCATGTGACAGTGAAGCCTGAAGTAATTATGCTGAAAATTCAGCTTTACCATTACAGGGATAAGATACATTTTATACACATATATTATATTTTACAATGTTACTGTATTCACTGTATTTTTGATTAAATAAATGCAACCGTGGCATAAGAGAGTACTTTCAAAAACATTAAAAATCATATGGGCCCCAAACATTTGAACAGTAGTATCTATACAATTAATAGTTCTATATATTAATCATTGTTGAGTGTCTGTGTGTGTATAAAATTTATATTGAATTTAAAGGTTTAGTTCACCCAAAAATGAAAATTCTATCAGTAATTACTCACCCTCATGTTGTTCCAACCTCTTAAGACTTTCGTTCATCTTTGGAACACAAATTAAGATATTTTTGATTAAATCTGAGAGCTGGATCATTTTTGATCAAGTATTACATTTTGATTTAAGTATACAGTATATAAGTATTGCTTTTCTTAATTATTTCACACTATAAACACATTAAAGCTTTTAAAATGTGATCTTTTTTTAATCATGGATTTAAATACCTAGACATAAAAGGCGTTTGATTAGCAAAAATATGATAATGTTTTTTTTATATAGAAAAAAAGATATGCCACAGAGAGTATACTGGATTCTTCATTTCTGAGTCTCCTCTCATTTTATCAAATAACTAACTAACTTAAGTGATCAATTAGTGTACACTTTAATACTGACTGCCAGTGATACTCTCCTCACTCCGTCATTCTCTCACCCTAACAGGTGTGAGAACCATCATGAAAAGTTGAGCGTGTTCTGCTGGACTTGTAAGAAGTGCATCTGTCACCAGTGCGCTCTGTGGGGAGGCATGGTATGTGTTTCTGTCTTCAAAACGCATTAGTCAGGCTGTTTGGATTACATCAATGGTGTCATTTCCTCCTCAGATGAAACATGACTGGTCACACATAGGAGCGTATCATCAATGAATAACACTGCACCTAACGATGTCAGTTAGTCTCAAACAGGAACTTCCCTGTCTCCTCCTCTCCACAGCATGGAGGTCATACGTTCAAACCCCTGGCCGAGATCTACGAGCAGCATGTGACGAAGGTGAACGAGGAGGTGGCTAAGCTGCGGCGCCGGCTGATGGAGCTCATTAGTCTGGTTCAAGAAGTGGTAAGCACCCTTGCCTCTCATTCACGCCCACTCGCAGCATTTAGACGTGTTTAGAGTTGACAATTCATAATGGATGTTAGTTTACCAGCCTCAAATGCCTTTTAGATGGAAGTGCTAATGACAAATCAAATGTTATCTAATTACATGTATTCCTGGTTTGATAAAGTAGCGTTTTACATAATGCGTTACATAATAAAGACGTTTTACATAATGTAGAACTCCAGGATGCCAAGAAACCCACATACATCCATCAGTTGCTGATTATAGCTCACTTTTGAATCCTACGTCAGGTGATTGTCCAATAGAGGGCGCCACAGCACATGTATCCACAGCAAATTAAGATATTCAAGATGCACTACATGGACAAAAGACATCTAGTGGAAAGTCTTCCCAGAAGTGGAAGTATTAATGCTGAAGGCAAAGCTGAATTTTCAGCATTATTACTTCAGTCTGTGAAGGATCAGTGTCACATGATCCTTCACAAGTCATTCTAATATGCTGATTTGGTGCCCAAGAAACATTTGTTATTATTATCAGTGTTGAAAACATTTTTGTGGAAACCGTAATACATTTTTTAGGGTTCTTTGGTGAATAGAAAGAACAAAAGAACAATTTTTTTAAAAATATTAAATATTTTAATACTTTTCTGTCCCTTTTGATCAATTTAATTGATCCTTTCTGAATAAAAGTATTATTTCTTGCAAAAAATAAATAAAAAATCTTACTGAGCCCCAAATATTGAATGACAGTGTGTTGGCCAGTAATGTGAATACAACTAAGTTAAAGAAACAAGGTCAGAAGTATTCTGTGTTAATTTAATCACATTTTCTTTGTTTTTCAGGAGAAGAACGTTGAGGCGGTGCGTGGGGCGAAGGATGAGAGGGTGAGGGAAATCCGGAACGCTGTGGAAATGATGATTGCTCGACTTGATAATCAGCTCAAGAACAAACTCATCACGCTCATGGGTACAAGCATGCTTTTCTTCTGCCATCGTTTTCATATAACTTGATCTTTGAGGTAATATTGGTCTAATGTAGTGTTGCTGCACCCACAGGACAGAAGACCTCTCTGACACAGGAAACAGAACTGCTGGAGTCTCTGCTGCAGGAAGTGGAACATCAGGTGTGTGGAGTACGAGTAAAATAATACAGACATGCAATGTGGTCCAAGAGTCTGAGACAATCAAAGAAACTTCAAAATATATTATTTTAATCTTCTAAAATTAAATTTGAATTATATTTCAGATGCTCTATTACTAAATCAAATAAGCACATTTGACCAACAAAAGGTCAAAAGTCATTCTAAAAATTAATGTTGAAGTTTCAGTTCAACTTTTCACTTACATTATGTTGATTGAATGAATTTGTAATGGAAAAAAATAGCATTAAAGTCTGATGTTTGTTTACACCCTACAGCTGCGTTCATGCAGTAAGAGCGAGCTGATCTCCAAGAGTCCAGAGATCCTGCTTATGTTCCAGCAGGTTCACCGGAAACCAATGCAGTCTTTTGTCACCACTCCTGTCCCACCAGACTTCACCAGGTATGCACATTCAGATACTGTACCTGTTATACTGCCACTTCATGCAGAGATGATATCTCAGTGAGCTTGAAGTTATGTGCTCTCTGTGACAGACTGTGAATAATGAAAATTCTCTAGGCTAATAGAGCGGTTCAATCACGGTGTCAATTTGTAGGCAACATGGTAGGTTACTTCACTTAAAATAACGCTCCTTTATTTATAAATGAATTAATGTTTGTGGTTAACATTTCTTGAATAGACTTTCCCTCTGCAATATAAATTGCATGTAGTCATATCTCATTTCTTCTCAGTGAGCTGGTTCCTGCCTATGACTCCAGCACTTTTGTTTTGGCAAACTTCAGGTAATGACCCTCCCTTTATCTCTCTTATTAATTTATTTCTTAAATGGTGCATTAGTTCTCTTGCGTGACTTGAATTGGTGTTGTCTCGTTGCCTGAAGTACTCTGCGGCAGAGAGCCGACCCCGTCTACAGCCCCCCGCTCCAGATATCAGGCCTTTGCTGGAGGTTGAAGGTTTATCCGGTACGTTTGTCACAAGTAACATTGAGACAAATTGAAATTCAGATGTAAAAAAAAAAAAAAAAACTCTTCCTATTCTCACAGACTTTGTTTTTGTGGTTTAGGATGGAAATGGAGTTGTTCGGGGAAACTATCTCTCTGTTTTTCTGGAGTTGTCTGCGGGGCTTCCTGAGACGTCAAAGTAGGCCGCACTCCCCGATCTTGTCCTCTCATCTTGCTGCATAGTCTCACAAATAACTTTTTTCATGCTTAACTCCCTCTAGATATGAATACAGGGTGGAGATGGTCCATCAGGCCTCCAGTGACCCCACTAAAAACATAATTCGAGAGTTTGCATCGGACTTTGAGGTGGGCGAGTGCTGGGGGTATAACAGGTTCTTCAGGTTGGACCTTCTCGCCAGTGAAGGATACTTGAATATGCAGACTGACACGCTTGTGCTCAGGTGCGAGCTTGCATATTTATATTAGACCTTTTTTTAGCTCTAATAGCTCCTTTAATATTAAAGGGGTCATGAACTGCATTTTTAAATAAAAAATTATAATGTTCATTGAGGTCCATTTATAATGTTAGCAAGATTTTTGCATCAAAAAACATCCTAATTTAGAAGTAATAGGCAATTTTCTATCCTGTTTTTGACCCTCTCTTTGAAACACTCCGTTTTGATAGGCGTGCCGCATTCAAGACTTGGAAGTAACGCCCACTGCTATGATTGGTTAACACCGTGTCTACACCAGACGCAAGCGACGCAACACGACAAAAGTAAATAGAACCTATTATAATCACTGATGCTGTCTACACTGGATGCAGCACGATGTGACAAATTCCTGAGGGTAAATTAATGCCTCGTTCTGTTTCTGAGGTACTTCTGATACTAAGGACAGTTGGATTTGCAGTGGTCGCTTTTTCACGTCCGGTGTGGACACAGTGTAACAGTTTTGCAAAATAATTTTCAACGTCCCCACTACACGTGTGGAATCGTTTCGAAAACTTCCGATGTTCGCCATACATGTTCCTGATCCCGAATCAGAAGACAAACCTACACCTCAAATAACACTTTGGTAATTAATATCTTTATTTATATGTAATCCTTATGTATTTTTCTGAGGTAGTATTGTATTTTATTACATTAAATTAGTGTTGAAACGACACTGCAGAAAGGCGCACAGTTGAATTTTCCAACTGTGAAACATTTATGCGCATTACATCATTTTGGGAGATTGGTTTCAATAAAAGCTGTTTTTGGACTAACAAGGAAGTTTTGAGTTCTGAAACTTGCAGCATATTTTTATAGTAAAATCACCAATATGTCAAAAGGTCAAGGAAATTCATGACCCCTTTAATATAAATATTTAAGTTCATTTACTTTGCACTTGTGTTAGTTATTAGAGCCTTTTGACACAGAAAGCATAATTGTGTTCAAAAACATCTTAGATGGAATTTAACTTTGAAGTCTCAAGATGTATATATATTTTTTTTAAGTTTAACTTTTGATTAAACAAAGTGTCTTAAACACTGCAAAAATTGCATAAAAAAAAACTTTTTTATGCCAAAAATACAGAAAAAAAGTTCCATTCCAACTCAAATGGATTTAAGAACACATCCTGTGTGAACCATTGTCTCTGCTTATAGAATAATCATTCAATGTATCGGATAAAGGGGTGTATCCAGTGTATGCTGTCTCGTTCATTTCTCATGCTCTGCTTTTTCCATTAATGTCACAGGTATCAAGTGCGATCACCTACGTTTTTTCAGAAGTGTAGAGACCAGTATTGGTATATAACTCAGCTGGAGTCGGCCCAGTCCAGTTACATTCAGCAGATCAATAACCTAAAAGAGGTCAGTGTTAAAGATGCAGTTATGTGTAGTTCTATGTAACCCTGAAAACAGCCTCCTTAGGATCTGGCTAGAAGAAACTGCATTTCTTTCTTCTATACAGACTGAAGCCAATGTATTTATGAATACATTTACTTTTCATGTAATATTAATGATATAACATGTAATGCCTGTTAATGTTTTTAAGCTTAACTAAATAGATAGTCCACCCAAAAATAAAAAAAATTCTGCCATCATTTACTCACCTTCATGTAATTCCTAACCTGTATGACTTCTGCGGAACACAAAAGAAGATATTTTGAATAATGTTGGAAAGAGAATGGCTCCTATACTATGCTTGATCCATACTATGGAAGACAATAGGAACTGAAACTGTTTTCTTTCTGACATTATTCAAAATACCTTCTTTTGTGTTCCACAGAAGAGAGGAAGTCTTGCAAGTTTGTAACAACATTAGGTTGAGTAAATGATGACAGAATTTTCATTTTTGGGTGGATTATTAGCCTGGTTAAAACCAGACCATTCTCAGTAGTAACTGAGTTATGGTCTGGCAAAGCTTCATTAATAACTAATTTCCAAAGGGGCGTCACCAACGGATGTCGCTCAGATGCCTCTGGGCGCAATTGGATAGACCTAAAACCAATCAGAGCGATCGTCATCGTGTAAAGCCCGCCTCAACGTTTCTGATTGGTGCCTCGATTTGGACGGATTAGAAATCAGCTTGAATGGGCTCTTTGCAAGACTACTTGTAGAGCAAATCTAAATTTGCCGGAAGTTTGTCTGGGTTTTCCCAGGCTAGTGGATTATTTCTTTAAGATGTGATGTATGTTTCTTATGTTCTGGTATATTTCTGTTCAGAGGTTGGCCATAGAACTGTTCCGTCGGCAGAAGTCACGGAGTTCGTCTCCACCTGATCGGCGTCTCTGTCCCACAACTTCCTCCGGGAGAGACTCTCGTCAGGGGAAGAGCTCCTTGCTGGAGGAAGGGAGTCAGGCAGCATCAGTGGGGACGAAGGAAGATGAGGATGAAGAGAAGACCCAGCATGATGACTCTAATGTAAGGCCTGCAAGAGCAGCAGATGATGTTCATAGCTACTTTTTTTTTTTTTTTTTACTTCCCTTTGAGAACTAGAAAAGTACAGTTTTTTTTTTTTACTCCTATGAGATATTATCCATCATTTCATCATAGCCACATCTTTGATTACATCTCTTACATCATCATCATCTGAAAGTAGGCTGTGTTTTTAGGCATTCAACATTCACATCAGAGTACACTCATTGTGATCTCTAAAGAAAACAAGCTTACATACTAATGTAATGTTGTGAACCTGCAGATTTCTGTGCTTGGAGCTATTACGCACATTGGGATCAGTTTGATGATGATGTGTTGATGCAATGTTAGGAGTTGTCTGACGGGGATCTGGAGGTGGACTGTCTAACTGGAGACGAAGATGTCAATCCTCTGGATGGAAGTAGCACCTCTGGGAGCTCCACAGCCACCAGTAACACGGAGGAGAATGACATTGACGAAGAGACCATGTATGTACAAGATTTAAAAACAGCCTTACTAAAATTTCAACCACTTGACTGTTAGTGATTTTATCATGGATGTTAGAGGCATAATTCACCCAAAATATGGGAATATTCTCTCAGCATTTACTTTACATGTTTCAAAATTGTATTTCGTTCTTTAACCCGCTCAAAGCTATTGTATGGTTTCAGAAGTCTAGTGCATTGGAAGTCATATGGACCATTTTTTTGGACTTGACAGTCTCCGTTAATTTTCTTTTATATAGAAATATGCTGCTTGGAGATTCTTTTTGAAGATTTTTATTTGATTTTTATTTTGAAGATTTTTATTTCGGCATGAGGGTGATTAAATAATGACAGGATTTTCTTTTTTGGCTGAACTATTTCTTTTGACCCAGGTAAAATCAGGTGATATTATTGTTATTAACAGCTTTATTCCTCATCCAATGAGGTTTTAGAATTATTTTATTTTAAAATATTTATTTTATAGTAATTGATGGAAAACAGCACTTGATGAAAGTCACAAGCTTCACTGTGGTACGTATGTCGATAAAGTAGATCTATTGAAAGTGTTTCTGGCAAAATCGTGATCAGCTCTAATAGCGTTTTTCTTTTTTTTTCCTTCTAGCAGTACTCATCATTTGCTAGGTCACATCCTTATGGTGTGGTAAATACTAGTGTACTAAAATTATTGCATAAGAGATGGTGCTTTGTGTGCCAGAGGGTAACAGCTGTATCCTCCCCCTGACTGGAAAACACTGTTTAATTAGGGCTGCTACCACAACTGTGACAGGAAGCCCCTCGCGCACTGTGTTCAACCAGAAAAGAGCTGTTCTTTCTATCCTGTCCTTTCACGATCTGAGAAAATGAGCACTATTGGCAGCTTTGACTTGTGTAGGCTCTGTGAGAGTGCTCGTGTTTCTGTAGTGAGGTGTTGGAGTCAGAACCTCACATGTTTCTGCTCATGCTGCCGGCTACCGCCTGCTCACACAACTCTCAAATGCACACACTGCTCCAACCAGATGAGACGAATGA
Organism: Abramis brama; assembly: GCF_963993115.1. NCBI lineage: Eukaryota > Metazoa > Chordata > Actinopteri > Cypriniformes > Leuciscidae > Abramis > Abramis brama. Next base: position 17,446,542 of record NC_139987.1, on the reverse strand, counting down.
GTCATCAGAGCCTCTACCTCCTGCTTACAAATGCTCGTTCTCACAGAATCTCTTTTCCGACGTGCACAGCACACACATAACGTGCACTCTTGTTCTCAGGCCCACGCACATTCTCTCACACCTTTGACTCCATTTGCTCGAGTGTTTTGTGTGTGCCCATGGACTAACCGTTGCCCGAATATCAGAAGCCCACTTCTTCAGGATAAAGTAGGGGAGAGAGGGAATATAAGGTTAGGACCTTATTATCATATCAAATGCATTTTCTGTGACCGCTTGAGATTGCATATTTTTGATTTGATTTGATTTTCCATCAGTGTGTGTTAAAGCACAAAAAGCTTCTTTTTTTATTTTTACTTGCAGCATATGTTTTTAAGCTTTTTGGATGTGCTTCACGTGTTCTTCACATGAGCTTCACATGCATCCTGATGTCACTCAGGCAAACCAGAGAAGTCTCGATTGGATGGCTATTTTCATTTAAAGCCACACAATCCCTGCAATGTACATACACACTTTTTTTCAATATATAAAGAGAACCCACAGAATCAGGTTTTTTTTTATTCTATATTTAATAAAATTTTAAAAATCCAATATACAAAGATCATTTTTATTGGTGGGGCCAGTGCAGGTACTAGCAGGGCAAGCAAACATTTGTTCGATGTATCCGTGTGGAGTCGAGGATCTCAGCTTCTATAAATACTGTAGTGGATCAGCGCAAAGAACCGCTGGAGAGGACTGAGTCATCACACGGTTGAGCCTGAGACAATGGTGCATGTGTTAACCTTACACACAGACACACACACATACCCACATATACATACATATTCAGCAGTAAGCTTGGAGCAGAACGCTATCAACACCCCCTGTGGAGAAGCTTATTTCAGACCGTACCACTTCTCACTATTAACAGGGGGAGCCACACAAGTGAATTTAAAGCATGTGGCGATACGCTGGGGACATAATGCCAGGCCACGCCTCATTTAGCTCCATTGGGATCCAATTAATAATTTCCACTCATACACCAAATATTAGAGCTGATCTGGTTATGCATTGTAGTTTTGTTTACTTGCTGCTGATGTTCCACTAGTACTAGAGAAATAATACAAGTGTGAATTGTTTCCATCTGTTGTAGGTCTGGTGAGAATGACGTGGAGTACAGTGGGAATCTAGACCTTGAGGAAGGTGAATTACCTGATGATGTTGCCGGGGCAACAGGTGAACCAGATTTTCTCCAAGCGCCCTCACTGATACTAATAATGCTGTTTCTCTAATGAAAAGCGAATGTCATGCATATGGCAATCTGGTGTGTTGAAACACTTGGCTTTGAAGTGTCATCGATTGCGACACGCTGTTAATCAGTTGTAGTCATGAAACCGAGCCAAATTACCATATCAGCCTTTGAGGATTTACTGCAGAATCTGCAGTTTAAAACGCGGTTAGAGCTTCTGCTGAAAGACTGTTAGTGTTCACTCAATCGAAATGACATTTAATAATTCCCTAAAAAAACTTTTAACTAGAACTATAATGTTTTTAGTGTTGAAACAGCTGAGCAGTGTTATTGTTAAAGTCGGCATGAAACTGAAGTTGTGATCATGTTTTGATCATCGTTTGAGTGATACTGCCTCTCAAACGAGAAACAAAAAATGTAGGACGGGACTTGATTTTGTCCATCGGAAATTGTTTGGATCGTTGGATTGCTGTCGTTTGCTAATTGCTGTTATCTCATGTGAGTGACAGGTTGCTGGAGGGGAGGGGGAAATTATTTTGAAGAAAGTTTGTGGATGGATAAGACATTTATAATGAACAATGCAATATTCCATTAAAAATAATAATTGTAATTTTTTTTTTATTTCATGGGGAGTTCAACTAAAACTAATAAAACTGGTAATTGAAAAAAAGAATCTGAAATAATCTAAAATATATTAAATGGAAAAACTTTTATTATTTAATTCCAGGTAATTGCCAAGGTAATATTTAAATTACTTTAAGATTATGAACTAAAACTAAAGCTGAAATGGAAATACATTTAATCTAAATGGAAATATAAAAAAACAAAAACTATAAAAAATGACAAGCACAATTTTTTTTTTGTGCTAAGAACGAATCTAAAATTAAAAACTTGAAATAAAGTTATTAATAAAAATATTATACTAATATTAATTAAAATATTAATTAGTACTATAAACGTATATTAATAAAACTAAAATAACACTAGCTGAGAAGCAATTTATATAACACATAATTTACATAAACACATTACCACCTTGTGGTGTGCGTAATAAAAAAATTAAGAAAAATAATTCAACATTCCATTGTCAATTATTCCTGAGTTATTTTATACAATATTTACTTAAAATGCATTCAGATTGAAAAAAACAAACATAAAATCAGTATTATCCATGGGTATAGTCCAGATGAGCATGGTTATTGACTAATCTGATAATAGATGACATCATTTCAGTAGTCAATACCAATAGCAGTAAAACAAAAAGAAAAGTGTATTATACTCACTGAATTAAAACAATGGGAAACTTAAGGACTTCTGTCGGTGAATCTTTTTTCCTGTCTTAGATCCATATGCTACAAATTGCGATGTAACCTATTTTACTGTACAAACACTTTCTCAAAACTTTGATAGACTTTGTTCCTGTACTTTTCATATCCCACTGATTTCAGCTGCATAATGCTACCCTTACACAAGCTAAGTCCTCTGTGTACTAACTGTCTCCCCCTGCTGATCAGGAGATTCGGGTGCCTGTGCCCGGGGCTCAAGGCGTGGGGCAGGTGCAAGTTCAGCCAGCCTCCTGGAGATCGACCCGGTCATCCTCATCCAACTCTTGGACCTGAAGGACCGCAGTCATGTGGAGTCCCTGTGGGGGATGCAGCCCCGCCCCCCTACCTCTCTCCTCCAGAGCCAAGGTGTCAATGATGTCATCAAAATGGAGATTACAATTATTAATTATTCAGCATAAACTTGATAACACTCTAAAGTGTCTGTAGCATCTAAAGTTGGTATGATTCATGACTCATGAACCATTTTTGATTGACAGCCGCTGCGGTGCCCTCCCGTAAAGAGCGTGAGCGTCGCCCTCAGGCGGTGCGTCGGTCAGCCCCGGACTCGGGGGTCCTGATCAGACTGAAGGCTCAGATGGCAGAAGTGCGCAGTAAGATGTCAGACGTGAAAGGGCAGCTGGAAGCTCGCAGTGGAGCCGGTCGAGTCTCCTCTCAGGAAGCCTCGGTCCACGAGCAGGGCCCCTCCATGGACTCCGAGATGGGACCCAGCCGCAAACCCAGTGAACTGCTCTTCAAAGCGCCCATTTCATCAAGACACTCTCGCAGTGGTATGCACTGAGCTTTTTTTTTTAAAGTGAACGGTGGGATCAGGAAAGGACCCTGAGCTGGAATTCTGATTCGGGTCGTCCGAAGCACAAATTGTCTGAGTGCTGCCCATGAGGCTGTCGGTTCCATCAGCAGTGAGCTAGTTACTCCTCGTAGTAGATGATGCAGAACACAACCATTGTTTTTTATATTAACATGAAGATTAGATCTTAGATTAGATTTCAGGTTAAAATTTTATGGATTTGTTTGAGAAATTGTCATTTAGGTGCCTTTTATAAAAAAAATTGTGAAATTAATTTTTAAAAGGACAGATATTCCATGTAGTCTTTAATTTTTATGAGCTCCTAAAACTGCCACAAAACTGCTATAATTCGCAAAATGCTGTGTATAATATTTTTAGATATTGTAGCATGAAATGCTATGAAATGTCAGAATTGAGGCTGTTTATTATGTATTATATAGGTATTAATTTAGTATTGATGTAGAGATATCAAAATCACTTTCAAAAAAACATTACCATCTACAGGATATTTTGAACTTTTTTTGTACGCCATTTGTTCATATTTACGCTACTGTTCAAAAGTTTGTGATCAGTAAGATATTTTAATTTGTTTTAATTTATTTTATTCAACACTTTTATTTAGCAAGGACGCACTAAATTGATCAAAAGACAGTAATAAATTATTATTCCAAATACTATACTATTTCAAATAAATGCTGTTCTTTCTATTCATAAAATAATCCTAAAAAAATAATGCATCATGCGGAAATCCGGTTTCCACAAAAATATTCATTCAAATCAGATATTTACAACATTTATAATACTTAAAAATATTTTTTTCTTGAGCAGCAAATCGGCATATTAGAATGATTTCTGAAGGATCATGTGATACTGAAGACTGGAGTAATGATGCTGAAAATTCAGCTTTGGCATCACAGGAATAAATGACATTTTAAAATGTATTCAAAGAAAAAAGTAAAAAAAAAATTTTTAATATTATTTCACAATATCTCTCTTTTTTTTTTTTATTAAATAAATGCAGCCTTTATGAGCATATGAGACAAAAATATAATAACATTTTACAGACCCCAATCTTTTGAATGGTAGTGTATATTGTTGTAGATTCAGCCTGGCTTTGTTTGGGTCTTTGTTTTAGGGGTGAAGAAGGCTGGTTCTCCTAAGCAGGAGAGTGTGGGAGCGCTGGGTGGACTGTCCCTGCGCCGGACTGTGGATGCTGGAGAGAAGGAGCTGAGAGGAGCAGGCCGAGAGTCCCCTACTGAACCTGCTCTGTGTCCCAGAGAGGGACCCTCCTCCTTAGATGGTTTGTACACTACACTGTTCATCTCGTAATTATTGAAATGAAATGAGAAACAATCAACATGCAGTAGTAGACTAGTCGTCCGCCATTTATCTTGTGAGAAAAGCACACTGCATGCTGCTTTTTAGCATATTGCACAAGTAATGCTTTTTTTTTTTTTTTTTTGAGAGGGAGAGAGAGAGAGAGGCCATGTCAAATTAAAGGTTTATTTCACCCAAAATTGAAAATTACTCCATAATTTACTTGCCCTCAAGCCATCCTAGGTGTATACGACTTTCTTCTTTCAGCCAAACACAGTCAGAGTTATATTAAAAAATATCCTGGCTTTATAATTTTTTATGTAACTCTGATTATGTTTGGCTGAAAGAAAAACTCATATATATACCTAGGATGGCTTGAGGATGAGTAAATTATGGGATAATTAATTTTTTGTGTGTGAACTAACCCTTTAACCCATCCAGCCTAATTTTACAGGGCTTCCTAAGACCAGTCATTCAGATAGCGCTCAAGCTGGTCGATTATGAAAATATGTCGCTTTGCCCGTCCCTAGAAGCAACAATAGCTATGAATAATCTGAAAAGATTAATTTGGGGAAAAGCAGACTTCTTGGAAACTCAACCCTGATATTTCAGGGTGTATTCAAATGGTCTGAAATGACATTTATCTGTGTTTTGCAGGCTCCCTGAAAGCGCGCAGTGTGCAGAGTTCTCCTCCCTCGCTGGGAAGCAGCTCCTCTTCCTCTGATAAGCCCTCTGGCTCCAAACACGAGGAGCTGCTGTACGGAGCTTCAGCTTCAGACCTGTTCGGCATCACGGCTCTCAACGGGGCGGCTGCACCCGCCACCAAACAGCGCAGGACTCCAGCCGCTGGGTAATGCACATAAAACAAGCCATCGCTGTGTAATTGTGTGTTTCCATTCATGAACAAATCCAGTAATTGGGCTTGATTGAAGGTTGCCGTTTTTATACCTAGAATAGACATTTAAATGCTGATGAGATCCTCAGTAAAGGTGCGCTGATTTTTATTTGTCGTAATTTGTTACATTCAATAGAATTATCATAATCTGTTGAGTTCTATTCTGATGCTATAAATCAGTGGTCTTTGTATTAACTCGAAGAAAGAGACTTTATTGGGCACTTTTGCATAGTTTTTTCCCCCTCCACAGTGAATATTAAGGTAAAATGACACACAATAGCTTTCACAATGCTAATATTTGGCTCTGTTTAAGTTTTGCTGGTTTATGGGTTTGATTTGTTTAGTTGTTTTTGTTTTTTTGGTTTGGTTTCACGTTAAATATTTGTCATACAATAGCTTTCACCAGGCAAATTTTTGTTTAGTTAGTTTGTTTCATGTAAAATAACAAGACACATAGGCCTGGTTCCACGGACATGGCTTAGGATTAGTCCTTAGTTCAATTAGGGCATTGGTTTAGTTTTTTAGTTTGTTTCTCTTTTGTTTTACACAAAATAGCATGATAAACAATGTTTTTTTTTATCATGCTAATAAGATTGTACCCCTCAGGCCTGGCCTGCTAACTGACAGCTCTCTGAATTGTGATCAAGAGAGTGCTTGTGAAATCCAGTCACTGCTGTCACTGGCTGAGCCATCGCCCTCTTCCTCCTCACGCCCTGATGAAGGTGAGACATCCGCTCTCAAAAACATGGGCCGTAATTACACTGCAGCATGTTATATTTGTGTTGTATCAATGAGTCATTGCACACACGGTCAAGGAACGCACTGTCATTCAACTGCATATAAAATTAGACGTGTTCTCAGGATTTGACAGTTCAACATACTGCAAATGGCCCAAGGTTACCGTAAGGAGGCTCTTGAGTAACACTCCCTTATCTGATGCTGTATTGCAAAGGAAATGAAGCAGAACTAATACAGAAAAACACGTGTTCTCAGTGCTGATATCTGGCAGTTCATATGAGCGCATGGTCGTCTGTCCTCAGATCTCCTCAGCCAGAAACAGCCTCACCGCGTTCTGCCGAGCATGAGCAGTGACAGCGAGCTGGACTGTGACACGGAGAACGAGAACGAGGATGAAGTTGTGTCTCTGGAGGCTGGAGACTGTGCGTTTGACACCAGAACACTACCCTGCCCAGGTTTATATCTCACACTTCACTGACACTGCTAGCTCAGCCACAGCTACCACTCAAAAGTTTGGACACACTTGACTGAACTTGTTTTTTCATGATCTTTTTGATCTAAAGGCTTAGGCTTAAATACTTCATTTTTTTCTCTCAATTCAGGTCAAATTGAAAATGTACCTTTTGCATTTTTACATATGTACATATCAATCTCATTAAAAATGAAGCGAAAAATTGCTCATTTATAACAAAAGCAATACACAAGTGCACCTTAAAGGATTAGTTGACCCCAAAATGAAAATTTCCTAATAATTTACTCACCCCAATGCCATCCAAGATATCCATGTCTTTCTTTCCTCAGTGGGAGAGAAATTATGTTTTTTGAGGAAAACATTTCTGGATTTTTCTTCTAACAATGGACTTCATTGGTTACCATCATTTTTAAGTCCAAATCAATGCAGTTTCAAAAGTCTTTGAAGTGTTTAAACGGGCTGTATGCGATCACAGCTGAAGAAGAGTTTGTTATCTAGCGAAACGATAGGTCATTTTCAAAAAATAATTATAATTTATAGACTTTTTACCTTCAATAGTTCGGATTGAGCTGATCAACAAACGGACAGGGAACTACGTCATAACGTTCAAAGGTCACGCTGGCGCCGGCAATACTATTTGAACTACTATTCATATTCATCAATGTTATTCATATACTATTCATATTCATATTCACTGAATACTATTACTATATATATAATAGCAAACAATACTATTTGAACTATCCTCCTACGTACGGTCGCATTGTAAACAGTGGGGCGGTGCTTCCGCCGGCGCCGGCGTGACCTTTCAACGTGATGATGTAGTTCTCTTTGTTGATCAGCTCAATCCGAACTATTGAAGGTAAAAAGTCTATAAATTACAATTATTTTTTGAAAATGACCTATCGTTTCGCTAGATAACAACCTCTTCTTCAGCTGTAATCGCAACACGGCCCGTTTAAACACTTCAAAGACTTTTGAAACTGCATTGATTTGGACTTAAAAACGATGGTAACCAATGAAGTCCATTGTTAGAAGAAAAATCCAGAAATGTTTTCCTCAAAAAACATAATTTCTCTCCCACTGAGGAAAGAAAGACATGGACATCTTGGATAGCATTGGGGTGAGTAAAATTTTCATTTCAATTTTCATTGGGGTGAACTAATCCTTTAAATGTTTGATAGATTTTATCTTTATATCAATTATTAGATTGATATTAGATTATCAGTTATAAATTCTGTCAATGTCTGAGAAAGAGTTAAATGTTTATTAATTTGTCTATTATACCTAAACTGATTTAACCCTGTTCTTGGCATGAAATGATGCTGAAAACAAATTCCAGAACAAGAAGTTACAAGAAGTGTAATTTAAGAAGCAAAAAACATGTCAATGTCACTTCACTTGGCTGTTGAAGCTAACCAGTTCTAATTTAATTCATAATATATATTTAATGTTTATTAATTTTGATGTTTTCTAAAATTTGGTAGTTGAAGATGCAATTTTTTTGCAGAAAGTCAAAATTGTTAAATCCAAGAAAATCGTGATTTTTGCCTGTATATCTCCCCTTTTAGTAGAGTGTTATTCTATATTAGGGAAACACTCAATCACACAGCCTGCATGTTGAATAAATGTAATTAAGTTTAAAATAGGTCGGCCACCTGTCTAGCCTCTGATTATCTCTGTGTGTGGGCCTGACTGCACCAGCTTATTCTAATATTCCAGTATTGTGACTTCTGTTCCAGCGACCTGTGTGTTTGTCTGCTGACGTCCTGTCTGTGTGTGTGTCGTTCTCAGGCGAGCAGCTGATCCCTGATGATCTGAGCTTTGTGTCTGGAGAGACCACAGAGAGGTGATCTGTCCTGAAGTCGTCAGGCTCTGAATGTGCTCCTCACAGTTATGTCTGTGCACTTACTTTATGTTAAGATAGAACAGGAATATATGTGCTACTGTATATGTTATTTAAGAGAAACACAACTTTCAGGATTTTTTTTTTTTTTTCCTCTGCATTGTGAAATGCGTAACATTCCGTTATAAAGGTGTATACATTTATGTGTGCATAACTAGATAATCATATATTAAAGTTGTATACTACATTTCTTTACTTTTGCAATGCTGCTTATTGTCATAAATTTATAGGGCGTTGCCAAACAGTTGCCCTATTTTTTTTTTGGGTCAATAACTGAGTTTAAATGTTTTGGCACATTAAGTCAGAATGTCAATACAGATGCTGCTCTGTTACCGATTCATGTGGCTTTATAGATATATTAGTGAGTTTTGTAGCTAACCCCTCTTCAGCTGTGTAGTCCACAAAGCATAGCTTTCTATACCCAACACACGTTTACATTGACTAAATGTCTGCAAAAAGGGAACATGGAGCCGATACAAGTTCAAATAATTTTCTAAATTTGATTGTTTTTTTATATGTATATCAAATAAGCAGTTGTTACACAGCTCAGTTACAAGCATTAGTGAACTTATTAATGCTACATTCCCATTTTTGCTTGGTGTTTTTGTTTTTTTGTTTTCCCCTTTTTTTATATATATATATCCATGTTAACTCCTAGAAGATGTCCAAATAAAAGGCAGTTACATACTTAAACCAAAGTCTCAGGTGGGTCCATGTCTGTGTTTTCAGCCCCACGCAGGTGGTATTTTGCGTCAGAACTGCTGGAGTGTTTGTGTGCTTTGTTTTGAGCTCAGACACACATTGATGACAGCTGGATATTACAGCGTTTCTGTTGTGAATAGATGTGGTGGTGTCATGAACAGCTGGGGAGTGATGCACTTATATTCATCTGAGGTCACAGTGTTGCTCTTTGCATGGTCAGCTTTCACTCAGTACAGTCTGTTGAAAGTGTGAATGTTTTGTTGAAAAGTGTACTTGCTTTTGCTGTTTAATCTTTGGCTTAAGAATTAACAACAGGTCAGTGCTTTATACAAATACTTTTTTTTTTCTTCTTCTTCTTCTGCTTCCCCTCCAGCATGTTTATAGTCTCTGCAAAGTCTATAACAATGAAGACAGTGTTCCTTGACTGTTCAATATAAATCTAATGCTTTGCTTTGTGCTGTAATAATAATGTCCCTATTTTGATGTTTTATGTTTCATATGAGCAATAGAGAAATCCGTTTACTGGTTTATTTCTCTAGCATATTTTTAAAGATCGTTTGTGTTTGGAAGGGAGGGAGGCTCAAAACAACCTGGAGTATATTCACAGTATGTACTGTATATTTATCTAAATTAAAATCTGAACAAATAAAAGATGATACTATTAAATACTTTTTTTTTTTCTTCTTTGAGTCACATCAATTGCAGTGTGTTAAAGTGTACAAAAAAATTACAGGTCCAATGTCACCCCCAAATAAGAATTATTATTATTATTATATAATATAAAATGAAAATGTTTTATTTAAGATGTAATAAAAATACTTATATTGTTTGTGTAAAATGACATGTTGTATTCATACTTTTAAAAATATTTTTGAGGTGTTTTGGACTTTTTATTTCTTGGCATTCCAAGTTTTCTTAAAGATTATTTATTATTTTTTGTTTTATTTACTCTATTATTTTTTTAATCAGCATAAATGAAATGCCTTTATTATACCACTATATACATGTTCTTAATATAAAAAATATATATATTTTAACTTTGTTTATTGTAAAAATGTGATTCTAAATATGATTCTAAAAAACGATTTCTAAAATGTTAACTATATTTTATTTCAGATTTTGAAATATGGTGAAATATGACCTGGATTTCAGCCTAAAAATAATTATATAATAAAATATAATGATTTTTTTATATATATATATATAAATATGTGTAGGTGTTATATTAAATTTAGGTAAAAAGAAATTGTGACAATTAAGTAGATTTTTATTATTATTATTATTTAAAAAAAAAAAAATTATTTTTTTTTGGCATTCAAATTTTTCTTAAAGTTGATTTATGCTACTGTATAACTTTTTATTTTAAATCAGTATACATTAAAAGCAAATACATTTATTATTATTTATAAATACACTTTATAAATATAGATTTTAAGTTTATTTATTAAGCTAAACTTGTTAAAAAGTTTATTATAATTGTCATAAACATGATTCAATAATCGTAATGATTCTAAAAATGGACTTCTAAGACGTAAACTATGTTTTTTATTTCCTGCTTTATATGTTGGGGTGAAATATGACCAGGATCTGGTTTTGGTGAGATTCACACACTGACTGCTGTGTCGTGTGTGTGTGCATGTCCATTGCCTGTCCGCACCTGCTGTCTGGTCTAGTCTGTACACTGCAGTGCCAGATCAGTGCTGTGTGAGAATAAGCCCAGCAGTGTTTATGTGGATGAGTGCGTGTTGGCTCTGAGTCTGTCCTCTTCACATCCGTTCCCTCCACTCCTCCAGCACCTGACTGCCAACACTCACTCCAGTCTCTTATGAAGACATGTTGTGATGGATCCGTGTCAATCTCGGGATTCTGATAACACCTGGTTTGACCTATACATCCTTTAACATTCCCAGCTATTTAAGCCTCTAAATGTGTGTGTGTTTTGTGCCGTCATGACCGCAGTTTCAGAGGATTTATGTAACAGGCTGGACCTTTTTTCTTTTTTTTCTTTTTTTTTGTGGGGAAAGTGTTGGACGCTAAGTACACCGTTTTAATTTACTGCTCATCCAGAGAGCGGAACACTAAATCCTGTTCTCGGTGCAATTCATCACCTTCAATCTAGACCACTCAACCGGAAAAATCCAGCTTAAATCTTAACTCAAGTACATCTTTTTTTTTTTTTTTTTTTAGTTACACGTTAGACACAAAAGCACTAGCTGGCTTTCGCTTAAGTTATGCTGGGTCATGATCGAAAACAAAATACGTTTAATGTCTTGATTCTAAACGTCAATGCTTTAACACAACATCACTGCTGATTTAGTTTGAAATGAGTCTTTTAGACCGAAATTGACCTTGCTTGCTTGGTTTTCAGTAACAGCTTGAGTCTTGACACGAAAATACAACGCATGCCCTATTTTGGTTTGCGTAATAATTACATAAACTACATGTCTGAAGAGGAAAAGCTCTTCTGAAGTTCAACAGGGACTGGTTAGGAAGTGCTTCACTGTGGACTGGCTTTAAATATATAACCATTAATAATTTAAGAGTGATTAAAGTTTAATATACTCAACACAGACCAGGAGGCACTTCCTGCTATAGCTTACATTACACCTGTACTGCTGATAAACGTAGCATGGTGTTATGTATTTGTGTATTATGTATAGTCTATAGACCTACACATAATTATAAAAACTATTTCATTATTATTAAATTAAGTCATTTAAAATAGTCAAGTAACAAACCAGGTGACAATGTTGCATGTGTGACACGGGCTCACGCTCCTATCGCCACAGGAAGTGCAAGTAGCTTGATTAAAATGCAGCTTGTTCAATTAAATTGTCCTGTGTTATTGCCAAGGCCTGACAGGTGGAGGACGGAGACTATAATTACTTGTCCTGGCTCAGAAAACCTTCAGGGGTCACAACCAGGTCTTGTGTGTGTAAATTAATAGAAATTAATAGAAATAGTAAGGCTATACTGTTAATGTGTAGCCTACCGTAAGACTGTAACATGTCCGAGACGGTTAAAACTACTGTAAATCTTATGGGCTGATGGAGACTTTATCGGCATAAAGTGTACGGGTTTGGGAAATCTGAAACTATTTAGTGAATATGTCATACTCATGTAAAGCCTCACGAACATACAGACATAACTAAAATATGACTCTTGCGAAGAGTCAATTGCGAACTTAACGATTCACTGAATGAGTCTGATTCAAACCGAATCTCACGAGCACAAGACATTTCATAAGTGTTCTGTTTAAACGACCCTTTACAGACCAATCCAAACATGTTTTTTGCATTTAGGGTTAATGCAAGACACACATCAGTGTAAAAAAACGTATGGTCATGAGAGGTCACATTTTTGTGAATCAGAAATGACGACTTGCGTTGTGACCACTGTTGTGTGTGGGAATATATTTCAGCTCTTAAGGTATATTTAAGTACGCCACCTCACAAGATAATTGACAGTAGGCCTACCGCATATTGACACACAAAGTTTTCACGACTGTTGCAAATGCTGATAAGATTTAGGGCCCATTGACACGAAACCATTTTTCACTAAAACAGCGTTTTGAGAGCCTGAAAATGCAAACTTTTGAAAAACGGGTTTCAAAGTGCACGTTTTTGAAAATGTAGCCATTATCGTCTTCGTGCAAACTACAAAAATGCTAATTTAGGAAAAACTGTGACGTCATACGCATACCTGTTCAATCTATAGACCCCTTTTGCGCCGACGTCACTGTTACGTCATGGCGCTAGCTGGAGGCAAAACAAACGGAAAACTGGAGGCGGCCAATACAAACCAGCACAGATTCGGCTACATAATAAGGAGCTTAAATTAATATTTTTATTATTAAATGTCATCTTGTTGTGTTGTTGGGTGCAAGAATCGATGAAAAATGAGTATGCTGTATCTGGAATTTTTTTTCTAGAAAATATTCATATCATTAAAATTGCACCGTAGTGTCACTCTTTACATTGTTGTCTTCTTGGCGCTGGCTAGGCAGAACTGCGGATCGTACCACACAAGTCTTTACATGACCATTCAGCACATAGTTATAGGCATCTCTCTCTCTCTCTCTCTCTCTATATATATGTGTGTGTGTGTGTGTGCCCAGGGGCGTAGCACAAAATCCCGGGCCCTATGCACAGGCAGTCCTGATGGGCCCCTGTGTTCCAAATAAAATATATTTCAACTTTTCAAGGGCCCTCTCTCCCCTTGGGGCCCTGGTAATCAGTACTGGTTTTTACCCCCAGTCCGACGCCCCTGTGTGTGCCCTCAGTTTCTCTTTACCCTCGGTTTCTCTATCGGGTAGGTGTAGAAGTCAGGCCACTCAACCGGAGGTAGCGTTAACGTTAATCCTGTCAGATCGTCCATTGACTGAGCGTGTACGGTCATCTGGTTCCGTCCGTTAAAATTAACTTTTGCAAATAAAAATCGCGGCCCTGGACAGTGAGTGACCTTGCACATTAAGATAAAATTGGATTTTCTCCTGTCATTGTTAAAAAACAAGCTAACAAAACTGGCAAACTAACGTTAGTGAAGCGGCCAGAGCAGTGTTGCCGGATTGGAAATGTCCAATCTTTTTGTCCTAAACACTCGTTTTTTGTGGTCGAGAGCTAATACAAACTTATTTCTGGGTTTTTTAGATTGTTTGCTGTACACCTTGTCACACAGCAGCTTTTAGGCATTTTTCTGTCTTTTGTTAGAAGCAAGAAATGACAAGGAGGCAGCCTCTCGCAATGCAAAGTCAATGGAGAGGGTTGGATTGTTTCCCCCCCGGGTGTGGGCGTGGCCTAAATACGCTCTGTCTCTTATAGAATTTATGTAGCCTCGCCCCTTTTCAGCACTGCGCTCGTTGTCTTTTGACTTCCGGTCTGTATTTTCACAGCGATTTTGCGTGTTTATTAATGAACGGCTCGTTTTAAAATCTTCCCGGTCGACTGACATTTGTTTTGTCATCTGCTTTAAACATTACAGTCCTCATGATAACTTTCGTTAACTTTACATTAAGTAAATCCACTTCAAAAGCTAATTATTCCTGGACAGCAATGTCATAGAAATATACAGAGCGACCGCAAAACGAAAGTTAAATGACAATATTCGAAAGATGGCGGCGCCCTCGTTTCTCTGGCGCATAAGGTCACGTAGGGTGTTTCTCAATATGCGTTCTTCAGCGATCTTGCGTCCTTGTGTTCTCGTTTTACGTCATCATTAACCGTCGAAGTTCAGACCCAATTCTCAAGAACGCAAGTACAGAGGACGCATGAAAGAACCCGGATGTGTTCTTGATACCGAGGATGCATCGAATGCAGACTTGAGCTACTCGCCTGGTGTCCCAGAAGTCATTGCGGCCGGTTCCGAGTTCGTTCTTCCAAGGAAGCTTGGCAAGACCGGTCTCCACGAGAACACAAGTCCGTTCTCTGCGTTCTTGGAATTGAGAAACAGCCGTAGGGTGTTTCTCAATATGCGTTCTTCAGCGATCTTGCGTCCTTGTGTTCTCGTTTTACGTCATCATTAACCGTCGAAGTTCAGACCCAATTCTCAAGAACGCAAGTACAGAGGACGCATGAAAGAACCCGTATGTGTTCTTGATACCGAGGATGCATCGAATGCAGACTTGAGCTAGTACTCGCCTGGTGTCCCAGAAGTCATTGCGGCCGGTTCCGAGTTCGTTCTTCCAAGGAAGCTTGGCAAGACCGGTCTCCACGAGAACACAAGTCCGTTCTCTGCGTTCTTGGAATTGAGAAACAGCCGTAGTGTTTTTTTTTACAAAGTGACATCGCCAACTACTGGCCTGTCAGCAGAATACAGCGTTTTTAGTCGTTTTTGTAGATCCGTGTGAATGGCTGTACGAAACAAATGCAAAGCAAAAACTTTACTGTTTTTAGTAAGCTACAAGTATATTTTTTGTAGCATTTTTGTTTGTTTGTTCAGTTGCATGCCTTCCAATATTTGTATGGAGGATCTACAAAACATATAGTATGACTGACGCAAACCGGCATTTCACACAAAAAAAACTTTTTGTTGTTGTTAAATCTGAACCTTGAAGCTATTTAAATCATGAATCACATCATCAGTGTGTTCAATCCATGATCTAAATCTGACTGACTTCCAGGTCACCTTCCCTCTATAAATAGCTAATACTATGACCAAAGTGATCAGTAAAAAATCTTGAAGATGAAACTGCTTTCAGGCACAGACCATTAAAACTGTTACGCATCCCATCAAAAAACAAAAACTCTTTGGAGTACAGTAGTGGTTTCTCATCAACACAGGTTTAATAGAATACAGTGATGACCATTAACATAGGTTTTCTTTTTTAAGATACTCCCCCCCCCCCAACTCTTAAGTTGTCTGGAAACCCTTCCTCATCTTTGCTTTAGAGAAGACAAGCCCTTTGAAGAGCTCTCTTCACTCATGGCTTGCGTAGGTTCATTATTGCTAGCAGAAAAAGAGCAGTACTGAACAGTACATGGACAAAAAGCAGTGACAGCAAGTAAGGAGAGGGCTAACCGTCATGAAAGATAGAGCGTGCGCCCTTGACGCAGAAACTATCGCTAAGGGGAAACGCTGCGTCTAACAGTCAGTCCATGGGGGCCAAGGCTCAACAGTATGTGAAGACGAAGTGAGATGTTCTTCACTGAAATTAACCGTCCGAAAACTTTGGTCCTTTGACTCATTACCACTCGGTGAATAAGCGAGAGCCTGCCTGTGACTGTATTACAGACGCCCAGTGCTGCGTCTGTTAGACTTTCCGCACTTCCAAGTAGTTTTCAAGTACGTACTTCAGTGAGAAGGGGGCGGGGCCAGGGGTTAGGCCTACTGAAAAGCGTTACAGATTTCTGTATCCATCTGAGTTATCAGTGGTGATTAAAATAGCACATTTAGCAGACAGACATCACATACACATCTCAACTGTTACGCACACCCACGCACTCAAAACACACATACGTACGTACATGTATACAATATATGTAAGTTACTACACTTCTGATATATCATTTGTGCCCCGTACGAGGTGATGATCGTGAGGGAGATTGTACATGATGGTGAGGGAGAAAAGGGAAGGCTCTATGAATCTATAATCCGCATAGGCTATATCATGTGGAGCGGAGCATCGTCGTGAGGCCCATGTCCTGTGAACTGCACTCATCAATTTCCAGTCATCAATCCTGCACCGAAGGCCTTGAGGAAACGTTTTTCCGCTTCCTGTGCAGATCTACGATTTACGATTCATGATGGAGGTGGCAGGGCAGCCGGTGACGTGCTCAGAAACTTCCACAAGGGTATAAAACCAGGTGACGAATCTCATAATGGGCGGTAGAGTGTGTACAGACATTCGGGACAGTCTTTTAATGGGGGTAAATGTTTCATTGATCCTCCTCCTTGTTCATGTTTCAAGCTCTAAGGAGGGTTCCTCTTACATTCGACATCTGGATGTACATTCTGGACCAGTTAAAATGCACAATGACTGTTCAACTTCCCATTCAAGCCCCCTTTTTTGACAGGAGAACAATGGTGTCGGGTGAGAAGTTGGGCTCAATTCGTGGCTGGAAGCGGATGATGAGGGGAGCTTGAATGACAACACAAAGGCTGAGTGAATGATGGATGTTAAGCCCCGCCCCCGCCCACATCCCTCTGCAAACTAAAATAAATAAATGGAAACTGATCAGTGCAATTCTTCTGTTAAGTTTTCTAAATGAGTTTGAAGACTGAATATAATATTGCACAGACCATTTGGTGATTGATCACACCCGTCTCATACTAACAGTGTTTTGTGGGTCATACTTTTGTAACTGTGACAGTTGCTTCATAGTTCTGTCCACTTGGTAATCGGTAAAGCACGATCAGCTTAATGTTCACCCAAAAATGAAATTCTGTCATCATTTACTCGCCCTCATGTTGTCCCAAACCCTTACGACTAAAACTGTTACCAACATTCTTCAAAATATCTTCATTTTGAGGGTGAATTCTCCCTTTCAGGCCAAGAATTTCCAAAGCATGTTGCTTCTAAATGGCGCCATGATATCAGTGACTGAGAGACCGATAATAATTTATATTTCTAAACTGAGTAATGAGTCAGTGTACTCTTATTAAATTGTAATGTTAAAGTACAGTATATGTACTTCTACCATTTCAATTTTCAACAAATTCTGATAAAAAAAAATAAAAGTATGGTAAAGATGGTAAAAAAAGACAGTCCTAATCTTAAGCATCCATTTCTGAATAAAGAAACTGGTAGAGTTTAGAATAAACAAAGTAGTAGAGCGGTCAAATTGACTCTACATCAACTTCACAGCGTGTCAAAAACAGGCCAATGTTGGAGATAATAAAGGCACACATTGTGCTGCTGAAACTCTATTATCCATGTCCTCAACACTTGAGGGGCACTTCAAACTATGAGCATCTCCTGTCGGCTTTGTTCTGATGTCAATCAAGCCTTCTGGGCTACACTTACACATCCTATACAAGCTTAGATTGACAATCAAACAGATCTTAATCCAGTTTGCCAGTATAAAGAAATAAAATATTTGGCTGAACATATTTGTTTTGACTGGTAACTGAGTCTTTGACTACGCAGGATTTAACAACAAGCTCTTTGTAGGTGGTTGTAGGTGTAGCGCTGTCTAGGGATGGTAGTGTGCCTCCTGATGATCATATTCTTTGGTTTTGAAACTGAGTATGTATAGAATATTTACTGCATCTAAATTTGATCTGATATGTTCACTCCAAGGCGATGATTGGAAAAGCAACAGGTGTTGTTTGTCAGTGACTTATGTTATTTCTAGTTAGCATCATCAAAGGGTGGTTGGAGATATGTTGAATGTTCAAATGCTTTGACGTGGCAGCCGCCCAAAAACAGCCCAGAACGTTCCACAAATAGAATACAAAATAAGCCTCTTAAAATTAAAATCATTTTTGTTCTTTCAACAAATGGTCAGTGAAAGTGGTGCTTGACCTTTAGAAATATTTATATGAGGTTTGCTTTTTTGCAACTCTGTTACTAAAATTGTGTGATTTTGTTATTTCCTAAAGCAATAAACAATTAGCAAAACTAAACTGTACCCTATTTGTGGAAAGTGCCATTTATGGTTTTCACGTTTTACAAAACGAACAAGGTAAAACAAGGGGCCATAAACAGCACATACATTATGTGTGCTAAAAACATACACAAATGAATATGATGCCACTCGCTTTTCAATGACATCCTCACACCATCATCAAGTAACCCGTTCATACAGTGTACGCTTTGGATAAAAAGGAAAAAATAAATAAAAGGTCTATGAGGTTATTCTGAATAAGTTCATCAGAAGGTATAGTGTCTGGACATTAAAATGGCTTTAATAACCAAGAGCTGTATCATTTCTCTTGCCTCAGAAACCAGATTTAAGATCTGTACTCCTGTTGACCGCAGTCACCTGCTTGTTTCTACACCGGGTTTATGTTATGTGTGTGTGTAAATAGAGGATAGTGTTAGGACAGTGTTAACACTCTTTCCACACACACAAATCAAACTGGATCAGAGAGAGGGTTATGAGGATGAGGAGGAAGCTGGCAGAGAGTAATGAAGGATTCTGATAGGCTGGCTCATATAAGATAAATGTGGAAGCGTTAATGCAATGTAGTATCTCATATGTTTGAGTGTGTGTTTCTGTTCCAGAACCCAGTGAGCTGCCTCGCTGCCTGCTCCTTACATAGACAGCAGTCCATGAAATCTCAAAAGTGACTCATTTGGACCATCTACATAGGCAGTAACACGAATAGCAATGAGCACAAAGGAATTTCAGTAGGGTTTGCTGTCAGCATGTTGCTATCATAACAACATGATAAGGTACGGTCACATAGTACATGTCAATAGTGTTGAGACAAATGAAGCGCAGCTCACACAGACGTCACTTTCAAACCAAGCAGATTTCTTTTGGTCAACGTGGCGAATTCTTTAACAAAAGCGAAATCTGCATAGTGAACATTTCTGCTCTCACATGAAACTCAATGCGCAAATTCCTATTGGAATTACTGGATTTCGTAAATGTGACCGCAACTATTCTCTGATAAGTAAATACTGCAGCACTCACAAAAAAAGTCTGGTTTTAATTATATTTAACTGTTTTAATCAATAGTTTAATTCCTCTCGTTCGTCTGCCAAGTTTGTCATGTTTGCCTTCTGCACAAGTATACATGCAATGCTGCCTTAGAATTTGTCCGAAACGAGGTATCTTTTCCATCTGAAGGGTTTCTTAAAATGCTGCCTGCTCACACAGACGTCACTTTCAATCTAAGCAGATTTCCTTTGGTCACCACAGCGAATTCGCATGACCAACTTTTTCGCCCTCTTTTTCACACAAATTTCTATTGAAATGATTGGATCTCGCTCATTAAATTTCTCTAAGCAATGGTAAAAGTGACCGCACCTTTTCTCTGAATAGCTATCACTTAGAATTTCTCCAAAATTATATATATTTTCCATCTGAATGGTACCTTAAAATGCTGCCTATGAAGAGTGCTCACAAGGTTTTGGAACGGAGCCAACATGTGTGTATGCGTGCGCCCGCTGCATGAGTATGTTTCATCTTCAGGGACAGAGGGCGGCATGATGGGGCAAGGAAGTTGTTGATTAGACCCTTTTGCTGTGGGTTACATGGGGAAAGGCTATCCCAGGCTTCCTCTCTGGGGAGCGGAGAGGATAGGGCACGCTAGGGAAGCAGCTCAGAGGACCGTGGCTTTCTCTGGCCCTCCGAATCAAGCTCTTCGATTCCCTCCTCAGCGGCATGACCTCCAGCCGCCTCTTCCTCCGGCCCTCCTGAGGGAAGAGCGCAGCCACCTCCAGCAATTGTCCATCTGAGGTGGTCTGCGTGTAGGAGGGCACTGTGGATTTAGGCTGGGGCTTTTGCCTGTACCCAATGGGGCCATCCTCTTGGTAGGGACGGTAGGCCGCGCCGACCCCGCCGTAGGGGTGTATGAGGTCTGGCGTGACGGTTCTCATTGGGGGCAGGCCTGATGAAGCTGGGAGCCTGAAGCAGCCAGTCTCTGCACGCATGTCTGGCCCCGTGATGCTCAGACTTGTTCTGTCCGTAAACGAATCCATGCGGTCTTCGTAGGCCAGGTCAGCGGGCGCCGAGCACTGTTGGAGTGGCCAGCCGCTCCGGTTCTTTCCTCCGTTCTCCGCCCCTCCGTCTTGACACACCAGCTCACTCTGCAAGGGCTCCACTTCCTCCTCCTCCTCTCCCGCATCCTCCACCGGATCCTCTTCTCGTTGCTCCTCCGGTTCATCTGAGGGTGGGGGCAAACGGGGATCTCTGAGGAACACCACAATGACCGAGATGTTGTCGCTGGACCCCGCGTCTCGGGCCGAGGCCACTAGCTTGTGGGCCACCATGGAGGTGTCCCCGCTGTTCTCCTGCAAGTGGTCGCTGACCACTCGCACGGCTTCATCTGGGTTCACGGTGTCATAGAAGCCGTCGCAGGCCAGGATCAAGTAGTCCTCGCTGCCGTCCAGGTTGAAGGTGGCGCAGTCTGCATCACCACAGATATAGGGCTTGTGTTCTGAATCACCTGCACATAGACATACAAAAAAATACTTAATTGTCAAGATAATAATGCCTTAATGCAAAAAAACTATCAAAAATGTTTCAATATTTTTTTCTTTTGATCTTGGATGGAAATATGACTCGGACATGTCCTGGACTTTTGTAATTGCAAACAACCAGTTGCCTAGGCTATGGCAGAATTAGCCTCACTTGTCCTATTTATGAATCAAGAGCTTTAAGGGAATTAAATGTTAAACTGATGGGATTATCTGACAGATTAGCTATCAGCATTTAGGAGTGCAACGGTTCCTGTGCACGAAGCCGTGGGAACACTGCCTAAGGGTTTTGCTGGAGGTCAGTCTTTGTTATTACGGCAATGTTCATTAGCCTGAAAGCCGTAATCTTACACTAGCTAATGTACATACTATAAAGGACACTGATACTGTATCAATAATTTATTGATGTAATGAAGAAGTCAGGTAATTCAAATAAATTTCTGGTTGGTACATTTTTCAACTCCAACTAGTTTAGAATCAGTATAGTTGATTAAGTTTTAACAATAATCAATATTGTTCTTCAGTAGTACACAGACTCAGCTACTGATTTACACCAAGTGGAAGCTGCACAATCTGGCTACATTGATTAAATCAGGTCTGTGCCAGGGTTTCCTTTCTAAAATGCTGTTTCCTTCATACTGAAATCTGTAGTGTGGTGATAAAGGGTTTTCTGTTGTGGCCTGAACATCCTCTTCTAAAAATACGCACACACTGATCTTTAGTTCACTTTAACTTACAAAAGATCCTGTCTAAATAAGTGAATATCTTCTAGGAGCCCAAAATGAAAGTCCTTTAAAACCGTTTTAGGGAGTTTTTACCTCTCCGCTGATGGCTTTAGCTTGATTACTGGGATTTGTGAGATACTATACTGTAAAGCTGGTTTAGAACAGTACTGTATGTATAGTGAAAAGTGCTATTCAAGTGATTTGTGCAGTTGTTCATAGCATTTTACAGAGCACAAACAGGGCTGTCAATTCTGCATGTTAAAATGTGTATTGGAATCTCAAAGGTCGTATACCTATGGCTCTTGACACGGACAGGCTGCCGTTCACCCTCCATGTGCCGAACCAGATCACACACCCACCCAGAGCCTCAATCCTCTTTTTCTCATCCTACACACACATAAACAAACAAACAATACAGTCATGAGGAGTAATTAACTATAACAGCTAGTATCATTTTCAGTTCAGTGTCAGTTATTAAAACTCGAATTGGCTGAAATGTCAGACTGTGACTTGCATACAATTTCAGTATATAGCTAAAGCTCCAAAGACTCGGCTCAACAGACCCACTCTTGGGAGTGTGTTGTGACTTTTGTCGATTGAATGGGCTGTGAAGGACATCCTTCATAAAGAGCTGGGCCTCGTGTATAAATGTTGCACACAATTTGGCAATTTTCCACACACAAATCGGGATTTATATAAAAAAAAAAACTTGCCGTAAATATGTGAAAAATATGTAAACAATTTTTAAATACCTTTTTTGTGCGTACGCAAGGTTTATACATCAGGCCCCTGGACATCTGGGGTAAAAATAAAGGTCTGATCTGGGACTGATCTAGGACCAATTTTCGCCAATTCTATATTGGTCTCCTACTATTTTAAATTAAATCTTCTGTAAAGATTTTTAAGCCCTCCAAGGCTGAATTTATTTGATAAAAAATATAGTAATATTGTGAAATAGTATTACAATTTAAAATAACTTTTGTCTGTTTTAACATATTTCAATGTAAGTTTTTCCTGAGATGGCAAAGCTGAATTTTCAGGGTGTTCAGTGTCACATGATCCTTCAGAAATCATTCTAATTTGCTGATTTGGTTCTCAAGAAACATTTCAGGACTATTTAATGAATAGAAAGTTTTTTTTACAAATGAAAAAGCAGCATTATAAATGTCTTAACTGTCACTTCAAAGCACACTGATCAGTTTAAAGCATCCTTGCTGAATAAAAAAAGGTGTTAACCTCTTACTGACCACAAACGTTTGAACTGTAGTGTACTGTATATCAATTAAATATGAAATGAAATAAAAAAAATAATGTACAATACACCTCACCTCTCTGTCTGGTTTGTGTGGTTTCATCAGCTCCACCGGTTGACCTCTTTTCACCATCATGACCTGTGAGTCGCCTAGCCAGGCCACGTACAGCGTGTGACCCCTCAGAAAGGTCACGACCCCTGTGGTGCCACAGCGCAGGTTCTGTTCCAGACATATGGATGCACACAGATGTTGTCAGTGCACAAAGGGCTGATAGGAGCATCTTGACTGTGTTTATAGGGAAGGAACTTACCTCACGTGACGCCTTCTGCATGAATCGCTGATCTGTCAGTCTGAAGGAGTGACACAGGGCCTCTATCGGATCCTGACTGAACATTTCCTGTCTGACCAGGTTTACGTGCAGGTGATTGGCAGCGTAGATGGCAGCGTCCACCCCGCCGTGACCGTCAAACACGGCGAAAAACGCCTGCTCTTCCTGATCCTAAACACATGATTTTTTTTTGTTAGCTTTACCTCATAAAACGCCTGCGACAATAAATAAACTATATATAATTTATTTAAGATTTTATCAGGATTCAAATTTTGTTACAGTCACTCGCTGAACTGAAATAAATGTTTCTGTTGTTAATAGCTTATTGCCACAAAAAAATTCCATAATCCATTCTTAATTGAAATAAATCTCTATAAACGTCTCTCAATGCAAAACAAAACAAAAACGTGCCAGCCTCTGGCATCCAACAGATCAGCGAACGTGGCTAAATGAAATATTACACATGAGAAATATATGCAAATCAAATGTTGGTGTTTCCTCTAGTCGATCGGTTTTCATTATCAGCAGCTTACGAATCATTAAATGGCTTAGTTCCGTAGCAGGGCTGGTCAAACAGGATAAGCTCTCATTGGTATAAATAAGGATTTCATAATGAAAGACTCCTTGAGCTGCCATTACTGACACTGCGTCGACGATGAACCCAAGCGGCTCGAGGCCAATTGAAAAGCTCCAATTTTAATCAACAAAGCATGACAGGTGGATGCACTGAACAACTATTTTGAATTGAACTGATTTTCTTTGATTATTCAATGAATACAAATTTCCACATCTTGCATGCAATGTTCTGTAAAACAACAGCTGTCTGCCTGAAAATGAGTTTCCTCACCGACTAGGGAACAAAACATACAGTACAAATCAAGATAATCACGCCAGTAAAATCATAAAATTGCAACTTTTTCAGTGTAGTTTATTGAAAATTAAATGCATAATCATCCCAGATTTTGATACTGAGTCTCAGTTATTTAATGTATTCAGGACTGAAATATTCGCATTAGGAATACATTAGTTTGTATTCTAGTTTTGACGAGTCGCTTGCATAGAACAGCAATGATATAACAACAACTATGTTTACATATCTTGCTCTGAATGATGTCCACTTAGACTGGTCTCTGATCTGTTTCTGCCTAAGGCAAAGGGATGCTGGTGTTCACCAATAATACCAGTAAAAGCCCAGCATTTATGTACAAATGGCAGATGTGAAGAACCGCCACAGAGACTATGAGGACAGGGAAGAGCGTATTGATGAAATGTGCTGCCATCAGGATGGGATATTCTTTAGGGAGGGTTTATTTCATGCAACAGTGGACGGCTATGCAACAGTGGATGGCTATGCAACAGTGTTTACTCTTATTGGAGGAAGAATAGCCCACACATCTCATCCGAACAATCAAGTAGATCTAGATGTGAGACGGCAAATCTGCCTGCACTTATTGCTTTCCAGTGACGAAGCACATTCTCGCTCGACTGGAAATTACACTGGCAATCAGGAAAGAAATTACATAATGTTATTTCTGCTGGGATGTTACATTCCACACAACTCTATTATGTTGAAAAGTGATGCTAAGTGTACCGGTGCTTTAGCATCTACAGAACCTAGACTCACATTTGTGAGAGCTATTTGTTAAGGCTCAGAAGAGGCTTTAACATGAGTTTTTGATGAAAAACAATCATGAGCTGTTGACAGCCTTAGCATTCATGTTAGATGCCTTAGCATGTTAGATCCTCAGACACATTGAGCCCTGGTGCTCATGTGGGCGTTGCAGGTTTAAATCTGTCTTTTAACATTTCCTGCTGATATTAAATTATCTTCTCTCCATCAAAAAGGACATAAAAATAAACTTTAGAGAAGAATTTTCCTTTGCCTGAAATGTGCATGACACAATCTCTATAACCATTAAATGTGTTGTAAGAATTTATTTGGCATACCACGGATAAAATGTCCCTATCTGACAGACATTCCTGAAATAAGTATGAAATTATATTTGTCTCTGTGACAGAACAGAAATCTTGGATTATTTGATGTTCATTATACACTACTGTTTAAAAGTATGTGGTCGGTATGATTTTTGTAAGAAGTCTTTTATGAAAAACAGTAAAACTGTAATGTGGTTGTTAAGTATAATTATAATAATAATAAATAAAAAAAATGCATCATTTATTCCTGTGATGGCAAAGCTGAATTTTCAGCATTATTCCAGTCTTCAGTATCACATGATCCTTCACAAATCATTCTAATATGCTGATTTGCTGCTCAAGAAACATTTATTATTATTATCAATGTTGAAAACAGCTGTGCTAGTTTAATATTAGTAATCCTGAAACTCGATACTTACTGACACCAAACTTTCGAACGGTAGTGTATTTTATTAAAAATAAAAGGTAATTCAAACTCACGATCAAGGTCATACCTGTATATTGAAGAGTGAGTTGAAGTCAGGAATGACAACATGTTTGTCTTCCATCTTTCGGCGCATGTTTTTAATAGCGTGGATGGAGGTCTCGTAGTACGGCATGTGGCGGCGGCGATACGGGAACTCTTTCAGCCAATGACAGCACGTCTCGCACAGCTTATTAAAGATCAGCCGTGCCAGCTTTACCGAATCGATCTCTGCCAAGGCAAATAACATGTTACATGTTACACATGCTAACACAAACACTCTGCTTTGATTCATGATGACTAATCAACCATTGTTTCATATGTCACAACACTGTAAAAAAAAACAAAAAAAACACATACATGCACCATACGCAAACAGACAGTGCTGTTTTTTGCTCGCAAGCCAAACAGATTTGACTGTAATATCGTATTGGAAAGGAAGAGTGCATGAGCTGCTGATTAAATGCACAGTGGAAGCGGAATTGAGGACAGTGGGCAAAAGAGGCCATCTGCCAACTGAGAAAGAGAGAGAGAGAGTAGGTGACTGGTTAATGGTGATGGGATTGTTCCAGCTCTGGTCTCTATGGACTAAAGCTGACGTTCCTTAGTTCTGTGAAGTTCGATATCAATATGTTTGAAACACACGCTCTCCCGTTCTCAAAGCTTTTCAGACGGTAATATAAAGCATTTGATGCACAACTAACAGGTTTGTTTTGTTGTTTTAAATAGCTTGAGTATTGAAAAGTGCCTATAGCCTATAGGGATAGTTCACTCAAAAATGAAAAATCTGGTATCATTTACTCATCCTCATGTTTTTACAAACCCACATCTTAAAAGGTCGAGACGCATGTCTCTCATAACAATGCACCAAATCAAAGTCCAAACAGAGCAGGGATCTCCCCATTAAATGACTGACAATGATTTTCAAGATAAGGACAAGATCAGCAGTGTAAATAAGATTCAAAAGTTACAGGCTTAAATTTTAGTCTACATTGTTACATACTTTAAAAGACTTGGAATATACCATATGATAATTACTTTTATGATGCTTTTTAAAACTTTTTAGTCTTCTGTTAGTCTTCTGGTCACTATTTGCATTAATCTTACTATATTGAGTTAAAATTTATTTAGACAAAATACTGTATTTTATTTATTTTAACGTATATACTATTTACTATAATGATAATTATTTTCATGTTATGGTCGATATTAAAATTCTTGATTGTCTAAATAAATTAAAAAGTATAGCAATAAAAACTGAAATTATTTTATATGCTGTTTAAAACTGTTATTCAACTGTTTTATATGCGACAAGTGTATTTAGGCAACACAAAATTGTAATGTACCGTATGAAAATGGATATTTATTTTGAGATAAGCTAAAGATTACATTTAACAGTGTTACATAAAGCTGTTGTATGACTTCAAGAGATTTGGAAAATAGCAAGAACTATGAACAACTTTTATGGCGCTTTGGGTCTTCTGGTCACTATTTGCATTCATTGTATGAAAAAAGTGCAGCATGGACATTCTTTAAAACATTTGTTATGGTTTTGAAGAAAGAAAGTCATAAAGGTTTGGAAAAACATGAGGGTGAGTAAATTAAGACAGCGTTTTATTTTGTAGGTGCAAAACCTTTAAAAGTATCACTGGCAATCAAATTATTTGTTTTTTAATCTCATAAAATTTTGCTGGAAGAGTTTGCATAGCAAAACTTATGGCAAAACGTCCCAGATTTGCCTAATGGAGTGTCTGTTTTTTATGACTCAATTTGTGGCATATTTTTCAATGGCAGTATTTCCTCTTCCCTTTTTGTCCATCAGTCATCAGTTAGTGCTGCTTTTGACAGATGTATTTTATCATTGTGTGGACGAAGAGGCCTTTTAGATTGTTTGATGGTTGTAAAGTAGACATTACATGCTCTTTCCTCTTCCCTTATCCTTTTAGATGCTCTCTCTCTCTCTCTCTCTCTCTCTCTCTCTCTCTCTCTCTCTCTCTACGTCTTGTCTCCGTGGGCACAGAGTCTAAATTGAATCTGCCATCTCAGGGCTGCGCGGGTGAACAGTATGTACTGCCTTCGCCCTGAGCAGACGTCTGTCTGCCGCCCAGTGTACTGAAGTCAGTCGCTTCCACTGCTACAACTTCCACTGAACATACTCTCTGCTGCTGGCATGGGTCACGTCACGTAGGCCTGTTTAAAGGACCACACTTTGATGAACTGTCCCGGCTGAGGAAACCCAGACTCTGCTCAAGTGGAGTTCTCGAGCTCTGACGTATTTTTGAACAGTGCTTAAACTCAACGCAGATTGCGGTCCATCTGGCCTTATAAATCTACCGTCCAATCAGGAAAGTGTCTGGGATTAGTGTGCTAAGTGAATGTCTGTGCTAACTCATGACGGCAGTAGTTGGATGTGAACCACAGAGAATTATTTCAGCCTTTGTGACTTGTCGGAATGATTGTATTTATGAGATCAGTGTACATGAATGCCACCGCAATGTAATTAGCAGTGGGAAAACTCTGAATTTTCTTTCAGAGTTGGAGCATGTCTATTAAAGAATTATGACAGAAACAAATTGCTGTCGGTCATAATTAAAGATGAAATTTGTCATTTCTGAGTCAGTAAAAAACTGAATTGTAATCTGTTTGGTTGTGCAGCCAGACCTAATATCCCATAATTCACTGTGGCAGCACGAAAACGATAAAATACATAAATAAAATAACATACTAGTTTGTCGAATTACATTAGAAATCAGTAACTACATATGGCAGCACGAGAATGTTAAAATATATAAAATTACACATAGTTATTCTTATTTTATTCAGACAATAAAGTATAGAATTTTAATATCTATTTAATTAATTCATTTATTTACTATATATTATAATGATAATTATTTTCATGTTATGGTTGCTGGTAAAATTCTACAGGAGCTTATATTGTCTAAATAAATGAAAAATATAACACTAAAAACTAAAATCAATTGTTTTAAATGCTAGAGGTGAATATAGCCATCACAACATTATAATGTACAGTAAGAAAAATTCATATTCATTTTGATATTTGCTAAAGATTACATTTAAAAAATTGTTACGAAATGATTAGTGTTTTTAGAAATATAAGGTGATCCAAAAGTAAAAATAACGCAACTTGGCATGTACAATTAAATGCAATTTCGACCGATATGTATTAATGTAAAAAATCTTAAATATAGGCTGATAACAAATATGGTACTGAAATATTTTACATCCCTAACTTCATGCACATCAACATTTGAATGCCAGGCATTATCTGTTTTAACATACTTTCAGTTTACAGTTATTGCTACAGAAAGAGTCTTGACGGTGAGAGCGAAGTGAAGGGGGAAATTAATCAGAACGGACATGATTTCATAACAAAAAGAGGTGATTGACATTCAAATATGAATCGATTTTCGGAGCTCTCCTTTCAACAACAGCTAAAACTGTGGCACATTAGAAGCCTTTTCCATCTCAAATTCCTTTGCCATTTCAATTCGAATATAGAAAGATAAGAAAGCAATTCAGGCCAGCGTTAAGTTAGTAAGTGACCTAAATTTGCACTTGAATAGGAGTCTCAAAATTGTGCAGAATGGCCTACATTCGGATCAAATATTATGTGATCTCTTCTCTACTCGATAGCAAGACTTCAATACAGATTCTCTGGCTTTACTGATGCTGCATGACTTCAGATGGGTCACGACGAGTGTCAAAAACTACAATGAATCAACGCTAGACTAGTCTCAGTCCAAGTTATCCATTCATTAATTGAGTCTTTTCAGTTTATGTTTATGTGATGCAGTTTTTATGGGTCACTCACGAGGCAGCCTGTCTGTTCCGTCCTCCGCATTCTTGATGCGATGGTACACAGAAAGATCGCTTTGCAGAATACTGTCTGCTGTACCACGGGCCAGAGCTGCAGCCAAGGAGAAAGGGCAGTTACTGTGAAAGAGAGATGAGGAGAGAAAGAGAGAGCGCTTTAAAACATCTGCTGAGTAGATCACAGAAACATTATGCAAAGGAGCGCTGTCAGGATTTGATTCAATTTCCCCTTCATTTTTTCTTTTCTCAGCACCAGAACGAGAGCTCGTTTAACCGTGAGATGATGAGTAGGAGGCAAAAGCAATATGCATAGGTCAAAACAGAGAAAATGGCCAAAGAATCCATCTGAATAGGTTCTCATGATCACTGTGCACCAAAAAAAAAAGACTTTCTTTCAGTATGGGTCAACTATTCCTTTAAAAAAGCTTATGCTGGGGAACAAGGGTAAAAAGCTGAACTGTAAGTGTTAAAGCCTGGTTTTTTAACTACTGATGTGAATATCCTTTTAGGGCTTGTCGCTCTGATGGATTGAGAGAGGAGGAGAGGCACTCTAAAACTAGCCTGACCCAAATCCACTTTAGCACTCCGCAGTGCTGAGAGCCGGGACCCTGCTGGATCACTGAAAATAAATACAACTGCACATTATGAAATCAAGAGCCGACACTTAAAGACAAGCCCTGTCATCCTCATAAGAGGATTTCATAAGAGATGATCGTGGAATTTTCATCCAAACAGAGCAGGGATCTCCCCATTAAATGACTGACAATGATTTTCAAGATAAGGACAAGAAATCCTATATTTTATATGACATATTGACATGCTGACATTTTTTGGGGGGTAGATTACAAGAATATAATCTAATTCAGAGTTGAAATGCACATTTTAAGACCTTTATGGAACCGGTTTTGACTGTGAATATATATATATATATATATATATATATACACACACACACACACACACACACACAAACTACCGTTCAAAAGTTAAGGGTTGGTAAGGATTTTTTATGCTTTTTGTAATAAGCATTTATTTGATCAAAAATACAGTAAAACAGCAATTGTAACGTTTTCAATTTTGGTTCTGTTTCACTGTTTTCTGTTCCTCTTTTGCCTGCCTTAGTTCTCTAGTTAGTTCCCCTGGTTGTTAATTAGTTCCCACACCTGTTCCGGTTTATCCTTAATTACACTCGTATTTAAGCCCTTTTTTTAAAAAGAGTTGTTGTTTTTTTGTTCAGTTCTTTGTCAGTCACAGGAGATTAACTTAACACAACCCCACACTAATATGTTTTAGTTTGAAAACTATTGATTGTTTTTTTCCTCTCCGTTTTCGCCTTCCGTCCACACGGAGACAAGTGTTTTTGTCTGAAAACTGACCTGGATGCATCTGTGAATGGTGAGATTTTGCTAAATAAAATGATCCTGCCAGAAGAATAGCATGAGAATTTTCAGTCTGTATCATCTCAGTGAACTTTTATGAGGTTTTGTATATGCGCAGTGAGGTAAATTTAGTGTTTTCTGACATTTCAGTGTGGATGAGAAACCTTTGGAGAAGGCTTGAATACGCTAGTGTGGACAGAGAGCGTTTTCAAAACACCGTTTTCTAAAGCATCCGGATTAATGTAGACATTCCCTTGGGAAAGTGTTTTCGAAAAGCTTTGCAGGACAAAAACTGCACCTCAATGTGGACGGAAGGCCAAAATGGAGAGAAAAAGATGCGTTTTAAAATGAAAACGTATTAGTGAGGGCAAGGCCTGTGTTCTGTTTTGGATTTATTAAAGACTGTTTTTGTTTCTCCACTTCTTCTTTGTGTGCTTTATTACACCCACACATTACAGAAATATTGTGAAATAGTATTACCATTTAAAATAACTGTTTTCTATTTTAATATTTTACAATGTAATTTATTCCTATAATGGAAATATGAATTTTTCAGCAGCCATTACTGCAGTCTTCAGTGTTACATGATCCTTCTAACATGCTAATTTAGGCCTCAAGGAACATTTATTATTATTATCAATGCTGAAAACATTTCTGCTTAATATATTTTTTTTTGTGGAAACCATTTATTTTCAGGATTCTTTGATTAATAGAAAGTGCAAAAGAAGAACAACACTTATTTGAAACACATATTTTGTAACATTACAGTAACATAACTATTGATCAATGTAATGCTTCCTTGCTGAATAAAAGTATTAAAAAATCTAACTGATCCCACACTTTTGAAAGGTACTGCATATATAAAGTACACAGTATATTATAAAGCAAATCCCCCCAAAAAAGAAGACTATTTAATTATTGCTTTTCCGACCATTCAATAATAATAAAAAATAAAAAAACACAGACAAATAAGTGCAGTTTCTAACTGTGGAAAGGAACAATTATCTGACTAGAGGAACACATTAATCTCAGTGAATAAATATACCACAGAAATCTTCTAAACGTGTGTCTTGGACAGTGTAAATGTGCCATTCCCGTCCACTCAGTCAGTGAGGGGCTTCAGCAGCGTTTGCCAACATTCTGTTGAATTAATAGCTTCAGCTGTGGCCTGATGAGAGAGGATAACACAGCCATCCAATAATGTGATGGCCTAATCCTCAAAACATTTATTATGACGCGCTCAATTTATGAACGATGGTCCATAATGAATTAAAACAATTAAAACAATGGATTTAATTCTAAATCATTTTTTTCCCCCTAAGTTTCTGGTAACACTGTCTATGAATCCTGTATGTAATGTATTATAAAATGTTCAATTATAATGCCATATAATACATCTTATACATGTTGTATGTCATCTATACCATTATAATACTTGCATATTCTTGGTTACACCCATTAATTGTAGAATATAAAGTATGAGCAACCCACAACTAAAGTCTTGTATCAGTTACAGTTCTCTGTCAAGGTGCTACCACGAGTAAGTATTAAGAAAATATAACCAAAAATGAGGCATTATGAATATGTTAATAATGCATTAAAATGCCTCCGCTCTGGTGGTCATAGAAACATGAGGCTGTACAGCAATGGCAGCTGATGCGCCTGCGTAACCATGACAGCACAACGTGGGCTGCGCCATGACGACGGGATGCTGTGATGAGTGATGTTGTAGTGAGGAAAAAAGCCACCATCTGCCCTCAGGTCAGAACACACGTTAGATATTAGAAATCAGAGCAATCTCTAACTGCTTCACACACACACACACACACACAAACACAGTCAGCACAAGAGGCTGGAATACCAGCCCCGCAGACAGGAGGGCGGAAAGTGGAGCGTTCTCAAGGACGACTCAATGACGGTCTGCTCCAAATGAAAGGATCCAGCAGAGAGATGAGAAGGAGGCTAAAAACTAACAGCTAACGGATTCTTCCAGACAACATGATATAGTTGGCTCTCTCAGTATGAAGAAGTGATGAAAGAGATTTTAATCAGAATCAATTTACCCACATAATTATCCTAATTACACTGTTCATCTTTTTTGGATCTATCTATCCATGTATTATCTATCCATCTTTCTATCTGTCTGTGTCCATCCATCCATCCATCCATCCGCAGATCTGTCCATCTATCTATCTATCTATCTATCTATCTATCTATCTGTTCATTGATC
This sequence comes from Abramis brama, assembly GCF_963993115.1. Taxonomy (NCBI): domain Eukaryota; kingdom Metazoa; phylum Chordata; class Actinopteri; order Cypriniformes; family Leuciscidae; genus Abramis; species Abramis brama. The sequence goes on along the minus strand of NC_139987.1, from coordinate 17,413,417 downwards.
TATCCACCTTTCTATATTTGTTTATCGATTTCTATCCATTTATCTGTTCATCTATATGTTAATCAATCTATCTGTTATCTGTTTACTCTCTCTCTTTCTCTCTCTATCTGTTTTTTGGATACCTATCTATCTGTTCATCGGTTTATCCATTTATCTCTATTTATCCACTTATCCATCCACCTATCCACCCATCCATGATACCTAACTAACATGGTGTGTGAATCAGATCCTAAAAGACACTGGAAGTCTTTGAAATCATGCGTGCCACAGGGACAGCAGTGTGCTTTAGTGTCCGCCATGACAGAAATATGAAAAGATGGGAAAGAAAAGTGACAGTGAGATGTGGGAGGAACTGATGGCCTGAGGAGGGGACGACGACAGAAAGAGAGAGAAATGACATGCCAATTGCCATCACATTCTGGGATCCTCCTCCGCATTTCCATTCATAGAAATGCTCTTGCTCTTTCTCTCCTTCTCACACGCACGCAGCCGTCACTACCTGAGTGGGAGGGGGTGCTGAGGTGGGGAGCTCTGATTGGCTGAGCCTCTCGGGCACAGCTAAGGTGAGCCAATGGGAGACGCCCGTTTCTTAAGCAGCACAGAGGAGTCTGAGGAATGCTAAGGAATGAGGATTAGAGAAGAGTCTTTTTTTGTCCTCTCAACCAAGTTGCAAAAAAAAAATATATATATATATACATACACGCTGCTTTCTTTTTCCCCAGACTTCAAAGCATCACACAAAGTGCCGTCTCTGTAGTAGACTAAGATCTCACAGCATGGTTATGTGTTGCCAGAGAGACTGTGAACGGAAATTAAGCATAAATAGAATTGTCTCTGCTCTTATTTTGGTTGTGTTTAACAGATTAGCCTGGTTACGGAAGATAAATGCAACTATACAGCAGGAGGGTAAAAAAAGAGAAGGAGAGTGAGAGAAACAGAAATGTGTGTCGGGGAGCCTTGCTTTGACGTCATTCAGAGGAATGAAGGCTCAGTGTGGCTAACACTATATAGTCACACTTCATGTCAGGAGAGAAATGACGCTTTGCGCACACACGCACACGAATACACGCTGTTGATGGACTTGCATTGCATACGAATGCAGTAATTATAACTAGGGATGTAATTAAAGACCCACACACATATTCAAAATTAGTTTCATCTCATAATACAATAATTAAGCAAGGTACAAGAGGCTGTGTTATATTTATAAGGGCTTTCTTCCAAGCTCTCAAGTGCCTTATTGCTTAAATTAAATAGATAATACATAATAAAAATATAAGATAAGATAAATAATTTTTCAGTAAATATAACTTAACCTTTAAGCGAGTACACTGAAAAAAATTGTTGTAGGATCTACTTTGAAACACTTTTCTCTCAGAAATTGCTAGTAAATTTCACAAATAATTACAAAGTGCAAGTGACATTGAATAAATCAAGAAATTTTGTAGAAAGACCGAAATAGTATTTTCTTGTAAAATTAAGTTAGAAAAATCATTTTCAGAAATCGACAACAGTAACGCTGGCTCACCAAGTGCAGTGCATTTGGGGCGGGGCTATCTGTCTGTTCAACCAATGGCATACAGATGGAAACTAATGTGAAAACAGTCATTATATTAGCAATTCTGTTTAATAATAGACTTTAAGATTTTATTTTCCAATACATTTGAACTAAATATGGAAATAGTTACGTGTATCTGGAAGAGCCTGTCTTTGTTTCAGTGTGGCTTGGCATTCACGTTCTAACCCACCTACAGCAAAATCATGTCACACACACAAGGCTCTCAAGGGGGTTTCTACTCCTACATTAACTTTCAGCGTCCTTGACTGTATAAGATCTCCCAAACACTCAACATCACTAGTGTCACACACAGCTTCTCCTCTGAGACACCATTTCAGTTTAGCTATAAGTGGCTGTTCTGTTGTGATCCATGTTTGTGACGTGCAGCCATAATGAAGTATCATTTATCATCAAGATTAAACTATGATAAACATGCCTAAAATGATTATTAATGGGATAGTTCGCAAAAACATTCTTTCATAATTTACTTACCCTCATGTTGTTCACAACTCATATGACTTACTTTCTTCTGTGGAACACAAAAGGTATTTTCAGCAAATAATGGCTCATATTTTTGGTCTGTTCCTCACAAAGCTATCATATGACTTTAGAAGAGATGATAAATATGGACTACATTTATGGTGTTTTGTTTCTTTTTTTGTTATGTTAAAGTCTGATAGTCCTCTAACACTTTCATTATATTTAGGAGCCAGGATATTCTTTAGAAAAATCATCTTTTATGTTCCACTGAAGAAATGAAGTCAGATGGGTTTGAAACGACATGAGGGAAAGTAAATAATGACAACATTTTTCACTTTTCCTTTAATGAGTACAATGTGCGCAACATACCATGTTTAATTGTGTAATACAGCATGTAAGTGGACTTTCCCCAGTTCATCAGAAGAGCTGGTGGGTGAAAATTAAATGAAATTTGTGGGTGCTTGTTGATAAGTTGGAGTGTGTGTGTGTGTGTGTGTGTGTGTGTGTGTGTGTGGGCGCTCGCTCACATATATGACTCAAGGGTTATTAATAGAAGCATTCAGGATTAACACCAAACTAAATCCTCTTCCTGTCCATCACTCTCTCAATCTCTCTATTACACCCACTGTCCTCCCACACACACACACACACACACACACACGTACAATAACAGCATGCCTAAATAAAGACTAGTGCTTGTTCTGGGTCAAGGACCTTCATGAAAACCCCACTTTTCCCATCATTCCTCTTCTGCTCAGTATAGCGCCTCAGAGTCACGCTTTCGGAAAGGGAGGGAGAGAAAAGAGAGAGATGGCGTCATCACACCCACACATTGCGCTAACCCACACTTTTCATACTCTCTTCCTTTGACCTGCCTGCTGACGTCGCACAGGTTGAAAAGCTTTGCATACCTTTACCGACAAACTGAGTAAGAGCTAAATAGAAAGAGAGACAGAATGAGACCTAAAGATAAAGAGAGAAATAGGGCTTTATCAGAATAGGCTGCTTTTTGATGTCACAGGAAGTCGTATTACAGGAAGTCAGCAACTGGGCCTCAGAGAGCATCCTCATTATTGAATCTTTATACGGCAATTTCAAGGCACAGACAAGCAGCATTTAGTTCTAAATGTCACGGACTGTTTCGCCTATAATAATTTCTGGAGGCTTTGTTCAGAGTGGTGTAAACTGAATGAATAAAATTATGTCCATGCCATTATTTACAGAAAAATAAATGACTAAAGGAAAGCTAGATCTTTTCACTGCCTGTTCATACCAAGAACGATAACTGTCAATATAACTATAGAGAAAACAGTGTTAGTGCCCACACTGACGCACAGTATAAGCGCACTGCAGTTGTCTTCTGCCACTTTAATCATTCTTAAAGTGATTCCAATAATATCGTTGCTCTGTGAGATTAGAGTTATAGTTACTGGTGTTCCCAATTCTCATAGAATTAGAACGATTATTAAAACTTAATATAGTTATCGACCTTGGTGTGAACTGTGAACCAAGGTCTTCAGAATGTCATTGTTCTTTGAAGGAACCACCAGCATGATGCTAGAATGTTGTTAGGGTGTTGCTATGTTCTTTTAAAGGTGTTCTGAATCGGTTTTAGAATGTTGCTGTGGTGGCTAGGATGCATGGTTTGGTTGCTTACTGCATATACACATACGCTGCATCCAAAATCGAATACTTTCCTACTATATACTATGCGAAAAACAGTAAACAGTAAACCATAGTAAAAGTAAAAACATTAAAAGTTCCATAGTAAAAACATGTAATATTGAGTTAATACATATAAAAACAAAAACCAACACATTTTCACCTGTGAAAGGTTATCCCATTTCTTCTGGAATTTAAATTAGCGGTTGAATGTGGCATCTACGTATACCTATAGTTTACTGGCCCAGTTTTAGTTTTTTTTAATCAATTTAATCATCCAGTAAAGTATAAAACAAAATAAATTACCTTTTGAAAATAGTAAAAGCACACCTCTCAACAAACTGTATAATTTGATTAAACATTCATGCCCTTTTTTTTAACAAAAACGGTGCAAAAAAAGTCTAATTCTTGACTCTAATTCTTAGTTACGAATTTATGCACACCCCTATAATTTGACAATTTTTGTCTATAGAGAAATGTTGCCCTAGTGTTCTTGATCTCCAGTGTTAATTGGACCACAGGACTGAACAGATTTGAGTGCACTTGTGTTGGAATCTAGGCCATCAGCCCTTCAAACTCTTCACAGACGTTATCGCCATGCCATCTGGGCATCATCTCTCCCTGGCAAGGCGGCTCTATGTCCGAATCTCCAAAGGGGCAAGAACACAGTGGCCTGAAACCCGGGCTGGACGGTTGCCAGCAGAGGCTCCAGGCTCTGACATAATATGACACACACCTCCTCCACCTTGACACCTAGCGAGGTGATTGAACACCCCCGGGAGAATCAAAAATTATGCCTGGACATCCCGCAAGCATGTGAAAAATAAAAACAGAATGAAAATCGCTATCATTGAAAAAAATCAACAGGCTGATGAATTAGAAATATGGGGCAACAGAAATGTAGAAACGTAAAGGAGATTAGAGCTAAAGAAACCAGCTGTCTGAAACAGGAAATATGAAATGACCTCACAGATCATTTTTACACAGCACTGATTGATAATGCTTGATAAAAAAATAGCATGGATTTTCTAATGGGGATCTTCTAGGAATTCTAAAAGCGGCCTATATAAAGTTGCATAATCTGAATGGCATCCTAATCATAAAACCATAAAACAACAAATAACTGTGAAATATATGCATCCTCTAGCTAACCTAATTCCATCCTCTCCAGTAGTTTTATTACAGGTCTGTTAAGGTCATTGCTCAGTACTGAATGCATGTCCACAATCATCATGTTGATTGCACATTGCCATAATGCAGTTGAAATGATACTGTGGTCAGTATCATCACACCCTAAAAACCATAAGCAAGCCAATACAAAACATAAACTGGTTAGCCAATTCGAGTTATAACACCATATACCGAGTCCAATCTGTTGCTAGGTGCTACTAGGCAGAGGGCGTACTGGTTATTAAAGATCTTTGAATGTGCGTATCTACCCAGGATGTTAATTGGGCCTGAATAAACACATATTTGACAAAGTGTCATCATGTAATAGAGCCACTGTTTAACACACAGCTCTCAATCACGTAGTTCTGTTTAGCGCAACCAGTGAGGTCGGATATTACCGGACACTTTTTGAGTCATAAGCTCCCTCTGGAATATTTGTTTTTCCCCACAATGCATTTGCCAAACAAATCTCTTTTTGGATTATGGAAATCAGGGTTTGAACTTTCACTTGGTAATACACCTTTCCTAGAAGTGATATTTGGTTGATTTGTAAATAATAGATGACCATTCCATATTTTAAATATCAATATTTATGTTCAATGTTCAATGTTATGTTCAAATTCCTTGTATTTCATTAATTACAGATTATAGTATAAGGAAAAGCAATGTTCAATGATTTCATACATAAATTAATACATATTTAAAATGTAATATATAAATAGAAAATAATTATAATAATAAAATTTAGTACATAATTATAAAAATGTAATTTAATATAAATACAGTATGTGTGTGTATATATATATTATTATATATATTATTGACATATTAATTCATTTAAAGTCAAGTCATCTTTATTTATATAGCGCTTTATACAATAGATTGTTTTAAAGCAGTTTTAGAGGGATATAGAGGAAAATAATGATTCAATGATGCAAAGAGTTCAATTATGCTTTAAAGCAGCTCTAAAAAGACAAAAGTGTCATTGTTCAGCTGAAATTAGTCGATCCAGTTTCGTTCAATAACTGTGTAAAGATCATCAATATTAAAATTGAGTTCAATTCAGCTAAAAACAGTGATGTCATCAGTTATCATCCAATTGTGTCAGACGCAAGCCAGAGGCGACAGTGGAAAGGAACCTAAACTCCATCAGCTGACAGAAATAGAAAAACAAAAACAAATTTGTCTCTCTCTCCATTCAAAATTCCTGTTGATGTTAATCATAAGTCAAAGGTTCAAGTTTCGGTACATATAGCAGACAAATTAGGTCTCAGGCTGGCAGCATGTAGATGCTTGAAAATCTGAAGGATAAATAAGGTGAGCGATGTGGGCTATACGAAATGAAGTGTGCAAGTCTATTTGAGAGCAGATGACCTAGTTGAGCCAAAGAGGACGGTAATTTAGGCTGTAGTGACACCAACGCACAGTCCTACCTTCTGACCAAAACTTTTTTCTCTCCCCTCTAATAACTTCCAAATATATTTTCCACAGCATCCAGTTTTCCATATTCATCGAAAAGTGATTCCACCCATCCTTAGCAGACTTCATAAACTATTTTAGGTTACTTTTGTTTTAATTAGAGAGAGTTAGGTCAAGGTCAAAGGTCAAAGCGTTTATTGTCATATGCACAGTGAGGAAAACAAGTTTCCCTGTACAATGAAATACTTTGCTGTCCACAGTGAATGCCAAGACAAGTGCAAAGTATGTAAAAACAAAAACAAAAAAACACACACACACAAACAAAATAAAAATGCTGTAGAAATAAGAATTAGACTGTATAAAATATTAAAATATAGTACATCTATGAATGCAAATGTGCAATATTGACTATGTGCAAAACAATAATACATTAAAGTGCAATTTGAGTGCAGCTCCATGATAATAGCAGCAATAACATTAACAGATGTGCAATTGATGCAACAATTAGTCCAACTATTCTATGAGATAGATGAGACTAATCTGTGTCCACTGGCTACCTGTTTAAGAGTCTGATAGCTGAGGGGTAGAACGAGTTCCTAAATCTAAAATTCCTGCATTTCACACTGCTATACCTCCGTCCCGAGGGTAGAAGAGTGAACGGTCCATGCTGGGGGTGGGTAGGGGCAGAGAAGGCAGTGGAGTCCTGATGATCTTCTCAGCAGTCTTCACAATTCTCTGCAGACATTTGCGGTCCCTCACAGTAGTGTTTCCATACCACACAGATGTTAAAGATGTCAACTAAAACTAATATTGTGTAATGGAAGCTATACGTCAACTACAATGCGTAATTTATTGTTTTATGCCATATTTACAATAGTTTGATCTTAAAAGGGATAAAAACTCACAGAAAATGGCTGCCAGTCAAAAAAACATGAACAATGTATAAGCATAGAGGCATAAATAGCCGGACAAAAGCCTGGATTCACTGTGTTTCTTATTATTGAGAGCCCCACCCGATGAGCTTCTTCGTCCTTCACCTGTAATATTTGGCCAGAATAACTTGAGAGGTTGACAAGAGCAATTTTTCAAGAGAAACCAGGGCACTTGGAGAGACTATACACCTTTAAGTGCACTTATACGGCACTGAGAGCGGCGTCTGTGCAATGGAACACACAATGGCTACTTCTTGTTCTGGCCAAGCCAATCATGTTGCTTGGGCCAAGGTTGTCTCCATGGCGATGGCGATGCTCAGTTCTTGAGGTAAACCAAGTGAATTTTCTTTGACACTTGAAAGAACGCAAACATCTTTGTTATTAATCTGCCAGTTAATTAACCTTAAATCCAGATACCAGGGCAGCTTCGTGAATAAATCTTACTAGAAAGGCTTGATATCTTTGGTTTTGAATTCCCAAAAGAATTATGTGCTATCTTAGACTTAAAATCTTATTTCCCTAAAAATCGGGAGATCTAATGCTTGCTATCGCATGATTTGACATTGCTCCCTTACACTGAAAAAAAGATGCTGTAGAACCTGCAGGACAGCCAGCCAGCCTCATTTCAGGACACAAACAGAACCTCTCGCCCTATTGTCTTCCAACCTGGGATTAACACCATAATCCAGAGATTACCATTTGCACTATTTTCCAGCTGTATTTGGCTATAGACAGACAAAGAGAGTCCGGGATGTCTTGGGAAGCAGCCGGCGCTTCCGGCGCGATTGTTAATTTCGGAAGTCCCCGAGAAGGAATTAATCAGCGGCATGGAGATTATTACCCAACACGCCTCTGCTGATTAAGAGTTACGCAAAGAGACATCACAAGTGCACACAAGGCCATGACTTTGGAAGCGAGATGCTCAGCAATGCCCTGGGTTCATCGTCACTGATCTATAAGGCGATCAAATTAAGAGTCTCCCGTCCACAAATGAAAGCACAGACACTGCCATGATCAGGGCAAAATAATCATCATGCCCTGTTAGTACTTATGTACTTAAAGTTCTGCTCCACTAGCCTCGAACGCTTACCCTGTCTGCCATTGGTTGGACAAACAGATATTTCCACCACAAAATCACACCATTTTTTGAGCCACTGCTGTCATGCTGGGCTGATCAGGTAAAACAACCTTTGAGGGTATCAACCTAGAAAGTATTACACAAAGATCTACACAAACACTGTCTACAAGACTGCTCTTGTTCCAGATAATGTCATTGTTTGGGTGTGTTCAGATCTCTGGAATGCAGATGTGATTAAAACAGTTCACTCAGCTGAACCTATAAAAATACATTTGCACAGCCATGTTTAATGATGAATATATTTTAGCTGTGTTTCAAACCATAGTCAGTTCCCATATAAAAAAAAATATTTATTTCAAAATATATTTCAAATGTATCTATAGTATATAAAACTGGGCCGTTTAAGGAAATATATTTTTCAAACCGGAAATATATTCCATTTAAACCTTAAAATGCCAAAATATATTACAAAATATGTTTCAAATCTTTACTAATTTATTAATGAATCTTTATAAATCTAATTTAATTTTGGCTAAATGCATAATGTGTTTATATACAGACCCTTTCCAAAAAATTAGAATATCATGGAAAAGTTTATTTATTTCCATAATTCCATTCAAAACGTTAAACTTCCATAGATTATAGATTCAGGGCCCTCAACTTAAACGATGTCAAGTATTCAGTTGTTTATTTGTACATAATTTGGGCTTCCAGCTCATAAAACCCACGAAAACAGGATTTAAAAAAATTAGAATATTACATGAAATCACACAGTAATTACACAGTGATACCATGGTCATTGAACCAGGTTTTGGTTCTTTTGGCAGTGTGGGCAGGTGCAAATCCTGCTGGAAAATGAAGTCAGCATCTCCATAAAGCTTGTCTGCTGAAGGAAGCATGAAGTGCTCTGAAAATGTCCTGGTAGACGGCTGCGTTGAGTGGACAGCACAGTGGACCAACACCAGCCGATGACATGGCTCCCCAAACCAACACAGACTGTGGAAACTTCACACTGGACTTCAAGCGTCTTGGATTGTGTGCCTCTCCATTCTTCCTTCAGACTCTGGGACCTTGGTTTCCAAATGAGATGCAAAATTTGCTCTCATCAGAAAAGAGGACTTTGGTCCACTGTGCTTTATTAAATCCAGAGTCAACGCAGCCGTCTACCAGGACATTTTCAGAGCACTTCATGCTTCCATCATTTTCCAGCAGGATTTGCACCTGCCCACAATGCCAAAGAACCAAAACCTGGTTCAATGACCATGGTATCACTGTGTAATTACTGTGTGATTTCATGTAATATTCAAATTTTTTGAAATCCTGTTTTCGTGGGTTTTATGAGCTGGAAGCCCAAATTATGTACAAATAAACAACTAAATACTTGAAATCGTTTAAGTTGTGGGCCCTGAATCTATAATCTATGGAAGTTTAACGTTTTGAATGGAATTATGGAAATAAATCAACTTTTCCATGATATTCTAATTTTTTGGAAAGGGTCTGTATATATATATACAGTGGGTACGGAAAGTATTCATACCCCCGGTAAATATGATCAAAAATATCATATGTATTTGATATTAAAATAAAAAATAAAAAATAAAAAATAAAAAAATAAATCTTTCGTTCAAAAAATTGGCAAAATTCTAACCTTTCATTTAAGTAAAAGAATTCAAATTGGGGGGGGGAAATCACATTATGAAATAAATGTTTTTCTCCAAAACACATTGGCCACAATTATTCATACCCTTTTAGTAAATACCTTTTTGCAATCACCTTTTGCCAAGATAACAGCTCTGAGTCTTCTCCTATAATGCCTGATGAGTTTGGAGAACACCTGACAAGAGATCAGCAATCATTCCTTCATACAGAATCTCTCCAGATCCTTCAGATTCCCAGATCCATGTTGGTGCTTCTTCTCTTCAGTTCACTCCACTCATCAGGTCAGGGAATTGTGACGGTCATGGCAGAAGCTTCATTTTGTGCTCCCTAACACATTTTTGTGTTGATTTTGATGTTTGTTTTGGATCATTGTCCTGATGGAAGATATACAACCACGGCCCATTATAAGATTTCTAGCAGAAGCCGCCCGGTTTGGATTTTTTTATCTGTTGATATTTGATAGACTCCACGATGCCATGTATCTGAATAAGAAGTCCAGGACCTCCAGCAGAAAAATATGCCCACAACATTAAAGATCCAATGGTATATTAAATTGTACACATGGGGTACTTTTTATCCTTGTGTGCACCAAACCCATCTAGCGTGTTTGCTGCCAAAAAGCTCTTTTTTTAGTTTCATCTGACCACAGAACCCTGTGTTGTTTGAAGTTCCAGTCGTGTCTGACCACTGAATATGCTGGAGTTTGTTTTTGGAGGAGCAAGGAGCATTTTTCTTGAAACCCTCCCAAACAACATGTGGTGATGTAGGGGTTGTTTGATTTTTTTTTTATAGGCTTTCTGACCCCAAGACTCAACTAATCTCTGCAATTCTCCATCTTTGATCCTTGAAGAGTCTTTGTCCACTCAAACCATCCTCCTCACCGTGCATTAAGATAATATAGACACACGTCCTCTTCCTGGCAGATTTGTAACATTTTTACTTGATTATAACTTCCTAATTATTGCCCTGATGGTCAAAATTGGTATTTTCAATTATTTAGCTATTTTCTTACAGCCACTTTCTATTTTGTGACGCTCAACAATCTTTTGCTGCAAATCAGAACTGTATTATTTGGTTTTACTCATTGTGATGGATGATTAAGGGAATTTGGCCTTTGTGTTTCCTCATATTTAAAATCCTGTGAAACAAGAAGTCATAGCTAGACAATTTCATGTTCCTAGTCACCCTGGTGTGCTAAATAATGGTAAATATTAATGGGAATATACTTCACAGATATGTTATTCATAAAACATTCTAGGGGTGTGAATAATTGTGGCCAACGTGTTTTGGAGAAAAAAAATTATTTCATAATGTGATTTCCCCCCCAATTTGAATTCTTTTACTTCAATGAAAGGTTAGATTTTTGCCAATTTTTTTAATGAAAGATCAAATTTTTTGAATGAAAGATTTATTTTTTACAGCCATTTTTGATCATATTTACCGGGGGTATGAATACTTTCCGTACCCACTGTATGTATATATATATATATATATATATAAACAATTATAAAATTAAATAAATCTATTGTTATATATATATATATATATATATATATAGAGGAGAGAGAGAGAGAGAGAGAGAGAGAGAGAGAGAGAGAGAGAGAGAGAGAGAGAGAGAGAGAGAGCCTAAGCATATTTTATTTCATAATATAAATATGTACAACAAATATATTTGTCACCGGTATAAAATCAGATGTGCACTTCAAGCGTAATGCATATATCTTAAGTGCCGTAAACCCATATTAAAAGGTTCAATTAACGTGCATGTTATATTTTAGCCCAAATCAAATATGCAATTATTTTCTTGAGAGTCTACCCTCAGGACTTACTAATTACACACTGGAGACAATTATTGAGAGGCACTGTGTGGTAGTTGCTCAGTTCAGAGTTGACTTTGCAGTTTGCTCAATGGCACTTGAAATGGCAAATGGCAAAATGAAATTGATCAACTTGGAACAGGCAGTTCCTCTTTAGTATACAGGGCATTTCACCCTGAATTTCAGGTAAATCAATGTTAAGGTTGTGGATTTGGTTCAATGAACTAAGCCATACCGCAGCCTGCTTCTAAATTAACTACATTTCTTTCAGAACATTTAAGTTGATCGAGCTGGTGCTTTACGCCATGGTGGATGATGGGATTTCGAGTGTTTTGATGTTTGTTTTGTGGGGATATCCTGAGTTAACCATTTATCCTATTATTTCTTCCCTCTCCCTTGCAAGTACACACACACACACACACACACACACACACACACACACACACACAGGAGAGCGCATCATTCTTGTCGCTGATGTATTCCTTCTTCCCAGGTGGAGAAGAGGAGAGCTGACTGGTCGAAACTGCAACGATCGCTGCTGACGCCACAGGAAGAGTCTGTGTTAGTGTGTGTGTGTGTGTGTGTGTGTGTGCTCAGCATGCATAATATTGCCCTGCACAGACAGGGTTTCTGGCACTGATACCTGTCCTTGTAAACAGAGAAGATTGACAAATTGGCTTTACTCTGATAGGAACACTCTGACAAACTGCCCCACTTGTTTAAAGAAACAGTTCACCCGAAAATGAATCACTTACTCTCATTTCATTCCAAATGTTTTTTGCATGACTTCCTTCCATGGAACACAAAAGCTTATTTTTTTTATGAAAATCCTGACCACTTTTTTCAGTACAATGGAAGTGAAGAGAGACTGGGGCTGCCATGCTTAAAAAACTCAATAAACACATCATAAAAGTGCTTGTGAACTACATTTCTATTCAAAAGTTTAATATAAGATATAAATACCAAATCAAACATAAAGCAACAAAAGAAACCTCAACATTTTTTAGAAGATATTTTGCTTTCATTTTTGTGAAGCAAGTCAAATTAACCAGGCTAAGCGTCGTCAGAGTGCGACATAAGTGGCCTTAAGACCAAAGACTGGATTATGTAATCCACCAGCTGGCAGATCTGTTGTTTTGAGCAGCGAGATCATCTTAGGGGAAAAACCTGCACGGTCATGTATCTATGGACAAAAGGCTAATGAACACATGCAAAGTCTATCCTGTGGTAAACACAGATCCAAACAAGGTCACGATTGCAGGCAACATGGACAAGAGACTGCTTTCCATTTCCTCTTCCAAATCCTAGGCTTTCCTCTATAGTTATCCCACTCTAAGAAGCCCCCCCAAAACCCTGGTTTAGAGAGATGAGTCAGAATCTAAGCCCCACGGTGGTCCAGATTATTCACTGATGAGTCAGAGCTTTAGCCGAGAGAGAGAGAGCGAGAGAGAGAGCGGGGTACATCCAAGCACTTGACTGGAACACTGTGGCTAGTCGTGGATCTTTGGGGCGGCTCTGCTCATCAGCACATTGCTTATTATGACTCAGCTCTCACGCGGTCCACTCTCCCAGCGCTGACAGCTGAAGGCCACTGCAGAGGCGGACCGACGCAGCACACTATCTTCAGTCAGCTAATAGCTCCCTGCGACTCGGAGAGGGCCATGCTGTCACTGTGTGCTTTCTCCTTGTCAGTGTTGTGAAAGTTACGGTACCTCATCTCTATCCCAGTGTCTAAAACGTCTTACTCACTATGTACAACACGCAGGGTAAAGAATAACGCAGGTGTGCAATTCAAAATAGCACTAACGTGGTTTTCCGCCTCAGTGTTTTTCCTGGTCGTGAAGGTCACGACGATATCAAGAACTGAGCTGGAAAGGCTGGAGAAACGGTATGGAGGACAAAGGTCATGACAAAAGGGGAAAACAACTTTGCTGTGAAAGCTTTCAACAGAAAGTTGTTATGACTAAAACAGTCAGTGAAGAATTCTGGAGCCTTGGCCTGCTGATTTCATATTTCAAAAGTAATACTTTTATTCAGCAAGGACGTATTAAATTGATCAAATGTCACAGTAAAGACATTATATTTCAAAAGATTTTTCAAATAAATGCTGTTCTTTAAACTTTTTCATTCATCAAAGAAACTTGAAAAAATGATACTGGTTTCGACAAAAGTATTAAGCGGCGCGATGTTTTCAAAAAACAATTTTTTCAACATTTTTACACAATTTTGAGCACCAAAATCAGCATATGAGAATGATTTCTGGTGACTGAAGTAATGATGCTGAAAATTTTGCTTTGCCATCACAGGAATAAATTACATTTTAAATGTAAAAACATTATATAATATTATTATATTTGGTGAGCATAAGAGACTTATTTTAAAAACATTAAAAAAATTCATACCAACCACAAACTTTTAGTTATTTGAATAATTATAAAAAATATATTCTTGCAGTAAAACCAAATGCAAATGGCTTTTTTGGTATCATTCTCTGTGAAACTGACTTATTGTCCATGCAACAGTGATGAAAGTCCAACATTTTGGTTCAGAATTTGATCTGTGGCTGGGCTTCGTGGTGACAAGCTAAGACCCTGAAACACACACACACATACCGCAATACAAAAGCCTGGACTGAAATAGATCTGCTGTTCCAGTGCAATGAATCTCGAAACGGTGCAGGGGGGCATTCTAGTCTGAGGGGGTGGCGAGGGGCGGCAGGGGCGCTCGGCATTGTGTGCAAGCGGAGCGTTAGCCTGGAAAGTCAATAGCGGGGCCAGTGTGTTAAATATGTAGATGCCAGCGGCGTCAATAATGCAGATTTTCTCGGTGGTGGCAGGAGCCGCTGTCATAGTACGCCAAACTGCAGTCACTAAGCTGTTCGACTAAAGTGGGTTTGATGGGCCAGAACTGGATCATGATGTCCACAAAATCCTATCACGTCCTGACCCAGATGTGAAGTTAAACTTTTATTTTTTGAATTCCTTCCATCATAGAGAATGCAGAGTTTACCTGGCTAGGTCACCCAAAAATAAAATGTCTGTCATCAAGTTGGTTCTTTCTTCTGTGAAACAAAAACAAAGATGCAAAACAACACTGGACCTCAATGACTTTCATTGTATGGACAAAAACCTAACCATAACCCTAACCCTAAAAATCTTCAAAATATCTTCTTTTGTGTTCCACAGACAAAATAATGTAAAATATGACAGAAATGCTATGAAATGCCATAAAATGCAACAAACATAAGTGACCCATACCTGGACAGAAATCAATATCACAGTCCATGGCCATTTTTTTTTTACGGATAAAAATATGTAATAATATATGTATCAAGCTGCATATGTTCAGTGAGCTATCACGGACACCAAAATATGATTTGAGGCCCTGGAGAGTCAAAACTTTCTGACCAAGGAGGAGTTTAACCTGAACCTTCTCTACATTTTTACAACATTTTGCTTATTGTTGCATTTGCTTACATCATCCTGATGCAATAACTATATGAAGACCATCTTAGAGCAATATGAATATAGCATGCAGTATACACACAATATGGCAACATATGTGATGTATGGATCATATGCATAATGTGATAGAGTTACATAACCCGACTGTATATTGGATTAGCTTTCTAAAGACTGCTGGACAAGTAGAGCCATGGACATGTAAGCTGCAAATGTGCTCTAACTTCAGCCAGTAGAAACTGAAATATGTCACTCAGGGGTCTTGACATTCACTCAACTGGAACAAGTCAATGTCATGACCCAAAACTGCAATAGATGACTTCCACAGCAGCAATGTTACAACGAGAATCAGGGGAAAGGTACAACTGGAAAAGGTACAACTGGAATAATGTTCTGGTTGCATTTTGAAGATGCTGTTTCATCCAGAGGACTAACACTGGATGAAGAAGTGGCCTTAAATTGAAACTAGTGGCGCTTTTCCACTGCATGGTACGGTACGGCTCGGTTCGGTACGGCACGCTTTGGCGCTTTTCCACTGCATGGTACGGTACGGCTCGGTTCGGTACGGCTCACATGGCGCTTTTCCACTGCATGGTACGGTACGGTACGGCTCGCTTCGGTACGGCACGCTTTGGCGCTTTTCCACTGCATGGTACGGTACGGCTCGGTTTGGTACGGCTCACTTATGGCGCATTTCCACTGCATGGTACGGTACGGTACGGCTCGCTTTAAATGGTACCACCTCTGTTGAGATTCCAAGCGTACCGTACCGATACTAAAATGTGACGTGAAAACACTGCAGATCACTGATTGGTCAGACAGAATCATCTCTACCAGCTCATTGTATTTACGACACAAGACACTAAACCCGCTAGATTTAAATAGCCAGTAGACAACAGCCAACACTGTAGCGCCTGTTTTAAAAGTATTTGCTTAAAAAAAAAAAAAAAAAAAGAGGATAAAAAAAAAAGAAATGGCTGAATCGTGGTCAGTGGACGAGGTGCAGACGTTCCTCTCGTTGGTTGCCGAGGAGTGGATGGGGAAACACGGAATAAAAAATTCGCATTTAATATGATGATGTCATGGCAGTAGAGACGGCAACTATAACGATCAGTCCCACCCACTTTGAAGCGGTACTAACTGCAGTGGAAAAGCAACCGAGCTAAAGCGAACCGAACCGTGCCGTACCGAGTCGAGTCGTACCACGCAGTGGAAAAGCGAAGCGAGCCGAACCGTTCAGCGCCGAGTCGAACCGTACCGAGCCGAACCGAGCCGTACCATGCAGTGGAAAAGCGCCATAGGATCCAGGTCCTAGGTCAACTCTACTTGACCCTATCTCTCTATCTTTCTGTCATAAGCTTCTGTTGGTAACTACGCCTGGATCGTGGTTATTTGATCTAATCCAGTTTATATCAAACTTTTAATTTGGAATCCAAATAATAATATATGGAATCCAAAGATAATATAGAAATGCAGTGAAATACACACAATGACAATTTTTTAAGGGAAGAAGTGTGATAGGCAAATACACCAGTGCTAACACTACCATATAGGGGTGCAAATGTACACTACGTAAAAATAAAAATAAAAAGTGAAAAAAATATTTTAAAGAAAATAAATTAATACCATTGTATTAATACCAATGATTAATATCATTCAGCACACATTAGATTATTACAACACTTTAGATTTATTAAAAGTGACAGTAAACTTATTAGGTTAGGTATAACTTATTAGGTAAACTTATATAAAAAAATCCATTTCAAATAAATGCTGTTCCTTTGTTCCATCAAACAGATTTTAACATTGATAAGAATAAGAAATATTTTCAGAGCAGAAAATCAGCATATTAGAATGATTTCTGAATGATCATGTGACACTGAAGACTGAAGGAATGGCTGTTGAAAATTCAGCTTTTCCATCACAGGAATAATTTACATTTTAAAAGGGTGGTATAATGCCCTTTTCACCAGATGTAAAATAAATCTCTGTTGTGCATGTGAAGTTTTAGCTCAAAATACCCCACAGATATTCTTATATAACATGTTAAAATTGTCACTTTTTAAGAGTGAGCAAAAGGCCGTTTTTGTGTGTGTCCATTTAAATGCAAATGAGCTGCTGCTCCCGGCACAGAGCGCAGAGCTTCGACAGCTCGTTCTTAGCAGCTTCGATTAACTCACATAGACATGCACTGAAAATTTCAAAAACTTTTAGCCTTTTATGTTCAAACCGGAGTCAGACAAAGATTGAGAGACTCAAGAAGAAGTGACAACATGTAGACAACATTTCTGAATGTTAGTTGATGAATTTATCTTGGTAATCTATAAATCGTGGGGGCGGGGTTTATGTAAATTTTAGGGTTAGTGATGTCACTAACCCGGGAGGAATGTCGTGTAGTCCTTACCAGCCGTTTGTTGTAGTCCTTAAAAAAGGATTTCTTTAAAAGCAAATATCTCCCTTTGCTTTGAACTTTGAGCGTTGTAACTTTGCAGATGTTGTTTATGCTCAAACAGCAACATTACACACTAACTAAAGCTAGAAAAGTGAAATCATAATCAACCACCCCTTTAAAAATAGAAAAGAGGTTTTTTTATTTGGAATATATATATATTTTTTTTTAATGTATTTTTGATCAAATAAATGCATCCTTGATGAGCATAAGAGACTTTCAAAAATAAAAAATCTTAATGACCCCAACAATTTTTAACAGTGGTGTATATAATCAAGGCTTTATGTGCATTGTGAGTTTTTTTTTTTTCAAGCTAGTCTGCCCTAAAATGGAAAAAGTTAAATATTAGGATGGCCTACTTGTATTCTAGCATTTATGACAATAACATCAATATTATCAATCCTGTAATGCTATTTCTTGGTTTCAATATGAGGCTTTTAGTCCATACAATGGAAGTCAATGGTAACCAAAACTGTTTAGTTCTTCAAAATATTTTCTTCCACAGAAGAAAATGAATCTTAATTGTTGGGTGAACTATCCATTAAGGAGTACATGTATCAAATTGCACTGTAAACATGATGTCAACCATAAAACATTGTGATATATACAGTCAACATGAATATGGTGTGTCTGTGAGCTGAAGAGCTCCAGATCCAGGGAAGCAGTGTAATGTAGGTCACTTTACTACTCTGCCTCCACACAGCCCCAGTTCCACAGCCCAGGGACTATAGGTATAAAGTAATGATCAAGGGAGAGTATACACACACACACACACCAGCACACTGTATTGGGTCAACCACTCCAGCTAGTCCACTTTCCCTGTCCTCTACAAGGTCACCTTCTGAGGTTGCCAAATGAAACCAGAACACTTTTCTCAGGGCGGTGATCCATATTCAGAGTCAGACTGAATCAAAATGAGGTTTAACTTATAGCAACTCACCACCATATACACTGAGTATTGCAGGACAACAGGTGCATTTCATCTAGATCTCCTCAGCCACAAGGTTCACACCAAATAGGTCAGGGACTATGCTAGCCAGCAAAACCATAAACCTCTGATCCAATTAAAAAGCACAGATGCATAAAAAAACATTTTGCACCAAATGTTCCAAAACACAACTGAATTATTTGACATTTGGAGAAATGAATAATTGCTCTAGCTTCGTAATAAAAATAATATTTATATTTAATGCGAACATGTTGCAACAAAAAGATGCTGCATTAATACTGCCATAAAACTAAACTTAAAGTTCAGTAACATCAAGTGTTTGCAGGCCTGGACAAAACCTGAAATAAAACAGCTGGAGGGAAAATTGCAACTACAGGAGAGAAGGGAAGGCAAAAGAGGAAAAAGGCAGGACGGGAAAGAGAAGAAGAGAGAAACTAATTTTTCAGAGCCAGATTGGAGACATCAAGCGTCAGGATTAAGAGAGATTAAATGTGCCAACAGTTTTGGGCATTCTGCTTAACAAAAGATGCTTTTAAAAAAGCAATTTTAAGACTGCATCTCAGCACAAAACAAACTCAACACATTCTTAAATTACTTAAATTAAAGATTAAGCAAAACCACAAATTATACTTTAAAATATCTGCAAAGTCACAGAATTTTCATAATACTTATAATGAATATTATTTCATTATAAGGAACATAAGATAACTTAAAGTATTGTTATTTAACTAAACTATAACTAAACTAAAACTATAAAAAAAGAAAGAAATACATAAAAAAAGTGTTAATTCAAATAAACCAAAATAAAATATAAGATAGAACTTAAAAACTTAAACTTAAAAAGCTTAGATGAAAAATACAAATGTTACCTTGGCAACTAACTGAAAAAAAAAAGTTGAATTTTATTTTTACTTTTAAACTTTACTTTTTTACTATTAAAACTAAAAGCAAAAAAAACCCTCAACATAATGAAAACTCAATTACTAAAACAAACGAAAATTAAAATGAAAATTGAATATAACAAAATAAAATCTAATTCAAAATATTATTAAATACTATATATAATAATACTAAAATAACACTGAAATAATACTAAAAGCTCTCAAAAGAGGCCTTCGGGCTCTCTATTTGAGAAAACAAAAGGAAATAAAATAAATCAGAGGGAAAAAATACAGAAAATAAATTGTACTGAAAATAAATCTAGCTAATTCTGTTAGTTCGATTAAAAAAAAAAATGTGTGTTGCTACGTTTTCTAATTATCAAATGAATTAATTATAAATTATATCATATTCTGTAATTTGTCCTGAGTTTAATCCTCTGCACGGTCTCTAACATCATCCGTTGTAAAATCACTGTAACGCACAGCCTTGAGTGGCTCATTCTATAGAGAAGCACCTGTTAATGACTAGCACTAATCTGGACGATGTTGTGTGCATGACTCTACCACTTCTGACCTCAACGATATTGCAATGGGAAATCCAGACCCTGTAGATCTCAGAGTGTTAAATGAACAGTGTCTCTTCTGACAGGCTGAATAAACGAAGCCCTTTATTGCAGAACCTGAGGGGACCCTGTGCTAAGAGTGGTGTCGAGAAGGCCACTGCACTGGTCTATCAGCGCTGGTGGAAGGGCAAGGGCTGCAGTGCTGGGACAGCCCTTAGTAATCCCAGCACAGCCTGATGATTAAGGGATTACCACAGCAAGTAGTTTTCCATCCCAGGAGAGCCCTGCTCATTGGACTGGTCAGCACAATATAGACAGGAAGAATGAAAAAGTGGAAGAGAGAGAGAGGCGAGAGGAACCAACTGAAGGGTAAAGATCAAAATCTGGCTTTGGGCATGAGAAACAAAGGAAAAGATATGTCGATGGGTTCCCTGAATGACTAGATGACTAGTCAGGCTTAAGGAATCCATGTTAAATTGGGTTGACTTGATATATATGTATAAGTAAAAACAACTAGACAGAGGGCAACAAAATTAAACAGAATTCAGGGGTCTCGAGGCACGTTTTTGAAAGCCATCTTAAAAACAATTGACACTCATGACGAGGTGCAAAAAAACTAAAAACTTAAATAGTTTGTAGAATAATTTAGGCATGTACAGAATGGAAGATTAAAGATAAATGATCTGAATTTTAATAATATGAGTAAACATTTTAAATATCTAAAATACTGACTGGTAAATGTCCAATTTGAGCCAATAATTAAACTTTTTCTTTTTTTAATTGTGCTGATATATCGTCCATCCCAAAAATGTATAAATAGTATAATATATGTATATATATATTATATCAGGAATACAGTAATATTATATTTTATGGTAATCAATAAATGACTGATATTATAAATGTATACTACTTGTAATAAACATATTAAAGCAGACCAAAACCTACAATATTTTGAGTGAATTTAGGCATCAGAATATAAGTGTATAGAATGAAAGATTTTATACACAAACACACAAAGATCTGCTATATGTGCACAGCAACTAATGCCAAAACATGCTCTTAAAGGGAAAGTGCTCTTTAAAAGATGTTATTGCTCTTAAAGGAGAGGGGGTTGTGCCAGAACTTGGGTCAAAACTTGTTGTTTGACCCATCCATCACCCCAACCAACCGGATTTTACGGCCTTTCATACTACTCGCCACCGTAGTCACTCTCAGCGCTACGGAATCGTGCTGGCCATCACGAAAACAAAACAAAACAGATAAACGTGTCCGTGTACACAAATCAATAGATTAAATTATGTGACCATTTCACGAACTGTCGTGAGACTGGGCTGGTCTGACAGGGTGGGGGTCAGCCATCACGATGGACGATGATATCGTCTATCGGCACAACCCTAATTTGAAATGTTGTAAAAGCTAGGTGGAGATGGCATTTTTATGACTCAACAGGAGAGCAAAGTATTTTACTGAACAGATAAATTGCTATATGAAGCTTTCTAACAGAGGTCATTGTAAAACATCTATTATGGAGAGTCATTTCAGTATGGTTTTTGTAGCAGTGTGTTGGAAGTACCATGTCTATAAATAGATCCTTTCAAACTGTGAATGTTTTATGAGAAGTAGGATAACTACATTCATCTGCAGTCACGCAGAGCTGAAGCACAACCAAAACAATGTTCATCCACAAAATACATGGTTTTTAACCGCAAGAGGGCCAAAAGTTACATAGCGTACCTTTAGTGCTATATGATGGCAAAATGGCAGAACCAATTAAATATTCTATATTGGTCAATAGCAGCAAGACATTTAAAATTAATAAATAAGATAATATGTATAAGTTGCTGATATATATCATCCATCTTTAGACATTTCTGAGAGTTTTCTGTTAATATCAGCACACTAATCCAGGAAAGATCAATATGCCACCAAACAGCTAGTCAGTTGTCAGACAGCTAGTTGACCATTGCACATCTCTAAATGTACTAGAGTATATAACAACTTAAAATGCAAAATTATTGGAAAGAACATAACAACAACACAGTGATTTTTCCAAATGCCATTCCTGATTAAGGGTTTCAAAGCTTTGGCATTTCAAACACACTTCTTAAAGGGTGAACTTTGCCTTTTGAAAGTACAGCGAAATGCACGGTGCACCTGAGCGCGCCAGCACCAAACAGAATGAAAACCAGCCCCCGTCCAACCCACTCAGCTTAATTGCTCTGCAACTGCAGAGAAGCGGGGAATCAATCATATTTCCATTCAATTAGCCAGCCAGCAGTTAGAGAGGAGGTGATGGACCTCTTTTAAACAAATGAAATACAGGCAGGAATATACAACCTTGGAGGACCTGTGAGGGAGACACTGCTGGCAGCTCTACGGTGATGAGAATGTTGCACAACGCTTTGAATGCTTGTGTTTTTGTGGTCCAAGGTTTACGTAACATGGCGCAGGTGCTTTTTTTGTTTGTGATGGAAGAATGAAAGCTTGTTGACGAGAAAATCCATGAAAACACAAGTATTATAGCACATTACACTGACCCCGATGCGGAAAGACATTTCAGTGGCAGATCTGAAATGACATGCACTTTTAAGTCAATATGAAACCAAAATGGATCTTATTACCTTTCTTCAAACATATGCCTGACCTTATAGAGCGCTGCAGTGATGATGTATTTTTGTAGGCCAACCCGGAAGTTAGAATCACACTGGTTTCCTCAAAAAAAAAAAAAAAACGAATAGGATTTTTTCATAGACTTTTGATTGTCGCAAAAAGATAAGCTCTGTGATCAACAAAAGTTGATGATACATACACATTTTGTCCATAAAGATAATTTTCACAAATGAACACAACTTTTATGAATTTTGAAGCCTAAATACAATCGGCTAGCTACATCAAGATGTTAGGTCTGGCAACTCACCATAGACACGGCTCAATCCGAGGGGCGGGATAAACGGCTGTCTTTCAAATTCCCTCTGCACGCAATAGGACAGCGCTTCAACCAACCAGAGCATTTTCCCAACAGCGGAGCTAACGTTACTTGATAGATTCAACTTTTGAATCTGGCCGGCAAAACTACGAACACATCTTCCTTTTTTAAGAATGACTTAAGTACCGTTCTTTGCTCTTTTCTCAAAGAAAAACTTAACTCCAAGTCCTCCAGAGTCGCGGCCAAAGCCGATTCGAAAGACTGTTATCCAGCAGCAGCCATCATTCTTTGTTTTCAAGTAGCAGGAAACTGTCGCAACTCTGTCGTCATTATGTTAAGCCCGCCCCGCCTACTCTATACACGACGTGATTGGCCTGACCCAATTTAGGTTTTTGCAGCTAGAAGGTCTATGGAGAGTTGCTAGACTGCCCTGGAAGCAAAATACAGTTTGCTGCCGCTACGGTGCGTCTAGATTTTTAGGCTAACAATCGGCAGGAATAAAAAGCTAACCTTAGGCAATGAAGAAACTACACCTCACGGTCGCACGACTTCAAAGGTACCACCACCAAGATTTCGACGACTCTTTTAGCATTCCAGGGTAGGAAGGCATCAAGCAACGTCTGAATCCAAAGTTAGCTTAACTTTCTGTCTCCTAAGATGCCTTAAAGATTTTTGAAGGCAGCATAGATGTATCCTTCACTCCCTTTAATATCCCAGAATCCTGTGCTTTCCATTCTGTGACAGTTGAGCTAAAAAATAAAGATGGCGTCTGAAAGTTGCGGTTGGTGGTCAGTTTGTGTAAATGTACGTTTTTGACCAACGTTTTCCACTTTTGATGTCATGTCTTTTGACGTTCTAGCGAGAAATTACTATTGTAGTAATTAAATATTTGCTTGATTTTAATGATCTTTGGTGAAAACTGTTACATTGCCTCAGATGTCTGTCTGAAATCAGTTTCGTGAGGTACCTTTGTTCGCTTACGCTGCCTGCAAAGTCATTGCCTGATAGGGCAAGCGAGGCAACAAGTCAGCTGCACAAGTTTTCGGATGCAGACTTAGTCTTTATTAAAAATATAATAAAAAAAGAATATATATATATATATACCACAGACCTTATTTCAGGCTTTTAACCAAAATCCCACTAAAAAAAACATTGACTGCAGTTCGATGGAACAGGAAGTGCTAAAATGCTAACTCGTTTCTTGGTTTTGGCCTACAAAAATGTTTCATCTGTGTGCATTATTCCAGATAAAAAAAATATATATATATAAAAATGTCATACCTTACCCCACATCTGAAATATCTTTCCTTTTCAGCCTACATAATGTGTGACAAAACCCTCTTATTTGTCAAACCTTCGCTGGATATTTCACGACACAAAAATACATAAGTAAAATGTAGCGTAAACACCATTTCATGCTAAAGTCCATGGTATATTTTGCTTAAGCTTACAATTGTATGCACACAAAACAATTTAAACAAAATTAATTACATGATGTGCAAATGAATTAATCGAATACTTCAATTCCATTCATACAGGACATGTTCTTGCGCTCTCTGGCACATCCGTACACACTGTCCCCTTTGAGATGAAGCACCCTGATCTCTGAACAGTGACAAAAAGACAAGACAATCTGGTCTTAGGCTCTCTCTTATCCTCTCCTGACCTCCCAAGAGGCACATTTAGGGAAAACCGAAAAAGAGAGAAGACCTTAAGCCGAGTCCTAATTAATATCTGGCCCAGAAAACATCATTCACGGAAGTGCAAATAACGGCTATGGATGCCAATGGTGGTTTATAAGTAATGACTTGTGAATCCTTGAGGAGCAGCTCTCTCCCTCTCTCTCTCTTCTTGGCCACTGCTGTCATCCTTGTTTGTCCCAGTGCAGTTCTAAATTTGTCCATATAGACTGTCGAAGGGGAGGCTAGTTCATTCTGCCGTCAGCTGAAATGAAAACAAGCTGAGGGGAGCCACACTCGCTTCTCTTAAGTGTCAGGTCTGATCACGGTGGAGATGAACTCACAGTCCTAGAAGCCTAGGGGAGGCAATGAGCTAGATTGATTTATTGATCAAATATTCTTCACTGTGTTTTGTGGTTTCAGCTGCAAGCTATTACTCAGAAAATGAAATTCAATTACAGGCAATAGGAGAGCCACAGGGGTTTAAAACGTTGCAAGGATCTGATGGTATTCTGAGCACTTCAGAGCATGCAAAGGACAAGTAAGGTACTCTACGTTGCTTGCCGAATGCATTTAACTTGCATTCTTGCATTACTGATCAAAAAGTGTACAACCATTTTGTTTCTGAACTACTTTAAACCTGATAAACCTGACAATTATTAATTAATTTGGGGGATTTTCCCACAAAATACTAATTAGTGATGCACCTATATTAAAATTCTGGCTGATACCAATAAGCAAGTAATTATTTTCAAGCTATGGCTGAATTATCAGTGCCCAATATTACAACTCAATTCTATTTTGTCTAAATAAAATCAATAATTTAAATGCAACAACTGAATTTAGGCATCACAACAATTTAAGGCTTCATTTTACAATGTTAGCAGATTATTATCATTTTAAATATTAACTTTAAGTGAGTGTTAGATGGCAGTTTTTTTTATATCAATGTAAAAATAGGGGAAATGAGCATGAACAATTAAATATCAGTTGATACAGATAAATGAAAAAAACCCTGATGTTTTATATAAATTTTATATACTAGGCTATATATAAATAGTTCTTGATAACAATCAAAATACTTAGACGATATGCTGGGATGCACAATATTCCCAGCATATTGTGTAAGTATTTTGATTAAAATTGTAAATGGATTGACAGTTCTAATAATACATAAATAAAACATAAAATAAAATAGATCTAAATAAATAATTTACAGAATTGTATTACTTTATTTGTACTTTTTTTTTTTACAAATATTTTTTTTAGACAACACACAATAGACTAGAGTTAATAGAGACACAAAATAGAATAGAGGTTTTGAGCCTGAAATAAATCTAAATCTGATTATAGCTCTACAAAAGAAAGTCTGTATGTGATCGGAGTGGTAGGGGGTTGGGTGAACGGCTACGCTGATCATCTGAAGCACAGCTGCTGTCAGTGTGTGCCTGAAGAGAAACCATACTCTAATGCCAAGCCAAGGGTGCCCGTGGCCACACTGACCCAGATGAAAAATAGCATCCTTTCATCTAGACAACACCTGGCCACAGATACATTGTCTGCTCTAATGGAAACAATGCGCTGCTGACACATCTATTTGTTTTGCTTAATTATCGGATCAATGTTGTCATGATCAGACATCAGAGGACGGGTCATCTGTGATGTTGATCAAACACTGATAATGAAGAATCCATGAGAGGACAGCAGTTTAAAGGGACAGTTCACCCAAAAATGAGTACTGAACACAAATGTGCTACACATTTGTAATATTTTTCAATTATAGAAACTAGATTATCCCATATTATAATGTGGTTTATGATCACATTTGTGTGTATATCCTTAAAAAATACAAAGTGATTACATTTTTGAATTTTAAACCTTCCATTCTCCAATATCTGACAATAAATCATCACAAAAGTACCCTAAACCTGATCTTCACTCGACATTAAGGGAAACTCCTGCCATCACAGATGAGTGAACGCCGCATATGATGCTACGACATGCAAATCCTTCCCTCTGCAACAGATATTTCCTCCATCATTGATTCTATCATGACACAGTTGTGTTGTATAGTGTGCCTTTTTTTTCATTACCATAGGCGCTCCCTTGGGCTCTGTGCGTGTTGATGTGTTGCACGTCTTTTGTGCGTGGGCACGCGTGTATGTGTGAGTTTTGTGTACCTCTGTATGTGTGTGGTTTACAGCTGCGAGAGACGGGGGTTTAATGAGCTTTAGGAAAGCGTTCCTCTATCCATTAGTGTCTATCAGGACTCCCTATGGGCTTGGAGGGCCTGCTCACCACAGGAGGAGGAAACAACCTCCCTCCCAACCTCCATTTTTAGCCACACATTCGCCTCACATCCCCATTTATCAGAGAACAACAACTAAACCAGACTGTGCTGGATAACATCATCGAAAGTTTACTGTCAACTAAAATAGAATGGGTATTCCTGTTCGACTTGATTTTGAATTTAGAGAGAGATACTGACATACTGCGGAATAAAAACGCTTTATTATACTTACAATACTAGCATCATGAATTTCACCATTCAGATATGAGGGTGGGTCACAAGGATTGTCACAAAACAAAGGGAAAAACTATCCAAAATGTAATAATAAAATGCAACTACCCATATAATTATACATTTAGAATAGCAAAACAATTGTAATTTAAAAAAAAAAAAATACAATATTTTAATATTCTCAAATTAGTTGTTGATGGTAAAGTATGTGCAGCCAATCAAACACTATAATATTTTGGAAAAAATCCATGTCACTAAGAAACAATGCCAACATGCATTTGAAAAAATAAAATAAAATAAAATAAAATAAAATAAAATAAAAGCATGGAGCAACTAGTTGCGAGGTAAAAAAAAAAATGAAATGAAATGAACAATTCTGACATTCATGTCAATTAGAAAATAAATAAATAAATAAATAAAATAACCTGACATTATGTACAGCATACAATCTGGGTGCTAAAGCAAAACCAGTTGAGGAAGACTATATTACAATACTGGACCTTCAAAAAGAAAAGCACAAGCTAAACCATTGCTGTCGTTAACATAAATCATGCATTGATGACCCCACCAGTGGAGTACGCTATATTAATATAAAAGATGCCGCAATGAAATCCTTATGTGTAGAGGTCTGCTGAGTCACTGTTTCTCTATTGATTGGCTCTTATTAAATGATACCCTGCATTCTTCCCCAGTCAGACATGTCACGCCACTGGTGGGTTGCCACCATCATTGGAGCTCTGGATTTGTAACGAAGCTTATTCACTGTGTCGTCACCGACTTCCCCCTCCCTTTGCTTCTCTTCTTCTTCTCCTTTTTACACATACACACACAGCCACCCTGTACCCGCACTCCAGAGGGAACAGAACAAAGGGGATCTCCACTTTTCTCTCAGGACTATTATTAGATCTTCAACCCAGCGACAAAATAATCATACGTTTAGCTGAATCACCACACAGGAAGAAGAAGCTTCAGTCCTGAAGTATGCGAGGCGAGCGAGCAAGCCTTCGTTTAGAGCTAGGATAAACTGATGTAGCTAAATGGAAGAAGATGCATTATTTAGGGATCTGAATTCATGTTTAGATTTGAAATAAATGCATATACACCGCTCTGACTATACAAAATAATTATGCATTCCAGTGGCAAATGGTTTAATCAATCTATGTCAGGTTAAGGTCATTCAACTTAGCTCCCTGTCAGAAAAACGGTAAACACCCATCAACCTCAGGCAAACTGACCATATAACTCTCTCCTGAGGATCAGATATTAGTCAGGGTCAGTAACCTAAAGTAAACATTAACATCTGAGTATCCAAACAGACATCGGTGCATTGAGCACTGCAAAAATCGGAATGTGGAAAAGCTCTGATTCCCCAAAAAGACTGTATTTGTGTGTTTGTTTGTGCGAGAGCAAAAGGGATTCTCCACAGCAGGCCATGGCAACCTGCTGCTGACATTTGAATGAAATTCAAACACAAAAACCAATAACCTCTTTGTTGGGCGCAGTTTAGATCAAAATGAAAAGGTCTGTAGAGGTGTAGAGGTTGGGTAAAATATGATTTGAGCAAAATGCATTCAAGGATGTAACCAAATATTCAAGATTCAAGTGTCCAAAGGTCAGATTTTATGAATCAGTCAAAGAAAATTCCACATTGATTGACCACTAATCTGAATAGTCACATTATGTCTAATAACACACAGATTATAAGTGGTGTCTAATAATATTAAGAATATTCTTATTATCATTGTCGAGTGATATTCATATTATTTACATAATAATCAGTTCATAATAATATAAAGATTTTAATCAATCTCTAATAATATTCAGATTATAACCAATGTCCATTAAAATTCAGGATACTCGCATTGTAATCAATGTCTATCAACATTTAGACTTTTAATATCATAATCAATTTCTTGTAATTCTCAGAATATTCTTATAATCATTTTCAAATAATATTCAGAATATTCATCTTATAATCAATGTCTAATTTTTCTTAGAATATTCATAGAATCAATGTCAAATAATATTCAAAATGTTCTAATTATAATCAATGTCTGTGATGGTAATTTATGGCCCTGAAATCATATAGTACTCACAAACCAAAAAAGGACCTATGTACTATGTAAAATATACTCCATTATAGCCACAAAATGGATGCAGATATATGAAACGTGAAACTAAAAATAAATCAATGTAGCACAGTTGAAAACACCTGACTCAGGAAATGTGCAACTATATGGGCATTTGCGCACCCATTTATCACCAGATCCATTAGATGTGTATGAGTAGGTCTATTTCATGCTCATAAAGGTTCTGCTGGGTTTGAATGGGCTATTTATAGCAAGCCAATGACGTAGTTTATCAAACGTAACCCCTTCCCACAGATCTCGCCCAGAATTCAAAACACCGCGATATCACAATGCTTGCTACACTTCATTTACACTAAGCTGTTCGCGTTTGAATGTACATGAAGATGTAGACAGGTGTGTCTCGGCATATGGCGATGGCACACACAACTGTCGAAATCTTGAAATAAAAAGGTAACCGTGTTGCATGAAACATGCATGGGGTCAAAACCAGTCATGCTAAGTTATCTCGTCGACCGACGAACCCCGTCCAGCGCTTGATACTGGCGACACGGATGCGGGATGCTGTATGCTTACTCAGATTACAAACTGATAAGCATGCGATCATCTCAGATGAAAACATGTCGTTAACAACTGGTCGAAAAGAAAATGGTAACGTCAACTCAAAATATGGATAAATACAGGTGCTCGTACCACATCAGAGGATTAAAGACACGCGTAAAAGGGGTCACTGGAGAACGGAGGGTGTAGCCTAATCAGAAAAATGGACTACAAATATCTGCTTGCATTGCACTGTGAACGAAACACATCAAAAAATAAGTATTTTCCCATCAGGATGACTTTCACAGTTGTCATATTTTTCCTTAATCTGTAATTACTATCATTGTTATAATATCAATTAGTATAGGCTATTATTAAATATTAAAATCTGACAATATAACGATAATTATTACTATTCAAATTATTGACGCACCTGTAGACATATCATAGTAACACATGAACTATTTGGGAAAAGCTATAGTCTTCGAAAGTGGCCAGACTAAAACTTTACCCGTGTCGAAATGTACGAAACATTCAGATCTGGAACAGTGTGAAACTGTGAAGTTCCCTACAGTAATTAATTTTAAACACTGTGCTTGAGTTATTAAGAGTGATGAATATTCCTGCGCTTCTCATCCACACACACACACAAATAACTGTGTAGGTTACTTCTATGCTATTCTCTTACTTGAACACGGGACCAAAAATTTGTTTCCTTTTGTCTTTCGTCCACATATTTTTATTCTTACGCTCTCTAATGTTATAAGCGCATTTTATAGGCTAATATAACAACATATAAGTGAAACAAATGAAGCGCGACGGCGCATCGGTACTTAACTATTTACACAGGTGCTGGAGACACAGGTCGAGGCATTCCCCTTCCACCTCTTCCTCCGAGATGAGGTCCGACAAGGGGCGCATAGGTAGAGGTCCGTCCTCTTGGAGAGGTGGCTTCATCTCACGCAAGAAGAGCTCCAAGAACCTCTTGAAGGTTTTCTCCTCGTTGGCAGAACCGGCCATTGCTTCTCATTCCTGGAGAGACCAGAGACAGCTGGAGCCGGGAAAGAAGTCTGCACTACTTTGAATCATAGGCTGGAGCGACTCTCTAGTCGCGCGAGTTGGGGAGGGCCCGCGCCGCGCGCGTGAAAAGAGAGGGGAGTCGCACAACAGACCGGCGTGACGTCACAAGGGGCGGGGTATGATGGAGGGGGAGGGGGGTGATTCAGGAAAATGAACTTTTTCATTAACCCATTTAATTCCATATTTGTGATGAAAATGTACTTTTACATCAAAGGGTCTAATTTGTTTAAGCATTTTACATGGAATGTTTCATTTACGTGGCTTAAATAGTCACGTGACCCTTTCAGTTGGCCCTTCTGAAAGCTGTCAAAGTGCCATTAAATGTGAAAGAGATACACTTATAATGCACTTTAAAATATTATATGCACCAAATACACTTATAATAGCAGATACACTTATAATATTTGTTGCATATTTTGGTGCATATAATATATTAAAGGTCCATTATTAATAGGCTATAATATCTAGATTGCTCATGTAAATCATGACATGATATGAACATTTTTTGACCAATGGAAACACCAGAACCTGTTTTCCACCAGTTACAAATATGACCAGAGTTTAACAAACAAAACATACACTTACCACGTAACTGGGAAAATTTAGACATTAAACGGGTTAAAAGGCCATACAAACAAATGTGATTTCATTATTTTGCATTGGAATGCTTTAAACCAAGTTTTTATACCTTAAATATTCATTTAAATTAGGCTAGTTGTTTTTAATACATTTGGGATTTTTAAAAACGTAGGCCTAATTAAATAGAACATTAATAATGCAAATAATAGATAGCCTATTCTATTTTTTCTTTTTTTTTACACGTGCTGTGTTCTGTAGGCCTACTAAAAGAGGAAATATGCATTGAGGAGAAAAACACATAAAAACAGACATAAATCACGCACTTCAGGAGTGCCACGGGTTTGCACGTGCCATACTATAAAACACTGAAAGTGTGAGAATATCAATTTTGTTATAAATAACTTTCCAGTAGACGCAAGTCCGTGATGCGTGCACTAAGCCAACCTTTTTTAGCCACATCAGTTTCGTAGCTGCTTGAACGTATGACGTCGATCGAGCGCAAAAGCTTGTGACGTAATCAGCCTATGGTTCATTCTGATTGATTTTGGTTTTGTCTGCATTGTCCTCATTTGGCACTCCTTCAACGTTATCTCGCAAATAAACACAATTTAGACGGATTATAACCTATTTCCTGCCAAAGTTGAAATAAGTATCCGATTAATAGCACTGTATTCATATTCTTAATGGCCCCAATATAAATACATTTAAAACCGTCAACATGAGGGCTGTTTGCTAGCCCTCATACATTTGATGCACATTAGGCTATTATTAAAATCTGATTAGGCTGAGACTGATTCAGACGCCGTGCGAAACAATTATTTAATCGTTTAATCGAAACGGCCGAGGCTTACTTCGACAAAGCTCTTAGAGAGAATGTTTATGAGTGGGAAAACTCGATAAGTGATGCTCGCTGTGCGTGTATAGGACATCAGAGCTTAAGCTAAAAATAACAACTGTTGTAAATTTCACATCATCGCTGGGAATTAACTGTTCTGCTCCCAGGCATTGTTAGTTCAGCTGCAGGTTGCCTGATAGTATTATTAACCATTTAACATTTAAATAACGGGGGAAAAAATCTAAAAAACTTTTTACATGGTTTGAAAAATACCCTATATTTACCGTGGTTTTAAAGTATGCGTTGTTAGGTCAACCGGGGGTTGCCAGATCATATTAAACGCAAAATTAACCCTTTCAAAAATGTACTAGTGTAAATATTTTCACTCAAAATATTATAAACAACTACAGCTATTGCTGAGAAATTAAAAAGACGTCTTAAACGGATTATTGGAATATCCCATGTTCAGAATAAACATTGTTATTTCAGCTGTGGGTTGCCATATACTATTATTAGCTTCTTATAAGTTTAAAGGATATTCCATATTTACTATTACTTGCATTGTTAGTTCAACTGACAACAGCATTTTAATCATAGTTTCTGGAAAAATATCACAGTTATCACATTTATTGCTAGGTAAGGAAAATGACGGAACACTTTAATATATTTTAATGACTGTAACTCACTATTTTGAAACTGTTACCACAGTGCATATTTGTAAAGGATGACAAAGTGTATCCTTGCCGGTATACAGCAATCTGAAATTGTTTTCATAGTCAGATAGTAACCTGTGATAAGTCTTAAGGTAAAGGGATGTCTGATGCAGTGACCCAGGATGACAGTTCCACAGCAGTGTAGGAATAATACCCAGTGTACCTTCCTCACCTGAGAAAGCCTGAGGTCTAGTGTCTGTTAGGACACAAGTCACTCATCTTAAACCAGCCCTGACAAATGATCTAATCCTATTAGTCTAGCAGTCACAAGCAGTTCTTCATTCATGATCTAACCATGTGTCTAACATGGAGGTTAAAAACATCAAGAACACAATGTCCTCTTCTGTCCACAAAATCAATTCTTCTGCCAGATGTCTAAACTATCCACTGCCAGCCAAGGAAATATGAGGTGAAGTGCTCATATTTTATCTTTGTGCTGATGTAATGCTGGCTTTCCAGTGTATAATTCAATTAAAGTGATGAACCTCACACGTACACGCTGGGAATAAACTGAACCTGGATGATATACTGATATCTGCAGCTAAATTATTAGTTACTTGGAGTTGAATGTGAGCGGTAAACTCTTTATCTTCATATTGTCACTCATGCAACAAGCAAGACAAAGTCATCCTGATGCGACCTGTACAACACAATATACACAACACCTTCTCACTGGGTTCATTAGAGCCAAATTATTCAATACACTGTTACTAATTTAGCATATTATGGCACAAAGTTTTGGCCCATGCAATTTAAGTGACATGATTAATGACTGGTGATTGTCAATTACTTTGACTAATGGATGGCACTTGAAGCTGCAGAAAAACTATTTTGCATATATTATATACAGGAGATTAGCCAGGAAAAGTGGTGGGGAATATTAAATGGCAAGAACAGTGTGGCGAGCAGGACGAGGCCGAGGGCCGTGAGAGGACGGCGCGAGGCCGGTAAGCGTGATTGATAATGAGCGACACATGCGCGACGCACCGGTCTCGTATCTCTCGCGGAGGAGAGCGACGACAGTGAAGATCGAGAGAGGACAGACCTGGACTTGTGTTGTGTTTGTTTATTATATGTGACAGCAGTCGTCCGTGAGGGGCTGCTGTCTTTTACTTTCGTTTTGTATTTGTTGATTTTATTATTAAATTGTGTGTTGAACATCCTTCTTCCCACAACATCTAACCTTGCTACAAATAGCTTTTAATATTTTGATAAATATATAGCCTATAACCAGTTCCGTCATCCAATTTAAGTTGGAAAGTTTTGGTCACTTTGGAATAGCTTTGCATTTTTATTAGTTACTCCTGAATTGTAACACGGTCTGATTGTCCGGTGGGAAATTTATATCGGTCATCCACTAATACCACAATAACACCAATAACTAAGGGCCAACAATCGATATTCTATACTTTATTATATTAATAATCCAAGAACTAATTGTTATTATTTGAGTTTTCATATAATATATAAATATCTGTACATTCCTGACAGATCCTCAAGACAGATCCTCCATTCGAGGGCGTTTGCTGTAGTTTTCTGAAGGAGATGCATGTCTGGGTTCATCTGGGGCATCCCTGAAACCCTGGACCTGTGTGAGATCATATATATATATATATATATATATATAAGGAAAAACTATGTCATACATTTTCGATATAAAGAGTATATATAAGCATATAATATATTCCCCCCTGGCACTAATGTTTCTGTTACTATTAAACTTACTGTAATCTGATACTGAATTGTGGCCTCCATTTGACTTGGGGATTTATACAGGGAGGCAAGCCTAAGCACAAAGTGGACATGTGAAAAAAACATAAAATTATTGTTATATCATTGCACAATGGACATTCTCTTCTACTCTGACCTTGTCTGCTCAGTTTAAAAACCAAGAGGGTCTGCGGCAATTCAAATGCAGGGAAGCTGAACTTTACAGCCAGAAGAAAGACCTTCAACTTTATAGAGAAAGACGAGAGAGCAAGATGGAGATGCTCTCTGTGCCTCTCAGCTTCCTGCAGTTATAAAGTAATAGACTGACAGGAATGCAGGAGGCATTATGAATAAGGTCTGGCTACAAAAGGCAAAGCAAGCTACTTGTTCAAAGTGATTCATTCCATCACCCACGGAGGTGAAGGGTAAAGAGTTTATGCAACATACTCTTGCACTCTCTCTCTCTCTCTCTCTCTCTCTCTCTAGAAGACACATTTGGCTGAGAACACCACAGATGTTGGCTGTTTTTTTGTTGTTGTTTTTTATTCTATAGCAATATTTTGCTGTGTCAGGTTGAGTGGACTGAAAGACCAGGCTAAATCCAGTGGAAAAAAAGCCACAATAAACACCTTCCCACACAATTAGCTAATTAAAAAAGTCTGTTTACCTCCTCAGTCCCTCCCAGTGCAGGATGAGCCTCTGTGTCGCGGCATGACCCCAACTCTCACCTAATGTGTGAATTGTAATTGTTAGGACGGTGACTATGCAAAGCAAAACAATGCATGAATGCCCTCATAGCTGTTATGTCTTACCTAATGCAGGTACCAGCTTGGATTGGCCATTTGAAACTCTTGTGGTCATCTGATTGGTCAAAACAACCTAAAAACACATGGTAACTGAATTAAATTATTTTTTTTATTCAACATGTCCACTGTGAGAGACATAATCTAAAATATATAATAAAAATATCCAGAAATCACAATATATGATTTTTTAACTATTTATTTGTATGATACAGCTGCAAATAAGTATTTGAACACCTGTCTATCAGCTAGAATTCTGACCCTCAAAGACCTGTTAGTCTGCCTTTAAAATGTCCACCTCCACTCCATTTATTATCCTAAATTAGATGCACCTGTTTGAGGTCGTTAGCTGCATAAAGACACCTGTCCACCCCATACAATCAGTAAGAATCCAACTACTAACATGGCCAAGACCAAAGAGCTGTCCAAAGACACTAGAGACAAAATTGTACACCTCCACAAGGCTGGAAAGGGCTACGGGGAAATTGCCAAGCAGCTTGGTGAAAAAAGGTCCACTGTTGGAGCAATCATTAGAAAATGGAAGAAGCTAAACATGACTGTCAATCTCCCTCGGACTGGGGCTCCATGCAAGATCTCACCTCGTGGGGTCTCAATGATCCTAAGAAAGGTGAGAAATCAGCCCAGAACTACACGGGAGGAGCTGGTCAATGACCTGAAAAGAGCTGGGACCACCGTTTCCAAGGTTACTGTTGGTAATACACTAAGACGTCATGGTTTGAAATCATGCATGGCACGGAAGGTTCCCCTGCTTAAACCAGCACATGTCAAGGCCCGTCTTAAGTTTGCCAATGACCATTTGGATGATCCAGAGGAGTCATGGGAGAAAGTCATGTGGTCAGATGAGACCAAAATAGAACTTTTTGGTCATAATTCCACTAAACGTGTTTGGAGGAAGAAGAATGATGAGTACCATCCCAAGAACACCATCCCTACTGTGAAGCATGGGGGTGGTAGCATCATGCTTTGGGGGTGTTTTTCTGCACATGGGACAGGGCGACTGCACTGTATTAAGGAGAGGATGACCGGGGCCATGTATTGCGAGATTTTGGGGAACAACCTCCTTCCCTCAGTTAGAGCATTGAAGGTGGGTCGAGGCTGGGTCTTCCAACATGACAATGACCCGAAGCACACAGCCAGGATAACCAAGGAGTGGCTCTGTAAGAAGCATATCAAGGTTCTGGCGTGGCCTAGCCAGTCTCCAGACCTAAACCCAATAGAGAATCTTTGGAGGGAGCTCAAACTCCGTGTTTCTCAGCGACAGCCCAGAAACCTGACTGATCTAGAGAAGATCTGTGTGGAGGAGTGGGCCAAAATCCCTCCTGCAGTGTGTGCAAACCTGGTGAAAAACTACAGGAAACGTTTGACCTCTGTAATTGCAAACAAAGGCTACTGTACCAAATATTAACATTTATTTTCTCAGGTGTTCAAATACTTATTCAATTACTGTATCATACAAATAAATAGTTAAAAAATCATACATTGTGATTTCTGGATTTTTTTTTTTTAGATTATGTCTCTCACAGTGGACATGCACCTACGATGACAATTTCAGACCCCTCCATGATTTCTAAGTGAGAGAACTTGCAAAATAGCAGGGTGTTCAAATACTTATTTTCCTCACTGTATATATATATATATCATCTTGAATGGCAAGCAATATATATATTGCTTGTTGCATGAGTGACAATATGAAGATAAAGAGTTTACCGCTCACATTCACCTCCAAGTAACTAATAATTTAGCTGCAGATATCAGTATATCAACCATATATATATATATATATATATATATATATACAGTGAGGAAAATAAGTATTTGAACACCCTGCTATTTTGCAAGTTCTCCCACTTAGAAATCATGGAGGGGTCTGAAATTGTCATCGTAGGTGCATGTCCACTGTGACATGCACTTTTTTTTAGAGACATAATCTAAAAAAAAAATCCAGATATCACAATGTATGATTTTTTAACTATTTATTTGTATTATATATATATACAATATACAAATATGAGTATTCCGCAAAAAAATATTAATTAAATCCTAGATTTGTCTACTATTCGTTATTCTTTGTTTCCGTGGTATGAGGTGCTGCGTACCGCTAAACTGTGTTGTGTTGCTAGTTGGATGAGCTGCTGGGCAAGGCCGTTCAGGAGGCGGGTCCTCTGAGAAAGATCCTCAAAGTCATGGCGGAATGGGAAGGCAATGCTGTCAATCACTATTAACCGCACCTATGATTGAACATGTAATTTATGAGCATCTAAATAGGAGTAATATCACTGTGCTGAAAGAGATATGAGTGGTCTAGAAGATTATTCATATTTTACCTCAGGATGCTCAGACAGGAAGTCAGGTAGGAGATAAACCTCAGCTAACAGCTCTACATAGTCATGGCAACGGACCAAGAATAGATTGGATAAGATCTTCTCGACAGTAAGTTCCTCTAAAGCTTGTTTCTGTTCTAAGAGGAAAAGCAAAGACAGATGACAATTATACATTTTGTGTCTTAATAATTAATGAAAATTCTCAATAATCTACAGATAAAGTTGATCAGTATTGGACCCGTAGAGTTAATTAAGCATTTTTTCTGAATATATGTACACATTTAGACATCCCAACTAAGCCCAGCTACTCAAATCAGACCTGTATCCTCTGCTAGGAGGGTGCAGTGCTGCACGGCTGCCTTGGCCATATCAGCAACCCTCTGCACCAAGAAACTGCCTTCTGTGTCTACATACAGTGCCTTTCCTCCCAGGCCTCCGAAACACACAGGAATCTGCACATCCACAGCCAGCTGCATGCTTTCAAATGGGAAAAACAGACCACTTTTGAAACTATAGTATCAACACAAATATGTGTCGCTTATTACCAATTTTAAGATGAACTAACACATTTTGAAATCTGTTTCCTCCCATACCATAACTGAGTCTTTCCGACACCAGGGGCTCCACAGATCTCTGTGGTCTTTCCCACAGGCACACCCCCTCCAAGGGCATTATCCAGGCCTGAGCAGAATGTTACAATGCTCCCCAGAGTTTGCTCCTGGTGCAGAAGATCCAGGGCTGTTAAGCTCTCTGTTGCCGCCCTCTGCTGGTGAGGCTGGGCATCGTCCCTCAACATCTGCAACACCTCCACTGCCTCCTCTTGTGATATCCCTGCCTCTGTCAACGAAACAAGCATGGATTTAACGAACATGTACTTCTCTAGTAATCTGTAACTAGTGTGAGGCTATTTTCAAAAAGTTGGGTTTAGTTATATAAATACCTTTGCAGAGCTGAAGAGGACGCATGTCAATTAAGTCTGAGGCCACTTGGAAACCCGCATTGATGAGTTTTACCTTCACTGAGGGCGCCAGGGGGAGGCTGGGCACAGTCCTGT
This sequence comes from Abramis brama, assembly GCF_963993115.1. Lineage (NCBI taxonomy): Eukaryota > Metazoa > Chordata > Actinopteri > Cypriniformes > Leuciscidae > Abramis > Abramis brama. Next base: position 17,374,467 of record NC_139987.1, on the reverse strand, counting down.
GCATTTTCAACACTAGCGCCGACTGATAAAAACCAGGCTGAAAAGTCGGTACTAGTATGACAGTTTAGAACAGATGAATACGCAAGCTTTTAGTTTTAACCGCGTAAAATCTACTCTGCAGGATTTATTATCTATAGAATATTTTCGCTAAATGAAAATAAATATAAACATACGAGGACTTATGTTTCTTGATATTTTTCTTCCTTTTGATACTCCCTCCAAAACAAGAGACGACACTGCTCTTCAAAATAAAAGTCCCAAGACGCCATTAACACATTTCTAGTTTACGAGTACATGTTGAATTTTTTTACAGTCTATGGTTGAAATGCTGAATAATATAGATTACTCATGTAATTTCCGTAGTAATGAGAAGGATTTACATTTATTTTTTCATTGTATGGAAATATTTGGATTGACTAAATATAATTTTACTTTTAATTTATATAATTTTAATTTAACTGAGTGGAAGGTCCAAGAAAAAGCATATATTATACATTTCTTTTAATATTGGAAAGGTTCTATATGCATACAATTAAATGGTTTGGCTTTAAACATTTGGTTTATTTTTTATTTTATATATTTTATCATGCCTCGGAACAGTACGGCTGTAGAATGTAATAACATTATTAAAACAAGTAGTAATTTTCGTTTTACCTGCCACCTTTTATTTGGACATTTTCTTTATTGTTTGCATCATTTAACCACTTTATTAAACGTTGTTCACTATATATTGACTGAACATTTGTTTTGTCGTAAAAAAACGATTGTTGACAAGTAGCAAATACAACATCTACACTGATTTAGAAATTAGCTAAAGAAAACAGTTTTTTGCCATTAAATCTTGCTAACACGATAATGTCAGTCCAGTTCTTCCTACTGAACCTCATCTAGAAACGTTCGTGGAAACGCTAAAAGTAAAATGTCCCGTATCCCGCCCTGTACGTATTTGACGTATGTTTACAAAACAAGAGTACCACGTCGCAAGAAAAATAATGCGCATCGACATTTCGTACTTCAGGTAAACATGTTCTGTGAACGCCCTTTTGAGTCTTAAATTACATTTGATATTCATAATTATATTGTTATGACCATATTTTATTATAACTTCGAATCTTAGGCTGTGTCACTCAGTCTAAAGTGGCGCTTTTTAGAAGCAGAACAGCTGAAGGTGTACAGCTCCGAGTCTATTTGTATTTGACACATTTGAGCTCAGATCAACAGATCGAATGAAAGCCCTTTTGTTTTAATAACTCTAGAACCGTAATATAGAGCAGCATGAACTGTCGATCAGAGGTCCTGGAGGTGTCAGTGGAGGGCAGGCAGGTGGATGAGGCCATGCTAGCCCTCCTGCACACGATCCTCCTGCACCGCAGCACAGGGAAATTTCACTATAAGAAAGAGGGCACGTACTCCATCGGCACAGTGGGAACTCAAGACGTGGACTGCGACTTCATCGACTTCACATTCGTGCGAGTGTCTTCTGATGAGCTGGACAGGGTCATCAGGAAAGCGGTAGCAGAATTTAAGGTATTTTTGATCACAGTTACACTTAAAGGGATAGTTCACCCAAAAATCCTGTCATCATTTACTCACCCTCAAGTTGTTCCAAGTCTGTATGAATGTATTTCTTCTGAAGAATATGGGAATATAGGTAACAAAACAGTTGATGGGCCCCTTTGACTTCCATAGTGTGCAAAAAAAAATGCTAGGGAAGTAAGTGGGGCTTATCAACTGTTTGGTTATCAACATTCTTCAAAATATTTTATTTGTGTGTTCAGCAGGAGAAAGAAACTCACTCGAGGGTGAGTAAATGATGACAGAATTTTCATTTTTGTCCAACCATCCGTTTAATGATTTTTACTATTCTTATTGGATATTATACTTTATTTGAAAATTGTAATATGGTAAACCATGTTTGGACATGCATTATTCAGTAAGTTTGAGTACTATGGTATTATCCTACTTTATCATGGTACCACCATGTACCACCCTCACACTTTTTGTGCAAAGAGATGTGTAAAAAATGTTTAGTAATTTCTGTATGTACATAACTTTCCATTATTGGCAAAAACAAAACATGTAATTGAAATGTTATTTTTCTCACCCACTAAAAGCTAAATACAAATAAAGCATAATAATAGGTTAAATAATAATACAATTATTCATACAAATTCCTATCCCAAAATTAGCGACAATCTTACTTTTTATAACCACAACCTTTTTTTCTACCCAGGATGCTCTTGGCAATTCCGGAAGTGATGGCATGGGTCAGATCTCTGTGGAGTTCTACCAGAAGAAGAAGTCACGCTGGCCCTTTTCTGATGAATGCATCCCTTGGGAGGTCTGGAGCATCAAGGTGAACGTGGTGAACCTGGCCAACGAACAGGAGCGTCAGATCTGCAGAGAAAAAGTTGGCGAGAAGCTCGGCGAGAAAGTCATCAACATCGTGGAGGTGATTAACCGTCACGAGTATCTTCCCAAGATGCCCACACAGTCAGAGGTGGACAATGTGTTTGACACGAGTTTGAAAGACGTCCAGCCATATCTGTACAAGATCACGTACCAGATCACAGATTCTCTGGGCACGTCAGTGAGCACTACCATGAGGAGGCTGATCAAAGACACGCTGGCATTGTAAAAATGTGACCGTGAAGCTGCTGGAGCCTAATGGCCGTTGGACATTTATGATGATCTTGTAAAAAAATAGAAAATCACATTAGCGGGATTTAATTCACTACACTTTTCCAGGATAATAATGATATCCACTGTCTTTCAGATAATTCTAACAAGCATCTAGTTCAGTTATTTTTTTGTTGTTTTTGTTTTTAATAAATCTATATATGCACCCTAAATTATATCATATTGTTGTTCTTTTGAATTTGTTTGTCTGTGTTTTTTGTTACCCTGATAAACACAAATTTAAGAACAACATGTGTGTTAGTGTTCTTGCAGTGTGTGAGAACAATTGCAAACTGTTTTATAATCATTACAATTAAGCCACAAGTAGGTGTTTTTTCCATGAATTCACTTCAGTTCAGATGGTCTTTTAAAGCCTGTTCATAATTTCAACAAAAAGAAAAAACAACATATTGCTGCAAATTTCATGAAAAACGTCCTTACCATTAATTCTTCCCACATTTAAATATTATTTTGTAAATGATCAATTACAAGACTTTCGGTAAAATTTGAAACTGACACAATGTCCATAATTACGGTAGATGAAATAAACACAAGTTACACAGTATTGATATTTATTTTATAAAGCAAGCACAGAAAACAGTAGAAAATGCTTTAACACAAAAACTGATACAGTTTTTAAAGCCACATTAGAACAATTCAAGTGCTTACAAATATTAGTTATTGCAGTGATACCACAGGAATACCAAAAAAGATAATGACTCGGTTTCACAAACAGGGCTTAGATTAAGCCAGGATTAGGTCCTATTTCAATCAGGGCATTTAAATAGCAAAACACTTGCACTGACATATTTTAAGATCTGGGACTAGCTTAAGCCTTGTCTGTGAAACCGGGGGATAATGTTCATGTACAAACAAAGACCATAAAAATGTGTTTGAGGATTAAACGTTCTGTTCTGTCATCACTATTCATTTAATGTCATACAATCTTTCAATGAACCACATAAAGAAATGTATCAATTACTGAGTGAAATGCTCGTTTTATCATCGGTCTGCTAATAATATGGTTTAACTTTTAACCCTAAACAAAAAGCTGATGTTAAGTGTCAAGTAATACTGGGGACAAAAGTAAATGCAAACTAAATCAGGTATTTCTATCCTGAGAAATAGCCAACTTATTCATTAATCAATACCTTTTTTGAGGGATAAGATCAAAAGGAATGTATTACTGTTTTATCCATCAAAATATAGAGTAAATGACAGTAGCTGAGGGAAAATGCAAAGAGCAAGCAACATATTTAGATTTTGTGCTTAAAGGCCACAAGCTTGCTAAGCCAAACATCCCCTAATGTAAGGGAAGAAGACTTCCTAATATTTAAAATACTTGCTAAATATAAGATTACGGCTTTTGTGCTTTAATATTTTAGAATAAAGATCTTCTCTGGGTCATATTGTCACAGAAAAGGGCCACTGAACATTAGGAATGTCCAACCATTCAACATCATTGCATCAAGACTTCATTAATCACTGAGTACTGAGTTCTGGTAAGTTGAGCTTACACTATGGTAGAGCTCACAATGTACTGATACAGTACTGATACAGTGTGAATATCTACTTAAACTTCATCTCTACACATTTATGAGAAGTAATTCCCACATATACTGCATGTCCTGTACAATAAAAGTATTAGAAGATCCACATCGCAGGCACACACTAAACAGCTTAAAGAACGTCACTCCAAACCTGCTAATTGTACACATAAAGCCTTCTATTTGTTCAATACAATCACTGAATATTATCCACAACCTCTAAACAAAAATACCATGAAAGCCTACAGAACTGGCAAAACACATGAACAAAAATACTCTTAAAATGAAAAATACAACTTAAGTAGCAATATTGAAATTAAATTATAACCATGTTTACTTCACCTCTGTCAATGTTCACAAAGTTTGATACATACATTTTAGTCTGCTTAAGATTTGCTTTTTATATGGTGCTTAAATTATCAAAGCAAGAATTCAATATAAAAGGGATAGTTCACACAAAAATGTAAAATTTGTCAATTTACTCACTCTTATGTTGTTCCAAACCTGTATGAGTTTCTTTCTTCTGTTGAACACAAAATAATATATTTTAAAAATGTCGGTAACCAGACAGTTGACGTTAACCATTGACTTCTATAGTAGGAAGTCAATGGCTACCGTCAACTGTCTGGTTACCAACATTTTTAAAATATATTCTCTACCGTCAACTGTTTGATTACCAGCATATCATTTTTTGGTGAACTATCCCTAGTTCTAACAACAGTGGCAGGGCTGAATTGTGTATGTAACAGAAAAATCTAAATAGGGCAAAAATAAACTTAAAGGTAAGCCATCGTTTTAGGGTAGAAAAAGGGGAATTCATTTTTAGTTTTGGATGTGACGGATCTATCTTTTCTAACTAAAGAGCCATGTCTACACCAGCCTGTGCTTTTAATAGAGAACAATGTTTATTTGGAATTGCTTGAAAGTGCTAAATAACAGCATAAAGGCCACTAAAACAAGAGAGGTGTACATCTTCTGTGTAATAACCCAAAACAAGTAATCACACATTTGTTTGCAATAATTCAAAGAAAGTAATTTAGAAGAGTTCTTCAGGTGAAAGAAGTCTGTTTCATTTAACAGTCTTTTTTGATCACTGAACAATAAATCTAAAATAAAAAATAATACAGGGAAATGCTTTAGAAAACAAATTTGTTTAAAGAAACTCTTGGCATGCAATCCAAGATGCATTCTGAATACTGTTTATAGAAATAAGATATATTAAGTATGATTAAATGCAGTTAATAAATCCCTGGGTTTTGGCTGCAAGTGTGTCCCAAAGTAAATCATGTTTAAAAGAGAAACTGTCCAAGTTAGTTGATTCCAATGGTTAAGGGCTACAAATGTGCAACTGCATTTATCACTCTTACGTATGGCTCTGCTCGTGACTCCACAGACTGAAAGCCGTCTTAAATGTCCGGTGACAGAATTTGCACATGTACTGCCGTTTAAAGGTGAGTGCAGAGAGGGTTGGCGCATGGTAAAAAAGCGTGTCGGATTCCTGCGGGGTGATAGTTTTGTCTGTGCTGTTGGATTTGGCATTTGAATGTTCCCCAGGCTCATCGTCACTAGTCTTGTCCTGCTCTGGCTTCTTGAGTTTGGTTGACGGTGACATGGAGCCTCTGGGTTCCTCCTCTGAGGTGTCCACTCCAGAACAGGTCGCTGTGAGTGGAGGTTTTTGAGAAGTTGGAGGCTCTGGGATGGAAATCGTAAGAGGTGGAGAAGGAGATGGAGAAGATGGAAGCCTGTCAATCTCTCTCATCCCTGGCTCTTCAGGTGTGGACATATGGGATTGGTAGTGGCTCCAGAGACGGAAGTTGGTCCTGAACGCTTTATGACATATGTGGCAGATGAAGGGTTTGATATGGCAAAGCAGTTCCTGATGTCGTTCCAGGTCTTTGTGGGTGCTGAAAAGCTTTCCACACTTTTCACAAGGCCAAACGCCCGGTTCCTCGGATCCGGTGCTCACGTTATCCTTGGCTGATACTGCTTCTTCTTGAGGTTCCTCTTTGACCTGCAGTTCCCCTTGACCGTGAGCGCTCAAGTCCTCTGGGACATAAGACGATGAGTCTTCAGAATCATAGATGGGTGGAACAGATGAGTCGCTGTACACTGCTTCCTCTCTGGGGTCACGTATCAACTCCTGAGAAGAGGGAGGAACTCCGAACACATTGGATGATTCGTCGTGATTGCTCTCCTGGAGGCCGAGAGTCAACTGCTCCTTTACACTCATCATGTTGTGATTGTGAACTTCCACCTGATGACGCCAAATGCTGAAAGAGGACTTAAACGTGCGCATACATTCAAGGCAGGTCAGCTTTTTGTACTTGCAGTGAGCTTCATGGTCTTTCTTGACGACTGTGTTGGAGAATCGAAGTCCACAGTATGGGCAGACTGTAGCATACCTGCAAGCTCTCTCATGGTCTTCTAATTCAGGCAAAGAGGGCAGCTTCTCATTGCAGAGCCGGCAAGAAAATACGTCCTTATCTTGGTTTTCTTTAAGATGTGCCAACTGCTGCTGCTGCTTGTATTGAAGGTCTCTCTCAGCATCCGTGTCAAGGTTAGCCGGCTCAGCGGAGTGTCCCTTCATGTGTAGCTTTAAGTGTGACTGGAAAAAAAACATTTTGCCACAGTAGGGGCATCCGTATGACCTTGATCGCCTGCTTTTCCTGCCAAAGGGTTGTGACTGCAGGCCTTGCTTGGTTCTCCTGAGCTTCATAATCAAGGCCTTCTTTATCTCCCGCTCTCGGACTATATCGATTAGCTTCCTCTGAAACTTCTCATCCAGGACCGAATAGGAACTGGAGGAGGGTGCAGGATTTTGCACCACACCATGCTGGGTTTGGCAGTGAGTCCAGACCTTGAAGTTTGTGTGAAAGCGCTTATGGCAGATGTCGCAAGCGTACGGCTTCTCTGGGTTGTGGTACATGTTTACGTGGCGATACAGACCCGCATTGGACCTGAAAACCTTTAGGCAGTTCCAACACTTAAACATTTTGTTTGGCCGAAGTTCTCCAGGTTCCTCGTTACTAGTGTCCATGTTGGAATTGTAAGGTACCTCATCAAACGTGCTTTCCTGATGCAACAGATGATGCTCATTAACAGGCCTGGATCTCTTAAAGGGCATATAACTACCATCTATCTTACTCTTCCTCTTCATCGAGGGAGTAAAATACCCCCTGGGACCTTCATCATAATTTGCCTGAAAGTCTTTGAAATTTACCGGCAGGTTGTCTCCAACAGTAATGCGAACAATTTCAGAAGGGTCGGCAAGGGGACTGCTGGGCTCTGCTTTGATTCTGAGTTGAGTTGTTTGAGTGCCGTCCATCTCATACGCATTTCGTTGTCTCGACCTGAGAAGAAGTGGCATATCTTTTGACACCCGGTCCTCATTTTCAGGGGATGGTGACCTAGCTGTTGTGGCCATTAACTTGACCACAGACTGTTCTCGACTTTGTGAGTCCTTTAGCTCCAGAGCTGGAGAAAAAACGGGAACCGGACTATCCATAGACAATGATCTGCGTAGCAGACTTTTAATAAGTGGCCCACTTCGGTCAACAGTTTGGTTGCGTGGGCCATGTTGCTCACCCACTGGTCTGGAATCATGCGATGCATCCATTCTGCCATTGAAGGTGGTGTCAGTTTGATCTGATTGTAGGCTAGCATGCTGTACAGACTCACTGAATGACACTGAGGATGTTAGTTGCGGCCTCGTAGATGGCGATCTGTATTCAGTTCGATGTCTCAGTATGGATGTTGGAGAGGAGATGATAGATCTGCAGTCACCCTCAACTGTGTTTTTGTTTAAATTTCTGCTGTTGGAGGTACTGTTTGATTCTTTTTCATTTGGTCTGATGTGTCCTGAGGATTGGCTCTGATCACTGAAATTGTGTGTGAGCGAGGGTTGCTCTGTGACCTGTTTAAACGGTTTTCCCTGAATACTCAAACTTTTCCTTGGAAACATTTCCATGTTAGGCTGCTCACCCTGACTTTGATGTACAATAACACTTCTCTTTTGAAAAGCACCATCCTCCTCCTCAGAGAGCAACATTTGTTTTCTCGACACACAGTATGACGCCTGAGGTCTTATAGACATGATGTTGGTTAGAAATGGAATGCCGAGGCTATAGCCCAGCTCCTGTATTGCTGCTAGACTGCATTTCTCCACAAACAGAGATGATGAGTAGATGTAGTTTAGCACAATCTCAAAAGCATCAGGCTCACAGAAGTCAAGTTGAACAATGGAGCGGTTCTCCGAGTCCCTTCTGGAAAACAGAGACTGGAAATACTCACTGCAGGCTGCAAGGATGCTTTTATGGGCCTGGTACTGTTGATCACCCACTAACAACACAACATCACAGAGCTGACCCATCAACCGCTGCTCATTGAGGGCACCCAGCAGTGAAATACCATGGGCAGGGTTACAGTAGTGCCCCAGGCTCTCCATTTTGGCTTTGAAGGAGAATAAAAGAAAAGACAAATTTAGTGACATTGCAAATTCGTTACAACAGTGACTTCATTCATTAACATTACTTAATGCACAAGGTATCATAAACTACAAATGAACAGCGATTTTTTTGTCATTATGTTCATGTTCATTTATAAATACACTGTTTGTCCATTGTTCATTAATGTTCACACTGGTAAGACTTTACAATAAGGTCTCATTAATATTCTTAATATTTAGCCTTCCAATATTGTCTTGAATAATAAAGCACCTTGGAGTTGAGGTTGAGAACCAATGCATTACAGTATACACTCCTGGGCAAAAAAAGAAAAGAAAACAAAGGGCCAAGCCCAAAATGGCGAAACATTAAGCTTTTAATTGTCTTAACCACAAATTATTGTTCAGGAAATTAGCTAAATTTAAGTGCACTACTGTTTTAATGCACTACTTAAAAAAGCCATTGCGGTCTCAGAAAATGAAGTTTTTGGCAGAATATGGGAAGTTTGATTCAGAGACTGTGGTTCAGCAGTCGTGTGGAGTGATGAATCACAATGAAACACGAGTTGCATGGTGATGCTCCAGAGTGGTGCCTTCAAAAATCTGCTGAGAAATATAATAATAAATGCATCTCTACCACAGTGAAGCATGGAGGAAGAGCCTTTTTAGCTGCTGGGATTGTTGAGCTACTTCACTGTGAAAAGTAATTTAATGCTTTGGAATACAGGAGAATATTGCAGAATGGCTTGCTTCCCAAAAATGAAAAGTTGTTATCTAAAGAGGAACGATCAGATGTTATTTCTCAAGACAATGCTCCTGCACAAATTGCAAAGACAACCAAGAAGTGGCTTGAGAACAAGTCCATTGGGCTCATGTTTTGGCCTGGTCAGAGTCCAGATTTGAACCCTATAGTGAATATATAGATTGGTCTCACTCACATTAAACTCAAACAAACTGGGAGAAGTTTTTCAACTACTCATGAACTGTTTAAAGCCATTAACATTGACTCTTCTTCCTGTAAAAAGCTGTCTGCAAGTTGGGGAAGGCTATTCCATGCTAAGTTACTTTATCTACAGTGTTTCTGCAATTCTTGCTAATTTCCTGACCAGTGATTTGTGATTAAAATGGTTAAGACAATTAAAATACCACTAATATTTTAGTTTAGCCCATTAGTAGTGGCCAAAAATGATGCCAGGAGGGGATATTTATTTTTAATGTCCCTACACATTTGATTAAACAAAAAAAGAAAAAGGGAAGAACAAAACACTAAACTTGGTTAAGGTATTTAAATTAGCCTATTTGGCAAAACAAATAAAAAATGCAAACTACAGGTACAGGTTCTAGCTTATTTTAATATGCTAAAAAAAGAATGCATAGAAAAAAAAAACATACATTGATTACTACAAAATAATCAGTTATTAATATTTCATTGGTTCTTCTCGTTTTTTCATGTGTTTATAATTTCTTTGTTTGACAGCCTGGCCAAAAATGATGTCTGCATAATTTGGTGTTTCATTGCTATGCAATATGTTTACAAAATCTATAACAAATTTTATTAATATTTGAATAAAGGGGGAAGTTGACAAATTTCCTAGGCCGGACACCACTTTTGGCCATTGTAAAAAAATAAATAATAATAATTAAAAAATTGGAGCAACATATACACTGTGCAACATTTTGCCTGATTGGAATGAATTTATTATGAAATAAAACACTGTTATTGCGTAAAAGAAAAAATGCATGTCTGCATGTCTGCAAACACAAACAGAGAGGAAAAAAAAAGCATAATGGTCTAATTTGCACGAGATAAACAAGAACTTTTAATTGAAAAATTTTAATCTGTTAAATTACATGTTATCATAAAAGATAACAACAAGCAAATAAAAGTCAGAAAATGCAGTAACCGGGCCTGCCCAGTGTCTACGCATGCGCACAAGGACCGCTGATTACATCATGTCTAACGTTACAGTTGGTTTTACGCTGCCTAGAGTATTCGCTCATGAAAACGCGGAGTGAGTATTTTTACATTAAATGATTTCGCTAGATAATCCTCCGTGAGTTCCATTTCAAATAAATCATTTGTTGATTCGCCGTTGCCAAACTGTGACCATAATTACCCAACACGTCACAAAATACAGGCAACTGGTTGCGTTTCTTTACTCTACTATTCAAAAGATAGGAAATGAAACGATTATAACACGCGTCTGCGCGCGCGAGACACACAGACACACATACACACACACACACACACACACACACACACACACACACACCCTCTTCGGTGACCGACTGCGCAGACGTCGCATCCTGCACAACAGGCTGGAGCAGCCGCTTATGTCAGGAAAGAGAGAGAGCGAGAAAATCTCCTCAGCGTTACGTCAGGAAAGACACATTTTACCAAAACAACATCCAACTACTTCAGTTAGACGGTGAAATAAAGTTGTTCAGCATTTCAACTCACCCTAGTTTGGTGGCTTTGAATGCCGCGGAGCTCCGACACTGGACTTTGTTTCAGAGTTGCGTTGAGCATGAAGCAGTCGTGATTCCATCCATCTTGTATTTGACGTCATCCCACTCTAGGGATGAGGTCATCGCTAAGAACGCTCGTCACGTGTGCTGCTCTCTGATTGGCTGCTGTATAAGCTGTGGCCTGTGGGCGTTCATGGAGGAAATGAGCGGAGGATGACGGACTGATAAACAGTTGAGTTGAGTTCGCATGCATACGCTTATTAAAGAAACAAGAAGCATTTTGTCATTAAGGTATACATATAGAAATCAGCACTTCCAAAAAAAGTGTTGTCATTCCCCTGGTAGTGATTTGAAACAACGTGTAGCCTATTTGTTACTTAATTCACTGTTTAATAATAGGTTTGCGAAAACTTGAAAGTGTTTGTGTTAAAAATGAAAAATTATTTTTGCACAATGTGTTGCGTGCATTTTATTTAAAAGTGAGAGCTTTAATTGTATTGAATTGGAAAATAATTTCCATCTGATTAATAGAAATTACCAAAAAATATTATTAAAATATAATATTAATCATATTAAGTTTATAACAGCACGAAGAATTATGTTTTACCATTTTAATTTGCAGCATCTAACTAAACAAACTGCATTGCTCTGAAAGACTTTTTTATTATACTTAAAGTTGCTTATAGACATGATGTATTTTTGTACAATATTCGGTATATGTTGCGTGCTTATCAGAGTGAATAACAAATTGCACATTATTCTAGAAGATCTGGGTTCTTTTCCCTCTGCAACTAATTAAAATTACATGAATAATAAAGTCTGTCAAAGAATCACGGACGTTGTACTCATTATATCTTCCTTGGGGAGAGTTAAATTGTGTTTACCCATAAGCAAGTTAACTCATAATATGAAAGTGAAACTGCATGAGGAAAGTTCAACACCATCACACGATTTTTAATGTTTGTGTAGGAAAATGACATGCTCTATTTCCAGGGTTCCCATCGTTACAGAAAACCTGAAATTGTGAAGCACAGAATTGCCTGGGCACCACAGCAAAAATGGCTGCCCACTGCTCCGGGTCTGTGTGTCCACGGTTTGCATTGTGTGTGTTCACTTCTCACTGCTCCTCATGTGTGTGCACTTGAATGGGTTAAATTCAGAGTATGGGTGCCACTTTCACTTACATCAGGATTTGAAATCAGTGTGTAGTTTGGACACCATATAATTTCTGACTCAACACAGCAGGAACAGCTCACTGTTTAAAAGAAACTGCAATACAGAAACACCACATATTTTGTACTGTAATTTTATATATATTTAAGCTCGATTTATTTTCCTCAGTCTATTATTTGACAAATAACATGTTGAATTATGATCCTCTCAGTATAGTTTCTCAAGCACACGGTACATTGTGCTCTCTTGCTCTCTGCATGAGAACACATTAGTCACTCAGTGAGCGCATAACACTAACATTCTTTAATTAGGCAATTTTTCACACCACATTTATTAGCTGCTAGATATATCCAAATGCCAGGCTGGCTGCTGATAATCTGGTGTCCGTATGTGTGCGTCTGTGTATTTATGACTTGTAGTATGTTCTCATAGGCTAAGTATTATGTGCACTGCTAATTCTAACAAAGCTGGTTCAGTCACAGCACAATTTTCACCAGGAAGAAAATATCATGAAGCAAAAAGCCTTTTGCAGTTCAACAAGCGTGAGCTTAGAGGTTTGCAAAAGTGTGTAAAAGGCACCATGGTGACACTTTGAAAAACATGAAGAGCATCATTAGGGAATTTTCTCACCATTAACTCAAATAAAGCCTATTGCCATGACTAAAATGTCTGATAAGACCAAAATCAAACCACATTTAGTCATTCTTGTTTATAATAAGCAGAATTTTACACTACTGTATATTTTATTCTCAAAACCCTAATTCAAAATTAATTTTAATTCCCACTACCAGCCCACCGTCAATATCACATATTAGACCATACAGTAGGTGAAAGTGAAATGCTTTTAAAAATGCCATTGATTTTCCACTGTTGTTACAGGAGTCACCTGTGCAGAGCAATTAGAACAGACTCAAGGGAGTTAATGGGCGTCTGTGGAGAGCAGTGGGAGAGGGACAAGAAGAAGGGTTTGCTTCCAACAGTGTATGTGGAGCTCATAGAGTAACCTATTCTGTTCACAATGACTGGTTTTTAAAAACGAGAAGCAAGAATTTGGCAAATCAAGATTCAAAATGCATTGGGTCGTTGCTACCTGGTTAATCACATCTCTCCTTGGCCTTGGAATGGGGCATAATACTTTATTTGAAGGTAGGAAAAATCTGCTTATGTTATCCAAATATGTTTCATTTCAGTATCAAAACTGTGTCAGATGTTTTCCTAAAATTTCCAATAGAAATAAAAATGAGACATACAGAGAAAGTATCAAAAATGAATGTGGATAAAAGTAGAAGTTTTGATGAGAAAGTTTATAATGAAATCTCGGACATTTGATTTCATACTTTGGTATCTTGGCAAACCAGAGAACCTCTGAACCTCTTAAGGAGATTTCTTTCTCCAAAAAACAAATCACAAAAAAAAATCAGCTGGAAAGTTCTCCATTTATATAAACTTCCCATTCCCACTACATTTAATCTCATTGATTTTTCTTTTCCGCTGGGATGTTGTCTATAAATATGAATCTCTTTTAAATATTTGTATATATGTAGCAAACCAGTAAGAAATATTACTACAATTGGGTCATATTATTACAATTTCAAATAAATGCAGATCTTTTGAACTTTTTTATTCATCAAAGAATCCTTACATTTTTTTATTATGGTTTCCACAAAACTATCAAAAAGCACAACACAATGTTTTCAACATTATTAATAAAAATAAATGTTTGTTGAGCACCAAATCAGCATATTAGAGTGATTTCCGAAGGATCACGTGACAATGACGACTGTAGTAATGGCTATAAGATTGTAAAATTAGTCTATTCCAGACAATTTAGAATTTCTTCCATTTTTCAGGATATGACCGGACTCTGTCAGGTTATCATCTGTGTAACGTGACTGAGCATGTTTCGGTGACCAATGTGATCTCCTATCCAACCTCGTACATCCAGAGGAGACCGTGTGGTGGGTGGCTGCCATGGGCAATGTGTGACGTCGTGGTTTATAAGACAGAATACGAAACACAGGTGTATAACATGTCCAAACAGGTCATGAAATGCTGTCATGGCTACGAACAAGTTGGGAGTTACTGTGCCTTGTGTGAGTATTTTCAAAAAATTAATTTGATATAGATTTTAAAATTGTCCCAAGAGAAGCGATGCTGCAGATTTTCTTAATCAGCATTTAAAGTATTATTGTAGCCTTTTTTTTCTTCTTTTTTTTTCCATAAAAGTATTTTTATTTATTGATATTGTCATTATCTTAGCCTTGAACAGAAGTGCAGAATTCACATCTAAGCCAGGACTGTGTCCCTCAACAAGTGTGACAAGGTCTCTGAGGAATAATTCAAACTCCTCTGGCTCCATGTGCAAGTGGGACATAGATTGTCCTCAGTGGCAAAAATGCTGTCAGACAGAAAACATCTCCAACATCTATCAGTGCTCAGACCCAGTACCACCAGGTATACACAATCCCATACACTGCATTCCAGAATTCTAATAGGCACATTGTTAAATAACATTCAATAAGTTTAAAATGTCCATTTGTCCTCAAGCCAACAGAACCTGCTTCAATGTGACAATAACAGTTAAGACAAGCTTTCAGCTAGTAACTATGGACAAAGGACTCTTCAACCACACCAGACTACTCCACTCTGTGGTTTGTAATCATCAGTCTATCATTCAATTACTTTAGGTAGTTGAGGTTGAGCTCCCTACCTAGGCAGCATACTTGGAGCAAACACTACATTTTGAAATAGCCCATATTTGTCTAGTGGCTATGTTGATCTGCAGAGATGTAACTGCTGTTTTTTTCCATAGGTAACTGGCGCTCTGGGAACTGCTGAAATTTCTGTGCATCATGTCCGGTCATGGTCAGCAGGGCCCTTCACAACTTCTTCATCACTGCTGGTTTGTTCTACTAATGTCTTATTTCAAGAAGATATCTCTACAAGACTGGATCGGTTGGGAAACATTGAGGAGGTGACTAGTGTGGTGGTCCAAGGTACGACAAGTAGGGAGCGTGATTGGCATTTCATATGATTCATTCAAGAATGACAAAATGTGCTTTTAATGTGAATAGTAACATATTTCAGTGTTTGATATTTTTGAATACATTTGTATTGTGTTGAGTCGCCACTTGATGTCTAATGTACAATCCAATAAACATAGCCATTATGTCTTTATGACTGTTCATTCATAACTTTTTAAAGTCAGTTACATACCTAGATTGGCCTAGTTTGATACCCAAAGTAAGATTGATTACCCCTAACTAACTGCTAGTTGGTCATACTAGTTCTTAAAGTCCCCCTGTAGTCAATCATTTGTTCCCTTAAAACTCACCTTTGATCACCAAAATGACATATTAATCGTTTTTCCTTGAAAAAAGTCGTCATGCCTTAAAATAGCTTGAATGCTTGAATAGCTCTTTTAGTCTACGCGTTCTATGAATATGCAAATTAGCCCCGCCCCCACTCACACCAGCTCAGAGATCCACTCGTTGACGATCGATCACACGTTGACATGATTGGTTACAAGGTAGTTTGTGACATCAGAAACACCAGCGATTTCAAACCGCGATTGAAACTCTTTAGTTCACTGCAGTTTTAAGGAGAAAACCTTCAGCAATGGTGTTGACTTATGAATTTGCACATGGTTTGTCTTAAAGCATATTAAAAACACCACATAGACATATAAACAACATTAAAAGCTTGATTTTCACCACAGGGGGACTTTAAGACACAGTCTTAACAAAATGGTTGTAGGTTTTGGGAACCACTGATCTATATTAACTTTTATGTAATAATTACAGCTTGTCCATTATCTTGATGAATCCACATCTTACAAACACACTCATGGATACATTATCATTTCCTACACAGATGTGGATGAATGTGCAGTTCCGGAATTGAACAGTTGTTCTCCACAGGCACACTGCATGAATTCAGAAGGATCTTACTCATGTGCCTGTCATCATGGGTATCATAGTCTCAATCCTTCACAGCCAGGAACAGATTGCATGGGTAAGAAAGGACAATCATTCAATCAACCACATGAAGCTACATGACGAAGACTAAAAGGGTTGAAACGTTTTTATTTGTCTAATATTAAAATAGAGTTTGAGAGCTCTAGCCATTTACTTCTTTTGCTTTTCTGAAGGCCTTCTTGGATGTTTTTGGTCACACACCTGTTTTTTAAAGGTGCACACACCATTTTGTTTTGTTTATGAAACCCCATAATTCTGAAAGGACCAAAAATTCAGTTAAGTGTTTTTTTGTTTTGATTTGTTTCTAAAGCAGCCCCCAGTGTCACTATGCAACCTTTCATGAACAGCACTACTCACCCCCCGCCAGGTACACTTGGAATAAGTTCTGCTTATCTCCAACTCTGTCAAAAATGATCAGTTATGATGCACATTTTCATCAGGAATCACTCTGAATCTAGTTTGTGCTGCTTTCCCTTCTTTTTTAAGGTAATAGAACAATCACTGATGGAGAACAAATGAGTTCCATCCCCTCTGGACCAATCTGGACATCCACTGCTGATCCCTCTTCACGTTCAAACAATCCTTCCATCAGCCAACCACCTTCTACATGCGGTGTGTAATGCAAAAATGCCAAGTACACATACAGGCAGAGGACATTTTGTTAATAAATTTTAAGTGGCATAGTATACGTGATTCTTGGATTAAGTAAATGATGCTGAAAAAACAGACCTACAGAAAACAAATGGCTTTGTGGTTTAGTCCCATTTGCCCTGTTTCCAGCATGCACTGGGGTGTGAATAATTAACATGGTTGCATTGTTTTATTTGCAGGTTTTATATTCATTTGTGTTGTTGATTATATCATCATGAGATGATACATAATAATTAAACATTTTAAACCATGTAAATAAAGAAAGAATTTTGTGCAGATTTAATAAGAGAATCTAAGAAATCTCCTTAAAGAGGTCGTCTCTAAATCTGTCTAGATCTAAATTGGTGTAATGTTGGTAAATTTTAAGTCATGGTAAATCTGTGTTTAGAATTGGTCTCCATCAGTTATTAATGGAAACTCATTGTTCAAAATCGCTTTTGTTAATGTCTTTGAAACCCCCTTGTTTTCATACACTGCGTGTGTAGCCTGTTTTGACTTGTATAGCCATATATCTATCCAACTACTAACTTCTTTTTCGTTCTTTGTTAAGACTACATACCTGAGATCGTCAGTCTGTTCTCTTTTGACGTAAATGCATCAAGCTTTCATGTGGCATGGACCACCAACAACCAAACTGGGATCACTTTCCACCTGGTTCTGCTACAAGGGACCACTGTGCTGGAAAACATATTGCATGTGGAGAACTTTAACTGGATGTTCAATAGCCTGAATCCTGCGGTTCTTTATACTGTACGTGTCACTCCATTTGTCTGTGGTAACCAGGGAAACTCCAAGGAGATCAAAGTGAGAACAGGCAAGTATAGCATTGGGTTAATTAGTATTAAGTGCTTAATGTATTATTTATGTATAATTTTAGACCTCCTTTATTACAAATTCAGACTATAATAATACTACAGTTTATAGATTCCTAAAGTTTATGCTGTATATTACAGTGTCAGCATGATAAAATGTGCTCACATTGAGGTAACTAAATACTGTGTTTTCTTTAGATGGACAGTCATTTCTAGCTACGGCCCGTTTGACAAACATGAACTATACAAAGGCCTTGAGTGACCCAAACAGTGATGCATATAAGGAGTTCTGTAGAAGTGTCATAGATGAGGTTTGATGGATTCCATATTTATCTAAACACATGATTAAAAATGTATCAACATGATACTTTAAGCTTGACATAAAATACACTCTTCAATCATCCAGTAAAAAAACCCATTGGTTTACTAAAAGCTTGATGTTATTAGAGCTATTGCACATCCTTAAGGTTTGATATTATTATTATTATTATTATTATTATTAAACACCGTCCTGTACATTTAGACATGAATGAAACCATAACTTATGCAACTAAGTGATGGAAAGGTGACTTACAGTTTTCACCTGGAAACAGTAAAATCCTGCATATTTACGTTGAAGGCAGTAAATTTTCTAATGAGTCCAAAATTTTCTAATGCGTTTTTCGTAGTTATCATTTGGTGGCTCTGAATTGTCAAAACACCTCTAAAAATGCTTTCTACGGATGCGATAAATGCAGAAAATGGAACCTGTTCCAAATTTATTTTATGACGGACGAACGTTTCGGAGGCAGTGTGTAAACATGATTGACACGACGTGAGGTCGTATTTATTTTTTAACGTGCAAAAATTTGGTTTGAGAATTTTGGACTCAGTGTGCAAGGACCTTAAGTCTACAAATAATCGTGATTATGATTACTGCTGCCTCTTTTTGTGAAAAGTGTCGATTCACTTTTGCCTCAAAGGTTTCTATTTACTATTTTTTTCAGCAATGAGCACTGTAACCAATCACAGACTAGCACATAAAATCAATGGCCAGAGGCACAGAAGAAATATGCTAAATTTTGCTCTAATTATATCGAAAAATGTGTGGACACAATGTAAATACGAGATTCATTGTGGAGTATACTGTAGTCAACTTCATTGATTCATAGCGGGTGGAGCTTGATGTCCAGTTCCCCCTCGCTGGACTTAATGGAACGGTTGGTCTAACCACACCCTAACCCTACCATAACCCTATAGCTAAACATAACTCCACCCTACGTCTACGTACTACCTGGACTACGTCAAGCCCCACCCATTATGTCCAGAAAGGCTGCACTGAATGCCATTTAGCTCTGCAGTGAGCACCACTTGGACCTAAATGTGACTTTGAAATCATTGAGACTTGGTGGTGGGCTCAGTCAGCAAACTTAGCAACACCTTAGCAACTACATAGCAACACCCTGTCAACTACCCCGCAACACCCTAGTGTTTTGCATGGGCAAGCACTCACATTTTCATCAGATAATGCAAAAATCTTTTTGACAAAAATCTTTTAAGCGTTTTAAGCTATATGATTCATAATAACCAAGATAATTTTCAAAAATGTGTTGATACTCTTTCAAATGTGTCTGCAGATTATTTTGTACTTGCCTCCAGAGACCCGTGCACTAGTCAACTCTAGGCAGGTCATCATCCAGATCACATCCCTCTCAGCTGGCAGTGTAATCGTGAACTTTTCCATCATTTTTCAACCCAGCAGCAACCTGACCATGTCTAGCATGTCCAGAGATTTTATTGCGTCTCTACAGAAAAGCTCTAACTACACAGTAGACAGTATAAACACAGAAGGTATGGGTTATTCTTTAATGTATTAAGGAATTAAAGAAGTTATTACTAAACATTAAATGAAGTTTGATGTTGGAACTGTTTCCACACTCGTTAATGATGTGACATGTTGACTTGAGATGTGATTGGTCTCTTGATATTTATAGATTTAAATGAGTGTGTGGCAGTTGTGGCGGACTGCTCTCCGTGGGCTTCCTGTGAAAACACGAATGGCTCATACACCTGTGCCTGTTGGTCTGGATACACAGATTTCAGCCCCAGTAGACTAGGACGCAGCTGTGCAGATATATGCTGTATAATGCTACTGTTGAGAGATTTCATTAGAATGTCACACACCTTTAATTGAGACAAACAGAAGTCAATCATGCACAGATACTTGTGACTAAAAATTACAGTATGGATGTGGTATAATGCAGCAATAGAGTGCCACAGTGATGACGTATTTTTGTAGGCCAACAGAATTTAGCATCACCCAGGTTGATCCCTTGACAAAAACCCAATAAGATTTTCCCATTGGCTTTTGAATTATTGCAAAAAACAAGCTGCTTGACCAACAAAAGTTTATCATTAAAGTTCATCATGATAATCTTCACAAATGAAAACAACTTTTATGAATTTTAAAGCATAATTACATTACAATTTATAGAGTTAAAAAAAACTAAATGTAGGCTTTAAACAAACTATACCACAGTCACATGACTTCAACGTCACCAGCCTTAAGCTTTCAATAACTCTTTCAGTCTTTACTTAAAAAAACATTTTCTCTGAAATTCAGTTAGAATAGTTACAAAAGTGCAATTATAAATTGTACGAGTGAGTAGACGAGTTTACCTGTTCGATGTGATGACGTTTAGTGTCCTTTGTAGTCCCGTTAAGCCACTTATTAGCAATTGCCTTTTCAAGACAAGTAACATCTTTGAAAAAAAAAGATTTTTTTTTCACTGATTTATTTTAATGCTGTAGAACAAAACTTGAAAATATCTTAAGCCTGTGTTAATTACAGACCTTATTTCAGGCATTTAACCCACTCAATAAAACCATTGACTTCAGGACAACAGAACCAGAAATGCTAAAATGCTAATTGCTAACTTGTTTCTGGGTTTTGGCCTACAAAATATGTCATCCCTGAAGCACTCTATTATCAAGCGACAACAATCCAATCAATTCTAAGTGGATACAATCAAGTCCTCCCTACATTTTTTCTATTTCAAAAAGCAGTTTCAATCGAAAAGCTATTTTACTCAGATGAACTGTATCTGTTATTATATTCTCTTCTGTGTTTCTTCCTGTTCCTGACATAGCTTCACCTAACGCCACAACCGTTAATCCCACCACAAACTATCCTGGAGTATCTTCAAATTCCACTGTCACGGATACTACAACATCTATTACAAAAACTACGTTTGGAAACCTATCTATGAGCAGTACAATGAGCACAGCTCATGTTCAGAGCACCACCAAAACAACAGTGTCTTCGACTTCCACAACTAACAGACTCACAGCAATGCCGGCAAACTTTACTACAACAATACTCGCACACATGACATCAAACATTCAAGGCCATTTTATCTCATATGTAGCTGTTGAGTGCAGCCTAGGGTATATATCAGTCTTCATAAGGCGAGACATCTTCACGGCCTACAACATCCCAGAGATGGCCCTTTACATCGGTAAACCAGAATGTGTTCTCAACGAAAGAAATGGATCCCATGCGTGGGTCACTACAGCTTGGGATAAGTGTGGTATTACACTAGAGCATGTAAGTCCTCCAGTATCATTTAACTCTATACATTGAGTTTATATCAGTGCAACTTTAGTATCATTATCAAGATAATATTGTAGTTTTTATTAATACCTTGAATTGTTTTTTCTTTTTCATTATTCATTTTTATTTTAATTAAAGTTTTTGTAATTTTGTTTTTTATTTTACTGTTTTTTTATTTGTTTTTATTTCAGTTTTAGTTTTTTTATTGTATAAAGTTAAGCCAGTTTTATTTTACAATAAGTTGACATGCACTTGACATCCCCTAATAGACATTCTTCTACCTATAAGAGTATTAATTTTAGTAGACTGTCAGATTAATATCTGCCAACACTTTATTTTGATGATACCCCAACAGAGATTCTTCTTACTATAACTAACTTTGGCAAGTGCATGTCAACTTCTGCTGCTAACCCTTTCCATAACAGTATACTAGTTAGTTGTGGCGCTCCACGATTAATCGTTAAAAGATCATAATCTCGATTCAAACACCCAAGCGATCTCATTCCTAAACGAAAACGATTCTCCCGTGTATATTATACCTTTGACAAAATCACAGCGGAACATTCAAATCTGCGAGTCAGAAAGAGCAGATGGCATGTAGGTATTAAAGGGGTGGTTGAATATGATTTCACTTTTCTAACTTTAGTTAGTGTGTAATTTTGCTGTTTGAGCATAAACAACATCTGCAAAGTTATGACGCTCAAAGTTCAAAGCAACGGGAGATATTTGCTTTTAAAGAAATCGCTTTTTAAGGACTACAACAAACGGCTGGTAGAGACTACACAAGCTTCCTCCCGGGTTAGTGACATCACCGACCCTAGAATTTACATAAACCCCGCCCCTGGGAAAGCGATTTATAGATTATCAAGACAGAATATGCTAATCAATGACTAGAAGATAACTACACATAAGCTACATAAATTCACCAACTAACCATTCAGAAATGTTGTCTACATGTTGTCACTTCTTCTTGAGTTTATGCATCTTTCTGACTTCGGTTTGAACATAAAAGTCTAAAAGTTTTTGAAATTTTCACTGCATGTCAGTGTGAGGTAAAAGGACATAAGCTCTTGAAGCTCCGCCCTCTGTGCTGGGACTAGCAGCTCATTTACATTTAAAGGGACAGACACAAAAACGGTACGTTTTTGCTCGCCCTCAAAAAGTGACAAATTTAACATGCTATATAAAAATATCTGGGGGGTATTTTAAGCTAAAACTTCACATACACATTCTGGGGACATCAAAGACTTATTTTACATCTTGTGAAAAGGGCATTAAACCTAGCCTGGCTCCGCCCTCCTGCGTACTTCCGCTCAATTTCATTTTCCTTCAGTAACTCCGTCTGGGATTGTGGTGTATTCTTTGGTTTTCTCCGATCAATTTTTAACCGGTCCAATCAGCGAACAGAGGGAGTGGCTGAGAACGATGACGTTGAGATCGTGCGCTAGTCTGAGTTGACATACGTCACGACCAAAAGTTAGCGATTGGTTATGGCAGATCCAGAGTGACTCTGGTCAGATCCAATAGTTTTAAACTTCAACAGAGTACCCGCCTACAAGGAAGTTAACGCTTGTCAATGGAGAGAGGCCAGACTCTCTGTACAAATGAAATGTACGAGAGTCTGGTAGAACCAGGCTACATTAAACCACCCCTTTAATAGCTTTAGCCTATATGAAACAGACAAATATTCATATTATCACAGAAGAACTGGGATAAACGTTTATAGTTCGGATATAAACATTGATGTCTATGGAAGCGATAAAAATAGAGTAAATCACCTCTAACATGGCCATTCAAATAACGACATCATTACAAGTAGTAAGACCAGACCTTAGTTCAGACTTACCTTTAATGCTCAAACCAGAGTCAGACAAAATGGAGAGACTCAAAAAGAAATAACAACATGTAGAAAACATTTCTGAATGGTTAGTTGATGAATTTATGTAGCTTATGTTATCTTTTAGTCATAGATTAGCATATTCTGTCTTGATAAGTCTTCTGGGGGTGGGGTTTATGTACATTTTAGGGTTAGTGATGTCACTAACCCGGAGGAATGTCGTGTAGTCTCTACCAGCCGTTTGTTGTAGTCCTTAAAAAGCGATTTCTTAAAAAGAAAATATCTCCTTTTGCTTTGAACTTTGAGCGTCGTAATTTTGCAGATGTTGTTTCTGATCAAACAGCAACATTACACACTAACTAAAGTTAGAAAATTGAAATCGTAATCAACCACCCCTTTAAAACTTAATTTTGGAAATATACTTTGTAATACAAAACTTTATATTATTAACTAGCTTTCTATTAATGCAATACAGTGAATGACAGCCGTCTGCGGTCTCCCAGTGGCTTACATTATTGTCAGTTTAGTGTTAGTGATTCATTTACAGCAAAACAAAAGATAACATCTATGCTTTGACGTCCGAAAACATTATTTTTGTCCTACATTTCATAATAAAATGAAAAGCTCAGTACCGACTCATTTTCCGTCCGTTTATTTTCGTGAATTTAAATGTGTGCTAAGGATTGTGGGTGATTTAAGGCCACAAAGGATACATCAGATGCATCCTTCAAAACAGGCCGGATGAATGTGATGCGAAGGCTGTCTTATAAGGATACTTCAAATTGAGATGGCCTTCAGCGATGTTTGATGACATGGCAGCCGAGATATGCAGATTTCGTAAGATGCAGCCTTCAGTTTCAGAAACACCCATTATCGCAGCTTTCATTGCCACAGTTGTAAACACGACAGCGTTCTTCTTCCATGAGGGGGTTTGGCATCATGGCATTTGTTTCCAGGCAGACCATTAAAGAACGTGACACACACGTCTCCCGGACATCCTGTAGAATTCAACCAATCAGATGACGACTTCAAAAATCCTGAAGTGTTTCCAGTAAAGTGTGCCATATGCATCAGACGTTCAGCCAACAGTCCGTGGCTGAGACTAGGCACCAAGTGACTTTTTTTGTCATTCCTTCAAGAGATTTGTTAAAAAAACACTGATTCATCCAGTAATGAAACAAGTGACGTATTTATGAGTGATTCATTGAATCATTCATTCAATCCGATAAAAAATAATAACATTCATTCGTTGTTGTCAGAACTTCTAGTAAATTACATGTTATTATGTTTAGTTGTCTGGTCAGAATCGTGTTTGAAACAAAAAAATCGTGATTCTCAATTTATCCAGAATCGTGCGGCTCGGTGACATGTATAGGTGCAATGTTACTTATAGTCAACACAATGTTTGAAGTGCTCCATCAAAATAAAGTATTAACAAGTTGTGTTATGGTTTAGTTTTTGTTAACTATAAAAACTGGTTTATGCAGAATTTAGTATGATAACCAATGTTTTTTTGTTTTTTTTGTCTTTCAGAACAGCACCCATAATTCATTTAATGTGACTCTATACAACAATGTGTCGGTGGCTTCTAATGTGCATCTAGAAGTTCCCATCATCTGCACTTACCCCAGTCGCATCCTCATCTCCACGGGATACGACCCCCCAGGGTACAGTGCTTCCATAGCAACTGTCTCTATGGAGCTTGTTTTTCTCGCTTTTCAGGCTCAGTACCCCGTCTCTTGTCACGTCAACCTAGACTCAATTTAAGGTGTTAATTATGTCAGTGTATATTGAACAACATACATTTTTCCTAAACTCAGATACCAAACTGAGACCAGATACCTAACTTAGGGGGGTGGAAACTCCAGTCATTTAGCTTGTTGTTTTCAGTGGGTGAATCTCATGTGTCCAGGTCACATTTTACACCAAAATCCCTCCCCAAAAAAGGAATATTTTCAAAAAGAAAATGAAGACTGTTTTAAGAACCATTAAATATATATTATTAATAATATAATTCATGAAAATGCAAAAAAAATAAATAGCATTTGGTCACAAAAGCAAAGCAGGCTTAATTTTCTTTAAGAATTTTTATTTGTGAGTGAAACTCATTTTGTCGCTACTAACAAACCCTGTCTTTTAAAGGTATTTTGATATGATCAATAACCCAGTGGCAGGATTGGGTAGCTTCCAGGTTACAGTGCGTCTGCTGAATGGGACGTCTCCATTACCTGAGAATTCTGCCTTATACCCTGATGATGAGGTCATTGTTGAGGTTGCGATCAACACTAATATCACCCAAATCAAAGTTGTCATCAGCAAGTGTTGGGCCACTTCAAGCAACAACTCAGCAGAGTCACCCAGCCGTGTGTTTCTGCTGGATGGGTGGGTACAGCTGAATAATGTCTTTCAATATGGGAATGTAAATTTTGCAATGGCTATTTTCATTTGGCAAGAACTTGCAGCTTTTAAAGACACTTGTATTTAACATTACTGTCGTAAATACCACTAACGCAGAGCCGTCGTTTTTTTCCCCTTGACTCTTCCAGCCGTGCTTTCTTTGTTTTCTTCGTCGACTCTGCCATGATTCACGTCTGAAATGCGTGCTAGTGTCTTCCATAGAGGCTGCTTCATATGTTGTTGATGAATGTGACGTCGTGCCGTAAAGCAAGTCGTGATTCTGCCCGCTTTGCTATCGGGATGATTCACCCTACTACGAGTTCGTTTACCATCGAAATGATTTCGAAGCTGTTATATTAAGGTACAAATCTTGCATAGTGTGCCTTTAAAGGTACACAATGTAACTTTTGGCCCTCTAGTGGTAAAAAAACAAAACTGCAAGAATTTTGCGGAAGAACATTGTTTTGGTTGTGCTCCGGCTCCGCTTATGAAAATGGTTATCCTACTGCTTATAAAACATTCACTACTAGGCTTACAGTTTAGATGGATTTCAAGCTGACTAGCTGAAGCCATTACTGTTGCTATATCCAGTAAAAATGAATTCCAGCACAGTGCTACATCATGTTTTAGAATGATCTCTGTTAGAGAGCTACATATGGCAATTTATCTGTTCAATAAAATATATACCTGTTGAGGAATAAAGTCAACTCCGCATCGCTTTTACAACATTTTTAAATCCCTCAGTTCTCGTCCACTGAGCCCCGCGCATGACATGCAAGAAAAAGAAGTATTTTGTATTTATATTTATATAATAAATAATAATAATTTGTTCCTTCGATTTACTAAATAGTGCGGACGATGTACTAATTTGTTCCCACGATTTATAAATTGAGGGAACGAATTAGCAAATCGTGCATACCATTTAGCTTACTATTTTTTTCCTGCATGTCAAGTGCGGCGCTCCGTACTCGCCATCTTCGGAAAGCCAAGTCAATGTTGATTCTTGTTTTATCACGTGATCTGTAGTGTTCTTTTTTTGCCAGTAGATTCTGTTTGGCATTTTTTTTTGTGATTCCCCAGATGTAAGATATTTAGGGCCAGATTTACTAACAGCTTGCGCCAGTGCTTTTGGCATTAAAAAACTACTGTCAGAATTTTACTAAAGACATGCAGTGATAAATTAGTGCTGAAAAGGCGTGGACAGGGTGATTTTTGTGGCTGACCTTAAGAGTATAAATGAATCATGCAAGGTGATTAGTCAATTTACTGATATTTGTGCCATTATTTACCGCCCCACAAAAACTGTATTAAACCAGACGCTAATTGGGAGTTTGTGTTGGTCATTATGGAAATGATTTGGCTGCATCTGTGTTCTTTAATTTGTGCGTCGTCAGTCGATCACGCGCAGAACTTTCCACTCCCATCGGCGCTTCTTTTGGAAATTAAGCTCTTACACTAATTTGCCCTGTTTAGTAAATCTGTCTTTAATGCCATGTCAACCTTTCTCGCTCGCTGTGACAACTAAACTATGTAACTCGGAGAAACTTTTCTCTATTTACGGATATAACAAGAAACGCAATCGCGAGTGACACATATGTAGGCTAGGCTATGCAATTTCCCACAAAAACCGTCCCGCTAGTCCTAAGGGGTTGTTTTCAACTAAAATCGTAAAGTAAAACTTTTTATGTGTTTTGGCCGCTCATTTACGCGATACCGCTATCGTCTCCGTGTCAACTACAAAAACACAAATTGTGCACGAAAAATGCAAAGGAATAACTGGTTTTAGTACATCATTGTAAACGTACCCTAAATATAAACACTTATAATCTGCTTTCCATAGTGAAAAGACGAAAACCAGGTTTTGGAAGAAGGATTGATGATGTATTGACTCATAATTTAAATTTTGTTAATTTTGAACAAAAAAGTTTCATAGTGTATCTTTAAAATGAGGTTTTACCATGATATATATAGTCACAGGTGCTCAACTGTCAACATTTAACTGTTCTGTTATTAGAAACACGCTGTGTAATGCCAGTGTTCACACATCTCTCACTGCTCCCCAGATGTGCAGTGCCAGACTCCTACACAACTGTTCTTCAGAACGGAAATAGCACTGTGTCTTTGCTGTCAGTGCAGATCTTCTCATTCGTGAATGTGGACGTCATCTACCTGCACTGCCAGATCCAGATCTGTGTTGAAATTCAGGAAAACACCTGCAGACCTGTGGGTTGAGAGCTTACATTTCATGTAATTCATTCATATACAGTGGCCTTACAAAGCATTTGGACACTTAGGCCTCACAAACCAAGAATTAAGTGGCACCTGAAATTATTATTTTATTTTATGCTATACATGTTATGTATTCTAAGTGTCCAAATACATATTGGGACCACTGTAGTCTATGCTAAATAGATACATAATTAAATAATTGCTGTGGTTGTATTACAATTTATTTTACAAATTATTTATTTTTATTTCTTTCACATTTTGTTGTTTATTTTTTACTTTTTTGCATAAATTAAAAGAACAGCATGAGAACTAGGGCTGGGTAAAAAATATCGATTTCTCGATTTTAATCGATTCTCATTTTTACGAAACGATATCGATTCTTAAATCCCAAGAATCGATTATTCATCCTGTTTTCAGTTGATGAATTAATGGAATATTGATGCGCGCATCCCATCCAATAAATCGCAATAATCTTTGTGCTTTGTTATTATTGATATGAAACAAAGTCTCAGATTTCAAATTACGTCCATTTTCTTACGAAATTCAAAAACATAATTACCGTTTTGGCGCTCTGGCTCAGCTCAAGAGAAGCAGCAACGCGGAGCGCACATGATCTTCTCTTCCGCATTAATAACACCAGTTACTGCGCGAAATAAACACGAATGAGCATCTGAAAGTGTGTTAAAAGATAGAGTAGCCTACAACTTATCGAAGTCCGTATCATGTCACATGGAATCGCTCATTCAGTGTTTCAACCGTGGAAAGACGTAAGTAAACAATGTCATGTAACGTCACATTTACCTCAGAAAAACCATATCCAGTGACCATAAACTCGTTAGTCAGCTAGAAAAATTAACTCTAGAGAGGAGCATTTTGCTAAATATATGCACCATATTACATAATCATTATAATTTTTATTGTTCTTCAATATTTAATGCATGTTTGAATAAATCTGGAAAGTTTTTGACAGCCACCATTTAAATTTTTATATTTCCATATAACTTTATTATTATAAAAATAAATAAAAGTGTATTTAAAGTGTTTGTATACAAATCAGTTAATTTTTACCTTCAATATTATAGTAGGCTAATGAAGCCTATAGGCTACAACTGACTCCCATAGTTTACAATATTTTTTTTCCCTTTTATTTTCCAGTTTTCCTTGAGAAAATTTACAATGTATTGTACCTGATATCCAAAATAATCGATATTGAATCGAATCGTAATCGAAATCGAATCGCAAGCTTGTGAATCGAAATCGAATTGTGAAATCTGCGTCAATACCCAGCCCTAATGAGAACGGCAATGTAAGAAAGTTTAATATATAAATAATCTTTTTGCAATTCATTAGGAATGTATGGGGAGGGCATACAGGGCTTCCAGCTTATTTGGATCGACAAAGGCTTCCATTGGACCCTTAAACAGATTACGTAAAGGTAAATACTTGAGTACTAATGAATATGAATGCTCATATAATGTCTTTATTCCTTGTATATAAGGACATCATTTCAGTTGACAAAATCAATACTAAATCTTTTTTTTCTTTTTCTTAAAGCATCGCCCCAAACTGATACATCAGATACTCTGCAGACTATTGGATTTGTTCTACTTGGCGTTGGTGTGTTTCTACTTTCCCTGGCTGCCATCGCAGGATTGGTGTATCACAAAAGGAAAATCGGGGTCTACAACTTTAATTTCAAACCACAGCAGGAGAACTTCAGCTATAATGTTTTTAGCACGTAACTGCTCTGTAACGGTAAACTGAGGTATAATGTTATTATTGGATATTACTAATATGTCTATTACTAAATATTAAACATTACTACTAAAATTACTGCACTGTAAAAAAAATATTTTCATGATTTGTTATCACAACATTTTTTCTTTTGTCAAATCAACTTAGATCATTTATATTGTTCAGATAACATATTTTGAATTTATGTTGATTAAACCAATCTCCTTAACTCACATTTTTAATTTCAATAAACTCAAAATTAAGGCAATCAGGTTACTTACTTTTTTAAGTTAAACAACAATATTTTTTTACAGTGTAAAATTGGATATTACTAATAATTTAGCAATGAACATTAAAATTAAGAGTTTAATTTAACTATATTTTTGTACTAATTTACAAGTTACTTTAATTTAACTACTTTTACGTTTTTTTGTCAGCACTATAAAACTTAAAACAAACTACCAAATACACAGCTTTGTCAGTGATGGCACTCTCTTAAATATGCCACTAGAGGACGCTGTTGTATTAGCGGTGCAATTTGATACCAGCTTTGGTCTGTTGTCTGCCTGTGCTGTAGCTACATTTAGTGGCAGATGAAAATTTGAATTTTGTTTTATTAGTTATATTTTAAATAAATGTATACTTTACCTGTCTATTAAATGTTCTATCAAATTAGTGTTTCAGACTGTTCATTTCTTTATTTAAAAAAAAAAACAGAAAAAACCTTAATGCTGGCCGTGGTCGTTGTTCACTGCCATTATATGGAGTGCGAGCGGGACTTTTATTTTTTTAATTCTCATTTTGTGGTCCGAAAAAGAAAGTAGGGCATACACAATTAGAATAACAACAGGCTGAGTAAACGATTAATTCATTTTTACTTTAGGATGAACTAACCCTCTAACATTTCCTAAAAAAATAATTCGAGTAGGCCTATCCGAGACTTTGAATGCATGGAGCCTGTGAGAGAACAACACCTCCTTGCATTTAATGTTGGCTGAAGGGGTTTGTGAATTCTCCAGAGACCTGGAGTGTAATGTAAGTGCATTTCGGAGAGAGGTAGGCTAAGTCACACACATCTTCAACTCACAAATTCGTATTATAGCCTACATCTAGCCTAAAAGTATGTAAAAGTAAAAGCATGTTTATGTTTGCTGTAAATTCATACCTGTTGAAGGAAATTAGCATGTTATCTTGCACACTGGATTTCACTTTCTATGGTCATATTTAAGTTACAAACATTTCAGTTCTTCAAAGTCTGGATTTGTAAATTGCGTCTGGATAAAGATGTACATCAACAGATTTGAAATATACAAATATATATCTGTTATTTTAATTACTGGTTCCCTCTGCTTCTGTTAATTAGCACTAAAAGCCCTCCAGCAATTGACCTACTGTCACAGAAGCATATTAAAAGATCTTGTGGAAAAAAATAGCTCGTTTGGGCCAATTAAAAATTGTTAAATACAGTAATAAATAAAACAATATTACAAATCTACATAAAATGTGATTTCATACTAAATATTTTAAAGCTATATATTTTTGTTTGTTTATTCTTTTTTTCTTCATTATTGTTCTATTTATCATCTATAAAAGAGGATGTGTAATGTAATACACCCAGGTCGTGATATACTCATCAGTGTTTATTAGAAAGAGAAATGGGCTGTAGAAAGGAAGGGCACAAAGTTAATGTCTTTTATTCCAGTAAATACAATTATAAGGATGCAGCTGAAGCATTAGTGTTGTAATTTAAAAAAAGTTCATGTTCAGTTCCATCTATTCTGCATCCTTGAGTCTATGAAGATGAGATCAAGTCTCCATCTCATCTATAATTTCAAGAGTCTTCTTAATAACGCAAGGGTTGTTGTTTTTAAACGCATCCCTGTGGAAATGGCCAGTTTAGGTTAGTTGGTTTGGTTCTGGTTAGCTGATGGTGGATTCCAGTTAAACCAACTATTAACCATTTTTCACTTCCTCCCTTTCTGCAATATCTGCCTTGTCAAACCAGAAATATACCCTCAGCGTACATGCGCAACCCAATATTATCAGTGATGCTGTTGTAATGAAGGCCAGCTAGTAAAGAGCAAGTAAACCTCACTCCCATATAACCTCAAGAACCGTGCTATGGACTGACTCTAGAAGCTGCAGTTTTTAGGGTCCGTGTTGCACCCGTCTCCCATGCCGGTGACACCGTTTCGAATCCCGCTAGGAGCAGGTGTGAGTAGGAGCAGTCACATTGGTGCCGTGACCCGGATGGGAGTCAAGTTTTGGGGGGGGGATGCGAACACAGAATGCGTTTTTGCTTAGAAAAACGCAAGGTACGGGCAGTGGAATGGGGAAAAACCGAAAGATCTCAAGACGCGTCTTTTTGAAGTTGAATTTATTTTAACTTGAGCACTGCGTTTTTAGAATGCGGTGTCATGCGCGAGACTCTGCAAAAGGCGCCAGCACAACGGTGAAACACGTCTGTCTAGTGTGTTTACATATACATTTCTGATAATTATTTTCTGATAAGGACAAATGGATTTGCAATGTACACTTTGGCCCAATCCCAATTCACCCCTTGGCCCTACCCCTCCGTTTTGCGCGTTCCCGTGAAGGGGTAGGGTTGTCTCAATTCTCTTTTGGTTGGAGGGGTAGGGGTAGGGGTAGGGGTAGGGGGAAGGGCCAGATAGCCCTTGAAACGAAGATTTTTCGGGACCACACTTCAAACGAAGGGGTATGAGAAATGTACCTGGATACACCGGCTACAGAGGCAACATGGCTGCCAATAATAATTTTCTTTATGTCACATTCAATCTTGTGTTCATATTTACGGTCATGTTCTTCAAAGAAATGTTTGCAAAAAAAATAGCTGAAGTTCGCTAACGATAGTCCCGCAACATATTTTCATGTCTGATATAACTGGTGAATGTAATTGCGGCAGGGAATTGGCTTATTTTTTACCGTACGTCTGCTATGAACGCATTGTTTTCTTGTGGTTATATGTGAACACGATATAAACGAACAGTGCTTACACAGTTTCGTGCTTTTTGCAACATGATCAACCAGTCTTGTATGTTCTTTATCAAACAGGGACACCTGAGGAAACCCGGAGGCTCATTCGTTTTCGTGCTGACAACGAGCAACGTTTCCTGAAGTCCAAAAATACTTAGGCGTCGAAGATATTGTCATCTCTGTTGTTTTCTGCGAACTTCAGAAGAAAAATGCAAAAAAATAGCTGTAACCCACGCAATTGAGATGACTACAGCTGACCACGGTATCTTAGTTTGTGATAAACATTGGTGCATCTCCTGTGACGTAGGCGCTAGCGGCGACGTATAATGACGTGTAACGGTGTAGTAGTGGTGTCCCATTTCTTAGGGGAATATTTTCACCCCTACGCCTTGCCACTCTGTTTCAAGGGGCAAGGGTAAGGGGTAGGCGAAGGGTTAGGGGTAGGCAAAGGGGTATAAAATAGAATTGGGATTGGGCCTTTGTCCCATCCAGTGTAGACAGCTTCTAGCTTTTGCGGAGCAACGTGACAACGGTCGTGTCCGGTGTAGACACAGTTTTAGGTTCTACAGACAATCCCACAATTCACACCAGACAGGAGTACCTATGGATCCTTGTGCGAGTGCCTCTTAAGTTAATTTTTCATTAGATCTCTGTCCAAAGTTCCCTCTAATCTTTGAATTATTCTGAGGATTGGTATAAAGACAGCTGACTTGGAAAATGGGAAATGACAGCTCACCCGTTTACATCAAGATGGGGACTTTCCGTTGACTTCTTTTGTTTTAATGAGCTGAAATCAAATTTGTCAAATGTATATGTTACCGGCAAAGTGTGAAATCTCGGTATTGTATAGAATGCCTAGGCAATGTATAGAATTCCTGATGTTTTTTGCAAAAAATACATTACCTAATTCTATACATTACCTAGGCATTCTATAGAATGCCGGATTACACACTTTGCCGGTAACATATACAATATATCACTTGGTGAATAGCATAAGAGCTTTCAGGATGGTATAATTAAATCAAATCTATAAAATTTAAATAAAGTTACCATGTAGGGGAGTAGGGGAGAACGATGCTAGTCATTATAAGATTTTGGGTCAGATTGGGGCACATGTATTTTAAATGTTAAACAATTAATTTTCCAATAATATTTCTTGGTCATTATAATAATAATAATTTATTTTAATATGATGCTTAATATTATGCCCTACTGAATAAAAGTGTTGGGTACAGATTTCTTCATGGATATTGCAATGAAGTAGAAGAAGGCAAGAAAATCGGATAAACTCATCACATTTATTAGACTCTCATACAATATGTTATACTATATGGAAGCACTTAATGACAGATGATATTTGCTACTCTAAACAATCATCATGGCAACACTGTATTATGTTTTGAGAAAGAGCATGAAACAAAATACATTTATAGCACCATTTCAGTTGTTGCAAACAGTCTGGGAGCGCAGGTACTATTTGTTCATGTGTTTCTCATTGGGAAGCTCATAATTTAGTCTTAATCTATAACATACAATATATACATACAGTACTTTAATTCCACATGTCTCTCTATCTGCAAAAATACTTCCTAAAATATTTCTCATTACTTCATTGTTCAGTCTATAGCTGCCTGCCTTCCTCTCACTCGTGTGCTTTGTGTCAGTACTTGACATCCGGAGCGAACCGGACTACTCCCCGACTCCGTGGTTCTGATCGTTCCACCAGTGGTTCTCCTCCAGAGGTACCCTCGGAATAATAATCGCTGACTCGTCCGAGGCCAGACTCAGATTCTCTAGGAAGCAGCACAGTGTTATTGCCAAAGGAGGAGCGGAAGGGCGACAGGGAGAGAAAGAAAGAGAGACACAGAGACACAACATGAGGTGTTTTATCTGGTAGATAGCATTGTGCACTAGAAGAAACAAGTATTTGAGCATCCTGAGACCACTTTTTACAAATTTCTATTTATAGAGATTCTATTTGTAGCGAGATCAATGTAAGTGAAAATAGATCAAGCAAATGTACGTCTAATATCCAATAACATATGCTAAAGAAATTATTTACGACCTCGAGTGCCTTCCGTTCGCTATAGTGAATATAGTCGTGGCTAAAGGATCTTGTTTGGTATAACGCACAACAGACTTCAACTCATTTAGCTGGGACTATATTCACAACATGGCACAACTTCGCAGCAAAAGCACATTGTAAGTAGTGAACTTTGATGCAAAGGGATATAATGCTGTAATATGTAGTTTTCATGATAAGGTTGTCTGTTGTTCTACTACTTTGATTAATGATAAAGGATGGAGCAAGATTTGTTTTACAAACTTTAATGTTACATCAGCCATTCACGTTAGTGCTCGGCTAAATATGCACTGTTATTGATACTGTTAATGATACAGTTCTTCCAATGTTTCATCATTGAACTCGTGCTGGGATTGATATGGTAAAATCAATGTCATCGTTATTGTATTTACAGTGTGTACAATCGATGAAATTCAGTTATGTTAATGGGCGTTATAAAATAGTGTAAAAAGAACAGCAATCCAAGACTTTGAAAGTATTTCTAGGTCACTAATTAAAAGCAAATTTGTCCCACTTTGAAAATAGGTCTAATAGGTTAGACAAACTTAGTCCCGGTCATGTTGGAAGTTACCGAGCTGGGGACTATTTTCAGGCGCTGCGTCATATCATTACGCCTGCTGCAGCCATGGTACGGCAGCAAAGTTTCTTGATTATTACGCAGGAATGAGAGTATAGTTCCTAGCCATATCAGCCTAGAAAATCGCAACTTTTCATTTTCCGTCGGTCTTAGTACATGATGTAACTACAGAAGAGTCAAGTTTTAAATAGGAAAAATATCGAAACTCTTTGGTCATTTTTTTGAGAGAGATGCTAATGGTCCTGTCCGATTCAATGATTATGCTAAGCTATGCTAAAAGTGGTACCGCCAGACCCGGAGTTCGGCTGAATGGATTCGAAAACGGTAAAACTCAACTGTTTAACTCTGTGGGAGTTGAAAAACGAGCCTATTTCCAAAAAAAGTGGAGTATCCCTTTAAACAAAACTATTTTCACCAGTGGTCTCAGATGTTTGGACCCCACTGTATATAAATAAATAAATAGATGAATTATGACTGTAATCTCAGGTTGTTCAAAGGAAAAGTGCAGAAATTAAAACCAGCATGAAAACAACAAGACAGACACCACTAAACAAGAATACAGTGTGCTGTGTTTCTAAAACTAAAGCAGTTTAAACATCAAGTTCAATTTCATTAATCTTTTGAATACAAAAAGAGAAAAGAAATTAATCTATGAGTGACATTTAAAGTTCACTGTAAATTGATTGTTCCAGTGTTATGGAGAAGAGATTGATGGTACATCAAATTACAAGTACCACAAATATGTGATGTATGTGTATGTGATGTTAGTCCACACTGAAACGAAACACACATGTATTTAAAAAAAACCCCACTGTGACAAAGTTTTCAAAATCCTCCAAAAACAACAAACAACAGGAAAACAACATACAGTACATGAGCAGTCAAACTGTCAACCTTTGGCCAAACACTTTCCATATGGAAGAGAATACGCATGGGAGCAAATCAAAAGATGAAGAACATTGAGCAGTTATGGTGTACTCAATTCTCAATGGAAACACGAGCGCAACACTACAGTTTCCCACAGTGAGTAATAATTGTGCTGCTGAGGTAACGGATGGAGACGGAAGAAGCTTTTATTCTCAGGCGAGTATTACCTTGGGTCGGGCAGTGCACAGCGCCACAGGTGTTGCTTTAGTGTCTGCACCCAACCAATATCTCGGATGGGCTGAAAGAGCTGAATGTAGTGGTACTGTTTTAGCATAACCCTTCAAACGAACGACAAGATCACTCGTTAGCTGAACATTAAAGTAGTTAAAGGGATGGTTCACCCCAAAATGAAAATTATGTCGTTATAATTCTGGCATAACTATAATGATAAAGTTCTAAAAATCGTTCTAAATATTAAAGAATAGCAGAGACCACACCATAACTATAACAATAACGGCACAGAGAAACAATATCGTTGAAATCACTTTGGGAACGATTTTTTTTTTCCAGCTGATGTACGATAAAAACAGCCAATCAGAATACATCCTGCTTTCGAGCTCGAGCATTTAAAGTAAAAGATGACAAAGTGCGCACTTAGAATGAAGAGAACGATATATTATCCACTGGTGTGGACGATAAAAGTTATTGTTATAGTTATATTATCGGTCTTTGTGTGAACGGGCCTTTACTCACTCAACCTCATGTCGTTCCAAAACTGTGTGACTTTCTTTTTTTCCATGGAACACAAAAGGAAACAACTCTCATTATGTCAAACTTTGTCGAAAACTTTTGTATTCAATGGAAGAAATAAAGTCATACAGGCTTGGTACAACACAAGGATGAGTAAATGATAACATAATTTTTGTTTTAGGGTGATCTATTCCTTTAACTCCCAAAGCACAAAATCATTATATAGAATCAACCAAATTGAAATCAATCAATAAATCACATTATTAAAGCCAATCATTAAAGACTGACACATTGATCTTTCAAGGATCATTCTATTCAGGATGGGATATCAATAGTTTCTCATTTGTACGTACATCTATGATACTTGGTCCTGGAATAGGAGACTACATCTTTTATTATTTTGCACATATGAGACACTGAAAGCTGCAATATATCAGATTCACTCAAGATGCAAACATATATTTCTCAACTCTCAGCTGACAGCAATATGCACAACCATAAAGACGCCAGAACCTATTCCAGAGCCTGTCACACAAAATATGAGAGTCGCAAAACCAAACGTAAACCATAAACATCGGAATAGTTCTCTTCCATGTGGATTCGACATCTATGACAGCGACAGAGAGACAGACAGAAGGACAGGGCAGAAACGATACAGATGCACCTACCATCGAGTCCCCAAACCCTCCCACATGAACAACCACAAAATGAACCACGACACCTCTGTTTCTGCGTTTGCATTTATTAATTTCAATAAATATGAGCAAGCAAGAGAGAAATCACAATTCACATCATCAAAGTTAAATCTGAGGCCCTTTCGTATAACATTGTTTTTTTTTTCTCTCTTTTTTCAGTATGCATGGACTATATAGCACCTGTGCTAAGCACACAAACACACACGCACGCAAGCACGCACTCTCACTGGACATGTACATTCCCGCTAGCTTGTCCTCCTCTGTCTCCCCAGGACACCTTCCCTTAATTCCCAGATTATATTAGCACAGTAATTGAGTCACCAAAGGCTGCAAAATACAAGAAAAGGCCCTCACCCTGTGGCGTAGTCATTCAGAGCACAGCACTGAAGAGAATGGGCTCCATGTAGCTGTTCTAAAGCCAGACTGAAGAAATGAATACTTTCATTCGTTGCAAATTCTGAAACTTGGTGTTAAATTCCACAAGGGACTCTGGATTTGAAGCCTGTATTTAATATATTTATATATATGGTACAACTGCTTTTAAATGGCATTTTACATGGCATGTGGCAACTGTTAGTTCACAGAACATTATCAATTGGAGAGACGTTACAGAAGCACTGCGTCACTTGTCAAGCTCATCTAATAAAGCCGACATGAAACAAAATTTGCTATAGTCTTTTCTTCCCTATTGTGATGTATATATCCAAGTAAAGCGGCATCTCGAACAAGAGCAAATGTAGGGCGGGACTTGATTTTGTCCATCAGGAATTGATTGGATAGTTGTTTGCTATTGCCGTGATCACATGCGAGTGACAGGTTGTCCTGCCTTCGTGCCAGTAAACACGTCATCAGAGAAGAGAAGAGATGAGATGACGCTGCAGAAGGGAGGGGAAGTTTTGATTAAAGATTATAAGGTCACATGAATTAAAAAAATGTTATAATAAATACTGCAATATTCCATAAAAAAATTTGATTTGTCCCTTTTGGTTTCATGGTGACTTTAAGAAAAAAACCAACCACTTTGTTGTGCACGACAGCGGTTCCTGGCTGAATTTGGAATAGCACACTACTCTTATTATTCCTGTCAAGAAAATTACTCTTAGAAAAATAGTATTAGTATACTATTCTGAGTTCAGCCTCTATCTATTGTGGTTGCCCCCGTCATTGACCAATCTGAGATTACTATATTTGCAATTAAAACAGCATTTCTAAAAGGCGTTTTGCATTATTCACATTCCACAAATGGAAACACGTCAATTTATGGAGGAATAAATGCAATTACCCCTAAACTTAATAAATGCATGTCAATTTATTTCATACATTTTGTTAGATGTTTATTTATACCTTTTAAATGCTTTATTTATACAGGCTTCAAGTAACATTTCTTCAATCTGGCAATAGATCACGGACTTACTGTGCACTGATAGGGCAAACAGGACAATGAGATCACATATTTGACATACTGACAATGGAGAAGACCTCAAAGGATGAAACCAGAGACAGAGAGGATTTGCAGAGGGGAGGTACATGGTAAAAAAATAAAAGCATGATCTTACACTATGCTCTTCCATAATGTCAGGAAATTAAGACATTAGGATACCAAAATGAATGTCATTCAGTCCCATGATCTACCAACATCTTTAGTTCTTCCATCACAAACAGACATGAATCTGCGTCAGTCATGTCACATGCAAAGAAAATGAAACCCATGATAATGTGCTGTTACATCAGGCCTGATCAGATTATATATAAAAAGGTTTCACTGGCAACACAAAATCATCTCTGTGAATGGATCAGCATTGAAATTTAAAGGGGTAGTTCACCCAAAAATGAAAATTCCGTCATCATTTACTCACCCTCATGTCCATGTACCAATCTCATATACCGTTCTTTCTTCTGTGATGTAAATGTTTTTGTTCAGGGGAGTAAATTATGACAGAATTTTTTCCCTTTAAGTCTGCATAAAATGTCCTCTTGTACATGTGCATCATGGGAAAAGGCCATTTTGGGGCCTTGCGTTTGAATATAACAAACATAAAGAAATATGACAATGGTCATGCAGTTGAGAGTAAACAAACAGCATTCCAAACAGATTGCATTCGACTTACCAATACATCAGGGGACACGTGATAATAAACAGAACAATTAGTCGAGAATACAGGTCATGTCAGTCATTGAACAACAGGGGGGATGCAGGACCAAACAAAGCAGGAGACACTCTGGGAAAAGTCATTAATAATTAATACGCTGAATCTGCATTCACATAAAAAGGGGCTTTGATTTAAAGCTGGCTAATCTATTGACCTTTTGAGTTCCCTCTACTTTTGGGATCCCCCATCTGTCTACCTCGGGGGCCTCCCTTAGGGGGGATGGGAAGTGTGCATGTGAAACAGCTGGGCAGAGCATGGAATAGAAGCCCACTAACACCTCAAAACCAAACAATACAAAAACATGTTTTAGTTTATCTTAGATTTTCTACAGGTTTGTTTTGCACATAAAAATCACAGTGAACATCCTATTCTATCCAAAGACAAATTGACATCCCATAATGCAATATGATGTTACTGTAATCCAGTTGGCTGTCCAGGCAACCAAGTGGGCCGAAACAAGGCCTAATTTTTATATGATATTGAAAGATGGCTTTTTGGAGATACTGATGTTCCCACAAAGCTATTTGGAGATATTCTGTTCCTGTAATGATTCAACAACATTTTCATGATGGAAAAAATTAGCAAGAAAACAGAGAAAATAATTAAAATAATCACAGCACCAAAGTGATCTGAGATCATAACATATCACTTGGGAGCCTGGGGTGTTCAATCAATAAAATGATTACATAAAACAGGCAAAGCAAGCAGGTAATAGATCAATATAATTGTAAAACCAAAGATGCACATTTATCAAAGATTTTGGACTAAGAAATTGGCCTTTGTGGCTTTTACATGTTCCCTAATTTACATAAACATGATTTAAAAAGGCTTATCGTACACAAATCAGCTTGATTGTAAAACCCTTGA
Organism: Abramis brama; assembly: GCF_963993115.1. Lineage (NCBI taxonomy): Eukaryota > Metazoa > Chordata > Actinopteri > Cypriniformes > Leuciscidae > Abramis > Abramis brama. Next base: position 17,333,946 of record NC_139987.1, on the reverse strand, counting down.
TAAATGAAACCCACCAGTCTGAGCATCTGATGGGAAGTAAAACATACAGAGCTTCTAGCCAATGGCTCCATGCAAGATAAGAGCATCCACAAGCCAACCAGTAGAGTGGTTGCCATAGAAACCTTGTTGTGGAGATGAGGAGAGTGTGTGGAGCTATAGTAAATGCAAACGCTTTGATATTACTGGTGAGATTGTGAGGCAAAACTGGAGAAAAACGTAAAATTCCAACCCTGAAAATGTTCTAAAAACAGCCCACTGACCTCTCAAAGAGAGAGAGAGAGAGAGAGGGAGGGGAGGGGAGGGGGGGGGGGGGGGTGTATTGGAAATATACAGTGAGGAATAAAACGAGAGGCGCATCAGATAGATAAAAAGAAAGAAAGAGAGAGAGAGAGAGAGAGAAGGGGGGAGGGGGAAGCAATGGACAGAATAGTAAAGGAATGAGAACCTCTTGTTAAATAATTTTGCAGCCTTCGTTCTGCTTTCACCCTTTCAGGAAGAGATTAAATGAGAGAAGAAGTGCAATGGTTTTTACTCTTTCGCCTCAGCCAGTTTGTTGTTGATCTCTTTACTTTTCTCCTTGTCGCCCTGCGCCGCTCTGCTCCCCGGCTGGTTCTCGGAGCTCTTCTTCTTCGAACCGCGCACCGACGTCGCCTGCTTCTCCTTGGACTTCTTCAGCGGTTTGCCAGGTGTGGCGGATGTGGAGGTACTCTTTTTCGGTTTGGATCGAGGAAGACTGGTTTTCTCAACCTGTACAAGACATGAAATGGCACACAAATGGTATTTTAGTACCGATATGCAACGTATTCCATTATCCAAAGGGAAATGTAGGATAGGACTTGGATTGAATGGAAATGTTAGACTACGTTATTACTGGCTAACATTAACTGTCTCACCCATTCAGCCCTGGGTATGCCAGCAGAAAAAATATTTTAGAGGCAGAGAAAGTTGATACGCTTTAACTTACGCTTGAAATTTAAGTAAAGTTTTTCTTCTGTAACGTACATCTGAGTGAAACGTATTATTGAAAAAGAAAAAGAAAAATGTAGGGCAGGCACTTGGTTTTATCCATCGAATATTAATTGGATGGAGGAAGATCTGAATGCGAGCTGCGAGATTAAGGCCAGTAATAAGGGGTGGGTTTAAGTGTACTAATTAATTGGAGAAGTTCATCATGTCACCAGAGAGAAGTCTGTCATATTCAAGATCGAGTACATTTTAAGAGTTCTGAGGTCGCAATGTGAAAAAATTTAACAATAACATGCATGTAAAAAAATAGACATGGTGAATTTTCCTGTCATGCCGACTCTCAAGAAGTAAATCTTAAAATTTTGATTACACATTGTTAAGACAGCACACAGATTTTTGTGATTCAAAAAAAAAAAATCACTTTTGATCATACAGTTTTGGTCACACAAAAGCCACACAGTATACGGATCTCAAAACAAACACTGTTAGCAAAGATATTAATTAGCCAGAAGTCCAGAACTGACTCTGATGCTAATGTAAAGCAAGTCAGAACAGTTCAATGAAACAAAGAGCTGATGCTGATTCGATGCTAAGAAAAGACACTAAACCCCAGAAGCCAAAGTTACGTCAAACTACTTTGAAAAAGTACTGCTGAGAAAAAAAACTGTTGTTCAGTTCTTTTCCAGCCACTGAAATTAAAATTGCTGACATCAAAAATTGATTTCCAGCCTTCTGCAACAAGCACAACAAGAACGTAACTCTTAGTGCTCAACCTCTAATCCGAGTACTGTGTAGTTCTTCTTAACTTCTACACACAGGCTCTTACCTTGCTGCTCTCTCTGTAAGGTTCATGGTACAGTGTGCGGATCCTCCTCCTATCCAGGCCCTTGTTGTCATCTGGCAGCTGACTGCCCTGGCAGCCCCTGTAGGTGGCGCTGTAGCTGGTCTCCAGATTAGCCCTCTCATCGGGAGGCTTATACTGAGACTGGGTCCTGAAGACCTTCACAGATTTCACATCTGCGTAGGCTTTGAACTCATTCCTGACATTAGGAAACAGATAACATCACAATTATTGGAAAATCAAGTGTAGTGGGGGATTCATCCCACACATATTGAATTTTAAGACCACACTGTGAATCCAGAAAGGTATAAAACTGAAAGTGCACAGTTAAATCTGAGACGTGTAGTTATAGGCAAAAAAATGGCTTGGGTTTCACAGCCGTGAACTATGATTTTCAACTTGCTAGTCATTTGTTATAGACATTCTCATTTTAGAGAGCATTTGATTGGATAAACAAGTCCAAGATGAGTCATCAATATTTTAGATCCATTTTTTCCTGTAAAGAAATGCATATTTTAAATTCATATATCTGCTAAAAGTTACATAGTCGATGTTTAGAAGTACACTATCATATACTATATCTAATTTACAAATACTAGTAACAAAACTTCAATAATTGCTATTCTTCAACCACATATTTTGCCATTTTTACAAGTTTTGACAGATCACACAAATCAAGAGAGCAATCTCTCAGATTACAACAAGGCGCTACACTATAATACACATCAATGATTGCATATAGAATAATTATTTGATATGGCTATATATAGACACTGCCGTATAGACCTAGATATTATGCACCCTCCATAATGCAGAGATTTCTCTACATCTACAGAAGAGTTTTTCCTGAGGCAGTGGCCACTTCTTTTGGATGAGTAATGAGTCTTTATTCACAGAGATGACACAGACAAATGGTATATACTTCACGGGTGTGTGCATTGCAGATTACCCAACATCCAACTTATCCGCAGTACATCTAACACGCATGCACACATACAGACAGAAATCACTGAGAGCAGCAAAAAACAGAAGTCTTATACAAACTCTGTTCACCTAAAGAAGTATTTCAAAATCATTTAAAAACAGACTAATTCACGAATGAATCAATTCAAAAAGATTTGTGAACTGATTTTAACGATTCAGTCAAAAAGATTCACTGTCAAATCAGAATCACTCTCTTGCGAGGAAAGATGGAACGTTGGATTTCCACTATATACATTTACATGATTTTTAAAGATTTATATTACGTTTTCATGACTTTTCCAGGCCTGGAAAACATAGTATCAAAATTCCACAATTTTTAATAATGGGAACCCTCTCTCTTTCTTTCTGGTTCTGTAACATTACAACCTCAGAGGGGCAGGCAGACTATATTGATTAGGACTGATAGAACAGGAAAGCGACGTCAGTGTCAGGCAGGGTGAACCATTATCATACCATTAGATCAATTAGTTGCTTAGCTTCCATGAATAAGAATCAAATCAATACCTCTTTGTATGAAACAGAATCAACCATTCTGACATATTAAGATTAGGTTTAAAAAAAGAACTGAAAACATTTGATATCAAACACTGTTCTACTGGAGATGAGATTAGATACGATTACTGGATCTGAAACTCCTTTAGTTAGAATTAGGAAAGATAAGATTGTTGCCTGTTAGTATGTGATTGCCAAGCTGATGAACAAAGTCATGGGACAGCATGTGGGAGAACATTAACCCCCACAGAGAAAATAGGGGATGTGAAAACCACACATGCCCCATGCCATGCTCTATAGAGGAATATTACAGGTTTAAAACAAGTGACTCTTTATCAACAGCAAAAATTTTGACTCTCACTTTCTAGAAACCTTTCAAAATTGAACCTTTTTCAATTTTGAGCTTTTAAATTATCCAGAGGTTGATGAACCTATATGAAGGTTGAATAAACCAATCTTGGAAACTATTAACTATATTATTATTTAATCAAACATTTTTTACATTTCTACCACGCTATTAATGGTGTTATTTTTAGTATTATTTATATACTATTATAGTATTTCATGAATTTACTGATTCATTTCAATTGACAAATTAATAAACAACACTTGCTAATATTAAAAATACATAATTTGAGATGTGTTGGAAATGACATTGTTGTTTTGATCTATTAGATGCATGCATTCTATTCAAGTTTGACTATAAAATTGTGGCTAGTGTTTTGATTTAATGTGAGGCCTCCCTTCTCTCCCTGTTGAGAGCACAGGGGAGCGAAAAAGAAAGAACTGAAAATTGTTACATAAGACAAATGAAGTCCAGTCAGAGTGCTTGAAATGACAGTACAAAGGCAGCTTATAGAAGTCAAGGCCACAGGCAGCAAACACTCACAGGACAAACATGAAAGAAGAAGGGGGAGGAGTTAGAGTTTATACAGCACAAGATAAAGCAACACACACATAGAAAAAGACATAGAGACAGAGAGAGAAGGATTTACACACATACAATTGGACTGCTAACAATGAACTTAGTGTGCTTATTGTAAATCAGTGCTTGGTACCAGCTGTCAAATCATTCATTTGATAAGGACATCAACACTGTTCAACAATGTTGTTTTATACCTACTTATTTTCTTACTAATCTAACAGATTTAATGGAAAATCACAATTTTTATTCAAATGAGCTCACACATTTAATTAACTGTCATCTGTATATTTGAGCATACAGTGAGGTTGATACCTCTTCTTCTCCCCAGGCATTGAGCTTTTGTGAACATCCGTCACTATGGTGATATGTTGGCACTAGAGAATTGTGTGGTGGGGTGCCAGAGCAATGCATCATGGGTAGGCTTGGCACACTGGAGTAACGTGGTGTTTAACAGAAGCATGTAAAGCTGTTTTGCTTTTTACTTGGATCCAAAAACAACATCCTGATTATTTTAATGTAGTCTAGACCTGTCAGATGACAACACACAGCATCTGACGCTTCCAATAATAAACAGTGTATTTGAATGAATCAAAAGTGATTCCTTCTATTAATCCACCAGCATTGAAAACAATTATTTGATTAGTAAAGTCACTTCTCATTCTAGTAACGGACTTGCTCTCAAATGGGTCCAGATCAATAGGTTTCATCCAGCATGTGCATCGTGTTTCAGTTTCTGCTGTATGGCATATTCCTTTTGACATTCACTTTGGACTCCAAGTGAATCCAAATGAGATCAGCCATGGTGTAATACTGCCTTGTAAGGCAAAACTCTCTTATTTCTCTCTCTCGCTCTCTCTCTTTGCTGCTTCTTCTGTTATTGATTCCAGTGTTTGAATGGTTACAGTGCCTTCAGTTACTGCACAAGTAAAGAGAGGGATGGCAGAAGAATGAAAAAAATGTCATTTAATAGTAATAAAAGTTTTTTTATCTAATATTTATATTTTATTCTATTTCAGCTTTATTTAAATTGATACAAATATTTTTTTAATAGTTTCAGGGTACGTTTACATGACAATGATGCACTAAAAATGGAAATGTTTTTCCTTTGTGATTTTGAAAAGTTTTGTGTACAGACAATAACGAATGTACACACGGATCTGCTAAAGGGGTGGGCGATATACCGGTAGACACGAAAAGAGAGAAAATCTCTCTTGACTGAATCACTTTTAGAACTTTAGACTATGCATTCATTGTTTTTTTTTTATAAATTTGATTACTTTATACATTTTATGTAGTATTTCTAGTGCTTGACGTTTTTCAGGTAGGTCTATTTCATTTGTGTCTTTGTTCTATTGTAGTTTGTTTTCTTTGCTCTTTCTTTATCACTATTTACTAGTGTTGTCAAAAGTACCGATTTCGATACCAAGTCGGTACTGAAATTTAGAAAATGTGACGATATATTTTGAAAGCAGGCGGCTATCAGCGGATATATTAGGGATCCGGCGAGGAGCGTCAAAGACGTCTATTTACAACACGTTTTTGAAGCGTTGATCATTGTAGCCAATCACAGACATGTTGAGCGTGTGAACACAATGGCCAATCAGAGACATATATGTTGAGCGCGTGAACACAATGACCAATCAGAGGTTAAGAATCCATTCAACAGCGCTCAAAATGCTAGAGGGAAGTGCTGGTATCATCACATTTTTTAAATTCCAGTATAAATAAACTTGGTACTGAAGACGGTACTTTTGACAACAACTACTGTTTACTTGTCTTCAGTAAGCTTGAGATTTTTTTTAGGCAAGTTTTTAAAATAATATTGAAAATGGTGATAAGAATTCTGAAATTTTAATGGTACCAAAAAATTGTATATCATAAAAACCTTTTTGAAAGCAAAAATAACTACATATACTGTATATCATTATTGTAAAATAAAATTACAAGGGGTGTAACGATACCCTCATGACACGATTTGATACATATCACGATACTGAACTCACGATACGATATTATTGCGATACTCCAAGACATATGATAAAAGGTTAGCAAAAAATGTACTGTTTATTAAACTGATAAATCTGATATTACATTGTGTGTATAAATGAATATTCTTGGACTTGGTGAAACCCAAAGCACAGGACAATAGAGACACCAGAATAAAAATATTCATAATTCTGAAGCTGAAAATACAGAGTTATTTTAGACAAATATGTTTCTCTGACACTGACTACATTTAAAACAATGTAGGCCACTTTTTTACACAGATATTCCCCTATTGCATTATTATACATTATATTCAACATTATATATAATATTTGAATGTAGTACTGACACTAAAACTCTGAAAACTTACATTTTTTCTCACATAGTAATTTTTCTTTTGGGTGAACTATTCACGATACATAGGGGTGTGCCGGTTTCAGAATTGGTGATGACGGTTATGACGTGAGTCAAATGTGACGGTTCGTAACATAACCGTCGGGGGGGGACGTTCGTCTGTTATAGGACAACTTAGTTTCAATAAAATTTATATTAGTGTAGTGTTCAATGTTGTTATCAATAGAGATACGCGGATGGGGTATTAGTTCTTCCGCAACCGCGTCACAAAACTCATCATCCGCACCAACGTTTTTTAACCAGATTTCAAAGCCGCACCCGCCCGCCATCCGTGTTGCGGTCTATGGACGATGCAATGCTCTGCTGATGCGAGCCGCAAGAAAGCCCTTGTCTGTTCTAGAAAGGATGCAGCAAAGATATTTAATGCTAATGTATGAGCCATAGGCATACGCTGAGTTTCATTCATTTACGATGAGATGCGCTCTACTTCACAATGCAATGCAAGTGAACGCGGCGCGCCGTCGCCTCAATGTCACGGTTATTATAATTTGTCTCCTATATTTGTCTCCTTTTTATTTATTAAATACATGCAATTGGTTGATGAAACATTTATTCAAATTAAGATACAATTTGTACAAAACGAAATTCGCTTTAAAGAAAGGTTTTCTACAAAGCAAAACTTAATGAAGTGGTAAAAATCATGTCTGACGATTTACAAAACAAAACTTCATTAAGTGGTAAAAACCATGTCTCCCGATTGCAAATGTTCATTGCTAATGTTTATTATTGCAAATGTTTTTCATTTGTTTAATAAATCTCATAATGATGGCACATCACTATATCATAGCTTTTATTTCTAACGTTATCTCAAATGATTGGCGGTCGGTCAGGGGGTACTTGGCAAAGAATCAAATACAGTTGGAAACGACGTAGACCATTAATAACACAGACTGTTAACAATTGTTTTTAATTAGTATTTAAACATTCTCTATGATAAAAAATGTTTGTAAAAAATATTTTAATAACACGGTTTTGGCGGTTATAGAGTTGTAATGACGGTGTTCAACTATAACCGTCGGTCTCACAGTTATATACTAACCGTCACACCCCTAACGATACATATTGTCACTATTCATGATACATATTGTTGCATTTTTGTATTGCGATATATTGTGACACGATATATTGTTACACCCCTAAAAATTACTCATATCGTGATTTTTGCCCACCCCTATGCCAAAACAACTAAAATGCTGTAGCCTATTATGCATGCCAGTCAGTTGGCAATGTCACTTTGTAAAGAAACACGACGCACCAATAAACTGAACAATCATATAATATGCTTGTGCATATCACGTAATATGCATGCGCATGAAGTCACTGTTTTCACAAATTCGCATTTTTGTAGTTTACATGGAGATGATGACTTGCACTTTAAAACTGTTTTCAAAAGTTTCCAGTCCCCCAAAATGCTGTTGTCATGTAAATGAACAGCCATAAAGAATAAAACGTTTTCCATTTTTAGTCAACAATAAAACAATAAGAAACAAATAAACAACCCTAAAATTATTAATAAATAAAAAATGACTGCTGAACACTTGCACTGCATTTCCAAGATTTTGTACACATATAATATATCGTACAGAGATAAATTGCAGACCAAAGCATATTGATCTGCAGGAGGAGAAAGAGAGAGAGAGAGAGAGAGAGAGGGACACTAGAGAGATAAATGAAAAAATTGATGAAAAGATAGATGAAGGAAGCAACTTTCTCTCCACCACATTCTGTCAAGGCACTTGTGTTTTCTCTGGCTCAAAATAAAACACTACAGAACGTTTTTGCAGGCTTCTTACAGCCCTACAGCTTTGTAGCATGACAAGGCAAAAAAAAAAAAACAAAAAAAAAAAAACCCCCAAAACTCAGGACTAAACATAAGATTAAGTCAAACTAATCCTGAGCTTTTCAGTTTAAGGAATCACAGTATAACAATTCATGCATAGACTGTCACACAAAATGAACTGATGACTCAGTGTTTTTCTCCTCTTGTGTATTTTCCTCCTAGTCAAGAAAAAAAAAACTGCCCTCATGCAGTTCTTCTCACTCAACAAATAAGCCTAATATATGCAAGTCTAAAGGCTACGCAGAGTAAATTCAATACCATAAACATTGTTTCCATTTACATTTAGTCATTAAACAAATTTATCCAAAGCAACCTGCAAATTCGAAACATCACAAGCAATTTACCATAAATGTACAGTATAAAAAAGCTCAATCTTGTTTAGATGCACAAATTAGTCATTTGCAAGCGCACATGAATGAGTGGGAGAATTATGGACAAATTGCCACCTGTCAATTAAACACAACTACTCAACAATGACAATGACTTTTGAATTGAGATCCAAATCTGAGAACTTTCTTTCTTTACACATTTATTGTTCACTGTTTGTAATAAAAAAGTGATTGAAAGGAAAACAGAATACCACGCAGGACCAGGAACAGCACAGCACTATACAAACTTCAGCTCCATCTGTTTTAGGCTAAGATTGGCAAATAAAAAAGCACTGTTTTATATGCTAGCTAGCTGGAAAACAAAAGCTTATTGTAGGGGTCTGCAAAGAGTGCTCTCTGAATTCCACAAACATGACAATTTTACACCACTTTCATAACAAATTGATTATTAACAACTGGAAATTCCACAATTCACCTACTGCCCTCACTTAGCCCTAAAGCTAACCCTGAAGAAAATGAAAGTCATTTCCAAAAACAGCATCTGTTCCTGCGCTCCCCTGCCCCCTGCATGTCCAGCCATCTGTAGGTGTTGTTAGTACAGTAGGCGAGATTCAACCCACAGCTGACCTCCATTGTATGACCTTTTTTTTACTCCAAAACACACTTTTTTTATTGATTTCTATTGCTTTAGTTTTATACTGAGCTAATGATATTTTATAACCCCTAAACTTAAAGCTAATTGTTCCATTTTTTCCCTCCTTTTCAATAAGACATCATTTAGTATTATTTAGCTAGCCTAGCACAATTTATCATAATATTTAGTATCATTGTGAGAGGCATTTGGTCCTTATACACATATATTCATGTATAGATTCAATACTAGGTATAACACTAGTACATGTGCCAGTTGTTGGTATGCTGTTATGCTCTGTCTCTCCCTTTTGCCGGAAGTTTCCTCCCAAAATCTGCCTCTGAATGCCTGCAGTTCTCAACACTGCACATCAATGCGACAGACAAGATACTACTGGTACTTCTGCTTTAAGTTGCTAGTTTATAAAACATTTTGAAACATTTTTTTTTTAGTGACAAATAACAATTTATACCCGATAAAATATTTTGGAGCTTGGCATAATTAGAAAATTACATTCATTATAAAAAGGTCCATGCCTTTTTAAGATTTTATTAATTGACATGAGCATTTCAGGTTTAGGGATCACGTTTTTTTTTTTTTTTTTTTTTTTTTTTTTTTAATTAGGCTACATCATATCCAGGTTTTCCAAGAGTTGGGAATAAGTTGTTTTTAGCTTATTTTAATACTTGTTTGGTCTTATTTTAAATAATTTTTATGTTATTCTAAGGAAGTTTGCTGAGGGCCCCTAGTGGGTCCAAGATCCCTCGTTGAAAACCACTGCTGTACAATAATAATCAGCCATACCTATAGGAGCTGCCAGAGGTGACTTCTTGTTTGATCTTCCGGTTGAGGGCATCCACATCTGCCCTGCCTTTTCCCTCTGTAGTGGTGGCATCCCCCATGCCCTGCCCTTCCAATTTCATGTCAGCTTTGATTTCAGAATCTATGGTCACTTTCTTGGCTTGCTTCTTTTTCCTTCCACTAGACAGGATCTCCTTCTCTTGCACCTTGTCCGCAATCTGACTCTTTTCCACCTCACTGTCGATCATATCTGTCTTGGTGTGTTTGGATCTGTCAGGGATGCGGTCAGGGCCCACTGAGATGGTCGGAGAGGGTTTGGGGATCCAAGGATGATCTCCCTTCTTTGGGATAGGCCAGGGTTTGTAGTCCTTCTGATACTGGGTCTCGTTGTTAAAAGGGACCTCAGGGCAATGATAGTCGTTCTTTGGCTTGCAGCTGGGCTCCGGACGAACTTTCCAGTGTTTAAAGTCCTGGCGCATCACAGATCCGCTGATGTTCTCTTCATGGGCTGGAGGTCCTTTGGTCACCGCGTCGTGGTCGTTGTGAAGCGGCTGCGTTTCTATGGCGACCTTCTGCTGCAGGTGAAGATGCTGCATCTCGGACACGTCCGAGTACTTGGTGAAAACCAACGGCACCGCAATGTCGGCCTTGTCCAGCTGGTTCCAGAACCGAGCCATACAGCAGGCTCTGGAGATACAGGGCCATGCCATGATGGTTTGCCAACGGTCTTACCTTCTGTAATGCCAATCTCTTCCTTTCCCGAAGCTGTTTTGTATTCAGTTTGTGGAACTAAACGCGCTCGCGAGCCTCACAGGAAATACTCAAAATGTCCGATTCGCAATGTTTTTCCCCCCTTAAAACGATGTTGTCAAAGATGACAGGACACAAATCCACTTTAAAAGATGCATTACTGGTTCTTGAGGGGTTTAATCTATGGAATATTCTGGTTTAGCTCCGTCCTGATCCCCTTGCGTTCGTTACAATACGAGAATTTGTGAAGACACAGCAGCCCCTCCCGCGCGCGCGCCCTGCTCCGCTCAGCATCCATAGAGAGGAGCTGAATCACCTGCCACTCTCATCATCACGCAACGTCTGCAATGCGCTCAAAGCCCCGCCCACTAAACTAGAGTCCTGAAGACATCGCTGTTGGAAATGATGGGAGAGATGCTCAAAAATAGTTTAAACATGTTTTACTCATTTATAATGATACAGATAATCATTATAATGATATTCTGCAGATACAGAATTAACCATTTTAAAATGTTTTTGAAAAAAGTCCTTTATGCTCAGCAAGACTGCGTATATTTGAGCAAGCATAGCCTAACAATAAAAAACAGTAACATTGAATATTATTACAATTTAAAATAACTGTTTTCTCTTTTAGTTTACTCCTGTGATGGCAAAGATGAATTTTCAGCATCATTTTACTCTCGTCTTCAGTGTCACATGATCCTTCAGAAATCATTCTAATTGCTCAACATTTCTTATTATTATCAATGTTGAAAACAGTTGTGCTGCTTAATTAATTTAATGAAATCTTTTGTAACATTACATGTCTTTTCTATCATTGTAATGCATCTTTGCTTGAATATTGCTTGACTCATGCTTAACAATAGGTGAGTAATCAATAGGTGAGTAAAGGTTTTATAGCATTCCATAAGTATTTGAACGAAGATTATTACTTAATAAACTTACATCATGAGCATGTCGGGACTCAAAAACTCCTTTTTGCATTAATCCTTTCATGCACATGTTGTAAGGCATCATTTTGCACAGCTCTTTGCCTCTGGGGTCAAAAGTCTCATTGGTGTAATATCAAGGTATTCTTGGGTGATAATCCAATCACTTGCCATGACTGATCAGATAAGGAGGTAGATGAAAGGAGGAGGGGAGCAGACCAAGACATGGTGTCAGACTTTGACCCCAGAGTGGAAATCCTAGCTGTGCTGATCTCTCGGTTCTTGTCGTCTCTGGTTTAGACATGAAGATTCATTTTGCTCCGGCTGATGTGCCTTTGGTTAGGAGGATCCAGACTGCTGTTGTTTCGCAGTGGGTCTTCTCTTTCCTGGCCCTCGGTAAGTGCACATGCTTTCACTACTTTTATTTTAAGTGTCTTTGCAAAGCCATCAAGCATTGCCATTGAATGAGATCTAATCACAGTCTGTGTTCTGTATTCTGACATATATTGCAATAGGTAGGCCTACATTATTTTACTAAAGTCAATTATATAGGGTGTACTTAATTTATCAATTATTATGAGATATTTGTGATTTGTCCAATGGCTCTCATGCCTTAAAAGGAATAAAAGCTGATAGCAGGAACATAACCTCATACAAAAGCCTCTTTCTTGAAAACACATCACTACGTTTGGAAAAATCGGGGGGAAATGTGTTTTAGCAAATGTATTTTGTTTGTGAGTGCTGTATGTGATTTTGCAGGCCTTGATCAAAGCACCAACATAGTTCAAAACCTCCAGGTCAAAGTCTTCAGATCCCAATTAAAATGTATTATTAGTACTGATGCCTGTGCATTTGTGCATCCTGTGTGTTTATTTTATGTGTCATTTTTGCAGCACCCTGCTGTATTGTACTGTTCCTCTACCTGCTCTTCACTCGTTTCTGGCTCATCAGTGTGCTCTATGCCACCTGGTGGTTCATCGATTGGGATACACCTTCAAAAGGAGGAAGAAAAGTGCCCTTTCTGTGCCGAATGCCCGTGTGGGAGCACATGAGAGACTATTTCCCCGTAAAGGTGAGTGGGCGGACGTACTGAAGCATAGCAAAATGATATCTCTTGTTTGTTTTGACCTTGATCAGAAACAGATTTAGTCACTTTTATGAACCGTGTCATATGAGCTACCTTAAGAGATTTAGGGTTTAAACTGTAGCCTATTAGCATAGTTTACAGAATGGCATTATATGTCAAGTGTCTTCTTTGCTGCCAATCCTTTTGCAGTCTATCATATGCATAAATGAACATCAGTATATTAGTGCTTCAACCAAATGAAACCAATACATTGTTACTGCTTTAGAGAGAAAAACAAGGCCAAACCATTTAAATGTACAGATAAACTGTGATTTGCAGGCCCACATACTGAGATATCAATCTAGTACTGCCATCTAGTGTCTATTCATTGTCTGAAAAAAGCAGCCTCCATGCAGTTCTATAGAATGTGAAGTATGATTTAATATACCCCCGGTTTCAAAGACAAGGCTTATGCCTAGTTCCGGACTAAATTGCATTATTTGAGCTGTTGTACAGCTTGTACTGAAATATATATATTTAAATATGCCAGTGCCATTGTTTTGTCTCAAGGTGCACACCAGTAATGTGTTTTTCTAAGGCACGTTTAAAAAAGCTACTTGAATGTCCTAATTGAACTAAGACCTTATCCTGGCTTAATCTGAGCTCTGTCTGTGAAACCAGGCCATAGTGTCTTGATTTGCTTAATATAAAAATCATTGTGATGTCTAAAATATGTCCTTTGAAGGAACACATCTTAAATGTCTTAATTATCAATTAGATATGGTATTAGTAACTAGAAAACACTTCATCTTGTCTATTGTAAAATGTTTGTCCAGGATTTGTGGCATCACCATACATTAATTGTTTTGTTTTCATTGGTAATATCTTCTCAAAATATGACTAGTGACATAAATATCAGATTGTTCTAATGCTTTTAAAAGTGCACATTCTTTGAGTACTTACAAATTGCCATTGGCTTACAGAACATTACGTTTCATTGTAATCCTAAATGCATGGTGTGTTTACATGGTGTGTTTTACATTTTATATGTGTACTTACTTACTGACTTACTGATGTACTTACTGACCTGAACTTTATATATTGTATTTTTTAAAGACATTATACTTTTATTCAGCAAGGATGCATTAAACTGATCATATAATAATAAGGAATGTTTATTGAGCACAAAATCAGCATATTAGAATGATTTCTGAAGGATCATCATGTGATGAGCTGATAAGAATGTAAAAGTGTACCCTGAAATGCAATGTAAGTCACTTTGGATAAAAGCATCTGCCAAATGCATAAATGTAAATGACACTGAAGACTGGAGTAATGGCTGCTGAAAATTCAGTGTTGCCATCACAGGAATAAATTACATTTTAAAATATATTACAATGGAAAACAGTTGTTTTAAATTGTAATAATATTTCACAATATTACTGTTTTTACTGTATTTTTAATTAAATAAACGCAGCCTTGGTGAGCATAAAAGTCTCTGTCCCACCCCAAACTTTTCAATAGTGTGTATGCTTTCATGCATCTGAGGTTATGTAGAGAAAATTTACAGTATACTGCAGATTTTGTCTATAAAAATAACTTTAATAACTTTTTGGAACAAAGTTTAAAACTAAACTGATAAGTGCTATTTTAGTGCCAATCTCGCTATACTTTGTACTCTCGTCATTATGTTAAAAAGACCTTTGTTTTTCTCAACAGTGACTGCATCGGGTACACCAAAACAGCACTGAATTGATTAGTGTGTCAGAGAAATGTTATCACTCTGGTTATTAAACCCTTGATACACTAATGTCTCTTATCTGTATGTATCTGTCCATAGTGACACTCTTTTACCTCTTGAACAACAGAGAAGGCATTGGCCTCAGAAGACACCATGTGTTCAGAGTAAATGAGTAACTGTAAACAATGTGAGGGGCTTTAAACCCCATTCAATAAAAGTGTCATGGCCATGATCTTGAAAGGAGACAAAAATACCCATTTATACCCATCAAAACAACTTAACTTCAAAGGTTAATGTTTTAGATTTGTTTAGGTAAATTATTTAGATTTTGCTTAAAATGCTACCCATTCCCTTTTTCATTTAAGTATAGTTATTGTTTCATTCTTTGTATCATAAGAGCTCAGCCATTTACTTACAATTGTGTTTTTTTTCTAAGAAAATTGACTTTTTGTCAATTCACCATACAATCTGGGTTTATCCCAGGATTCAAAAGGAGACACAACATATGACTAAATGCGTCATTAGTATTAAAGAGCCCTTGCTGCTAAACAGAGCATTTGTATTCGGGGTGAATAATTGATTAAGATGAAACCTTGCTTCAACCACCGGTACAAATTTTCCCTAATTTCCTCATTCAACCTCTTGACTTGAAAACAGAGCTCAGGGATCTTGGAATAAGCAGACTTTTGCTTATGCAAGGTGGCATGGTGGGAATTTTGCAGAGGCGGACAGAGTACACAGCTTCATTACTTGAGTAAAAGTACAGATACCCCTTGCTAAATTTTACTCAAGTACAAGTAAAAGTACTACAGTCAGATGTCTACTTAAGTAAAAGTACTAAAGTACTTGTTTTTAAAAGTACTTGAGTATCAAGAGTACAAGAGTACATTTTCTAAATATTGCATTACTACTGCCACAGTGCTTACATTGGTAAACACAGCAAACACCTGAAGCGAAAACTATCATTAACTTGTTCAGAAAAATGAAATAGTCTGGCCAGGTGGGGGAAGACTCATGAATATTCATTAGGGAAGTCATCCCTGATTGGTCTGATGACCTACCCCTAACCCCACCCCTAAACCTACCCGTCACTGGGGGTCTTATGACCTCCCTAACCCCGTCCCTAAACCTACCTGTCACTGGGGTTAAGACCAATCAGAGATGACTTCCCTAATGAATATTCATGAGTCTTCCCCTACCATCCTGTGAAAAAAATACTCCCAGGATGGACCTGCTGCGTCTTCATCCATTGTTTCGTCCATGGTTTCGTCTCTTATCTAAATCTGACCATGGAGTTGACTTTGGCGGAAAGCTGAAGGTGATTGCTGATAGGCTGTCCCAATCAGTGGCGCCTGCACAATCCAATCACATTTGAGAGGGAAACAACAAATTGAGGGTTTCCGAGATGTTTCTTTTTTGTGAGTTATCAAGAACCTTCCTCCACAAGTGCAGCGTTGTTTCATTTTGGTGTCTTAATAATGGTGTGATAGGAATAGATTTGGTCAGTTTTCTCAAGGAACACCCTATGGCAGGATGCCAGCGTTGTAGAGAGCCGCTGTCCTGCAGAGTTTAACTCAATCAATATTTTAGAGCTAATTAATATTTTCAGGATTTCTAATGCTACATGCAGGGGAGTTTTATTTTAAATTTTTATCAAGGGTTGAAGCTAAACAGGACAGGACAGTGGCCCTCCAGGACCAACTTTTGTCATCCCTGCCCTATGGCGAAACAAGGCTACTTGGCATTATCAAACCAGGATTTAGAAACATCATTCGCTCATCAATCAAAGACTTCTAACCTGATAAGATGTTAGCTGTGCTATGGGACCTCTACTTTTTTATTTATTTATGACCATCCTTACAGCTTTCATCTGCTTAGTCTCTGGTAGCAGAAGAAATGTACATGATTAGCAGTCAGAAAAACACATTAAAAATTGCCTGTGTGAGGGAGAACATCGCCAGTCTTAGTAAACAGTAGTTAGTGGAACAGTATTTCCTTAATAATTAACCCATCTACAGTAGACAGACCATTGGCATTCATGTTGATCGCTAAACAAAGTGGCAGATCCAATGACAAATAGGCATTCATTTACCTATAATTATTATTTTGCCAATAATGTCCAGCTGGCTGTACATTATCCTGCTTATTACATAGAAATGGTGTAGGATTTACTTGAAAAAGGCTAGGGAACTATTTTCACTCAGATATTGCTAGTGAATTTTACAAATAATTACAAAGAAATGACAAGTAGCACATTGATTCAAAGTAGAAAGACTGAAATATTTTTCTTGTAAAAGTACTATACTCTGATAATTATGTTTTATGTTTTATTTACAACTAAAAAAAAATGTGTTGTTGTCAGTGTAATTGACAAATAAATAAATATGTGAACATCAAATATTGAGACGAAAAAATAGTAAAGTACTATTTTTTGAAAACGTGTTTCACTGCACTCACTTACACTTTTTCTTAGAGAGCAAATTTGTTTTTTCTTGGAAAAACTGTGTTGGTGATTCTGGTTCTGGTTCTTAGAACTTCCTGTTTTTGTTCATGTCAATCCAAATAACAAACCTCAAACACAAACCAATTCAGTCTGTTTGATTATTAATGTTCTGTGTTGTTGTTACTTTTAGAACTTTGTTGTACTATACCTTGCAGTTTGGTGATTGGTAAGGTATTAGCAGATCCTAGATCAGTGTGAAAGGTCATTACAGAGCCAAATGCAGGACTACACTGCACATGATCAGCACATGATCACTGACCTTTAACAGCTGCCCTTTTAAGAAATGCATGAAACATTTATTCACATTCTCAAATCCTTAAGTTGTTTAAATGACTTTACTTCTTTATCTCTTTGTTAGCTGGTGAAGACAGCTGATCTGGACCCTAGGAAGAACTATGTACTGGGTTTCCATCCTCATGGTATACTTGTGGCTGGTGCATTTACAAATTTCTGCACAGAGGCAACCGGTTTCAGAAAACTCTTCCCTGGGCTGAAGAGCAACCTTCTTATGCTGCCTCTCTGGTTCAGAGCCCCCTTCTTCAGAGACTACATCATGTCTGGTGGTCAGTAGTTTCCCTGATCACAGAATACTGGATAGAATACTGTAAATATTTATATTTATTATGCGATAAACAAACTTTATCATAGAAACCACACTCTTAGAAAAAAAGGGTTCTTGGCTCAATTTAAAAGAAAAAAGTTCTAAATAAGGAGGAACTATTGTAGTAATGATTACATTGTACTTTTATGTTTAATGGGTTATTTCTGTTTTTTCTTCTAGTAGTAAAGTTTGTTTACGAGCTGTTTAATTCATAACATTTTATCAAAATCAAAACAATGAAAAATGAAAATAAAAACAATGAAAATAAAATAATTAAAACTGAATCTATAAAATGATATCATGATGGGAACCTCTAAAAGGTTATATATAGTGCCTGACAGAACCATTTAAGCTTCTATGTTGAACCTTTTCTTAAGAGTGAATCTGTAAGATGTAAAGTGCATCATATTCATGTTGTTATATTTTGAAGATGAAATATGTTTTACTAATTGGATGGGAAAATGTGTATAAACAGCTTTATTTTATTTATTTATTTTATTTTATTTATTTATTTATTTATTTATTTTTTTAACTGTATTTTATAACCAGCTGTAGTAACTTTTCTGTGTGTGTGTATTCTAGGCCTGGTTCCATCGGACAAGGAGAGTGCCAGCTATCTGCTCCGGCGGAAGGACGGTGGGAACGCTGTGGTCATTGCAGTTGGTGGTGCTCCTGAGGCTTTGGATTCCCACCCTGGGGAACACATCGTTCACCTAGCCAATAAGAAGGGCTTCATTAAGCTTGCGATAGAGCATGGGTAAGCAGCAGTTAATAGCATAAGAGGCAATCTCAGCCTCTTATTGTATTTGTGCCAGTTATTCAACGCCAGATAGTTCTCTTGAGCAACAGTTCGTCGTTTCTGAAATACAAACTTGAGCAACTTGCAGTTGCAAGTAATATCGTTGAATTTATGAAAGACTCTTTGACCCATGGTAATGAGTTTGATTAAGAAATTTTACGTGGTATAAAAGTTAATGGTATTTTAACAGTTGTGACCAGGAAGAGTAAAGATCAATTATAATTTATACATATTTATAACTCTTTTACACTTCTCTCTGGAATACCTTTGATTGGTTTTTGATTGGTCAATTGCAGCATTCCGCTGTCAGATCTTTTTAATATTTAACATTTAAACTCAATTTCCATTTCTTGTTAGGGTTTGTTTTATGATAATGATTGCATACATTATCTCTTATTTTCTCACTAAGAATTTAGTTTAAAATCTATATTTTTTTTCATATCTCCTCCAGTGCAGATTTGGTTCCTATATATTCGTTTGGAGAGAATGAGCTATTTGACCAGATGAAGAACCCTCGTGGCACCTGGCTGCGATATATTCAAGAGCGTCTGCAAAGCATTATGGGCGTTTCTCTACCTCTCTTCCATGCACGAGGTGTTTTCCAGTACAGTTTTGGCCTATTACCCTACAGAAAGCCCATCAACACTGTTGGTAAGTGCAATCAAATATTAGTCAAATATTATCAATATTAGGTCAAGGGTTGGGTGCAAATCACATCCATATTCTGTGCTAATATCTTTTTGTAGCCTACCCTAAACAGATGCAATGATCTCTCTCACATTTGTTAACCATTTATTTGTTGTATTGTACCAATACACAAGTCTTATCTGTTACCACTTTTAGCCTACTGTAGCAGGTCCAAACCATTGCAAAAGCTGATATTTGCTTTTTAGCAACCCTAGAGAAATGTCATATCAGCACAATATCTGTCTGTCTGTCTGTCTGTCTGTCTGTCTGTCTGTCTGTCTGTCTGTCTATCTATCTATCTATCTATCTATCTATCTATCTATCTATCTATCTATCTATCTATCTATCTATCTATCTATCTATCTATCTATCTATCTATCTATCTATCTATCTATCTATCTATCTTCAAAATCACATCACCTTTGTTTGTCAGTTATGAAGCTAACATATGAATTGTCTTCTCCAAGTGGGTAGGCCAATCCCAGTAGAGCAAAACGAGAAACCAACAGCTGAAGAACTGGATGTGTTTCACCAGCGCTATATGGATGAACTCACCCGCCTGTTCGAGGAACACAAAGGAAATTATGGAGTACCTGAAGACACTCACCTGCTGTTCCAGTGAATGATTCGGAGTGTGTATGTGTATGTGTGTGAGAGATACAGAAAGACAGTATACAGTATATGTGTGGTTTAGTTTCAGTGGTGTGTTGTCAGCCTTTAAAACATAGTTGTTTTGCTATAATACCAATTGTTGATAAATGACAAAATTACAGTTATAATCAATTGGCTGTACTTTAATTTATAATTAACAGCTGTTAAACACTGCACAAATGTTTCTTTTTTTCATGTAAATTTAAATTGACATGCTTCATGTCTTTTCGAAACAGTCTTAACATTCTCTAAAACTGTAAGTCCAGTTATCACAACTGTTTGCTGGATCATCAGAACTCTACTGCATGTCTGAAAAATGTAACTGTTTCAGTTTATATGTAACAAATTTCTACAAAATGTACTGTATAAATACAAATAACTGCTGTAGCTGCCGCTGTTTTGGGTTGTGACGTTCCTCCATATTCAAAAATGGTGGTGATTGTGCTGGGCGAACTCGACTTTGATTGGCAGGATTGTGATTCCTATTTCATTACAACAGCAGGCCATTTGCTAATTTAGATATCACAAACATTCCATGTCATAGGTTTTTATGGAATATACGTGCATCAGAGTCTGTTTAAATGACTACTGACACAGAGCCAGTAAAGTTTCTCCACTGAATCTCAAACGACGGTTGCATCTCTCAGGAGGATTGCAGTGTAAATGTCTCTGGCCATTACAACATGTAAGACAAAGTTACGATGGAACTCATTCATCTGATTATGTAAAATATGAAAGTCTTGACGTCAGAGAGATAGACAGACAAATGCATCCCTGTCCCATGAGGCTATTTGTGTCCTCTGGGATGATTTGGGTCTAAGCTTGCACCACGCATCGGTCTGTCCTGTTTCACAATGCTGGTTTAGAGAAGACTTGGTCATGCCAAAACATTTCTTCACAGCCAGGTTGACTACACACGCACTGACCACAGGGTGACCAGATGTCCATGCCGATTAAATCAGGCTTTGAACATTGCATTTGGACAGACAGACATTTACATGCTCAAGAAACAGTGCCAGAGACAGACATCACATTTGAAGGTCAGCGTTGGACAATGGCTGTTAAGAAGATATGGAAGACATTGAAGTCATTAAACTGGCCGGTTGCTATGTCATTTGTTCAAATATAGTGCAAATATGAAATGCATGAGAACATTGGGTCGAAGCCAGGTAAATCCTTGATATGACTCTGCAGTTGGTTATATTAGTACAGAATAAAATAGGTCTCATTTGTGAATGGTGGGTTTAGAGGGGAGGTAAGGGGGTGTTTCACTAACCTGTAAACTTTGGCTCTTTACTAGCTAGATTGACAAATTGGACATGCACTGAATAACCTGTCTTATGTCCTTGATAACACCCTGAGGAGCTATTAACGATGCCTGAAGGTACAAACGGCTTAAATTCAAATGGCATGGGGCAACGTTTTTATGGGAAGGCTTTCACAAGTTTTTCTGAGTCAAATACAAGAATAAAAGTAAAAAATAATAATAATAATTTAAGTGTATGTGTGCTTTTTGTTGGTTTTAACCTAATTCCTAGTTCCAGAAATAAAGAAGATCTAGATTTATCATTTAACATGGAAAATGTGTCATGCTTTAGTGGAGGATTTCTGTAACCTGGTGGAAAACAAACACTTTTACATGAAAATGACCTGAAATTTCAACTATAACCAGTAGATGGCTGCAGAAGACCACTCATTAGCTCATTTGCCAATTCCACTCCCTTTTTCCACGTTTTAATTTTGGAATTATTATAAAATGAATATTATAACAAATTGTTAGCAATTTTATTGCTCTGAACTATATAGCAAGGAAAAGTCACAAAGTCTCATACCATTTAGATGAAAGGAACTTCATAAAATGAGTAAATAATTAAATAAGCCTAGATTTTACAGTGGATGCGAAACCGCCTTGAATTGCTCCCACATCATATTGTAAACCACATTTATGACAAAGAACTACACAGATGCAGATATCATAACAATCTATCAATAAATGCACACAAGTTGTCCTCTGCTTTTGACACTGTTGCTGTGCTACTACGGATTGAAGAATATGTTGAATAACGCAGACTAAAATACGGGGAGGAGCCGAAGCCTAATTTTTAGCCGAAGCGAGTTCAGTGGTGTAGTCTAGTTTTTTGTAGTGAGTATACTCTAATACCCCTGAACACATCCCCCCCCCCCCCCCCCCCAACCGCCGCCGCCGCCGCCGCCGCCTCATACTCACCAATCCCAGAGCGTCACCCCATAAGCACCACCACACTCACTAATGCATACAGTAGGCCTATGCATCGACATGTAATTGAGAGCATTATGAAATATGAAGATGAAGTGTTAATCACTATCTAACTCAGTCAGTTGAGCTACATTTAGCCTTAGATGTTATATGAATATGGTCCTTATCAGCTGACAATTTACTTTTAGAAATGGTGTTTTTGAAAAAAAAAAAAAAAGTGTTATTTTAAAATACATTTTACTGTGCAATTTCTTTCTAATTAATTTGAGTTAGACCGGACTTTTATTTTGGTGGGTTGTAGACATTTGAGTTTCTGTGTGTTTTAATAAACTATTATTATTATTATTATTAGGCCTGAAGTATACTCTACTGTGCAATAGTAATATATTTCTGTTATAATTTCTTCAAGTTATACCTAACTTTTATTTTGACAGGTTGTCGTAAAGACAAACAGTTTCTGTGTGAAACGAATGAATGACGATAGTTTTATCAAATTCTCGTCAAGTGACTCTCATAGCAGCTCTGCGATGAAATGCACATGTGTAGCTGTAGCCTACACATCATGTCTCAATACAGTGAAATGTTGAAAACACCACGAGCGTGAGTCACCCGTGCTTCTCTCTCTGTGTGTGTGTGTGTGTAGTGGAGCACACATTGAGCGCTCATTCCCAGAGACGCGTATCTCTTTTAGCTTTAATATTTATAGACACTAGTCCATATCGAGGTGTGATTCATTGTACAGCCCTACTTTTGATTTATTCATTCAAAAATAGCCAAAATCCGTGACGTTCTGCTTTATATAGCAAGTTCCATTTGTGACTGGATTCCGCGATTCGATCCGTCGCTTCGCAAACACAGACGGGGTAAATTTATAAATGAAAGTGTGAAAGTTCTGACACAAAACGAAGTTGATACGTATCCTCACGCTTTTTTAAGTGGGTATACGCAAATCCTTGGCCTTTTCTAGTGGGTATACGGCGTATACCTGCGTATCACGTAGACTACACCACTGAGCGAGTTAATCGTAATTTTTTAGGGAGGCTGGGTGGAAATTTAGGGGGGTTAAAGCCCTTTCTAAATTGGGCCTAGTGACGAGCCTGATTCAAAATATACTTACAATGGCCAAAAATAGCAAAATATTAGCGAAATAATAATATAGAAATGTACTAATATACTAGTGTTTGAGTGTATATTGCGAAATAATCCGAAACCATTATAACAATTTAACATATAATTTTCAACCCATCTAATTTTTTACAACTTTTTTTAAATGTTTAAATAGGTAATCTGCATGGTCTAACAGCAGAGACAGTTGCTCTCAATGAAAGCCTTTCCTAGGTATCTGCATGGTAAGGACAGTAGCTTGCATTAATATTTGTGTATATCTTGATATGGGTTAGGGAACATGTATGCATACTTCCATGTGTGTGTGCCAGCGTGTGGAGGTGTGTATGTCAACAAACATGTGGTAGGCCTATATTTGAGACTGTGGAATTCATGTTTTTAAAGCCTATTATGATCCTCATTTTGGTGTTCAAGATAAACAGTTATGTAACATCAGGTTTGGCCTATAGAGTTATTTTAAGGTAGTCTAGCATGAGTCTCCCATACTCATGAATGGTGAATTTCTTTTTTTATATTGCACTGGAGATGTGATGAGATTTTTTTAAATTCTAATAATAATGATTTTCTAGCTTAATCAAAATTTTGATATGGGATGCGTGCTATCTTGATATGAAAATCTGATATTTTTTAGAACTAAAGAGCAAAGTACAAGAAGATCAGAGGCTTTATGCTTTTTATCATTTCAACAACACCTTATCTGCACTTGACACCAGTAGATTAATGCATAGTGTTGATGGCCAAAGGGACAAAAACATGCAAAAGGACAAAAACATGCTGCTGATGAAGAAGTAAACCATAAAAGAAAGAAGAAAAACAATACAGACGCTGCAAAAACATTCTCCCCATATCTCTTTGACCTTCAGATTATAATATGAGACATATATGTAACTTTAGAAGCATTTACTGTAATCTGTAAATCAGTGCATGAATTAATGCCAACAAATTAGTATTTGTCTAATACTGTATAGACCAAGGTTCAAAGACCAGCTAAATCATCTCAGCCAAATGGACCTTTGATATTGAAACTGTAACTGTACAAATTTGCAGTCTAGACTCAATTTATTTACTCATCCAAGTTGGGTGATTATTGGCACTCAGTAAAAATAGTCATTATCAGTTTACCTGCTGTGACATCTGGTATCAAACTCATAGTTCAATATTGTAAAATATTATTCAGAACTATATCAGACAAAAAAAATTTCATAAACTTCAATACTTTAAAAACACAAGCTGCTCAAATTTATAGTTGAAAATTACAACTGTAATTTGTGAAAATGTTTACAATACATCACTGACTAAACTGACATTATCAAATTAATGTCAATAATGAATGATAATCATTTCAACATGATTCTTATTAAATGGGTATTCTTTTGAAAACATGAAAGATTTGCAAATAATAATACAGGCTACTGTATAATATCATACAAGGCATAGCATGAATTACACCAAAAGCACATTTTTTAATTTAAAGCAGTTGATAATTTGTTTGAGCAGTTGAAGATCATATAAAGGTGAGGGTTCTCTCTGCCATCTGAGTGGTGGCCAAGTCGAGAGGAACAGGGCAATGAAGGTCAGTGTGCCAACACTGGCCTTGGTATTGTGAAAAAGGAAAAGTGGAACATTATGAAACACCCTATATCCCTAATGGACATTCAGTCTGGCAGGCTGCTATCTCACAAATATCATTTTTTTTTTTTTCATATTTTAGTTTTGTTCTGGGGCTTATTGAAGTTTTGTGTAATGACTTACAAAGTAGATTGTTATTATTAATACCCATAATAAAAAAAATTGGGTCTTGGGGTAGATTGAACAGACCTTATTCAGAGCAGCGCCATGACAGGTATGAAAGTGAGGCTGTGAGATTTATCAAAAGTTGTACAAAGCTCCTGGCTAGATCACTTATAATTTTCCACAGCTTATGTTGTCTGGAGTTTTTTTGTCAACTGACATTTCTTGGAAAGATATTTTTGCAGTGCTTCGTGAGAAGAATCAAAAATACATTAAATAACAGTAGCTACAGCCCACTGAAGAGATGTAGGCTATGTCTATTCCTCACAGCCTCGCTTTTATTCCAGTTAAAAAAAGATGGTGCTGCTGTGAATAAGGTCTATAGCCTACTTCATAAAGTTAAAATAGCCTATATTAGAAAAAATGAGTAGCCTAATTAATGTGTGTTTTTATAAAGAGTGGACGATTAGTGTTGGTCATTAGTCAATAAAGTCTGGGGGAGGGGCTAAAGTATCCTCCACCTGATTGGCTGGGGGCTCATCCCCGTCCAGTTTACCTTGACAAACCTTTAAAACCTGATGAAGCGATAACCAGTCAGAGCCTAGTAGGGTTGACAGCTACAGCCAGGAGCCAGCTTGGCTATTATCGAAAATTTATCAGACAGGATAATTTTTTTGGAAATAAAAACTTGACAACCTTTAACAACGTCTTTATTTCTGACAGCGAAGGCGGTTACAGTTTGATTGACAGCGCTTTCGATACTCCTCCTCCAGAGGCGCTTAAATGACAGGCGCGCGCATGTGAGCTCGCGTTGATGCCAGGACAGAGAGGGATGCTGTAGAGCAGCTCAACTTCCACCAGCGAGACTTATTCTGTTTAATTTATCATTCGTGCCTCAACCATGAAGACCATACTCGCTGCATATTCCGGTGTCCATAAGGGTAAGTAAAAAAAAAAATAATATATAGGCTAGTAATAAATGTGAAATAATGGCTGTTTTGCTAATTTAATTTGTTATTCAAATTTGTGTATACATTTTTATATAGCCTAATTTTACAGTATTTATATATATATATATGAAATAATTTATTCCATACTTTATTCCATATAATAGTTTTTGTGTAACAATCAGGTGGTCATAGTTGAGATTCATGGAGGTATTGAGCGGTTACAAAGTCTGCACCGTGTTCGGTGAATGAGAGGGATACTATAAGTGTTACATGAGCATCAGTGTCTTACTTCGCAGTGTGACTGATGTTTGTTGTTATTTTCAGTCTGTTAAGAAGGGATTAAGTTGTCTTGTGATCTGATTCTAAGGGAAGTGTGTGTGCTTTAGTGCTGTATTGTCTGCGGCTTTTTGAACTGTGTAAAATGTGCGTCAGTTTTGTGAATAATGAATTAAAGGTATTACGGTGTTGGTTGTGTGCTCTGATACTTAGAATATAAAAGCAAATATATTTCTGTGAAAACACATTCAAGTTTTAACCACAACTGGTTGTTATGGTCTGTTACTTCTTTGACACACTCATCATGATATGCATGACATTTATTCCTAGGATACAGACAGACCTATAGTGTTGAGAACAAGCATTCCCACAACATTAAGCTGGGTAATTACGATTGTCCTTTAAATCCCGTGTAGGCTCAGGCTCCAGCATCCTCTCTGCCTTATATGACCTGCCGTCCGTCCCCTGGCTGACACGATCAAAGATCGTGAAACATCTGCAGATGATCTCCGTCCTGCAGTTTGTCATGTCATTTCTTGCCATGGGTGAGTGGAACAGTTAAGTTCTTTACGAGACTTAAGTCGAAGGCTTAGAGAATTTACAATGTAGGACATTGTGCTGCCTTACTGAACTCACTTATATGAATTTTTGTTGTTGTTTATGAAACGTCAAGTTTAAATGCTCTTTTTGCTCTTCTAGGCATTGGCTGCTCTCTGCTGCTTATGTACATGTTTTGCACTGACTGCTGGGTAATTTCTGCCGTTTACACTGCCTGGCTCATCTATGACTGGAACACCCCAAAACAAGGTAAAGATTTCAGTATTCTCTTCCATGATTAAAGCGCATCATGATTCAATCGGTTGCGACTGTGTTTGCATTTGTTTTCTTTGTTAATGTTCCAACATCTTTATCTTAGGAGGCCGCAGATCGACCTGGGTGAGAAATTGGACTGTGTGGACATACTTTAGAGACTATTTTCCCATAAGAGTGAGTGACTTTACATCTTATAAAACATTACGGTTTGAATTCAAAGAATTCAAATGGCTTAGACACTGAATAGCTAATAGTTAGGTAAATACAAAGATAAGCCTCAAACTGGAGTTATAAAATGTATGGACTTTGCAAATCTGTAAGTACAAATCCTTATAGTCCTGCAGAGTTTAAGTATAGATTTAAAAGGGACAGTTCACACAAAAATGAGTCTGTCATTATTTATCTTAATGTTGTTCTAAACCTGTTTGACTCTCTTTCATCAGAAACTACGCTATCGTTCAAAATGTTGGGGTTGATAAGATTTTGTAATGTTTTTTTAAAGAAGTCTCTTATGCTCACCCAGACTGCATTTATATAAGCAGTAATATTGTGAAATATTATTACAAGTTTTCTATTTCAAAAAGTAATTTATTCGTGTGATGAAGCTGAATTTTACTCCAGTCTTCAGTGTCACATGACTCTACAGCAATCATTAATATGTTGATTTGCTGCTCAAGAAACATTTCCTATTATTATCAGTGTTTATATTTATATTTAATATTTTTGTGGAAACTGTGATACATTTTCCAGGGTTTGATAAATAGTAAGAACATAATTTATTTGAAAATATTTTGATTAATTTAATGCATCTTTACTGACTCCATCTTTTCAACGGTAGTGTAATTTGCATATTCTGACTAGCATGAAACGTGTAAACATGCATTGATTAGTTTCGTCCTGTTCTTTTCTCTCCTTGACATTCTTGTTGGGTTGGGTGGATCTTGATGTGAGCTGTAAGAGCTCTGCTAGACTTTGCTCGTCCTGATCAGTAGAAGCTTAAGCACTTGTTTTTCTGTTCATCTTGTGTCTTACATCTGAAATATGAACCAGAGCACAGGGCTCCATAGAACAAAAGTGAAACAGGAACTCAAACACAGATTGGAATAAAACAAATACCTGCTTGAGGAACGGAAAAGTGAACTGTGACCTCTTTGACGGTATTCAAGTATTCAAATTTAATTAAAACCATTAATACAAAGGACTTTCACAAAGGAATGCCCCGCCTAGGCCAGTTGGCTTGGACGTTTACCTTGCAGTACACGTAGTGCATTTAAGTCACATAAAGTTACAGTGTGTGCCAGAAGTGATAAGAGTGAGGAGAAATAAGGTCAGCAGAGATTAAAAATTGTCTTAATGAAAAGTTTGATAGATATAAGAATGATTAACATCTGATCAATTTCAAACAAATTTGCTGATAAAATGCGTTCATTAAGAACTAATACAATTAGAACTATAGATATTATAGATATACTTTTTAAAAAAAGACGCAAATGCATCACAGAATGAGCCGATGCAACACATGTTGTATATTCCAAGTGTTCTGGGGTTAACACTTAAATTTAATATCGTATATACCCCCAGAACACTTGGAATATATGATATGTGTCGCATGGGATCATTCTGTGATGCTTTTGTGTGTTTTTTTTTTAGAAAGCTTGATGCTGGTCGCTATTCACTGCCATTAGGTCCATAAAAGATGAAAATCACCCTAATGCCATAGTCACCCTCATGCCATATGCCCTTCTTGGAGTTAGATTATTATCTCTTTAAGGTGTGGTCATTTTAAGGTGTTGTCAGGGCGAATTTTCATGGTCAAAATCATCCATTCATCAGTCATTTAATTTATGAATACACGCAATTGTGAATTTCTCTTGAGGGTGAAACCTCACCCAGATTTCGCAAAGAGTTCAAGTTGGTCACGAGATTTAGCCGTTACGACCAACAGAAATGTTTTGGCAACATCTTGGCAACTACTCACAACACCATATTATTGTGGAAAGAATAATATTAATTTGATTTATAATAAATGTGTTGTTTTGAGTGTAAGATTTTGAGTCTTGGATTCAAAAACAAGGGCAACTCCACCTGCAAACGTACACAAGACTAGACTTTCTCTTAGCCTCCTCCAGATGGTTATACATCTCGCCGCGACACAGGATTTGTATTAAAACCTTTGATTTATTCATCCGTTAATGTCATTATGCAACACTGACTGCTGTTTATGTAAGGATAAGCAGCTCTTACGTTTGTACAGCTTCTTGTACATACTCATTCACTTCCTTGAGAGGTTAACTGTTGCTCCGTTATATCTGCTGCAAACATTAAAGCTACACTAAGTAACATTTTTTTACCTTAAAATAATGTTTCCAAAATCGTATCAGTGGTTCATCAAGTCGTAACAGGGTGAAAGGCACTTCTGGATTCGCTTTGCAGCCCTATATCTGCTGTAACAACACTGTGCAAGTTTGCCAAACCGGGTCGTGTTTCTGTAGTTCGAATGAGACATAAGAAACCTACAAATTTGACTTGCTTTACGTCAAGCGTTACAATAGTCATTATTTAGTTTTTCTTCGTTTCCGATGTCGCAATACATCATACTTTCATGAAATCAAGCAACATACTCTACCTTGTCTGTGGACATCGTTCATTCAAAGCCGGTGCTAGATAAACAGTGAGCGTGCGTGCGACAGTAGGCTGCGGGCGGCGAAATTTTTTACGACAGCGGTAATGGACAATTCCGCTTCCAACCTGTAGGGCGACCGAAGAAGTTCCTTAGTGTTGCTTTAATACCCATGGCATGTCTGTCCTTAATTATCTGCTAAAGAGAATATGTACTGTATTAGGGCAGCAGATAAGTGCTTAATGATAATTTCTGATAAGAAAATGTGTTCGTGAACAATATAATGTACACACGCCTTTACTTAGATAAAGTGTCAATACTTACCTATGTCCTAAATCCAGGAAAACAGGTCTTTTGAAAATGCAAAATATAGCTATTAGTTCAAACTTCAAATGAAGTTATTTAATAAGTTAAGTTAATAATTTCTCACTGTGAAATTTAAGCATCACATCCTATATTTATAATAGCATAGTAAACAATGCAAATTAACTAATCTCCTGCTACATTTTTCTCTGATTATTTGCAGCTTATCAAGACGCATAACCTGCTTCCTAGCCGAAACTACGTTTTTGGCTACCATCCTCATGGCATCTTCTGTTTTGGTGGTTTTTGTAACTTCGGGACAGAAGCCACAGGATTCTCCAAGATATTCCCCGGAATTAAGCCATCTCTTGCCACATTGGCTGGAAACTTCCGGTTGCCAGTGTTTAGGGATTACCTGATGTCTGGAGGTACCTATAGCTGCACTACTAGTATCATTTTATGGATTAAACCATGCATTCATTGTTTGCAATTGCATCATGTATCAGTGAGTGAAGAGTAAACTTTCTCAATGCAGGAAGTTCGTTTTTTGTCTGATTAAAAAGAGGACCATAGTTGTTCTCTGTGTTGTAGATAAGAATCCTGTAGTCAAGGACCTCTGAGCTTTGTCCTATTGCGTACAGAGACACAGTATGTGCTGATGTCAATATTTTTTGAAGAACTTCTGTTGAAACCTGCCCTATGTACCCGCTAATTGATAGACTATTCTTCCACCCTCTTATAAGAAACACACATCAATAGTTACTTAAAAAACTGTCAAACAAATATTTTCCTTAAAATTCCAATATAATATAATATAAAATGATATGAAATGATATGATATAATATAATAATATAATATAATAATACAGTTTTGCCGTCTTCTGCTTTAAATGATTGTGCTCTTTAAAGTGGGATGAATTCTAGCTGGCTGTCAGCAACAAAA